>NC_045492.1:1956579-3206579 GCF_009650955.1 Corvus moneduloides
TGCCCTGGACAGCTGGGCTAGTCCTCTGGGCTGTTGGCCAGCAACCATCAGCATGGATTCCTGCTGGCCTCTTCTTGCTAGCCTTGGTGTGGGAGGTGCTTTTTCAGGTGCCCTTGGTGGGCCACGTAGAGATTGAAACAAGTTGTGTGTATGCATTGTGAATCTGGTGCTCTGAGGACAGGGAGAAATGGAAAGTTGGCCTGTGCCTTTCTCACAGCCTCTGCTGTGGCTGGCAGTGACAGGCTGTGGCTGTAGCCTCTGACTGCTTTGTTTCTGTTTGACTGGAGGTGGGAGAGTTGACATCTCAGCTGGCAGCCTCCAGAGAGTCCCAGGCAACGATTGTTCAGAGAGCCCAGCAAGATGTGAGCTGGGCCCAGGAGCAGTCAAGGCAGAAGCTGTTGGAGGTGAGCACCTCCAGAAGATGCTGGAGGAGGCAGAACATCAGAAACAAGGAGCTGCAAGTGCACCTGAAGAACTTGGAGCTGGAAGGGAGTCAATGGGAAGAAGTGGCACGCCAAAATTCAGGATTTCGGGCTTCCTTGGACGCCCTGGAGAAGGAAAAAGCCAGGTAAATGAAAGCCTGTGGGACTCTGCCTTGTGGGAATGGATTCCCTCTTTGCCATCTTTGCACCTGCCAGGGGCTCTGGCAGCATCTCCTACGTGGCAGAGTTCTGAACTCTCCGTGCAGATGCGTCTCGTTGTCTGGATGTTGTGTTTCATTCTCTTTTCTTTCAAGCCTTCAGTTAGAGTTTTTCTGAAGACAAAGGCTTTTGGAGTAGCTCTTTCCCTCTGGGGGTGTGTTCTGTTGTGAGGTGGGTGTGCTAACACTGCCCAAGCTGCAGTGTAAGGAGCTGGACACATCCAGCAGCTCCGCCTTGGGTCCTGTAACTTGAAGCCTTTGGCATCTGGATCAGCCTGGCAGCCTGATGCCTTTGCTTGGCAGAACCATCTCAAGGCCCTGATTGCTGACCTAGGCCAGATTCCCCTCAAAGGCACCCAAGAACCAAGAATGTCTCTGTTGCATCGCTCCTCAGAAAATGCCCCCAGGTGCCTGGAGGGGCTCAAGCAGGGTCCCTGCCACCCTCCAGAGTCACAGGCAATACTGACTGTGCAAAGAATGCAAGAAACAAGACCAAGGTTGGCGGGGCTCCTCCAGCTGACCAAGTCCTGCCGGTCTTCAGTGCCGCAGGATTCTTCTTCCAAGAAGAAGACAAAGAAAAGGCAGGGCACTCTTGCTTGCCTGCAGGTTGCTGCATCTTCCATCAGGTTGTGCTCCAAGGCTCTGTTGCCACTTCTGCTATCGGCCTGTGTTTCTCCAGCTGGAAGTAGGATGGGTGCTGGTAAATCTTAGGGATCTTCCCCGAGATCCGCTGGCTGTAGGGTGCTGCTCCTCCTACCTGGACATACAAGATGGGGCAAGGAAATGTCTCTTCCATGTTGACCAAACCTTTCCCCCTTGGAGCCTGGGTAGTCAGAAGAAAACTCTTCCTCTCCCCTAATCTCTTCATTGCAAGACTTTGTTAGGTCTGCATTCACATTCCCATCTCAAGAAGAAGGTAGGACATGTAGGCAGGAACTCCCCATTCTTTCATGAATAAAAGCAGAGTGGGCACATGCTGGGCTGTGACTGCAGGGGGAACGAACAAACAGCCACGTTGTTTAGACAAACCTCATCAGACAGAGCAGTTTTCCCCGAGGTGGTGCGAGTCCTAAGAGTTCCTAAAATGTGATACCGTGTAGTAATGAGTTGCATGCTTCCCTTTTAGGCTGGTTCTGTCTCTGGAGGAAAAGAACCTGTGCCTCAGAACACTGGAAGAAAAGAACCAGGCACTGAACAATCAGGTGTCTCAGTTTCGTTCTGCTCTTCACGAGGCCGAGCAGCTCTGTTCAAACCGCACAGGACAACTGCTGGCGCTCAACATCCAGGTAATCTGTGCCCTGGCCTCCTCTTCTCCGGGGACACACATCATCATTTTTGGCTTGGAGGCCCCAACTGCTTTCCCCTCCCAGCAGCATCCACTGCTGCCATGTTCTGCCCCGGGGTGCTGCTGCACCCACAGGCCAAGGCTGGATCTGGTGTCTGCTGCCGATGTTTTCCCCTGTTCTCTCCCGGGTCCCAGCAGGAAATGTGGGAGGAGAAGCAGCAGCAGACTCCTTTGGAGCTTCTCCATCCCTCTGTTAGCAGTGTTGTCCCAGATGGAGTTGGTGCCTGTGCTGGGCACCGAGCAATGTGGGCACACAGACGTGGCTATGGCAGGCTGGGGAGGGCACTTCCACCGCAGCCAGTTCAGCCGGTGTTGCAGAGCTGCAGCCTCAAGGATGCCCATTGGCTCCCTTTCCCTGTTTTCAGGACATTTGTTTCCATTGGAATCCTTGGCTCTGTGCCTTCTGTTTTGGGCGTGGTTTTGCCTGAAGTCATTTCTCCTTTGTTGCTTGCTCTACTGCCTGCTCTGCTGCCTCAGGAGCAGCCCTGTCCCTGAGGCTCTGTGCATCTATCTTCCAGATGTGGGCCCTGCAGGATGCAGTGCTGGAGATGGAGGCTACCCAGGCAACTCGAGAGAAGCAGCTGCTGCAGGAGCTGGAGGAGTCCCGAGCAGGAGAACAGAGCTTGAGGGACTCTGTGCAGGTGCTGGAGGCTGAGGTGTCTGAGCTGCGTAGGAAGCTCCAGAGCTCTGATGACAAAGCACTTTCATTGGCCATAAAGTTTAACACCTCAGAGCTGGAGCTGAGGAAGACACAGGCTCAGTGGGACAATCTCAGAGCCTGCAACCAGGAGCTGCAGCAGGAGTTGGAGGAAAGTGAGCAAGGTAGAGCTTCTCCTCTCGCACCCACTGCCCCATCCTGTCTCGCCAGCAGGGATCTCTGATCCTGTGCAGAGAAAAAGTGCCCAGAGATGGCAGAGGGGAAGAACAACCAGCAGGAGATTTATCCATCCAGTGCCAGTGAAAGCGTTTTCTCGAGAAAGATGCCGTGGCTGGCAGTGCCATCTGGCTGTGCTATGGCTGATCCCGTGCACAGGTGGTGCCTTTCAGGTGCTGTGTCTGTGCTGAGGAGCTGTAGCTGGATGCCTCAGCTCGATTCCCCCCAACTCCAGGCCCTGCCAGAGCCTCCAGGCTATTGGCCTCTCTGGAGCAGGGCTGCACAGGCATCCCCGCTCCTTTGTCTCTCTTGGATTGCTCACTCTGCACAAGCCCAAGAGCAAAGACACTTTCCTGTTCCTCTGAACCTTACCCCTTTGATTCCTGCTTTTTTCTCCTTCATTTCTGTCAGCTTTGGAAGCCCTTGTGGCCTTAGGGCCTGCAAACACAGGCAGGCCGAGAAGACAGTGCTGTTGTCCCTGCAGGATGCACATCAGTTTGCCTTTGCTTTGCTGTTCTCATTCTCCTTCTCCTTCCTGCTGCAGCGATGTGGAGGGCAGAACACCAGAAGACCTCTCAAGAAACTGCCCTGGAGAAAGAGGCCATTGCCCTGAAGGAAGAGGCTGTGACTCTTCATCAGGAGGTGGCATCTCTGCAGAGGAAACTGGAGAGCCTGGAGAAGGAAAGGAAGGATGTGCTGGTGAGAAGGGCAGATGCCATGAAGGGCCATTTCCTAGCTATGTTTGGCCCTTGTGTTAATAGTTCTAAGGAGCACCTCTTTGCAGTTGAACTTGTCAAATTGCATTCTTCTGAATAAGGAGGAAAAGATGTTGTAGTCATGTCAAAGCCAGTTAGTGCTGAGGCTGCTGGTTTTCCTCCATGCTGGAGTTTTGTGCCCTACAAGCTGTAGTTCTCAATGTCCACACTGGCTCTATGGACATTGCATGGGTTGGGCAATTCCTCGTGTCCAAACCCACGTTCAGATTTCAAATACCTGGACCTGGAACGAGGGGTGAGAAGGCCAAGTTTGCTGTTAATAGAAAGGTGTTTGGCCTTGGCCATCAGAGAGCAGCCAGTGGGGAGAAAAGAGAGAAAAGCAAAGTGCTGATGCAGATAAGGAAGTGTGCCTGCAAGGGGAGAACTCGTCCTGAGTGGCAGCAGAGAATGACAGACTGATGTGGCCATTGCTGCTCCAAGAGAGGGCAGTGGGGCTCTTGGGGATGGTGCCATGGAAACTCTACACAGGAGAGCTCAAAAACCACTCCTGTCAGCCCAACTGCAGGGAATGAATTGCTGGGGGTGTTTGCTCTTCCCTTTCTCCCTGATGGAGAGCACATCCTCATTTAGGCACTGCCTAAATCCTGCTTAGCATGGGCTTGGAATCCTGGCTGCAGTTCTGGCAGCTGCTCCCCAAAGGAACACTCAAGTGGAGCTGCAAGAGGTCGGGGAAGGGCAGAAAGGGAGCTGGGACGGGCTGAGTGAGCTGGGAAAGACTCAGCGTCAAGGGTGGCCCCAGCAAAGGTCTGAGGCATCCCGAGAGGCAGAGAGAGAGGGGCAGCCTTTGCCTGCCTGTGGCAGGAGTCCCGATCTGGTATGAAAAGCAAACCCAGAGAGGGAATGAGTGACCTCCCTGTTTTGGCAGCGTGAACGGGAACTGTACGAGGAGCAGATGAGAGATCTGAAAAAGAAGAATGAAATGAAAACACCTGAAATTCCAAGAAAGGAAACAACACAACAATTGGACACTGAAAATGAAGGAAAACAGGAAGAGTTGGAGCATATGGCTGCTGCTTTGAAAGAAGGCAGTGGGAACACTCAAGTCCTGTGTGCTCCACTGGCCAAGGGTAAAATTGCCAAAGAGGCTCTGAAGAAACGCTTGGCCTTCCTGAAGGGAAAGAGTCATCCCCAGGTAGGCACTGGCATTGATCTTCAGCCCACGTCAACGTCTCTCAGTGATTCCAATGAAGTTTCCCATGAAGAGGTGGGATTCTAGATCCCTGTCAGTCTAGGCCTGCTTGGGCAAAGCAGCCCGAGCTGCAGCAGGCAGCCTTGTGTGTCTGCCTGGCTCCAGCCAGAGACCATTGGCTGCCAGGTTGTTTGCTGGCATGCCTGGAACGACTGATGCAGCTCTGGAGCTGCTGTTCAAATCAGCTCCAGGCCAAAAGCTGGGCGTGGGGAATTGCTTCTCCCGTGCCCAGGCAAGGGGAGGCAACAGGTGGGGGTTGGATTTGGTGTGGAAAGGAATGGAGCAGGTGAGCAGAGTGATGGACTGAAGTGAGCAGAGTTCTGTAGCGAGGGCTGAAGAGCAGCTGCACTGCTGGAGCTTTGAGGATGCTTGCTGAGATGGAGATATCTGAGGGACAGCTCTTGTGGTGTTTGAAATAAGGGAATCATCTCCTCTCTGAATACCCAGCAGGCTGTTGGAGCAGAAGGGAAGCGGCTGTCAGAGCGCTCCAGGAAGGGTGTGGAATGTGTGCGGGACCAGGTTGCAGCAGCAGCAAAAGACAAGCCAGAGAAGCGTGAGCTCAGGAGAACTTTTGAGGTAAAGTGGGCTTTCGCTGCCTCTGCAGAGCCTCAGGCTCCTCTGGAGCATGACACGTGTGCCCAGGCAGTGCTCTGGAGTCCTCTGCTTGTTTCCTTGCCTCTCCCTGTCCCTGCTGTGGGCGCACCCTTTTGTTTGTTCTCTCTGTTGTGGCAGCCCATGGCTTTCACAAAGGCACCTTCACTCCGCTGCCTCCCTCCCTGGCCCCGTGTCCCCGGACACACACTGGCCTCTCCTGCACAGCCCCCAGCGAGAGCTCTTTGCCCCCAGTGTTGTCTGGTGCAATTGAGGGTCTCTGAGCAGAGATCTCCTCGCCTTGATGTCCAGAGGTCCTTTTGCCCCATGTTTGCTGACAGGTTTCTGTGACCCTTTCTCCCATCCAACGTGCAGGTGGAACCTGCAGGGAGGAGTGTCCAGAGAATCTTTAGGAAAGTTTATCTCTCGGGTACCATTAGAGTGGATGCTCCCCAGTCTGCCCAGCACAGCAGGTCGACTTCTGGACAGGTGAGAACAGCGTCTTCCTTGGTGGGAGGAACACAGCCCTTGGCAAAGCACATGTCCCTCAGAAAGCAGAGGAGCAGCTGTGAGCTGAGCCGTTTTCCCCAAGCCAGGCAAGCCCTGAGCGCTGCTCCCAGGGCTGGCATCTCCTCTGCTCCAGAGCAGACAGAGGGCACCATGCTGGAGCTGCTGTGGCTGCAGCCGCTGCAGAGCCAGCAGGAGGTGGGAGCAGCTGGCTCTCTGCTGCCAGCCAGCCCAGCAGCCACAAGCCCGTGGTGTCAGGAAAGAAGAGTTGGAGTTTCAAGGCCTCAGCAGTGCTTGAAGGCTCATTCTCCCCCTGGGCTTCATTGCTCACATTGTGCCCTGCTCCCGTTTGGAATGCTCTGAAGTTTGGGAGAGGGAGAGTTTGCTCCCTGTCCCTGGGCTGGCTGTGCAGGAGCTTGCTGTTCAGATCAGCTCCAGGCCAAAAGCTGGGCATGGGGATCTGCTTCTCCCGTGCCCAGGCAAGGGGAGGCAACACGTGGGGGTGAGCAGAGTGATGGACTGAAGTGAGCAGAGTTTTGTAGCGAGGGCTGAAGAGCAGCTGCACTGCTGGTGCTTAGAGTAAAGTGTACTGGCAGTTGTGGAAGATGCAGTATTTTTGGGTGAGCACACAGAATTTGGGGCAGGGCTGTTTTTCGGGAAGGAGCAATCTGGTGCCAGGCAAGCCAGCAGGGCCTGACACAGCACTTCCAAGGAAACAGTGCCAGAGGCTTTTGGCAGCCCAGGGTATGGGAGCTGCAGAGGGCAGATGCTGTGAAACTTTGAGCCCAGAGCACAGGAGCTCCCTGTCCTCTGGCTGCCTGCGAGGTGGCACTGGCTGGCTCTGCACAGGGCTCCTGAGGAAGGGCTTGAGCTGTACCTTGTCCTGCTTCCAGGTTTCCCAGGAGCAAGAGTCGTCGAGCAGGGCTCTGGAGCAGCTGCACCAGGAACTGGCCCAGGTGTGCAGAGAGAAGGAGCTGCTGGGCCAGGAGAAGGCTGCCCTTGAGGGCCGACTGGCAGCCATGGAGTGTCGCCAACAAGACCTTTCCAAGCAGCTGGCAGAGACCAGGTAAAGGCAAGGAGGAGACCCTTTCCAGATGCTTTTACTTTGCATGGACAGAAGATGGAAGTCTCAAGAAAAAGAAATATGCCACAATGTGAAGGTTATTTTTCTGACATCTAAAGCCAGCAAAGCTGTCATGAGCCTTGGGCTTCTGTTTGTGCCGCCCAGCACACTCGTGTGGGAAGTCAAAAGCAAGCCACCCGGCCCTGAATTGAGTAGTAGTTAAACCATGCAGCTGTTGAGTGAAACCTCAAGTTTCTCTTGGGTTTAGTTCCTTGTTCTGGGCATTGAACATCCCTCTTTCCTTCCTAAGTAGCTTGACACAATCCTGATCTTCAGAACTGAAGCTTCATCTTCAGAATTCCAGGCTCTGACCTTGGGATGTTGGCAGTAGCACGCTGCCATTCAGGGGGAAGCCAGAGGCTCCTGCTGAAAATGCTGAGGGCCTTCAGCTTCCAAGCACACTCTTGAGAAGTGTGAGGCAGGACCTAGAGCTGGTTAGAGAGCAGCAGGGAAACCTCTTTGGAATTGTTGACAGCCCCTGGGGATTCTTGCTGAGGGTTGATGGGCACCCACCTGTCAAACCTGCCAAGGTCCCTTTGGATGGTCCCTCTCACTCTCCAAAGAAGGACAAGACTTGGGCTACTGCCTGCTTAGCTGGCAACACTAAAATAAAGGTGGCAAGTCTAGTCCTTGACCATGCAGGAGTTTAAACTGCAGTCTCTGCATTCAGGTAGTTGTTGTTCAGACAACATAGTGTTCTGAATTTTTACAAGTGCTGCCACGACCATGAGATTTTACTGTATCATGCAAAGTAGTTCTTGAAGTCTCCTAAATACAGGGTGTCTGGAAAATTATGTACCTTTATGTCCATGATGAAGAGAGTTAACAAGTCAGGGGTGAGCCAGGACGAGAGTCTGTTCTGTCCCCCTGCAGAGCAGCTTGGAAGTGCTGATGAGAGAAGGGCTGTGAGCAGAGGCTGGGCTTTTGCTCGTCGGCCCAGCCTGTGTGGGCACAGCTAGCCAGGGTCATAGGTCAGGAACAGCAGCTGAAGGTTCGGCTGTTGAGGTCACGTTGGGCTGGGCTGTCTGTGCTGTGCCAGGCCATAAGGAAGGCCTGGGCACTCCCTCAGAGGGCCCTGCTTTGCTATTGAAATGGCACAAATGGGCCTTCTCTGTACAAGTTTCCATGCGAGCCATTTGGCATTCTCAGGCCTGGGGACCTTGAGCCACGTTGTCCTGGAATAACTGCCTGGGAGTGTCAGGAGCGAGCAGCTCATGTCTCTCCGTATTTGCAACCTGTAGGTCAGCGAAGGAGAGCCTGGAATCCAGCCTGTTTGCTGCTCAGCAGCAGATATCTCAGCTGGAGATCACCAGCAACCATCTGGAGGCTCAAGTGCTCACAGTCACACAGGCCAAGGAGGCGCTACAAGGTGAGAACCTCGTGTGCTTTGTTTGTGGTGCCGCCCCTGCCTAGAGAAGCTGCTGTAAAGCCTCCTCTGTCTGCAGGGCTTCTGAGGAGCGGTGGGGCTGGAGGCAGGGCCCTCCTACGCCGACACTGGAAGGGCCTGAGTCAGTAAAGGCAGTAAAGACTCTGAATCTTGCTGTTGGTCATGTTTGCAGGAGAAGTGCAGTGCCTCCAACGTGAGCTGGAAGCAGAGAGAGCTCTCAGGAAGCAGGAGCAGGAAGACACAGCGCAACAGCTCTTGCAGGCAGAGCAGCAGCGTCAGGAAAGCCTCAGGCTTCAGGGAACTGCTCAGCAGGTGGAAATAAACAAGCTCCTGCAAGACCTGGTAGGTGACAATAGGCTTCTGAATTGTCCAAGCCGGCCCTGGGGGCTGGTTTAGCACCAGCAGAGCCTGAGGGTGTGAAAGGGCAGCAATCCTCTGCCAGAGGCCTCCCGCTGCTGGGCCGGGCAGGAGAGGCGGCGGCTCGGACTCGGAGGCGCGTGAAGACCCCCAGGATGGTGCTGGGCCACTAAATGCAGCCACGGCTTCCGTGAGGGCGTAAGACGAGTTCCAGAGCAGCTTGGGCAGTGCCCACCCAAAGCGTGGCAGCCCAGGGCAGGATCTTCCCCGAGTCCCACCTGCCACGGAGCAGATGCCAGCGTGGAGCAGATGCCAACAGTGCTGCTGGCTGCAGGCGTGGGAACTCGGTTCCTGTCTTGCTGTGCTCCCACGGTGGACAGAGGGATTAGCTTTGGGCTGGAAGCAAATGGAACAGGCCCCGGTCCTTCAGTCCTTGTGACTGGGGCATCAGGGTGCCAGAAGGTGACACCTCCTTTTCTGAATGGTTGGACTCAATGCTGGTGCAGGTCTTTCCCAACAGAAATGATTCCATGGTTCTGTGATTCTTGCACCTGCTGAGCCTCCTTTTAAATTCCCTGACAGGACACGGTTTCTGGAGAGCAGAGAGCCAGTGCTGTTGTCTTTTCAGGTTGGGGTTTGTGGGAGGCATGAAGCTTCACGTTTCTCAGCGAGGAGCTTGCCTGGGGACTGCAACTTGAAGATTTTTCCTCCCTTCCTCAGGCAAGTGAGCGGGAAAGGCACCATGCAGAGATGCAGGAGACGCTGCAGCAATGGGGAAAAGAGAAGGCAGAGAGAGAGCAGGAGCACGAGAAGGTGCTGTTTGAGATGAGGCAGAAAGTTGCCACCCTGCAGGCTCAAAGAGAAGAGGAACGAACTAGATTTGAAAATGCCAAGCGAGAGGTAATGATTGTGCAAGGAGAATTGGTGTGATTTTTTGCAAGGCTGGAGCTGTGGGAGATGGCAGGCTATGGGGCTGTGTGGAGCATGCCCTCCATGTCTTCTACATTGAATTTGGGGAGGTGAAAGGTGAACAGGGCTATCTTTGGGCCCAGGAATGAGCCCTCTCCTAGGAAGCCAGGCAGAAACATCAGCTTTCCGTTGGGATTTTTGTGCTGCTCTTGTGCTCTGTTTTTCCAAGACTTACCTCGGAGGATCTGCACTGTTCTCTTACGGGTCCTCTTTTGGTGTGCACTGGTCGGTGTCCATAGCCAAACGGAGTTTGTAGGACTTTTCTTTTGTGGGCACAGGGAGGGCGCAGCAGGAACGCTGACAAGAGAAAAATCTTTTTAAAGACTCGCCTGGAGTATTTCTGAACAGCAACCCAGAGATGTCTCCTGGGCTGTGTTCTAAGTCACTTCCTGGGAAGCTGTGTCCCCCCCAGGGCAGACAGTGGCCCAGGGGAGCAGCAGCCGAGTGCTCTGAGAGCGCGTGAGCCCATCAGTCTTTGCCTCTTGGCACACAGAGTTTGCAGGGCAAGTGTCAAGCCCTCTGCTCTTTCCTTCTGTGCAGGTCCTGCTGGAAAAGCAGAAGGAGAAGAATTCTTTATCA
Organism: Corvus moneduloides; assembly: GCF_009650955.1. Taxonomy (NCBI): domain Eukaryota; kingdom Metazoa; phylum Chordata; class Aves; order Passeriformes; family Corvidae; genus Corvus; species Corvus moneduloides. The sequence continues at coordinate 1,966,917 of NC_045492.1, forward strand.
GAGACACTGCTCCAAACTCGGGGACAGCTAAGCCGAGCCTGCCAGCAGGTGCAGCAGCTCAGGCAGGAGGTGAAAAAGCAGCAAGAGAAGGGGCAGGTAAGTCTGAGCAGGCAGGGAACAGAGTGCAGGGCAGTGGCAGGGGCACAAAAGGCAGGTGCTGGGAGTGAGGAGGCAAGGGCTGCTTCAGGCCCTGGCAGCACAGAGCCTGGCAAGCTCCAGAGCTCAGGCCCGGGAAGGAAGGCTTGCAATGGAAGCAGAGCTGGGTAGAGAAGCCAAAAGAAGTCGCTGAAGGAATGGGATTTTGAGACAGCAAGTGGGAAAAGCTGAGCCTGAGGGCAGGTCCCAGGAAGTTGCTCTGCATTTTGTTGCCAGACCATCGAGGCAAAGCTGCAAGCTGAGCTGCAGGAAGCTCGGAGGGAAATCCAGGCAGCGCAGAAGAGGCACGAGGAAGGACTACGAGGCATCAAAGAGGAAATGAATGTCCTCCTTGAGCAGAGGGAGGCTCTACAAAAGCAGGTGAGTGAAACAGCAGTGGCACTGCAGCATCCAGCAGGGGGTCTGTGCCCTTCTTGCTTTTCCATGGCAGAGCAGCAGCTGCTGGGGTGGTCCCTGGGGCTGCCTCGTGCTCTGGGCTCCTTGGCAGCTGCTCTGCAGGACCCTCAGTGCTCTGCTGAATCTCAGCTGCTGCCCTGGACAGCTGGGCTAGTCCTCTGGGCTGTTGGCCAGCAACCATCAGCATGGATTCCTGCTGGCCTCTTCTTGCTAGCCTTGGTGTGGGAGGTGCTTTTTCAGGTGCCCTTGGTGGGCCACGTAGAGATTGAAACAAGTTGTGTGTATGCATTGTGAATCTGGTGCTCTGAGGACAGGGAGAAATGGAAAGTTGGCCTGTGCCTTTTCTCACAGCCTCTGCTGTGGCTGGCAGTGACAGGCTGTGGCTGTAGCCTCTGACTGCTTTGTTCTGTTTGACTGGAGGTGGGAGAGTTGACATCTCAGCTGGCAGCCTCCAGAGAGTCCCAGGCAACGATTGTTCAGAGAGCCCAGCAAGATGTGAGCTGGGCCCAGGAGCAGTCAAGGCAGAAGCTGTTGGAGGTTGAGCACCTCCAGAAGATGCTGGAGGAGGCAGAACATCAGAACAAGGAGCTGCAAGTGCACCTGAAGAACTTGGAGCTGGAAGGGAGTCAATGGGAAGAAGTGGCACGCCAAAATTCAGGATTTCGGGCTTCCTTGGACGCCCTGGAGAAGGAAAAAGCCAGGTAAATGAAAGCCTGTGGGACTCTGCCTTGTGGGAATGGATTCCCTCTTTGCCATCTTTGCACCTGCCAGGGGCTCTGGCAGCATCTCCTACGTGGCAGAGTTCTGAACTCTCCGTGCAGATGCGTCTCGTTGTCTGGATGTTGTGTTTCATTCTCTTTTCTTTCAAGCCTTCAGTTAGAGTTTTTCTGAAGACAAAGGCTTTTGGAGTAGCTCTTTCCCTCTGGGGGTGTGTTCTGTTGTGAGGTGGGTGTGCTAACACTGCCCAAGCTGCAGTGTAAGGAGCTGGACACATCCAGCAGCTCCGCCTTGGGTCCTGTAACTTGAAGCCTTTGGCATCTGGATCAGCCTGGCAGCCTGATGCCTTTGCTTGGCAGAACCATCTCAAGGCCCTGATTGCTGACCTAGGCCAGATTCCCCTCAAAGGCACCCAAGAACCAAGAATGTCTCTGTTGCATCGCTCCTCAGAAAATGCCCCCAGGTGCCTGGAGGGGCTCAAGCAGGGTCCCTGCCACCCTCCAGAGTCACAGGCAATACTGACTGTGCAAAGAATGCAAGAAACAAGACCAAGGTTGGCGGGGCTCCTCCAGCTGACCAAGTCCTGCCGGTCTTCAGTGCCGCAGGATTCTTCTTCCAAGAAGAAGACAAAGAAAAGGCAGGGCACTCTTGCTTGCCTGCAGGTTGCTGCATCTTCCATCAGGTTGTGCTCCAAGGCTCTGTTGCCACTTCTGCTATCGGCCTTTGTTTCTCCAGCTGGAAGTAGGATGGGTGCTGGTAAATCTTAGGGATCTTCCCCGAGATCCGCTGGCTGTAGGGTGCTGCTCCTCCTACCTGGACATACAAGATGGGGCAAGGAAATGTCTCTTCCATGTTGACCAAACCTTTCCCCCTTGGAGCCTGGGTAGTCAGAAGAAAACTCTTCCTCTCCCCTAATCTCTTCATTGCAAGACTTTGTTAGGTCTGCATTCACATTCCCATCTCAAGAAGAAGGTAGGACATGTAGGCAGGAACTCCCCATTCTTTCATGAATAAAAGCAGAGTGGGCACATGCTGGGCTGTGACTGCAGGGGGAACGAACAAACAGCCACGTTGTTTAGACAAACCTCATCAGACAGAGCAGTTTTCCCCGAGGTGGTGCAAGTCCTAAGAGTTCCTAAAATGTGATACCGTGTAGTAATGAGTTGCATGCTTCCCTTTTAGGCTGGTTCTGTCTCTGGAGGAAAAGAACCTGTGCCTCAGAACACTGGAAGAAAAGAACCAGGCACTGAACAATCAGGTGTCTCAGTTTCGTTCTGCTCTTCACGAGGCCGAGCAGCTCTGTTCAAACCGCACAGGACAACTGCTGGCGCTCAACATCCAGGTAATCTGTGCCCTGGCCTCCTCTTCTCCGGGGACACACATCATCATTTTTGGCTTGGAGGCCCCAACTGCTTTCCCCTCCCAGCAGCATCCACTGCTGCCGTGTTCTGCCCCGGGGTGCTGCTGCACCCACAGGCCAAGGCTGGATCTGGTGTCTGCTGCCGATGTTTTCCCCCTGTTCTCTCCCGGGTCCCAGCAGGAAATGTGGGAGGAGAAGCAGCAGCAGACTCCTCTGGAGCTTCTCCATCCCTCTGTTAGCAGTGTTGTCCCAGATGGAGTTGGTTCCTGTGCTGGGCACCGAGCAATGTGGGCACACAGACGTGGCTATGGCAGGCTGGGGAGGGCACTTCCACTGCAGCCAGTTCAGCCGGTGTTCAGAGCTGCAGCCTTAAGGATGCCCATTGGCTCCCTTTCCCTGTTTTCAGGACATTTGTTTCCATTGGAATCCTTGGCTCTGTGCCTTCTGTTTTGGGCGTGGTTTTGCCTGAAGTCATTTCTCCTTTGTTGCTTGCTCTACTGCCTGCTCTGCTGCCTCAGGAGCAGCACTGTCCCTGAGGCTCTGTGCATCTATCTTCCAGATGTGGGCCCTGCAGGATGCAGTGCTGGAGATGGAGGCTACCCAGGCAACTCGAGAGAAGCAGCTGCTGCAGGAGCTGGAGGAGTCCCGAGCAGGAGAACGGAGCTTGAGGGACTCTGTGCAGGTGCTGGAGGCTGAGGTGTCTGAGCTGCGTGGGAAGCTCCAGAGCTCTGATGACAAAGCACTTTCATTGGCCATAAAGTTTAACACCTCAGAGCTGGAGCTGAGGAAGACACAGGCTCAGTGGGACAATCTCAGAGCCTGCAACCAGGAGCTGCAGCAGGAGTTGGAGGAAAGTGAGCAAGGTAGAGCTTCTCCTCTCGCACCCACTGCCCCATCCTGTCTCGCCAGCAGGGATCTCTGATCCCATGCAGAGCAAAAGTGCCCAGAGATGGCAGAGGGGAAGAACAACCAGCAGGAGATTTATCCATCCAGTGCCAGTGAAAGCGTTTTCTCGAGAAAGATGCCGTGGCTGGCAGTGCCATCTGGCTGTGCTATGGCTGATCCCGTGCACAGGTGGTGCCTTTCAGGTGCTGTGTCTGTGCTGAGGAGCTGTAGCTGGATGCCTCAGCTCGATTCCCCCCAACTCCAGGCCCTGCCAGAGCCTCCAGGCTATTGGCCTCTCTGGAGCAGGGCTGCACAGGCATCCCCGCTCCTTTGTCTCTCTTGGATTGCTCACTCTGCACAAGCCCAAGAGCAAAGACACTTTCCTGTTCCTCTGAACCTTACCCCTTTGATTCCTGCTTTTTTCTCCTTCATTTCTGTCAGCTTTGGAAGCCCTTGTGGCCTTAGGGCCTGCAAACACAGGCAGGCCGCGAAGACAGTGCTGTTGTCCCTGCAGGATGCACATCAGTTTGCCTTTGCTTTGCTGTTCTCATTCTCCTTCTCCTTCCTGCTGCAGCGATGTGGAGGGCAGAACACCAGAAGACCTCTCAAGAAACTGCCCTGGAGAAAGAGGCCATTGCCCTGAAGGAAGAGGCTGTGACTCTTCATCAGGAGGTGGCATCTCTGCAGAGGAAACTGGAGAGCCTGGAGAAGGAAAGGAAGGATGTGCTGGTGAGAAGGGCAGATGCCATGAAGGGCCATTTCCTAGCTATGTTTGGCCCTTGTGTTAATAGTTCTAAGGAGCACCTCTTTGCAGTTGAACTTGTCAAATTGCATTCTTCTGAATAAGGAGGAAAAGATGTTGTAGTCATGTCAAAGCCAGTTAGTGCTGAGGCTGCTGGTTTTCCTCCATGCTGGAGTTTTGTGCCCTACAAGCTGTAGTTCTCAATGTCCACACTGGCTCTATGGACATTGCATGGGTTGGGCAATTCCTCGTGTCCAAACCCACGTTCAGATTTCAAATACCTGGACCTGGAACGAGGGGTGAGAAGGCCAAGTTTGCTGTTAATAGAAAGGTGTTTGGCCTTGGCCATCAGAGAGCAGCCAGTGGGGAGAAAAGAGAGAAAAGCAAAGTGCTGATGCCGATAAGGAAGTGTGCCTACAAGGGGAGAACTCGTCCTGAGTGGCAGCAGAGAATGACAGACTGATGTGGCCATTGCTGCTCCAAGAGAGGGCAGTGGGGCTCTTGGGGATGGTGCCATGGAAACTCTACACAGGAGAGCTCAAAAACCACTCCTGTCAGCCCAACTGCAGGGAATGAATTGCTGGGGGTGTTTGCTCTTCCCTTTCTCCCTGATGGAGAGCACATCCTCATTTAGGCACTGCCTAAATCCTTCTTAGCATGGGCTTGGAATCCTGGCTGCAGTTCTGGCAGCTGCTCCCCAAAGGAACACTCGAGTGGAGCTGCAAGAGGTCGGGGAAGGGCAGAAAGGGAGCTGGGACTGGCTGAGTGAGCTGGGAAAGACTCAGCGTCAAGGGTGGCCCCAGCAAAGGTCTGAGGCATCCCGAGAGGCAGAGAGAGAGGGGCAGCCTTTGCCTGCCTGTGGCAGGAGTCCCGATCTGGTATGAAAAGCAAACCCAGAGAGGGAATGAGTGACCTCCCTGTTTTGGCAGCGTGAACGGGAACTGTACGAGGAGCAGATGAGAGATCTGAAAAAGAAGAATGAAATGAAAACACCTGAAATTCCAAGAAAGGAAACTACGCAACAATTGGACACTGAAAATGAAAGAAAACAGGAAGAGTTGGAGCATATGGCTGCTGCTTTGAAAGAAGGCAGTGGGAACACTCAAGTCCTGTGTGCTCCACTGGCCAAGGGTAAAATTGCCAAAGAGGCTCTGAAGAAACACTTGGACATCCCGAAGGGAAAGAGTCATCCCCAGGTAGGCACTGGCATTGATCTTCAGTCCACGTCAACGTCTCTCAGTGATTCCAATGAAGTTTCCCATGAAGAGGTGGGATTCTAGATCCCTGTCAGTCTAGGCCTGCTTGGGCAAAGCAGCCCGGGCTGCAGCAGGCAGCCTTGTGTGTCTGCCTGGCTCCAGCCAGAGACCATTGGCTGCCAGATTGTTTGCTGGCACGCCTGGAACGACTGATGCAGCTCTGGAGCTGCTGTTCAAATCAGCTCCAGGCCAAAAGCTGGGCATGGGGAATTGCTTCTCCCGTGCCCAGGCAAGGGGAGGCAACAGGTGGGGGTTGGATTTGGTGTGGAAAGGAATGGAGCAGGTGAGCAGAGTGATGGACTGAAGTGAGCAGAGTTCTGTAGCGAGGGCTGAAGAGCAGCTGCACTGCTGGAGCTTTGAGGATGCTTGCTGAGATGGAGATATCTGAGGGACAGCTCTTGTGGTGTTTGAAATAAGGGAATCATCTCCTCTCTGAATACCCAGCAGGCTGTTGGAGCAGAAGGGAAGCGGCTGTCAGAGCGCTCCAGGAAGGGTGTGGAATGTGTGCGGGACCAGGTTGCAGCAGCAGCAAACGACAAGCCAGAGAAGCGTGAGCTCAGGAGAACTTTTGAGGTAAAGTGGGCTTTCGCTGCCTCTGCAGAGCCTCAGGCTCCTCTGGAGCATGACACGTGTGCCCAGGCAGTGCTCTGGAGTCCTCTGCTTGTTTCCTTGCCTCTCCCTGTCCCTGCTGTGGGCGCACCCTTTTGTTTGTTCTCTCTGTTGTGGCAGCCCATGGCTTTCACAAAGGCACCTTCACTCCGCTGCCTCCCTCCCTGGCCCCGTGTCCCCGGACACACACTGGCCTCTCCTGCACAGCCCCCAGCGAGAGCTCTTTGCCCCCAGTGTTGTCTGGTGCAATTGAGGGTCTCTGAGCAGAGATCTCCTCGCCTTGATGTCCAGAGGTCCTTTTGCCCCATGTTTGCTGACAGGTTTCTGTGACCCTTTCTCCCATCCAACGTGCAGGTGGAACCTGAAGGGAGGAGAATCAGCACTTTTAGGAGGGTGTTCCCCCACACTACTTTACATTGCCTGTCTCCCAGTCTGACCAGCAAAATGCATCAACCTCTGAAAGACAAGAGTCCTCCAGTAGCTCAGGGGAGCTGCAGCCCTCGTGCTGAGGCACAGCCCGTGGAGAAAGGGGTCAGTGGCCCGAATGCGTGCTTTGGGAATCAGAGCTGGGTTCCTAAATCCTGTTGGAACTCTCTCTCCCAGACCTGTGGTGGCTGAGGGTTGTAGGAGGGAAGGGTTTGCCAGCCGTGAACTGGACTTGTTGATCATCTGAGCTCTGTTCAGGGGCAGTGTGGGAGCCTGTTCCTTTCCCCTTCCCCAGGGGCAGAGTGTTGGTGAGGGCTGGAGTTGGAGGCTGTGTCTGCCCCCACAGCCGGTACCGTGGGGCTGCGGATGCTCCTGCCCGCGTGGGCTTGACTGAGCTGGGCTTTCTGCCTCTTTCAGGTGTCCTTGCTGCAGTCACAGCTGGCCCGAGACCGGCAGGACAACCTGGAGAGCTGTGCAGGGAGCAGGCAGGAGATGCTCCCGTTGAGTCACAAGGACCTCCTTACTTCCTAGGCTTGTCAGAGAGGAGCCAGGGTGCAGCTGGATGCAGTTGTAGCCTCAGATTTTGTCCATAGTTTATGTTTAAAGGATTGCAGGTGTAACTGTAGGGTTGTAGGATAATAGGTGTAGTCGTTGCAGCAGTCGTAGCCTCAGATTTTGTCCATAGGTTATGTTTAAAGGATTGCAGGTGTAACTGTAGGGTTGTAGGATAATAGGTGTAGTCGTTGCAGCAGTCGTAGCCTCAGATTTTGTCCATAGTTTATGTTTAAAGGATTGCAGGTGTAACTGTAGGATTGTAGGATAATAGGTGTAATTGAACCTTTCTACAACTGTGTTCCATAGGATGAAGGATATATTTATAGAAAATAAAGTGATTTATAGAAAAATAAAATGATCATGATTAAATGAAAAGATCTTTATCAGAGTTCTTGACTACCCAGTACAGAGAACTATAACTTCCACTATAGTGCATTATATTTGAAGCAACATGGAAGCAGTTATATTCAAGCCAGCAAAACCTATTATTAATTAAAGATTGATGCTTCTCACCCAAACCAGTGACCATGGGCAAATATTTCTGTCAGCCTCAAGGAGTGACCTTGAGGGGCATCCTCACTCCAGGGAGGAATCTGCAGATGGGAGACACGTGACATGAACCACTTTGGTGAGGGCAGGAGAATCCTGCCATGTGTGGAGCTTTTCCATTTGTCCTTAGGAAACTGCAACCTGTTTTTTCTCCGAGTCACAGAATCTCAGGCTGGGGGAGGCTGGAGGCACCTCTGGAGGTCACCTTGCCCAGCCCCCTGCTCCGTCAGGGCCACCCAGAGCCGGCTGCCCAGGATGTGTCCAGGTGGCTTTTGAGTCTCTCCAGGGATGGAGACTCCACCACCTCCCCGGGCACCTGCACCAGTGCTCGGCCACCCTCCCAGTGCAGAAGTGTGTCCTGAGCTCGGAGGGCCCCTCCTATGTGTCAGTCTGTGCCCGTGGCTCCTGGGGCTGTCCCTGGCCCCATCCCCTCTGCAGCCTCCCCCCGGGTATTTGTCCACAGGGAGGAGATGCCCTGAGCCTGCTCTGCTCCAGGCTGGGCAGTCGCAGCTCTCTCAGCCTCTCCTCATGGCAGAGATGCTGCAGTCCCTCCATCACCTTGATGGCCCTGTGCTGGACTGTCTCCAGTCTGTCCCTGTCTCCTGTACTGGGCAGCCCAGCTCTGGGCCCAGCACTCCAGGGCTGCCCTCGCTGGTGTGGAGCAGAGCGGAAGGATCCCCTCCCTCCGCCGGCTGTGACACAGCTCCCAGTGCAGCCCAGGACGCTGTTCTGCATTGCTGCAGGAGCACATTTCTGGCTCATGGGCATCCTGGTGTCCAGCAGGACCCTGCCAAACTTTAGTTTTCCAACTGGGTGGCCCCCAGCAGATACGGGTGCCTGTGGTTGTTCCTCCCCAAGGACAGGACTCAGCACTCGTCATTGAACTGTCACCCTCGTTGAACTGTCGTCCCTCTGGATGGCAGCACTCCTCTCTGGCGTATCAGCCACTCCCCCGCTTTTGTGGGAGGGCACAGCCTGCCCCATCACCCAGATGACTAACAAAGGTGTCAGAAAGGACTGCACTCAGCACTGTCCTCCGGGGTACAGCACTAGACTTCATGCCCCTGATCACCAGGGATCCAAGAAGGTAGATTTGGTGCAAGGTGTCTTTGCTTGTATGTACGTATTCAGAAAGATTTGGCACGATTTACAGGGATTTCTGTTCCATATCTCATGTGGGAAAAAATGTAATGATCCATGCTCACTCTGACTAGTGGCAAAAGTGGTCCTGTTGTTGGTGACAGTGGATGTCACCTGCATGGCAGCTGTGCCAGGCTGGTGTGACATACTGTGGGAAGGAGCACTCTGAGGGAGGTAAAAGCTGGGGTGTAGAGATCATTTGAAGGCTGTTCTTCAAGCCATATAAGTCCCTGGTTTGTGGGCTTATATGGCTTGATCAGGGACAATTCCTAGGCAAGGGCTGAAACTGTGATTCTGTGAGCTCCTTTCCCTTCCAGATCAGTTTTTCCATTAATGATGAGTGATCGAAGTTGAAACTTGCCCAGCTGATAATGCACTCATCTTCCTATGACCTTTGACAGGAGGGAGGAAGGAGTTCTTGATCCTGGAAATGCTCAAGAACTGCCTGAGGATGAGAAGGTCAGGGGTTGAGGCTGTGAAAAGTACATTTGATAGTGTTGGCTTTTGCAGATGGGTTGTGCATTGTAATGTTGGCTCCGTGAGAGTGGTTCTGTTGTTATGAGGGGAGGAGACTGGGTGTTGACTTTCACTGGGGTTTAGAGCTATTTTTAACAGGAAGGTTGTACTGAGGTAGGAGGATGGTTGTAATTGGATAACATCTAAGCAGTGAGGGAATCGAAACCTCTTGAATGTATGGAAAAGTAACAACTGCTCTAGACAAAGACAACTGCACACGCTCTAAAAAGGTGGGACAGGCGAGGAGCCATGTTAATTAGTTCAGAAAAGGTTTTAATATGAAAAATTATTTATAAATATGTAACTAGCTGATGCAATACCCAGGGGTATATAAGGGGGGTTGCTGCTGTTGACTGCGTGCCTCTGGCTGTGGCTCTGCACCCAGCGCTGTTACCTTTTGCCTTTGTTGACTTTGTCCCTTATTAAATCTTTCCAACTTTGAAAAGTGAGTTCTGTTTCTCACAAGGGCCTAATTTAGAATAAGATAACTTAGCAAGGTGAAAAGCAGAATCACAGCCCTGGCTGACAGGAGATCAACTGAGCAGGGAACTTGTGATCAACCTCATCTCAGAAAGGACGAATGTGGAAGAAAACATTGTGGAAGAAGAATCAAGTTATCCAGAAGGAGTGAACAGACATTGCTGTGGAAGCAGTAGGGGAGGGGGAGAATAGTCAGGGAGCTCTTGAGCCAGGCATCCACCAGGTGTGAGGACCAGAGGAAGCTACAGGAGCTGTCTGTCATCTTCAAAAAAGCCTGGCCATTGAAGGTGGTTCCTGAGAACAGCAAAGAGTGTTACACCAGTCTTAAAGATGGGCACAAAAAAAGGAGGGTCTGAAGAACTACAGGCTAATCAGCTCCTTTGGAATCCCTGGGAAGGTGATGGAGCAAATGGTCCTGGACACCCTTTCAAGCAACTGCGAGGGAAGGGCACTGGGAACGGCCAGCACAGATTTACCACGGGGAAATCGTGGCTGGCCGACCTGATGGACTCTGTGAATAATGGGGGACCAGGGACGGTGCTGCCTGACATTGCAAAACATTCAACAGCCACACAGTCTCCTTACAGCCGGGCTGGCGAGGTATGGACCGAGTGAGCAGCGAAGTGAATGGCAAACTGCCCGAGCCAGCGGGCTCAGTACTGCTGGATCAGGCGCAGGAAGTGGCCAGGCTGTGGTGACAGCACGCACTGATCCTCCCTGGAGCCGGTATTACTGTTGATTAACGACTAATATTTACATGCAGAGGCTGTCTCCTCTAAGCAGATGTGTGTCATGAAACTTTACACCGGCTGTTTATTCCGTCAGGATCATACACATTCATTACAAGGTACTTCCTGGCTAATACATAAACCTTACGTTCCTAGAACTAATTTACCCACCTCTACCCCTTACTGGAAGTCCTTTTATGGTCTTAGAGGGTTATCTAAAGGGGTCTCTGGTGATCGTATTTGCTGAGAGCCCCCAAAATTGTAAGTGACCTTGCCTTGAACTTCTCTTAGGGCGTGCACTGGTGTTCCTTGTTACAGAACTTTGTCACAAATCCCACTTAGGTTCCTTATTATCTCTTTATCCACTGCTTTCAGCTCTGTTTAGCATCCTGTGTGTGTACTTTTACATTCTTTTATCTAATTTGCTAGTTAGTCTTTAAGCTCTATTTTGCAACCGAAAATTTCTATTCTCCATGTTGTCTGTCACAGTGAGTGGCAGCGATGCATCTTCCTGGCGGGAGCCACCCCCCATTTCTACGGTCCCTGAGGCTGACGGATGTGCCACGCACTGATGTCACGTCCAGCCTCAGCTCAGCTTGCATCCCTTGCCCAGACAGGGGAGACCCACAGGCAGGAGAGACAGAAGCCGTGTGCTCAGGCTACCCTGCCTTGAAGGCACGTAAGCCTCCACTTTCTACAGCTGCTCAAGGGTCAGGGCACCTGGCAGTGAGCCTTCAGCACCGAGTGATGGCATCCCACTTTTGCAGTCTTGGCCCAACTGGATGACCTGGTCTCCACAGGAGCTGCCCTTTGACCTTGTCAGGGACCACCCAATGGACATGATGCCATGGCAGCTTGGCACCCCCTGGATTTGCCATCCCTAGCGTGATGGTTCACCTCAGCATAGAATCCCCGACTGGTCTGGGATGGAGGGACCTCAAAGCTCATCCTATGCCCCCCCCGGCCATGGGCAGGGACATCTGCCACCAGACCAGGCTGCTCCAAGGCCCCTCCAACCTGGCCTTGGACACTTCTAGGCATGGGGCAGCTTCTCTGGGCACCCTGTGCCAGGGCCTCCCCACCCTCCCAGGGAAGAATTTCTTCTAACCCTGCCCTCTGGAATGGAAAGCCATTCCCCTTGTCCTGGCATTCCAGGCCCACTCCCAGCTCCCCTGGAGCCCCTTTAGGCACTGGAAATGGCTCTAAGGTCTCCCCGGAGCCTTCTCTTCTCCAGGCTGAACACCCGCAGCTCTCCCAGCCCGGCTCGGAGCAGAGGGGCTCCGGCCCTTGGAGCATCTCTGCAGCCTCTCTGAACTCACTCCAGCAGCTCCACATCCTTCTGATGTTGGACCCCAGGGCTGGAGGCAGCTCTGCAGGTGGGATCTCAGCCAAGCAGGGCAGAGGGGCAGAATCCCCCTGTCCCCTGCTGCCCACGCTGTGAGGTCAGCCCAGGACATAGGGGGTTTCTGGGTGACAGTGCAAGGGGCTGGGGCACGTTGAGCTTTTTATCCACCAACACCCCCAAGTCCTTCTCCCCAGGGCGACTCTCGATCCATTCTCTGCCCAGCCCGAGTCTGTGCTTGGGATTGCCCTGATCGCTCTGCGCCGCCCCTTTCTTCACCCGCCGGCCAATCAGCGCGTGGCTCCGGAGGCGCGGGAAGGGCTGAACCAATGGGAGCGCAGCGCGCCTCACGGCGACGGCCAATCAGAGTGCGGTGGCCGTGAGGGACGGGCTGGGGCGGGGGGGAAATGGCGGCAAGAGAGGGAGAGGGGAGGAACATTGGGCGGCCTGAGGGGACCCGCCCGCCGTTTCGGAGGCTCCCAAGCGCTTCAGCTGCCGTCGCGCAGTCCCCCCTCCGCACCGCTTTGCTTGAGAAGGGAGGGGCGGCTCCTGCCGAAACCGCGCTCGGGGAAAACTCCCCACAGGGGTTGGCTGGGCCAGGGGAGGGCGTGGGTGTGCGCCAGCGGTTCCCGCCTCAGCAAAACGTCCCCTCAGGGGTTGGCTGGGCGGAGTCACGACAGGACGGGACGCTCCAGAAGGACCCAAAAAAGACCCCAAACCCCTTTGGAATGTCAGGAAAACTAATCCAAAGCCACCAGAGGTTTATGTCCAAAAAGGAGACAAAGAAACCCTGTTACTTTATTTGCATAAAGGCAGAGATCATGGCCATTTCCTGTGGGATCTCTCAAGTTGTTGGAGGATCCAGCCTCCTTTTTATCCTAATTTCCTGGCCACATTTCCCTCTGTCTTTCCCCGTTGGCTGAGGTACTTGAGAGGTACAGACTTCCCGAATTGCCTAGGAACAGACTCCCTTCCAATGTGTACTCTCCCCTTCCCTCTCCCCCCCTCCCCCCTGTTTTCTTTTGCCTTGTGTTTCTGTTCTTTTTCTCTAAGTCCAGGGATTTAAGGCAGTCTTGAGTGAGTAACACTCCGTGTCAATTAGTGGAATTCCTATGGAATTTTTGGTTCCTCCCATTGCTTCTTTTACCTCTCAGTATCTGGCTTTATGTACAGCAGGCCCACAGTTTGTTTGTAAAGACGACTTCTCATTCCTGTCAGGAATTTAAACAAAACTGATGAAAATGGAGTAAATTTGAATAAATATGAGTAGTTTTGAATCAGGGGGATGGGAAGCAGAAGAATTAGTTTGTTAGGAACAATGCATCTAGCTTGGTCAGCATACCAGAGCAGGAAGAAAAGATAAGAGACCACTGATAAGGGCAGCGGGAGTCTCGGACAGACATCCTGTGCTCAGCCCAAAACTAGCTCAAACCAGTCTCGAAGCTTAAACTCAGGCCAGGGGTATAAAGAGCATGCACAGGGAGGAAAGGTGAAAAGTTCAGGATGAGGAAGACTCCTGACTTCATCGAAACAAGACCCTCGGAGACCCTTACCAAAGCCAACAGACAACACTGCGCACGCAAAACGTAGATGTAAATGACTTTTGGGTTCCTTATAATACGAAGTGAGGCTGGGCGGGGTTAGGTGATGAATATGTATAGGCGTATTGGGAAACAATGAATATGGAACTTGTAACCTGATAAATACCAAGCTGAATGCAGCTGTCAGCACGCATGGTTTTGGAGGAGCTATTCCCCCATGCTGTTCCAGTGCTGGAATAAACATACCTACTTTACTACTTATTTAGTAGTGGAGTCTTTCCCGCTCATCATTTTGGCGAGCAGCCAGGAGAAACTCTGTCCAGCTGCAGGATCGGCTTAGGAGCGGATGTCCTAGGCACGCCCCAGGGCTTTCCTGGAGGATCTCCGCCCCTCGGCTCGCTCACTGCGGCGGACAGACAACAACCTGCTGAAACTGCGGATAAACGGTATGCTTTGCATTTAGGGTGCCTGTGAGTCGTACGCATGGCCAGGGCTGCTGGTAAGCCGCGAGGAGACGTCCCGCGCACAGTGTAGTCCCTGTGAGGGTAAAGGTGGGGCTTACGAGCAACCGGCTACCGGAGCCGGCAAGGGGGAATCACTGACCGACAGAGCGGCTGCCGGTGATCCTGAGAGCGGATCGGGTGATTCCAAAAAGGGGGGGCCCCTCCGGAGCTTGTCACCATGTCGGGAAAATGTAAGCGGGACCCTGAAGCTATTACAAGTGAGTGTTGTGAACATTTTTGCTACTAGTAGCTGGTTTGAATGTTGTTGTGTTGCTTATATGTCTGTGTGGATATTGGTTGTTGTTGGATTGCTTTCATGTGTATGTGGCTGTATATTAGCTCGCCTATTTGTTTGTAAATCTTGGGTGGGCATGTTGCCGTGTGTTGTTTGAGAGTGTGATATTGAAGCATTTGTTTGGGGAGGTGCTTGCTTGTTGGATTTGGAATCATGGCTGGGAGAACCCCTTCCCCTCAGTGGTTCGGTTTGGATTTGTGGGAATTTATAAATCCAATAAGACACTGGATAGAGACGAGAGGCAAACGAGTCCCTTTAGAGGGAATATACAGAACCTCTGCAGGAAGATTAGTGACTCTTGATTGGGAACAACCAGCAGCAGAGAATTTAGGGCTTGAAAGAGTATGTGGAATAGCTTGTTTTTGTGCATGCGTCAGAACTTTTCATTCAACAAGAGGGTGGCATGTTGCATGGGTATTAATACAGTGTAAAGTTTGTAAGAGAAGGTGGCACTAATCTTCTGCCAGGCGGCAGAGCCTGTGTTCTCAGTGCTATCAGGGGTACTCTAATGAAGTTGATTTTGAGCCTGAGATTTTAAAGATTGTGTGTGGAAAGTCACATTTGGTACCTGAGATTTGGGAAGTTCGGGAAGAAAACTGGGAAAGAACTGTGAGAGAGTGCGAAGAAGGATTTGGGTGGAAGCGAGATAAAACTAGGAGATGGAGATAGAAACAACAGTGGCTAAGCAGGGAGGGAGGTCGTTACCCCCATCCCTCAGTAGCTATATGGTAAAAGCATAGGCCCGACTCTTTCTGTTCATGTGTCCTATCTGCATGAGTGATAGGAGGGACTCCCTGCTTTGTGTGTGTGGGGGTAAGAAAACTCCAGCCCCACACCGGCTGTGGGTCTTAGCTCAGTGCGGATTTTGTGGAAGTCGGAGATGTTATAATTCTATTTATTTAGCAAGCAGAAATCTGTGCCCAGAGTGTTGGGAAGGCAAGGAACATTCTGTGTTGAAACTTTTGTGTGGCAAGGAGCATCACATTCCTAAAATAGTGTGCTAGAAACAGATTGGGAGGAGATAGTAAAGACTTCTGAAGAAATTTCAAGTTGCAGCAAAGCAGGCTTGGCAGAAGGCATAGGAGAATTTATAAAGAGTTTCTTAAACACTATACAGGTGACCCGAAAGGGGTGGCACGGTATTTGAGTAAACTCAAACTCTGAATAGGATGGGAACCAGACAAAGTAAGGAAATTCCCAGAGCAAGCCCGCTGGGCTGTATCTTGGCACATTGGAAAGAGATAGTAGGAGCTGGAGGCACAGAAAATAAAAAGAACCCTTATAAAATATTGTACCCAGTGGTGGTCACTGTATAAATTAGAAAAGGAAGCAAAATGGCCATCTAATGGAACTTTAGATTATAATACCTTGCTCCAGTTAATGCTGTTTCTGAGACGGGAAGGTAAATGGGAAGAAGTTTCTTACACTGATGCATTTTTCTCCCTCCGAAATCACCCTGAATGGCAGAGAGATTGTGGAAACAAACCCCCCAGTGATCCTATGGTGCTAGCTCTGGAAAAAGAAAATAAAAAAGGCCGAGGAAGAATTAAGCAGTGTTGTTCGTCATGCAGTATAGATCAGAGATGTACAAGGTCAGACAAAGTCTATCAAGCAGCAGCCCAGGGACAAGATGATGATGAACTAACAGATTTGCTTAAGCCTCCCCTTAGGAGACAGGAAGAGGATGCAGACTCGGAAGGAACACCAACGCCAACCCCCTCTCCCCCGGGCAGTCCTGTCTCGTCCCGAACCAGGAAACAGGCACCTCTGAGAGAGGCAGTGGCACCTGATGGGAATACAATGTTGATTAGAGTACCTTTCTCTACTGCTGACCTAGATGCATGGTATAACGTTGCCAAAAGTTACCAAAGTGATCCAGCGGGTACCGCTGAGCGCTTGCGACTTACAATCAAACAGCATAATCCAGATTGGGCTGATATACAATTATTACTGGGTGGACTAACAGAGACAGAGAGACAGTTAGTTTTGAAAACAGCTCGAGACTTGGCAGAGGACTATTACAAAACGCAACAATTAGATATAAAAGATTACTTCCCACTCCAGGAACCACACTGGAGTCCTAATAGAACAGCCGAATTAGAGAAATTAAAAAGTTATCAAGAATGGATAGCAAAAGGGGTGGAAAGGGCCATTCCCAAAACCCTAAATTGGTCAGCTTTGTATGCAGTAAGACAGGGTCCTTTCGAGTCACCATCCAAATTCCTGGATCGTCTGAGGGACGCAATGCACTGTAACACATGGCTGGATTTTGAGACCGAGGTAAGGGTACAACAGCTGGTATCTTTGTTTCTCAGACAGGAGATATCAGACCTAAATTGCAAAAACCTCAGGGGCCAGAGGGGAGGGACCTGGGAACTCTATTAGATGCAGCTTGGAGGGTATTCAGTAATCGAGAAGAAAGTTACAAGAAGGGATGAAGAAATTGGCAGCAGTAGTAAAGGAAGGAAATAGGGAAAAACCCAGACAAGGACCCCCCAGACAGGGCCCACCCCGGCTAAGTAAAGACCAATGCACGATTTGCAGGAGATTCAGTCATTGGAAGAACCAGTGCCCAGAAAGAAGACAAGAAGACCACCAGAACAGGGGAAACCAAGGAAGCGATATGCCAAACCCCGAAACCCCAGACAGTGAAAGAGTTACGGACTTTTCTGGGGATGACAGGATGGTGCAGATTGTGGATTTACAATTAAGGGCTGCTCGTGAAACCACTATACGAGCTCATTACAAAGGAAAGCAGAGATCTCCAGTGGACAAAGGAGGCTGTTGGGGTCCCTCCCCTGCCGTGTAGCCCTGGGAGAGGGGCCCTGAGGGCACAGACACGGGGTTTCCCTGCCCCTGCTCAGCCTCGTTCCCATTGGTTGGTTTGTGTTCTCTGCGCGGGCAGAAGGACCCTTGGTCCCGTGACTGGAACAGTTCCTCAGCAGAGCTCCGGCCATGCGGCTGGAGAAATAAACATCTCTCTGAAACAGCTATCAAGAATCTGTCTGTCCGTATATATTTCCTTTCCACGGGACTCCTGGTTTGATATATGCACGTTGCAGGATCCCCACTGCAACATAATGGTAGAGAATTGTGAGCAGAACGATCCCCGATCCCTAAGCGACTGATTTGTGTGAGTAAACCCTGGAAACTTTGGATTCCTCTTCTTGGTTTTGCTTTGCTATTCCATATCTAAACTATGGAGGAACGGTGGGAAGACTCTTGGCTCTCAGAGCCGCATATGGACATTTATCTTAAAATGATTCTTGAACAACGATTTGTAAATTTTCGCTTGATTCAAGCTCAAAAAGAACTGAAACACTTCCTGGCATGGTTGTTTAAGAACTTTTTCTATGTTTCTTGGGATTTAATTCTTACCAAGGGCTTTTGGAAAACCGTTTGGACACAGTTAATACTGGAGTCAAAATATATGCCGATGGAAGAATATTTTCGTGAATATTATTTAGTTACCGAGACTGTTGAGCAATGTCAGCTGTGTCCTGGCAAAGGGAAGCCTGGTGCAGGGACCGTGCGGCCCAGGCCACGTGCACCGAGTGCTCTGCGAGCAGCAGCGAGGCAGTTCCCGCGCGCGGGCGGAGCCACGCGAGCCGCAGTGTCGGTGGTGGAGCGAGGCGTGGCAGGAGCGGCGGGACCCGGCGGTGCCCGCACGGCCCCACGCAGTGCATGGTGGAGCGAGCCCCGTGAACACCCGACCGAGAGGGGCGGCGCGCGGGCAGCGGCTGGCGGAGGTGGCGGTGGAATGGAGCCGCGCCCAGCCGAAAGGCGTGCTGGAGCAGGGCGCGGGGGGGTCGTCGCTCGGGGGCCCGGCCAAGACGTGGGTGCAGCGCCTGGCAGCGGCAGCGAAGCTGCGACCAGAGGAGGCGACGCATGGAGAACTGAGCGGCGCGGCCCGGCCCGGCCCACGCAGCCCCAAACGCGACCCCGGGAAGAGCACGCAGGCACCAGCAGCCCCGACAATTCCAACACGGGAGCGACCGAAAGAGAGAGCAAAGATGCAGCGAGACAGAAAACAGCAGCCACTCGGAAAAAGGAAAAGATCATAGTAGCTAAGGTCTTAGGGATAGTAAAATGGTATAATGTTAAGCAAAACTATGGTTTTATAACAAGGTGTGACAACCAGCAAGACATATTCGTGCATAGAACTGCTATTAAAAAGAATAACCTTGAAAAATGCATCCCAAGCTTGGGAGATGGAGAAGTCGTGGAATTCAAAATTATACGAGGTAGAAAAGGGTTACAAGCATCGCAGGTCACTGGGCCTGATGGTGTTCCTGTAAAAGGCAGTATATACGCAAAAAATCGTAGTCATGTTAGACAATATCTCCATTATAAGCCCCCCCTACAGTCTCCCTTTCCTAATCCCACCTTTCCCTTTTACCCTATGTCCTATTACCCCCAGTGTATTCCTAATCCGTTTTTTCATCCATGGTTTCCCTCACAAAACCATGCTTTTGCCAATTGTTTCCCCAAAAATCCCTTTCCAATGCCGAGTGGGGGATGAAAAGGGGGAGGGAAGAAGTTAAACCCTCTCCTGCCTCAGTTTCCCCACAAAGCATGCTCAGAGAGTTCTGTCCCCCTTCTGTCAGCCCTAAGATGTTCCACAGAATCTGATTGGACATTTAAAGACTCAGGAGGGTGGCTTGTTTTGTTTTGAAACTGTTCTTGTTATGTTTATCCAGTTGTTTTCATTCTCCTTTTATTAAAATAAAACGGGTGAGGTGTTGGGGTCCCTCCCCTGCCATGGAGCCCTGGGAGAGGGGCCCTGAGGGCATAGACACGGGGTTTCCCTGCCCCTGCTCAGCCTCGTTCCCATTGGTTGGTTTGTGTTCCCTGCGCGGGCAGAAGGACCCTTGGTCCCGTGACTGGAACAGTTCCTCGGCAGAGCTCCGGCCATGCGGCTGGAGAAATAAACATCTCTCTGAAACAGCTATCAAGAATCTGTCTGTCCGTATATATTTCCTTTCCACGGGACTCCTGGTTTGATATATGCGTGTTGCAGGATCCCCACTGCAACAGGAGGCCACGCGGGCCTTCAGCCAGCTAAAGAATGCCCTCATGTCAGCTCCAGCTCTAGGACTTCCAGACGTGAGTAAGCCATTCTTTCTATTTTCCCATGAGAAACAAGGGATCGCCCAGGGAATACTAGCACAGGACCTGGGCCCATACTGATGGGCAGTTGCCTATTTCTCTAAGCAGCTAGATGCAGCAGCCAAAGGATGGCCTGGGTGCCTCAGAGCTGTTGCAGCAGTCGTGCTAAACATCCAGGAAGCATGCAAATTCACCTTGGGTCAGAAAATGACTGTGCTGGTGTCCCACACGGTGTCCGCGGTGCTGGAAGTGAAAGGTGGGCACTGGCTCTCCCCACAAAGGCTCCTGAAATATCAAGCCATCATGGTAGAACAAGATGATGTAGAAATAGTGGTAACTAACATTGTCAACCCAGCTTCCTTTCTCAGCGGAAATCAAGGGGAACCGGTACGCCATAACTGCCTGGAGACTATCGAAGGCACCTCTTCCAGCCGCCCGGATCTACAGGATACCCCTTCAGACAACACAGAGACCTGGTTTACTGATGGGAGCAGCTACGTCATCAGTGGAAAGCGACATGCTGGGTATGCAGTTACCACCTGCTGGGAGGTGATAGAATCCGGACCCCTGCCAACAAACACCTCTGTGCAGAAGGCTGAAATAATCGCCCTAACCCGTGCCTTAGAGATGGCAAAAGGAAAGAAAAGAAACATTTATGCAGACTCAAGGTATGCATTTGGAGTTGTACACGCACAAGGGGCCATTTGGAAAGAGAGAGGACTGTTAAATTCGCAGGGAAAGAACATCAAACGTGCACAAGAACTAATGTGGCTGTTGGAAGCAGTCCAGCTACCTGAGAAGGTAGCAATCATGCACACAAGGCACATCAAAAGGTGAGCTCAGAACTGGAAGAAGGAAATGATCTGGTGGACAGAGAGGCAAAAGAAGCAGCAAAAAGTGAGGTAACAACAACTGGAGCCTTGATCCCAGATGGACAACTTTCCCTAGAGGGTAAGCCAACATAGAACAAAAGGGACAAGAAATTGATTAAAGATGAAAGGGGAACATTTAACCAAGAAGGATGGGTTATCACTGCAGAAGGAAAATTGGTTATTCCCTCCCATTTGCTATGGTTACTAGTTAAAGAAGAGCACCAGAAAACACATTGGGAAACAAATGCCTTATATAACTGCTAAATTGGGAAAATTATTGCTAGATATTTATTTGAAACCATTGTGCAGGTAACCCAACAATGTAACCTTTGCCTTCAGACTAATCCCAAAAATACCCCCAAACTAAAAATGGGTCAAATTGGAAGGGGCCATGGGCCTGGACAGCAGTGGCAAATTGATTTTACAGAAATTCCAAGAAAAGGGGGGTATCGATATTTACTAGTGCTGACAGACACTTTTTCAGGATGGCCAGAAGCTTTTCCTACTAGGACCGCTAAAGCTTGGGAAGTAACCAAAGCGTTACTACAAGAAATAATACCACGCTTCAGAGTTCCAGCCACAATGTCCTCAGATAGGGGACCACATTTTATTTCAAGGGCGGTACAACAAACCAGCTGACATTTAGGCATAGATTGGGAACTCCACACTCCATACCACCCCCAGTTGAGTGGCCAAGTAGAGAAAATGAATCATTTGATTAAACAGCAAATTGTGAGACTAGGGCAAGAAGCTAACCTACCCTGGCCCCAATCTCTTCCACTTGCATTGTTATGAATTTGGACCACGGCCAGAATTAAAAAAAAAACCTAAGTGCCTTCGAAATACTTTATGGGAGACCATATGGGGTACAGAAAGGAATATCTACCTAAATTGGGGAGGAGACCTTAACCACCTATATGATTGCTTTAGACAAACAGCTTAGAGAAACTGAAAAATGTGGCTGGAACCCGAAGTTGAGGCTTGGACAGTCCTGTACATGACATTCAGCCTGGAGATTATGTATATGTTAAGTCTCTTACAGAAAAACCTCTGGAACCACAGTGGGGAGGATGATTCCAGGTGCTTCTCATCACTTACACCGCGATTAAGATCAGAGAGCAGAGTGCATGGATTCACCATACTTGGGTAAAGAAGGCTCCAGAGGCCCCTTGGAAAGTGACCCCTGGGGATGATGAACTGAATTTGAAGTTTACCCAAACAAAATGAAAATATTACGGTGGCACACAAGTATAACCCAGAAAATTGGGGTTTTTTCAGTCATAATTATAGCCTTAAGCTGAAAAGTTATTCATAGGAGAGAAGACATATGGTCCCAAGCCTTTATGCAGTTTACTGGACTCCTGGGGAAATATTCTGATTTAAAGGATTTTAACCTGCTGACTGTGGTCATGCATGGGAACCAAGTGTATATAAAGCAAGAATGGACAAAACAAAAAACTTGGCAACTTCAGGGAACTGTAAGAGAAGAAATCAAAATAAGATGCTGAATGATTAACGGAACTACTCATAAAAAAGCAACCCAAATCAGTGTCTCAACTACTCCTACAGACAAACATAATGAAATCTGTAGTCATTCAAGTGAAGTAGATTGTTGGTATAATTTTACATTAGCACAGACCGTTGAAGTAGTTTGTCTTTGGGCCCAGGACAGTAATGGACTCTCATTCAAATTCCAGATAAATGCCATGGCTAGGCCTACTACGACCTACTCTGGCAATCAGATCCAAACCCAGGTCACATCACTTAAATCTGAGCCAAAGGTTTATGAGATTGGCCCTTATGTAGTGAGAAACACAGGCCAGCAATTACTGCTGTTTAATCCAGAGTGGTCTCTTAAGCGTGTAGAACTACTAATGCAAATTAACATTTCTGAGATCCAACCAGCCTGCTCCCCTTTAATTCAAACATCCTTTGAAGGGTGGACAGCCTGGCTGCAGGAGCAAAGCCCCCTCAAGGGCAGAATGCGGAGAGACCTGACTGGCATGCTGGGAACAGGACTGGGAGTCATAAATGGGATTGATTCAGAGATACTGATGAATAAATTGGCCACAGCAACCAGTGACCTGACCAAATTAAAACAGCCCCTACAATCTTCCCTATTAGCATTGGGAAACAGCCAGTGGCAAGTCTCAAAAATACTGCCAGACCTCGCAAAATTCAGTGACCTGGACCACGAATGATACTAAACACACTTGGCACAGCTCAGGACAATGTCTCATTAGCCCTTAGCTGCATACAAGCTCAATTATGGACGCAGTCCGCAGCTTCCTTAATCATAAGAGAAGGTAATGAAGGTGTTTTTCCTATTGAAATCCGAGGAGCTGTTTGGGACAATGCTACTAAATTAGAAAGAAAGCTCCAATCCTGGTGGACCTTGGTAAATTTCACCTATGACCCAATGACTAACATAGCTACTCCTTCGTGCTTACGATACGGAATGCCACAGTTGATGTAATTCATCCTATTGTCGCATTGGGACTAAACCATAAAGGGACAGTTTTTTACCCCTCCGAACACAGAGTATGGGCTCGGATGGTGAGAGGAAAGTGGCAAACGGTAAATTTAGAATCTTGCATCACATGGGAACAACAAGGATTTATCTGAGCAAGTAATACACTTGATGCCAGAGACATATGTCTTGATGCAGAACAAGGCATGTGTCACTTTGAGATCCACCCAGACACTTCACCAAAACCAGTACTTGTATAGATTGGCCAAGGTTGTGTATGCTTAAGAACTATCTGCACTTTTATGATGATAGATGACAGTAAAATAAATGTAGCCACCAGGAATCACTCTAATTTTTGTATTTGTAATTTTACCAAGATTGTTAGGTGTGACTTACCGTATTTAGCATCGGTTGTGTCTCATCAATTGATAAGGTCTAACTACACCATATACCATAAATTGCTACCCACCCCTATTGGGATGGACCTCACATTAGTAAAGCAATTAGTGGAACATCAGGACCTAATTGAGATTTTAGAAGAAATCTGAAAGAATGGGAAAAAGACCTTAGTCACCATCCATCATGACACACAAGAAATAAGCAGAATCTTGCAAGGAGTAAAACAAGATGCAAGTCATAACTGGTTGTCCTAGTTTGAAAACAAACCAGTGGGAGACACCAAGTCAGAATAACAATTTAATAGGGAAATAAAAGGAGGGAAAAAAAATAAAGGCAGAAATCACTGGGTTAAACTGACAGAGTCAGGATACAACCTGACACCCTGTTAATCAGGGTGGTGGTAACAGTCCAGCAGAATGGTGGCTGCAGTCCTCTGAAGCGGTGATCCTGTAGAAAAAAGGGTCTGCTCTTCCTCAGAAGGTCCAGTGGTGGCTGTGTAGCTCCTGTCCTCTGGAAATGCAGTGGAAAGGTTGTCTCTGGTGTTCAGAATCTCAGATTATATCCAGGATGGGATGCTTGGTTCCTCCCTCTGGGTGGAGCATCTCACAATGGGGTCATGAGTCATGAGGCCAAGTGTTGATTAGGCTCATTAACAGAAGATAGTCCGGAGGGAGTTATCTCTGAGTCATTCGGCAGGACAATGATAGGCCATTAACAGAAAGATAGTCTGGGGGGAGGAGGCAAGGAAACACTGCCCCACCTGATTTCAACAGCTCATGAGGATGGTACTAGAATACAGTGCAACCCAGGACACTGGTGGGACGTGCTTTTTGGGTGGTCACCTACCGCAACTGGCATTCTGAATACGTTATGTCACCCCATAATTGTTTTATTAATTTTGGTGAGTGCTTGCCTTGTGCTGTCTATTATGTTGCTTGCTTGGAAATACAGAGTGCTAAAGAAGTTATCAGTTTTAACTACCTTGTCAAATGCACACGGAAGAGCATTAAGGGATGCTTATTGTAAAATATTATTAGAAAAAGAATTTGTGTATTCGTAAAAGAATTTACTAACTCTATAGAAAAGGGGGAACTGAATCAGGGGGAGGAGGGGGAAGCAGAGGTTAAATGATTTGCTAAGAAGCTGTTTGTTAAAAACAACGGATACAGCTTGCTCAACACTTATTGTGCCTACCAAAGCAGGATGAGAAGATAGAAGACTATTGATAATGGGAAGGAATCTTGACCAAAGATCCTGTTTTTCAACCTAAAACTAACTTAAACCAGCCTTGAAGTTTGGACTTGGGCCAGGAACATAAAGAGCATGCGCAGGGAAGCAAGGTGAAAAGTTCAGAAGGAGGAAGACCCTTTATTTTGTCCCAGAGACCCCTGCCCACAACTACCAGACGACACTGCGCAAGCGCAACGCGGATGTAAATGACTTTTGGGCTCATTGTAATAGGAGGCGAGGCTAAGGGGAGCTAGGTAACGAATATGTATAGGTGTACTGGGAAACTTAATGACTATGGAACTTGTAACCTGATAAATACCAAGCTGAATGCAGCTGTCGGCACGCATGGTTTTGGAGGAGCTATCCCCCGTGTGTCCCAGTGCTGGAATAAACATACCTACTTTACTACATATTCCAGCAGCAGAGTCTTTTCTGTATATCACTGGAGACATTGTGGGAGTCTGTGGGAGGTGAGATGGGAGTTTGGGGGGACTCTAATTAGCTTTTTGTCCACACTAGGCAAATACATTAATATTCATAATCCTATAAAGTCTTTGTTCTTCTTCCCAAAGTTCAGGACTAGCATGACTTTGGCTGAGCAGCAGTGCATGCCAATTAGTAAAGCTTACTAAAATAAATCAATTGATTTAGCTAATTGTAATGATCATGGATCATGTGTTTTACAGGGGCACATGGATAGGCAGATCAGGAAGTCCCAAGTACCTTCCAAGTACCTCCCAACAGGGAAAGGCAAGGAGGGGAAAATGCGGCCGGGAAATGAGGAGAAAAGAAGGCTACTTGCTCCAACTAATTGGGAGAGACCCCCTTGGACACACGCCTGATGGACTCTCTCCCTTTCTCCAAATCAAGGGACTTTTACAGGACTCCTCTGTCTCCTTTGTGGACACGAACTTCTAGTGACGTGAATTTTACCCACTGGGGGGTGGGGGGCGCAGGAGCTCCTCTGCCTGGGGAGGGGGAGTATAAACCAGTATAAACCAGTCCAGACTGGGGCAGGTGGGGAAAATTCAGAGTCACAAGGGGCCAGTGGCAGCGAGGCAGGGAGGGGCGGGAGTGATTGGCCGGGGAGGGGAAGAGGGGGAAGTGCCAGCCTCAGCCGGACCCCCCTCATTGATTGACAAGTGGGGAGCGGCTCCCGCCCAACCGGCGGGCGGGGAAAAGCGCCCTCAGTCATTGGCTGGGCGGGACAGGGGGCGGGGCGAGAGCTGTTCCCGCCTCAGCCGAACTCCCCTCAGTCATTGGCTGGGCGGGACAGGGGGCAGGGCGAGAGCTGTTCCCCCCTCAGCCGAACTCCCCTCAGTCATTGGCTGGGTGGGACAGGGGGCGGGGCGAGAGCTGTTCCCGCCTCAGCCGAACTCCCCTCAGTCATTGGCTGGGCGGGACAGGGGGCAGGGCGAGAGCTGTTCCCCCCTCAGCCGAAGTCCCCTCAGTCATTGGCTGGGTGGGACAGGGGGCGGGGCGAGAGCTGTTCCCGCCTCAGCCGAACTCCCCTCAGTCATTGGCTGGGTGAGACAGGGGGCGGGGCGAGAGCTGTTCCCGCCTCAGCCGAACTCCCCTCAGTCATTGGCTGGGCGGGACAGGGGGCGGGGCGAGAGCTGTTCCCGCCTCAGCCGAACTCCCCTCAGTCATTGGCTGGGCGGGACAGGGGGCGGGGCAAGAGCTGTTCCCCCCTCAGCCGAACTCCCCTCAGTCATTGGCTGGGCGGGACAGGGGGCGGGGCAAGAGCTGTTCCCGCCTCAGCCGAACTCCCCTCAGTCATTGGCTGGGCGGGACAGGGGGCGGGGCAAGAGCTGTTCCCGCCTCAGCCAGACTCCATTCCGAGATTGGCTGTGCGGGTACCGGAAATGACCCAAGGAAGCCTCAAAACCTCCTCGAAATTTCAGCAAAGCTGAGGAAAATGGAAGAAATTTAAATAAGTATGAAAAATATAAGGCTTTATTTTAGTTACATTTAAGCAATGGAGGGTTCAAAAGGTGGATTGTGCACTGAAACGTAGCAAAACCAAGAAAACTCCCAAAACCCCTTTAAGAATCCCTCGAAATTAAGTAAAATTGAGTGGAAGCATAATAAATATGAAGAAATATGAAGAAGTTAAAGCCCTTTTTAACGTATAATGAAAAAACAGGGAGGTGTGAAAGGGGCTTTGGGTGCTAAAATGCCTCAAGAAAGCACCAAAACACGCCAAGCACCAAATTCCCCTCATGCCGGGGCTGGCTGTCCAGCAGCTCAAGTAGGAGAGTCCTCCAGTAGCTCAGGGGAGCCGCAGCCCTCGTGCTGAGGCACAGCCCGTGGAGAAAGGGGTCAATGGCCCGAATGCGTGCTTTGGGAATCAGAGCTGGGTTCCTAAATCCTGTTGGAACTCTCTCTCCCAGACCTGTGGTGGCTGAGGGTTGTATGAGGGAAGGGTTTGCCAGCCGTGAACTGGACTTGTTGATCATCTGAGCTCCGTTCAGGGGCAGTGTGGGAACCTGTTCCTTTCCCCTTCCCCAGGGGCAGAGTGTTGGTGAGGGCTGGAGTTGGAGGCTGTGTCTGCCCCCACAGCTGGTACCGTGGGGCTGCGGATGCTCCTGCCCGTGTGGGCTTGACTGAGCTGGGCTTTCTGCCTCTTTCAGGTGTCCTTGCTGCAGTCACAGCTGGCCCGAGACCAACAGCACTGGCAGAACTACACTGAGAGGTGTGCAAGGACCAGCCAGGAGCTCAGACCTTCACGGGAGCTGTCCTGCTCCTTTGCAGCTGTGCTCAAGGAGCCCAAAGCTGCTGTTCTGGAAGCAGAGACTCGAAGCTGCATCGGTCTCTGAAGCTTAACTTGGCAGTGACATCCCTGGGCCGTCAGTCTCTGGAGAGACGGGCCCTGGAGAAGGCAGGTGCCGCTCTTCTCTTCCCCAGACCATTTGTACCCTGCCAGAAACCAATTCCTGTCAACTGAGGCACAAAAATCCTCCCTAGGACACAGACGAATGTTCTCAAAGATGAGGGAGAAAAATATCTACCAAAGCTTTTCCAAGCATTTGGTTCTGGAAGGTCTGTTCCTAGCGAGGTGTTCCGGTTTGGCCAAATTTAGAAATATATCCTCGGAGAGAAGGCACAACCAGCCCTCCCCCACCAGGTTCGGGAAAAAATAAATTTTCCTCGAAGGAAAGTGAAGGAGATAAAACTATTTCTTTAACAAACACACAGGAAAAGGAAAATAATGCTAAATAATAAAATCTCTCACTGTGGAGAAAAAACCTGGGAAACTGTTAGAGTCCTCCTGTTGGTCTCCTCGGAGCTGGGGCTTGGCGCAGGGCCAGGCCCTCTGCGCTCGGTGGAAGGTCCTCCTGATGTGTTCTAATATTGTAGCAGTCCAGTGGAAAAGGGAGAAAGTCCGAAATTCCAGGGAAGGAAAAAAAAATTCAACTCTCTCTCCAGAGAAAAAGCAGCTGAGCAACTGGCCAAAAGCTGACCGGGAAGCCGCAAGCCGGGTGCCTCCTCCCTCCCCTGCCGCAGCTGGAAAAAAACCCGCTATCTGTGTGTGACCTTGAACAAGCTGCAAACTGCTTTGAAAAAGTTGTGCTCAGTTTAGAGGCATAGAAATTAATTTCTGGGCATAGGCAGCGATATGGGATACACATCATAAGGTCACCCCAAGACACGAGGAATCTTTGAAATAAGCAGCAAGACTTTTCTTCTGCCTAGAAGACCTAGTGATATATTGCCAAACAGAGAGCAGAGAAAAAAAATGCACTTGTGTCTGTCTCGGGATTCTTAATCTCTTTTATGAGCCTTAAACACTGCAACTCTTGGCGTTTCTCTGTAGGAATTTGAAAAGACCCTGAAACACCATTTTTCCTCCTCATGTGGCTGTTCTAGATGCAAAGCTTTACTTTCCATGAATATTTGTAAGCACCAAGAACCTTTTTAGGCTTTTTCTTACACCTCCCCTTTGTCAGGGGAGACAGACGTATTCTTGTGACTCAGGAACTAAGCGCATCCCTAAAGAGCATGCGGGTCTCAGGAATGCTGAGCCTTAAAACTGATGCTGTCTGGGCCAGCAACTTTGAACTCGTGTTACGAGGCAGGTCCCTGCCCAGCTGCCCAGCTGGGCTGTGGGGATGTGGGGGTGATGGTGCAGGTGCCGGGGCAGCAGTGAGCTGGGATGGGTGGAGAGCCAGGGGAGGGCCTCTCCAACAGCCCCTGGAATGTTGGGGTTTGCACCGTGGCAACCATCAACAGCCCCTGCAATGTTGGGCTTTGGAGGCTGGCAACCATCAACAGCCCATGGAATGCTGGGCTTTGCACCTTGGCAACCATCAACAGCCCATGGAATGTTGGGGTTTGCACCGTGGCAACCATCAACAGCCCATGGAATGTTGGGGTGTGCAGCCTGGCAACTGTCAACAGCTCCTGAACATTGGGGCTTTGACCTTGCAACGGCCAACAGCACTTTGATCTTGTGCCCTTGACCCAGCAAAGGCCAACGACCCTTGGATATTGGGGTTTGACCCTGCAAAGGCCAACGGCCTTTGGAGATTGGGGTTTGACCCTGTGAAGTCAAACAACCTTTGGAGATTGGGGTTTAGACCCTGCAAAGGCCAAAAGCCTTTGGACACTGGGGTTTAGACCCTGCAAGGGCCAACGGCCTTTGGACACTGGGGTTCGACCCTGCAAAGGCCAAAAGCCTTTGGACACTGGGGTTTAGACCCTGCAAAGGCCAACGGCCTTTGGACACTGACATTTGGTCACTGCTCGTGCCAAGGGGCAGATGGAGACCCGGCGGGTGAGTGAGAGAGCTGCTGCCCTCTTTGTGCCAAGCCCAGCAGGGGCCTGGGTGGGCCTGGGCTGTGCCACTGGGAACAGTTCCCTTTGGGAATAGCAAGGGATTAACAGTTGGCTGTTCCGGAGCTGGCAGCAGCTTTGGTGCTGGCCGTGGGGACAGGCCTGGGAGGGAATGGGGGGGCTCCTGGCCATCCCAGAGCACACCCACATCTCCTCCTCCGTCCTTGTCCCACTGGAGGGTGTGGGCACAAACAAGGGAGCAGCTTTCATTGCCTTCCCCTCAGCCCAATTCACAGCGCAGCCTGAGCGCTTCCCGGAGACAAGAATGGGTTTCTCCCAGACATCTCCAAGATGATCCCCGGTGGGGCAGAGGAGGCCACGAGGATGACAGGAAGATGCTCCAAGGGCTGCAGCACCTGTGCCAAGGGAAAGAGATGCAAGAGTTGGGGTTGTCCAGCCTGGAGAAGGTTCCAGGGTGACCTTCCAATGCATGAAGGGGCTGGAAGAGAGCTGGAGAGAGACTTAAGCCAGGGGCCTGCAGGGACAGGACAGGGTTTAATGGGATATTGGGAGGGAATTCTTCCCTGTGAGGCTGCTTGAGGCCCTGGCACAGGTTGCCCAGAGAAGCTGTGGCTGCCCCTGAATCCCTGGCAGTGTTCAAGACCAGGTTGGATGGGGCTCTGGGCAATTCCCCTTGTGGTGCTCTAAGAAGTGATGAGACACCTTCCAGCATGTTTGTTTGTGCTGCTGTCAACCTACTGGGCTGAAAATATTCCCAAGGAGGGGAGGAAGGAGCTGAGCTGGAATTCCAGGCTGGGAAGCATTTAGAGGCAACTGCCTCAGGGGCAGCCATGCAGTCTGAGTGTGCTCTTCCCTGTGCTCTTCCAGGGAGCTCGAGGCCTTTCTCACCAGGGACGTTTCTCCAGAGCCCCTGAGGTGAGTAAACTGCGCTGAGCTGGCTCGGATTTGAAACTGGTCCTCCACGAATGGACACTGGTTCTTGTGGAATCAGAAGAGGCATCTCAGTGGTACTTTGGAATAGGAACAGAGTACCTGACTAACAGCTGGATGTGGGCTTTCAGGTGCTGTTAGATGGCAGTGGCAGCATGGCCAGTTCCATCACCGGCACTGACCGTTCCCAGCATGCAGCCTCCAGGAACAGCCTCTCAACTCTGACATCCACTGATGCACAGCATCCCTTTAAATTGGTTTGGGAAGCCACAGAGAATTGTGAGCGCTTGCAGCGAGGTTTTGAGAAAATGGAGGAGCAATGCAAGAGGCTCCGAAGCCACCAGGAGCAAATAGACTCTCTGATGGAAGAAATCAGAAGGTGAGTGTTTCTTCCTCCTCCTCCTGCGTTCCAGAGGCAATCTGCGTCCAGGTCTGGGCGTTCAGAGGTGTTCTGGGTGAAGAACTCACCTGCCCTACCATGTGTAGGCCTCAGTGTGGCTCTCGAGCATCGTCCTGTCAGGGCTTTTCATGCTCTACTGTGACTCCCAAGGCTGCCTGGGAGCAATGTTGCGATGTTGGAGTAGAATACTCCTTCCTCTCACTGTGCTGCTTCCCTGAATTCTGTTCTTTGGGTGCCCCTGTCCAGCCACTGCTTCTCACTGAAGGAAGGCAAAATCCTGCCTTCCTTTCCCTTTGCCTCTGGAGGATTTCCTTGGGAGGGAAAGAGCAAGGTCTTCCTTAGCCCACTGCCCCCAGCTCCATCGTGGAGGGTTGAAAATGGGATCGATGGCTCTTCAGGCCTCTTCCTTCTTCTGACTGAGCCTTGTCTCTGCAGTGACTGTGAAAACCTTGAGAAGTCCAAGGAAAATGTGCAGCAATGCACTGGAATCCCAGCAGCAGGAGCCTTGAGTCTGCGC
The DNA here is from genome assembly GCF_009650955.1 of Corvus moneduloides. Classification (NCBI taxonomy): domain Eukaryota; kingdom Metazoa; phylum Chordata; class Aves; order Passeriformes; family Corvidae; genus Corvus; species Corvus moneduloides. The sequence continues at coordinate 1,997,837 of NC_045492.1, forward strand.
CAGAAGAACAGCAAGCAGCTGAAGGAAGCGTCAGCCCAGGCGGAAGAGGCGGTGCAGCAGGACAGGATGGAGGTTGGTTTTGCAAATGAGGCTGGTTTTCCATTGAAAACTTGTCTTGCCCCTTCTTGTACAGTGGAGGACTTGGTGCACTTGAGGGAGAAGACCCATCACTGCAGAGGGAGCTGGAAGTCAACCGGCAGGCACTGGAGGAATTGCAGCTTCAGAGGGAGCTGCTGGAGCAAGAGGGGCGTGATGTTACCGTGGCTCTGGACACCTTATTCCTAGGCAGCACCTGTGAGAGTGGCAGTTGTGCCAGCCAGATCAGGCCAGATGCTGTTTCTGGCAGGAGAAGAGAGGGACACTGCTGTGCACACCTGGCTCAAGATGGCACACGCATTTATTAGCCAGGCATATGCATGTTCATCAGCAAAGGGTTACATGCTTCTGCAAAATGTGTTACTTTGGGCAGCCCCAGAGCCTCTAAAACAGGGAACGGAGCTGGGGAAGGGTCTGGAGCACAGGTGTGACAAGGAGCGGCTGAGGGAGCTGGGGGGCGCTGAGCCTGGAGAAAAGGAGGCTCAGGGGGCACCTTCTCGCTCTCTCCAACTCCCTGTGACAGGAAGGTGCAGCCAGGTGAGGGTTGGTCTGTGCTCCCAGGGAGCAAGGGACAGGACAAGAGGAAACGGCCCCAAGTGTGCCAGGGGAGGTTTGGATTGGGTGTTACAGGAGAGCTGTGAGAGAAGGGTTTGTTTCTGATGGTCTCTGTCAGACAGTCTCAGTTCTGGAGTATGTGGTAGGTTTGGCAAATACACAGCAGAGGTTTTGCTTTTGAAGACAAAAGCTCAAAACCACAGTGTAGTCTTCAGGCTTGAATACCAGCAAGGGCCATGAGACACCTTCTTTGTGTAAGACAAGGAAATGGTATTGTTGGTGTGAACTGCTGCACAAATAGAGTCTGCTTTGGCCACATCAGCCAGACTGCCATCAGTCACTAAAGGACTGCTCACCACAAGAGCCGTTTCCCTGCCAGGCATGCCCTCGTTGCAGAGAGCTGCTTTGCACACTGGAGGAGGGGACACTTTGCTGTGGGTTTTGTCCGAGAAGGAGAAACCCTGTGAATTTTCACTTGCTTCAGCAAGCAAAATTGCTTTCCTCAACCACCCTGAAAATGTCCAACACTGGAATAGATCCTGATAGACATTTTGTTTGCCAAGTGGCAGTTGTGGAAGATGCGGTATTTTTGGGTGACAACACGGAATTTGGGGCAGGGCTGTTTTTTGGGAAGGAGCAATCTGGTGCCAGGCAAGCCAGCAGGGCCTGACACAGCACTTCCAAGGAAACAGCGCCAGAGGCTTTTGGCAGCCCAGGGTATGGGAGCTGCAGAGGGCAGATGCTGTGAAACTTTGAGCCCAGAGCACAGGAGCTCCCTGTCCTCTGGCTGCCTGCGAGGTGGCACTGGCTGGCTCTGCACAGGGCTCCTGAGGAAGGGCTTGAGCTGTACCTTGTCCTGCTTCCAGGTTTCCCAGGAGCAAGAGTCGTCGAGCAGGGCTCTGGAGCAGCTGCACCAGGAATCCTCTGGCCAAGGGCACGCCCTGGCCCAGGTGTGCAGAGAGAAGGAGCTGCTGGGCCAGGAGAAGGCTGCCCTTGAGGGCCGACTGGCAGCCATGGAGCGTCACAAACAAGACCTTTCCAAGCAGCTGGCAGAGACCAGGTAAAGGAAGGGAGGAGACCCTGGGCGGGACAGGGCTGAAGGGCTGTAATGATAAAGGTGATAAGCACTGCGCAGGGGTTTATTTTATCGTTTGTGCTTTTCAGATGTAGACTTGGCTGTTGAGGTCACGTTGGGCTGGGCTGTCTGTGCTGTGCCAGGCCATAAGGAAGGCCTGGGCACTCCCTCAGAGGGCCCCGCTTTGCTACTGAAATGGCACAAATGGGCTTTCTCTGTACAAGTTTCCATGCGAGCCATTTTGCATTCTCAGGCCTGGGGACCTTGAGCCACATTGTCCTGGAGTAACTGCCTGGGAGTGTCAGGAGCGAGCAGCTCATGTCTCTCCGTATTTGCAACCTGTAGGTCAGCGAAGGAGAGCCTGGAATCCAGCCTGTTTGCTGCTCAGCAGCAGATATCTCAGCTGGAGATCACCAGCAACCATCTGGAGGCTCAAGTGCTCACAGTCACACAGGCCAAGGAGGCGCTACAAGGTGAGAACCTCGTGTGCTTTGTTTGTGGTGCCGCCCCTGCCTAGAGAAGCTGCTGTAAAGCCTCCTCTGTCTGCAGGGCTTCTGAGGAGCGGTGGGGCTGGAGGCAGGGCCCTCCTACGCCGACACTGGAAGGGCCTGAGTCAGTAAAGGCAGTAAAGACTCTGAATCTTGCTGTTGGTCATGTTTGCAGGAGAAGTGCAGTGCCTCCAACGTGAGCTGGAAGCAGAGAGAGCTCTCAGGAAGCAGGAGCAGGAAGACACAGCGCAACAGCTCTTGCAGGCAGAGCAGCAGCGTCAGGAAAGCCTCAGGCTTCAGGGAACTGCTCAGCAGGTGGAAATAAACAAGCTCCTGCAAGACCTGGTAGGTGACAATAGGCTTCTGAATTGTCCAAGCCGGCCCTGGGGGCTGGTTTAGCACCAGCAGAGCCTGAGGGTGTGACAGGGCAGCAATCCTCTGCCAGAGGCCTCCCGCTGCTGGGCCGGGCAGGAGAGGCGGCGGCTCGGACTCGGAGGCGCGTGAAGACCCCCAGGATGGTGCTGGGCCATTAAATGCAGCCACGGCTTCCGTGAGGGCGTAAGACGAGTTCCAGAGCAGCTTGGGCAGTGCCCACCCAAAGCGTGGCAGCCCAGGGCAGGATCTTCCCCGAGTCCCACCTGCCACGGAGCAGATGCCAGCGTGGAGCAGATGCCAACAGTGCTGCTGGCTGCAGGCGTGGGAACTCGGTTCCTGTCTTGCTGTGCTCCCACGGTGGACAGAGGGATTAGCTTTGGGCTGGAAGCAAATGGAACAGGCCCCGGTCCTTCAGTCCTTGTGACTGGGGCATCAGGGTGCCAGAAGGTGACACCTCCTTTTCTGAATGGTTGGACTCAATGCTGGTGCAGGTCTTTCCCAACAGAAATGATTCCATGGTTCTGTGATTCTTGCACCTGCTGAGCCTCCTTTTAAATTCCCTGACAGGACACGGTTTCTGGAGAGCAGAGAGCCAGTGCTGTTGTCTTTTCAGGTTGGGGTTTGTGGGAGGCATGAAGCTTCACGTTTCTCAGCGAGGAGCTTGCCTGGGGACTGCAACTTGAAGATTTTTCCTCCCTTCCTCAGGCAAGTGAGCGGGAAAGGCACCATGCAGAGATGCAGGAGACGCTGCAGCAATGGGGAAAAGAGAAGGCAGAGAGAGAGCAGGAGCACGAGAAGGTGCTGTTTGAGATGAGGCAGAAAGTTGCCACCCTGCAGGCTCAAAGAGAAGAGGAACGAACTAGATTTGAAAATGCCAAGCGAGAGGTAATGATTGTGCAAGGAGAATTGGTGTGATTTTTTGCAAGGCTGGAGCTGTGGGAGATGGCAGGCTATGGGGCTGTGTGGAGCATGCCCTCCATGTCTTCTACATTGAATTTGGGGAGGTGAAAGGTGAACAGGGCTATCTTTGGGCCCAGGAATGAGCCCTCTCCTAGGAAGCCAGGCAGAAACATCAGCTTTCCGTTGGGATTTTTGTGCTGCTCTTGTGCTCTGTTTTTCCAAGACTTACCTCGGAGGATCTGCACTGTTCTCTTACGGGTCCTCTTTTGGTGTGCACTGGTCGGTGTCCATAGGCCAAACGGAGTTTGTAGGACTTTTCTTTTGTGGGCACAGGGAGGGCGCAGCAGGAACGCTGACAAGAGAAAAATCTTTTTAAAGACTCGCCTGGAGTATTTCTGAACAGCAACCCAGAGATGTCTCCTGGGCTGTGTTCTAAGTCACTTCCTGGGAAGCTGTGTCCCCTCCAGGGCAGACAGTGGCCCAGGGGAGCAGCAGCCGAGTGCTCTGAGAGCGCGTGAGCCCATCAGTCTTTGCCTCTTGGCACACAGAGTTTGCAGGGCAAGTGTCAAGCCCTCTGCTTTTTCCTTCTGTGCAGGTCCTGCTGGAAAAGCAGAAGGAGAAGAATTCTTTATCAGAGACACTGCTCCAAACTCGGGGACAGCTAAGCCGAGCCTGCCAGCAGGTGCAGCAGCTCAGGCAGGAGGTGAAAAAGCAGCAAGAGAAGGGGCAGGTAAGTCTGAGCAGGCAGGGAACAGAGTGCAGGGCAGTGGCAGGGGCACAAAAGGCAGGTGCTGGGAGTGAGGAGGCAAGGGCTGCTTCAGGCCCTGGCAGCACAGAGCCTGGCAAGCTCCAGAGCTCAGGCCCGGGAAGGAAGGCTTGCAATGGAAGCAGAGCTGGGTAGAGAAGCCAAAAGAAGTCGCTGAAGGAATGGGATTTTGAGACAGCAAGTGGGAAAAGCTGAGCCTGAGGGCAGGTCCCAGGAAGTTGCTCTGCATTTTGTTGCCAGACCATCGAGGCAAAGCTGCAAGCTGAGCTGCAGGAAGCTCGTAGGGAAATCCAGGCAGCGCAGAAGAGGCACGAGGAAGGACTACGAGGCATCAAAGAGGAAATGAATGTCCTCCTTGAGCAGAGGGAGGCTCTACAAAAGCAGGTGAGTGAAACAGCAGTGGCACTGCAGCATCCAGCAGGGGGTCTGTGCCCTTCTTGCTTTTCCATGGCAGAGCAGCAGCTGCTGGGGTGGTCCCTGGGGCTGCCTCGTGCTCTGGGCTCCTTGGCAGCTGCTCTGCAGGACCCTCAGTGCTCTGCTGAATCTCAGCTGCTGCCCTGGACAGCTGGGCTAGTCCTCTGGGCTGTTGGCCAGCAACCATCAGCATGGATTCCTGCTGGCCTCTTCTTGCTAGCCTTGGTGTGGGAGGTGCTTTTTCAGGTGCCCTTGGTGGGCCACGTAGAGATTGAAACAAGTTGTGTGTATGCATTGTGAATCTGGTGCTCTGAGGACAGGGAGAAATGGAAAGTTGGCCTGTGCCTTTTCTCACAGCCTCTGCTGTGGCTGGCAGTGACAGGCTGTGGCTGTAGCCTCTGACTGCTTTGTTCTGTTTGACTGGAGGTGGGAGAGTTGACATCTCAGCTGGCAGCCTCCAGAGAGTCCCAGGCAACGATTGTTCAGAGAGCCCAGCAAGATGTGAGCTGGGCCCAGGAGCAGTCAAGGCAGAAGCTGTTGGAGGTTGAGCACCTCCAGAAGATGCTGGAGGAGGCAGAACATCAGAACAAGGAGCTGCAAGTGCACCTGAAGAACTTGGAGCTGGAAGGGAGTCAATGGGAAGAAGTGGCACGCCAAAATTCAGGATTTCGGGCTTCCTTGGACGCCCTGGAGAAGGAAAAAGCCAGGTAAATGAAAGCCTGTGGGACTCTGCCTTGTGGGAATGGATTCCCTCTTTGCCATCTTTGCACCTGCCAGGGGCTCTGGCAGCATCTCCTACGTGGCAGAGTTCTGAACTCTCCGTGCAGACGCGTCTCGTTGTCTGGATGTTGTGTTTCATTCTCTTTTCTTTCAAGCCTTCAGTTAGAGTTTTTCTGAAGACAAAGGCTTTTGGAGTAGCTCTTTCCCTCTGGGGGTGTGTTCTGTTGTGAGGTGGGTGTGCTAACACTGCCCAAGCTGCAGTGTAAGGAGCTGGACACATCCAGCAGCTCCGCCTTGGGTCCTGTAACTTGAAGCCTTTGGCATCTGGATCAGCCTGGCAGCCTGATGCCTTTGCTTGGCAGAACCATCTCAAGGCCCTGATTGCTGACCTAGGCCAGATTCCCCTCAAAGGCACCCAAGAACCAAGAATGTCTCTGTTGCATCGCTCCTCAGAAAATGCCCCCAGGTGCCTGGAGGGGCTCAAGCAGGGTCCCTGCCACCCTCCAGAGTCACAGGCAATACTGACTGTGCAAAGAATGCAAGAAACAAGACCAAGGTTGGCGGGGCTCCTCCAGCTGACCAAGTCCTGCCGGTCTTCAGTGCCGCAGGATTCTTCTTCCAAGAAGAAGACAAAGAAAAGGCAGGGCACTCTTGCTTGCCTGCAGGTTGCTGCATCTTCCATCAGGTTGTGCTCCAAGGCTCTGTTGCCACTTCTGCTATCGGCCTGTGTTTCTCCAGCTGGAAGTAGGATGGGTGCTGGTAAATCTTAGGGATCTTCCCCGAGATCCGCTGGCTGTAGGGTGCTGCTCCTCCTACCTGGACATACAAGATGGGGCAAGGAAATGTCTCTTCCATGTTGACCAAACCTTTCCCCCTTGGAGCCTGGGTAGTCAGAAGAAAACTCTTCCTCTCCCCTAATCTCTTCATTGCAAGACTTTGTTAGGTCTGCATTCACATTCCCATCTCAAGAAGAAGGTAGGACATGTAGGCAGGAACTCCCCATTCTTTCATGAATAAAAGCAGAGTGGGCACATGCTGGGCTGTGACTGCAGGGGGAACGAACAAACAGCCACGTTGTTTAGACAAACCTCATCAGACAGAGCAGTTTTCCCCGAGGTGGTGCGAGTCCTAAGAGTTCCTAAAATGTGATACCGTGTAGTAATGAGTTGCATGCTTCCCTTTTAGGCTGGTTCTGTCTCTGGAGGAAAAGAACCTGTGCCTCAGAACACTGGAAGAAAAGAACCAGGCACTGAACAATCAGGTGTCTCAGTTTCGTTCTGCTCTTCACGAGGCCGAGCAGCTCTGTTCAAACCGCACAGGACAACTGCTGGCGCTCAACATCCAGGTAATCTGTGCCCTGGCCTCCTCTTCTCCAGGGGACACACATCATCATTTTTGGCTTGGAGGCCCCAACTGCTTTCCCCTCCCAGCAGCATCCACTGCTGCCATGTTCTGCCCCGGGGTGCTGCTGCACCCACAGGCCAAGGCTGGATCTGGTGTCTGCTGCCGATGTTTTCCCCCGTTCTCTCCCGGGTCCCAGCAGGAAATGTGGGAGGAGAAGCAGCAGCAGACTCCTTTGGAGCTTCTCCATCCCTCTGTTAGCAGTGTTGTCCCAGATGGAGTTGGTGCCTGTGCTGGGCACCGAGCAATGTGGGCACACAGACGTGGCTATGGCAGGCTGGGGAGGGCACTTCCACCGCAGCCAGTTCAGCCGGTGTTCAGAGCTGCAGCCTCAAGGATGCCCATTGGCTCCCTTTCCCTGTTTTCAGGACATTTGTTTCCATTGGAATCCTTGGCTCTGTGCCTTCTGTTTTGGGCGTGGTTTTGCCTGAAGTCATTTCTCCTTTGTTGCTTGCTCTACTGCCTGCTCTGCTGCCTCAGGAGCAGCCCTGTCCCTGAGGCTCTGTGCATCTATCTTCCAGATGTGGACCCTGCAGGATGCAGTGCTGGAGATGGAGGCTACCCAGGCAACTCGAGAGAAGCAGCTGCTGCAGGAGCTGGAGGAGTCCCGAGCAGGAGAACGGAGCTTGAGGGACTCTGTGCAGGTGCTGGAGGCTGAGGTGTCTGAGCTGCGTAGGAAGCTCCAGAGCTCTGATGACAAAGCACTTTCATTGGCCATAAAGTTTAACACCTCAGAGCTGGAGCTGAGGAAGACACAGGCTCAGTGGGACAATCTCAGAGCCTGCAACCAGGAGCTGCAGCAGGAGTTGGAGGAAAGTGAGCAAGGTAGAGCTTCTCCTCTCGCACCCACTGCCCCATCCTGTCTCGCCAGCAGGGATCTCTGATCCCATGCAGAGCAAAAGTGCCCAGAGATGGCAGAGGGGAAGAACAACCAGCAGGAGATTTATCCATCCAGTGCCAGTGAAAGCGTTTTCTCGAGAAAGATGCCGTGGCTGGCAGTGCCATCTGGCTGTGCTATGGCTGATCCCGTGCACAGGTGGTGCCTTTCAGGTGCTGTGTCTGTGCTGAGGAGCTGTAGCTGGATGCCTCAGCTCGATTCCCCCCAACTCCAGGCCCTGCCAGAGCCTCCAGGCTATTGGCCTCTCTGGAGCAGGGCTGCACAGGCATCCCCGCTCCTTTGTCTCTCTTGGATTGCTCACTCTGCACAAGCCCAAGAGCAAAGACACTTTCCTGTTCCTCTGAACCTTACCCCTTTGATTCCTGCTTTTTTCTCCTTCATTTCTGTCAGCTTTGGAAGCCCTTGTGGCCTTAGGGCCTGCAAACACAGGCAGGCCGAGGAGACAGTGCTGTTGTCCCTGCAGGATGCACATCAGTTTGCCTTTGCTTTGCTGTTCTCATTCTCCTTCTCCTTCCTGCTGCAGCGATGTGGAGGGCAGAACACCAGAAGACCTCTCAAGAAACTGCCCTGGAGAAAGAGGCCATTGCCCTGAAGGAAGAGGCTGTGACTCTTCATCAGGAGGTGGCATCTCTGCAGAGGAAACTGGAGAGCCTGGAGAAGGAAAGGAAGGATGTGCTGGTGAGAAGGGCAGATGCCATGAAGGGCCATTTCCTAGCTATGTTTGGCCCTTGTGTTAATAGTTCTAAGGAGCACCTCTTTGCAGTTGAACTTGTCAAATTGCATTCTTCTGAATAAGGAGGAAAAGATGTTGTAGTCATGTCAAAGCCAGTTAGTGCTGAGGCTGCTGGTTTTCCTCCATGCTGGAGTTTTGTGCCCTACAAGCTGTAGTTCTCAATGTCCACACTGGCTCTATGGACATTGCATGGGTTGGGCAATTCCTCGTGTCCAAACCCACGTTCAGATTTCAAATACCTGGACCTGGAACGAGGGGTGAGAAGGCCAAGTTTGCTGTTAATAGAAAGGTGTTTGGCCTTGGCCATCAGAGAGCAGCCAGTGGGGAGAAAAGAGAGAAAAGCAAAGTGCTGATGCAGATAAGGAAGTGTGCCTGCAAGGGGAGAACTCGTCCTGAGTGGCAGCAGAGAATGACAGACTGATGTGGCCATTGCTGCTCCAAGAGAGGGCAGTGGGGCTCTTGGGGATGGTGCCATGGAAACTCTACACAGGAGAGCTCAAAAACCACTCCTGTCAGCCCAACTGCAGGGAATGAATTGCTGGGGGTGTTTGCTCTTCCCTTTCTCCCTGATGGAGAGCACATCCTCATTTAGGCACTGCCTAAATCCTGCTTAGCATGGGCTTGGAATCCTGGCTGCAGTTCTGGCAGCTGCTCCCCAAAGGAACACTCAAGTGGAGCTGCAAGAGGTCGGGGAAGGGCAGAAAGGGAGCTGGGACGGGCTGAGTGAGCTGGGAAAGACTCAGCGTCAAGGGTGGCCCCAGCAAAGGTCTGAGGCATCCCGAGAGGCAGAGAGAGAGGGGCAGCCTTTGCCTGCCTGTGGCAGGAGTCCCGATCTGGTATGAAAAGCAAACCCAGAGAGGGAATGAGTGACCTCCCTGTTTTGGCAGCGTGAACGGGAACTGTACGAGGAGCAGATGAGAGATCTGAAAAAGAAGAATGAAATGAATACACCTGAAATTCGAAGCCGTAAGGAAACAACCCAACAATTGGACACTGAAAATGAAGGCAAAGCAGGAAGAGTTGGAGCATATGGCTGCTGCTTTGAAAGAATGGCAAGTGGAACAGCTCAAGTCCTGTGTGCTCCACTGAGCCAAGAGTGAAATTGCCAAAGAGGCTCTGAAGAAACGCTTGGACATTCCTGAAGGGAAAGGAGTCAGTCTCCAGGTAGGCACTGGCATTGATCTTCAGTCCACGTCAACGTCTCTCAGTGATTCCAATGAAGTTTCCCATGAAGAGGTGGGATTCTAGATCCCTGTCAGTCTAGGCCTGCTTGGGCAAAGCAGCCCGGGCTGCAGCAGGCAGCCTTGTGTGTCTGCCTGGCTCCAGCCAGAGACCATTGGCTGCCAGGTTGTTTGCTGGCATGCCTGGAACGACTGATGCAGCTCTGGAGCTGCTGTTCAAATCAGCTCCAGGCCAAAAGCTGGGCATGGGGAATTGCTTCTCCCGTGCCCAGGCAAGGGGAGGCAACAGGTGGGGGTTGGATTTGGTGTGGAAAGGAATGGAGCAGGTGAGCAGAGTGATGGACTGAAGTGAGCAGAGTTCTGTAGCGAGGGCTGAAGAGCAGCTGCACTGCTGGAGCTTTGAGGATGCTTGCTGAGATGGAGATATCTGAGGGACAGCTCTTGTGGTGTTTGAAATAAGGGATCATCTAAAATGGGCTTTTGCTACCTCTGCAAAGCCTCAGGCTCCTCTGGAACACAAGCCCATGGTGTCAGGAAGGAAGAGTTGGAGGAGTTTCAAGGCCTCAGCAGTGCTTGAGGGCTCATTCTCCCCCTGGGCTTCATTGCCTACATTGTGCTCTGCTCCCGTGTGGAATGCTCTGAAGTTTGGGAGAAGGAGAGTTTGCTCCCTGTCCCTGGGCTGGCTGTGCAGGAGCTTGCTGTTCAGATCAGCTCCAGGCCAAAAGCTGGGCATGGGGATCTGCTGCTCCCTTGCCCAGGCAAGGGGAGGAAACACGTGGAGGTTGGATTTGGTGTGGAAAGGAATGGAGCAGGTGAGCAGAGTGATGGACTGAAGTGAGCAGAGTTCTGTAGTGAGGGCTGAAGAGCAGCTGCACTGCTGGAGCTTCGAGGATGCTTGCTGAGATGGAGATATCTGAGGGACAGCTCTTGTGGTGTTTGAAATAAGGGAATCATCTCCTCTCTGAATACCCAGCAGGCTGTTGGAGCAGAAGGGAAGCGGCTGTCAGAGCGCTCCAGGAAGGGTGTGGAATGTGTGCGGGACCAGGTTGCAGCAGCAGCAAACGACAAGCCAGAGAAGCGTGAGCTCAGGAGAACTTTTGAGGTAAAGTGGGCTTTCGCTGCCTCTGCAGAGCCTCAGGCTCCTCTGGAGCATGACACGTGTGCCCAGGCAGTGCTCTGGAGTCCTCTGCTTGTTTCCTTGCCTCTCCCTGTCCCTGCTGTGGGCGCACCCTTTTGTTTGTTCTCTCTGTTGTGGCAGCCCATGGCTTTCACAAAGGCACCTTCACTCTGCTGCCTCCCTCCCTGGCCCCGTGTCCCCGGACACACACTGGCCTCTCCTGCACAGCCCCCAGCGAGAGCTCTTTGCCCCCAGTGTTGTCTGGTGCAATTGAGGGTCTCTGAGCAGAGATCTCCTCGCCTTGATGTCCAGAGGTCCTTTTGCCCCATGTTTGCTGACAGGTTTCTGTGACCCTTTCTCCCATCCAACGTGCAGGTGGAACCTGCAGGGAGGAGTGTCCAGAGAATCTTTAGGAAAGTTTATCTCTCGGGTACCATTAGAGTGGATGCTCCCCAGTCTGCCCAGCACAGCAGGTCGACTTCTGGACAGGTGAGAACAGCGTCTTCCTTGGTGGGAGGAACACAGCCCTTGGCAAAGCACATGTCCCTCAGAAAGCAGAGGAGCAGCTGTGAGCTGAGCCGTTTTCCCCAAGCCAGGCAAGCCTTGAGCGCTGCTCCCAGGGCTGGCATCTCCTCTGCTCCAGAGCAGACAGAGGGCACCGTGCTGGAGCTGCTGTGGCTGCAGTCGCTGCAGAGCCAGCAGGAGGTGGGAGCAGCTGGCTCTCTGCTGCCAGCCAGCCCAGCAGCCACAAGCCCGTGGTGTCAGGAAAGAAGAGTTGGAGTTTCAAGGCCTCAGCAGTGCTTGAAGGCTCATTCTCCCCCTGGGCTTCGTTGCTCACATTGTGCCCTGCTCCCGTTTGGAATGCTCTGAAGTTTGGGAGAGGGAGAGTTTGCTCCCTGTCCCTGGGCTGGCTGTGCAGGAGCTTGCTGTTCAGATCAGCTCCAGGCCAAAAGCTGGGCATGGGGATCTGCTTCTCCCGTGCCCAGGCAAGGGGAGGCAACACGTGGGGGTGAGCAGAGTGATGGACTGAAGTGAGCAGAGTTTTGTAGCGAGGGCTGAAGAGCAGCTGCACTGCTGGTGCTTAGAGTAAAGTGTACTGGCAGTTGTGGAAGATGCAGTATTTTTGGGTGAGCACACAGAATTTGGGGCAGGGCTGTTTTTCGGGAAGGAGCAATCTGGTGCCAGGCAAGCCAGCAGGGCCTGACACAGCACTTCCAAGGAAACAGTGCCAGAGGCTTTTGGCAGCCCAGGGTATGGGAGCTGCAGAGGGCAGATGCTGTGAAACTTTGAGCCCAGAGCACAGGAGCTCCCTGTCCTCTGGCTGCCTGCGAGGTGGCACTGGCTGGCTCTGCACAGGGCTCCTGAGGAAGGGCTTGAGCTGTACCTTGTCCTGCTTCCAGGTTTCCCAGGAGCAAGAGTCGTCGAGCAGGGCTCTGGAGCAGCTGCACCAGGAACTGGCCCAGGTGTGCAGAGAGAAGGAGCTGCTGGGCCAGGAGAAGGCTGCCCTTGAGGGCCGACTGGCAGCCATGGAGTGTCGCCAACAAGACCTTTCCAAGCAGCTGGCAGAGACCAGGTAAAGGCAAGGAGGAGACCCTTTCCGGATGCTTTTACTTTGCATGGACAGAAGATGGAAGTCTCAAGAAAAAGAAATATGCCACAATGTGAAGGTTATTTTTCTGACATCTAAAGCCAGCAAAGCTGTCATGAGCCTTGGGCTTCTGTTTGTGCCGCCCAGCACACTCGTGTGGGAAGTCAAAAGCAAGCCACCCGGCCCTGAATTGAGTAGTAGTTAAACCATGCAGCTGTTGAGTGAAACCTCAAGTTTCTCTTGGGTTTAGTTCCTTGTTCTGGGCATTGAACATCCCTCTTTCCTTCCTAAGTAGCTTGACACAATCCTGATCTTCAGAACTGAAGCTTCATCTTCAGAATTCCAGGCTCTGACCTTGGGATGTTGGCAGTAGCACGCTGCCATTCAGGGGGAAGCCAGAGGCTCCTGCTGAAAATGCTGAGGGCCTTCAGCTTCCAAGCACACTCTTGAGAAGTGTGAGGCAGGACCTAGAGCTGGTTAGAGAGCAGCAGGGAAACCTCTTTGGAATTGTTGACAGCCCCTGGGGATTCTTGCTGAGGGTTGATGGGCACCCACCTGTCAAACCTGCCAAGGTCCCTTTGGATGGTCCCTCTCACTCTCCAAAGAAGGACAAGACTTGGGCTACTGCCTGCTTAGCTGGCAACACTAAAATAAAGGTGGCAAGTCTAGTCCTTGACCATGCAGGAGTTTAAACTGCAGTCTCTGCATTCAGGTAGTTGTTGTTCAGACAACATAGTGTTCTGAATTTTTACAAGTGCTGCCACGACCATGAGATTTTACTGTATCATGCAAAGTAGTTCTTGAAGTCTCCTAAATACAGGGTGTCTGGAAAATTATGTACCTTTATGTCCATGATGAAGAGAGTTAACAAGTCAGGGGTGAGCCAGGACGAGAGTCTGTTCTGTCCCCCTGCAGAGCAGCTTGGAAGTGCTGATGAGAGAAGGGCTGTGAGCAGAGGCTGGGCTTTTGCTCGTCGGCCCAGCCTGTGTGGGCACAGCTAGCCAGGGTCATAGGTCAGGAACAGCAGCTGAAGGTTCGGCTGTTGAGGTCACGTTGGGCTGGGCTGTCTGTGCTGTGCCAGGCCATAAGGAAGGCCTGGGCACTCCCTCAGAGGGCCCTGCTTTGCTATTGAAATGGCACAAATGGGCCTTCTCTGTACAAGTTTCCATGCGAGCCATTTGGCATTCTCAGGCCTGGGGACCTTGAGCCACGTTGTCCTGGAATAACTGCCTGGGAGTGTCAGGAGCGAGCAGCTCATGTCTCTCCGTATTTGCAACCTGTAGGTCAGCGAAGGAGAGCCTGGAATCCAGCCTGTTTGCTGCTCAGCAGCAGATATCTCAGCTGGAGATCACCAGCAACCATCTGGAGGCTCAAGTGCTCACAGTCACACAGGCCAAGGAGGCGCTACAAGGTGAGAACCTCGTGTGCTTTGTTTGTGGTGCCGCCCCTGCCTAGAGAAGCTGCTGTAAAGCCTCCTCTGTCTGCAGGGCTTCTGAGGAGCGGTGGGGCTGGAGGCAGGGCCCTCCTACGCCGACACTGGAAGGGCCTGAGTCAGTAAAGGCAGTAAAGACTCTGAATCTTGCTGTTGGTCATGTTTGCAGGAGAAGTGCAGTGCCTCCAACGTGAGCTGGAAGCAGAGAGAGCTCTCAGGAAGCAGGAGCAGGAAGACACAGCGCAACAGCTCTTGCAGGCAGAGCAGCAGCGTCAGGAAAGCCTCAGGCTTCAGGGAACTGCTCAGCAGGTGGAAATAAACAAGCTCCTGCAAGACCTGGTAGGTGACAATAGGCTTCTGAATTGTCCAAGCCGGCCCTGGGGGCTGGTTTAGCACCAGCAGAGCCTGAGGGTGTGAAAGGGCAGCAATCCTCTGCCAGAGGCCTCCCGCTGCTGGGCCGGGCAGGAGAGGCGGCGGCTCGGACTCGGAGGCGCGTGAAGACCCCCAGGATGGTGCTGGGCCACTAAATGCAGCCACGGCTTCCGTGAGGGCGTAAGACGAGTTCCAGAGCAGCTTGGGCAGTGCCCACCCAAAGCGTGGCAGCCCAGGGCAGGATCTTCCCCGAGTCCCACCTGCCACGGAGCAGATGCCAGCGTGGAGCAGATGCCAACAGTGCTGCTGGCTGCAGGCGTGGGAACTCGGTTCCTGTCTTGCTGTGCTCCCACGGTGGACAGAGGGATTAGCTTTGGGCTGGAAGCAAATGGAACAGGCCCCGGTCCTTCAGTCCTTGTGACTGGGGCATCAGGGTGCCAGAAGGTGACACCTCCTTTTCTGAATGGTTGGACTCAATGCTGGTGCAGGTCTTTCCCAACAGAAATGATTCCATGGTTCTGTGATTCTTGCACCTGCTGAGCCTCCTTTTAAATTCCCTGACAGGACACGGTTTCTGGAGAGCAGAGAGCCAGTGCTGTTGTCTTTTCAGGTTGGGGTTTGTGGGAGGGATGAAGCTTCACGTTTCTCAGCGAGGAGCTTGCCTGGGGACTGCAACTTGAAGATTTTTCCTCCCTTCCTCAGGCAAGTGAGCGGGAAAGGCACCATGCAGAGATGCAGGAGACGCTGCAGCAATGGGGAAAAGAGAAGGCAGAGAGAGAGCAGGAGCACGAGAAGGTGCTGTTTGAGATGAGGCAGAAAGTTGCCACCCTGCAGGCTCAAAGAGAAGAGGAACGAACTAGATTTGAAAATGCCAAGCGAGAGGTAATGATTGTGCAAGGAGAATTGGTGTGATTTTTTGCAAGGCTGGAGCTGTGGGAGATGGCAGGCTATGGGGCTGTGTGGAGCATGCCCTCCATGTCTTCTACATTGAATTTGGGGAGGTGAAAGGTGAACAGGGCTATCTTTGGGCCCAGGAATGAGCCCTCTCCTAGGAAGCCAGGCAGAAACATCAGCTTTCCGTTGGGATTTTTGTGCTGCTCTTGTGCTCTGTTTTTCCAAGACTTACCTCGGAGGATCTGCACTGTTCTCTTACGGGTCCTCTTTTGGTGTGCACTGGTCGGTGTCCATAGCCAAACGGAGTTTGTAGGACTTTTCTTTTGTGGGCACAGGGAGGGCGCAGCAGGAACGCTGACAAGAGAAAAATCTTTTTAAAGACTCGCCTGGAGTATTTCTGAACAGCAACCCAGAGATGTCTCCTGGGCTGTGTTCTAAGTCACTTCCTGGGAAGCTGTGTCCCCTCCAGGGCAGACAGTGGCCCAGGGGAGCAGCAGCCGAGTGCTCTGAGAGCGCGTGAGCCCATCAGTCTTTGCCTCTTGGCACACAGAGTTTGCAGGGCAAGTGTCAAGCCCTCTGCTTTTTCCTTCTGTGCAGGTCCTGCTGGAAAAGCAGAAGGAGAAGAATTCTTTATCAGAGACACTGCTCCAAACTCGGGGACAGCTAAGCCGAGCCTGCCAGCAGGTGCAGCAGCTCAGGCAGGAGGTGAAAAAGCAGCAAGAGAAGGGGCAGGTAAGTCTGAGCAGGCAGGGAACAGAGTGCAGGGCAGTGGCAGGGGCACAAAAGGCAGGTACTGGGAGTGAGGAGGCAAGGGCTGCTTCAGGCCCTGGCAGCACAGAGCCTGGCAAGCTCCAGAGCTCAGGCCCGGGAAGGAAGGCTTGCAATGGAAGCAGAGCTGGGTAGAGAAGCCAAAAGAAGTCGCTGAAGGAATGGGATTTTGAGACAGCAAGTGGGAAAAGCTGAGCCTGAGGGCAGGTCCCAGGAAGTTGCTCTGCATTTTGTTGCCAGACCATCGAGGCAAAGCTGCAAGCTGAGCTGCAGGAAGCTCGGAGGGAAATCCAGGCAGCGCAGAAGAGGCACGAGGAAGGACTACGAGGCATCAAAGAGGAAATGAATGTCCTCCTTGAGCAGAGGGAGGCTCTACAAAAGCAGGTGAGTGAAACAGCAGTGGCACTGCAGCATCCAGCAGGGGGTCTGTGCCCTTCTTGCTTTTCCATGGCAGAGCAGCAGCTGCTGGGGTGGTCCCTGGGGCTGCCTCGTGCTCTGGGCTCCTTGGCAGCTGCTCTGCAGGACCCTCAGTGCTCTGCTGAATCTCAGCTGCTGCCCTGGACAGCTGGGCTAGTCCTCTGGGCTGTTGGCCAGCAACCATCAGCATGGATTCCTGCTGGCCTCTTCTTGCTAGCCTTGGTGTGGGAGGTGCTTTTTCAGGTGCCCTTGGTGGGCCACGTAGAGATTGAAACAAGTTGTGTGTATGCATTGTGAATCTGGTGCTCTGAGGACAGGGAGAAATGGAAAGTTGGCCTGTGCCTTTTCTCACAGCCTCTGCTGTGGCTGGCAGTGACAGGCTGTGGCTGTAGCCTCTGACTGCTTTGTTCTGTTTGACTGGAGGTGGGAGAGTTGACATCTCAGCTGGCAGCCTCCAGAGAGTCCCAGGCAACGATTGTTCAGAGAGCCCAGCAAGATGTGAGCTGGGCCCAGGAGCAGTCAAGGCAGAAGCTGTTGGAGGTTGAGCACCTCCAGAAGATGCTGGAGGAGGCAGAACATCAGAACAAGGAGCTGCAAGTGCACCTGAAGAACTTGGAGCTGGAAGGGAGTCAATGGGAAGAAGTGGCACGCCAAAATTCAGGATTTCGGGCTTCCTTGGACGCCCTGGAGAAGGAAAAAGCCAGGTAAATGAAAGCCTGTGGGACTCTGCCTTGTGGGAATGGATTCCCTCTTTGCCATCTTTGCACCTGCCAGGGGCTCTGGCAGCATCTCCTACGTGGCAGAGTTCTGAACTCTCCGTGCAGACGCGTCTCGTTGTCTGGATGTTGTGTTTCATTCTCTTTTCTTTCAAGCCTTCAGTTAGAGTTTTTCTGAAGACAAAGGCTTTTGGAGTAGCTCTTTCCCTCTGGGGGTGTGTTCTGTTGTGAGGTGGGTGTGCTAACACTGCCCAAGCTGCAGTGTAAGGAGCTGGACACATCCAGCAGCTCCGCCTTGGGTCCTGTAACTTGAAGCCTTTGGCATCTGGATCAGCCTGGCAGCCTGATGCCTTTGCTTGGCAGAACCATCTCAAGGCCCTGATTGCTGACCTAGGCCAGATTCCCCTCAAAGGCACCCAAGAACCAAGAATGTCTCTGTTGCATCGTTCCTCAGAAAATGCCCCCAGGTGCCTGGAGGGGCTCAAGCAGGGTCCCTGCCACCCTCCAGAGTCACAGGCAATACTGACTGTGCAAAGAATGCAAGAAACAAGACCAAGGTTGGCGGGGCTCCTCCAGCTGACCAAGTCCTGCCGGTCTTCAGTGCCGCAGGATTCTTCTTCCAAGAAGAAGACAAAGAAAAGGCAGGGCACTCTTGCTTGCCTGCAGGTTGCTGCATCTTCCATCAGGTTGTGCTCCAAGGCTCTGTTGCCACTTCTGCTATCGGCCTTTGTTTCTCCAGCTGGAAGTAGGATGGGTGCTGGTAAATCTTAGGGATCTTCCCCGAGATCCGCTGGCTGTAGGGTGCTGCTCCTCCTACCTGGACATACAAGATGGGGCAAGGAAATGTCTCTTCCATGTTGACCAAACCTTTCCCCCTTGGAGCCTGGGTAGTCAGAAGAAAACTCTTCCTCTCCCCTAATCTCTTCATTGCAAGACTTTGTTAGGTCTGCATTCACATTCCCATCTCAAGAAGAAGGTAGGACATGTAGGCAGGAACTCCCCATTCTTTCATGAATAAAAGCAGAGTGGGCACATGCTGGGCTGTGACTGCAGGGGGAACGAACAAACAGCCACGTTGTTTAGACAAACCTCATCAGACAGAGCAGTTTTCCCCGAGGTGGTGCGAGTCCTAAGAGTTCCTAAAATGTGATACCGTGTAGTAATGAGTTGCATGCTTCCCTTTTAGGCTGGTTCTGTCTCTGGAGGAAAAGAACCTGTGCCTCAGAACACTGGAAGAAAAGAACCAGGCACTGAACAATCAGGTGTCTCAGTTTCGTTCTGCTCTTCACGAGGCCGAGCAGCTCTGTTCAAACCGCACAGGACAACTGCTGGCGCTCAACATCCAGGTAATCTGTGCCCTGGCCTCCTCTTCTCCGGGGACACACATCATCATTTTTGGCTTGGAGGCCCCAACTGCTTTCCCCTCCCAGCAGCATCCACTGCTGCCGTGTTCTGCCCCGGGGTGCTGCTGCACCCACAGGCCAAGGCTGGATCTGGTGTCTGCTGCCGATGTTTTCCCCTGTTCTCTCCCGGGTCCCAGCAGGAAATGTGGGAGGAGAAGCAGCAGCAGACTCCTCTGGAGCTTCTCCATCCCTCTGTTAGCAGTGTTGTCCCAGATGGAGTTGGTTCCTGTGCTGGGCACCGAGCAATGTGGGCACACAGACGTGGCTATGGCAGGCTGGGGAGGGCACTTCCACCGCAGCCAGTTCAGCCGGTGTTCAGAGCTGCAGCCTCAAGGATGCCCATTGGCTCCCTTTCCCTGTTTTCAGGACATTTGTTTCCATTGGAATCCTTGGCTCTGTGCCTTCTGTTTTGGGCGTGGTTTTGCCTGAAGTCATTTCTCCTTTGTTGCTTGCTCTACTGCCTGCTCTGCTGCCTCAGGAGCAGCACTGTCCCTGAGGCTCTGTGCATCTATCTTCCAGATGTGGGCCCTGCAGGATGCAGTGCTGGAGATGGAGGCTACCCAGGCAACTCGAGAGAAGCAGCTGCTGCAGGAGCTGGAGGAGTCCCGAGCAGGAGAACGGAGCTTGAGGGACTCTGTGCAGGTGCTGGAGGCTGAGGTGTCTGAGCTGCGTGGGAAGCTCCAGAGCTCTGATGACAAAGCACTTTCATTGGCCATAAAGTTTAACACCTCAGAGCTGGAGCTGAGGAAGACACAGGCTCAGTGGGACAATCTCAGAGCCTGCAACCAGGAGCTGCAGCAGGAGTTGGAGGAAAGTGAGCAAGGTAGAGCTTCTCCTCTCGCACCCACTGCCCCATCCTGTCTCGCCAGCAGGGATCTCTGATCCCATGCAGAGCAAAAGTGCCCAGAGATGGCAGAGGGGAAGAACAACCAGCAGGAGATTTATCCATCCAGTGCCAGTGAAAGCTTTTTCTCAAGAAAGATGCCGTGGCTGGCAGTGCCATCTGGCTGTGCTATGGTTGATCCCGTGCACAGGTGGTGCCTTTCAGGTGCTGTGTCTGTGCTGAGGAGCTGTAGCTGGATGCCTCAGCTCGATTCCCCCCAACTCCAGGCCCTGCCAGAGCCTCCAGGCTATTGGCCTCTCTGGAGCAGGGCTGCACAGGCATCCCCGCTCCTTTGTCTCTCTTGGATTGCTCACTCTGCACAAGCCCAAGAGCAAAGACACTTTCCTGTTCCTCTGAACCTTACCCCTTTGATTCCTGCTTTTTTCTCCTTCATTTCTGTCAGCTTTGGAAGCCCTTGTGGCCTTAGGGCCTGCAAACACAGGCAGGCCGAGAAGACAGTGCTGTTGTCCCTGCAGGATGCACATCAGTTTGCCTTTGCTTTGCTGTTCTCATTCTCCTTCTCCTTCCTGCTGCAGCGATGTGGAGGGCAGAACACCAGAAGACCTCTCAAGAAACTGCCCTGGAGAAAGAGGCCATTGCCCTGAAGGAAGAGGCTGTGACTCTTCATCAGGAGGTGGCATCTCTGCAGAGGAAACTGGAGAGCCTGGAGAAGGAAAGGAAGGATGTGCTGGTGAGAAGGGCAGATGCCATGAAGGGCCATTTCCTAGCTATGTTTGGCCCTTGTGTTAATAGTTCTAAGGAGCACCTCTTTGCAGTTGAACTTGTCAAATTGCATTCTTCTGAATAAGGAGGAAAAGATGTTGTAGTCATGTCAAAGCCAGTTAGTGCTGAGGCTGCTGGTTTTCCTCCATGCTGGAGTTTTGTGCCCTACAAGCTGTAGTTCTCAATGTCCACACTGGCTCTATGGACATTGCATGGGTTGGGCAATTCCTCGTGTCCAAACCCACGTTCAGATTTCAAATACCTGGACCTGGAACGAGGGGTGAGAAGGCCAAGTTTGCTGTTAATAGAAAGGTGTTTGGCCTTGGCCATCAGAGAGCAGCCAGTGGGGAGAAAAGAGAGAAAAGCAAAGTGCTGATGCCGATAAGGAAGTGTGCCTACAAGGGGAGAACTCGTCCTGAGTGGCAGCAGAGAATGACAGACTGATGTGGCCATTGCTGCTCCAAGAGAGGGCAGTGGGGCTCTTGGGGATGGTGCCATGGAAACTCTACACAGGAGAGCTCAAAAACCACTCCTGTCAGCCCAACTGCAGGGAATGAATTGCTGGGGGTGTTTGCTCTTCCCTTTCTCCCTGATGGAGAGCACATCCTCATTTAGGCACTGCCTAAATCCTTCTTAGCATGGGCTTGGAATCCTGGCTGCAGTTCTGGCAGCTGCTCCCCAAAGGAACACTCAAGTGGAGCTGCAAGAGGTCGGGGAAGGGCAGAAAGGGAGCTGGGATGGGCTGAGTGAGCTGGGAAAGACTCAGCGTCAAGGGTGGCCCCAGCAAAGGTCTGAGGCATCCCGAGAGGCAGAGAGAGAGGGGCAGCCTTTGCCTGCCTGTGGCAGGAGTCCCGATCTGGTATGAAAAGCAAACCCAGAGAGGGAATGAGTGACCTCCCTGTTTTGGCAGCGTGAACGGGAATTGTACGAGGAGCAGATGAGAGATCTGAAAAAGAAGAATGAAATGAAAACACCTGAAATTCCAAGAAAGGAAACAACGCAACAATTGGACACTGAAAATGAAGGAAAACAGGAAGAGTTGGAGCATATGGCTGCTGCTTTGAAAGAAGGCAGTGGGAACACTCAAGTCCTGTGTGCTCCACTGGCCAAGGGTAAAATTGCCAAAGAGGCTCTGAAGAAACACTTGGACATCCCGAAGGGAAAGAGTCATCCCCAGGTAGGCACTGGCATTGATCTTCAGTCCACGTCAACGTCTCTCAGTGATTCCAATGAAGTTTCCCATGAAGAGGTGGGATTCTAGATCCCTGTCAGTCTAGGCCTGCTTGGGCAAAGCAGCCCGGGCTGCAGCAGGCAGCCTTGTGTGTCTGCCTGGCTCCAGCCAGAGACCATTGGCTGCCAGATTGTTTGCTGGCACGCCTGGAAGGACTGATGCAGCTCTGGAGCTGCTGTTCAAATCAGCTCCAGGCCAAAAGCTGGGCATGGGGAATTGCTTCTCCCGTGCCCAGGCAAGGGGAGGCAACAGGTGGGGGTTGGATTTGGTGTGGAAAGGAATGGAGCAGGTGAGCAGAGTGATGGACTGAAGTGAGCAGAGTTTTGTAGCGAGGGCTGAAGAGCAGCTGCACTGCTGGAGCTTTGAGGATGCTTGCTGAGATGGAGATATCTGAGGGACAGCTCTTGTGGTGTTTGAAATAAGGGAATCATCTCCTCTCTGAATACCCAGCAGGCTGTTGGAGCAGAAGGGAAGCGGCTGTCAGAGCGCTCCAGGAAGGGTGTGGAATGTGTGCGGGACCAGGTTGCAGCAGCAGCAAAAGACAAGCCAGAGAAGCGTGAGCTCAGGAGAACTTTTGAGGTAAAGTGGGCTTTCGCTGCCTCTGCAGAGCCTCAGGCTCCTCTGGAGCATGACACGTGTGCCCAGGCAGTGCTCTGGAGTCCTCTGCTTGTTTCCTTGCCTCTCCCTGTCCCTGCTGTGGGCGCACCCTTTTGTTTGTTCTCTCTGTTGTGGCAGCCCATGGCTTTCACAAAGGCACCTTCACTCCGCTGCCTCCCTCCCTGGCCCCGTGTCCCCGGACACACACTGGCCTCTCCTGCACAGCCCCCAGCGAGAGCTCTTTGCCCCCAGTGTTGTCTGGTGCAATTGAGGGTCTCTGAGCAGAGATCTCCTCGCCTTGATGTCCAGAGGTCCTTTTGCCCCATGTTTGCTGACAGGTTTCTGTGACCCTTTCTCCCATCCAACGTGCAGGTGGAACCTGAAGGGAGGAGAATCAGCACTTTTAGGAGGGTGTTCCCCCACACTACTTTACATTGCCTGTCTCGCAGTCTGACCAGCAAAATGCATCAACCTCTGAAAGACAAGAGTCCTCCAGTAGCTCAGGGGAGCTGCAGCCCTCGTGCTGAGGCACAGCCCGTGGAGAAAGGGGTCAGTGGCCCGAATGCGTGCTTTGGGAATCAGAGCTGGGTTCCTAAATCCTGTTGGAACTCTCTCTCCCAGACCTGTGGTGGCTGAGGGTTGTAGGAGGGAAGGGTTTGCCAGCCGTGAACTGGACTTGTTGATCATCTGAGCTCTGTTCAGGGGCAGTGTGGGAGCCTGTTCCTTTCCCCTTCCCCAGGGGCAGAGTGTTGGTGAGGGCTGGAGTTGGAGGCTGTGTCTGCCCCCACAGCCGGTACCGTGGGGCTGCGGATGCTCCTGCCCGCGTGGGCTTGACTGAGCTGGGCTTTCTGCCTCTTTCAGGTGTCCTTGCTGCAGTCACAGCTGGCCCGAGACCGGCAGGACAACCTGGAGAGCTGTGCAGGGAGCAGGCAGGAGATGCTCCTGTTGAGTCACAAGGACCTCCTTACTTCCTAGGCTTGTCAGAGAGGAGCCAGGGTGCAGCTGGATGCAGTTGTAGCCTCAGATTTTGTCCATAGTTTATGTTTAAAGGATTGCAGGTGTAACTGTAGGGTTGTAGGATAATAGGTGTAGTCGTTGCAGCAGTCGTAGCCTCAGATTTTGTCCATAGTTTATGTTTAAAGGATTGCAGGTGTAACTGTAGGGTTGTAGGATAATAGGTGTAGTCGTTGCAGCAGTCGTAGCCTCAGATTTTGTCCATAGTTTATGTTTAAAGGATTGCAGGTGTAACTGTAGGATTGTAGGATAATAGGTGTAATTGAACCTTTCTACAACTGTGTTCCATAGGATGAAGGATATATTTATAGAAAATAAAGTGATTTATAGAAAAATAAAATGATCATGATTAAATGAAAAGATCTTTATCAGAGTTCTTGACTACCCAGTACAGAGAACTATAACTTCCACTATAGTGCATTACATTTGAAGCAACATGGAAGCAGTTATATTCAAGCCAGCAAAACCTATTATTAATTAAAGATTGATGCTTCTCACCCAAACCAGTGACCGTGGGCAAATATTTCTGTCAGCCTCAAGGAGTGACCTTGAGGGGCATCCTCACTCCAGGGAGGAATCTGCAGATGGGAGACACGTGACATGAACCACTTTGGTGAGGGCAGGAGAATCCTGCCATGTGTGGAGCTTTTCCATTTGTCCTTAGGAAACTGCAACCTGTTTTTTCTCCGAGTCACAGAATCTCAGGCTGGGGGAGGCTGGAGGCACCTCTGGAGGTCACCTTGCCCAGCCCCCTGCTCCGTCAGGGCCGCCCGGAGCCGGCTGCCCAGGATGTGTCCAGGTGGCTTTTGAGTCTCTCCAGGGATGGAGACTCCACCACCTCCCCGGGCACCTGCACCAGTGCTCGGCCACCCTCCCAGTGCAGAAGTGTGTCCTGAGCTCGGAGGGCCCCTCCTATGTGTCAGTCTGTGCCCGTGGCTCCTGGGGCTGTCCCTGGCCCCATCCCCTCTGCAGCCTCCCCCCGGGTATTTGTCCACAGGGAGGAGATGCCCTGAGCCTGCTCTGCTCCAGGCTGGGCAGTCGCAGCTCTCTCAGCCTCTCCTCATGGCAGAGATGCTGCAGTCCCTCCATCACCTTGATGGCCCTGTGCTGGACTGTCTCCAGTCTGTCCCTGTCTCCTGTACTGGGCAGCCCAGCTCTGGGCCCAGCACTCCAGGGCTGCCCTCACTGGTGTGGAGCAGAGCGGAAGGATCCCCTCCCTCCGCCGGCTGTGACACAGCTCCCAGTGCAGCCCAGGACGCTGTTCTGCATTGCTGCAGGAGCACATTTCTGGCTCATGGGCATCCTGGTGTCCAGCAGGACCCTGCCAAACTTTAGTTTTCCAACTGGGTGGCCCCCAGCAGATACGGGTGCCTGTGGTTGTTCCTCCCCAAGGACAGGACTCAGCACTCGTCATTGAACTGTCACCCTCGTTGAACTGTCGTCCCTCTGGATGGCAGCACTTCTCTCTGGCGTATCAGCCACTCCCCCGCTTTTGTGGGAGGGCACAGCCTGCCCCATCACCCAGATGACTAACAAAGGTGTCAGAAAGGACTGCACTCAGCACTGTCCTCCGGGGTACAGCACTAGACTTCATGCCCCTGATCACCAGGGATCCAAGAAGGTAGATTTGGTGCAAGGTGTCTTTGCTTGTATGTACGTATTCAGAAAGATTTGGCACGATTTACAGGGATTTCTGTTCCATATCTCATGTGGGAAAAAATGTAATGATCCATGCTCACTCTGACTAGTGGCAAAAGTGGTCCTGTTGTTGGTGACAGTGGATGTCACCTGCATGGCAGCTGTGCCAGGCTGGTGTGACATACTGTGGGAAGGAGCACTCTGAGGGAGGTAAAAGCTGGGGTGTAGAGATCATTTGAAGGCTGTTCTTCAAGCCATATAAGTCCCTGGTTTGTGGGCTTATATGGCTTGATCAGGGACAATTCCTAGGCAAGGGCTGAAACTGTGATTCTGTGAGCTCCTTTCCCTTCCAGATCAGTTTTTCCATTAATGATGAGTGATCGAAGTTGAAACTTGCCCAGCTGATAATACACTCATCTTCCTATGACCTTTGACAGGAGGGAGGAGTTCTTGATCCTGGAAACGCTCAAGAACTGCCTGAGGATGAGAAGGTCAGGGGTTGAGGCTGTGAAAAGTACATTTGATAGTGTTGGCTTTCGCAGATGGGTTGTGCATTGTAATGTTGGCTCCGTGAGAGTGGTTCTGTTGTTATGAGGGGAGGAGACTGGGTGTTGACTTTCACTGGGGTTTAGAGCTATTTTTAACAGGAAGGTTGTACTGAGGTAGGAGGATGGTTGTAATTGGATAACATCTAAGCAGTGAGGGAATCGAAACCTCTTGAATGTATGGAAAAGTAACAACTGCCCTAGACAAAGACAACTGCACACGCTCTAAAAAGGTGGGACAGGCGAGGAGCCATGTTAATTAGTTCAGAAAAGGTTTTAATATGAAAAATTATTTATAAATATGTAACTAGCTGATGCAATACCCAGGGGTATATAAGGGGGGTTGCTGCTGTTGACTGCGTGCCTCTGGCTGTGGCTCTGCACCCAGTGCTGTTACCTTTTGCTTTTGTTGACTTTGTCCCTTATTAAATCTTTCCAACTTTGAAAAGTGAGTTCTATTTCTCACAAGGGCCTAATTTAGAATAAGATAACTTAGCAAGGTGAAAAGCAGAATCACAGCCCTGGCTGACAGGAGATCAATTGAGCAGGGAACTTGTGATCAACCTCATCTCAGAAAGGACGAATGTGGAAGAAAACATTGTGGAAGAAGAATCAAGTTATCCAGAAGGAGTGAACAGACATTGCTGTGGAAGCAGTAGGGGAGGGGGAGAATAGTCAGGGAGCTCTTGAGCCAGGCATCCACCAGGTGTGAGGACCAGAGGAAGCTACAGGAGCTGTCTGTCATCTTCAAAAAAGCCTGGCCATTGAAGGTGGTTCCTGAGAACAGCAAAGAGTGTTACACCAGTCTTAAAGATGGGCACAAAAAAAGGAGGGTCTGAAGAACTACAGGCTAATCAGCTCCTTTGGAATCCCTGGGAAGGTGATGGAGCAAATGGTCCTGGACACCCTTTCAAGCAACTGCGAGGGAAGGGCACTGGGAACGGCCAGCACAGATTTACCACGGGGAAATCGTGGCTGGCCGACCTGATGGACTCTGTGAATAATGGGGGACCAGGGACGGTGCTGCCTGACATTGCAAAACATTCAACAGCCACACAGTCTCCTTACAGCCGGGCTGGCGAGGTATGGACCGAGTGAGCGGCGAAGTGAATGGCAAACTGCCCGAGCCAGCGGGCTCAGTACTGCTGGATCAGGCGCAGGAAGTGGCCAGGCTGTGGTGACAGCACGCACTGATCCTCCCTGGAGCCAGTATTACTGTTGATTAACGACTAATATTTACATGCAGAGGCTGTCTCCTCTAAGCAGATGTGTGTCATGAAACTTTACACCGGCTGTTTATTCCGTCAGGATCATACACATTCATTACAAGGTACTTCCTGGCTAATACATAAACCTTACGTTCCTAGAACTAATTTACCCACCTCTACCCCTTACTGGAAGTCCTTTTATGGTCTTAGAGGGTTATCTAAAGGGGTCTCTGGTGATCGTATTTGCTGAGAGCCCCCAAAATTGTAAGTGACCTTGCCTTGAACTTCTCTTAGGGCGTGCACTGGTGTTCCTTGTTACAGAACTTTGTCACGAATCCCACTTAGGTTCCTTATTATCTCTTTATCCACTGCTTTCAGCTCTGTTTAGCATCCTGTGTGTGTACTTTTACATTCTTTTATCTAATTTGCTAGTTAGTCTTTAAGCTCTATTTTGCAACCGAAAATTTCTATTCTCCATGTTGTCTGTCACAGTGAGTGGCAGCGATGCATCTTCCTGGCGGGAGCCACCCCCCATTTCTACGGTCCCTGAGGCTGACGGATGTGCCACGCACTGATGTCACGTCCAGCCTCAGCTCAGCTTGCATCCCTTGCCCAGACAGGGGAGACCCACAGGCAGGAGAGACAGAAGCCGTGTGCTCAGGCTACCCTGCCTTGAAGGCACGTAAGCCTCCACTTTCTACAGCTGCTCAAGGGTCAGGGCACCTGGCAGTGAGCCTTCAGCACCGAGTGATGGCATCCCACTTTTGCAGTCTTGGCCCAACTGGATGACCTGGTCTCCTCAGGAGCTGCCCTTTGACCTTGTCAGGGACCACCCAATGGACATGATGCCATGGCAGCTTGGCACCCCCTGGATTTGCCATCCCTAGCGTGATGGTTCACCTCAGCATAGAATCCCCGACTGGTCTGGGATGGAGGGACCTCAAAGCTCATCCTGTGCCCCCCCCCGGCCATGGGCAGGGACATCTGCCACCAGACCAGGCTGCTCCAAGGCCCCTCCAACCTGGCCTTGGACACTTCTAGGCATGGGGCAGCTTCTCTGGGCACCCTGTGCCAGGGCCTCCCCACCCTCCCAGGGAAGAATTTCTTCTAACCCTGCCCTCTGGAATGGAAAGCCATTCCCCTTGTCCTGGCATTCCAGGCCCACTCCCAGCTCCCCTGGAGCCCCTTTAGGCACTGGAAATGGCTCTAAGGTCTCCCCGGAGCCTTCTCTTCTCCAGGCTGAACACCCGCAGCTCTCCCAGCCCGGCTCGGAGCAGAGGGGCTCCGGCCCTTGGAGCATCTCTGCAGCCTCTCTGAACTCACTCCAGCAGCTCCACATCCTTCTGATGTTGGACCCCAGGGCTGGAGGCAGCTCTGCAGGTGGGATCTCAGCCAAGCAGGGCAGAGGGGCAGAATCCCCCTGTCCCCTGCTGCCCACGCTGTGAGGTCAGCCCAGGACATAGGGGGTTTCTGGGTGACAGTGCAAGGGGCTGGGGCACGTTGAGCTTTTTATCCACCAACACCCCCAAGTCCTTCTCCCCAGGGCGACTCTTGATCCATTCTCTGCCCAGCCCGAGTCTGTGCTTGGGATTGCCCTGATCGCTCTGCGCCGCCCCTTTCTTCACCCGCCGGCCAATCAGCGCGTGGCTCCGGAGGCGCGGGAAGGGCTGAACCAATGGGAGCGCAGCGCGCCTCACGGCGACGGCCAATCAGAGTGCGGTGGCCGTGAGGGACGGGCTGGGGCGGGGGGGGAAATGGCGGCAAGAGAGGGAGAGGGGAGGAACATTGGGCGGCCTGAGGGGACCCGCCCGCCGTTTCGGAGGCTCCCAAGCTCTTCAGCTGCCGTCGCGCAGTCCCCCCTCCGCACCGCTTTGCTTGAGAAGGGAGGGGCGGCTCCTGCCGAAACCGCGCTCGGGGAAAACTCCCCACAGGGGTTGGCTGGGCCAGGGGAGGGCGTGGGTGTGCGCCAGCGGTTCCCGCCTCAGCAAAACGTCCCCTCAGGGGTTGGCTGGGCGGAGTCACGACAGGACGGGACGCTCCAGAAGGACCCAAAAAAGACCCCAAACCCCTTTGGAATGTCAGGAAAACTAATCCAAAGCCACCAGAGGTTTATGTCCAAAAAGGAGACAAAGAAACCCTGTTACTTTATTTGCATAAAGGCAGAGATCATGGCCATTTCCTGTGGGATCTCTCAAGTTGTTGGAGGATCCAGCCTCCTTTTTATCCTAATTTCCTGGCCACATTTCCCTCTGTCTTTCCCCGTTGGCTGAGGTACTTGAGAGGTACAGACTTCCCGAATTGCCTAGGAACAGACTCCCTTCCAATGTGTACTCTCCCCTTCCCTCTCCCCCCCCCCCCCCTGTTTTCTTTTGCCTTGTGTTTCTGTTCTTTTTCTCTAAGTCCAGGGATTTAAGGCAGTCTTGAGTGAGTAACACTCCGTGTCAATTAGTGGAATTCCTATGGAATTTTTGGTTCCTCCCATTGCTTCTTTTACCTCTCAGTATCTGGCTTTATGTACAGCAGGCCCACAGTTTGTTGGTAAAGACGACTTCTCATTCCTGTCAGGAATTTAAACAAAACTGACGAAAATGGAGTAAATTTGAATAAATATGAGTAGTTTTGAATCAGGGGGATGGGAAGCAGAAGAATTAGTTTGTTAGGAACAATGCATCTAGCTTGGTCAGCATACCAGAGCAGGAAGAAAAGATAAGAGACCACTGATAAGGGCAGCGGGAGTCTCGGACAGACATCCTGTGCTCAGCCCAAAACTAGCTCAAACCAGTCTCGAAGCTTAAACTCAGGCCAGGGGTATAAAGAGCATGCACAGGGAGGAAAGGTGAAAAGTTCAGGATGAGGAAGACTCCTGACTTCATCGAAACAAGACCCTCGGAGACCCTTACCAAAGCCAACAGACAACACTGCGCACGCAAAACGTAGATGTAAATGACTTTTGGGTTCCTTATAATACGAAGTGAGGCTGGGCGGGGTTAGGTGATGAATATGTATAGGCGTATTGGGAAACTTAATGAATATGGAACTTGTAACCCGATAAATACCAAGCTGAATGCAGCTGTCAGCACGCATGGTTTTGGAGGAGCTATCCCCCATGTGTTCCAGTGCTGGAATAAACATACCTACTTTACTACTTATTTAGTAGTGGAGTCTTTCCCGCTCATCATTTTGGCGAGCAGCCAGGAGAAACTCTGTCCAGCTGCAGGATCGGCTTAGGAGCGGATGTCCTAGGCACGCCCCAGGGCTTTCCTGGAGGATCTCCGCCCCTCGGCTCGCTCACTGCGGCGGACAGACAACAACCTGCTGAAACTGCGGATAAACGGTATGCTTTGCATTTAGGGTGCCTGTGAGTCGTACGCGTGGCCAGGGCTGCTGGTAAGCCGCGAGGAGACGTCCCGCGCACAGTGTAGTCCCTGTGAGGGTAAAGGTGGGGCTTACGAGCAACCGGCTACCGGAGCCGGCAAGGGGGAATCACTGACCGACAGAGCGGCTGCCGGTGATCCTGAGAGCGGATCGGGTGATTCCAAAAAGGGGGGGCCCCTCCGGAGCTTGTCACCATGTCGGGAAAATGTAAGCGGGACCCTGAAGCTATTACAAGTGAGTGTTGTGAACATTTTTGCTACTAGTAGCTGGTTTGAATGTTGTTGTGTTGCTTATATGTCTGTGTGGATATTGGTTGTTGTTGGATTGCTTTCATGTGTATGTGGCTGTATATTAGCTCGCCTATTTGTTTGTAAATCTTGGGTGGGCGTGTTGCCGTGTGTTGTTTGAGAGTGTGATATTGAAGCATTTGTTTGGGGAGGTGCTTGCTTGTTGGATTTGGAATCATAGCTGGGAGAACCCCTTCCCCTCAGTGGTTCGGTTTGGATTTGTGGGAATTTATAAATCCAATAAGACACTGGATAGAGACGAGAGGCAAACGAGTCCCTTTAGAGGGAATATACAGAACCTCTGCAGGAAGATTAGTGACTCTTGATTGGGAACAACCAGCAGCAGAGAATTTAGGGCTTGAAAGAGTATGTGGAATAGCTTGTTTTTGTGCATGCGTCAGAACTTTTCATTCAACAAGAGGGTAGCATGTTGCATGGGTATTAATACAGTGTAAAGTTTGTAAGAGAAGGGGGCACTAATCTTCTGCCAGGCGGCAGAGCCTGTGTTCTCAGTGCTATCAGGGGTACTCTAATGAAGTTGATTTTGAGCCTGAGATTTTAAAGATTGTGTGTGGAAAGTCACATTTGGTACCTGAGATTTGGGAAGTTCGGGAAGAAAACTGGGAAAGAACTGTGAGAGAGTGCGAAGAAGGATTTGGGTGGAAGCGAGATAAAACTAGGAGACGGAGATAGAAACAACAGTGGCTAAGCAGGGAGGGAGGTCGTTACCCCCATCCCTCAGTAGCTATATGGTAAAAGCATAGGCCCGACTCTTTCTGTTCATGTGTCCTATCTGCATGAGTGATAGGAGGGACTCCCTGCTTTGTGTGTGTGGGGGTAAGAAAACCCCAGCCCCACACCGGCTGTGGGTCTTAGCTCAGTGCGGATTTTGTGGA
This sequence comes from Corvus moneduloides, assembly GCF_009650955.1. Classification (NCBI taxonomy): domain Eukaryota; kingdom Metazoa; phylum Chordata; class Aves; order Passeriformes; family Corvidae; genus Corvus; species Corvus moneduloides. The sequence goes on from NC_045492.1 coordinate 2,028,543, forward strand.
AGTCGGAGATGTTATAATTCTATTTATTTAGCAAGCAGAAATCTGTGCCCAGAGTGTTGGGAAGGCAAGGAACATTCTGTGTTGAAACTTTTGTGTGGCAAGGAGCATCACATTCCTAAAATAGTGTGCTAGAAACAGATTGGGAGGAGATAGTAAAGACTTTTGAAGAAATTTCAAGTTGCAGCAAAGCAGGCTTGGCAGAAGGCATAGGAGAATTTATAAAGAGTGTCTTAAACACTATACAGGTGACCCGAAAGGGGTGGCACGGTATTTGAGTAAACTCAAACTCTGAATAGGATGGGAACCAGACAAAGTAAGGAAATTCCCAGAGCAAGCCCGCTGGGCTGTATCTTGGCACATTGGAAAGAGATAGTAGGAGCTGGAGGCACAGAAAATAAAAAGAACCCTTATAAAATATTGTACCCAGTGGTGGTCACTGTATAAATTAGAAAAGGAAGCAAAATGGCCATCTAATGGAACTTTAGATTATAATACCTTGCTCCAGTTAATGCTGTTTCTGAGACGGGAAGGTAAATGGGAAGAAGTTTCTTACACTGATGCATTTTTCTCCCTCCGAAATCACCCTGAATGGCAGAGAGATTGTGGAAACAAACCCCCCAGTGATCTTATGGTGCTAGCTCTGGAAAAAGAAAATAAAAAAGGCCGAGGAAGAATTAAGCAGTGTTGTTCGTCATGCAGTATAGGTCAGAGATGTACAAGGTCAGACAAAGTCTATCAAGCAGCAGCCCAGGGACAAGATGATGATGAACTAACAGATTTGCTTAAGCCTCCCCTTAGGAGACAGGAAGAGGATGCAGACTCGGAAGGAACACCAACGCCAACCCCCTCTCCCCCGGGCAGTCCTGTCTCGTCCCGAACCAGGAAACAGGCACCTCTGAGAGAGGCAGTGGCACCTGATGGGAATACAATGTTGATTAGAGTACCTTTCTCTACTGCTGACCTAGATGCATGGTATAACGTTGCCAAAAGTTACCAAAGTGATCCAGCGGGTACCGCTGAGCGCTTGCGACTTACAATCAAACAGCATAATCCAGATTGGGCTGATATACAATTATTACTGGGTGGACTAACAGAGACAGAGAGACAGTTAGTTTTGAAAACAGCTCGAGACTTGGCAGAGGACTATTACAAAACGCAACAATTAGATATAAAAGATTACTTCCCACTCCAGGAACCACACTGGAGTCCTAATAGAACAGCCGAATTAGAGAAATTAAAAAGTTATCAAGAATGGATAGCAAAAGGGGTGGAAAGGGCCATTCCCAAAACCCTAAATTGGTCAGCTTTGTATGCAGTAAGACAGGGTCCTTTCGAGTCACCATCCAAATTCCTGGATCGTCTGAGGGACGCAATGCACTGTAACACATGGCTGGATTTTGAGACCGAGGTAAGGGTACAACAGCTGGTATCTTTGTTTCTCAGACAGGAGATATCAGACCTAAATTGCAAAAACCTCAGGGGCCAGAGGGGAGGGACCTGGGAACTCTATTAGATGCAGCTTGGAGGGTATTCAGTAATCGAGAAGAAAGTTACAAGAAGGGATGAAGAAATTGGCAGCAGTAGTAAAGGAAGGAAATAGGGAAAAACCCAGACAAGGACCCCCCAGACAGGGCCCACCCCGGCTAAGTAAAGACCAATGCACGATTTGCAGGAGATTCAGTCATTGGAAGAACCAGTGCCCAGAAAGAAGACAAGAAGACCACCAGAACAGGGGAAACCAAGGAAGCGATATGCCAAACCCCGAAACCCCAGACAGTGAAAGAGTTACGGACTTTTCTGGGGATGACAGGATGGTGCAGATTGTGGATTTACAATTAAGGGCTGCTCGTGAAACCACTATACGAGCTCATTACAAAGGAAAGCAGAGATCTCCAGTGGACAAAGGAGGCTGTTGGGGTCCCTCCCCTGCCGTGTAGCCCTGGGAGAGGGGCCCTGAGGGCACAGACACGGGGTTTCCCTGCCCCTGCTCAGCCTCGTTCCCATTGGTTGGTTTGTGTTCTCTGCGCGGGCAGAAGGACCCTTGGTCCCGTGACTGGAACAGTTCCTCAGCAGAGCTCCGGCCATGCGGCTGGAGAAATAAACATCTCTCTGAAACAGCTATCAAGAATCTGTCTGTCCGTATATATTTCCTTTCCACGGGACTCCTGGTTTGATATATGCACGTTGCAGGATCCCCACTGCAACATAATGGTAGAGAATTGTGAGCAGAACGATCCCCGATCCCTAAGCGACTGATTTGTGTGAGTAAACCCTGGAAACTTTGGATTCCTCTTCTTGGTTTTGCTTTGCTATTCCATATCTAAACTATGGAGGAACGGTGGGAAGACTCTTGGCTCTCAGAGCCGCATATGGACATTTATCTTAAAATGATTCTTGAACAACGATTTGTAAATTTTCGCTTGATTCAAGCTCAAAAAGAACTGAAACACTTCCTGGCATGGTTGTTTAAGAACTTTTTCTATGTTTCTTGGGATTTAATTCTTACCAAGGGCTTTTGGAAAACCGTTTGGACACAGTTAATACTGGAGTCAAAATATATGCCGATGGAAGAATATTTTCGTGAATATTATTTAGTTACCGAGACTGTTGAGCAATGTCAGCTGTGTCCTGGCAAAGGGAAGCCTGGCGCAGGGACCGTGCGGCCCAGGCCACGTGCACCGTGTGCTCTGCGAGCAGCAGCGAGGCAGTTCCCGCGCGCGGGCGGAGCCACGCGAGCCGCAGTGTCGGTGGTGGAGCGAGGCGTGGCAGGAGCGGCGGGACCCGGCGGTGCCCGCACGGCCCCACGCAGTGCATGGTGGAGCGAGCCCCGTGAACACCCGACCGAGAGGGGCGGCGCGCGGGCAGCGGCTGGCGGAGGTGGCGGTAGAACGGAGCCGCGCCCAGCCGAGATGCGCACTGGAGCAGGGCGCGGGGGGGTCGTCGCTCGGGGGCCCGGCCGAGACGTGGGTACAGCGCCCGGCAGCGGCAGCGAAGCTGCGACCAGAGGAGGCGACGCACGGAGAACTGAGCGGCGCGGCCCGGCCCGGCCCGCGCAGCCCCAAACGTGACCCCGGGAAGAGCACGCAGGCACCAGCAGCCCCGACAATTCCAACACGGGAGCGACCGAAAGAGAGAGCAAAGACGCAGCGAGACAGAAAACAGCAGCCACTCGGAAAAAGGAAAAGATCATAGTAGCTAAGGTCTTAGGGATAGTAAAATGGTATAATGTTAAGCAAAACTATGGTTTTATAACAAGGTGTGACAACCAGCAAGACATATTCGTGCATAGAACTGCTATTAAAAAGAATAACCTTGAAAAATGCATCCCAAGCTTGGGAGATGGAGAAGTCGTGGAATTCAAAATTATACGAGGTAGAAAAGGGTTACAAGCATCGCAGGTCACTGGGCCTGATGGTGTTCCTGTAAAAGGCAGTATATATGCAAAAAATCGTAGTCATGTTAGACAATATCTCCATTATAAGCCCCCCCTACAGTCTCCCTTTCCTAATCCCACCTTTCCCTTTTACCCCATGTCCTATTACCTAATCCGTTTTTTCATCCATGGTTTCCCTCACAAAACCATGCTTTTGCCAATTGTTTCCCCAAAAATCCCTTTCCAATGCCGAGTGGGGGATGAAAAGGGGGAGGGAAGAAGTTAAACCCTCTCCTGCCTCAGTTTCCCCACAAAGCATGCTCAGAGAGTTCTGTCCCCCTTCTGTCAGCCCTAAGATGTTCCACAGAATCTGATTGGACATTTAAAGACTCAGGAGGGTGGCTTGTTTTGTTTTGAAACTGTTCTTGTTATGTTTATCCAGTTGTTTTCATTCTCCTTTTATTAAAATAAAACGGGTGGGGTGTTGGGGTCCCTCCCCTGCCATGGAGCCCTGGGAGAGGGGCCCTGAGGGCACAGACACGGGGTTTCCCTGCCCCTGCTCAGCCTCGTTCCCATTGGTTGGTTTGTGTTCCCTGCGCGGGCAGAAGGACCCTTGGTCCCGTGACTGGAACAGTTCCTCGGCAGAGCTCCGGCCATGCGGCTGGAGAAATAAACATCTCTCTGAAACAGCTATCAAGAATCTGTCTGTCCGTATATATTTCCTTTCCACGGGACTCCTGGTTTGATATATGCGTGTTGCAGGATCCCCACTGCAACAGGAGGCCACGCGGGCCTTCAGCCAGCTAAAGAATGCCCTCATGTCAGCTCCAGCTCTAGGACTTCCAGACGTGAGTAAGCCATTCTTTCTATTTTCCCATGAGAAACAAGGGATCGCCCAGGGAATACTAGCACAGGACCTGGGCCCATACTGATGGGCAGTTGCCTATTTCTCTAAGCAGCTAGATGCAGCAGCCAAAGGATGGCCTGGGTGCCTCAGAGCTGTTGCAGCAGTCGTGCTAAACATCCAGGAAGCATGCAAATTCACCTTGGGTCAGAAAATGACTGTGCTGGTGTCCCACACGGTGTCCGCGGTGCTGGAAGTGAAAGGTGGGCACTGGCTCTCCCCACAAAGGCTCCTGAAATATCAAGCCATCATGGTAGAACAAGATGATGTAGAAATAGTGGTAACTAACATTGTCAACCCAGCTTCCTTTCTCAGCGGAAATCAAGGGGAACCGGTACGCCATAACTGCCTGGAGACTATCGAAGGCACCTCTTCCAGCCGCCCGGATCTACAGGATACCCCTTCAGACAACACAGAGACCTGGTTTACTGATGGGAGCAGCTACGTCATCAGTGGAAAGCGACATGCTGGGTATGCAGTTACCACCTGCTGGGAGGTGATAGAATCCGGACCCCTGCCAACAAACACCTCTGTGCAGAAGGCTGAAATAATCGCCCTAACCCGTGCCTTAGAGATGGCAAAAGGAAAGAAAAGAAACATTTATGCAGACTCAAGGTATGCATTTGGAGTTGTACACGCACAAGGGGCCATTTGGAAAGAGAGAGGACTGTTAAATTCGCAGGGAAAGAACATCAAACGTGCACAAGAACTAATGTGGCTGTTGGAAGCAGTCCAGCTACCTGAGAAGGTAGCAATCATGCACACAAGGCACATCAAAAGGTGAGCTCAGAACTGGAAGAAGGAAATGATCTGGTGGACAGAGAGGCAAAAGAAGCAGCAAAAAGTGAGGTAACAACAACTGGAGCCTTGATCCCAGATGGACAACTTTCCCTAGAGGGTAAGCCAATATAGAACAAAAGGGACAAGAAATTGATTAAAGATGAAAGGGGAACATTTAACCAAGAAGGATGGGTTATCACTGCAGAAGGAAAATTGGTTATTCCCTCCCATTTGCTATGGTTACTAGTTAAAGAAGAGCACCAGAAAACACATTGGGAAACAAATGCCTTATATAACTGCTAAATTGGGAAAATTATTGCTAGATATTTATTTGAAACCATTGTGCAGGTAACCCAACAATGTAACCTTTGCCTTCAGACTAATCCCAAAAATACCCCCAAACTAAAAATGGGTCAAATTGGAAGGGGCCATGGGCCTGGACAGCAGTGGCAAATTGATTTTACAGAAATTCCAAGAAAAGGGGGGTATCGATATTTACTAGTGCTGACAGACACTTTTTCAGGATGGCCAGAAGCTTTTCCTACTAGGACCGCTAAAGCTTGGGAAGTAACCAAAGCGTTACTACAAGAAATAATACCATGCTTCAGAGTTCCAGCCACAATATCCTCAGATAGGGGACCACATTTTATTTCAAGGGCGGTACAACAAACCAGCTGACATTTAGGCATAGATTGGGAACTCCACACTCCATACCACCCCCAGTTGAGTGGCCAAGTAGAGAAAATGAATCATTTGATTAAACAGCAAATTGTGAGACTAGGGCAAGAAGCTAACCTACCCTGGCCCCAATCTCTTCCACTTGCATTGTTATGAATTTGGACCAAGGCCAGAATTAAAAAAAAAACCTAAGTGCCTTCGAAATACTTTATGGGAGACCATATGGGGTACAGAAAGGAATATCTACCTAAATTGGGGAGGAGACCTTAACCACCTATATGATTGCTTTAGACAAACAGCTTAGAGAAACTGAAAAATGTGGCTGGAACCCGAAGTTGAGGCTTGGACAGTCCTGTACATGACATTCAGCCTGGAGATTATGTATATGTTAAGTTTCTTACAGAAAAACCTCTGGAACCACAGTGGGGAGGACGATTCCAGGTGCTTCTCATCACTTACACCGCGATTAAGATCAGAGAGCAGAGTGCATGGATTCACCATACTTGGGTAAAGAAGGCCACAGAGGCCCCTTGGAAAGTGACCCCTGGGGATGATGAACTGAATTTGAAGTTTACCCAAACAAAATGAAAATATTACGGTGGCACACAAGTATAACCCAGAAAATTGGGGTTTTTTCAGTCATAATTATAGCCTTAAGCTGAAAAGTTATTCATAGGAGAGAAGACATATGGTCCCAAGCCTTTATGCAGTTTACTGGACTCCTGGGGAAATATTCTGATTTAAAGGATTTTAACCTGCTGACTGTGGTCATGCATGGGAACCAAGTGTATATAAAGCAAGAATGGACAAAACAAAAAACTTGGCAACTTCAGGGAACTGTAAGAGAAGAAATCAAAATAAGATGCTGAATGATTAACGGAACTACTCATAAAAAAGCAACCCAAATCAGTGTCTCAACTACTCCTACAGACAAACATAATGAAATCTGTAGTCATTCAAGTGAAGTAGATTGTTGGTATAATTTTACATTAGCACAGACCGTTGAAGTAGTTTGTCTTTGGGCCCAGGACAGTAATGGACTCTCATTCAAATTCCAGATAAATGCCATGGCTAGGCCTACTACGACCTACTCTGGCAATCAGATCCAAACCCAGGTCACATCACTTAAATCTGAGCCAAAGGTTTATGAGATTGGCCCTTATGTAGTGAGAAACACAGGCCAGCAATTACTGCTGTTTAATCCAGAGTGGTCTCTTAAGCGTGTAGAACTACTAATGCAAATTAACATTTCTGAGATCCAACCAGCCTGCTCCCCTTTAATTCAAACATCCTTTGAAGGGTGGACAGCCTGGCTGCAGGAGCAAAGCCCCCTCAAGGGCAGAATGCGGAGAGACCTGACTGGCATGCTGGGAACAGGACTGGGAGTCATAAATGGGATTTGATTCAGAGATACTGATGAATAAATTGGCCACAGCAACCAGTGACCTGACCAAATTAAAACAGCCCCTACAATCTTCCCTATTAGCATTGGGAAACAGCCAGTGGCAAGTCTCAAAAATACTGCCAGACCTCGCAAAATTCAGCGACCTGGACCACGAATGATACTAAACACACTTGGCACAGCTCAGGACAATGTCTCATTAGCCCTTAGCTGCATACAAGCTCAATTATGGATGCAGTCCGCAGCTTCCTTAATCATAAGAGAAGGTAATGAAGGTGTTTTTCCTATTGAAATCCGAGGAGCTGTTTGGGACAATGCTACTAAATTAGAAAGAAAGCTCCAATCCTGGTGGACCTTGGTAAATTTCACCTATGACCCAATGACTAACATAGCTACTGCCTTCGTGCTTATGATACGGAATGCCACAGTTGATGTAATTCATCCTATTGTCACATTGGGACTAAACCATAAAGGGACAGTTTTTTACCCCTCCGAACACAGAGTATGGGCTCGGATGGTGAGAGGAAAGTGGCAAACGGTAAATTTAGACTCTTGCATCACACGGGAACAACAAGGATTTATCTGAGCAAGTAATACACTTGATGCCAGAGACATATGTCTTGATGCAGAACAAGGCATGCGTCACTTTGAGATCCACCCAGACACTTCACCAAAACCAGTACTTGTATAGATTGGCCAAGGTTGTGTATGCTTAAGAACTATCTGCACTTTTATGATGATAGATGACAGTAAAATAAATGTAGCCACCAGGAATCACTCTAATTTTTGTATTTGTAATTTTACCAAGATTGTTGGGTGTGACTTACCGTATTTAGCATCGGTTGTGTCTCATCAATTGATAAGGTCTAACTACACCATATACCATAAATTGCTACCCACCCCTATTGGGATGGGCCTCACATTAGTAAAGCAATTAGTGAAACATCAGGACCTAATTGAGATTTTAGAAGAAATCTGAAAGAATGGGAAAAAGACCTTAGTCACCATCCATCATGACACACAAGAAATAAGCAGAATCTTGCAAGGAGTAAAACAAGATGCAAGTCATAACTGGTTGTCCTAGTTTGAAAACAAACCAGTGGGAGACACCAAGTCAGAATAACAATTTAATAGGGAAATAAAAGGAGGGAAAAAAAATAAAGGCAGAAATCACTGGGTTAAACTGACAGAGTCAGGATACAACCTGACACCCTGTTAATCAGGGTGGTGGTAACAGTCCAGCAGAATGGTGGCTGCAGTCCTCTGAAGCGGTGATCCTGTAGAAAAAAGGGTCTGCTCTTCCTCAGAAGGTCCAGTGGTGGCTGTGTAGCTCCTGTCCTCTGGAAATGCAGTGGAAAGGTTGTCTCTGGTGTTCAGAATCTCAGATTATATCCAGGATGGGATGCTTGGTTCCTCCCTCTGGGTGGAGCATCTCACAATGGGGTCATGAGTCATGAGGCCAAGTGTTGATTAGGCTCATTAACAGAAGATAGTCCGGAGGGAGTTATCTCTGAGTCATTCGGCAGGACAATGATGGGCCATTAACAGAAAGATAGTCTGGGGGGAGGAGGCAAGGAAACACTGCCCCACCTGATTTCAACAGCTCATGAGGATGGTAATAGGATACAGTGCAACCCAGGACAATATGGTATGTTCAAATATTTTTAATCTCAAATATTTCCAGGGTGCTTCTGTTTGGATTTTTCCAGGTGCAATCAGTAATCCATATTTGTGCAGAGCCTTTAAAAGCTCTGGCTGTATGTTTTGCAAATCCTGTTTGCAAGGAGATACTATCAATGTGTCATCTATATAGTGATGCAATAACGGTTAGGGAATTGTTCTCTGATAGGCAATAGAGCTCGGGCCACATACATTTGACAAATAGTTGGACTGTTTTTCATACCTTGTGGTAAAACTTTCCTTTGATATCGTTTTACAGGTGCAGCATTGTTAACAGCTGGTACTGAAAATGCAAATTTTGGTCTGTCATCAGGGTGTAAGGGAATTGTAAAGAAGCAATCTTTCAAATCAACAACCAAAATGTCCCACGTTGCAGGAATCATGGCATGCCTGGTTGCAGTGCACCCATGCTTTCCATGACTGCATTAATGCGTCTCAGATCGTGTACCAATCGCCATTTGCCTGATTTCTTTTGAATCACAAATACAGGAGTATTTCAAGGGCTGACAGACGGCTCTATGTGCCCTTGCAGTAACTGCTCATCAACTAAATTGTTCGGGGCGGCAAGTTTCTGTTGTGTTAGAGGCCATGGTGCCTGCCACACGGGACGGTCAGTTAACCATCGTAGAGGTGTTACTGGGTAGCAACCGCCCTGCTGCACAGTGACCACTATTAAAAATTTGTGCCAGTTGTCACTCCCCAAGTGGCCAAAACATCACATCTCATAAATTTAGAGGCGCAGCAGTCACATATGGGCGAACTGCAGCAACCTGGCTGTCTGGATTTTTTATGAGCACAAAATGCATACTTAAATAACTTTGTGTCATTCCCCCAAGACCCGCAATTGAATTTCCCACTGCAGTGACAGGCCACGAGTTTAGCCAGTCGTGGTGTGAAATCACTGTGACATCTGCTCTCGTATCAATCAGCCCCTTAATCTTAACAGTCTGTGGCTGTGCCCCCTTCAGTGTTAGCTCACAAATCAGTTGCGGTCTCTGCTCGGAAAGTTGTTGAGTCCAAAAACCCTGAGGTGCGCCGGTAGAACCGAAGCCTTGGTCTCCTCTCTCTTTAAATCTGATCCTGGGAACACAAGACTTGAAAGGTACAAGTTAAGCAATACGAGTTTGAGCAGGTGTGACTGCAGGAGGGGTGGGTGTAGAAACCATTGCACAGATTTGTCCTGTAAAGTCTGCATCAATTACTCCCAGATGCACAAAAATCCCTTGCAAAGTAGCACTGGGTCTTCCTATTAGCAAAGCACTTAAATTTTGTCCTATAGGTCCATGTGCATCCAAAGGCACTTTAAGAACTGCAGGAGAGTCTATAATCACTGTGCTGGCAGTGCAAACATCCATCCCTGCTGAGCCTTTTGTTCCACCGGCAAGCCGTTCACACAACCTCTGCTGGGCGCAGCGGTTCCTGGGGAAGCATTTTTGTCTGCACACACTGTCCCCTCGTGTTCGGTCGGCAGTTTCCCTGATTTTTGAGAGGCTGCCCATTGGCACGGAAACAGGATTTACATGGTTTTGTATAATGTCTTGGTTTACCACATCGATCACACAGAACTGCTCCCAGAGTTACTTTGTTATTGGCAACTTTGTTAGTTGCTCCAGAGGACAGAGTTCTGTGCGGGCACTGAGACTTAAAATGACCAGGCTGTCCGCAGCTGTAACAATTATGTGTCATTTTAATAGCTTCAGCAACAGCCGTAGTAACAGACTCAGTTAGCATAGCCATTTGATGTGGTGCAGTCCCTATTTTTGCACATGCATTAATCACATCATTCAGTGAGGGCTTTTTCATATGTAGCTTTCCTACATTCCTCGTTTGCATTGTCTTGTGCCATTTGCAAAATTAAAGCTTCTTTTACATCTGCATTTGCGATTTGTTTTTCTATCGCATCCTGAAGGCGATCTAAAAAGGCCATAAAAGTCTCATTAGGGCTCTGTTTAATAGTTGTGTAGCTTTTCCCAGGAGCTGACATGCTTACTACTTTAAACAAAGCTTGCAAAGCATGGTCATGGGACTGCGCTAGGATTAAAGGGTGTAGGAGAGCCTGCAGCTGAGGCTCGTCCAAGGGGTGCAACCCCATTGAGGCAAACTTGCACCAAACTGAGGATCAGTCATTGACAATTGCATATTATTTAAAGCAGTTTCTTCACAAAAAGCTCTCCACTCTGTCTCAAACATGGTATACTGAACAGGTGTACAAAGCAATCTAGCAATCTGCTTTAAATCAAAGGGAGTTAACTCTTCACTTCTTATGGATTTCAGCATTTTTGTCACAGCAGGGGACCCTAAGCTGTAATTAGTAGCAAGTTGGCGTAGCTCAGATAATACCTGCCAGTTAAATGGAACATGCTGATCAGGCACTTGACCCCTGCCTCTGATAACTGGGAAAGCAGAAATTACAGAGTCTTGTGGCTCTTTTGACTCTGGTGATTGCTGAATGATCTTAAGTCTTTCTGCGGCTTCAAAATCTCTATCAGATAACGCTTGGAGTCTGATATCTCTCAAACAGCAGCAGGATCTTGCATGCCCTGAGCTACAGATACAGGTTGCAACATTAAGGTATCTCTATAAAGCAAGCTATCATTTTGAACCCCTGGCACGGATTCCTTTGCACCTTGTACAAAAGGATTAGTAGCAGCAGACAGTGGAGGTGCAGCAGCAGGCAGTGGGGGTGCTGATGGCACGCTCTCATTTTCACCTTTTTCATCACTGTCACCCCTCCTGGCGGGTGGTACAGGTAGATCAAAGGGATTTGTAGGGACGGGGGGGAGAAGGGGAGCGAGAAACAGGATCCGAAAAGGGAGGAGGCAAAACCCTCCGTGGCTTGGATACTGGAAACAATACAGGTTTTTCCTTGCCAGCCTGTGCCCTGCCACCCCCTCCCGCTGCAATGTTCCCAGTCCCACCAGCATTATCTGTCTCTGTTCTCTCTGATGTGCCAGCTGCTGCAGCGTCTTGCTCTTTTTTCAGTTCTTTCAAAGTGTCTAAAACTAACCTCCATGTCGTCATAAATTCTTTAACAGTATCATCTGCCCTAGAAGCAAGGTCGAGAATATGCCATCCCACTGCTTCCCATATATAATATATATTCCCGTATACTAAAAGTGTTGACACATGTGGTCTCAATCCCTTGACTTTTGCACCAAAGCTACAGTCTTTGCAATGTCAGCTTATCATATTTTATGCCACGTCGTTTTAACATCCACATTCATATATTAACTACTCAATTTTCCTCTTGGGATGTATTTGCTCCCATTCTGTTATCAACGGGCTCACCTTTAAAAGGTTGCAGTCCGATCTAGATCTTGGTAGCTCTCCTCGCTACTCTCCTTCCCGTCGAGTCCCCTGTTCTCCACGCAGGCTTCCTGCTCTCCAGGCAGGCTCTTTGGATCACGTCTCAGGGTCACCACATGTGGCTTTTGTCGAGGTGGACATAAAAGCACACACTAGTTGTAATCCATTGTCGAGAAAGGTAGAAGATTTTTAATTTTCTCTACTGCTATTCTTATACCTCTTCACAGTGCCTGTGGCCTAATTTAAGATTGGCTGCTTAGCTAACAATGACAAGGCTGTCTAACAAACAATGACCATTCAGGCAGTAAACAATCAGCTATACAAGCAAAAGTATAGTTGCTACATATTATCCACGAGCTCTTCCTTGTACACTCTCAATGTCCCATAACAAGAACATCCTCCCCTCGTGTCCAGAACATCTTCTCTCATTGATTACTTTCTTGTCCTTCTCTGTGGGTTTCACTAAAATTGCAAAATTTTGCTGTAATATTCTCACAGGTAAATTCTGACTGGTTTCAGGTCTGATTCTGGGAGATTGTCAGTCCAGCTGTCAATCTCCTCAGGTCCCCCCTTTTTTTGTATTACAAAGGCAGCGTTTATTGACTTTTGCAGGGCCCTTTGCAAAAAAGACAATAAACACGGCACAATGAGCAGGATGCAAAAAATAACCAGTAGGATCAGGCATCCAATTTTGAGCAGATTTTTGACCCATCCCACAATTTGCCAATTGCCAAACAAACTATTGAGCCAATCAGATTCTGATTCTTCATGGAATTTGGACACACTTGTTTGTAATTTGTTAATGTGGGCATGAATAGATTTTGAATGATCAGACAAATTCATACAAGACATTCCATTGAAATCCTCACATCCATGTCCATGTGCTAATAACAAAAAGATCAACAGCAGCTCTATTTTGCAGTGTAGCGTGCCTTACTGAACCAACATCTGTTAATAATCCGGCTAAAGCAAGGGAAGTAGCGTTAGTCTGCCGAGCTAACCAACATCCTAACTTAACAGTCCCAGTGCTTTAGCAGCTGCTACTTGTGGAGAAAGGAAGGAGACAGTCCATCGAGTACCTGGTGGCCAAAATTTGGTGTTGTCATCGCAATCAGGGGCAAATGCATGGGTGCTGCGTTTTCTTCTCCATGGTTTATGCTGTAAAATCATAGATGTGTCAGGTGTTAACAGTGAGAGTCGTCCTAAGCTGCAAGGACCTCCCTTGATGTGTGATGGAATCGCAGCCCGTGCTCGGTCTCTGCAAATAAAAAACACCCCTGGTGGCAAAGCCAGAGGAATAGTAGTAGAGTGTGAAATATGTGGTGAACTGAAATTGCACCAGGCATTTTCACTGGCAAATATGGGTTGGTTAGGAGAAACATCTTGTCCTTTGGACTGATCAGATCCAGAGTAATTAAACTTAACACAAAGGTCCATTTTCACAGATTCTAAAAGCTCTGTTTCGTGCGGCTCAAGAGTTGCAGGGGGAAGGTATGAAACCCACGGACCTTAAGCATCAGTGTGGTTGTGTGATTGTAAAAGCTTGCGTTAACTGTCCTAGGCTTTGGCCAGTCACCTATCGGCAAGCCAACAAGGCCGGTAGAAAGAGGATTGTCAGGAGTAGCAGTGGCTAAGCACAGAGTATCTTGCCCCATCGCATTGGCCAGGGTAACTCACCTGTTGGTTCTCGGCTGACTGACAGGCCAAGCAGAAACAGCAGGCACTAAGCTCAGCAAAACTGACAAGGACCATATTGGCACCTGCATTTTTCTGTTACTCGTTGCCATTTGCACTCCAGTGCATCCCAGTGCAAGCCAATACCCTTGATCACAAGGATATACAGTGCAATACAGTCCTCCTTGGTCACCAGTGCTCGATGCTCTCTCTGGTCGGAGGTAGCTCGAACTACGCTGCCAAGGTCATCAGCCTGTGTTGCTGTTACCCTCAGGATCTGGCCGAGCAGGTGATGGGATGTTCTGCTGCAAATCAGGACGCACACACCTTGCTGGCACCCACCGTGCTCCAGTACCTGTGGAAACACAAGCGTATCCACGCCCCCAAGTGACAAGGTCCCAGGGGCCTTCCCACTGGCTGGTAAGCAAATTCCTTACCCAGACTTTAGCTCGAGGCAAATGTGTTTCACTGGTGGACTGCAAGGAATAAAAATGATTTAAAATTGAGGGATTGTTTGAATGAGCCGGTATGGTCAAGTGACTTATGGTATCTACAGCTTTCAAAAGTCTGGACTGTGGGGTTTCCCCTTGCATTCTCCCTTTTTGTTTTTCTAAAACAGTTTTAAGTGTGTGGTGAGCATGTTCAACAACAGGCTGACAGTGGGAGAATGAGGAATACCAAATTTGTGAGAGATGCCCCACAAACATAAAAGATTCCTAACTTTCTGAGAGGCGTAGGCTGGCCCATTGTCAGTTTTCACACAGGCAGGTGTGCCTAAAGCAGCAAAGGCTTGCTGCCGGTGCAAAATTACATCACAGGCCTTTTCTCCAGCATGAGCAGAAGCCCATATAACAGAGAAAAAGGTGTCAATGCATACATGTACATATTTAAAACGACCAGATTCTGAAATGTGTGTGACATCGGTCTGCCAAAGCTGTAGGGCCAAAAGACCACGGGGATTTACTCCTAAGGGTAAAGGTCCGTTAAAGTTATGACAATCTGGGCAGGCACTAACAACAGCACGAGCTTCTGTAGGCATAAGTGAAAACTTTACACAAAGTGCGCGCATTTAGATTGAAAAAGGTGTGAGATGTTTTAGCCTGGGCTAGTTTATCTGGCTGAGGAACTGCCCAAATAGGATTAGCTAATGCATCAGCACAGGCATTACCTTCTGCAAGAAATCCTGGTAGGTTTGTATGGATTCTAATATGCAAAACATAAAAAGGATACATGCCTTGCAAAACAGCTGTCCACAAAGTGTTTAGCAAAAGAAACAATCCAGCATTATTAACTTCTTTCAAAAGGGAACAATCTACTCGTTGTACAACATCTGCAACGTAAGCTGAGTCAACAATTAGGTTAAAAGGTTCATTAAAATTATGAAAGGCCATAGTAACTGCTTTTAATTTGACCAATTGTGTGGATCCAGTACCCTGACCCTGCAAAGTCTGCCATCCCTCCTAATTTTTCCAGGTGACAATTGCTGATTTGTTTTTCCTGACCCATCTGTAAATACTGTAGGCCCATCTACAGGAGTACAACTTAATTTAGGTTTTGCTGATAATGGGGTGATATTCAGTGATTGTAATAATCTATGTCTGGGAAAATGGTAATCAATTTGTCCTGCGTAGCTCTGCAGTGCAGAACTATTGGCCAAGGACCATTCGAAATAATCTTGCTGAATAGGAACAGTAAATTTAGCAGGATCTTTGGCAGCAATTTGCAGGCATTGGTATCTACACTTAATAATTAACTGAGCAATCAATTCAAAAATTGTAGTGACTGTTTTTTTAGGTTTATGAGATTAAAACATCCATTCTAGAATATGCAATGGGTCAGGGGACCAATGATGAGACCATTGTGCAATAATATCTGCTGGATGAAATTCTGGAATTACAACAAAAACAACGACATCAATGTCAGGGTCCACATGGTACACATGGTGATTGGAAATAGTTTGTTGCACCTTATCTAAGGCTTGTTGAGCTTCAGGGGTAATCTGTCTTGGTGAGTTTAAATCTGGATCTCCTGCTAATATATTGAACAAAGGAGAAAGCTGTGCAGTGGTGAGTCCTAAATAGGGTCGCAGCCAATTAATGGTTCCTAACAATTTCTGTGCATCATTTAGAGTGTGCACTGAAGTGTCAAATTGAACAGACTGAGGCCATATGTGTACTAGTTTGAAAACAAACTAGTGGGAGACACCAAGTCAGAATAACAATTTAATAGGGAAATAAAAGGAGGGAAAAAAAATAAAGGCAGAAATCACTGGGTTAAACTGACAGAGTCAGGATACAACCTGACACCCTGTTAATCAGGGTGGTGGTAACAGTCCAGCAGAATGGTGGCTGCAGTCCTCTGAAGCGGTGATCCTGTAGAAAAAAGGGTCTGCTCTTCCTCAGAAGGTCCAGTGGTGGCTGTGTAGCTCCTGTCCTCTGGAAATGCAGTGGAAAGGTTGTCTCTGGTGTTCAGAATCTCAGATTATATCCAGGATGGGATGCTTGGTTCCTCCCTCTGGGTGGAGCATCTCACAATGGGGTCATGAGTCATGAGGCCAAGTGTTGATTGGGCTCATTAACAGAAGATAGTCCGGAGGGAGTTATCTCTGAGTCATTCGGCCCGACAATGATGGGCCATTAACAGAAAGATAGTCTGGGGGGAGGAGGCAAGGAAACACTGCCCCACCTGATTTCAACAGCTCATGAGGATGGTAATAGGATACAGTGCAACCCAGGACACTGGTGGGACGTGCTTTTTGGGTGGTCACCTACCGCAACTGGCATTCTGAATACGTTATGTCACCCCATAATTGTTTTATTAATTTTGGTGAGTGCTTGCCTTGTGCTGTCTATTATGTTGCTTGCTTGGAAATACAGAGTGCTAAAGAAGTTATCAGTTTTAACTACCTTGTCAAATGCACACGGAAGAGCATTAAGGGATGCTTATTGTAAAATATTATTAGAAAAAGAATTTGTGTATTCGTAAAAGAATTTACTAACTCTATAGAAAAGGGGGAACTGAATCAGGGGGAGGAGGGGGAAGCAGAGGTTAAATGATTTGCTAAGAAGCTGTTTGTTAAAAACAACGGATACAGCTTGCTCAACACTTATTGTGCCTACCAAAACAGGATGAGAAGATAGAAGACTATTGATAATGGGAAGGAATCTTGACCAAAGATCCTGTTTTTCAACCTAAAACTAACTTAAACCAGCCTTGAAGTTTGGACTTGGGCCAGGAACATAAAGAGCATGCGCAGGGAAGCAAGGTGAAAAGTTCAGAAGGAGGAAGACCCTTTATTTTGTCCCAGAGACCCCTGCCCACAACTACCAGACGACACTGCGCAAGCGCAACGCGGATGTAAATGACTTTTGGGCTCATTGTAATAGGAGGCGAGGCTAAGGGGAGCTAGGTAACGAATATGTATAGGTGTACTGGGAAACTTAATGACTATGGAACTTGTAACCTGATAAATACCAAGCTGAATGCAGCTGTCGGCACGCATGGTTTTGGAGGAGCTATCCCCCGTGTGTCCCAGTGCTGGAATAAACATACCTACTTTACTACATATTCCAGCAGCAGAGTCTTTTCTGTATATCACTGGAGACATTGTGGGAGTCTGTGGGAGGTGAGATGGGAGTTTGGGGGGACTCTAATTAGCTTTTTGTCCACACTAGGCAAATACATTAATATTCATAATCCTATAAAGTCTTTGTTCTTCTTCCCAAAGTTCAAGACTAGCATGACTTTGGCTGAGCAGCAGTGCATGCCAATTAGTAAAGCTTACTAAAATAAATCAATTGATTTAGCTAATTGTAATGATCATGGATCATGTGTTTTACAGGGGCACATGGATAGGCAGATCAGGAAGTCCCAAGTACCTTCCAAGTACCTCCCAACAGGGAAAGCGAAGGAGGGGAAAATGCGGCCGGGAAATGAGGAGAAAAGAAGGCTACTTGCTCCAACTAATTGGGAGAGACCCCCTTGGACACACGCCTGATGGACTCTCTCCCTTTCTCCAAATCAAGGGACTTTTACAGGACTCCTCTGTCTCCTTTGTGGACACGAACTTCTAGTGACGTGAATTTTACCCACTGGGGGGGGCAGGTGGGGAAAATTCAGAGTCACAAGGGGCCAGTGGCAGCGAGGCAGGGAGGGGCGGGAGTGATTGGCCGGGGAGGGGGAGAGGGGGAAGTGCCAGCCTCAGCCGGACCCCCCTCGTTGATTGACAAGTGGGGAGCGGCTCCCGCCCAACCGGCGGGCGGGGAAAAGCGCCCTCAGTCATTGGCTGGGCGGGACAGGGGGCGGGGCGAGAGCTGTTCCCGCCTCAGCCGAACTCCCCTCAGTCATTGGCTGGGCGGGACAGGGGGCGGGGCGAGAGCGGTTCCCGCCTCAGCCGAACTCCCCTCAGTCATTGGCTGGGTGGGACAGGGGGCGGGGCAAGAGCTGTTCCCGCCTCAGCCGAACTCCCCTCAGTCATTGGCTGGGCGGGACAGGGGGCGGGGCAAGAGCTGTTCCCGCCTCAGCCAGACTCCATTCCGAGATTGGCTGGGCGGGTACCGGAAATGACCCAAAGAAGCCTCAAAACCTCCTCGAAATTTCAGCAAAGCTGAGGAAAATGGAAGAAATTTAAATAAGTATGAAAAATATAAGGCTTTATTTTAGTTACATTTAAGCAATGGAGGGTTCAAAAGGTGGATTGTGCACTGAAACGTAGCAAAACCAAGAAAACTCCCAAAACCCCTTTAAGAATCCCTCGAAATTAAGTAAAATTGAGTGGAAGCATAATAAATATGAAGAAATATGAAGAAGTTAAAGCCCTTTTTAACGTATAATGAAAAAACAGGGAGGTGTGAAAGGGGCTTTGGGTGCTAAAATGCCTCAAGAAAGCACCAAAACACGCCAAGCACCAAATTCCCCTCATGCCGGGGCTGGCTGTCCAGCAGCTCAAGTAGAAGAGTCCTCCAGTAGCTCAGGGGAGCCGCAGCCCTCGTGCTGAGGCACAGCCCGTGGAGAAAGGGGTCAATGGCCCGAATGCGTGCTTTGGGAATCAGAGCTGGGTTCCTAAATCCTGTTGGAACTCTCTCTCCCAGACCTGTGGTGGCTGAGGGTTGTAGGAGGGAAGGGTTTGCCAGCCGTGAACTGGACTTGTTGATCATCTGAGCTCCGTTCAGGGGCAGTGTGGGAGCCTGTTCCTTTCCCCTTCCCCAGGGGCAGAGTGTTGGTGAGGGCTGGAGTTGGAGGCTGTGTCTGCCCCCACAGCTGGTACCGTGGGGCTGCGGATGCTCCTGCCCGTGTGGGCTTGACTGAGCTGGGCTTTCTGCCTCTTTCAGGTGTCCTTGCTGCAGTCACAGCTGGCCCGAGACCAACAGCACTGGCAGAACTACACTGAGAGGTGTGCAAGGACCAGCCAGGAGCTCAGACCTTCACGGGAGCTGTCCTGCTCCTTTGCAGCTGTGCTCAAGGAGCCCAAAGCTGCTGTTCTGGAAGCAGAGACTCGAAGCTGCATCGGTCTCTGAAGCTTAACTTGGCAGTGACATCCCTGGGCCGTCAGTCTCTGGAGAGACGGGCCCTGGAGAAGGCAGGTGCCGCTCTTCTCTTCCCCAGACCATTTGTACCCTGCCAGAAACCAATTCCTGTCAACTGAGGCACAAAAATCCTCCCTAGGACACAGACGAATGTTCTCAAAGATGAGGGAGAAAAATATCTACCAAAGCTTTTCCAAGCATTTGGTTCTGGAAGGTCTGTTCCTAGCGAGGTGTTCCGGTTTGGCCAAATTTAGAAATATATCCTCGGAGAGAAGGCACAACCAGCCCTCCCCCACCAGGTTCGGGAAAAAATAAATTTTCCTCGAAGGAAAGTGAAGGAGATAAAACTATTTCTTTAACAAACACACGGGAAAAGGAAAATAATGCTAAATAATAAAATCTCTCACTGTGGAGAAAAAACCTGGGAAACTGTTAGAGTCCTCCTGTTGGTCTCCTCGGAGCTGGGGCTTGGTGCAGGGCCAGGCCCTCTGCGCTCGGTGGAAGGTCCTCCTGATGTGTTCTAATATTGTAGCAGTCCAGTGGAAAAGGGAGAAAGTCCGAAATTCCAGGGAAGGAAAAAATAATTCAACTCTCTCTCCGGAGAAAAAGCAGCTGAGCAACTGGCCAAAAGCTGACCGGGAAGCCGCAAGCCGGGTGCCTCCTCCCTCCCCTGCCGCAGCTGGAAAAAAACCCGCTATCTGTGTGTGACCTTGAACAAGCTGCAAACTGCTTTGAAAAAGTTGTGCTCAGTTTAGAGGCATAGAAATTAATTTCTGGGCATAGGCAGCGATATGGGATACACATCATAAGGTCACCCCAAGACACGAGGAATCTTTGAAATAAGCAGCAAGACTTTTCTTCTGCCTAGAAGACCTAGTGATATATTGCCAAACAGAGAGCAGAGAAAAAAAATGCACTTGTGTCTGTCTCGGGATTCTTAATCTCTTTTATGAGCCTTAAACACTGCAACTCTTGGCGTTTCTCTGTAGGAATTTGAAAAGACCCTGAAACACCATTTTTCCTCCTCATGTGGCTGTTCTAGATGCAAAGCTTTACTTTCCATGAATATTTGTAAGCACCAAGAACCTTTTTAGGCTTTTTCTTACACCTCCCCTTTGTCAGGGGAGACAGACGTATTCTTGTGACTCAGGAACTAAGCGCATCCCTAAAGAGCATGCGGGTCTCAGGAATGCTGAGCCTTAAAACTGATGCTGTCTGGGCCAGCAACTTTGAACTCATGTTACGAGGCAGGTCCCTGCCCAGCTGCCCAGCTGGGCTGTGGGGATGTGGGGGTGATGGTGCAGGTGCCGGGGCAGCAGTGAGCTGGGATGGGTGGAGAGCCAGGGGAGGGCCTCTCCAACAGCCCCTGGAATGCTGGGGTTTGCACCGTGGCAACCATCAACAGCCCCTGCAATGTTGGGCTTTGGCGGCTGGCAACCATCAACAGCCCATGGAATGCTGGGCTTTGCACCTTGGCAACCATCAACAGCCCATGGAATGTTGGGGTTTGCACCTTGGCAACCATCAACAGCCCATGGAATGTTGGGGTTTGCAGCCTGGCAACTGTCAACAGCTCCTGAACATTGGGGCTTTGACCTTGCAACGGCCAACAGCACTTTGATCTTGTGCTCTTGACCCAGCAAAGGCCAACGACCCTTGGATATTGGGGTTTGACCCTGCAAAGGCCAACGGCCTTTGGAGATTGGGGTTTGACCCTGCGAAGTCAAACAACCTTTGGAGACTGGGGTTTAGACCCTGCAAAGGCCAAAAGCCTTTGGAGATTGGGGTTTAGACCCTGCAAAGGCCAAAAGCCTTTGGACACTGGGGTTTAGACCCTGCAAGGGCCAACGGCCTTTGGACACTGGGGTTCGACCCTGCAAAGGCCAAAAGCCTTTGGACACTGGGGTTTAGACCCTGCAAGGGCCAACGGCCTTTGGACACTGGGGTTCGACCCTGCAAAGGCCAAAAGCCTTTGGACACTGGGGTTTAGACCCTGCAAGGGCCAACGGCCTTTGGACACTGACATTTGGTCACTGCTCGTGCCAAGGGGCAGATGGAGACCCGGCGGGTGAGTGAGAGAGCTGCTGCCCTCTTTGTGCCAAGCCCAGCAGGGGCCTGGGTGGGCCTGGGCTGTGCCCTGGGAACAGTTCCCTTTGGGAATAGCAAGGGATTAACAGTTGGCTGTTCCGGAGCTGGCAGCAGCTTTGGTGCTGGCCGTGGGGACAGGCCTGGGAGGGAATGGGGGGGCTCCTGGCCATCCCAGAGCACACCCACATCTCCTCCTCCGTCCTTGTCCCACTGGAGGGTGTGGGCACAAACAAGGGAGCAGCTTTCATTGCCTTCCCCTCAGCCCAATTCACAGCGCAGCCTGAGCGCTTCCCGGAGACAAGAATGGGTTTCTCCCAGACATCTCCAAGATGATCCCCGGTGGGGCAGGGGAGGCCACGAGGATGACAGGAAGATGCTCCAAGGGCTGCAGCACCTGTGCCAAGGGAAAGAGATGCAAGAGTTGGGGTTGTCCAGCCTGGAGAAGGTTCCAGGGTGACCTTCCAATGCATGAAGGGGCTGGAAGAGAGCTGGAGAGAGACTTAAGCCAGGGGCCTGCAGGGACAGGACAGGGTTTAATGGGATATTGGGAGGGAATTCTTCCCTGTGAGGCTGCTGAGGCCCTGGCACAGGTTGCCCAGAGAAGCTGTGGCTGCCCCTGGATCCCTGGCAGTGTTCAAGACCAGGTTGGATGGGGCTCTGGGCAATTCCCCTTGTGGTGCTCTAAGAAGTGATGGGACACCTTCCAGCATGTTTGTTTGTGCTGCTGCCAACCTACTGGGCTGAAAATATTCCCAAGGAGGGGAGGAAGGAGCTGAGCTGGAATTCCAGGCTGGGAAGCATTTAGAGGCGACTGCCTCAGGGGCAGCCATGCAGTCTGAGTGTGCTCTTCCCTGTGCTCTTCCAGGGAGCTCGAGGCCTTTCTCACCAGGGACGTTTCTCCAGAGCCCCTGAGGTGAGTAAACTGTGCTGAGCTGGCTCGGATTTGAAACTGGTCCTCCACGAATGGACACTGGTTCTTGTGGAATCAGAAGAGGCATCTCAGTGGTACTTTGGAATAGGAACAGAGTACCTGACTAACAGCTGGATGTGGGCTTTCAGGTGCTGTTAGACGGCAGTGGCAGCATGGCCAGTTCCATCACCGGCACTGACCGTTCCCAGCATGCAGCCTCCAGGAACAGCCTCTCAACTCTGACATCCACTGATGCACAGCATCCCTTTAAATTGGTTTGGGAAGCCACAGAGAATTGTGAGCGCTTGCAGCGCGGTTTTGAGAAAATGGAGGAGCAATGCAAGAGGCTCCGAAGCCACCAGGAGCAAATAGACTCTCTGATGGAAGAAATCAGAAGGTGAGTGTTTCTTCCTCCTCCTCCTGCGTTCCAGAGGCAATCTGCGTCCAGGTCTGGGCGTTCAGAGGTGTTCTGGGTGAAGAACTCACCTGCCCTACCATGTGTAGGCCTCAGTGTGGCTCTCGAGCATCGTCCTGTCAGGGCTTTTCATGCTCTACTGTGACTCCCAAGGCTGCCTGGGAGATGCACAGCGATGTTGGAGTAGAATACTCCTTCCTCTCACTGTGCTGCTTCCCTGAATTCTGTTCTTTGGGTGCCCCTGTCCAGCCACTGCTTCTCACTGAAGGAAGGCAAAATCCTGCCTTCCTTTCCCTTTGCCTCTGGAGGATTTCCTTGGGAAAGAAAGAGCAAGGTCTTCCTTAGCCCACTGCCCCCAGCTCCATCGTGGAGGGTTGAAAATGGGATCGATGGCTCTTCAGGCCTCTTCCTTCTTCTGACTGAGCCTTGTCTCTGCAGTGACTGTGAAAACCTTGAGAAGTCCAAGGAAAATGTGCAGCAATGCACTGGAATCCCGGCAGCAGGAGCCTTGAGTCTGCGCCAGAAGAACAGCAAGCAGCTGAAGGAAGCGTCAGCCCAGGCGGAAGAGGCGGTGCAGCAGGACAGGATGGAGGTTGGTTTTGCAAATGAGGCTGGTTTTCCATTGAAAACTTGTCTTGCCCCTTCTTGTACAGTGGAGGACTTGGTGCACTTGAGGGAGAAGACCCATCACTGCAGAGGGAGCTGGAAGTCAACAGGCAGGCACTGGAGGAATTGCAGCTTCAGAGGGAGCTGCTGGAGCAAGAGGGGCGTGATGTTACCGTGGCTCTGGACACCTTATTCCTAGGCAGCACCTGTGAGAGTGGCAGTTGTGCCAGCCAGATCAGGCCAGATGCTGTTTCTGGCAGGAGAAGAGAGGGACACTGCTGTGCACACCTGGCTCAAGATGGCACACGCATTTATTAGCCAGGCATATGCATGTTCATCAGCAAAGGGTTACATGCTTCTGCAAAATGTGTTACTTTGGGCAGCCCCAGAGCCTCTAAAACAGGGAACGGAGCTGGGGAAGGGTCTGGAGCACAGGTGTGACAAGGAGCGGCTGAGGGAGCTGGGGGGCGCTGAGCCTGGAGAAAAGGAGGCTCAGGGGGCACCTTCTCGCTCTCTCCAACTCCCTGTGACAGGAAGGTGCAGCCAGGTGAGGGTTGGTCTGTGCTCCCAGGGAGCAAGGGACAGGACAAGAGGAAACGGCCCCAAGTGTGCCAGGGGAGGTTTGGATTGGGTGTTACAGGAGAGCTGTGAGAGAAGGGTTTGTTTCTGATGGTCTCTGTCAGACAGTCTCAGTTCTGGAGTATGTGGTAGGTTTGGCAAATACACAGCAGAGGTTTTGCTTTTGAAGACAAAAGCTCAAAACCACAGTGTAGTCTTCAGGCTTGAATACCAGCAAGGGCCATGAGACACCTTCTTTGTGTAAGACAAGGAAATGGTATTGTTGGTGTGAACTGCTGCACAAATAGAGTCTGCTTTGGCCACATCAGCCAGACTGCCATCAGTCACTAAAGGACTGCTCACCACAAGAGCCGTTTCCCTGCCAGGCATGCCCTCGTTGCAGAGAGCTGCTTTGCACACTGGAGGAGGGGACACTTTGCTGTGGGTTTTGTCCGAGAAGGAGAAACCCTGTGAATTTTCACTTGCTTCAGCAAGCAAAATTGCTTTCCTCAACCATCCTGAAAATGTCCAACACTGGAATAGATCCTGATAGACATTTTGTTTGCCAAGTGGCAGTTGTGGAAGATGCGGTATTTTTGGGTGACAACACGGAATTTGGGGCAGGGCTGTTTTTTGGGAAGGAGCAATCTGGTGCCAGGCAAGCCAGCAGGGCCTGACACAGCACTTCCAAGGAAACAGCGCCAGAGGCTTTTGGCAGCCCAGGGTATGGGAGCTGCAGAGGGCAGATGCTGTGAAACTTTGAGCCCAGAGCACAGGAGCTCCCTGTCCTCTGGCTGCCTGCGAGGTGGCACTGGCTGGCTCTGCACAGGGCTCCTGAGGAAGGGCTTGAGCTGTACCTTGTCCTGCTTCCAGGTTTCCCAGGAGCAAGAGTCGTCGAGCAGGGCTCTGGAGCAGCTGCACCAGGAATCCTCTGGCCAAGGGCACGCCCTGGCCCAGGTGTGCAGAGAGAAGGAGCTGCTGGGCCAGGAGAAGGCTGCCCTTGAGGGCCGACTGGCAGCCATGGAGCGTCACAAACAAGACCTTTCCAGGCAGCTGGCAGAGACCAGGTAAAGGAAGGGAGGAGACCCTGGGCGGGACAGGGCTGAAGGGCTGTAATGATAAAGGTGATAAGCACTGCACAGGGGTTTATTTTATCGTTTGTGCTTTTCAGATGTAGACTTGGCTGTTGAGGTCACGTTGGGCTGGGCTGTCTGTGCTGTGCCAGGCCATAAGGAAGGCCTGGGCACTCCCTCAGAGGGCCCCGCTTTGCTACTGAAATGGCACAAATGGGCTTTCTCTGTACAAGTTTCCATGCGAGCCATTTGGCATTCTCAGGCCTGGGGACCTTGAGCCACATTGTCCTGGAATAACTGCCTGGGAGTGTCAGGAGCGAGCAGCTCATGTCTCTCCATATTTGCAACCTGTAGGTCAGCGAAGGAGAGCCTGGAATCCAGCCTGTTTGCTGCTCAGCAGCAGATATCTCAGCTGGAGATCACCAGCAACCATCTGGAGGCTCAAGTGCTCACAGTCACACAGGCCAAGGAGGCGCTACAAGGTGAGAACCTCGTGTGCTTTGTTTGTGGTGCCGCCCCTGCCTAGAGAAGCTGCTGTAAAGCCTCCTCTGTCTGCAGGGCTTCTGAGGAGCGGTGGGGCTGGAGGCAGGGCCCTCCTACGCCGACACTGGAAGGGCCTGAGTCAGTAAAGGCAGTAAAGACTCTGAATCTTGCTGTTGGTCATGTTTGCAGGAGAAGTGCAGTGCCTCCAACGTGAGCTGGAAGCAGAGAGAGCTCTCAGGAAGCAGGAGCAGGAAGACACAGCGCAACAGCTCTTGCAGGCAGAGCAGCAGCGTCAGGAAAGCCTCAGGCTTCAGGGAACTGCTCAGCAGGTGGAAATAAACAAGCTCCTGCAAGACCTGGTAGGTGACAATAGGCTTCTGAATTGTCCAAGCCGGCCCTGGGGGCTGGTTTAGCACCAGCAGAGCCTGAGGGTGTGAAAGGGCAGCAATCCTCTGCCAGAGGCCTCCCGCTGCTGGGCCGGGCAGGAGAGGCGGCGGCTCGGACTCGGAGGCGCGTGAAGACCCCCAGGATGGTGCTGGGCCACTAAATGCAGCCACGGCTTCCGTGAGGGCGTAAGACGAGTTCCAGAGCAGCTTGGGCAGTGCCCACCCAAAGCGTGGCAGCCCAGGGCAGGATCTTCCCCGAGTCCCACCTGCCACGGAGCAGATGCCAGCGTGGAGCAGATGCCAACAGTGCTGCTGGCTGCAGGCGTGGGAACTCGGTTCCTGTCTTGCTGTGCTCCCACGGTGGACAGAGGGATTAGCTTTGGGCTGGAAGCAAATGGAACAGGCCCCGGTCCTTCAGTCCTTGTGACTGGGGCATCAGGGTGCCAGAAGGTGACACCTCCTTTTCTGAATGGTTGGACTCAATGCTGGTGCAGGTCTTTCCCAACAGAAATGATTCCATGGTTCTGTGATTCTTGCACCTGCTGAGCCTCCTTTTAAATTCCCTGACAGGACACGGTTTCTGGAGAGCAGAGAGCCAGTGCTGTTGTCTTTTCAGGTTGGGGTTTGTGGGAGGGATGAAGCTTCACGTTTCTCAGCGAGGAGCTTGCCTGGGGACTGCAACTTGAAGATTTTTCCTCCCTTCCTCAGGCAAGTGAGCGGGAAAGGCACCATGCAGAGATGCAGGAGACGCTGCAGCAATGGGGAAAAGAGAAGGCAGAGAGAGAGCAGGAGCACGAGAAGGTGCTGTTTGAGATGAGGCAGAAAGTTGCCACCCTGCAGGCTCAAAGAGAAGAGGAACGAACTAGATTTGAAAATGCCAAGCGAGAGGTAATGATTGTGCAAGGAGAATTGGTGTGATTTTTTGCAAGGCTGGAGCTGTGGGAGATGGCAGGCTATGGGGCTGTGTGGAGCATGCCCTCCATGTCTTCTACATTGAATTTGGGGAGGTGAAAGGTGAACAGGGCTATCTTTGGGCCCAGGAATGAGCCCTCTCCTAGGAAGCCAGGCAGAAACATCAGCTTTCCGTTGGGATTTTTGTGCTGCTCTTGTGCTCTGTTTTTCCAAGACTTACCTCGGAGGATCTGCACTGTTCTCTTACGGGTCCTCTTTTGGTGTGCACTGGTCGGTGTCCATAGGCAAACGGAGTTTGTAGGACTTTTCTTTTGTGGGCACAGGGAGGGCGCAGCAGGAACGCTGACAAGAGAAAAATCTTTTTAAAGACTCGCCTGGAGTATTTCTGAACAGCAACCCAGAGATGTCTCCTGGGCTGTGTTCTAAGTCACTTCCTGGGAAGCTGTGTCCCCTCCAGGGCAGACAGTGGCCCAGGGGAGCAGCAGCCGAGTGCTCTGAGAGCGCGTGAGCCCATCAGTCTTTGCCTCTTGGCACACAGAGTTTGCAGGGCAAGTGTCAAGCCCTCTGCTTTTTCCTTCTGTGCAGGTCCTGCTGGAAAAGCAGAAGGAGAAGAATTCTTTATCAGAGACACTGCTCCAAACTCGGGGACAGCTAAGCCGAGCCTGCCAGCAGGTGCAGCAGCTCAGGCAGGAGGTGAAAAAGCAGCAAGAGAAGGGGCAGGTAAGTCTGAGCAGGCAGGGAACAGAGTGCAGGGCAGTGGCAGGGGCACAAAAGGCAGGTGCTGGGAGTGAGGAGGCAAGGGCTGCTTCAGGCCCTGGCAGCACAGAGCCTGGCAAGCTCCAGAGCTCAGGCCCGGGAAAGAAGGCTTGCAATGGAAGCAGAGCTGGGTAGAGAAGCCAAAAGAAGTCGCTGAAGGAATGGGATTTTGAGACAGCAAGTGGGAAAAGCTGAGCCTGAGGGCAGGTCCCAGGAAGTTGCTCTGCATTTTGTTGCCAGACCATCGAGGCAAAGCTGCAAGCTGAGCTGCAGGAAGCTCGTAGGGAAATCCAGGCAGCGCAGAAGAGGCACGAGGAAGGACTACGAGGCATCAAAGAGGAAATGAATGTCCTCCTTGAGCAGAGGGAGGCTCTACAAAAGCAGGTGAGTGAAACAGCAGTGGCACTGCAGCATCCAGCAGGGGGTCTGTGCCCTTCTTGCTTTTCCATGGCAGAGCAGCAGCTGCTGGGGTGGTCCCTGGGGCTGCCTCGTGCTCTGGGCTCCTTGGCAGCTGCTCTGCAGGACCCTCAGTGCTCTGCTGAATCTCAGCTGCTGCCCTGGACAGCTGGGCTAGTCCTCTGGGCTGTTGGCCAGCAACCATCAGCATGGATTCCTGCTGGCCTCTTCTTGCTAGCCTTGGTGTGGGAGGTGCTTTTTCAGGTGCCCTTGGTGGGCCACGTAGAGATTGAAACAAGTTGTGTGTATGCATTGTGAATCTGGTGCTCTGAGGACAGGGAGAAATGGAAAGTTGGCCTGTGCCTTTTCTCACAGCCTCTGCTGTGGCTGGCAGTGACAGGCTGTGGCTGTAGCCTCTGACTGCTTTGTTCTGTTTGACTGGAGGTGGGAGAGTTGACATCTCAGCTGGCAGCCTCCAGAGAGTCCCAGGCAACGATTGTTCAGAGAGCCCAGCAAGATGTGAGCTGGGCCCAGGAGCAGTCAAGGCAGAAGCTGTTGGAGGTTGAGCACCTCCAGAAGATGCTGGAGGAGGCAGAACATCAGAACAAGGAGCTGCAAGTGCACCTGAAGAACTTGGAGCTGGAAGGGAGTCAATGGGAAGAAGTGGCACGCCAAAATTCAGGATTTCGGGCTTCCTTGGACGCCCTGGAGAAGGAAAAAGCCAGGTAAATGAAAGCCTGTGGGACTCTGCCTTGTGGGAATGGATTCCCTCTTTGCCATCTTTGCACCTGCCAGGGGCTCTGGCAGCATCTCCTACGTGGCAGAGTTCTGAACTCTCCGTGCAGATGCGTCTCGTTGTCTGGATGTTGTGTTTCATTCTCTTTTCTTTCAAGCCTTCAGTTAGAGTTTTTCTGAAGACAAAGGCTTTTGGAGTAGCTCTTTCCCTCTGGGGGTGTGTTCTGTTGTGAGGTGGGTGTGCTAACACTGCCCAAGCTGCAGTGTAAGGAGCTGGACACATCCAGCAGCTCCGCCTTGGGTCCTGTAACTTGAAGCCTTTGGCATCTGGATCAGCCTGGCAGCCTGATGCCTTTGCTTGGCAGAACCATCTCAAGGCCCTGATTGCTGACCTAGGCCAGATTCCCCTCAAAGGCACCCAAGAACCAAGAATGTCTCTGTTGCATCGCTCCTCAGAAAATGCCCCCAGGTGCCTGGAGGGGCTCAAGCAGGGTCCCTGCCACCCTCCAGAGTCACAGGCAATACTGACTGTGCAAAGAATGCAAGAAACAAGACCAAGGTTGGCGGGGCTCCTCCAGCTGACCAAGTCCTGCCGGTCTTCAGTGCTGCAGGATTCTTCTTCCAAGAAGAAGACAAAGAAAAGGCAGGGCACTCTTGCTTGCCTGCAGGTTGCTGCATCTTCCATCAGGTTGTGCTCCAAGGCTCTGTTGCCACTTCTGCTATCGGCCTGTGTTTCTCCAGCTGGAAGTAGGATGGGTGCTGGTAAATCTTAGGGATCTTCCCCGAGATCCGCTGGCTGTAGGGTGCTGCTCCTCCTACCTGGACATACAAGATGGGGCAAGGAAATGTCTCTTCCATGTTGACCAAACCTTTCCCCCTTGGAGCCTGGGTAGTCAGAAGAAAACTCTTCCTCTCCCCTAATCTCTTCATTGCAAGACTTTGTTAGGTCTGCATTCACATTCCCATCTCAAGAAGAAGGTAGGACATGTAGGCAGGAACTCCCCATTCTTTCATGAATAAAAGCAGAGTGGGCACATGCTGGGCTGTGACTGCAGGGGGAACGAACAAACAGCCACGTTGTTTAGACAAACCTCATCAGACAGAGCAGTTTTCCCCGAGGTGGTGCGAGTCCTAAGAGTTCCTAAAATGTGATACCGTGTAGTAATGAGTTGCATGCTTCCCTTTTAGGCTGGTTCTGTCTCTGGAGGAAAAGAACCTGTGCCTCAGAACACTGGAAGAAAAGAACCAGGCACTGAACAATCAGGTGTCTCAGTTTCGTTCTGCTCTTCACGAGGCCGAGCAGCTCTGTTCAAACCGCACAGGACAACTGCTGGCGCTCAACATCCAGGTAATCTGTGCCCTGGCCTCCTCTTCTCCAGGGACACACATCATCATTTTTGGCTTGGAGGCCCCAACTGCTTTCCCCTCCCAGCAGCATCCACTGCTGCCATGTTCTGCCCCGGGGTGCTGCTGCACCCACAGGCCAAGGCTGGATCTGGTGTCTGCTGCCGATGTTTTCCCCTGTTCTCTCCCGGGTCCCAGCAGGAAATGTGGGAGGAGAAGCAGCAGCAGACTCCTTTGGAGCTTCTCCATCCCTCTGTTAGCAGTGTTGTCCCAGATGGAGTTGGTGCCTGTGCTGGGCACCGAGCAATGTGGGCACACAGACGTGGCTATGGCAGGCTGGGGAGGGCACTTCCACCGCAGCCAGTTCAGCCGGTGTTGAGAGCTGCAGCCTCAAGGATGCCCATTGGCTCCCTTTCCCTGTTTTCAGGACATTTGTTTCCATTGGAATCCTTGGCTCTGTGCCTTCTGTTTTGGGCGTGGTTTTGCCTGAAGTCATTTCTCCTTTGTTGCTTGCTCTACTGCCTGCTCTGCTGCCTCAGGAGCAGCCCTGTCCCTGAGGCTCTGTGCATCTATCTTCCAGATGTGGACCCTGCAGGATGCAGTGCTGGAGATGGAGGCTACCCAGGCAACTCGAGAGAAGCAGCTGCTGCAGGAGCTGGAGGAGTCCCGAGCAGGAGAACGGAGCTTGAGGGACTCTGTGCAGGTGCTGGAGGCTGAGGTGTCTGAGCTGCGTAGGAAGCTCCAGAGCTCTGATGACAAAGCACTTTCATTGGCCATAAAGTTTAACACCTCAGAGCTGGAGCTGAGGAAGACACAGGCTCAGTGGGACAATCTCAGAGCCTGCAACCAGGAGCTGCAGCAGGAGTTGGAGGAAAGTGAGCAAGGTAGAGCTTCTCCTCTCGCACCCACTGCCCCATCCTGTCTCGCCAGCAGGGATCTCTGATCCCATGCAGAGCAAAAGTGCCCAGAGATGGCAGAGGGGAAGAACAACCAGCAGGAGATTTATCCATCCAGTGCCAGTGAAAGCTTTTTCTCGAGAAAGATGCCGTGGCTGGCAGTGCCATCTGGCTGTGCTATGGCTGATCCCGTGCACAGGTGGTGCCTTTCAGGTGCTGTGTCTGTGCTGAGGAGCTGTAGCTGGATGCCTCAGCTCGATTCCCCCCAACTCCAGGCCCTGCCAGAGCCTCCAGGCTATTGGCCTCTCTGGAGCAGGGCTGCACAGGCATCCCCGCTCCTTTGTCTCTCTTGGATTGCTCACTCTGCACAAGCCCAAGAGCAAAGACACTTTCCTGTTCCTCTGAACCTTACCCCTTTGATTCCTGCTTTTTTCTCCTTCATTTCTGTCAGCTTTGGAAGCCCTTGTGGCCTTAGGGCCTGCAAACACAGGCAGGCCGAGGAGACAGTGCTGTTGTCCCTGCAGGATGCACATCAGTTTGCCTTTGCTTTGCTGTTCTCATTCTCCTTCTCCTTCCTGCTGCAGCGATGTGGAGGGCAGAACACCAGAAGACCTCTCAAGAAACTGCCCTGGAGAAAGAGGCCATTGCCCTGAAGGAAGAGGCTGTGACTCTTCATCAGGAGGTGGCATCTCTGCAGAGGAAACTGGAGAGCCTGGAGAAGGAAAGGAAGGATGTGCTGGTGAGAAGGGCAGATGCCATGAAGGGCCATTTCCTAGCTATGTTTGGCCCTTGTGTTAATAGTTCTAAGGAGCACCTCTTTGCAGTTGAACTTGTCAAATTGCATTCTTCTGAATAAGGAGGAAAAGATGTTGTAGTCATGTCAAAGCCAGTTAGTGCTGAGGCTGCTGGTTTTCCTCCATGCTGGAGTTTTGTGCCCTACAAGCTGTAGTTCTCAATGTCCACACTGGCTCTATGGACATTGCATGGGTTGGGCAATTCCTCGTGTCCAAACCCACGTTCAGATTTCAAATACCTGGACCTGGAACGAGGGGTGAGAAGGCCAAGTTTGCTGTTAATAGAAAGGTGTTTGGCCTTGGCCATCAGAGAGCAGCCAGTGGGGAGAAAAGAGAGAAAAGCAAAGTGCTGATGCAGATAAGGAAGTGTGCCTGCAAGGGGAGAACTCGTCCTGAGTGGCAGCAGAGAATGACAGACTGATGTGGCCATTGCTGCTCCAAGAGAGGGCAGTGGGGCTCTTGGGGATGGTGCCATGGAAACTCTACACAGGAGAGCTCAAAAACCACTCCTGTCAGCCCAACTGCAGGGAATGAATTGCTGGGGGTGTTTGCTCTTCCCTTTCTCCCTGATGGAGAGCACATCCTCATTTAGGCACTGCCTAAATCCTGCTTAGCATGGGCTTGGAATCCTGGCTGCAGTTCTGGCAGCTGCTCCCCAAAGGAACACTCGAGTGGAGCTGCAAGAGGTCGGGGAAGGGCAGAAAGGGAGCTGGGACGGGCTGAGTGAGCTGGGAAAGACTCAGCGTCAAGGGTGGCCCCAGCAAAGGTCTGAGGCATCCCGAGAGGCAGAGAGAGAGGGGCAGCCTTTGCCTGCCTGTGGCAGGAGTCCCGATCTGGTATGAAAAGCAAACCCAGAGAGGGAATGAGTGACCTCCCTGTTTTGGCAGCGTGAACGGGAACTGTACGAGGAGCAGATGAGAGATCTGAAAAAGAAGAATGAAATGAAAACACCTGAAATTCCAAGAAAGGAAACAACGCAACAATTGGACACTGAAAATGAAGGAAAACAGGAAGAGTTGGAGCATATGGCTGCTGCTTTGAAAGAAGGCAGTGGGAACACTCAAGTCCTGTGTGCTCCACTGGCCAAGGGTAAAATTGCCAAAGAGGCTCTGAAGAAACGCTTGGCCTTCCTGAAGGGAAAGAGTCATCCCCAGGTAGGCACTGGCATTGATCTTCAGCCCACGTCAACGTCTCTCAGTGATTCCAATGAAGTTTCCCATGAAGAGGTGGGATTCTAGATCCCTGTCAGTCTAGGCCTGCTTGGGCAAAGCAGCCCGGGCTGCAGCAGGCAGCCTTGTGTGTCTGCCTGGCTCCAGCCAGAGACCATTGGCTGCCAGATTGTTTGCTGGCACGCCTGGAACGACTGATGCAGCTCTGGAGCTGCTGTTCAAATCAGCTCCAGGCCAAAAGCTGGGCGTGGGGAATTGCTTCTCCCGTGCCCAGGCAAGGGGAGGCAACAGGTGGGGGTTGGATTTGGTGTGGAAAGGAATGGAGCAGGTGAGCAGAGTGATGGACTGAAGTGAGCAGAGTTCTGTAGCGAGGGCTGAAGAGCAGCTGCACTGCTGGAGCTTTGAGGATGCTTGCTGAGATGGAGATATCTGAGGGACAGCTCTTGTGGTGTTTGAAATAAGGGAATCATCTCCTCTCTGAATACCCAGCAGGCTGTTGGAGCAGAAGGGAAGCGGCTGTCAGAGCGCTCCAGGAAGGGTGTGGAATGTGTGCGGGACCAGGTTGCAGCAGCAGCAAACGACAAGCCAGAGAAGCGTGAGCTCAGGAGAACTTTTGAGGTAAAGTGGGCTTTCGCTGCCTCTGCAGAGCCTCAGGCTCCTCTGGAGCATGACACGTGTGCCCAGGCAGTGCTCTGGAGTCCTCTGCTTGTTTCCTTGCCTCTCCCTGTCCCTGCTGTGGGCGCACCCTTTTGTTTGTTCTCTCTGTTGTGGCAGCCCATGGCTTTCACAAAGGCACCTTCACTCCGCTGCCTCCCTCCCTGGCCCCGTGTCCCCGGACACACACTGGCCTCTCCTGCACAGCCCCCAGCGAGAGCTCTTTGCCCCCAGTGTTGTCTGGTGCAATTGAGGGTCTCTGAGCAGAGATCTCCTCGCCTTGATGTCCAGAGGTCCTTTTGCCCCATGTTTGCTGACAGGTTTCTGTGACCCTTTCTCCCATCCAACGTGCAGGTGGAACCTGCAGGGAGGAGTGTCCAGAGAATCTTTAGGAAAGTTTATCTCTCGGGTACCATTAGAGTGGATGCTCCCCAGTCTGCCCAGCACAGCAGGTCGACTTCTGGACAGGTGAGAACAGTGTCTTCCTTGGTGGGAGGAACACAGCCCTTGGCAAAGCACATGTCCCTCAGAAAGCAGAGGAGCAGCTGTGAGCTGAGCTGTTTTCCCCAAGCCAGGCAAGCCCTGAGCGCTGCTCCCAGGGCTGGCATCTCCTCTGCTCCAGAGCAGACAGAGGGCACCGTGCTGGAGCTGCTGTGGCTGCAGCCGCTGCAGAGCCAGCAGGAGGTGGGAGCAGCTGGCTCTCTGCTGCCAGCCAGCCCAGCAGCCACAAGCCCGTGGTGTCAGGAAAGAAGAGTTGGAGTTTCAAGGCCTCAGCAGTGCTTGAAGGCTCATTCTCCCCCTGGGCTTCATTGCTCACATTGTGCCCTGCTCCCGTTTGGAATGCTCTGAAGTTTGGGAGAGGGAGAGTTTGCTCCCTGTCCCTGGGCTGGCTGTGCAGGAGCTTGCTGTTCAGATCAGCTCCAGGCCAAAAGCTGGGCATGGGGATCTGCTTCTCCCGTGCCCAGGCAAGGGGAGGCAACACGTGGGGGTGAGCAGAGTGATGGACTGAAGTGAGCAGAGTTTTGTAGCGAGGGCTGAACAGCAGCTGCACTGCTGGTGCTTAGAGTAAAGTGTATTGGCAGTTGTGGAAGATGCAGTATTTTTGGGTGAGCACACAGAATTTGGGGCAGGGCTGTTTTTCGGGAAGGAGCAATCTGGTGCCAGGCAAGCCAGCAGGGCCTGACACAGCACTTCCAAGGAAACAGCGCCAGAGGCTTTTGGCAGCCCAGGGTATGGGAGCTGCAGAGGGCAGATGCTGTGAAACTTTGAGCCCAGAGCACAGGAGCTCCCTGTCCTCTGGCTGCCTGCGAGGTGGCACTGGCTGGCTCTGCACAGGGCTCCTGAGGAAGGGCTTGAGCTGTACCTTGTCCTGCTTCCAGGTTTCCCAGGAGCAAGAGTCGTCGAGCAGGGCTCTGGAGCAGCTGCACCAGGAACTGGCCCAGGTGTGCAGAGAGAAGGAGCTGCTGGGCCAGGAGAAGGCTGCCCTTGAGGGCCGACTGGCAGCCATGGAGTGTCGCCAACAAGACCTTTCCAAGCAGCTGGCAGAGACCAGGTAAAGGCAGGGAGGAGACCCTTTCCGGATGCTTTTACTTTGCATGGACAGAAGATGGAAGTCTCAAGAAAAAGAAATATGCCACAATGTGAAGGTTATTTTTCTGACATCTAAAGCCAGCAAAGCTGTCATGAGCCTTGGGCTTCTGTTTGTGCCGCCCAGCACACTCGTGTGGGAAGTCAAAAGCAAGCCACCCGGCCCTGAATTGAGTAGTAGTTAAACCATGCAGCTGTTGAGTGAAACCTCATGTTTTTCTTGGGTTTAGTTCCTTGTTCTGGGCATTGAACATCCCTCTTTCCTTCCTAAGTAGCTTGACACAATCCTGATCTTCAGAACTGAAGCTTCATCTTCAGAATTCCAGGCTCTGACCTTGGGATGTTGGCAGTAGCACGCTGCCATTCAGGGGGAAGCCAGAGGCTCCTGCTGAAAATGCTGAGGGCCTTCAGCTTCCAAGCACACTCTTGAGAAGTGTGAGGCAGGACCTAGAGCTGGTTAGAGAGCAGCAGGGAAACCTCTTTGGAATTGTTGACAGCCCCTGGGGATTCTTGCTGAGGGTTGATGGGCACCCACCTGTCAAACCTGCCAAGGTCCCTTTGGATGGTCCCTCTCACTCTCCAAAGAAGGACAAGACTTGGGCTACTGCCTGCTTAGCTGGCAACACTAAAATAAAGGTGGCAAGTCTAGTCCTTGACCATGCAGGAGTTTAAACTGCAGTCTCTGCATTCAGGTAGTTGTTGTTCAGACAACATAGTGTTCTGAATTTTTACAAGTGCTGCCACGACCATGAGATTTTACTGTATCATGCAAAGTAGTTCTTGAAGTCTCCTAAATACAGGGTGTCTGGAAAATTATGTACCTTTATGTCCATGATGAAGAGAGTTAACAAGTCAGGGGTGAGCCAGGACGAGAGTCTGTTCTGTCCCCCTGCAGAGCAGCTTGGAAGTGCTGATGAGAGAAGGGCTGTGAGCAGAGGCTGGGCTTTTGCTCGTCGGCCCAGCCTGTGTGGGCACAGCTAGCCAGGGTCATAGGTCAGGAACAGCAGCTGAAGGTTCGGCTGTTGAGGTCACGTTGGGCTGGGCTGTCTGTGCTGTGCCAGGCCATAAGGAAGGCCTGGGCACTCCCTCAGAGGGCCCTGCTTTGCTATTGAAATGGCACAAATGGGCCTTCTCTGTACAAGTTTCCATGCGAGCCATTTGGCATTCTCAGGCCTGGGGACCTTGAGCCACATTGTCCTGGAATAACTGCCTGGGAGTGTCAGGAGCGAGCAGCTCATGTCTCTCCGTATTTGCAACCTGTAGGTCAGCGAAGGAGAGCCTGGAATCCAGCCTGTTTGCTGCTCAGCAGCAGATATCTCAGCTGGAGATCACCAGCAACCATCTGGAGGCTCAAGTGCTCACAGTCACACAGGCCAAGGAGGCGCTACAAGGTGAGAACCTCGTGTGCTTTGTTTGTGGTGCCGCCCCTGCCTAGAGAAGCTGCTGTAAAGCCTCCTCTGTCTGCAGGGCTTCTGAGGAGCGGTGGGGCTGGAGGCAGGGCCCTCCTACGCCGACACTGGAAGGGCCTGAGTCAGTAAAGGCAGTAAAGACTCTGAATCTTGCTGTTGGTCATGTTTGCAGGAGAAGTGCAGTGCCTCCAACGTGAGCTGGAAGCAGAGAGAGCTCTCAGGAAGCAGGAGCAGGAAGTCACAGCGCAACAGCTCTTGCAGGCAGAGCAGCAGCGTCAGGAAAGCCTCAGGCTTCAGGGAACTGCTCAGCAGGTGGAAATAAACAAGCTCCTGCAAGACCTGGTAGGTGACAATAGGCTTCTGAATTGTCCAAGCCGGCCCTGGGGGCTGGTTTAGCACCAGCAGAGCCTGAGGGTGTGAAAGGGCAGCAATCCTCTGCCAGAGGCCTCCCGCTGCTGGGCCGGGCAGGAGAGGCGGCGGCTCGGACTCGGAGGCGCGTGAAGACCCCCAGGATGGTGCTGGGCCACTAAATGCAGCCACGGCTTCCGTGAGGGCGTAAGACGAGTTCCAGAGCAGCTTGGGCAGTGCCCACCCAAAGCGTGGCAGCCCAGGGCAGGATCTTCCCCGAGTCCCACCTGCCACGGAGCAGATGCCAGCGTGGAGCAGATGCCAACAGTGCTGCTGGCTGCAGGCGTGGGAACTCGGTTCCTGTCTTGCTGTGCTCCCACGGTGGACAGAGGGATTAGCTTTGGGCTGGAAGCAAATGGAACAGGCCCCGGTCCTTCAGTCCTTCTGACTGGGGCATCAGGGTGCCAGAAGGTGACACCTCCTTTTCTGAATGGTTGGACTCAATGCTGGTGCAGGTCTTTCCCAACAGAAATGATTCCATGGTTCTGTGATTCTTGCACCTGCTGAGCCTCCTTTTAAATTCCCTGACAGGACACGGTTTCTGGAGAGCAGAGAGCCAGTGCTGTTGTCTTTTCAGGTTGGGGTTTGTGGGAGGGATGAAGCTTCACATTTTTCAGCGAGGAGCTTGCCTGGGGACTGCAACTTGAAGATTTTTCCTCCCTTCCTCAGGCAAGTGAGCGGGAAAGGCACCATGCAGAGATGCAGGAGACGCTGCAGCAATGGGGAAAAGAGAAGGCAGAGAGAGAGCAGGAGCACGAGAAGGTGCTGTTTGAGATGAGGCAGAAAGTTGCCACCCTGCAGGCTCAAAGAGAAGAGGAACGAACTAGATTTGAAAATGCCAAGCGAGAGGTAATGATTGTGCAAGGAGAATTGGTGTGATTTTTTGCAAGGCTGGAGCTGTGGGAGATGGCAGGCTATGGGGCTGTGTGGAGCATGCCCTCCATGTCTTCTACATTGAATTTGGGGAGGTGAAAGGTGAACAGGGCTATCTTTGGGCCCAGGAATGAGCCCTCTCCTAGGAAGCCAGGCAGAAACATCAGCTTTCCGTTGGGATTTTTGTGCTGCTCTTGTGCTCTGTTTTTCCAAGACTTACCTCGGAGGATCTGCACTGTTCTCTTACGGGTCCTCTTTTGGTGTGCACTGGTCGGTGTCCATAGCCAAACGGAGTTTGTAGGACTTTTCTTTTGTGGGCACAGGGAGGGCGCAGCAGGAACGCTGACAAGAGAAAAATCTTTTTAAAGACTCGCCTGGAGTATTTCTGAACAGCAACCCAGAGATGTCTCCTGGGCTGTGTTCTAAGTCACTTCCTGGGAAGCTGTGTCCCCCCCAGGGCAGACAGTGGCCCAGGGGAGCAGCAGCCGAGTGCTCTGAGAGCGCGTGAGCCCATCAGTCTTTGCCTCTTGGCACACAGAGTTTGCAGGGCAAGTGTCAAGCCCTCTGCTTTTTCCTTCTGTGCAGGTCCTGCTGGAAAAGCAGAAGGAGAAGAATTCTTTATCAGAGACACTGCTCCAAACTCGGGGACAGCTAAGCCGAGCCTGCCAGCAGGTGCAGCAGCTCAGGCAGGAGGTGAAAGAGCAGCAAGAGAAGGGGCAGGTAAGTCTGAGCAGGCAGGGAACAGAGTGCAGGGCAGTGGCAGGGGCACAAAAGGCAGGTGCTGGGAGTGAGGAGGCAAGGGCTGCTTCAGGCCCTGGCAGCACAGAGCCTGGCAAGCTCCAGAGCTCAGGCCCGGGAAGGAAGGCTTGCAATGGAAGCAGAGCTGGGTAGAGAAGCCAAAAGAAGTCGCTGAAGGAATGGGATTTTGAGACAGCAAGTGGGAAAAGCTGAGCCTGAGGGCAGGTCCCAGGAAGTTGCTCTGCATTTTGTTGCCAGACCATCGAGGCAAAGCTGCAAGCTGAGCTGCAGGAAGCTCGGAGGGAAATCCAGGCAGCGCAGAAGAGGCACAAGGAAGAACTACGAGGCATCAAAGAGGAAATGAATGTCCTCCTTGAGCAGAGGGAGGCTCTACAAAAGCAGGTGAGTGAAACAGCAGTGGCACTGCAGCATCCAGCAGGGGGTCTGTGCCCTTCTTGCTTTTCCATGGCAGAGCAGCAGCTGCTGGGGTGGTCCCTGGGGCTGCCTCGTGCTCTGGGCTCCTTGGCAGCTGCTCTGCAGGACCCTCAGTGCTCTGCTGAATCTCAGCTGCTGCCCTGGACAGCTGGGCTAGTCCTCTGGGCTGTTGGCCAGCAACCATCAGCATGGATTCCTGCTGGCCTCTTCTTGCTAGCCTTGGTGTGGGAGGTGCTTTTTCAGGTGCCCTTGGTGGGCCACGTAGAGATTGAAACAAGTTGTGTGTATGCATTGTGAATCTGGTGCTCTGAGGACAGGGAGAAATGGAAAGTTGGCCTGTGCCTTTTCTCACAGCCTCTGCTGTGGCTGGCAGTGACAGGCTGTGGCTGTAGCCTCTGACTGCTTTGTTCTGTTTGACTGGAGGTGGGAGAGTTGACATCTCAGCTGGCAGCCTCCAGAGAGTCCCAGGCAACGATTGTTCAGAGAGCCCAGCAAGATGTGAGCTGGGCCCAGGAGCAGTCAAGGCAGAAGCTGTTGGAGGTTGAGCACCTCCAGAAGATGCTGGAGGAGGCAGAACATCAGAACAAGGAGCTGCAAGTGCACCTGAAGAACTTGGAGCTGGAAGGGAGTCAATGGGAAGAAGTGGCACGCCAAAATTCAGGATTTTGGGCTTCCTTGGACGCCCTGGAGAAGGAAAAAGCCAGGTAAATGAAAGCCTGTGGGACTCTGCCTTGTGCGAATGGATTCCCTCTTTGCCATCTTTGCACCTGCCAGGGGCTCTGGCAGCATCTCCTACGTGGCAGAGTTCTGAACTCTCCGTGCAGATGCGTCTCGTTGTCTGGATGTTGTGTTTCATTCTCTTTTCTTTCAAGCCTTCAGTTAGAGTTTTTCTGAAGACAAAGGCTTTTGGAGTAGCTCTTTCCCTCTGGGGGTGTGTTCTGTTGTGAGGTGGGTGTGCTAACACTGCCCAAGCTGCAGTGTAAGGAGCTGGACACATCCAGCAGCTCCGCCTTGGGTCCTGTAACTTGAAGCCTTTGGCATCTGGATCAGCCTGGCAGCCTGATGCCTTTGCTTGGCAGAACCATCTCAAGGCCCTGATTGCTGACCTAGGCCAGATTCCCCTCAAAGGCACCCAAGAACCGAGAATGTCTCTGTTGCATCGCTCCTGAGAAAATGCCCCCAGGTGCCTGGAGGGGCTCAAGCAGGGTCCCTGCCACCCTCCAGAGTCACAGGCAATACTGACTGTGCAAAGAATGCAAGAAACAAGACCAAGGTTGGCGGGGCTCCTCCAGCTGACCAAGTCCTGCCGGTCTTCAGTGCCGCAGGATTCTTCTTCCAAGAAGAAGATAAAGAAAAGGCAGGGCACTCTTGCTTGCCTGCAGGTTGCTGCATCTTCCATCAGGTTGTGCTCCAAGGCTCTGTTGCCACTTCTGCTATCGGCCTTTGTTTCTCCAGCTGGAAGTAGGATGGGTGCTGGTAAATCTTAGGGATCTTCCCCGAGATCCGCTGGCTGTAGGGTGCTGCTCCTCCTACCTGGACATACAAGATGGGGCAAGGAAATGTCTCTTCCATGTTGACCAAACCTTTCCCCCTTGGAGCCTGGGTAGTCAGAAGAAAACTCTTCCTCTCCCCTAATCTCTTCATTGCAAGACTTTGTTAGGTCTGCATTCACATTCCCATCTCAAGAAGAAGGTAGGACATGTAGGCAGGAACTCCCCATTCTTTCATGAATAAAAGCAGAGTGGGCACATGCTGGGCTGTGACTGCAGGGGGAACAAACAGCCACGTTGTTTAGACAAACCTCATCAGACAGAGCAGTTTTCCCCGAGGTGGTGCGAGTCCTAAGAGTTCCTAAAATGTGATACCGTGTAGTAATGAGTTGCATGCTTCCCTTTTAGGCTGGTTCTGTCTCTGGAGGAAAAGAACCTGTGCCTCAGAACACTGGAAGAAAAGAACCAGGCACTGAACAATCAGGTGTCTCAGTTTCGTTCTGCTCTTCACGAGGCCGAGCAGCTCTGTTCAAACCGCACAGGACAACTGCTGGCGCTCAACATCCAGGTAATCTGTGCCCTGGCCTCCTCTTCTCCAGGGACACACATCATCACCTTTGGCTTGGAGGCCCCAACTGCTTTCCCCTCCCAGCAGCATCCACTGCTGCCATGTTCTGCCCCGGGGTGCTGCTGCACCCACAGGCCAAGGCTGGATCTGGTGTCTGCTGCCGATGTTTTCCCCTGTTCTCTCCCGGGTCCCAGCAGGAAATGTGGGAGGAGAAGCAGCAGCAGACTCCTTTGGAGCTTCTCCATCCCTCTGTTAGCAGTGTTGTCCCAGATGGAGTTGGTTCCTGTGCTGGGCACCGAGCAATGTGGGCACACAGACGTGGCTATGGCAGGCTGGGGAGGGCACTTCCACTGCAGCCAGTTCAGCCGGTGTTCAGAGCTGCAGCCTTAAGGATGCCCATTGGCTCCCTTTCCCTGTTTTCAGGACATTTGTTTCCATTGGAATCCTTGGCTCTGTGCCTTCTGTTTTGGGCGTGGTTTTGCCTAAAGTCATTTCTCCTTTGTTGCTTGCTCTACTGCCTGCTCTGCTGCCTCAGGAGCAGCACTGTCCCTGAGGCTCTGTGCATCTATCTTCCAGATGTGGGCCCTGCAGGATGCAGTGCTGGAGATGGAGGCTACCCAGGCAACTCGAGAGAAGCAGCTGCTGCAGGAGCTGGAGGAGTCCCGAGCAGGAGAACGGAGCTTGAGGGACTCTGTGCAGGTGCTGGAGGCTGAGGTGTCTGAGCTGCGTAGGAAGCTCCAGAGCTCTGATGACAAAGCACTTTCATTGGCCATAAAGTTTAACACCTCAGAGCTGGAGCTGAGGAAGACACAGGCTCAGTGGGACAATCTCAGAGCCTGCAACCAGGAGCTGCAGCAGGAGTTGGAGGAAAGTGAGCAAGGTAGAGCTTCTCCTCTCGCACCCACTGCCCCATCCTGTCTCGCCAGCAGGGATCTCTGATCCCGTGCAGAGCAAAAGTGCCCAGAGATGGCAGAGGGGAAGAACAACCAGCAGGAGATTTATCCATCCAGTGCCAGTGAAAGCGTTTTCTCGAGAAAGATGCCGTGGCTGGCAGTGCCATCTGGCTGTGCTATGGCTGATCCCGTGCACAGGTGGTGCCTTTCAGGTGCTGTGTCTGTGCTGAGGAGCTGTAGCTGGATGCCTCAGCTCGATTCCCCCCAACTCCAGGCCCTGCCAGAGCCTCCAGGCTATTGGCCTCTCTGGAGCAGGGCTGCACAGGCATCCCCGCTCCTTTGTCTCTCTTGGATTGCTCACTCTGCACAAGCCCAAGAGCAAAGACACTTTCCTGTTCCTCTGAACCTTACCCCTTTGATTCCTGCTTTTTTCTCCTTCATTTCTGTCAGCTTTGGAAGCCCTTGTGGCCTTAGGGCCTGCAAACACAGGCAGGCCGAGGAGACAGTGCTGTTGTCCCTGCAGGATGCACATCAGTTTGCCTTTGCTTTGCTGTTCTCATTCTCCTTCTCCTTCCTGCTGCAGCGATGTGGAGGGCAGAACACCAGAAGACCTCTCAAGAAACTGCCCTGGAGAAAGAGGCCATTGCCCTGAAGGAAGAGGCTGTGACTCTTCATCAGGAGGTGGCATCTCTGCAGAGGAAACTGGAGAGCCTGGAGAAGGAAAGGAAGGATGTGCTGGTGAGAAGGGCAGATGCCATGAAGGGCCATTTCCTAGCTATGTTTGGCCCTTGTGTTAATAGTTCTAAGGAGCACCTCTTTGCAGTTGAACTTGTCAAATTGCATTCTTCTGAATAAGGAGGAAAAGATGTCGTAGTCATGTCAAAGCCAGTTAGTGCTGAGGCTGCTGGTTTTCCTCCATGCTGGAGTTTTGTGCCCTACAAGCTGTAGTTCTCAATGTCCACACTGGCTCTATGGACATTGCATGGGTTGGGCAATTCCTCGTGTCCAAACCCACGTTCAGATTTCAAATACCTGGACCTGGAACGAGGGGTGAGAAGGCCAAGTTTGCTGTTAATAGAAAGGTGTTTGGCCTTGGCCATCAGAGAGCAGCCAGTGGGGAGAAAAGAGAGAAAAGCAAAGTGCTGATGCCGATAAGGAAGTGTGCCTACAAGGGGAGAACTCGTCCTGAGTGGCAGCAGAGAATGACAGACTGATGTGGCCATTGCTGCTCCAAGAGAGGGCAGTGGGGCTCTTGGGGATGGTGCCATGGAAACTCTACACAGGAGAGCTCAAAAACCACTCCTGTCAGCCCAACTGCAGGGAATGAATTGCTGGGGGTGTTTGCTCTTCCCTTTCTCCCTGATGGAGAGCACATCCTCATTTAGGCACTGCCTAAATCCTTCTTAGCATGGGCTTGGAATCCTGGCTGCAGTTCTGGCAGCTGCTCCCCAAAGGAACACTCGAGTGGAGCTGCAAGAGGTCGGGGAAGGGCAGAAAGGGAGCTGGGATGGGCTGAGTGAGCTGGGAAAGACTCAGCGTCAAGGGTGGCCCCAGCAAAGGTCTGAGGCATCCCGAGAGGCAGAGAGAGAGGGGCAGCCTTTGCCTGCCTGTGGCAGGAGTCCCGATCTGGTATGAAAAGCAAACCGAGAGAGGAAATGAGTGACCTCCCTGTTTTGGCAGCGTGAACGGGAATTGTACGAGGAGCAGATGAGAGATCTGAAAAAGAAGAATGAAATGAAAACACCTGAAATTCCAAGAAAGGAAACAACGCAACAATTGGACACTGAAAATGAAGGAAAACAGGAAGAGTTGGAGCATATGGCTGCTGCTTTGAAAGAAGGCAGTGGGAACACTCAAGTCCTGTGTGCTCCACTGGCCAAGGGTAAAATTGCCAAAGAGGCTCTGAAGAAACGCTTGGACATCCTGAAGGGAAAGAGTCATCCCCAGGTAGGCACTGGCATTGATCTTCAGCCCACGTCAACGTCTCTCAGTGATTCCAATGAAGTTTCCCATGAAGAGGTGGGATTCTAGATCCCTGTCAGTCTAGGCCTGCTTGGGCAAAGCAGCCCGGGCTGCAGCAGGCAGCCTTGTGTGTCTGCCTGGCTCCAGCCAGAGACCATTGGCTGCCAGATTGTTTGCTGGCACGCCTGGAAGGACTGATGCAGCTCTGGAGCTGCTGTTCAAATCAGCTCCAGGCCAAAAGCTGGGCATGGGGAATTGCTTCTCCCGTGCCCAGGCAAGGGGAGGCAACAGGTGGGGGTTGGATTTGGTGTGGAAAGGAATGGAGCAGGTGAGCAGAGTGATGGACTGAAGTGAGCAGAGTTCTGTAGCGAGGGCTGAAGAGCAGCTGCACTGCTGGAGCTTTGAGGATGCTTGCTGAGATGGAGATATCTGAGGGACAGCTCTTGTGGTGTTTGAAATAAGGGAATCATCTCCTCTCTGAATACCCAGCAGGCTGTTGGAGCAGAAGGGAAGCGGCTGTCAGAGCGCTCCAGGAAGGGTGTGGAATGTGTGCGGGACCAGGTTGCAGCAGCAGCAAAAGACAAGCCAGAGAAGCGTGAGCTCAGGAGAACTTTTGAGGTAAAGTGGGCTTTCGCTGCCTCTGCAGAGCCTCAGGCTCCTCTGGAGCATGACACGTGTGCCCAGGCAGTGCTCTGGAGTCCTCTGCTTGTTTCCTTGCCTCTCCCTGTCCCTGCTGTGGGCGCACCCTTTTGTTTGTTCTCTCTGTTGTGGCAGCCCATGGCTTTCACAAAGGCACCTTCACTCTGCTGCCTCCCTTCCTGGCCCCGTGTCCCCGGACACACACTGGCCTCTCCTGCACAGCCCCCAGCGAGAGCTC
Source organism: Corvus moneduloides (assembly GCF_009650955.1). Classification (NCBI taxonomy): domain Eukaryota; kingdom Metazoa; phylum Chordata; class Aves; order Passeriformes; family Corvidae; genus Corvus; species Corvus moneduloides. The sequence continues at coordinate 2,073,280 of NC_045492.1, forward strand.
TTTGCCCCCAGTGTTGTCTGGTGCAATTGAGGGTCTCTGAGCAGAGATCTCCTCACCTTGATGTCCAGAGGTCCTTTTGCCCCATGTTTGCTGACAGGTTTCTGTGACCCTTTCTCCCATCCAACGTGCAGGTGGAACCTGAAGGGAGGAGAATCAGCACTTTTAGGAGAGTGTTCCCCCACACTACTTTACATTGCCTGTCTCCCAGTCTGACCAGCAAAATGCATCAACCTCTGAAAGACAAGAGTCCTCCAGTAGCTCAGGGGAGCTGCAGCCCTCGTGCTGAGGCACAGCCCGTGGAGAAAGGGGTCAGTGGCCCGAATGCGTGCTTTGGGAATCAAAGCTGGGTTCCTAAATCCTGTTGGAACTCTCTCTCCCAGACCTGTGGTGGCTGAGGGTTGTAGGAGGGAAGGGTTTGCCAGCCGTGAACTGGACTTGTTGATCATCTGAGCTCCGTTCAGGGGCAGTGTGGGAGCCTGTTCCTTTCCCCTTCCCCAGGGGCAGAGTGTTGGTGAGGGCTGGAGTTGGAGGCTGTGTCTGCCCCCACAGCTGGTACCGTGGGGCTGCGGATGCTCCTGCCCGCGTGGGCTTGACTGAGCTGGGCTTTCTGCCTCTTTCAGGTGTCCTTGCTGCAGTCACAGCTGGCCCGAGACCGGCAGGACAACCTGGAGAGCTGTGCAGGGGGCAGGCAGGAGATGCTCCCGTTGAGTCACAAGGACCTCCTTACTTCCTAGGCTTGTCAGAGAGGAGCCAGGGTGCAGCTGGATGCAGTCGTAGCCTCAGATTTTGTCCATAGTTTATGTTTAAAGGATTGCAGGTGTAACTGTAGGATTGTAGGATAATAGGTGTAATTGAACCTTTCTACAACTGTGTTCCATAGGATGAAGGATATATTTATAGAAAATAAAGTGATTTATAGAAAAATAAAATGATCATGATTAAATGAAAAGATCTTTATCAGAGTTCTTGACTACCCAGTACAGAGAACTATAACTTCCACTATAGTGCATTACATTTGAAGCAACATGGAAGCAGTTATATTCAAGCCAGCAAAACCTATTATTAATTAAAGATTGATGCTTCTCACCCAAACCAGTGACCGTGGGCAAATATTTCTGTCAGCCTCAAGGAGTGACCTTGAGGGGCATCCTCACTCCAGGGAGGAATCTGCAGATGGGAGACACGTGACATGAACCACTTTGGTGAGGGCAGGAGAATCCTGCCATGTGTGGAGCTCTTCCATTTGTCCTTAGGAAACTGCAACCTGTTTTTTCTCCGAGTCACAGAATCTCAGGCTGGGGGAGGCTGGAGGCACCTCTGGAGGTCACCTTGCCCAGCCCCCTGCTCCGTCAGGGCCACCCAGAGCCGGCTGCCCAGGATGTGTCCAGGTGGCTTTTGAGTCTCTCCAGGGATGGAGACTCCACCACCTCCCCGGGCACCTGCACCAGTGCTCGGCCACCCTCCCAGTGCAGAAGTGTGTCCTGAGCTCGGAGGGCCCCTCCTATGTGTCAGTCTGTGCCCGTGGCTCCTGGGGCTGTCCCTGGCCCCATCCCCTCTGCAGCCTCCCCCCGGGTATTTGTCCACAGGGAGGAGATGCCCTGAGCCTGCTCTGCTCCAGGCTGGGCAGTCGCAGCTCTCTCAGCCTCTCCTCATGGCAGAGATGCTGCAGTCCCTCCATCACCTTGATGGCCCTGTGCTGGACTGTCTCCAGTCTGTCCCTGTCTCCTGTACTGGGCAGCCCAGCTCTGGGCCCAGCACTCCAGGGCTGCCCTCACTGGTGTGGAGCAGAGCGGAAGGATCCCCTCCCTCCGCCGGCTGTGACACAGCTCCCAGTGCAGCCCAGGACGCTGTTCTGCATTGCTGCAGGAGCACATTTCTGGCTCATGGGCATCCTGGTGTCCAGCAGGACCCTGCCAAACTTTAGTTTTCCAACTGGGTGGCCCCCAGCAGATACAGGTGCCTGTGGTTGTTCCTCCCCAAGGACAGGACTCAGCACTCGTCATTGAACTGTCACCCTCGTTGAACTGTCGTCCCTCTGGATGGCAGCACTCCTCTCTGGCGTATCAGCCACTCCCCCGCTTTTGTGGGAGGGCACAGCCTGCCCCATCACCCAGATGACTAACAAAGGTGTCAGAAAGGACTGCACTCAGCACTGTCCTCCGGGGTACAGCACTAGACTTCATGCCCCTGATCACCAGGGATCCAAGAAGGTAGATTTGGTGCAAGGTGTCTTTGCTTGTATGTACGTATTCAGAAAGATTTGGCACGATTTACAGGGATTTCTGTTCCATATCTCATGTGGGAAAAAATGTAATGATCCATGCTCACTCTGACTAGTGGCAAAAGCGGTCCTGTTGTTGGTGACAGTGGATGTCACCTGCATGGCAGCTGTGCCAGGCTGGTGTGACATACTGTGGGAAGGAGCACTCTGAGGGAGGTAAAAGCTGGGGTGTAGAGATCATTTGAAGGCTGTTCTTCAAGCCATATAAGTCCCTGGTTTGTGGGCTTATATGGCTTGATCAGGGACAATTCCTAGGCAAGGGCTGAAACTGTGATTCTGTGAGCTCCTTTCCCTTCCAGATCAGTTTTTCCATTAATGATGAGTGATCGAAGTTGAAACTTGCCCAGCTGATAATACACTCATCTTCCTATGACCTTTGACAGGAGGGAGGAGTTCTTGATCCTGGAGACGCTCAAGAACTGCCTGAGGATGAGAAGGTCAGGGGTTGAGGCTGTGAAAAGTACATTTGATAGTGTTGGCTTTCGCAGATGGGTTGTGCATTGTAATGTTGGCTCCGTGAGAGTGGTTCTGTTGTTACGAGGGGAGGAGACTGGGTGTTGACTTTCACTGGGGTTTAGAGCTATGTTTAACAGGAAGGTTGTACTGAGGTAGGAGGATGGTTGTAATTGGATAACATCTAAGCAGTGAGGGAATCGAAACCTCTTGAATGTATGGAAAAGTAACAACTGCCCTAGACAAAGACAACTGCACACGCTCTAAAAAGGTGGGACAGGCGAGGAGCCATGTTAATTAGTTCAGAAAAGGTTTTAATATGAAAAATTATTTATAAATATGTAACTAGCTGATGCAATACCCAGGGGTATATAAGGGGGGTTGCTGCTGTTGACTGCGTGCCTCTGGCTGTGGCTCTGCACCCAGCGCTGTTACCTTTTGCCTTTGTTGACTTTGTCCCTTATTAAATCTTTCCAACTTTGAAAAGTGAGTTCTATTTCTCACAAGGGCCTAATTTAGAATAAGATAACTTAGCAAGGTGAAAAGCAGAATCACAGCCCTGGCTGACAGGAGATCAATTGAGCAGGGAACTTGTGATCAACCTCATCTCAGAAAGGACGAATGTGGAAGAAAACATTGTGGAAGAAGAATCAAGTTATCCAGAAGGAGTGAACAGACATTGCTGTGGAAGCAGTAGGGGAGGGGGAGAATAGTCAGGGAGCTCTTGAGCCAGGCATCCACCAGGTGTGAGGACCAGAGGAAGCTACAGGAGCTGTCTGTCATCTTCAAAAAAGCCTGGCCATTGAAGGTGGTTCCTGAGAACAGCAAAGAGTGTTACACCAGTCTTAAAGATGGGCACAAAAAAAGGAGGGTCTGAAGAACTACAGGCTAATCAGCTCCTTTGGAATCCCTGGGAAGGTGATGGAGCAAATGGTCCTGGACACCCTTTCAAGCAACTGCGAGGGAAGGGCACTGGGAACGGCCAGCACAGATTTACCACGGGGAAATCGTGGCTGGCCGACCTGATGGACTCTGTGAATAATGGGGGACCAGGGACGGTGCTGCCTGACATTGCAAAACATTCAACAGCCACACAGTCTCCTTACAGCTGGGCTGGCGAGGTATGGACCGAGTGAGCAGCGAAGTGAATGGCAAACTGCCCGAGCCAGCGGGCTCAGTACTGCTGGATCAGGTGCAGGAAGTGGCCAGGCTGTGGTGACAGCACGCACTGATCCTCCCTGGAGCCAGTATTACTGTTGATTAACGACTAATATTTACATGCAGAGGCTGTCTCCTCTAAGCAGATGTGTGTCATGAAACTTTACACCGGCTGTTTATTCCGTCAGGATTGTACACATTCATTACAAAGTACTTCCTGGCTAATACATAAACCTTACGTTCCTAGAACTAATTTACCCACCTCTGCCCCTTACTGGAAGTCCTTTTATGGTCTTAGAGGGTTATCTAAAGGGGTCTCTGGTGGTCGTATTTGCTGAGAGCCCCCAAAATTGTAAGTGACCTTGCCTTGAACTTCTCTTAGAGCGTGCACTGGTGTTCCTTGTTACAGAACTTTGTCACAAATCCCACTTAGGTTCCTTATTATCTCTTTATCCACTGCTTTCAGCTCTGTTTAGCATCCTGTGTGTGTACTTTTACATTCTTTTATCTAATTTGCTAGTTAGTCTTTAAGCTCTATTTTGCAACCGAAAATTTCTATTCTCCATGTTGTCTGTCACAGTGAGTGGCAGCGATGCATCTTCCTGGCGGGAGCCACCGCCCATTTCTACGGTCCCTGAGGCTGACGGATGTGCCACGCACTGATGTCACGTCCAGCCTCAGCTCAGCTTGCATCCCTTGCCCAGACATGGGAGACCCACAGGCAGGAGAGACAGAAGCCGTGTGCTCAGGCTACCCTGCCTTGAAGGCACGTAAGCCTCCACTTTCTACAGCTGCTCAAGGGTCAGGGCACCTGGCAGTGAGCCTTCAGCACCGAGTGATGGCATCCCACTTTTGCAGTCTTGGCCCAACTGGATGACCTGGTCTCCTCAGGAGCTGCCCTTTGACCTTGTCAGGGACCACCCAATGGACATGATGCCATGGCAGCTTGGCACCCCCTGGATTTGCCATCCCTAGCGTGATGGTTCACCTCAGCATAGAATCCCCGACTGGTCTGGGATGGAGGGACCTCAAAGCTCATCCTGTGCCCCCCCCGGCCACGGGCAGGGACATCTGCCACCAGACCAGGCTGCTCCAAGGCCCCTCCAACCTGGCCTTGGACACTTCCAGGCATGGGGCAGCCACAGCTTCTCTGGGCACCCTGTGCCAGGGCCTCCCCACCCTCCCAGGGAAGAATTTCTTCTAACCCTGCCCTCTGGAATGGAAAGCCATTCCCCTTGTCCTGGCATTCCAGGCCCACTCCCAGCTCCCCTGGAGCCCCTTTAGGCACTGGAAATGGCTCTAAGGTCTCCCCGGAGCCTTCTCTTCTCCAGGCTGAACACCCGCAGCTCTCCCAGCCCGGCTCGGAGCAGAGGGGCTCCGGCCCTTGGAGCATCTCTGCAGCCTCTCTGAACTCACTCCAGCAGCTCCACATCCTTCTGATGTTGGACCCCAGGGCTGGAGGCAGCTCTGCAGGTGGGATCTCAGCCAAGCAGGGCAGAGGGGCAGAATCCCCCTGTCCCCTGCTGCCCACGCTGTGAGGTCAGCCCAGGACATAGGGGGTTTCTGGGTGACAGTGCAAGGGGCTGGGGCACGTTGAGCTTTTTATCCACCAACACCCCCAAGTCCTTCTCCCCAGGGCGACTCTCGATCCATTCTCTGCCCAGCCCGAGTCTGTGCTTGGGACTGCCCTGATCGCTCTGCGCCGCCCCTTTCTTCACCCGCCAGCCAATCAGCGCGTGGCTCCGGAGGCGCAGGAAGGGCTGAACCAATGGGAGCGCAGCGCGCCTCACGGCGACGGCCAATCAGAGTGCGGTGGCCGTGAGGGACGGGCTGGGGCGGGGGAGAAATGGCGGCAAGAGAGGGAGAGGGGAGGAACACTGGGCGGCCTGAGGGGACCCGCCCGCCGTTTCGGAGGCTCCCAAGCTCTTCAGCTGCCGTCGCGCAGTCCCCCCTCCGCACCGCTTTGCTTGAGAAGGGAGGGGCGGCTCCTGCCGAAACCGCGCTTGGGGAAAACTCCCCACAGGGGTTGGCTGGGCCAGGGGAGGGCGTGGGTGTGCGCCAGCGGTTCCCGCCTCAGCAAAACGTCCCCTCAGGGGTTGGCTGGGCGGAGTCACGACAGGACGGGACGCTCCAGAAGGACCCAAAAAAGACCCCAAACCCCTTTGGAATGTCAGGAAAACTAATCCAAAGCCACCAGAGGCTTATGTCCAAAAAGGAGACAAAGAAACCCTGTTACTTTATTTGCATAAAGGCAGAGATCATGGCCATTTCCTGTGGGATCTCTCAAGTTGTTGGAGGATCCAGCCTCCTTTTTATCCTAATTTCCTGGCCACATTTCCCTCTGTCTTTCCCCGTTGGCTGAGGTACTTGAGAGGTACAGACTTCCCGAATTGCCTAGGAACAGACTCCCTTCCAATGTGTACTCTCCCCTTCCCTCTCCCCCCCTCCCCCCTGTTTTCTTTTGCCTTGTGTTTCTGTTCTTTTTCTCTAAGTCCAGGGATTTAAGGCAGTCTTGAGTGAGTAACACTCCGTGTCAATTAGTGGAATTCCTATGGAATTTTTGGTTCCTCCCATTGCTTCTTTTACCTCTCAGTATCTGGCTTTATGTACAGCAGGCCCACAGTTTGTTTGTAAAGACGACTTCTCATTCCTGTCAGGAATTTAAACAAAACTGACGAAAATGGAGTAAATTTGAATAAATATGAGTAATTTTGAATCAGGGGGATGGGAAGCAGAAGAATTAGTTTGTTAGGAACAATGCATCTAGCTTGGTCAGCATACCAGAGCAGGAAGAAAAGATAAGAGACCACTGATAAGGGCAGCGGGAGTCTCGGACAGACATCCTGTGCTCAGCCCAAAACTAGCTCAAACCAGTCTCGAAGCTTAAACTCAGGCCAGGGGTATAAAGAGCATGCACAGGGAGGAAAGGTGAAAAGTTCAGGATGAGGAAGACTCCTGACTTCATCGAAACAAGACCCTCGGAGACCCTTACCAAAGCCAACAGACAACACTGCGCACGCAAAACGTAGATGTAAATGACTTTTGGGTTCCTTATAATACGAAGTGAGGCTGGGCGGGGTTAGGTGATGAATATGTATAGGCGTATTGGGAAACTTAATGAATATGGAACTTGTAACCTGATAAATACCAAGCTGAATGCAGCTGTCAGCACGCATGGTTTTGGAGGAGCTATTCCCCATGCGTTCCAGTGCTGGAATAAACATACCTACTTTACTACTTATTTAGTAGTGGAGTCTTTCCCGCTCATCATTTTGGCGAGCAGCCAGGAGAAACTCTGTCCAGCTGCAGGATCGGCTTAGGAGCGGATGTCCTAGGCACGCCCCAGGGCTTTCCTGGAGGATCTCCGCCCCTCGGCTCGCTCACTGCGGCGGACAGACAACAACCTGCTGAAACTGCGGATAAACGGTATGCTTTGCATTTAGGGTGCCTGTGAGTCGTACGCATGGCCAGGGCTGCTGGTAAGCCGCGAGGAGACGTCCCGCGCACAGTGTAGTCCCTGTGAGGGTAAAGGTGGGGCTTACGAGCAACCGGCTACCGGAGCCGGCAAGGGGGAATCACTGACCGACAGAGCGGCTGCCGGTGATCCTGAGAGCGGATCGGGTGATTCCAAAAAGGGGGGGACCCCTCCGGAGCTTGTCACCATGTCGGGAAAATGTAAGCGGGACCCTGAAGCTATTACAAGTGAGTGTTGTGAACATTTTTGCTACTAGTAGCTGGTTTGAATGTTGTTGTGTTGCTTATATGTCTGCTGTGGATATTGGTTGTTGTTGGATTGCTTTCATGTGTATGTGGCTGTATATTAGCTCGCCTATTTGTTTGTAAATCTTGGGTGGGCGTGTTGCCGTGTGTTGTTTGAGAGTGTGATATTGAAGCATTTGTTTGGGGAGGTGCTTGCTTGTTGGATTTGGAATCATAGCTGGGAGAACCCCTTCCCCTCAGTGGTTCGGTTTGGATTTGTGGGAATTTATAAATCCAATAAGACACTGGATAGAGACGAGAGGCAAACGAGTCCCTTTAGAGGGAATATACAGAACCTCTGCAGGAAGATTAGTGACTCTTGATTGGGAACAACCAGCAGCAGAGAATTTAGGGCTTGAAAGAGTATGTGGAATAGCTTGTTTTTGTGCATGCGTCAGAACTTTTCATTCAACAAGAGGGTGGCATGTTGCATGGGTATTAATACAGTGTAAAGTTTGTAAGAGAAGGTGGCACTAATCTTCTGCCAGGCGGCAGAGCCTGTGTTCTCAGTGCTATCAGGGGTACTCTAATGAAGTTGATTTTGAGCCTGAAATTTTAAAGATTGTGTGTGGAAAGTCACATTTGGTACCTGAGATTTGGGAAGTTCGGGAAGAAAACTGGGAAAGAACTGTGAGAGAGTGCGAAGAAGGATTTGGGTGGAAGCGAGATAAAACTAGGAGACGGAGATAGAAACAACAGTGGCTAAGCAGGGAGGGAGGTCGTTACCCCCATCCCTCAGTAGCTATATGGTAAAAGCATAGGCCCGACTCTTTCTGTTCATGTGTCCTATCTGCATGAGTGATAGGAGGGACTCCCTGCTTTGTGTGTGTGGGGGTAAGAAAACTCCAGCCCCACACCGGCTGTGGGTCTTAGCTCAGTGCGGATTTTGTGGAAGTCGGAGATGTTATAATTCTATTTATTTAGCAAGCAGAAATCTGTGCCCAGAGTGTTGGGAAGGCAAGGAACATTCTGTGTTGAAACTTTTGTGTGGCAAGGAGCATCACGTTCCTAAAATAGTGTGCTAGAAACAGATTGGGAGGAGATAGTAAAGACTTTTGAAGAAATTTCAAGTTGCAGCAAAGCAGGCTTGGCAGAAGGCATAGGAGAATTTATAAAGAGTGTCTTAAACACTATACAGGTGACCCGAAAGGGGTGGCACGGTATTTGAGTAAACTCAAACTCTGAATAGGATGGGAACCAGACAAAGTAAGGAAATTCCCAGAGCAAGCCCGCTGGGCTGTATCTTGGCACATTGGAAAGAGATAGTAGGAGCTGGAGGCACAGAAAATAAAAAGAACCCTTATAAAATATTGTACCCAGTGGGGGTCACTGTATAAATTAGAAAAGGAAGCAAAATGGCCATCTAATGGAACTTTAGATTATAATACCTTGCTCCAGTTAATGCTGTTTCTGAGACGGGAAGGTAAATGGGAAGAAGTTTCTTACACTGATGCATTTTTCTCCCTCCGAAATCACCCTGAATGGCAGAGAGATTGTGGAATCAAACCCCCCAGTGATCCTATGGTGCTAGCTCTGGAAAAAGAAAATAAAAAAGGCCGAGGAAGAATTAAGCAGTGTTGTTCGTCATGCAGTATAGGTCAGAGATGTACAAGGTCAGACAAAGTCTATCAAGCAGCAGCCCAGGGACAAGATGATGATGAACTAACAGATTTGCTTAAGCCTCCCCTTAGGAGACAGGAAGAGGATGCAGACTCGGAAGGAACACCAACGCCAACCCCCTCTCCCCCGGGCAGTCCTGTCTCGTCCCGAACCAGGAAACAGGCACCTCTGAGAGAGGCAGTGGCACCTGATGGGAATACAATGTTGATTAGAGTACCTTTCTCTACTGCTGACCTAGATGCATGGTATAACGTTGCCAAAAGTTACCAAAGTGATCCAGCGGGTACCGCTGAGCGCTTGCGACTTACAATCAAACAGCATAATCCAGATTGGGCTGATATACAATTATTACTGGGTGGACTAACAGAGACAGAGAGACAGTTAGTTTTGAAAACAGCTCGAGACTTGGCAGAGGACTATTACAAAACGCAACAATTAGATATAAAAGATTACTTCCCACTCCAGGAACCACACTGGAGTCCTAATAGAACAGCCGAATTAGAGAAATTAAAAAGTTATCAAGAATGGATAGCAAAAGGGGTGGAAAGGGCCATTCCCAAAACCCTAAATTGGTCAGCTTTGTATGCAGTAAGACAGGGTCCTTTCGAGTCACCATCCAAATTCCTGGATCGTCTGAGGGACGCAATGCACTGTAACACATGGCTGGATTTTGAGACCGAGGTAAGGGTACAACAGCTGGTATCTTTGTTTCTCAGACAGGAGATATCAGACCTAAATTGCAAAAACCTCAGGGGCCAGAGGGGAGGGACCTGGGAACTCTATTAGATGCAGCTTGGAGGGTATTCAGTAATCGAGAAGAAAGTTACAAGAAGGGATGAAGAAATTGGCAGCAGTAGTAAAGGAAGGAAATAGGGAAAAACCCAGACAAGGACCCCCCAGACAGGGCCCACCCCGGCTAAGTAAAGACCAATGCACGATTTGCAGGAGATTCAGTCATTGGAAGAACCAGTGCCCAGAAAGAAGACAAGAAGACCACCAGAACGGGGGAAACCAAGGAAGCAATATGCCAAACTCCGAAACCCCAGACAGTGAAAGAGTTACGGACTTTTCTGGGGATGACAGGATGGTGCAGATTGTGGATTTACAATTAAGGGCTGCTCGTGAAACCACTATACGAGCTCATTACAAAGGAAAGCAGAGATCTCCAGTGGACAAAGGAGGCTGTTGGGGTCCCTCCCCTGCCATGGAGCCCTGGGAGAGGGGCCCTGAGGGCACAGACACGGGGTTTCCCTGCCCCTGCTCAGCCTCGTTCCCATTGGTTGGTTTGTGTTCCCTGCGCGGGCAGAAGGACCCTTGGTCCCGTGACTGGAACAGTTCCTCAGCAGAGCTCCGGCCATGCGGCTGGAGAAATAAACATCTCTCTGAAACAGCTATCAAGAATCTGTCTGTCCGTATATATTTCCTTTCCACGGGACTCCTGGTTTGATATATGCACGTTGCAGGATCCCCACTGCAACAGGAGGCCACGCGGGCCTTCAGCCAGCTAAAGAATGCCCTCATGTCAGCTCCAGCTCTAGGACTTCCAGACGTGAGTAAGCCATTCTTTCTATTTTCCCATGAGAAACAAGGGATCGCCCAGGGAATACTAGCACAGGACCTGGGCCCATACTGATGGGCAGTTGCCTATTTCTCTAAGCAGCTAGATGCAGCAGCCAAAGGATGGCCTGGGTGCCTCAGAGCTGTTGCAGCAGTCATGCTAAACATCCAGGAAGCATGCAAATTCACCTTGGGTCAGAAAATGACTGTGCTGGTGTCCCACACGGTGTCCGCAGTGCTGGAAGTGAAAGGTAGGCACTGGCTCTCCCCACAAAGGCTCCTGAAATATCAAGCCATCATGGTAGAACAAGATGATGTAGAAATAGTGGTAACTAACATTGTCAACCCAGCTTCCTTTCTCAGCGGAAATCAAGGGGAACCGGTACGCCATGATTGCCTGGAGACTATCGAAGGCACCTCTTCCAGCCGCCCGGATCTACAGGATACCCCTTCAGACAACACAGAGACCTGGTTTACTGATGGGAGCAGCTACGTCATCAGTGGAAAGCGACATGCTGGGTATGCAGTTACCACCTGCTGGGAGGTGATAGAATCCGGACCCCTGCCAACAAACACCTCTGTGCAGAAGGCTGAAATAATCGCCCTAACCCGTGCCTTAGAGATGGCAAAAGGAAAGAAAATAAACATTTATGCAGACTCAAGGTATGCATTTGGAGTTGTACATGCACAAGGGGCCATTTGGAAAGAGAGAGGACTGTTAAATTCGCAGGGAAAGAACATCAAACGTGCACAAGAACTAATGTGGCTGTTGGAAGCAGTCCAGCTACCTGAGAAGGTAGCAATCATGCACACAAGGCACATCAAAAGGTGAGCTCAGAACTGGAAGAAGGAAATGATCTGGTGGACAGAGAGGCAAAAGAAGCAGCAAAAAGTGAGGTAACAACAACTGGAGCCTTGATCCTAGATAGACAACTTTCCCTAGAGGGTAAGCCAACATAGAACAAAAGGGACAAGAAATTGATTAAAGATGAAAGGGGAACATTTAACCAAGAAGGATGGGTTATCACTGCAGAAGGAAAATTGGTTATTCCCTCCCATTTGCTATGGTTACTAGTTAAAGAAGAGCACCAGAAAACACATTGGGAAACAAATGCCTTATATAACTGCTAAATTGGGAAAATTATTGCTAGATATTTATTTGAAACCATTGTGCAGGTAACCCAACAATGTAACCTTTGCCTTCAGACTAATCCCAAAAATACCCCCAAACTAAAAATGGGTCAAATTGGAAGGGGCCATGGGCCTGGACAGCAGTGGCAAATTGATTTTACAGAAATTCCAAGAAAAGGGGGGTATCGATATTTACTAGTGCTGACAGACACTTTTTCAGGATGGCCAGAAGCTTTTCCTACTAGGACCGCTAAAGCTCGGGAAGTAACCAAAGCGTTACTACAAGAAATAATACCACGCTTCAGAGTTCCAGCCACAATATCCTCAGATAGGGGACCACATTTTATTTCAAGGGCGGTACAACAAACCAGCCGACATTTAGGCATAGATTGGGAACGCCACACTCCATACCACCCCCAGTTGAGTGGCCAAGTAGAGAAAATGAATCATTTGATTAAACAGCAAATTGTGAGACTAGGGCAAGAAGCTAACCTACCCTGGCCCCAATCTCTTCCACTTGCATTGTTATGAATTCGGACCAAGGCCAGAATTAAAAAAAAACCTAAGTGCCTTCGAAATACTTTATGGGAGACCATATGGGGTACAGAAAGGAATATCTACCTAAATTGGGGAGGAGACTTTAACCACCAATATGATTGCTTTAGACAAACAGCTTAGAGAAACTGAAAAATGTGGCTGGAACCCGAAGTTGAGGCTTGGACAGTCCTGTACATGACATTCAGCCTGGAGATTATGTATATGTTAAGTCTCTTACAGAAAAACCTCTGGAACCACAGTGGGGAGGATGATTCCAGGTGCTTCTCATCACTTACACCGCGATTAAGATCAGAGAGCAGAGTGCATGGATTCACCATACTTGGGTAAAGAAGGCTCCAGAGGCCCCTTGGAAAGTGACCCCTGGGGATGATGAACTGAATTTGAAGTTTACCCAAACAAAATGAAAATATTACGGTGGCACACAAGTATAACCCAGAAAATTGGGGTTTTTTCAGTCATAATTATAGCCTTAAGCTGAAAAGTTATTCATAGGAGAGAAGACATATGGTCCCAAGCCTTTATGCAGTTTACTGGACTCATGGGGAAATATTCTGATTTAAAGGATTTCAACCTGCTGACTGTGGTCATGCATGGGAACCAAGTGTATATAAAGCAAGAATGGACAAAACAAAAAACTTGGCAACTTCAGGGAACTGTAAGAGAAGAAATCAAAATAAGATGCTGAATGATTAACGGAACTACTCATAAAAAAGCAACCCAAATCAGTGTCTCAACTACTCCTACAGACAAACATAATGAAATCTGTAGTCATTCAAGTGAAGTAGATTGTTGGTATAATTTTACATTAGCACAGACCGTTGAAGTAGTTTGTCTTTGGGCCCAGGACAGTAATGGACTCTCATTCAAATTCCAGATAAATGCCATGGCTAGGCCTACTACGACCTACTCTGGCAATCAGATCCAAACCCAGGTCACATCACTTAAATCTGAGCCAAAGGTTTATGAGATTGGCCCTTATGTAGTGAGAAACACAGGCCAGCAATTACTGCTGTTTAATCCAGAGTGGTCTCTTAAGCGTGTAGAACTACTAATGCAAATTAACATTTCTGAGATCCAACCAGCCTGCTCCCCTTTAATTCAAACATCCTTTGAAGGGTGGACAGCCTGGCTGCAGGAGCAAAGCCCCCTCAAGGGCAGAACGCGGAGAGACCTGACTGGCAGGCTGGGAACAGGACTGGGAGTCGTAAATGGGATTTGATTCAGAGATACTGATGAATAAATTGGCCACAGCAACCAGTGACCTGACCAAATTAAAACAGCCCCTACAATCTTCCCTATTAGCATTGGGAAACAGCCAGTGGCAAGTCTCAAAAATACTGCCAGACCTCGCAAAATTCAGCGACCTGGACCACGAATGATACTAAACACACTTGGCACAGCTCAGGACAATGTCTCATTAGCCCTTAGCTGCATACAAGCTCAATTATGGATGCAGTCCGCAGCTTCCTTAATCATAAGAGAAGGTAAGAAGGTGTTTTTCCTATTGAAATCTGAGGAGCTGTTTGGGACAATGCTACTAAATTAGAAAGAAAGCTCCGATCCTGGTGGACCTTGGTAAATTTCACCTATGACCCAATGACTAACATAGCTACTCCTTCGTGCTTACGATACGGAATGCCACAGTTGATATAATTCATCCTATTGTCACATTAGGACTAAACCATAAAGGGACAGATTTTACCCCTCCGAACACAGAGTATGGGCTCGGATGGTTGAGAGGAAAGTGGCAAACGGTAAATTTAGAATCTTGCATCACACGGGAACAACAAGGATTTATCTATGAAAGTAATACACTTGATGCCAGAAACATATGTCTTGATGCAGAACAAGGCATGTGTCACTTTGAGATCCACTCAGACACTTCACCAAAACCAGTACTTGTATAGATTGGCCAAGGTTGTGTATGCTTAAGAACTATCTGCACTTTTATGATGATAGATGACAGTAAAATAAATGTAGCCACCAGGAATCACTCTAATTTTTGTATTTGTAATTTTACCAAGATTGTTAGGTGTGACTTACCGTATTTAGCATCGGTTGTGTCTCATCAATTGATAAGGTCTAACTACACCATATACCATAAATTGCTACCCACCCCTATTGGGATGGGCCTCACATTAGTAAAGCAATTAGTGAAACATCAGGACCTAATTGAGATTTTAGAAGAAATCTGAAAGAATGGGAAAAAGACCTTAGTCACCATCCATCATGACACACAAGAAACAAGCAGAATCTTGCAAGGAGTAAAACAAGATGCAAGTCATAACTGGTTGTCCTAGTTTGAAAACAAACCAGTGGGAGACACCAAGTCAGAATAACAATTTAATAGGGAAATAAAAGGAGGGAAAAAAAATAAAGGCAGAAATCACTGGGTTAAACTGACAGAGTCAGGATACAACCTGACACCCTGTTAATCAGGGTGGTGGTAACAGTCCAGCAGAATGGTGGCTGCAGTCCTCTGAAGCGGTGATCCTGTAGAAAAAAGGGTCTGCTCTTCCTCAGAAGGTCCAGTGGTGGCTGTGTAGCTCCTGTCCTCTGGAAATGCAGTGGAAAGGTTGTCTCTGGTGTTCAGAATCTCAGATTATATCCAGGATGGGATGCTTGGTTCCTCCCTCTGGGTGGAGCATCTCACAATGGGGTCATGAGTCATGAGGCCAAGTGTTGATTAGGCTCATTAACAGAAGATAGTCCGGAGGGAGTTATCTCTGAGTCATTCGGCAGGACAATGATGGGCCATTAACAGAAAGATAGTCTGGGGGGAGGAGGCAAGGAAACACTGCCCCACCTGATTTCAACAGCTCATGAGGATGGTAATAGGATACACTGCAACCCAGGACAATATGGTATGTTCAAATATTTTTAATCTCAAATATTTCCAGGGTGCTTCTGTTTGGATTTTTCCAGGTGCAATCAGTAATCCATATTTGTGCAGAGCCTTTAAAAGCTCTGGCTGTATGTTTTGCAAATCCTGTTTGCAAGGAGATACTATCAATGTGTCATCTATATAGTGATGCAATAACGGTTAGGGAATTGTTCTCTGATAGGCAATAGAGCTCGGGCCACATACATTTGACAAATAGTTGGACTGTTTTTCATACCTTGTGGTAAAACTTTCCTTTGATATCGTTTTACAGGTGCAGCATTGTTAACAGCTGGTACTGAAAATGCAAATTTTGGTCTGTCATCAGGGTGTAAGGGAATTGTAAAGAAGCAATCTTTCAAATCAACAACCAAAATGTCCCACGTTGCAGGAATCATGGCATGCCTGGTTGCAGTGCACCCATGCTTTCCATGACTGCATTAATGCGTCTCAGATCGTGTACCAATCGCCATTTGCCTGATTTCTTTTGAATCACAAATACAGGAGTATTTCAAGGGCTGACAGACGGCTCTATGTGCCCTTGCAGTAACTGCTCATCAACTAAATTGTTCGGGGCGGCAAGTTTCTGTTGTGTTAGAGGCCATGGTGCCTGCCACACGGGACGGTCAGTTAACCATCGTAGAGGTGTTACTGGGTAGCAACCGCCCTGCTGCACAGTGACCACTATTAAAAATTTGTGCCAGTTGTCACTCCCCAAGTGGCCAAAACATCACATCTCATAAATTTAGAGGCGCAGCAGTCACATATGGGCGAACTGCAGCAACCTGGCTGTCTGGATTTTTTATGAGCACAAAATGCATACTTAAATAACTTTGTGTCATTCCCCCAAGACCCGCAATTGAATTTCCCACTGCAGTGACAGGCCACGAGTTTAGCCAGTCGTGATGTGAAATCACTGTGACATCTGCTCTCGTATCAATCAGCCCCTTAATCTTAACAGTCTGTGGCTGTGCCCCCTTCAGTGTTAGCTCACAAATCAGTTGCGGTCTCTGCTCGGAAAGTTGTTGAGTCCAAAAACCCTGAGGTGCGCCGGTAGAACCGAAGCCTTGGTCTCCTCTCTCTTTAAATCCGATCCTGGGAACACAAGACTTGAAAGGTACAAGTTAAGCAATACGAGTTTGAGCAGGTGTGACTGCAGGAGGGGTGGGTGTAGAAACCATTGCACAGATTTGTCCTGTAAAGTCTGCATCAATTACTCCCAGATGCACAAAAATCCCTTGCAAAGTAGCACTGGGTCTTCCTATTAGCAAAGCACTTAAATTTTGTCCTATAGGTCCATGTGCATCCAAAGGCACTTTAAGAACTGCAGGAGAGTCTATAATCACTGTGCTGGCAGTGCAAACATCCATCCCTGCTGAGCCTTTTGTTCCACCGGCAAGCCGTTCACACAACCTCTGCTGGGCGCAGCGGTTCCTGGGGAAGCATTTTTGTCTGCACACACTGTCCCCTCGTGTTCGGTCGGCAGTTTCCCTGATTTTTGAGAGGCTGCCCATTGGCACGGAAACAGGATTTACATGGTTTTGTATAATGTCTTGGTTTACCACATCGATCACACAGAACTGCTCCCAGAGTTACTTTGTTATTGGCAACTTTGTTAGTTGCTCCAGAGGACAGAGTTCTGTGCGGGCACTGAGACTTAAAATGACCAGGCTGTCCGCAGCTGTAACAATTATGTGTCATTTTAATAGCTTCAGCAACAGCCGTAGTAACAGACTCAGTTAGCATAGCCATTTGATGTGGTGCAGTCCCTATTTTTGCACATGCATTAATCACATCATTCAGTGAGGGCTTTTTCATATGTAGCTTTCCTACATTCCTCGTTTGCATTGTCTTGTGCCATTTGCAAAATTAAAGCTTCTTTTACATCTGCATTTGTGATTTGTTTTTCTATCGCATCCTGAAGGCGATCTAAAAAGGCCATAAAAGTCTCATTAGGGCTCTGTTTAATAGTTGTGTAGCTTTTCCCAGGAGCTGACATGCTTACTACTTTAAACAAAGCTTGCAAAGCATGGTCATGGGACTGCGCTAGGATTAAAGGGTGTAGGAGAGCCTGCAGCTGAGGCTCGTCCAAGGGGTGCAACCCCATTAATTGAGGCAAACTTGCACCAAACCGAGGATCAGTCATTGACAATTGCATATTATTTAAAGCAGTTTCTTCACAAAAAGCTCTCCACTCTGTCTCAAACATGGTATACTGAACAGGTGTACAAAGCAATCTAGCAATCTGCTTTAAATCAAAGGGAGTTAACTCTTCACTTCTTATGGATTTCAGCATTTTTGTCACAGCAGGGGACCCTAAGCTGTAATTAGTAGCAAGTTGGCGTAGCTCAGATAATACCTGCCAGTTAAATGGAACATGCTGATCAGGCACTTGACCCCTGCCTCTGATAACTGGGAAAGCAGAAATTACAGAGTCTTGTGGCTCTTTTGACTCTGGTGATTGCTGAATGATCTTAAGTCTTTCTGCGGCTTCAAAATCTCTATCAGATAACGCTTGGAGTCTGATATCTCTCAAACAGCAGCAGGATCTTGCATGCCCTGAGCTACAGATACAGGTTGCAACATTAAGGTATCTCTATAAAGCAAGCTATCATTTTGAACCCCTGGCACGGATTCCTTTGCACCTTGTACAAAAGGATTAGTAGCAGCAGACAGTGGAGGTGCAGCAGCAGGCAGTGGGGGTGCTGATGGCACGCTCTCATTTTCACCTTTTTCATCACTGTCACCCCTCCTGGTGGGTGGTACAGGTAGATCAAAGGGATTTGTAGGGACGGGGGGGAGAAGGGGAGCGAGAAACAGGATCCGAAAAGGGAGGAGGCAAAACCCTCTGTGGCTTGGATACTGGAAACAATACAGGTTTTTCCTTGCCAGCCTGTGCCCTGCCACCCCCTCCCGCTGCAATGTTCCCAGTCCCACCAGCATTATCTGTCTCTGTTCTCTCTGATGTGCCAGCTGCTGCAGCGTCTTGCTCTTTTTTCAGTTCTTTCAAAGTGTCTAAAACTAACCTCCATGTCGTCATAAATTCTTTAACAGTATCATCTGCCCTAGAAGCAAGGTCGAGAATATGCCATCCCACTGCTTCCCATATATAATATATATTCCCGTATACTAAAAGTGTTGACACATGTGGTCTCAATCCCTTGACTTTTGCACCAAAGCTACAGTCTTTGCAATGTCAGCTTATCATATTTTACGCCACGTCGTTTTAACATCCACATTCATATATTAACTACTGAATTTTCCTCTTGGGATGTATTTGCTCCCATTCTGTTATCAACGGGCTCACCTTTAAAAGGTTGCAGTCCGATCTAGATCTTGGTAGCTCTCCTCGCTACTCTCCTTCCCGTCGAGTCCCCTGTTCTCCACGCAGGCTTCCTGCTCTCCAGGCAGGCTCTTTGGATCACGTCTCAGGGTCACCACATGTGGCTTTTGTCGAGTGTAGGTACAAAAATGCTGTTAGTGAGGATCTTCTTGCTATTTTTCTAAGTCCGTGAGAGACTTTCCTCTCTCACAGAAGAGGTAGCAGGGAATGTAAACAACCAAGCCACCTGCAACCTTGGAAAGTCTTGTTTATGGTATAGTGGAGAATATTTTGATAATGGATGTTTTAGGATTTTGGCCAATCACCCCCAAGGGGTGGCTGGTCCTTTGTCCAATTAGACTATGAAGAAAAAAGTCTATAAAAGAGTTTGTAAAATAATTAAAT
Organism: Corvus moneduloides; assembly: GCF_009650955.1. NCBI lineage: Eukaryota > Metazoa > Chordata > Aves > Passeriformes > Corvidae > Corvus > Corvus moneduloides. The sequence continues at coordinate 2,092,405 of NC_045492.1, forward strand.
AAATCAATCTTGCTGCACAATTCCTGCCTGCTGGATCTTCTCCTCCTCCTCCTCCCTATGGCTGCGGGACACGGTGATATACCCTAGGAACCAGGCCAGCGCTAATAGTCGAGGTGGACATAAAAGCACACACTAGTTGTAATCCATTGTCGAGAAAGGTAGAAGATTTTTTTATTTTCTCTACTGCTATTCTTATACCTCTTCACAGTGCCTGTGGCCTAATTTAAGATTGGCTGCTTAGCTAACAATGACAAGGCTGTCTAACAAACAATGACCATTCAGGCAGTAAACAATCAGCTATACAAGCAAAAGTATAGTTGCTACATATTATCCACGAGCTCTTCCTTGTACACTCTCAATGTCCCATAACAAGAACATCCTCCCCTCGTGTCCAGAACATCTTGTCTCATTGATTACCTTCTTGTCCTTCTCTGTGGGTTTCACTAAAAGTGCAAAATTTCACTGTAATATTCTCACAGGTAAATTCTGACTGGTTTCAGGTCTGATTCTGGGAGATTGTTAGTCCAGCCGTTAATCTCGTCAATCAGCATCCTCTAGAATTTCCTCCTCCTTGTTTGCATAAATACAACTTTGATTTTATGAAATAATGACTGGGGTTTAAGCCTAAATATTCAGAATTACAACTTTTCAACATGACAGTTTGAGAGGTTGCAGTATTTCCCTGAATATAAAACAACCAACTGATTATTTAAGATCAGTAAACACTGCCATTTAGAAATAGTAACAAATTCATTTATTGCATCTGTTCTTGAAGTATTTATTATGGAAAGAGAGTTTTGGTGGATCGATGCCGCGTTTATTCCACAGGGTCCCTCGTGGAGATGCTTAGGTGGCACTCTGCCAGCACCCACGCGTGTACTCGATCTCACCCTCGCAGGTAGTCTCAAACAGCCACTCACACACACAGTCTAAGCACAAACCGGAGACAAAAAGGCGAGAGGGGTTCTCTGTATGCGATCCCACGGCATTTAATGAAACTAACACACTCAAAGGAAGCAGGGACAAAGAACCAAGGACGAAACGTGTGCGTGGTTTTATCCCAAAGGGTCCCAGGGGCGGGCAGAGCATCAGAAGCCAATGGTCTGAGGGCTAGGGGGCAGAGGCAAGGGTGAGTGACATAACAGGGGCCAATGGGAGAAGGGATGGGAGGGAGGAGAGAGTCAGTACCCAGTGGAATCTTGGTAAAGGGAGAGCTGTCTAGCGCAGAGGTTTATGGAGAGACCACTTTCAAAGCAACGTGGGGGTGTAAAGTGGATTTTGCCACCGCAACATTTATTCCACAGATTTGTCTGTGAAGAAATAACAAAATTATACACAAAAAAGAAAAAAAGAATGTGTCATCCATTTATATTTCTGCTGAAACAAAATATATTGTTTTCTGTAGAAAATTCTTGCTGAATTCAATAAATTAAACTTCATAAATAATAAAAATGGCAGGGGGGAAATAAATAAAATTCTAGTAAGTTAAATTCACTGGAAGTTTATTTAGTTGATTATTTTATTGGGTTTATTTATTTACCCTCTGCTATGCCTATTATTTTTTATGAGAGCGTATAATATTAATAACTCATGAGAAGTTTAATAACTTATTGAAAATTTACTAAGTTATTAAGCTTCTAATAATTTATTAGAAGGGGTTTTTTTCCATAAAAACTAAACAAAAAACTTCTGAAGCAAGTTTAATGAACTTCAGGAAAAATAAGAATAGTGAGGGAAATAAAATACTAATTAGTTAAATAACATCTGTCTTCTAATATCTCTATTAAAGGCTTGCTTTTAATCAAACTGTTAAAGAAATTATTTCTCATGGAGATGGGAAAACCTCCTAAAGTAGTTGTGGGATACAGATAGTAGCATCAAAGAATACTCCTGCATTATTTCTCTGAGCTTGTGTTCAAGTAGCAGCTTTCTGTTGTTTTGTGTGCTCCCTCAATGAGAGAGAAGTTCAAGGGGTTTTAAATACACATTTTGAAAATTGATCATTGCTTGCAATTTCAAAAAATGTAACCTCAGTCAGTTTTGTAGTAACTCCAGGCTGAGCTGAGAGAGAAATAGAGGCTTGATGGTGACATATGAACCAAATGACAAAGAAATTACAGTTCCCTGCTTCTCCCCACAGATAGAAACACACACAGGACTGGAAAAGAAATCAAGCAGTTCTTTGAACTTCAAAAATACTGCTTAAATGGATTTGTGCTGAAGGCAAAATGTATCCAGGCTGTAGCATGAAGAGAAACATCTGCTGGTGGATGGCAGCTGAGAGCTGAACATGGACCACAGCAGCACAACATCTGGAGGTGACACAGCGCAGAGTGTGCCTGTGGAGAAATGAGATTTTATGGTATCTGTGCAAGGAATGCATCATGGGAAAGCTGCTCAGTACTGTGACTGCTTCTGTTGCCCTTTTTCTATTGGCACATTGGTGTGTGAATGAGCAAGCCCTGAAACCTTTTGGTGTTTTCCAATAGCTTTTCCACTGCTGAGGATGAGTGAAGTTCATATAACTTATGAAGCCTTCTGTCTTCAAAACACAAACTGAAAGGCTTTCTGGTGTGTTTGAGGAGCTGCACTTGAATGAGGCTTGGCAGAGAGGTTGAAATGAAATAGTGGGAGCTGAAATATGCGGGACTTGCCCAGCAACCTGAGCTGCACTGCAGCAAAGGGACACTCTGCCTGAGCCCAACAAATAACTGCTCTAAACCTGCTGCTGGAGGCATGTTCCCCTTCCTAACACCAGGCTATGTAGGTACAAAGCTTTACTTCGTGTTTCCGTCCTCTTGAAAGCTTAAGTTCTCTAAGCATCACCCATGGGACATGTTCTTAGTCTGAATTTTCATTTTTCTTTGACTCCAGCAGTGAAGAAGGAAGGAGTCCTGACCAAATATCTATAAATTTATAAATATATTGATATTTTGTCACCTAGTGCAGTGAGAGGTATGGGAGCAGAGATGCCTTGTCTGGCCTTCTCACCCCAGCCTGGGGTCAACACACTCATAGAATTCAATTTGATCCCAAAAAAAAGCATTTAGCCACCAGCATTTGCTGACTGTTCCTCAATCCCAGCCTCACGGTCACTCTGCTGCCGCCAGCTCAGTTTTTGTTTGTCAGGACGAAGTGGTTTAAGCTACCAAGGGAACGGCTGCGGCTGTGTCAGGGGAAAATTAGGTTGGAAATTGGGAAAGAAAGGTTCTTCCCCCAGAGGGTGCTGGGCACTGCCCAGGCTCCCCAGGGAATGGGCACGGCCCCGAGGCTGCCAGAGCTCCAGGAGCGTTTGGACAGCGCGGCCAGGGATGCCCAGGCTGGGGTTGTTGGGGTGTCTGTGCAGGGCCAGGGGCTGGGCTGGGTGATCCTTGTGGGTCCCTTCCTTCTCAGGAGATCCTGTGGTTCTGTGAAACTATGGTGTGATGGGAATTTTTAGTTTGCTTGTTTTTTGAGTTGGTTTATTTTTTCCCCCATCCTAAATTGAACTATGATATAAGTTTTGCTAGAATTAAGAGCAGTCATTTACAAAAATATACCTGTCAGGAGGAAACTGCTCTCTGCTTGACAGAGACACCCCTCTGGTGCTGACCAGCATGTGCTGAAATGCTCATAGTCAAGAGAACTGGGAATTAAGTCATGAGTGTCCCAAGGGAGTCCCTTTCACTGGCTTGGCTGATTTCAGGCAGTACAGTGCACCCAAGAAACCCCAACTGACTGATACACCCAGTTCATCTATCTCTCATCCATACAAGCCCCACAGTTCAATATCCTGATTTAGACATGCAACAGGGAGTATATTCCAGCTGCCTGATCTGAACTTTATCTGGTTTCCTGGAACTTCAGAGCCCTGAACAGATTTCCTGTGACCTGAAGGTTTTTGTGGCAGTTTCTGTGCACAAAGTGGAATTCAGAATGAAGGTTATAACATAGCCCTGCAGACTGGGATTCCACATAGCCAAACTGATGGTACCTCCTTCAGTACAAAGAGAACAAGAGAAGAAAACATCCTTTCCAAGGAACAGCTTGGCAGAAATGCTTTTTATGGGCTGGGATTGGTATTTCTGGCACCCTCTGCCTTCAGAGATGGCCTGATCTCCATAGAGGAAAATGGGTCTTGTTCACATGTAGGCAAAGCTCCAATGCTAGAGGAAAACAGCTTGAGGCAGGAGAGAATTTCTTTATCACAAAGTGCTAAAGACAAAATTAATTGGTGCTGAGAGAAGTTATTGGGGATGGCCAGTGAAGAAAGTTGGACTAATTTTGAGACATCCTTACAGGAAAAGAAAAGGTACCTGGGATTGCCATGGCTTTTGTGCCTTCTGTTAAAGCCACAGCACTGTGTGGTGATAGGAAATTTGGCATTTGGAAGTGGCAGCAAGGGCGAGCCTGGCAGGAGCACAGCAGGGCAGTCACTTGGCTCCATGTGCACAGCTGTGTGCGGCACTAATTCTTGGCCTCATCAGGTGATTATCGTAACACTGCTTTGTTCCATCTTATTGTATTTCTCCCCTTAATAACATCCAATTAACTTCTATTCAGGACTGCCGAGTACAAGCCAAAGCAAGCTGTGCCTGCACACATGTCACTAAAACCCCTTCAGAGGCTGGATGCCTCTCTCAGACGCATTAATATATCACTTATTACCACAAATGTGTCTTGTATTTAATTTCCATATATCTATTGAAGCCATTCCAGCAGTTTAATGCCTTGCCCTTTTCTCTCTCACTGACTCACAATGGTTCAGCTCTGAAGTGAATCTTTATCACAAATTCCACTTATTTTCCATGGAGAGAATTTGGAGCTCGATTGACTCTCTGTGTTTTCTTGTAACTCTGAGTGCATCCGCTGCACTCAACAACATTTGAGGCTTACCAGCTGCAGGGCTCCTTCCTAAGGGAATATTTGACAAGAAACACAGAGGATTCAATATTTTGTTGACTCTGAAGTGGTGGTTTTGTGAGAAATTCGGGAACTTGAAAAATACTGGATTATTTTCTTCCATATTTCGAGCCTTTAGTGTGTACTTACATTTTGGTTTCAGGCTTTTCTGCCTCACTGCTGGTGGAGAAGTTTTGGTTGGTTCATTGGGGTTTTTGTTGGCTTGTTGGTTTATTTTAGAGAAAGAAAACCGAGTGTCTGCATTACCTGAACTCCACTTCTTCTTGTAAATCAAACAAGTATAATTTAAAGAATACACCTTGCTCTTGCAGAGCTGGATACAAACCCCACTGTTCACTGCAACCCACAGGTCTTTCTGTTGGTTGTCTTTGTATTGCCATGTAAAAGCAATTTGCCCCTCAATCATTTGAGTGCCTAGATGTGTTAAAAGGTGATGAAGAGTCTACTGCATGTCTAAAAGTGGCTCTGGTGGCTCCTTTCCAAAGACAGACTTTTTAGTTTGTGGTGGTTTGTTTTTGTTTTTGTTTTTGTTTTTGTTTTAATTTTCTTTTTCCTCCTGGTGGTCCAACTGCAGCTTGTAATCAAATATCATCCTCCTTCTGTGAAACTAAAAATGCTGCTTACTGTGAAGGTGTGTTCCTTAAGTTGTTCTTGTTGATACTGGGAAAGTTGTGTCTTGATTTTTGCAGCCCAGATCATGACTGGAGGGATGTTACTGAGGGTAGGCTCATAAATGCACACCTTGGTGGGCAGGGTGAGGCTCCCCTGCATCTGTGGGGGATGGAGTTAGGAGTGTTGGGTGGCATCTGTCACTTGTCAGCATGTTTAACAACCTCACAGAAACCTCTTTTCACATTGTTTGAACACATAATTAGGGAAAAAGAAAGTCTGTGGCGAGAATTGAATCAGCGAGCTAAAAAAGTAAAGGGAAAACTTCAGGTCTGAAAACAGAATGGGTTAGAATTATTTCATGTGCTTCTCACTGTAAAATCTCATGTGATGAGAGCAGTGGATACTGTTTGCTTCCCAGTGAACCCTTTGTCAAAGACACTGATCTCATGGGTGCAGGAGGAAGCTGGAGATTGTCTTCCTTCAGGAGGGGCTCTGGCAGGAGCAAAGATTGCATCCAGCTGCACAGAAGTCACTCCCTGCCTGCTGTGTTTCAGCTGTATTTCTGACCTGAGCGCTTCTCTTCTGTCTTCTCTCAGTCTTATCTGGGCTAATACAAAGAGACAAGAAAATCTCTGCACATATCTGACCGTGGGCATTAAAACACCCCCAGTTTCAAGGTCAAAGCCAGACAATTTGGGAGAGTTAAAAGCTGTAGTTACTGCTATAGACAGACAGGGTAATGGGAATAAAACCAGACATCTGCAGTGTTGATCTTAATATAATTATCCATCTGCAATGGCTGATGCTCCAAGGGAAAAACAGCTCAAAAATCACAGTGGAATCATAGGCCTTTTGAACAGCATTTCAGCAGCAAGGAGATATTTTTGAAACACTTCCTACTCCTGAAGGCTCTGCAATCGTTGCAGCAATGGGAAAGCAGAGGAGCATCCTAACAACAGTCATTAATTAAAGTAAAACCTCTGTATTGATTGACAGAGTATAAAGGCAGATAGGGCAGAGCAGGGGGGAAGCTTTGGACTCTACAAGTGATCTTCTGATGTGGACAGATGGGATCTGGACCCCGGTGGGATGTAATTTTGAGCTGTAATGCTGGAAGACGTTGTCTTTTAAAGTGGTGCCCTTTAATGACTTTAATGACTCTTTTAAATGCTGCAGAGTGACACTGCTGTGCAAATTCCAGAACCCACCCCTCACCCCCAAGCTTGTGATGCTCACAGCAAGCAGATTTTGGGATGTAAAGTCTCTAAGTGAAATATTCTGTTTGTAGACATAAGATGTGCCAGATTTTCTCCAGTAGATCTGCATTGATGTTAATCAGTTAATATGGTGACATTCATTGGATTTGGGAAATTAAAGTCTGTGACTGTGATGTAGCTCTTATTTCTTTTACTTCTATCTTGGCTAGGAAGGTAGAATATTTTAATTTTTTTTTCAATATTTTATATTATTTTTATTTATTTACTAAAAAAAACCACCAAAAACAAACGGGTGTTGGGGGAAGAAATACACCAAGTTTAGCTCTTCCTTGTGACTATAGAAAATGTGGAATAGGTTTCACTGAACTCATGTTCATGATGTTTTATTTCACGTACTGTGGGAAAAGCAAAGGAAGGAAAAAAAACTTCTTCATTGGCTTCCTGAGGCAGGAATAGAAGAAGGGGGTCATGGTGATTGTACCCACCCTCATCCACACAGGCAGCCTGCATGGAATTTTGTCCCTGTAGGCAAATTTTTGAAAAAGTACTGTCCAGGTCAGGTCATCTTATAAGCACGTATTTGCCAGATTGAAAGAGAAATCGGTGTTCTGCTTAATACACATTTCACACAAGGATTTGGAGTCTTTTCTGAAAAGAGAACTTTTCACGAAAAAGCCAACACCGAGGCTGTTCCTGTGGCTGTTGTTACCTTGCTAAAAAGATCACTTGGACACATTACTGCAGGCACTTCAGAATCTCTTTTTGGCTACTCCTTTACCAATATAATGACATTACTTGAGGACCATTATTTCCAAATCCTCCAAATTAAAATGTCTTTGGTTTCTTATAAATCTTCTGCTGCTTCTTCTGCCAGTGATTCTGGTGTTTACAACTCTCTCGACTTGCAGCAATAATCTCTAATTTTTTTTACTTTCCACTCCCAATCTTAAGACACTAGTCCTTTGCATGTTTACCACCCCATCTCTTTGTCTTCTGATGTAATTTTATACTCTGCTATTCTTTTCTGAGTTCTGTTTTAAAACCAGCAAGGGTGGAATTATTGCGTTAAGCAGTAATCACTTAAAGAGATTTATTTTATGCTTTTCGTAATGAAGATTTTGAAGCACAGAGGTTCCAAGAACTTGACTCTTTGTATGCACTAAACATGAGGGAAAGGAAATACTGTGTCAGTTAAGCATAAATCAGAAAATGCTTCCTTCATAAAATCAAAAAGTTTTACAGAAATATACGACTTTTGATGAATTCTCTCCAAAGTACTTACAGGTTTTGATGAACTCTTGCCTGCTTTTTTGATGACTTCTTGCCTTGGCTTTGTGCTTTTTTTGGAAGAGTGATCTGAAATGCTTGACTGGTTGTTTGGTGGTGGTGCTTTTGGGATTTTTTTCTTCCCCCTCCATAAAGAGGCTTTTAGGGAAAATATCTTTTTTCTAGGATCCATCCTTACCTCTGTGCAGAAGCAATCCAATCCACAGTTGTTGCAGCTCCACCAAGAACTTCTATCCATGCTGTATCACCTGGTGTTGCTCTTGCCAGGAAAATTAATCCAAAACCAACAGAGGTTTATGTCCAAAAGGCAGACAGAGGAGTCCTCTTACTTTATTCAAATAAAGAGAGAGGTCATGGGCATTTCCCATGGGGTCTCTCAAGTTGTTGGAGGATGCAGCCTCCTTTTTATCCTAATTTCCCGGCCACATTTCCCTCTGTCTTTCCCCCACTGGCTGAGGTACTTGAATAGCCAGAGATCTGCCGGGATGAACCACGCTTCTCACAGAGATATGATGGAACTCCATTTATTCTACTGTCAGTCCCATAGTTATACCCTAATTCCCCAAGCACTCATAAGCAAGCTCCATACTATTGGGGTACAGCTACTGTTCACGCGGCCTTTAATAGCGAGCGATTGGTTACAGATTAATATGCACACGACTAACTAACATAAATCTTTCTCTTTCTATGGTCAGCATCCCCCTCCCCAACATCCTGTCGGCTTGCCACATCAGCATTGCTCTTCTGTTTTTTCCCTAGTCAAGGACAGTTCACTAATATAGCCTGGATTGTGCACGTAGACGTGTCCCTGTTCACTCAGCCATTTCTCTACACGCTTGAGAGGTACAGACTTCCCAAATCGCCTAATAAAGACCCCCTTCTAATGTGTACACCCCTCTTACTCTTTTTCCTTGTGTTTCTGTTCTTTTTCTCTAAGTCCAGGGATTTAAGGCAGGCTTGAGTAACAGTCTGTGTCCATTAGTGGAATTCCTATGGAATTTTTGGTTCCTCCCATTGCTTCTTTCACCTCTCAGTATCTGGCTTTATCTACAGCAGGCCCACAGTTTGTTTGTAAAGACAACTTCTCATTCCTTTCACTCTATTCCAGTTCATCTTGAAGCAATGCCCAAGGTCATAAATGATCATCCCCCTGAACCTGGGCAGGCTTTTGGCAGAGTTCTGTGTGTTATTGTTGTGCATCTGAATGCTTCATTTCTTAAGTCCACGCCAGTTTTGTTGTCGCTTCTTTCCTGGAAACAATTGTAATTAAATCTGAAGGCCCCTTATAAAATATTTCTGTTAAAACTTTGGTTACAAGCTCTTCTAACTGCTTCAATCTGGCCCCAATGTCTTGGAAGGGCCTTGTGTATTCTTCTGCCTATTTCTGTGTTGTGTTTCATTTATGTAATTTTACCATGTTATTTTCATTTGGTTTAGAATAATGGAATCACTGAGGTTGGAAAAGACATTTGAGTCCAAACATAAACCTAACACTGCCAAGGCCACCCCTGAACCATGTCCCTCAGTGCCATCTTCATGTCTGACAAGTGCTGAGGTTTTCTGTGTCCTGCACAGACAGGGAGCTGCTGATCATGCTGTTGATTTGTGCTCAGCTCTCTAAAACTACCTTGGATGGATCTTTCTCAGCTCCATCTTCTCTTGCACCAATTATTTCTCCTCTGTCGTCCTTCCATCCCGATTTATACTTTCGCAGTTTACATACTTAAAAGAAAACAAAAATATGGCCAGATTTACAACTCTCAATTTCCAGCTGCATTTGATTCTAATTTCATTTTTGCTCATTTTAAAGCTATGTAGTGTGCCACTGTTGGTTTGTATGATTGTAGTTTCTTAATCACTGTTCTGCACCACGCTGCATCCCTCTCTGTATGTGTGACATTTGGCACTAATACTTTAATAATAATCTGTATATATTTGAACTAGCTTGAAAGCAAACCAGTGAGAGACTCAAAAACAGAACTACAATTTAATGGGAAAATTAAAATCAATGCAATAGTACAGAGACACTGCTAGAGTCAGGACACAGCCTGGCACCTGCCGGGCAGGGCGCTGGGAGCAGCCCCATTAAATGGTGGCTGCAGCCCTGCTGAAGTGATGGATGTGGCTCTGCTGAAGCCGTGATCCTGTAGAAGGGTCTGGTGTTCCCCTGCAGGTCCAGTGCTGCTTATGGAGCTCTTGTCCTCTGGGAAGCCAGTAGGTCAGTGTTGGGGCCCTCCCCCTGCCATGTGGTCCTGGGAGAGGGGCCCTGGGGGGTAGGCATGGGGTTTCCCGAGCCCCTGGTCAGCCTCATTCCCCGTTGGTCGTTTTGTGTTCCCCTGCATGGGGAAGGACCCTCAGGTCCCGTGATTGTGACAGTTCCTTGGCAGAGCTCCAGCCATGCAGCTGGGAAAATAAACATCTCTCTGAAACATCTATCAGGAATTGGTCCATATATTTCTTTTCCACGGGCCTCGTTGTTGATACACGTGTTGCAGTATCCCCCCTGTAACAAATGGTGCAGAACTGCGAGCAGAACGATCCCCGATCCCTACAGCGACTGATTTGTGAGTAATCTCTGGATTTCTCTTCTTGTTTTGTTTTGCTGTTCCATCTCTAAACTATGGAGGAACTGTGGAAGGACTCCTGGCTCTCAGAGCTGCATATGGACATTTATCTTAAACTTGAAAAGGTTCTTGAACAACGATTTGTAAATTTTAGCTTAATTCAAGCTCAAAAGGAACTGAAACATTTCCTTTCATGGTTGTTTAAGAACTTTTTCTACGTTTCTTGGGATTTAATTCTTACCAAAGACTTTTGGAAGACTGGACACAGTTAATACTGGAGTCAAAATATATGCCGATGGAAGAATATTTTCGTGAATATTATTTAATTACCGAGACTGTTGAACAATGTCAGCTGTGTCCTGGCAAAGGGAAGCCTGGCTCAGGGACCGTGCGGCCTTGCCCACGTGGACCGAGCGCTCTGCGAGCAGCAGCGAGGCAGTTCCCGCGCGCGGGCGGAGCCACGCGAGCCGCAGTGTCGGTGGTGGAGCGAGGCGTGGCAGGAGCGGCGGGACCCGGCGGTGCCCGCCCGGCCCCACGCAGTGCGTGGTGGAGCGAGCCCCGTGAACGCCTGGCCCAGAGGGGTGACAGCTGGCGGCAGCTGGCGGCGGTGGCGGCGGGGCAGAGCCGTGCCTAGCCGAAATTCTGGGGCAGGGCGCGGGGGGGTCGTCACTCAGGGGCCTGGCCAAGATGTGGGCGCGGCCCCAGGCAGCGGCAGCACAGCTGAGAGCAGAGCCGGCAGCGCATGGGGAGCTGAGCAGCACAGCCCGGCCCGGCCCGCACAGCCCCGAATGCGACCCCGGGAAGAGCGCGCAGGCACGAGCAGCTCCAGCGGCCCCAGCAGCCCTGGCAATTCCAACATGGGAGCAAGCGAAAGAGAAAGAGAAAGCAAGAACGCAGCGAGACAGAAAACAGCAGCCACTCGGAAAAAGGCAAAAATCATTGTAGCTAAGGTTTTAGGAATAGTAAAATGGTATAATGTTAAACAAAATTATGGTTTTATAACAAGATGTGACAACCAAGAAGACATATTCATTAATAGAACTGCTATTAAAAAGAATAACCCTGAAAAATGCAGCCCAAGCTTGGGAGATGGAGAAGTGGTAGAGTTCAGGATTATTCAAGGAAGGAAAGGCCTGCAAGCAGCAAATGTCACTGTGCCTGATGGTGTTTCTGTGAAAGGCAGTATATATGCTAAAAATCATAGTCATGTTAGACAATATCTTCATTATAAGCCCCCCCTACAGTCTCCCTTTCCTAATCCCACCTTTCCCTTTTACCCCATGTCCTATTACCCCCAGTGTATTCCCAATCTGTTTTTTCACGCATGGTTTCCCTCACAAAATGATGCCTTTGCCAATTGTTTCCCCAAAAATCCCTTTCCAATGCCGAATGGGGGATGAAGAGGGGGAGAGAAGAAATTATCTGTTGTTGTTTAGAGTTCCAACAGGTACAAATGGAAGAAACCCTCTCCTGCCTCAGTTTCCCCACAAAGCATGCCCGGAGAGTCCCTTCTGTCTCCCTTCTGTCAGCCTTAAGATGTTCCAGAGAAAAAATCCATTTGGACATTTAAAGACTCAGGAGGGTGGCTTGTTTTGTTTTAAAACTGTTCTTGTTGTTTTTCCAGTTGTTTTCAATGTTAAGTTTTAAATCTCTTTTTGTTAAAAATAAACAGGTGAAGTGTTGGGACCCTCCCCCCTGCTGTGGCGTCCTGGGAGAGGGGCCCTGGGGGGGAGGCATGGGGTTTCCCTGGCCCTGGTCAGCCTCGTTCCCCGTTGGTTGTTTTGTGTTCCCCTGCATGGGCAAGGACCCTCAGGTCCCATGATTGAACAGTTCCTTGGCAGAGCTCCGGCCATGCGGTTGGAGAAATAAATATCTCTCTGAAACATCTACCAAGAATCAGTCCATATATATTTCTTTTCCATGGGCCTCGTTGTCTGATACACGTGTTGCAGTATCCCTGCTGTAACAGGTCAGGGCTGCCTATGCTGTTCCAAACCTCAGCTTACAGCCAGGCAGGAACGCTCGGTTCCTCCCCCTGGGCGGAGCATCTCCCAGTGGGATGATGTAACTTGATGGGCCATGCAGTGAGGCTTGGTGGCCCATTAGCAGAAGATATGGCCCGGAGGGAGTTATCAAGGATGTGTCATGGAAGAGATAAAGAACCCTGCCCCAGCTGGTTTCAACAGCTGGTGATAGAATGCTCGATTTTGGTTACATCTTACACTGTAACCTGAGACAGTCTCAAACAATTTCTTCCATGCGTGTCAACAGCAAGAAGTAGAGTTGTTCCAGTTTTTGTTGTGAGCTCAGGACTGTGCTGGGAAGACTGTGCCTGGAGGAGCTGTGGGTTATACTGGTACCATCCCCAGCATCCTCACTAGGAAATTATGGGCAGTTAAAAAAAAAAAAAGGAGAGCATAAGTTTTAGCTTTGAATGTTAAAGAGTGTTGAACATGAGCTAAGCAGAGCACTTACAATCATAGAATCACAGAATATGCTCAGCTGGGAGGGACCCACAGGGCTCATCCAGTCCAGCTCCTGGCCCTGCACAGACACCCCAACAACCCCAGCCTGGGCATCCCTGGCAGTGCTGTCCAAACGCTCCTGGAGCTCTGGCAGCCTCGGGGCCGTGCCCATTCCCTGGGGAGCCTGGGCAGTGCCCAGCACCCTCTGGGGGAAGAACTTTTCTTTCCCTGATACCCAGCCTGACCCCCCTGACACAGCTGCAGCCGTTCCCTGGGTGCTGTCCCTGTCACAGAGCAGAGATCGAAGCTGCCCCTTGGGAGGAGCTGCAGCCCCAGGTGGGGTCTGACCTCAGTCTCCTCCAGCTGAACAGACCAAGTGCCCTCAGCTGCTCCTCATGGGCTTCCCCTCAAGGCCCTTCATCCTCCTCCTGTCCCTCCTTTGGACAATCTCTAACAGCTTTAGATCTTTTTTAGAAGGTGGTGCCCAAAACTGCCTCCAGTACTCAAGGTGGGCCCCAGTGCAGAGCAGAGTGGGACACTCACATCCCTCAACCAGCCTGATGCAGCCCAGGACACTTGGAACCAAAGCAAGGATTGTGCTCTTTGGGGTCATGCCCAAGCTTTGATTTTCACCCTCAATACCATCTAAATCTTTGTTCTTGTGCCCCTACTCTTTCCTCACTGTGTGTTGCTGGATCTCAACACTTTCTCCTGCAGTGCCATTGTCAGGACTTTATTGCACTTCTTTCCCTCTTCTGCTTCTTTTATTTTAAAATAAAATTTTCTGTGGATAAATCCATGCTGTTGTCTTCCTTGCCTCCCCAAGACATTACCAACCCTCCCCAAACTCTAGTCCTGGCTATGCTTGCAGAGTCTGCTGCCATCTGGGATGTAGTCAGCCTCATCCCTGGTCCTGCAGCTGGAGGTGGGAAACCCTGGGCTGTCCTGTCACAGCAGCTGCACATTCCCATGGGGTATGGTGTGAACAAATGGAACAGAGGGAATCTGCAGGTCTAGCCCTAATTATGGAAATTTCACCATGATGTAGCAACACTGTCTCACCACTATTTTAACAGTTCTGGGGCATCTTGGATGGACCCTGGAGCTGGTTCCTTGCTCTCCTTGTCCAGGACTGCTGATGGATCCTGTTTGCACCTTGTGGGACTGTACCTTGCTACTGAGGGCATGACTTGCACTGGGGCCACCCTTGGCTTCTGGCTTGTCCCCCCCCCAGGAAGCCCCGTTGTTGCTGCTTTCTGATGCATCTTGTTGCAAAATCCTCATTTTGGAGTTCCAGTAAACTACTGCTGCCTTCTAGTGGTGTTACAAGCTGCCCTCTGGCTTGTGTTTGAGTGGAGCATGATCTCACAGCAGCTGCTTTGGGATGGAAAACAGAAGAGCAAGGATAAAACAGGTGTTTTGTGACCAGTCTCTCTCTCTGGCCTTGCAGCCAGCAGGGTGATAGCTGTAGCAGAAGACAGCTGAGATATTTTGTGGTTCAGCTGCTCTGAAGCTCATTCTCTCTAAAGTGTGCTCGGTTCACCTTCAGGTCATGCTGCCACTGTAAGAGGAGCAAGAATTCAAACTGAGCATCTCCTCGGGGTTGATGACAATGATCAGAGGTTGGTCACTCTGTCACTGCAAAGGCCTTTGTGGCCCCTGTCACTGAACCTGTGCTGGGTAAGGACCCGCTCCCAGAGCTGAGCTTGCAGGAAGTGACACTCAGTCACTGATGAGATGCTGAGTCCAAACCATCTCCACAGTGGTTTCAAGCACTGTCTGCCTGATGCAAGGTGTTGGGAGAGCCACAGGAGCCCCTCGCCTGTACAGGGAGGAAGAGGAGGAGGCCTGGGATGAACAGACCTCAAGCCTCAAGCTCTGCCTGTCTGTACTGTGTAGATGAAGCATTTGCCTGGGGCTGATGAAGTAAAACTTACAAAGAATATTTTTCCAAATGATGAAAGATTACTTAATTACGTGACCTGCAAGAGGTGAAAGAAAGAAAGGTATGATATTAAAGAAATATGGAAGGTAACTATGATATGGCCGGAGAACAGAATGGGTGCTTTGCATTTCCAGTGTTATTAAAGGTATTTATGACAAAAGGATTAAAGTATGGAAAAGGCTTAAAAAAACCACCAGAGGAAAAGAAAAAATCCAAACCCAAACTCAACAAAAGCCAAACAAGAAGAAAACAAAGCTGACAGACAAGAGAAGAATACTCAACTCTATACCATGAAGTAGAACTGCAGTCCAGACAGAAAGTGCCCTAAATACAGAGACACTCTGAGAAATCATGAATGGAAAGAGCTGTCATAATTAAAGTTCAGTAGGACAAAGGACAGTCTAAATCTTAGAAAAATGAAGGCTTTTCATAAAGTGACTCTTTTGACAATGCAGTGATTCATTAAGCTCAGCTCTGCCCAGCTACATTTATAGTTCCAAGGCGATTAAAAAATCTGTGGCCTTTGGAGTTGTTTGCTGTGTAATTAGGAATGCACCCATTTTTCTGCTCGGCTTTTAAAAATGGGTATTTTATAGCACATTCTCTGTACTTTCAGCAGTCATTGCTTCCTGATGCTCCGACTGTGACTTTGGCAAGCTCCAAGCTCCCTGGTTCTCAGCGCTGCTGCTGTGCTCCTCACACAATGTGCAACATGTGGAAATCACTGAGGTCTTCTGCCCCACATGCCAATAACTCAAAACCAGATCAGGACTGCTGTCCTCCAGAAACCTTGAGTTCCTACAGCAGTGCAAGGGAGGAAAATACCAAGTCTCTTAGTTAGGCTTCTTATTTCCACCATTTTGGCAAATTTTAAAAGCCACAGAGATTTTCTGTGAGAAAGCCAGTAAGAATCTGTCTCCACTTAATGCAAACGTTATTTTAAATGCCTTCACTGAACACAAACAATTCCCTTGTGTGCAAGGCAAATCCTAGAATTGTGGGTTCTCAACCTTGGCCTCTCAGTGCTGTAGTCAAAAAGAAGAAGCAAATTTAGATGAATGAAAGACCCTAAGGCTCCTTTATAGGAAGCCCTGTGAAAGCAAGAGACTCTTCCAGAATGTTATTTTAATTTTTTGCACTTTGGAGATTATGAACATGTCAAAACTAATTTTCAAAGCTGCTTTGGCCATACACCATTCATCTGGGGCTGTTTTTGTTTCCTTCTATCATGGGGTGCACAAGAAGAATTTAGAAATTCAGTTAAGGAAAAGACTTGCATGATCTGCAGTTGCCTTTGGATGCTTTTACCTGATGCAGGAGTGAGGACTTGAGAGACAGCTGGGCCAGCTGCAGCAGATGAGTCTGTTAACACAGAAATGTAACTCTGTCCAGAATACAAGGGTTAAGGTAACTTTAAGAAAATCCAGATTTTTTAAGATTACATGCCCAAATCCCAGTCTAAAATTATTAATCCAAAAAAGAGATCATGAGTGCTGAAAAAGAGATACTTTGACTTTGTAATGAGCCAAACATCTTAGTACTGAGGAAGAATAGTGAAAGAAGAATAAAAGCATTTAATGAAAGAAAGCTTTGCTTTGGTTCCTATTTAGTGTCTGTTCCTGCTGATTTGTTTTTCTGAATCAGAGTACTGATGGATGGAAAAATACTCATCAGAAAAGGTTACCTAAGGGATTTTATTGAATTGTTAATAGCATTAACAATTAATACCAGTTGCTAATAGCAAAAATTGTAAGGGCAATCTATAGATGTGATGTGACTCTGGTTTTACCCTTTTAGATGATGATAAACCCTAATCCTGCAGTAAAGGTTTGCAATATGTGATCCAAGCTGTTGATCAGTCCTACACAGGGACACCTGGACCTGCTCCTCCTGCAGCAGTGCTGTGCCTGGAGGCATCAGGGGGTGCATCTTCCCACCAGGGTTTGCTCCCTGATCTCCAAAGTACTGCTGTGTTTCCATTTTCTGCCTCTAAGTGGACTGACTGCAGTCCTGACAGAGAACACCCAATCTTTGTGTTTCAGCATAGGGGTTTCCCCATGTTCAAGAGAATTTTCAGGTTCTTGTGCCCCTCTGGGATGAAGGGCATACTGCCTGGGAAAATATTCCTGCATAAACAAGACTGATGACCTTTTTTTTATAGTTAAAGCAATGAGAACCAGAGAAGCAGGAGGCAGTGATGGAAGGAAGGTAAGAGCAGGTGTGTTCAAACCAGGCCTCCCTTTAGCACCCAGATTTTCAGTGAAGAGACTCCTGATTGTGTGCAACTTTCTGACAACAGCTCCCTGGCAAAAGGAAGGATGCATGGAGGGTGTTTAGTGTGCAGCAGGGATAATCAATTCCTAAAACTTGGATCAGGGGACCAATGGCTTCTGAGCCATCACAGTCCCTGTGCCAATGGCATCACAGCACAGTGGGAAGGCAGGAATTGCACTGGGAAGATACAGCTGGATGGTGTAAAACAAATGAGGAACAGACCTGCCCCTCCACACAGTGCTCAGGCCTTGATGCAGTGAGAGAGCCAGTGCTGGACACTGAGAGAAGAAAATGGGGGGCTGTGAAAGGGTGCAGGAGAGATTAGGAAGAGCTCTTTCAATAAGGAGACTGGGACCTAAAGAACTGCACTCCTGGTTTAGGGGAGCTGGAAATATTCCAGTGAATGAACCCTGGAACGGTAGTTACTAATTGGCTGCTGTAAAAGTAGAAAGGGTTGAGCAAGAGGCAAAAATGTGAAAATACCACATTATTTTCAATACTTTCAAGGTATTTTTGAATCTATAAAAATGTCAATTCTTCAGACTTTCAGGGAAGAGACAAGTTCCTGCGGATCTGATCCCAAAACAATTAAAAGCAAAACCAGATGTGTTGTTTGCTGTTAGGTGAGGAAGGAGCTCAAGGCGTGACCCAGCGAGCCCTGCCAAGGCAGTGCTGCTGCTTCTGACCCAGCAGTTGTAAAATCTCAATTAAATGCAGCTCCCGCAGTAGCAAATGGCCAGGGTTCCATGTGAGCTTCAAAAGCAAGAGCAAAAATAGAAAAAAGAAACCAGAAAAAATTATCTAGAGGAGCACAAGTCCAATGAAAGCAGAGAAATACATTTGGGATTGAAAGCTTCTGTTTGTGGTCTTTTAAATAAGAGCTTGACAGGCTCCAAATTATAACCAGGTGGCATCTAAAACAATTTTAGTAGATGGCTGGACCCCACAAATGTGTCCATGTGTCTACCCTTAAGGTCTGTAGGTGTTGGAGCAGCATGGGATGTGTTAGAAGGTCTGGGGCAGGCAGGAGTAGATTGAAATAATGAATACTGCTGAAAAAAAAAGAAACTGTAGGGATAAAGAATGGCCTTTGCTGCTATAACTCCCTGGCACATTCTCTTGGGGAAGGACATAGGAGGAGGGTGACTGGGTAAAAAGAATAATATAATCCTGTGGAGAGCTTTAGATAAATAATGCAGGAATGGATCTGCAACAGGAGAAACATCAGCTCAGTATGGAAATGGCCTTGAGGGATGGGGAGGGATACGAGACAAGGCTTCAGGATGTGTTCTATTTGATCCCTGGGCAGAGATCAGGATGGAAAAAGGGAAGGTGAGCCCAGGGCCTCCATCTTGTCAGGTGTGGATGACACAGGCCCTGGAAAAGCAGGTGAGGGACTGGATCCTGCAGGTGCAGGGACTTCCCAAGGTGTCAGGGCAATTAAGGGATGCTGCTGGGTACTGGTGTGCCCACCAGCGTGGGGAATGCAAGGCACCTGGATCCCCACCTCCAGCACGTGGGACTACCACAACAACCATCAAGCTTGAATCTGCTACTGGATGCACAGCAAAATCCACAGGAATTTGACCTACTGAACTACATATTGGCTGCAGAAGGGGAATTATAACATCCTGTGCACTGCCTAATGCTACTGCCAGAAGAGCAGGAGCAAGACCTTCTGCCTCCAGCCTTTTTGTGGTAAACTGAATTAATTCTGGGTTTATTGAATACCCTTGGCCACAGTGGAAAGCAGGGAGCCCACCTAGAGAGGCTCGTTAGAGCAAGGACTGGTGGTACAGTGCCACATTCCTGTAGGGATCCTGTTTGGCATGTCCTGAAAGCAGCTGGCAAGGCTCCCCAGCAAACCTCTTTCTGTTTATTGACAATTACAGTTTAATTTTTCACATGGGAATTTGTATCAACAAGATTTTTAGCAATGATTTTTAGGATTCGATGCTGTTACGTACCAAACACCTGTTGTAGCTCACACCTGTGCTGGCAGCCCTGAGGGGCTGGGACAAAGTGTAGTAAACTTGGCAGATACTTTACCCACCCTGCTACTAAGGGGTGTTGCTACAAGCTTGTCTTGGCAAAGGACAGCAGCAGAGCTTGGGTTCACCAAGGGTTTCACAGTGCCCAGCTGTGTTATCCTTGCATCATCTGGATGCAGGAGAAGTTATCCTAAGTTGACAAAGCCTGTTTTTCATATGTGGCTGTGGTGTTTCACGGTCACTCAAATACAAGATAAACAATGAATTAACCAAGTGTTAGTTACAGTTATGGAAACAGCATTCAATTGGGAAGAGACCTGCCTGGTACAGAACAAAATGAAATGCCTGGAAGTAGATTTGGGTGGGAAGGCTGACTTTGCAGGAGCTCTTCTGGAAACACACTCACTTCAGACCAGCTGTGGTGTGTGAGCCAGGTTGGTGAGACCTGAGCAAACCTCTGAACCCCCAGACTGGAATTCTCTGCAGAGAATTGTGCCAGCATGGCAAGTGTGGCTGTAACGGCCTCGTGTCAGCAAGGAGGCTTTGGAAAGGAGTGGAGATGTGGAGAGCAGCAGGGTTTAGTGGGAAAGAGAACCTTTTGCAGCTGGGTTTCTTTTCGCCATCTCTGTTTCTAAGGACCCAGAAATTTTCTTTCTTCTCCTTCCTAGGAATTCATTAGATTCTCTAATCTGCTGGGATTTACATTCATTACAGAAGAATGTGTCTGGTCTTTCCTTCTTCTTTCTGTTTCTTCCTTTCTTTCTCTTTTACACCATCCATATTTTTATCTCTTTTTTCCCTCTCCTGTAGAGACTTGGATTTCAAAAATCTGCACTTACCTGTGGCAGTATGGCTGTGCAGAGATAATATAATATAATATAATATAATGTAATATAATATAATATAATTATTACATCTTGTTCTAGGCTCTTTGCCTTCTCATGAATGGGAGACAATGGTCTAATGACTGGGGGCATTTCCACTGGGTGATTGACCAGAGTTCATTATTTTTCATCTGTGATTGTTCTGATTCCCTAAGGTTTTGCTGTTGACGATTCTGTCCTACAGATAAAGATGGAAGAAATCCTGCCCTGTGAGGGTGCTGAGGCCCTGGCACAGGGTGCCCAGAGAAGCTGTGGCTGCCCCTGGATCCCTGGCAGTGTCCAAGGCCAGGTTGGATGGGGCTTCGAGCAACCTGAGGTAGTGAAAGGTGTCCCTGCCCATGGCAGGGGGTGGACTGGATGATGTTTAATATTTCTTCCAAACCAAACCACTCCACATGCTTCCAGGTGCTATATCCCAGCGAGTAAGGATGAACTCTACTGCAGATTTATTCAGTTAACATTGATGTTTTGATCCCCTCTTGTGTTTTTCCCTCACACATTGCAAAAATCGAACTGTGTTTTGCTGCAGCTATACTCAAGCCATCCCAACCACATTAAAACCAAAAGGTCAACTAGGAGAGATATTATATCATAAAATATTTAATAAACATGGAGGCAAGGCTGCTACATCCTTTGTAGCTAATATCTAATGTATATAATATGTTTAGTTCTTTGCTAAGCTATGAAAGACCACTTTTTTTATTCTTTTCAGATATAAGATGTAAAGATCGTGGTGTGGACAAATGTGTACTTTTAAAAATGTCTGGGCAGTGAAGAGCAAACCATTTCCATGTTATGTTTGGGGTAACCTCAGGTGGTGCACAGGTCTTGACTTCTTTCATTCCAGTGCATGCTATTTTTATTACATGCTTCTGTTCTCAATTCTCTGTCCTCTGCATCAGGAACAGAAAATTAATTCTTTTCTCTGCATTACACAGAACAAATGTACAGGAGTTGCTTTTATGTCCCCTGTTTTGCTCTGAATAACCTGACCAGACCTGAGCACATCCAATGAAGCACTGAAAACCCATCTGATTTTTAGGATCCCTTCTGAAAAATCCAGACTATACCTTAGTACTACTGCTACTGCCAAATCAGTGACCCAGGAGATGATACAGATAGTGAGGGGATGCTTTTTCCTTATCTGAAGAAACGGAAAAGTGCAGAAGGGTCAGCTGGCACATGATTTGTAAATGCATAAAATGGACTGCTGTGCCCTAGGCCAGGGACTCAGCCAGCCCAGGGGATATCACCAGGTCAGAGGAGCTTCACGCTGACACCTGGAAAGGGCTCAGCTCACGGAGCAGAATTTCTCAGTCATCTTCTCAATGTCTGTCCTCCTCTTGGTAAATACAAATATTCCTGTTAGTCTTGTGACTCTCTAGCCCTTTTCTGGATCCTCTTCAATTCTTAACTACGGTTTTATTTCATGTCTATGACTTTCAATCTATATCACTGAGGTAAGAAAACATTCTTTATCTGTTTGCAACCTGCTGCCTTTCACTTTGTTGTGTCTTCCCTTGATTTTTCATTAAACAGAATAGAACCTGAATCACTGAGGCTGGAAAAGACTTCCAAGATCATCAATCCAACTGTTAACCCAGCACCACTGTTCACCAAGTGCCACATCCATGTTTTTTGAACACCTCCACTGCTTCCCTGGGCAGCTATTCCAATGCCTGACCACCCTTTCCATGAAGAAATTTCCCCTAATATCCAATTCAAACCTTCCCTGGCACAACTTGAGGCGGTCCCTGTTCCCTTCGAACAGAGCCCGACCCCCCCGGCTGCCCCCTCCTGTCAGGGACTTGTGCAGAGCCACAAGGTCCCCCCTGAGCCTCCTTTGCTCCAGGCTGAGCCCCTTTCCCAGCTCCCTCAGCCACTCCTGGGGCTACAGCCCCTTCCCCAGCTCTGTTCCCTTCAGACATGCTCCAGATAACTTAATTTTCCCCAGTAATAAGCACAATCTTGTCTTAGCCTGTCATATTTACACCTGTTCTCTTCTTTAATTTCTTACTGGAATGAATGAATGAATGAATGAATGAGCATAGCTGTACCTTTGCAATTTATGTAACAAACATGTGAAAGCTATTTCAGTGCAAAGAACTTATAGAAACTTGGCTGTTTTCATATTTTTCATAATTTGTTGGTCTAAACATTCACATTTCTTTGAACAGAAGGAATATATTTTATAGTCAGAAATACTGTTTTTGCAGATGGCTCTGTTTCTGTGAAATCTCAATAAATAAAGCTTTGTTTAGGATTGCACTGAAGCGAACAATGTGGTTGGAATTGTGTAGAAGATAATTAAAGGAGGAATGAAAATTGAGACTGTTTAGCTTTGTCTCAACTTGAAAATCAAGTTTCATGTTTGGGAACATTTTGTCAAATCAGAAATTTTCAATTGTTATAGAAACCTTACAGAGATTATTGCATTCCCTAAAGTCTTTCTGGTAGAAGAAGAGATGTCACTGCCTGGAGAACCATTTGCTTTTGCAATTTTTCAATTACAAAGACACTAAATCTTTTCTCAAACCCAAAAGAATTATATGAGCCTACTTTTGATCATAAGGGGAAAATTGCCCAGAAACTCAATATTAATCACAATAATTATGATTTTTATGGAGAAGCCACCCAAACTTTTTGGGTCTTAATGGCATATGAGACTGAGGGATGGGCAGATGCTTTTTGTTGCAATATGTGTGATCAAGGACACAATTCTATTTGTAGACAAATATTGGTAGGGTATATGTTGCTTAACATTTCTTTTTTTCTTTCTTTCTCGACAGACAACTGCAAACATCTTGAGTTTCCTGGGTGTAACCATCTCAAGGCATGATTATGAGCTTTTTTTCAGCCTGGAGTGTCAGTGGTGTCTTAGTCCTTTGCTTCTCAGAGCCATTGGTAAGGATTTGAGCAACAGCACCAAGTCATTAGTGAGACAAAACCTCACAAGGGATAATGTGATAATCCCCAGAACAGAGTTTTGCAGGAGTGCATGGTGCTTGCAGATGGGGTAAATTACATCAAATGTCTTCAGGCAGGACAACCTGCTTTCCAGCTCCTCCTGCTCCCCAGACATGCTACCCCTGTTTCTGGTTTCCTCTCACTATACTGAGAGTTTCCATAAGAATATTTTTTTTCCATATCCCAGATCTCTCTTCCGAAGTCTTCCTTTTGAAGGTTGCACTTTCGGTAAAGAAAACCAGTGTCATTTGTGTCTTCTTGTTCCATCTGCTGCCCTCAATCCTGTCCTTTAAAACAATGCCAGGATTATTACTGCAACCTGGGATCCTCTTCAGTGTTGCAGATTATCCTACAAGCCATTTACACCATTTTAAGTTATGTGAAAGCTAAAGGAGGAGCAGGAACATTCAAAGGAAAAACTGCAAAGCAAAAAGATAAAAGTGAAGGAACGGAAGTCAAAAATAACCAGGAATGTGGAAAATGGCTGAGGAAGATGGCACCTAGCTGCTTGTTGAGGAAGGAAGTGATATTTCTCCTCAATTATGTCACCTTTTGGAATTGCTGGGTCTTCAAAGGCAATCTTCTCCCATCATTCCTAAGAGATCCCCACAACTGGCCCGAAAAGGAAGGGACTTCCAAAGCCTTTGGGTGCCCCACCACCCCCTGCCCATTTTATGCATGCTTTGTCAGCTCATCTTGAAGATAAGCACCTCAAATTTCCCTGGAGGTGCAGGGTGGGGGGGCTGTGTGAAGTACAAATTATGACTCACTGGGATATTTGAGCAGAATGGTACTGCAATTGTTAAGACACTTGGGCTTTCCTCCTAATCAAACACAGTATTTGAAATGCAGCAGCCTTGTATTAAAACATATTTAGGGCTCAACCAAGCAGCAGATTGCAGGAGAGATTTGGAAAAGTACATTTTTGTTTCCCCAATCACTCTGGTGCTCCCTCAGAACATTTTGTTCCCAAAATCCTTGTCCAGGCCCTGAAGCTCAGGCCCATCTGGCTGCACTGATCCATTGCACTGGACACCACAGGCACATGACTCAGGAGTTTGATTCCAGCCAGGCTTTTCCTCAAGGCTGCTGTGAATCCAACCCTCACCAACTTGGACAGCCTCCCAGAGAGAGTCAAGAGCAAAGTGTAATTCAGGAATCCCAACCCAACACCTGATCAGACACCTTTGCAAGACTCTGCTGTTCTTTAATGGATAGATCATTTTGGCGAGGTGACAGACAGGAGGCTGTGCCAGCCGTGTGGCTTGTCAGCCCCAGGTGTGGGAATGCAGTTCCCAGGGCAGGAGACACAGCTTGCTTCTGCTGGCATTTGTTGTAATGCTTTCAGTGCAATCTTGTCATCCCCCTCTCAGGACTGGCTCTCCCTGGAGCATTAATTTAAGCATCCAACTCTGGCCAGCAGGATATCCGGGATATCTCACAGTGTGCATCACAGAGTCAGGGGTATTATCATGTGAATGTTCTCTACCGTGATGGTGCTGCCTTTTTTCATCCCTCATTGAAGAGTCTTCAGCTAAACTGCATCACTCCGCACTTACCATTGTCTAAACTTTTAAACACACAATTTATGGATTTTAGTGAGTATGTTCTAATGAACAGTAGCTCAGCAGATGTGGCAACTTGCCACCTGTGCCCTAAATCCTCATGTCTGGTTTCCTGGTTTAAGTGTCTTTGTTATGCACAAAAGCACCTTCTGAATCTTTTATGTATTGCAATGCATAAATGATAAAGCAGACAGAAAGAGAAAACGTTGAGGCAGAAGTAGAGAATGCTCTATTACAGAATCCCAGAATGGGTCAGGCTGAAAGGGACCACGGTGCGACATCTGGTGCCACCTCCCAGCTCCAGCAGGGCCATCCCAGAGCACAGGGCACAGGATTGTGTCCAGACGGTTCTCCAGTGAGGGAGACTCCACACCCTCTCTGGACAGTCTGTTCAGTGCTCGGTCACTGCACAGGAAAGAATTTCTTCCTCATGTCCAGGTAGAACTTCCTGGGCTCAGGCCCTGCCCGGTGCTCTGGTGCCATTGCTGGGCCCTGGAGCAGAGTCCGGGCCCTGCCCTGAGCCCTCCCTGCAGCCAGGGACAGCCAGGGCTGAGGGCCCCTCTCAGCTGGGGCTCCTCTCGAGGCTGAGCAGCCCCGGCTCCCTCAGCCTGTGCTGGGCACGGAGCTGCTCCAGGCCCTTCCTCAGCTGCGCAGCCTCCGCCGGCCCCGCTCCAGGAGCTCCCTGGCCCTGCTGGGCTGAGGAGCCGGAGCTGGGCACGGCACCCCAGATGTGCCTCACAGGGCTGAGGAGAGGGGCAGGATCCCCTCCCTGACCTGCTGGCAATGCTTTTCCCAGTGCTTCCCAGGATCCCAGTGGCCTTTTGGGGCCTCAAGGCACAATTCTGGGACAATGCTGGCTCATGGTTAGTGGTCAAGGATGAGGTGGATGGTTATTTGCTGGTGTGATCCTTGTTACAGACCAACAGAAACTGTTATTACAGGTACCCTGTTTGAACTGACCCATTCACAACCAAACCTGCACCAGGCAGTGTCGTGCTGGTATGATCCTGTTGCTGGCAGAAATGCTGCTCTGGAGATAGGCCAAGTGTCTGCCTTTCAAACAGCACCAGTGGGTTCAGAGTATGGGAAGTGTACTAGCTGAGACTAAGGTACTTCAAATTTTCCTTGAACAGCTACATCTTTTTTTTTTTTTTTTTTTCTGTAAGGACTCCAAGTTGCATGTAAACCTCATTAAAACCATATCATGGATGTATTAAAGCTATAGCAAAAAGTTGTCTTGTGAGGACACAGATGACAACAAAAAGAATGAAAAATGTTCCTTGGTAAAAAAATTACTTCATTACCAGATGATGAATACCACTCACTGGGAACCCTCAGATCTCCTGTAAAATGACATTGAGCTGCATTTTTTCATAGTGAGGTTTAAAAATGAATCTTGGTGGCAAGTGGGTGGAAAGGAGCTACGTTTTTGAGGAAACCTGCTATTGGTTTAAGTTGTAGCAAGTGTTTGCTTCCTGTCTGCCAGCTGAAGTTCTCTAAGGAAGTGTAGGATCAGGATATTATTTCTACTTTCATTTCAGGTTAAAGATTCTTGCAACAAATGGCTTCAATTATCACTGTAAAAGAGGATTTTTATTTTCTGATATTAAGAGACGTTGTTCTAGATTTTCCAGGGAGAACCTTTTTGCTTTTACCAGTTCAGAAAGAATACAACTCTTGCTCTGGGCTTTCTAAATTTCACTGTATATTACAAATGACAGCAATTGTCAGAACTTTCTTAATGCCACTTCAGGTAGAGCAGGCAGGTAAACTGCCCCATCCCAGGATTTATGCCTGTGGATTAGACCTGGATAAAACACATGGCTGCAAGCACAGGATGCATCCCCAAAGAGAAAATGGTCAGAATGACTCTACAGATTTGTTCCTGTATCTCTCAGGGCAGGAATTGTCTTCCAATGTACTTACAGAGCCCACACTGTGAAAAAGCCATGGACATGAGGGAATCAATCTAAGGAATAACCTCATGGATTGCTCCATGTGGATGCTGTCTCAGGCACTTCCAAGAGACTTGATGGGCATCTGGTGTCCAGCCAGGGCCAGCCCACCATGTGCTCGTTCATCTCTGGGGGTGGGGAGAGCTCCAGATTGTGTTTAAAAGAGAGATATGTGCAAGGGAAAGGGAAGAGTCAGGGAGAAAAGAAATCTCCAAGTTACCAGTGAGCTGGTGAGCTAATCATGACTTATGGGCTGGATTTATCTCTGTCCTGGGTTACTGTTCCTTGCTGTCTGCTGTGGTTTGGCTTAGTCACTGCTGCAGCAGTAATAAGTCATAAATTTGGTCATGACACAGGACAGTCTGTTTCTCCTAGAAAAAAGTAGTGATAACAATAGGCAGAGAATTGGATTTTCTCCCCTCCTCTCCACGCAAGAAAGTGAAATAACTTTGGGACAGCAGACTGCTTACTGCAAGGGATTGAGTGCATTATTGGAGAAGTCTTTCAACAAATGAGGGATTCCCAGCTCCTCCTGTGCAGAAGGGAGAGCAGGAGCTTCTGTCCCCCTCCGATACCTCTTTCTAAAAGGCTCCCTGGCTGTGTTGTCCCTTACCTTCCATCCACTATCTTGAGTTACAGCACAAATCTGTGCTTGCCCTGTCCATGTGAACTGTGGCACCAAGCTCAGAAAATCACTTCAGTTGTGTCCTCAAGGGGGGCCAAAGAGAAGGAAATGTGAATGGCAGGGAAGTGCTGAACATCAGGGTCCCTGGGCTCTGCAGCCTGTGGTTTGGGAGCAATGTGTAATCCAGAGCAGAAAAACAGCCACAAACCCAGTGTCAGCCGTGGCAAAGCTGGGGTTTGTTCTGACAGGCAATGGAATTGAAGTGAGATGGTCCAAGATGCTTTAGTGCATGGAATTCCCAACTCTGGGTAAATTTTTCAGGGGAAAGAGGTATGTGGAAAGGGACTTTACTCTTTTCCCAGTGCTGCTGCAAAGATGTGGTGCTCACAGGTCAGGGGAAAAATGGCTAAAGCAGTCATATGCTGGAAAGTCAGGCTGTCTCCAAAGGGGCTTCTCTGGGGAAAGGGTTTCATTATAGAATGAACAGTCTCTCTCCACTGAGCCAAAATCTGCCCCTTCACCAGGGTGTGATTCAAACCAGCCTTCTGGGCTAAATCATGTGAGTGTTTCAAGTAAACATCATCTTCCTGCAGGACTTGGGTCCAGACTTGGTCATGACTGTTGCACCCTTGTTCTGGAAGTCAGCAAAAATGAAAGGTGCTCTCAAAGGTGCTGTTAGAGGCCTTCAAATTGTGCAAACCTCCCAGCCTCTTAGAGCACATTTTAGTAACTAAATAGCTTGATCCTTTTTAAGATGTAGATGGGAATGAATAAATCTCTGTGGCATTCATATTCTTATGATAATACCCAACTGAAAATTATAATCTATTGTGTGGAGTGGAAAACGCAGCCAAATGAGAGTGTGAGGGCAACCAAGCAGTTGGGTGTGAGTCGCTGCTTCGTAAATCTCAGCACACTTCAGCTGTTTTGCCCATGCTGTCAGATAATTTAGAGATCAAGGTATCTGGAGAAGAAATATGGTTTTCACTTCTGAAACTTGGCCTCCTGACTTCTGTTTTCTTTCTCACTTGTCTCAATATAAGCAAAAGTATTCAACACCAAGGCAGATCTTTACTTGTTAGGAATGTCACAGCTCTCTTACCATGAAAGAAATACTTGTGGAAAACCTCAGATTATTCTTTGGGAGTCCAGAGTTTTCCAGACAGCTGCACTGGGAAGATGATGGTGCTACTGGCAGATCAGAAGGGGCGCCTGCTTTCTTTTCACCTAATGTCTTTCTTTTCTGGACCTGCATCCTTATGTTCAAACCCAGAGCTGGGAACCAATTTGTATTTAGTTTTGTACTTGTAGTTCAAAGACAAACCCCATTAGATGGGTGGGCAGAAACCCTGGGCTATCTAAAGCCTTTGCCCTTCCCTTTGCTGTGTATCCCACAGACTCTAAGAAGGCAGTCTCCTCCTCTGCTCCAGTGCCCACCAGGACATGGCTAATTGCTACCTTTTTTTTCCTCTTTTTCTCTCCTTTTTTTTTGCTTTAGAGTGGTCTCAGTTGTGTTTGTCTTAACCTCTTTTTCTGTTTATTTGTTTGTGACCAAACTGCTGGTTTGTGACCAGTAATTTGTTTTCTATTTGGCTTATTGTTGTAACACAGAATATTTTTCTCTGCAGCTGTCCATCACCTGCAGAAACTGAGGAGAGAAGCAGCAGCCAGAGCCACACTCCCTTGCCATGTCCCTTGCTGGAAGGGGACATCAGCTCCTGCAGATAAACCAGACTGATTCAGTGAGAGCCCATCCTCCACTGTGCAGAGGAGCCCAGCTGAGGGGCCCCTTCACATGAAGGACAGAGGGGGTGACATGGCCCATCAAAGGCCACCAGAGATGATGCAACAGACCCTCAGTGTTGCAAGGAACTGTGTCAAACCAAGCTCCCTGCAAGGGAGGCACCTGGGTGTTCCCACCTGCCCAAAGCGTGTCTTAATCCATGGGATTTGATACTTTTTGGTGTGGCAGCGTGGCAGCGGGGGACCCTCAGCACCAGAAGAACCGATGGAGGGGAGCAACGAGACATCACTGGGGCCCCCCCTGGAAGGGTGATGTGCTTCCACCTAACCCCTGTCATTCTCTCCCTGACCCCTCACCCCCCCACCTCTCTCTTTCTTTCCTTCTTTCTTTTCTTTTCTTTTTCTTTCTTTTCTTTTTCTTTCTTTTCTTTCTTTCTTTTCTTTCTTTCTTTTCTTTCTTTCTTTTCTTTCTTTCTTTTCTTTCTCTCTCTTTGCCTCTTTTACTAATAAATAAAACATATCAATTTTTTGGCACCAATACCTAACCTCATTTGGTTTTAATCATGTTTTTTGGGTATATTTTGAACCTTCAAAGTTCTTTCTGTTTTATACACAGGACTTAGTTTTCTTTGCTCTTCTGGGTTTAACCAGATTGCAACAAGAATGATGAAAAAAAGTTCATTTTGAGGCCAGCAACTGAACTTTCAGGTGTTGGAGGCAAGGTCATGATATGCCCAGAATAACGCTTTTCATTTTTCTTTTCACTGTGTACAAAAACCACTGGGCCTTCATTTTCCAGCCATGACTATACAGAAATCTTATTTAGGACTGTGGGTGAGTTGCACAGTGTCACTTAACCCAGCTGGTCCAGTGTTCGCAATTCTTTCCTACCTTGTGCAATAACGTGCTAATTAAAAAAAGACTGAGTGGAACTTTTACCAATCCCCCGCACTTTTCTCCCAGAGCTGACAGCCCCCTCCTGTGTGTGCAGCGCCTGCTGATGCAGTCACCTGGTCTGATCAGTCCCTGCAAAACTGTGGGTACTGCTTAGAGTGGCAAGCCTTGCACATTGAACGGAGTATCTGCGGTCTGTGAGAGATAGAGAATGGCTTAAAATGGGTTTTTAAAACCCTCCCAACATTTTCTTTTTCCTTTATTGGAGATTTATTTTGACTGGGCTTAAGTCAATCACTTCTAAATTTAGGTAATAGGAAGATAAGGTGCTGCTTCAGTGAAATCTCTGCATTCACAGATCTGTGCCAGTGTGACGGGTTAGAAATGGATCTAATTGCTTTTATTTTCTTCAAGGACTTTGTTGGAATTCCAGACCCAAGATGTGATTTGGGTCTGTTAACACTTAAACCCCAGTGTTGATTCATATTGCCAATTATCACCAGTAGGTATGTGTCAACTTCCAGTTAAGGGGCTGCCACAAGAAAATAACCTAAACCATATGTCCGTGTGTATCCATTTCCTCCTGTTCACAACTTGTGACAGAAGGTGGCATTTCCGTCAGATCGGGAAAAGGTTGTTTATATTCCTGTATCATTCCTAGACATATCTTTGGAACGGAGTGTTTCCTGGCCATTCAGCCAGGATTTACTCCCTCCCTAAATGGATGCAATGAAAATGTTGTGTACACAGGGTGGGTCTGGACCAAAGCTAGTGACAATGTTTCGTGAGTGAGATGTGACTCAAGAACTTCAGCGGTGCTTTAAATGCTTTTGATCTCAAATAACATTCAAGGGCAGGAAAGTCTTCAGTGAAAAAAGTGATGCCTCTACAAATATGAGTCTTGCACCTGTTTTCCATAGGAGGAGAAAAGGCTGATGGAGACAGGGAATATTGATGCAGTTTTGATTATGTACAAAGTCCTCTGTTCCTTGTGTGCAGGAGGGATTGAACATGAACCTTGTTCTTGGCTCTCGGACCAAGCCTGGTTTCACCTGCTCTTTCTCAAATCACATGTACAGCTTGTCCAAGCTGTGTGTTCATTTTCCTGGCTTTTTTAACACCCAAAGATGTCTCCTCTCTTTCTCTTTCTTTTTTTGCCATCTGTATTGAAAATGGTACCTATCAACAGCTCTGTCTGCATATTATTTTATTCCCAAATGGGTTTTTCTGTGATTTTTATCATGCAGAGCAATAGGAGGGACAGCAACAGCAACAATCTGTGCTTCAGGCCTCCAGGGAGCTCCTGGACAGACTCTGCACTGTGGCTAGCAAAGCAGGCTGGCAGAAATCCGACTATAAAAGTTACATGACAAAGGCTACAGTTCCCAACATGAACATTCCTCACACACTGGACAAAGTGCTAACTTTAAAGGACACTCTCTGTGGTTGTCCAGGCAGAAGGTTTAGCAAACTGAGCTGTGATAGAGGGGAGTTGGGCTCTCTACACCCACAGTTTTCAGTCGATGTGGAGTACCTTGTTTGTTCAGGAACTGTTGAAAATGCTTGCAAACACCACGTTCAAAATATAGCAAAGAGCTGGAGACAGTCAGGAGAAGAACGAAGTCCTGCCTCTGGAATAACGCGTGGTGTGTTTAAACTTCCCTCTGCAAGGAATTCACAAGCGGTTTCAGCCATAAACCTCTGGATTCACTGTTTCTGGCAGATTTGAACTGAGAGCTGACTGATGTTCTGATGTCCTGGAAAAAAGAGTGCTGTGAGCTCTACCACGAGCCGCTGCGCCCCCACTCACCCCCTTTCTAAACGCGGTGCAGGAGCAAGGGAAAACCCCCTTTGCTGGCGCTGCTGCTGGGGCCCAGGCTGCCGTGTCCGGGCTGTGTGCGGGGCTGTGCGGCGCTGCCCGGGCACTCCCCGGGGGATGGCGGAGGGAATCCCGGTGTCCCCGCTCGGGCACGGCGGGCCCCGCTCCCGCCACCGCGGGCCCGGGCTCCTGAGCGCGGCCGCCCTCTGGCCCAAGTTCCCGCGCGGCGGGCGCGGCCTTCCCTCAGGATCGGGGCACACGCGGATCCCCGGCCCTCTGGATGACTGTTGTGTCCATGGCTCTTCCCACTCACAATCCACAGGGATCACAGAATTCCAGAACGGTTAGAGTGGGAAGGAACATTAAAGCCCATCTCGTTCCACCCCCTGCCAGAGACACACCTTCCACTATCCCAGGGTGCTCCAAGCTCCATCCAGTCTGGCCTTGGGACATTTCCAGGGATGCGGCAGCCACAGCTTCTCTGGGCACCCTGTGCCAGGGCTGCACCACTTGTTCCTTCCCAATATCCCACCCATCCCTGCCCTCTGGCGCTGGGAAGCCATTCCCCCTTGCCTGTCACTCCAGGCCCTTGTCCAAAGTCCCTCTCCAGCTCTCTTGAGGCCGCTTTAGGTACTGGAAGGGGCTCTAAGGTCTCCCTGGACCCTTCTCCTCTTCAGGCTGAACAGGAGCCATGTATGATTCCATAACCTCAGTTTAGGTGTGTAATGGCTACTTCAAACAGATGGGATGTCTGCAGGTATTGGCACCATGAGACAGCCTGGCCTCAGCATCACAGCGAGCCTAAGAGCAGGGCTCGGCATTCAGCCAGGCAAACTCGCAAGGAATTTGTTTGGAGGGCTGGGTAATACTCAAAACCACACTCATAACCTCCACAAGTGTGTTTCCCATGATTGGGATTTCTGCTGTGCCATCCCCCCAAATTCAAGGCTGCATTTGAAGTTTATTACTCCCAGACTGTGACTGCTCATCCCTGTAACTTGGGTAACTGCACAATAGTTGTAGTGCACTCAGATTCTGAGCTTTAAGGATCTGAGCTTTAGTTACTGAAGTTAAAATTCTACTTGACCTGCTGCCTCATAGGCCTCTTCCTTATTGTCACAACTTTTGCTCTTCAATAAAATAAGAAAAAAAGTAGAAGAAACCTTTTATTCTGTGTGTTTCAACAAGCTCTTTAACCCAGCCTGTTCTTTTCTTACTAAAACTCATGTAGCATTTTTTCCCCCAAATATCAGATCAAAGATACAAGTTCCACCTAGTCTTGGCAAAATGTAATCAGTAACAACTAATTAACAACTAATGCACCAGCACTCTCCCATTCCTGGAATTTAATTAATGCACAAGGAAAGCATAGAAGAAGAAAGAACAGGGCAGTCCTGCATCCTTAACAGCCTGTTGGCATGGGAAGGGGAAAAATTAATAGAAGGTGATCTCCCAGGTGTGCTTTGATGTTGTGTGTCTGCAGCCAGGAGCTTCAAAGACAGCATTTTGGTGTCCGTTGGAGAAAGCCCAGCCCAGCACTCCTGGCAGCTCCTTTTCTCCTGAGGTGTTCCAAGTATCCTGCACAACATTTTATGTGTTATTCACTAGGCAGCCCAACTGGAGGGTGTCTTGGGATTTTTGATCACCAAGTGTCTCAGGGTATTTGTCATCAATAAAACACATTGCCCAAGTACTACCGACAAAGAAAGCAGAGACTTATTCTAGAATGTGTTAACAGATATGTTATGGATGAGGCATTAGGGAATTATCTGGCTCTGTCTGGTACTGCCCAGAAATCTGACGGAAGTGCTATGCCCAGAACTGAGCACTGAGCTTTAGGAATATGGACATTAAGTGAGGTGCAGGAGACAGCAACGGAAACAAGAACAAAAAGGCTGGATGTTTTGAAAAAAGAAGGCTATGGGGGTAAGACAAGAACGGGCACAGTGATATTCCAAAAGCCTGTGGCTTATCACAAAGGGAGCCCTGAGCTGCTGTGTCCTCAGGGACACTGCAACAGCCATTGGGTTAAGTCACAGCAAAAAAGGTGAAGAAATTTTGTTGTCAGGCACTTGAAGAGGCTGCAGAGGGAATCTCTGTCCATGGTGGTTTTTAAGAACAGCATAGACACACATAGCTGGGGATGATACAAAAATATCATTATCCTGTCTCAGGACAGGAGGTTTGTCTAGGCAAGCCCTGGGCAGTGAGGAAGGTGTTGGGACAGTGCAGGTGCAGCCATCAGCAATCCATGTGCTCCAGCTTCATGTCAAGGAAAAATGTCCCAGAGTGGACAGTCTCATATGACAGGAATATCAAAGCAAAAGTCTGCAGCAAAAGAAGGAAGAAGAATTTGGTGGGCGAGCATCCTCAGTGTTACAGCAACACCAAATGTGTCTGCTCAGCTGATCAACATCTTTTCTCCAGTGACCAGGGACAACGCCCAGGGAACGGCTGGAGCTGTGCCAGGGGAGGGTCAGGCTGGATATCGGGAAAGAAAGGTTCTTCCCCCAGAGGGTGCTGGGCACTGCCCAGGCTCCCCAGGGAATGGGCACGGCCCCGAGGCTGCCAGAGCTCCAGGAGCGTTTGGACAGCGCTGCCAGGGATGCCCAGGCTGGGGTTGTTGGGGTGTCTGTGCAGGGCCAGGAGCTGGGCTGGATGATCCTTGTGGCTCCCTTCCAGCTCAGCATATTCTGTGACTCTCTGATTAAAGAGCTGCCTGCAGTACCTGAAAATCTGCGGCATCCCTGTAACCCAACAGCACAAATGGGGCAAATACCCAGGGAAACAGGGTGGAACTGAAGCAAGCAAGAAAAGTAATCTTTGAAGTTGGGTTTCAGGTTTTAACAGAAAAGTATTGTAGTCATCTTGGGAAAAGCTAAAACTGGTCCTGTCCTGGCTCCTGCTTTGTCTCCAAAGTGATGGTTTTGCTTACAGAGCATGCTGGGGGCCCTCACTGCCCACTGAGGCAAGTGGGAAAGGCAGAGGAAAGGAAGAGCAAGGATAGACAAGATGTTTCTTGTAGGTGATGACAAAGTTAAATGATAGAGTGTGCATAAGTTTACATCACCTAATGGGAAATTATGGGCCTTCAAGAATCCAAACGGTCTGGAAATATTAAAATGTAAAACAAACCCTGTAACAATGCTTGGGCTGATGGCTCTGCCTGCTTTAACACTGTATCTTGCATGAAACAGATGACCTTTAAATGTCAGAGTTGGTTGGGAGGCAAAATTTCAACACCTCGTTGTAAATAAGTGTTTTCATTAGTGCTGTATTTTTTTATTAAGCAGTATTAGGGAAATGGAACGAGGAAGGTGGTCCTGCCCCTGGCAGGGGGTTCAAACTAGATGGTTTTAAAGGTCCCTTCCCAGCCAAAACATTCTGTGATTTGATGACAAACGAATGGGAGGATCTGACACACAAGGCTGAGAGAGCCTGGTTGTTCAACCTATAAAGACAAGGCTCAGAGGGATCATATCAGTGTGTACAGAGGTGAATAAACAAGACAGCCAGACTCTTCTGGGTGACAGAAGGGGCAGAAGACACAGGCTGAAATACAGGAAATTCTGCTTAAACACAGAAAAAAGAGGTTTTATTATTAAGATGGAACAGGTTGCTCAAAGGAGTTGGGGTGACCCCATCCTTAGAGATACTCAAAACCCAGCAGAAGGTCCTGAGAAATCTGTTCCCGTTGCCCCTGTATGAGCAAGGAGCTTGGACCAGACACTCTCCAGAGCCCTTTCCTACACCCACAAGTCTCCAAATCCAGCTGATCAACCAACCTCTACCAGCACAAGCTCATGCAGATCATGGTCTCTTTTCCAGCTGGTACTTGACACCTGCATGGGGGGTTCAAGCTATTTAGGAGGAACTTCTTCTCAGAAGGGGTGATTAGACATTGGAATGGGCTGCCCAGGGAGGTGGTAGAGTCACCGTCCCTGGAAGTGCATAAGGAAAGACTGGATGCGGCACTAAGTGCCATGATCTAGTTAACATTGTGGTATTGGGTCACAGCTTGGACTCGATGATCTCAGAGGTCTTTTCCAGCCTAATTGATCCTGTGATTCTGCATTTAGGAGTGAGGACAGGCTCCTTGCCACAGGAACTGACTGTGTCCCAGGAGCCATTATCTCCAAAGGTGAGAGATTATTTCACATTATTAAAAAGCAGAAGAATGTACATTCTCACATACAAAAAGCCCTCGATGTCCTGACAACGGGGTATTTACAATGGCATGTCCCATTAGAGACATCAAGGGCTCACTTTTAGGATATGGTGGAAATCTCTGTTCAGAACCAGATCAGGAGAAGCTCAGCAAGAGAAGGGATACTTTCATGGGAATGACAACATCCCAACACCAAGCTGGTCAGAGAGAACAGTGGCACAGCTGGAGGCCTGTTATTAGTGGTGTCCCCCAGGGTTCAATCCTAGGCCTGCTCTTTTTGCACTTGTTCATCAGTGACTTGGATGAGGCGGCCAATGGCTCCCCATCAGGGTCACTGTGCATCCCCTCAGAGGGATCTCAGCAGGTTGGAGAGATGGGCAGAGAGGAACCTTCTGAAACTCAACAAGGGTCCTGCACCTGGGGAGGGACAGCCCCAGGCACCTGCACAGGCTGGAGCCAACCTGCTGGGAAGCAGCTTTGTGGAGAAGGACCTGGGGGCCCTGGTGGACAAGAAACTCCCCACGAGCCAGCAGTGTGTCCTTGGGGCCAAGGTGGCCACTGGGATCCTGGGAAGCACTGGGAAAAGCATTGCCAGCAGGTCAGGGAGGGGATCCTGCCCCTCTCCTCAGCCCTGTGAGGCACCTCTGGAGTACTGTGTCCAGTTCTGGGTTCTTCTGGACAGGAGGGCCAGGGAGCTCCTGGAGCGGGGCCGGCGGAGGCTGCGCAGCTGAGGAAGGGCCTGGAGCAGCTCCGTGCCCAGCACAGGCTGAGGGAGCCGGGGCTGCTCAGCCTCGAGAGGAGCCCCAGCTGAGAGGGGCCCTCAGCCCTGGGTGTCCCTGGCTGCAGGGAGGGCTCAGGGCAGGGCCCGGGCTCTGCTCCGGGGCCCAGCAGCGGCACCAGAGCCACGGGCAGGGCCTGAGCCCAGAAGTTCTACCTGGACATGAGGAAGAAATTCTTTCCTGTGCAGTGACCGAGCACTGAACAGGCTGCCCAGGGAGGGTGTGGAGTCTCCCTCACTAGTGATATTTCAGAATCGTCTGGACGCAATCCCGTGCGATGTGCTCTGGGATGGATGGCCCTGCTGGAGCTGGGAGGTGGCACCAGATGCCGCACCGCAATCCCTTCCAGCGCGATCCGTGCTGGCATCCCGCAGCTGTGCGAGCACGGGAGCAGCTCCGTTCCCCGCTGCCCAGCGCCGCCCTCAGCGATCCCGCCGCCGCCTGGCGCGTGCGCAGCGCGGGAAGGCCGCAAGTCGCGCGAGGCGAGGCGGCGCGGCGGGCGCGCGCAGGCGCGGGGCGGGGCGGGCGCGCGGCGCTGATGCAAGAGCCGAGCACGGTCTGACCCCGCGGCACCGACCCACCCCGGCCCCTCCGGCCCGCGGCCCCGACCGGCCGCAGACATGTCCGGCGACGAGGTGAGACCCGCCGGCCGCCGCCACCACTACCACCCGCGGGAGAGCCGCGCCCGGTGGCTGCGCCGCGCCGGGGCCGCCGCCATGTGGGCGCCGGGCCTGAGGCCCGCGGCGAGTGCGGCCTCCGCCCTGCGCGGGGCCGGGGCAGGGCGAGGGGCCGGGACGGGCGGGGGTCCCGCCGGGCCGGGGCTGAGGCAGCGCGGGGGCCGCAGGCCGGGCCGGGCGCGGGGCCGGCGCCTTGCCCGGAGCCCCGCCGGGCCCGCGGGTGTGTGCCGGGGCCGCGAGTCCTGGGAAGGCCTGGAGCTGTCCGGGAGCTCCCGGTGTGCTGCCGGCGCCCGCCCCTGGCACGGGGACGCCGGAGAGGGAGACAGATGGCCCCGCCACCGATTCTCCATCGTGTTCTGCGCTATTTAGCGAAACGCAGCGTTTAGGCAGTTACCACTCGTTTCCTGGAGCTTTACTAGCTTGGGTTTTAACCTTGAGAGCCGACTAGCAACATCTGAACAAATAATTACTTCACGTTTTCCGGATCTGGTGGTGTTAGTCTAGGCCCAGTACCAGGGAAGTTGATACATCCGTGTCTGAAAAATTTTTCAGTTGTTTTAAGTGCCGTGTGTTGGCAGCTTTAGTGGCCTCATTTCCATTGCTCTCATGGGGAAAAGGAAAGTTTTCCGTGTGTGAGGTGCTTATCAGGCTGGTGTAGCTCGTGGGAAGCTGCCCTGGCTGGATCCAGGAGATGGCTGCTTCTGGCCTTGTATGTTCTCTCTGGTGTTGTTTTAAATACCTGTGTGGCTTGTTTCCTTCAGAGCAAGGTGGTCACTCAAGCCTTGGAGACAGGCTTGTCCTACATCATAAAGAACTGATGTAATTACGACTTACTGTAGTAGGAGCTGTGACTGACCTACTCAGCTGCTTTAACATCTAGAATAAATACGTTGCATTTTTGTGCCTAAATGTGTCATGGGAGCTGCAGTTCTCATGTCTAGGCTGTTCTCTGCACTCATGAATGCTTGCATCAGCTGCTGTCTGACGCAGGTGATCACAGGGCCAGGGACGAGTTCATGGAGTGTCCTGGTTTGAATATAGTTTGTATTCAGTAAAACTGGTTTTCTTGCACAGTGAATTAATTTGACATTGGGGTTATTCCTGGGATCTGCAGTGAAGTTCCACCTCTGGGCATGACAGAGAATAAAGATGATGGCAGATAACACAGTTGAGCTGTCACTGTTCTTCAGGCTTTGGTATGAGTGTGAGTGCAGGTGCCTTCCAGAACTTCTGTGGCTCTGGTTGCTGGGAGCCAAATACTTTGATACTGATGTAAAGTTGGTGAAACTTTTTAAAGCCTGTGAAGTTGAGGAGAGTGAAGACACATGAAGACTGGGATAGATGGTAAGAACTTCGTTGTGTTGAACTGCAGCTTAAAATTTTCAGAGCTATGTGTGAATGAAACTCATTGGTGGGAACGTGCCCAGAGCTGAGGCACAGCAGGGGTGGCACAGGCTTATTTTGTGAGGGGAGGTAGTCTGTTAATGTCTGTTCAGTTTATTAAAAATCCTGAAATGTACATAATCCTACTGAAGATCTGAAAGTTCTTTGAATCCTGCAGTTTTGTGAAGCTTCAGGCAATAATATTAGAGAGTGCTGTGCTTTGAGCAGCCAGAAAATTTGAGTGCTGCTTGATCTTAGTAATTTTGCATCTCACCATAGACATAAGTCAGTGTAGTGTAATGACACCTGAACTAACTTGATCAGGGCAGGGGTGATGTCTGCTTCCTAGACATGCCTGTGTTTATTCAGACTAAGGAAATGGGATTTATTTGTGACTTCTGTTGGAATCCCTGCTGTTTGCCACTGTCACAGCAGTTCAGAGGATCATTGGCTTCAGTCTTGAGTTGCATTTGGTCTACGAAAGTGATTGTGTTTCCCCCCTGTCTGTTTGTTCACTTGCTAATTTTCTGTAAGTTGGGATTTTGACTGTGTAGGCACTTGAAGTAAGGAGCAGCTATATGGAGATGGATGTGAGAAGGAGCCATGTGGTCTACAGAGGAGAAAACCCCATATGGGAATTTGGCTCTGAGAGCAGAAACAGGACAGGAATTTTTAACTTCTTTTCACACAGGAAAAGCATCCATGTTTGTTGTGTTTGTACTGGAGGCTGCAGTTCTTTCAGTAGAAAACCTGCAGCTTTGTAGTTTGTCAGAGCTTAAATGGTATCAGAAAGTTTGGACTAAGCCAATGTGCTGAGCAGAGAAAAGGAATAAAGAAAACTTGGAAACACCTACCTCAGAAAGCCAGAACATGAACAGCCGGGTTATCAGGCTGGTTCATTTATGTCATGACTTGTTAAAGCAAATGTGACCTAAGGCTCCTGCTGAGTACTTGTTGAAGCCCTTGGTGAACAAAATATTTCAGGCTTAGGCCTCCTCCTCAGGTTGTGGAGTGTGATGTGTTCTGAGTAGGTGTTGGGTGTGCAGAAGCCTGGCTTGCCCTGCTTGGCTGGGGTGGCCCTGCTCAAGGCCCCCTGGGTTTAATGCTGAAAACCCATCTCCTGCATCCAGGAGTTGTCTGGGTGTGTTCAGTGTGGTTAGGCTGCAGACACTCTGTCTCTGTAGGCACAAGAGATCCTTTATGGTGGTTCAGATGTCTTTTCCTTCACAAAGAGAGTGATTTGGGGCAGGGGGGCTGGTTCCTTCTTAGAAACTGTTACATCCGATCGAGGCATGATTTTAGGTTTGTTTCACATGAGAGAATAAAAACCTCTCCAGCGTCTTGAAGAGCATCTTCATGGAAATGAGTCAGCCACTTGTGCTTGTTCCCAAGGCTGTGGACTGTGTCCATGCAGGCAGCTTTCCTGCTGTCCCAGCAGGCTGGGGAGGACCAGGAGGAAGCAGATGTGTAACCAGTTGGACATACTGTGATTTCTGTGCATTACAGGAGTGTGATTCACACCACTATCTAAGGAAGCAACAGAGGAAAGCCCTTTGGCAGAACTCCTTTGAAGATCATTCCAGCACAGCGTATGCAACTAAAGACACACTTCAGCAGTTTGAAAGCCTCAGTGTCCCGTGTTTGTGCAGGCTTTGGGGATGTTGTGCTTCAGACACCCATATGAGCAGTTCGCTGCCTTTAGTAGAGCCTTTATGAAACGTGTGTCTCAGAAAATGGGAAGAATATCACAAGAATAGCAT
The DNA here is from genome assembly GCF_009650955.1 of Corvus moneduloides. Lineage (NCBI taxonomy): Eukaryota > Metazoa > Chordata > Aves > Passeriformes > Corvidae > Corvus > Corvus moneduloides. The sequence continues at coordinate 2,132,881 of NC_045492.1, forward strand.
GTGTAGGAGAATGAGAAGTGCAAAGAAGGGTTCCGTTGTGGGGAGAGGGCAACCAGCAGACTTCAGGGTATAGCTGAGCAGGAAGTTGGACAACTGCTTTTTGATGAAGTGCTGGTCCTTTCCTGAGTGAGGGTGTTCATGATGGTGAACTACAACTCGGTGAGAACATTCTTCCATTACTGGATAAAAAACATTGGAAAAAGTGTCTAAAATTGTTGTATTTAACATATGCTATGGTGTGACAGTCCAGGCAGATGTGTGTAACAAACTGACCAACAGCTGGGATGTCAACATGTGTCTGAAGTGAAACAAAAGGCCTTAATGTGTTGGAAAAAATCCCTCAGGTCTGCAGATGATGAATAGGTTAAAAGTGAGTCTGGGGTTAGTGCCTTCCTCACAGTCGGACAAGGGGAATTAAGCTGCTTTGCTGGCTGAAGAGCGCATTAACAGCTTTTAATCACTTGGTGTCTGAGGTTCAGTTTCTCACCTCTGGGGAGGGATAAGGATGAGACCTTTGCCATTTCACGGTTTTCAGAGCTGATGCAGGTCTTGCTGTATCACCAGCCCCTTCTAGGTTTCCCCCTCATCCAGACTGTTCTTGTCAAGACAGTTGGCAAATCTTGCCTTTAATAAATCTGGGAATGAATGTGTCTCACAAGTGGAAGCGATGTGTGATTGGACTGTGTGCTTTGATGGGGTTAAATTTTCTTCTGATGTTGGGTGGTGCTGTATTACTGCAAAATTGGAGTCCACAATGGTCATAAAATAGAGACGGTAGCCAGTCTGTCAGAGAGTCACAGCTTTAACATATTTTCAGCTGCACTAATTAGTAGATGGCAGGAAACTTGGACTACAGGAAGAGTAGCAGAAGCTGTGAACTCTGTCAGTTTTCCCTTGTAATTGACACAGTTGAGGTTGAGGCTGAGGACCAGTTTGGGAAGAGTGTTATAAGTATTAAATGAGGGGTGATTATTGAGCTGCTAAGGAACTCTTGACTTTTACAGATGATTTTCGATCCTACTATGAGCAAGAAGAAGAAGAAAAAGAAGAAGCCCTTCATGCTGGATGAGGAAGGAGGAGGAGACACACAAATGGAAGAGACTCAGCAATCAGAAACAAAGGAAGTTGAACCAGAGCCAACAGAAGACAAAGATGTTGAAGCAGATGAAGAAGACAGCAGGAAGAAAGGTAAAGTGAATCCATGTAGATAAACTCTCAAAGGTGCTGTTTTGAGACTACAAGGCCTGTTTCAAGAATCTGGCATCCCAGAGTACAATGTCAGAGCCGCGGTTTGTTCGGAGATTTGTGAGTAATCTGTGCTGCTTGTTTGGAGGGCAGATTGCTCTCCTGCTTGGCATCACATTCACAGACATCACCAAGTTCCCAGAGGCTAATGTAATTTCCATTTTTCTGACTCAAACAGTCTTTTGTGTGAGGCAGTGGAAAGAGACTCTCTAAAATAGTGTGGAGTTTTAAATCTTCCACGTGCAGGTGTTGCAGTAATTCCACAAATATGGCTCTTCATCATTTGAACAATTAAGCGATAGCGCAAATAACAGAAACATGGTTAAAGGAGTTTCTAGTTTTTGGACAATTCTGAATGTTATAACCAAACCAGAGCGTTCTTTGGAATCTTTCAGGAAGTAAGTGTGTGATTGTGTATAAAATCTTGCTTTTTAAATTGAGGCCAATGTCATTTCAAGATTACCTAATTCAGAGAGTGCCATTAACTTAAATCCGTTTGTTGATAAAATTGGCTCCTGCTGTAGACCAAAGAAACTTTACCTTCCTCCTGCAGTTCTCTTCTCATTTTTTTTGTCCAAGCATATCTAATGACAAAAGTAACTAATTTATCTTGTACAGCAGAAGGAAAGATGAAACATTTAAAGAATCAAAAGACACAGTTAGAAGATGCAGAAACTAAAACAGTATTTGGGGGCAGCGGGGAATGTTCTCTTCAAAACCTGAAGGATATCCACAGGGGTTACAGATTGTTGCTCATGTCTTACTGTAATGTTTTAAAGGTTTGGATGTAAATTGGAAACCTTAATGTCTGAACTGTTTCTACAGTTACACTTCTTTAGGCAATCCTTTGTTCTTTAGATACAACAGATGACTTGGATGATTTAAACTTCTTCAATCAAAAGAAAAAGAAGAAAAAAACAAAAAAGATATTTGATATAGATGAAGCAGAAGAAGGTGTAAAGGTTTGTTTACATAACTTGACTATGGCTGAAAACTCTCTTGCTTTCATTTTCTTGAGTTTAGCAGTGCAGGAGTTGTTTCAAGTCTGTCATTGTGTCTTAATGCAGTTCATAATTAAACTTTACGCGTCTTTCATTTTTTTTGATGAACGTGTTGCTCCTGCCTGGGCTTTTTGTCCAGAAGTGGAAAAACCTGCCTGCTCTGCACAAAGAGCAAATAATTCAGCAGTATGTAGGAAGGGTTGGTTAACCTCAAGGTTAGTTGTCTTTTGGGGTTGGAGAGGTAACTGGATGTCAGAAGCCACACACAGAACAGTCCTCTAAAGGCCAGCCCTTCAAATAAAGTGCACATATCTGCCAAGAAATCTGTTTTCACTCTGGTGTTTTCTTTAGAAAGGATTGGCTACTGTGCTGTGTTCCTGAAGGTGTACAAGATATTTTTACTCTTCTCAAGTTTTATTCCAAGTAGTGTTTTTGTATCACATGTCAGTGTAACTGGCAAGCCCAGAGAGCAAGAGGACAGAGAAATGTTACGTTATGTATAAACCTCCTCTTCACATTCTGCCTTTTGGGGAAGAAAATGTTCCTCTGATCTAGCCCAGAAGACAAAATACTTGCTCTGTGTTCTTTCAGAGTGCAGAACTGTGATAGCAAACTGGAGTAGCACAGCTTTGCTTTCCCTTACTGCCTGCCACGAAGGGTGTTTTGTTCCCTCCTGCCCTCAGATGGCTGCTGCCCTTAAGTATAGCCTGACCTTGTTCCTGGCTAGCCAGAAGTTAAGCCAGAAAGTGCAAATCTGGCCCTGCTCCTGGCAGCAGTACAGGGCTCTCTTGAACATGCTGGAATTCCATTCTTACCTGTTGGGTTCCAGGGCTGTGGTGGATGTTACCCGTATTCACCTCTGTAGTGTGCAGCTGGTATTATTTCTGATGCTGTGCAGTGGAGGTCTGTGTTTAACACTGGATAAACTACAGCCTTACTTCTTTGCAGGAATTGAAAATTGAAGGAGATGTGCCAGAGACAGTAGAACCTGAAGATGACCTTGATATCATGCTGGGCAATAAAAAGAAGAAAAAGAAGAATGTGAAGTTTCCAGATGAAGATGAGATAATGGAAAAGGATGAAGGTATAACCTAGCTCAGTGAGATGTTGCAAGTGAAATGTATTCTACCTTGTATGTGAATAAGTTCTGTTCAAGTGCCTTTTTAGTTCCAGAATTTGTCAGAAAAGTGTTCTTTAAAAGCACTGTATAAATTTCCTATGAGTGCTGATGTCCCCTGTTGACAAACAGAGGAGACTTGAGTCCACATCTTAGTGGAATTTTATTTCATGTAAGCATGAGGTTAAAGAATGTCTCTTAATGAATCCCCAAAAACTTTCTTTACAGCATTTGAGGATGAAGATAGCAAAAAAGATGATGGAATTTCTTTTAGCCTTCAGTCAGGACCTGCGTGGGCAGGCTCAGAAAGGGACTACACATATGATGAGGTAATGTTCCAGAGACTTTTAAAACATATTTGCTATGTTCATCTGCATCAGTAGAGCCTTATGCTCGTATTTCCTATTTCTAACTTCAAAGTAAAGGACTTGTAGTCAGAAGCTCATTAGCAGACAGCTAACAAAGCATGTCTTCTATCGCAGTCATTTTCATATGGGGCAATACTGGTCATAGTTCAGACACCTCTGCCATGGGCAGAGCAAATCCGTGGGGAAACAGTGTTGGGATTTTGCATTTATCAGAACGTTTTAAGTGTGTTCTGAAGCAGGTGGGGAAATGCTCTTAGGCAAAGGTACTCTGATATTCAGTGTGAATGCTGTTGCAGGTGGCTTTTAGAGGTGAGGTACTTTGAGACATGGAAAATGCTCACGTGGGTGTGAATCCCTTCTTTTGCAGTTGCTCAATAGAGTTTTTAATATCATGCGGGAAAAGAACCCGGACATGGTGGCTGGAGAGAAGCGGAAATTTGTCATGAAGCCCCCGCAGGTTGTGAGAGTAGGGACCAAGAAAACATCTTTTGTCAACTTCACAGATATCTGCAAATTGTAAGTTTCCTCTTTGGATTTCCTAGGAATAGCAGATGGATACACTGCTCTGTGCTCCTGTGTTGAAAGCAGTGTTTTCTGGCAAGTGGCTGTGGCCAGGAGTGGAAGCTATTTCAGTCAGAGAGCTCATTACATTGCTCTGTGAGAAGATATTTCTGAAAATAATTTATTGAGATAATTTCTAATTTTATACTTAAAATACGAAAATGGTACATGGGCTCTTGGGCTGAAACTTGGTGAGTTCATTGGCTTCTGTCAAGCTGGGTCACCAGTGGTACTTATGTGCAAGCCTTGAGGAGAAGGGTGGGAAAGGTTCTTTCTAATTTGAGCTGACTACAAATACTGTTCTCTCAGTAAATGGTGTGGACTCCAGTAGTGTTTTCCCACTGTTTTCTGCAGTGAGATATCTATGTCTTAATTATGTCTTGTGAAGACAGATCTGTTCTTTGTGAGCACTTCTGGGAATGCAGATCTATGGGTGTCATAAATGTGCCAGAAAACCCAGGGAGTTTTTAATGGTAGCTACTAACATTTTTCCAGGGGATGGGACAGTTGGAATGAAAAATCTCTAATAGAAAACTTCTGTTCCCTAGTTGCTGTAATTTTGAGTTTGGTTTGGTGGGGATGGTGGGAGGTTTTTTTGTGTGGACTCTTGAGGTTTCTAATGTCCTCAGTCATTGTGTGTGTGTACTCTTTGGTGCAGGCCCTCTGGCACTGCTCCCTTTGAAACTTGGTAACTTAAATTGGATTTACCCTGCCAGTCCTGCATAAATACCAGATTTCTCTGAAAGGGAAAGGTTAAACATTTCCTTACTTTATTTTTAGATTACATCGTCAGCCAAAACATCTCCTGGCATTTTTGTTGGCAGAATTGGGTACAAGGTAAGGCTGCTGGGCTGTGGGTGTGCTTAGGCTCAGTATTGATCAAATATAACATTTTTGGGATTAGATCTTTATACATGTGCTGGAACGTGGGGCTTTTGTTCCCTGCACTTCAGTGCTGTGCTGGGTGATTGAGGAGAGAACATTTTAGTGAGGAGGTACAGAGTCCTCCTTTCCAAGTCTTCCAAGTCCTAGAGAATGGTCTTGTTCACTCCCATGAGATAAGCAGGTGAGGGTTGTGCCTGGGCAAAACTTCCTGTAGGAAGTAGCTCTAAATACCTCAGAATTTTGCATTTTTTTCCCTCACAAAGTGATTCTGGCTGTGCTTTTCTTGAAGAACACATCCTTACCTTGCTTCATGTTCCTGTTTTGTTTTAACACTTCACACCTGCAAATGAAATAATTAATTTTCTCTTTTCAATTAGTGGTTCAATAGATGGTAACAACCAACTGGTAATCAAAGGAAGATTCCAGCAAAAACAGATAGAAAATGTCTTGAGAAGATATATCAGTAAGTAGAACCTCTTTTCCCACTCCAAATTTCTCTCAGGCCCCTTGTGATGCCCAGGGGCCCATGTATGGCCCAGGTGTGTGCCCACCATGGAAAAGGCTGAGGAGCCACAACTTCCCTTTATCATGGAATAATGCAAATACAGGTGGTTCTGCCATGGTTAGGCCACATGGGCTGTACTCAGTCCTGCACTAAAACATGCCAAGGAAAACAGAGCATTTGAGAACTGCTTGTTTTCATCTCAGTTTCGTGTCTTGGCTTTGATGAGGACTCTGGACAACAACAGTAATTGTTGATTTTGTAGTCTATTGTACCCATGAATTGACAGATGCAGTGTGTGTGTGTGTCACTGCTGGGCAGAGGACTCAGATTATGTGTCACAGAGCTCCTGCTTCAGTGCTGTGTCAGTACCAGCGTTGCTGACACCTGGGAATGCTGCTTCAGCAGAGGAACCCGGGCAACAGCAGTGGGAAGTCTGTCCTGGTTATTGATTTTCAAACACCTGTGTCAGTGCAGGATGTACCACATCCTCTTTGTTAACCAGGGGCAATTTTTAGGTTTTCATCATCAGCCTCTTTGAGGTAGTAGGTGTGTTTGAACAGCTTTTCAGGACAGCTGTTGCACAGCTGCTGCTGCTCGATTAACCGCCCGTTCCTTCCCCGCAGAGGAGTACGTCACCTGTCACACGTGCCGCTCCCCCGACACCATCCTGCAGAAGGACACCAGGTTATACTTCCTGCAGTGCGAGACCTGCCACTCCCGCTGCTCCGTGGCCAGCATCAAAACCGGCTTCCAGGCTGTCACAGGCAAGAGAGCACAGCTCCGTGCCAAAGCTAACTAGGTTTGCTAATCAACACTGGAGGTGGCAAAGTGTTCTGGGGAGATGGGACTGGACAGGTTTACAATCGGAGTGGATTTACCATTGTATTAAAGCAAGGCTGTAAAAACGACAAGAAATTTGGCTTTTGATTGATTGGTCTGTGAAATCCTTGCAAGATGCAGATCCTCAAGCTGTTCACATACATTTGCTCATTGAATATATTTTACCAACTGTAAGGAGCGTGATGGGAAAGGAGGTGCTTTTTAATCCGTTCAGACTTCTGTAAAACACGAGATAAATTAAAGATACTATAACAGTGAGTGTCTTGGATTTGGATTTTTCCTTCAGTTTCCTCTTCCAACACTGGTGGGAATGGTTGGCGTGTTGTTCTGCAGATCATGTCACTGAGCTATGTCCAAGACCCAGAATGAAGTTTTAAGATAAAGGTTATTTTGCTTTTACATAACAGACTTATTTTAGTTCTGCTGTCATGAAACAGAGAAAGCAGTCACAGAGTCCCAGGGCTGACAGGCCAACACGAGCCCTGCTCCTGCTTGCACAGCCGTGGGTGCATTGTGCACAGACAGGGGCTCAGGGCATGCTGGTACTGCTTAATTAGGCAAAAATAGCTCTGAGAGAGTTCAGACACCAGATTGATGCTGAATCTTAACACAGAATCAATAAACTGTACTGTAAGTTTTCATAGTGTCATAGTACTAAATTTTGCAATTTCTAATAGAGAAACGTTTATATTTCTGAAGTCCTGCACTCTTCATCACTTTAAAAAGAATCTAAATGCAGCAAAAAACAAATAGTAGGTCTAAATGTCATTGTATGGTGGCTGCAATACAGTCTTCTATAAATCTCGAATTTGCAGGGGACACTGCCAAGTAATTTGGGTTCCAAATTAACACTTTTTGCTTCAGGATCTTCCCATGCCCTTCATCTGCTGGCAGTGGCAGTGACCTTGAGGGGACACCTGGTGCTGTCCTCGCTGGGTTTTGTGTAGAAATTGTTCCAGCTGGGGAGTACAAAGATGCAAATGTGGAGTGAAATTCCCCCCTGGGTTGCAGAAGTGAGGACAGTTGTCACTTGATTGCTAAAATGTCCCAGGGGGAGGGAAAGGTGCAGCAGCTCAGGGCCCCAGGCACCCACCCCTGCAGGTCAGGGGAGCAGCCTCCTCCACAGAGGAACTGGTCCTTCTGAAGGCAATAAAGCAAACACCACAACTTGAAGGGTTTCTACTAAGTTTTAACCTTTGTATGTTAACACAGAGCACAGTACTGCTGGGAAGTCACTCACTTGCTATTTGAAAACTTTGACAGCACTGTAAGGTGAAAAATCAAGGTTTTATGGTTGGTTTCTTAAAAGCATTTTGAATTTCAAGTGAGCTATAACAATGTTGGATGTATCTTAAAGTGAATAAAGCCAGGATCAGTGCCTCTTGTAACATCATTGTTGTATTGTTTCTTCCTCTAGCAAAGAGTCTCCTGTTGGGAGTAATACCTTGGAGAAGTGCAAGTTGCCTTTTTGTTCTGGTGGCTTGCTGGTGGGACACCCTGAAATAGTTGAAGAACAATGATACTTTGTTCTAAAATGCTTGTTTTTCCCTGGGTCAAATACCTTTAACATACTTCAAAAAAATACAGTGTGGCCTTGAGCTGGTGCTGTATTTCAGTGCTTTAAATGAAAAGTTCCATTTAGTGAAATTGGATCAAAAAGATCCAAGTTGCATAATAAAGGAATAAATAATTGCTCCAAACTCTCAGCTGTGAGCTCTGGCTCACAGGAGAGTTTCATAGGTGTATTTTGTAGATGTGCTTTGAGTCTGTGCATGAAACCCTCAGGGCTTTTAATGACTAACATTTGAGTGCAGCATCTTGAGCTGTAGGCTCAGATCTTCCTGTGGAATGACCTCCCTAATGCAGGAAAAATCTGTGTCTAGGAGCAGATACTGGTTGGGCTTTATTTTTCTTAGAAAAAACTTCCAGAGTACATTCAAAAAGTGTTGTATGAACACAAATGCCTCTTAGGAGGCTGATGTGAGTTTGAAGTGCAGTTGTGCTCAGAGGCAAAAGAGTTTCTACTTGAGCTGGCTGTGAGAAACAGCTTAAGGATGGTGTTCTTAACAGAGGAAGAAGGAGGTGGTAGCTGTGGTTGCCCTGGGTCTGTGTGCAGACATCTTTCTGGAGACAAAGCTGTGTTCTCCATGTTTTTTTTCTCTCTGAGCTGGAAATCGGCAGTGTGGAGATGTGGGAGCCAGATTTTGGGTACTGACAGGCCCTGGGTGACCAAGAGCTGAGCTGCTCCTCTCCATGGATTTTGCTATGCCCAGTTCTCCACCTGATCCAAGTAATCTGAGCAATGCAGGACTGTTCCTTCCCAGCAGTGAAGGTGAGATGCCTTCCAGCCCAGAACATTCAAGAGAAAGTCATCTGAGATTTGTTCCTGGAGGAGTTGGGAGAACCAGACAGGAGAATTGCTGTTGTGGTCAGTCAGCCTGAGATTTACTGATGTCTTGGAAGAATAATCTCTTTATGCCCCCCCTTCTGCCAGGACATGCTTTTATCTCCACTGTCAGGTGGTTGCAGCTTGAAGGGTTGAGGACCTTGCTCACATCCCTGCAGTAACCAGGGTAATGGGAACATCTCATTCCCTAATTCAGCACAAATCCAGTGGGATCAGCTGCATTGGGGTTCCTGTGCTTCTGTTCTGCTGAAATCACTGGTGGCTACTATGAAAATCAGTGAGAATAAACTCCATTGCTGGGAGTTTCTGGCCAGAGCAAGAATTTAATCACTTTTTGTAACCACAACTGGTGTAAAGGAGGAGCATTTATGAAATGCCTCCATCGAGAGCTGGGAGTTTCTGGTGGTCCCAGGCCTGTGACATTGTGCAGTGTGTCGTCCAGGACTGGCCACGTCACCCTGAGATCCCTGGTTTGGGGCAGCTTCTCAGGGAGACTGGGGCACCTGGGGTTGTCTGCAAGGAGAGGAAAAAAACAGATTTTCAAAGCTGCTGCTACCAGGACAGGGTTTGTCATGAATTTCAGGGGGTGTTGAGCTTTAATCAGGTGAAAAGACCTGAGGTGGTGGCTGGTGGAGGAGGCACAGGAATAGAAACAGCAGGAAGTTCCTGAAAGTCAAGAAAAGGGGAAGTTGAGTGTGATGCTGACAGCTGAGAATCATTAGAATTTATCTGTTCATCTTGTGAATAACATTTCTCCAGCTCTCCATTCTGCCCCTGTGCTCAGTTTTTCTCTAGAGGTTTACTCCTGATTACTGGAATAGCATCCAAGAAGGGGAGAGGCCCGGCTTTGAGAAGGATGTGAACACAGATGTTGAACAGAAATCAGCAGCTGCACAAGAATTTACCAGTTCAGAATCAGGCTGGATGGAGAGCAAACTGCAAAGCCTCTCCAGCTCTTAAAAGAATTGCTGGATTTTCTGTTTCTGAATTGTTCCTGCCATGGTGAAGGTCAGTGCCTTGTTGCCAGAGTAGCAGAGGACCCGGGTCCCAGGGGGATCAGGACAAGCCTGTCCTGGGGAAAACCTTTCCTAGGCTTTTGGCAGCAGTGCCCACTTCTGGAGTCTGCAGAGGGTGGGATTCTCTCAATGGCCATGGGAGCAGCCAGGGTTAGGCTGGACCTGTCTGGCTTTGCTCCTCATTCTGCTCTCTGCATTTATAGGGACATTTGGCAGTTCACAGCTTGCTCTGGTTCCAGGGGTTTGGGCACCTTGGGAAAACTCAACTGGCTCCAGTTTGGGATAATAGCTAAAAGGATTTTGGGTGAACAGTAAAATCCTATGGCAGAGAAAGGAGCACAATTCCCTGTGTCCTTTCCCTCAAACGCAGAGAGCTGAGGGAGCAGAAAGGTTGCTCTGATCTGATCAGTTGCTTAAAGGATCTCATGACAGGAGGAGGAAAAAGGCTTTTGAAGGAAGATGTTACAGGGAAATACCCTCCTGAAGAGAAACAAGTTCCAGGGCTGCTGCTGATCCTTAACACATTATCTCACCTGGACATGGCTTTGCTTTGAAGGGACCTCACCAGTCCCTGAGCTAAGAAGTTTGGTGTTTGCAGCTCTTTCATTATTTTATCTATTTCAGTGATGAAGACAGGGAAGCGCCTCCAGAGGCTGTTCAGCCAGTGTTTAGTTTTTAGAGAAAGCCTGAACGCTGCTTTTCCTGCAGGTGTTTCACCATACGCGGACTTAGATAAGCTCCACGTAAACATTGCCTTAGGTATCACACGCATAACCCTGTGCGTTCCTACACATCCTCCGTACCCAGTGGCTGTCAGTCTGTCAGTCTGCCCCAAACCCATGGGAACAGGTCTTTATACAGAACTAGAAATTCCAGCTGGCCCTGGAAATGTGTTGCTGCCCAACAGACCTGAGGAACTGGGTTTTCCTCACTGGAAGAAAAACACTTTCTCACTTCCCTCTGCCCTTGTCTATAAGCCCAGGCTCACTCCTTGCTGCCTGAGTTTGCTGTTCATCCTTTTTCCTTTTTGTATATTGCAAACACCTGCATAATTCTGAAATAAAACACTTTACCTCTGTGGTGGGAAGCATTTTTCTGCCCAATACCCACCAGAAATGTGTGGTACATCCCCTCCTCCCTCTCTTTTCAGCCCATTGCATCTCCCACAGTGGTCTCTGGACTCACAGAAGTTTTGTGTTTTCTAACAAAAGCAGCATCCTTAATTCTACATTCTGTAGTAAAGCACATCACTTTTAATTGTTTCTGTCCCCAGCCCTGCTTTGGGTAATTATCCCATGAGTTTGGTGTATTTCTTTCTTCAGTGTGAGAGCATTGCACTGGGGGGGAGCAGGACTGTGGGACTGATGGCAAAGCAGTTTGTGCCCTGATTGTCACCAGTGTCACGTGGTTTATTACAGGGAGGAAAGCTGGATGTGATTAATTTTGAAAATAAGGCACAGAAGGCAAATGTAAAATAAATTTGCAGTTACATTTCTTGTTTTGTGGACTGAAATGTCTCTATGCTGCTCGTTGCCCTCAGACCCTGCTGCAGGCCTTGTGCTGCTTTTGTTCAGCACCAAAATTGCCTTTTTTCCCACCAAGGCTGTGATAAAATAAGTTCTGAGAAATGTGAGCTCATCTGAAATGAAGCTTAAAACGTTTTTCTTTGCTGCCTTGTCCCCACACTCCCCAACACCCTCAGACAACAGAGGGAGGAGATGTTGCTTTCTCTACTCTTCTGAAGGAGCTGTGCAGGCAGCCCTGGGGTTCTCCTGATGTGATTTGTGCTTGAGGCTGTGGGTGCTGTTGAGGGAAAGCCCTTGCTTGGGGCTGCCTGGGGAGTCTCAAATACTCTGTACATGGCACTTTGTTTTTAATTTGAGGCCTTCCCCACTTCCCCAAAATTCATTTAAACTGTGTGCTGAAGCACATTGTTTCCCTTTACTCTTTGTTCTGAATGAAGGAGGTGGCCTTTAAATCCTGTCCCTGGCCAAGAAAATCCGTGGCTTGAATCAAGAGGAGTGTGCTGAGGCTGGAGCCCCTCTGTCCCTCTGGAGATGCCGTGGCCACTCCTGAGCTGGGCCAACTCAGCACAGGGATGCTCTGGCCAGTGTGGGCAGGAAGGGAGGAGCCAAGCTGGGGCACAGAGCGCAGAGCAGGAGGAGATGTCCCAGCTGAGCTGCCAGGCCTGCTCTCCTCACCCCATCTGGCTCGGGCTCACCCAGCAGGAGGAAGCTCTGAGTGTGTGCAGTGCTGGGGCTCTGCACCCTCGTGCCTGGGCCAGCCTGTCAGAGGAAACAATCCCCTGCCTGGGAGGACATCTGGGCAATGGAAGGTGCTGAACTGGATGTGTTCTTGCTGAGCCAGTGCAGGGTGTCCATCCTGACACCTGGCTCTGTCCAGGGCAGGCAGAGCATTCCCCATGTGGCTGAGTCCTTTCGGCACCACTGTCCCCATGCAAGGCTCGGGGGTGTTTTCCTGCCAGAGGATGGACAGACTCCACCAGGAACCTGTGGGGATCTTGACTACATCTCCAAATGTTTGCAAAACTTGACTGATAAGAGGAAAAAGAGGGAATTGAACCTCCTGCAGGTAGCAAGAAGACAATGCAGGAGGGATACGACCACTGTGACAGACACAGCAACTGGCTCTTACAAATTCCCCAAAGAACAGTCCCGTTACAGCTGCAGTAACTGAAATGTTCCCAAAGTGCTGCACGGCCTGCAACTGTGATGCTCATCAAAGTTAATGGGAGTTACTAAAGTCAGTGAGGGTTTCTGTGGCATCTCCTGGCTCAGACAGTGCATGACTGCAGGCATTTTGGCCCCAGTGATTGTTTGTCTGTGTCCAGAAGCACCTGGAAGGAGCATTTGGGACTGGAGTAACCCTGCTCTGCTGCTCTAATGCCTGCCCAGGCCAGCATGGGAGAACCAGAGCACCAAAACTTCCGGCACATCTGCTGATCCCATCTCATCCCACCCCACCCCATCCCACCCCATCACATCCCATCCCATCCCATCCCATCCCATCCCAAGTGTGTCACCAGTCTCAGACATTCCCGTTTCCTTTGCAGAGGTGCAGGCAAGGCAGCAGGCACTGAGACTTTGGGGTTGTTTCTAACCAAGACCACGCTGCTTTTGCCACTGATGGGATGGCAGCAAACAGAGCAGTCCAAGTGAGAAGCCAGGTGAGGTCCAGGACACTTGGGAATGGGACATCCTCTCTGTGGGTGGTCAGGAGTCTTTAACAAAAGCTTTTTTCAAGCTCACACGTGGCAACTGGTGCGTGTTCAGTTGAGCTACTCAGCTTCTGACTATGAGCTTTCTTCAGACTATGCAGACGTTGAATTAATTGTTGCCTGTGGGGTTGTTCTGGAGAGAATGGACTGGCCCAACCCTTGTCCTCCCACATGCCAGCAGGACAGGGGGGATTTACAGGGAGCGACTCCTTGGGGATGCTGGAAAAGGAGGTTGGGTGCATATGGGGTGGGACCCTTTACATTCATTCAAAAGCTCACGGAATTTGAAACATCTTTTTTGCATCATGGATGTTTAAAGGGCCTTGGGGAGGACGCCACACATCTTTCTGTTAGCCAGGCCAACCCTAAAGGCCCCGGAGCTGGCTGTGCCTATGAGCCAGAAGATGAGATGGGGAAGAAAAACGGGTTGGTTTAACTTCTATCTGGAACTGAGGAAAAAAGAATTTATGACTTTTGGAAGAACAGGGAGGCAATTTAGGACAACTACAAGAGTGTCATGGGGCTATGCAGGGAGAAAATAAGAAGAGTCAAAGCTCAGCTTGAACGTAATCTGGCTACTGCCACAGAAGACAATAAAAACCGTTGTTGTGAATACATTAGCACCACCAGCAGGGCTAAGGAGAATCCCCCTCCTTTTTGGGATGTGGCTGGGGGCCAGTCTCTTTTCCCAGATATCAAGGGATAGGACAAGAGGAAATGGCTTCAGGCTGTGCCAGGGGCGGTTTAGGTTGGATATGAAGGAAAATTTTTTCACGGGAAGGGTGGTCAGGCATTGGAACAGCTGCCCAGGGCAGTGGTGGAGTCACCATCCCTGCAGGGATTTAAAAGAGGTGATGTGGCACTCGGGGACATGGGTCAGTGATGGCCTTGGCGGAGCTGGGGGCAGTTGGACTGGGTGGCCTTAGAGGGATTTTCCAACCTAAATGGAAATGTGGGAACCTAATGTGGGAAAGCCCCTCAGAGCAGGGGTGACCCCTCCTGGCTGCCCATTCCCCTCCTGCTGGAGCCAGCAGGGAGCTGTGCAGCTGGTTTATGGCCCAAAGGGTGCATGAAGGGGTCAGGGGTGTCCCTTTCCCACCCCCTGCTGCCCCCTCACCTCTCCGTGTGGGTTCTCTTCACCGTCACAGAAAGACCTTGGTGAGCACCAAAACCCCAGAACTCATTTCCTTGGGGCCCCACCTACAGCCAGGAGCGGAGTGAGCTGCCCTACAAGGGCCTGAGAGCTCCCCCAGTCCCTCACTCTCCTCCCAAGATAATGAACAAAATCAAACCAGTTGTTTGCTGGGAGACTTTGGCCGTGGAGTGACCCAGTCCCAGCCCCTGAGGCACTGCAGCACCTCAGAGCTGGGAACATGACTGAAGGTCGGGCTGATTTCCATCTTCTTGAAAGCCAGTTTGACTTGGTTTGGTTTTGGGTTTTTTTTTTTCCCCCTCCTGTTGTTCCTCCTTCCAGCCACAGACACCCAGCCATCAGTCTGATGCTGCTGCTTTTCTCACCTTGAAGGGAACTGCTGACTGATGGCAGGATGCATGGAGAGATGGATGTTCAAACATCTCAGACTCACCATAAACTCAGGCAGCTTTGCCCTCCAGTGCTGGATGGTGGCTCAGCCACAAAGAACCCACCAAGGTTGGATGGGCCTTGGAGAAACCTGGTCCAGTGCAAGGTGTCCTGAAGAGATCATCTTTAAGGTCCTTTCCAACCCCAGCCATTCTGGGATTCTGGGATTCTCCCCATGTGGTCACTGGTCCCTCCTGACACCACTCTGGTGCCAACCAGAGCAACACTGTGCTTAAGAAGCAGTTTTTGGCACTGCTGGCTTGTGCAAACTGGCAAAGCAGCCAGATTTTTCCAGTCTGTTATGAGCCGGACAAGTGAAAAATCCAGAGATTAAAGGCCAGGATTTGGCCCCTGCTCTCCTGCATTAAAGAAGTTTCCAAGCCTCCAGGGAAAAATCCCAGAGCCCCTGTGAACGCAGATGTTTTGGTCAGCCCAGTGGGATATACCTTGTGGAAGGGAAAGCAAATCCTGTGGGGAGAGCGGAGGCTTGGAAAGGGAAAAAAGCCTTGTCTGGAACAGAAGAAGTGTGTGTGTACAGCAGACAGAAGAGAGGGGAGGCAGATTAGATTTCTTTCTTTTATTATACAGGATTGTATGTACAAGGTCACCTCTCTCCCGAACATCAGCATCACAGTCAGTTCACAGCCACACCTGCAGCTCATCTCTCCAGGCCTGGAGAACAGCTCGGGACAGCACGGTGCAGACATTGCACAGGAACCACAGGGGAAGGATGGGCTCTCCCTTCAAGCCCTCCTCAAGCAGCCCAAACTAAGAAATGCAAAGGAAACTTTGTGCTTCAAGGGCCATGCGTGCTCCAGGATGGTGCCAGGGAGAGGAAGTGTCACCCCTGGAGCTGTTTTCCCTTCACCCTTCCAAGAGATGCCGTGGATGAGGTTGGAGCACTTGGGACCACCCAGGGCCAGGTGTGGGAGGGATTGGCCAAGGGGAAGGTGTGGACAGCACTCTGGGTTCCAAGCACTGATGTGTGTGTGTGTTCTGGAGGGGAAGGGGGTGGGCAGGACACACCATGTATGAAAAAAGTGCTGTGGGAGTTTCAGTCCCGTCTACCCCGGGAAAACAGGACAAGCCCAGCAAGGAGAAACGAGAACGGCTGAGGCCTCTCGGGTGCAGGGGTCCCACGATGAGCCCTCTGCTCACAGCACCGGGCAGGGGGCAAAAGCAGCTGGGATCTGGGGAGCAGGGGGGTGCTGGCACACCCACATGCATCGTGCTCGGGGTATTCCCTGTCCCCAGCCTCGGGCACGCTGTCACCCCGGGGATGGAGCTCAGGCAGAAGCAGGAGCTGTCGCACCACTCTCCTGATGTGCCCTGACCGGGGCAGGAGGAGATGTGGGCAGCCAGGGAAGAGGCTGATCTCTCTGGCTCCAGGCTGCAGGAGGAGCTCCCTTCCTTCCAGGGAGCAGCTGGTCCAAGGAAAGGGTCTCATCCATAGCTGCTGGCACCCCCCACTCTGCAGAGGCTTGCTCAGCCCTTAC
This sequence comes from Corvus moneduloides, assembly GCF_009650955.1. NCBI lineage: Eukaryota > Metazoa > Chordata > Aves > Passeriformes > Corvidae > Corvus > Corvus moneduloides. The sequence continues at coordinate 2,149,142 of NC_045492.1, forward strand.
ATGGTGGAGAATGAGGACACCAAATCACTGAGGGTGACGTGTCCTTGGTTTCTCCTGCTTGGGATCACTTGCTTTCCTGCAGCTTCCTCTCCCCTCCTCTCTTCAAGCAGCTTCCCAGAGCGCAGCAGCTGCTCCAGCACCGACTCCTTTCCACCTGGAAGTGACCCTGGACACACAGCAGCTCATGGGGCGCAAGAGACGTGACAGGAGGTGGCCGTGCTGGGGGACAGCTCACCCCACACCTCTGACTCAACAGGATCTTCAGCACAGGAACACAGATTGTCCAAACTGAGACAGTACTTTTCCCCCAGTCAGGAAATGCTCTGGCTCTCACCTCGCACAGGAAAAATGTCTTTATTGGGTTGGGCTCAGTTCTCTCTGCTCTCCTGCAAGCAGCTCTAGAACACCTCTGGCTCCCTTGGGGACACAGCTGCTCTCCTGATCTCTGTGGTGGCTCTGGGTTGTGCAGGTCTGGCTCCTGCCTCTGGCTGCAGAGCTCCGAATCCATTGCAGGGGTGGTGGGGATCCGCTGGGAGGATGAGTTTTCTTTGCCTTTGCTTTACAGATGGATGGAAGATGTTGGGCCATGTTTCTTCTTTGAATGCCAGGTAGAGATGACAGCAGCACTTCCATTCAGCTTGTCTTGCTCAACGTGCCAGGACAGGGTTTAGCCTCGTGCTTTCCTCACACTGTTGCTCACAGCTGCTCTGGGTGGGCTGCAAGGAGAAAAGGGGAGCTACAGCACTGTCCTTGAACCCCACAGATTTGTCATTTAGGAGAGAGGGTGAGGGACTGGCCAGTGACCCAGCTGAGCAGCCAAGCTCCATGTCTCCACATAGGGGATCAGTGGAACAGAGCCTCTCCTGAAGCAGCAACCCCCCAGCCCAACATGCACAGAACAAGAGCTTTGGCTCAGAATCAGCAGCAGGGGAGCTGTACCTGGTTACTGTAGTCTGGCATCCTCCACATCTGTGTAATGGCTGTTCTCCTGCAGGGAAAAGGAACCACAAACAGTAAACCCCCCTGTGTCCCTCCTGCCCTGCCTGGGGCGCTGTGACACCTCGCATGTGGCCACCAGCTGGTCCCCTGGTGTGGGAGAGCAGTGCCAGGGTGCTCAGTGTGATGGAGGAGCTACAAAACACACCTGGTATGGACACCAGGGGCCAGGGCTGTGCTTGCTGGCACAACAGAGGCCCAGGCAAAACCACACAATTCCTCTGGCTCCTTACTCTGAAACGGCTCTGCCAAACAGACCTGGGGTGTGTAATTCCCTCCTGGGCTTGGAAGTGATGGAATCATAGAATCATTTAGATTGGAACAGACTTCCAAGATCATCAAGTCCAACCATTAACCAGCACCTCCGTGTTCACTTCCCTGGGCAACTGTTTCAATGCCTGACCACCCTTTCAGTGAAGAAATTTCCCTGATCTCCGATCTAAACCTCCCCTGGCACAGTTTGAGGCCATTTCCGCTCATCCTGTTTCTTGTTCCCTGGAACTGCCCCGTGATGCCAGCGTGCATCAGTCCACAGAGGCAAATCAGAGTCCTGATTCTGCTGCTGAGCACAGGAACTGTTTGCAGCAGTCCCAGTTTGCAGCAGAACTCATTTTCCAGAATGGTAACACACATTCATCACTACAAATACCACAGTAATGGTGCTGAACTGCTCCCCATGCAGGGGGTTTGGAAAGCATGGCATGTTGTTGGACTGGCTTGATGGTCTTGCAAGTCTTTTCCAGCCTTTGTGGTTGTCTGGAATTTCCTGCTGGAGCTGTTGTGCAGTGCAGCATCGCTGGGAGAATGGGGTGCTCAGCAGGAGTGTTCAACCTCCTGCACAGGGGGAGCATTTCAGGGATGGAAATGGATCCAGCAGTTGTCTACAGGGGACACGAGGGAGTCCAAAAGGAAAGGCAAGGAAACAGGCTGTGCCTGAAAGCCAGGGGAGGTGTCCTTGCTGTGGGCAAGGATCAGGGACAGCCCAATGGGGCTGGCACCGTGGCAGGCATCTCCTCACACCACGGGTACAGAGGCTCCTCTGGAGGGCTGCAGGACGGGGCACCTCCACCACCCTGGCATCTGGGGGGAAGGAGCAGGGCTGGAGCAAGAAACAGGAGACTTTTGGAGAGCCTCAAGAGTAAGTTCCTGACCCAGCTGACCAGGGGAAACATTGTTCTCGTTCCTGATGGCCAAGGAACACCTGGTCAGGGATGTGAAGGTGGAGAGAAGCCTTGGCTGCAGAGCCCATGGGACTGTGAACCTGAGTAACCTGAGAGAAGTGACCAACACCAAGAGCAGGATCAAATCCCTGAACTTAGGAGAGCAGATTTTGGGTTGTTTTGGGACCTGCTTGGCAAAATCCCATGTGAGACTGCCTTGGAGGCCGAGGAGACCCAGGACATCTGGGCTTTTACTGTGTGAGACTTTCACTGAGCCCCCAGCATCAACCTCAAAAACCATTTGGATGCAGACTGGGCAGATAAATGACCAAACCTCCCTGAAAACAGAAGAAAATCTGACTGCAAATCAACCACTGTGTGCTGTGAATACCTGAACACATCAGGATACCTTTAGCTCTCCCTCCAAAGCAGCTGTCTGTGTGCAAGGATCTCCCCTTGAACAGATCCCTCAAGACACCCCTCACCGGACACCAGGCATTGCTGGGCTGGCAGGTGACCTTTTTTGCACAAGTGTGACATTTAAGGCACGTACACAATGATCTTTGTATCCCACAGTAAGTGCAGTGAACAGTACTGACCACCAATCCAACTGCACTTACTAAATATTTTCCATACCCAAATGTATGGCTCAGAACTCAATGATCTCCATCAGCTCTGAGTGACCTCTGACTCTTCTCCTGTCACTCCCCTGCCCCTCAGTGCCAAAGGGATTTTAGGGACCCCATTTGGGTGCCGTGTCCATGGACAGCAGTGTCCATGGTGACAGCCACACTGCTGTGTGTGAGCCAGAGAGATGTGGGACAAAGGAGTCACTCCCCAGGAACTGGGGACACTTCAGAAGTGCTCAGTGCTGGTGCAAAAGTGCTCAGTTGAGGTCAGGAGCAATACAAAGGCTGGCTCTGGCAAGCTGCCTTGCAGGGCTCGAGGAGCTCCCTGCACATGCCCTGCACACACTGACTTGACCATCCAGAGCACTTGGGAGCCTGTCTGAAGCTGGCAGTGAAATATTTCTGGTCTTGATGCCACATCAGGACCAGGGAGTTACAGAAAATAGAGATGTAAGTGAGCTGAAATAGACATCTTGTTCCTCGTAATGAGGACCAGCTCTTCCCAAACCATTGCCAGCAGATGTCTCTCCACTATTTTCTTACCCCAGCAATGGCAGACAACTGCCCGTTTTTTGTGACAGGCTGTGTGCTGCTTTATCAGCATTAACAGCAGCAAGTTTCCCTTGATGTAATTCAAACCTGGACTTCCTTTTCCTGGCACAGAGCTTGTGCCTTTCTTCTTCCCAGTGCCTGGAATGACGTCTCCCCTCAAGCAGCTCCCCCCAGATTTGGCAGGACTGATGGACTCCAGCCACGAGGCCCCAGACCTGGAACAGCTGAAGGACCCTATTCAGAGCCCTCACCCATCATGGCTCCAGCAGGACAGAGCAGGAGAGCACAAACCAGCTGGGAGTGTTTGGGGTTGGAGGAGCTTTTAGGCCTGGGGAAATGCTGTGGATGTGCAGCATGGCCACCCCAGGGATGGGAGGTGAGGAAGAGGAGAGGGAGGCTGAGATTCATCCTCACTTCTGCCGCCAGCAGTGCTGGAGTGGGGATGGGTTGGAGCTGTGCCAAGGGGCCACTCAGGGCAGGTCACGTCCTTCTACCCTGGAGCCCTGTTGGCCTCAGCCTGGATCTGGAACTGGTCCTGTTCTCAGCAAAGGTTTGGTTTGGGATAAATGACAGTGCTGGCAGTGGTTACACAGAGCCTGGTATGCCCTGTGATGTACCCAAACACTGGGCTCCCATCCAAAGGCACACATTTGTCACTGGGTTCCCCAGGAACACCCCTGCTTGGGGCAGGACTAGGAGCAGTGGGGCAGATGTGTGCCTGGCACCAGCGGTGCTGGCACTGCCCTCGCTGGGGGTGCCCTGGCTCGGTCAGACCTTGGTTTGTGCCATGGGACAAGTGCCTCTGGAGAGGGACTTTGGACAAGGGCCTGGAGAGACAGGACAAGGCTTCACATTGACAGAGGGCAGGGTTAGATGAGATATTGGGAAGGAATTTCCCTGTGAGGGTGGGGAGGCCCTGGCACAGGGTGCCCAGAGAAGCTGTGGCTGCCCCTGGATCCCTGGAAGTGTCCAAGGCCAGGTTGGATAGGGCTTGGAGCAGGCTGGGATAGTGGAAGGTGTCCCTGCCCATGGCAGGGGTGGAACGAGAAGTTCTCTAGGGTTCATTCTAATCCAAACCCTCCTGTGACTCTGTGGATGTCCAGTCAGGTGCAAGGGCACTGCAAATGCAGCTCATCTAACACAGCCTGTCTTTGCCATGGGATTAAATCCATCTAAGAATCACCTGGGAGCAGAGCAGTGTGGTTTAAACCACTCCTAGCTGTGAAATCAAGTATAAATGTCTGAATTTCAAGAGCCAACCATGTTTCCTTCAGCACCTCCACAGGTTTGCATGGGCAGTGCTTTTGCAGGCAGCAGGGAGGTTTGGAAGAATAAGCTGTGAACAACAATCGGATTTAAATACAGCAATTTCTTTGAAGGAAGGAAAAACTACTTCTCCTGGGGATTTAGCAAGTTCCAGTAAAGCTGTGCCCCACAACTGAACTGCTCTGCTGCAGGGATGTTTCACCCAAGCTCTCTTACCAGTTCATCCTCACACTCCTCCCGTGTGAGTCCCTCCTCCTCGCCCTCGTCCCCGTTGAGCGGCTCCTCCACGTTGGCCTCGGCCTCGGATGCCGTGTCCTCCTGGGACACCTCGCTCTTGCTGCTCTCCGCCTTCTTCCGGGCCTCTGCAGGGCAACAGCTGGGTCAGGGCTGGGAACAGGGGCCACAGCCTGAACCCCGGGGTCAGACGGCCCCCACACCCGGGCCGTGGGGAAATAACAGTGATGGAGAGGCTTCCTGCAGCGGGGAGCTCTGCTGATCTTGAAGAAGCGGCCTGGGAGACCATGGAGAGGGCAGAGAAGGTTCCACATCCCCCAACAAGGCTGTGGGAGCCAGGCAGGGCAGGATAGGATGGGGACAGGGATAGGGATAGGGATAGGATGTAGGATAGGATAGGATGGGGATAGGGATAGGGATAGGATAGGGGTAGGATAGGATAGGATAGGATAGGGGTAGGATAGGATAGGGATGGGGATAAGGATTGGGATAGGCATAGGATAGGGGTAGGATAGGACAGGATAGGACAGGATAGGGGTAGGATAGGATGGAAGAGAGGAGAACAGACTAAAATAGAACTTGGATAGGATAGGATAAAATAGGGATAGGATAAAATAGGGATAGGATAGGAAAGGAATGGGAATGGGAATGGGAATGGGAAGGGAAGGGAAGGGAAGGGAAGGGAAGGGAAGGAAAGGAAAGGAAAGGAAAGGAAAGGAAAGGAAAGGAAAGGAAAGGAAAGGAAAGGAAAGGAAAGGAAAGGAAAGGAAAGGAAAGGAAAGGAAAGGAAAGGAAAGGAAAGGAAAGGAAAGGAAAGGAAAGGAAAGGAAAGGAAAGGAAAGGAAAGGAAAGGAAAGGAAAGGAAAGGAAAGGAAAGGAAAGGAAAGGAAAGGAAAGGGAGAATAAGATAGGACAGGATAGGATAGGATACAATACAATAGGATATGACAGAGTAAAACAGAATAGTAGAACAAAAAAGCAAACTGAAAAAAAATATAAACGATATGACAAAGGAAAAAAAATCTCATCATTTTAAACCCCAACTCCATTAACTTCAGGAATTCTGGTGTGTAATTTTGGCCTGTGATTCTACCCTGGAACCTGGGGGTTGACATTTCCCTGTCAAAGCCTGGAGGGAGTTGTGATGCCAAGGCCAGCCCTGAGGCATCCTCGCACCCCACTGACCTGCAGACAGCTTCTGTTCCTCAGCAATCTGCTCCAGCCGGCCCAGGAGAGCATCAATGTTGGATTTGATCTGTGTCAGCTCAGTTTTGATTGTCTGCAGCTCACTGCTCTTCACTTGGAGGGAGGAAGGAAGGAAAGGAAGGAAAGGAAGGCACTCAGTGCCCTGCAGAGCACCCGCGGAGCAGCCCCACCCCGCGCCTGCCCCAGGGCACTTCCTGAGCAGACAGAAAAACCACGGAGGAACCCCGGGCTGGCAGCTCGCTGGGAAACTGGCAGGGAAGCTGGGGGGCTGCTCCCAAAAAAGCCTGTGGGCGCTGTTTCAGGCAGGCTGTGGAGGCCGAGGCCGGCCTTTGGCGCGCTCAGGCTGTACCTGCACTTCCCCAGCCGCACCCCCCGCAGCCGGGCTGCTCTTTCCAGGCGTTCGGGGCTTTCTGAGGGGTTTTTTGGGAGGCCCCACGCGTGTCCCCAGCCCAGGCACACACTCACACTTGAGCTTGGCCGAGCTGTTGGCGATGGCGGCCGACCTGGCGAAGAGCTTGACCGGGAGCGTGGCCTTGACGCGCCGCACCAGGGGGATGGTGACCCGCGGCCGCTTCACCGGCACCACCCGCGGCACCGGCGACACCCGGCCCCGGTACTCGAAGATCCTGAGGGGGAGGCAGAGGAAGGACGTGGCAGCCCTGCCGTGGGGTGCCCCAGCCCCCGCAGCGTTCCCGCTGATCGCGGCCATCGGATCCCACCCCACAGGCTGGGCTGGACCCCATGCACCCCAATCCCTCCCTCCCCTGCCCCACAAAGCCCCTCTGGCTGACGCCTGACCTGTCGTAGAAGTCGTCTCTGTAGTAGTCATAATCGAAGTCGTAGCCACTGCAGAGACATCAGGGCATCATGGGTTAATTAGTGCTGGTAACTCATTATTATTGCCCCCTCACGGGCTGCTGAGTGCCCCCAGGGCCACCAAGGGTAAATAGGTTGATCCCCCTTCATAAGGGACTCTCATCCAGCAGGACATGGACAGTCCTGGCTGCAGGGAGATGGGCTGAGCCCAGGAGGAAGATTTGGGGGGCTGAAGGCACTGGAGAGGTTGATGTTGGCAGAGGGGTGTTAGCCTGGTTATCTCAAGGAGGAGCAAGATGTGTGTGGAGGAAAGTCGGGACGAAGGGCATATTTATGGGGATATTTATTAATTTAAACCTCTCTCCCCCCAGCCAGGCAATGCCCACATCCTGTTCTCTTAAGCTTGAGCTGCATTTTAACCTAAAGTAGGAGCATTCCCCACTCCCTGGAGACCCAGTAACACACATTCCCCCCTTGCTGCAGCTGTTTTTTCACAAGGCAGCAAAAACCAGGGGGTCTGACCCCACACATTGGTACCAGTTGCCCCAGCTGAACACAGCACCCTTCCCTGGTGTGCTGAGGCTCAGTTCACACTGGCTAAGACAGAGGTGATGCTGGTGGTCTCTTCTCTCTGCTCTGAACAAAGACAATTAGTGCAGCCCCAGAAAGCAAAGTCTGTCCTGCCTCCTGAACTGCCTGAAAAGAATGGGAAGAATGATAGATTGATGCGGGGAGAGGGACGGGCTCAGCCAGGAGGAACAGGGGAGAGGGAAGGATGACCACCCAAGTGTGTAGTTGAGAGTAAATTTGGTGCCCTGCATCTTTGACAGAAGCGACAAGAACAATGTGAGGCTGGCTGGGATGGCTGGTGGGGTGTGGTTTGGAGCAGGAAGTCTCTCCTGCCTATGCTGGCATTGAGGTCCCAGCCAGTGTTAAGTTTCAGTAACTGGTTGGCTTCCTAAATGTGTTTTTTCCACACTCCTTGGGTTCCCCAAATGCCTGTGGCAGCATGTGGAGACCCAGCCTGTGCCCTGGGGGAACCTGAGGGTGGCTGGATACACCAGAGCTGCTTTGGGGCCAAGGAGTTGGTGCCAGGGTGCTCATGCACCTCCTGCCCCAGTAGTGCCCTGCCATGGGGACTTCAGTGAGGAGATATTCCATAAAGCTGGGCTTTATCTCTGAGCAGCTGCTGCCTGTGGCATTCCCAGCTGGCTGAGGGTGGGATGGGGAGAGCAGGGTCGCACTCCTGAGGAAAGAGCACTGGTGGGGAGATGTGGCTGTGGAGGTGTTATCACCACAACCCTTCCAGATTCCACTGCTTGGTGGAAAATAGCCATTTTTGACCGATGAATTCCAGATTCTTTTCAGGTGCCCTCCCCTTCAGACCTGAGTTGTAGCCAACATTTCTGCTGGGCTCAGAGGACACAGGAATATCCCACAGCCTCTGTCCCAACCACTGCATGATCTGTGTTTACTTATTCCCTCTTCTGGATTGAAAGGGAAAGGCACTTCCTCGCAGGGCAGCTGCTGCTGGAATGAGCCCAACTGTGTGTGGGGCTGAGGGGATGGACAGCAGGGAACGAGGCACTTCCATGGAGCTTTTCATGATTGGTAACTTGATTTCACCTGGGGTGAAACCTGGAGATACAAAAATTCTCCAAGAAAATAGCTCCCCTCAGCCTGCCAATTTATTTTGATCACCGAGGATGTTTGACTCCAGGTCTGTTTGAATCCAATAAATACAAAATACCATCAAAACAGGAAGCCATTTGAAAGGAAAATTGAAGAAGGATGCTTCTACACTGTCAGACTCTCCCTCTTCAATTTTCTCCCTCTCCTTAGATGCAACTCAAATGAAATTGCTGTGATTTTGTAATATTTTCAATCCTGACAGGCTCTGGTGAAGTGCTTCTGGCTCTCTCTCCAGCAGAGACAATGTTCTCCCCAGTCCCAGGCAAGAGGACACAGTGGCATCTCCCTGCAGCTCCAGGGCTCCAAGTGGGATGAAGCAGTGCCTTTATCCACACCCTCCATGGGGTGTTGCTCTTGCTGGAAGCTCCCCGTGGCTTGGAGACCACGAGGCAGCTTGGCAGGATTTGTTCATAAACAACACAAAGCTTGGGAGCGTTTGGCAAAATTTTGAGATGCCCAAATTCCTTTTACCTGACCCCATTTCACACTCCTGGTCTGAGCCAGCTTTTCCTCCAAGCCTTTGCTCCCTGGCAGAGCTGTGGGATCACACATGGGCCGCTCCATGGACACATGGGGATGGAGAGGAGCTGCAGCCTCAGTCCCAGCACACAGCACTGCCCTGGGCAAAGCCTGGCACCTGCAAACAAGGAATGGAGCCCTGGATGGCCTGGGCACCTCCATCTCCAGCACTGCCCCTGCCCTGAGGCATTTGGGCACCTCTGCCCTGCTCCTGGGCTTGGCTCCAGCACCAACAGGAGGAAGCTCAGCCTCCAATATCTGTAGATCCAAAGATAGAGAGGCCCAAAAGCTCATGTGAAGCCCCAAGCCTCTTCCCAGAGCAGTCAATCTGCTGGATGAAGTGGCCAATGAACCCTGGCAATGTTATGACACTGTGTTATTCCCTATTTCCATGGGGAATGTGGGAGCAAAGCTGGGCAGCCCTGGGTTTTCCTGGTGGGAATTGCTCCTGGCAGTTCTGCAGGGTATTCCCAGAGGCAGTGGGGGGTCACACCCTGCCTGGACTGCAGGGCAGGGGCCCCAGAGCATCTGTGGGTGCAAAGCCCGAGGGTGGGGGTTCTCCTGCCCTGGCCCTGAATCCTTGTGGGATTGGAGATACTTCCATCCTTTCAAAAGGAATTAGGGGCATAATTACCCCAGGGAGCTGGTCCTGACTTCCCAAAACACGAACCCCAGCCTCTGCAGTGCTGCTTTGATTCCTGACCATGGGACAGCCCTCAGGGAAGGCAGGGGGCTGGAATGAGGGGTTTGGGGCAGTCTGGGGCTGTGTGACCCTGCTGTGACACACCAGTCACTCGTGGCTTAGCAGGTGATCCCAGGGAGGCAGTGGCTGGATGGTTTTAGCAGCATCCCTGGAATCGGGCTATGAGCACAGGGCAGGTCTTCCCAGATGAATCCAGGAAAACAGCTGGTAAAAGGGAGTGCCTTAGCATGGGTGATTTATCCTGAAAATTTCACTGCATGTAGGATAAAGCATCCTGAGACTGAGGGGTTGTTTCTCAGCGACCTGGCAGGTCTGTCTTTGTGTACAGGAATAATTTTTGCCATTTTTCTATCGGCCGGTGACACTGCACCCTTTCAAAATAAGGGACAGGCAGAGGCAAAGGCTGGAAAGCAGGAAGGCCTCAAGGAACACCTCCTGCTGCATTCACTGCCTTGGCTTTGTTTGCCTTTAGCAATCAAACAACATTTATACTGACTCAGGTTCAAAATGCAGCTGTTCATAACTGAAGGGGGATTGTTTACATGTGCTGCCTCTCCATCACATTTGTGGGGCCACTTCTGAGCCTGTACCTGAACAGCAAATGTGCATTTGAGCACCTGTGCTTTAATTACTGCCTGATACTGCTAATCACGAGTGCCATGTTGAGCTCAGCTCCCACCCTGCTGCCATGGCATTACTGCAGCAGGCAAAGGAATACCTGCTGGAAAGCTGCTTGGAAAATGTGGCATTGATCAAACAGTGATCTGGTGGAGCTCTGTGAGACTCCTTCCTCCTGCAAATAGCCAAGGCAGTGGGAAATAGAGGAATGTGGGATGAAGCCCGGCATTCCCAAAGTGCTGGGGCTGCTGTAGGCTGGGACATTATTGCTCACCTCCCTCTCTGCCCCAGAGCTGCTCTCAGCCCTGTCCATGTGGATTTGGCACTGGGATGTCACTGCTCCAGCACCAGGGCCTGGGAGGGGTGTTCAGGGATGGGCTGACACCAGCTTGGGGTGTAACGGGATGGATGCCGGTGTTCACTAGCTGTGACAGTCAGTCAGCAGTGCTTTGTCCCTGTCACCATTTCAGAGACCCCTCCTGGGGCCACTGAGCTGCAGACACCAGCAGCTCTTGCTCAGGTTGTCCTCTCTGTCCTTTTGGCCATGGAGCAGCTTTAGCCCCAGCACTGCAGGGCAGGGCAGAGATTTGTCCCTCCAGAAGCCCAGAGGGGCCCTGGCAGAGCCACCTTCCCTTCCCAGCCAGCTGACAGCAAGGTGGGATCGCTGGCACCAACCTGAACATGGCCCCAAATGCCCCAGGAAATCCTGTCCTGACATTTGCTGTGCAGGAGAAAAAAAAAAGTGCTGCCAGAAGGCAGATTTGGAGAGACAGTGAGTGCCGGCCTGGGGACATGGTCACAGCACCTCATTTCCCAGCCAGCCCCACGGGCAGGATGGCCACGCTTGTGGCGGTGGCCGGGATGCCGGGCAGGAGCATCCAGGAGCCTTCCCTGTGCAAAGGGATGCTCTGGGAAGTGCCAGAGGGAGGGAGGAAGGTCCAGAGATCCAGGTGTGGAGGAGAGCAGTGAGGGCAGCGAGGCTTTGTAAGAACTGAAGGTGCCTCGTGTGGAGACACCTGAGAAAACTGACAGTGGCATGAGCCTGGGTGGAGCTGGAGGGGAGGTTACATCCCCAAGGATTTCTACTGAACACCTGGACCTCCCCTTGGGCTGGTGGACAGCTAAAAATGTCACGACTGTTGCTTCCTCTGTGTTCAAAATGGAACTTCCCTTGCCTTGCCTTCCCCTCGACCCTCCCATGCGGACTTGGAGCGAGGCAAAGCAAAACCCGGCCTTTAGAAAAATCCTCTGCTGTGTGTAACAGCACCTCTATAAATTACAGTGCTGTGATTTTTGAAGTCTAACGTTTAGAAAAATTGATGGTGGTTCGGGAAGCTGTAAGCACAGCTCGCTGCAAACCTGGATTCCCTGTTTTCCAGGAGATATCGTAAGTTCTGCCAGCTCAGATGGCAAAGTTTTAATCTGACAGCCAGTCTGGGATGAAACATTGCTGGAGCTCGGAGCAGTGCAGTTCTCTGGCCCATATTTTAGCATACCCATATTTGTGGGAGGGAGCAAACATCTCTCTCAGCAGGCTGGAAGTCTGAAACATTGGTCATTCCAGAGGAAGGGATTAATGCTCCAGGCACGGGTGAGCAGTAAATGAAAAGCTCGTTAGTGCAAGATGTATGGAAGGAGCTGGTGTGCCTTATGGCCCCGGCCCCATGTGAGCAGTCCACGTGCAGCTGAACAGCAGGAGTTGCATCATCTCTACTGCCATCTCCTTCCCCTCAAGTGCCATCCCCTGGGAATCCAGAGAGCCACGTCCTGTGAAGGGCCAAAGGGTCCCAGGATGGGAGAAATGTGCCTGAAAGCTGCACAGAGGGAGCTCAGCTGAGAGGCTCCTGGAAGGAACCCAGAGATGCCCTGTGGGTGGTGGGAGGCTGCTGGGGCTCTGGGGGGTCTGGATGTGCCAGAGCTGCACTTTCCAACCAGGATTTGCCATTCCACAGCACACTGGTGCAGGACCACACGGCTGAGTCTGAATCACAGGGTTCTCTTCACCCCTTGCACTTATTTCTTCTTTTTGTGGAAAAGTCTCCAGTTCTCCCATGATTTCCCCTTTTGCTACACCCACCTATAACCCCAATACTGATTTTAGTCTTTTCCTCCCAACCTCACACCTTCCAACTCGTGATTCAGCATGAGACTGGCATCAAAATTGTGACAATTTACAAATAAAACACATTTGGGGACCTTGTTATTTGGTTTTGGGTTCCTGAACCTGCAGGTCACTCCTGAAATACCTTTTCAACCACAAGCAAGAACTTAATGAGTTTCTCCCACATTCCCCTGACTCCAGAGTATGGGGCTTAAATGAAAATCTTCACCTCTTGTGGAAATCATGATAAATTCTCTTGAGCTAAGGGCTCACTGACATCTGTAACACGCTCCATGTGCCACACACCTCTCCATGTCCCTCCTGTCCCTCCTGTTCCCTTGATCCCTCATTGCTGCTCCTCAGAACATGCTCCCTTGGGACTTCCCCCGGCCTCTTCCTTGCTTCACCTCCATTTGTCACCCCCAGGGTTTCCCACTTTCTTCCCTTCTCCTCTCCCTTTGACAGTCAGTCTTCTCTTTCCCTGAATTATCCCTGTTCCCTGTTTTTCCCCCACACCCAGCCCCTCTGTGCCCACTCCTGCTGCCTGGCTGGAGGGGGGTTCTCCTCTTGCTCCCCCTCCTCCGGTGTGGTTAAAGCACAGGGTACTGCTCACCCTTCTCCAGCCCTCTCCAGGTCCAGCACCTGCACAGGTGGGACCATGCCCAGGAAATCTCCCACACCACCACAGGCACTGGCCAACCTTGGGGCTGCCACTGCCTGAAGGGCACTGCCAAGGAAAGGAGCCCCTGGGAGAAGCTCTGGATGCGCAGTGTCCAGGCTGCTGGGGGCGGGGAGCTCAGGGCAGTGGTCAGGGGGTGCTGGAAGGCAAAAACAGCAGCCCAGACCTCACACCCAGGTGAACACCTACCTGTACAAGGCAGAGGCTGCTCTCTTCAGCCCTTTGGGTCTGTTGGGTTTGGGCTCCCCGGCCATGTTGATGTCTGCAAGGAAGGGACACGCAGCTGTGACACAGCATGTCCCTTGTCACCTTCACCTGTACCTGGGCATGGAGCTGGGGCAGATGCACACAAGCCTGCCAGAGAGAAACGAGCTCTCCCACACCCCCACCCATTCCCACCTGCTTCTGGCACATCTGGGGCCTGCTGGGGCTCCACAGGAAGGCAAACACATCGTGTTGGCAAACCTCTTCCTTTTCCTTTCCAGAGCCACTCACCATTCAGCTGGCAGTCAGCACCGTGCTCCAATCCACACACACAAACTCAGGACAGCTTTCTCAGGAGAACTTGGTGTGACAAGGCAAAATCCAAACCTGCTGCACGCTGCTGGCTGCTGACAATCCACCCCTTGATCCTTTGGGAATAACGAGGAATGCTTGGCATGAGCCAGCCAGGCACTGCTATGGATTTGGCTGCGTTAAACTCTGCACGGGGTGCCCGTGCCTGCAGCTGCTCTTGGAGGAGCATCTTCTGCCAGGGGAGGGGAGAACAAGCTCCTCTAATCCCCTGAGGAAATTTTGCTCCTTGGCCTTGGTGCCAAATGTGCTTTTGATGTGAGAATAAAGTGACACAGCCAATTTCATGGAGCTGCCGAGAGCCCGGCAATCCAACATGGGGTGTGGAGCCAGAGCTCAGAGAGGTGAGCAACTGCTCTGTTCTGAGCCCAGGACAGAGCAAATGCCCTGCTGGCTTCTCCAATCAGCCCTAAACCCTGTTGGTTCTTCTGGTCCTGTGTATCTAAAGAGATGTCAGACCTCTGGGCATGTCAGATCTCGGCAAGACAGGATTTCCGCATGTGGACCAAGTCCACCATGAAACCAGGGCCCTCAGACACGGCAGGAATAAAGAGAAAGGAGCATTCATGTAAAAGAACCCCTCATATTTCAAAAATCAAAGTAGTGGAAAGTGAGGGAGTCAAAGACCAGCTGCTGAGTCCATGGGGTTGGCAAGAATCCTCTTCGTCAGCTGGTGTGAGGCAGGTGACGTCCAGGAGCTCGGAGGAACCACATCTGTGTTTCTGGAAAAGGCTGGGTGGGTTCAGGAGACTCTTCAGCACATGTGGGTCACCTACTGAATGTCTTGGTCCTCAGGGGTCTGTGTTGACCTGCCCTGAGGGAACTGGTTCCCCCCAGAGAACCAGGGGCTGGGAGTGTCCCACCCATGGGTACATGCTGCAGCTCCATGACACCGGTGCCCCACGGGAGCATTGGGATGGACCAGAGATGTGGTGGGAGAAAAAGATCCCAGAATGGTTTGGGCTGGAAGAGATCTTCCCTGAAAGACCATCCAGTTCCACCCCTCTGCCATGGGACACCTTCCACTGTCCCAGGCTGCTCCAAGCCCCATCCAGCCTGGCCTTGGGCACTTTCAGGGTTCCAGGGGCAGCCACAGCTTCTCTGGGCACCCTGTGCCAGGGCCTCACCACCCTCACAGGGCAGAATTTCTTCAGTGATGCCTTGCTCTCTGCTACCTGCACCTTAGGGGGCATCCAACCAGCTTTTAGCACATCAGACCATTTAAAACTTTTATTTTTTTATGCTTCATGAAGGGACTTTATGGAGAAATGTGGATGGGGGGGTCCACACGCCATCAAACTAAAGAGCCTAAAAAGTGATCCAAAGGAGCACCCTGACGTAGTTATTAACCATGAAAATCACCTTCAGGAGCACAGGAAGGCTGCAGCACTGCTGGGATGAGCTGAGCAGGAGCAGCACAGGCTGCATGTGCAGGACACAGTTCTGGAGGAGCACGGACCTGCTCCCACTGCCCAGTGCCTTGCTGGGCAATTCCTTGGGCTGTCCGTCAAGAGACCTCATTCCTGCTGGAGCCGGAGCTCAGCCTCCTCCTGAGGTTGTACAACCAGCGTGGTGTTGGGGGGGCTGGGGGGGCTCAGCCATCGCACCGAGCGCTCCTCTGGAGGCACCTTCCCATCAGCGCCTTCCTTGCTGCCTCCCTCCCTCCATCCTGCCATCCCCAGCTGCAGGGGAGTGCTGAGCCTGAATGCTGAGAGGCTGCACGTGGCCGTAGGGCAGGTCCAGGGCCAGCTGCAGCCAGCGGGAACATTTCACACACGGTTGCCTTTCTGAGCCTGCAGAGCCACCAGGGCTGCTGGCACTGCAGGGGAGAGAGGGGCCCATCCTTCCCTGGTGCAGCCCAGAACACACCCCTGCCCAGCTGCAGCCCCCTGGCTGGGAACCCTTTTTGCTGTCAGGGTGCATCTCTCCAGCTGCCACGCAGTGCTCCTGTGGACTGGAGAGCGCCAGGATGGGGACACCCTCCAAGGGAGAGGCACGGGAAACCCAGGAGGTGAGAAGAACAACAATTAGCTCCATCTGCTGGTCCCCACTGCTACAAAGAGCCCTGCGGAGCCCTCCCTCACTGGCACATGCCAACAGCAGGGAATTCTTACTCTCAGCTATGGTGGTGATGGGCAGTGATCCCACAGCATTCCCTTGAGAGTGAAAAAGGACAGACAAGAGCTCAGCATGCACATCAGCCTGGACAGATTTTTGCATCTCATTCCCATTCTGGCTCCCTCCTCTGCATCGCTGACTCCATCTGCCTACCCCAAGGCAGTACTGATCCCTCCTGCTCATATCCAGGCACCTGCTCCCTGGAAATGGAGAGGTTGTGCTGTGTCCAGTCCCCATGGCAGGGTGAGGGGACGGTGTGGATCTAGTTTCCAGTGCCTCCTGCGATGACTGGGGTGTCTGGGAGTGTCTGCAGAAGGCACTCCAGAGGTTGCCAGGACCTGCAGGGACAGTCCCTTCAGCAGGGTGTCTGCTGTGTCCCCTGGCGGTCCCAGCCTGTCCTCCCTCTCCACATTCTTACCTGGCCATCCCTCCTCTTTTCAGAGAAAAACTTTCCACCTTGATTGTCTAACCACAGATCTTCTCTGCTGGTTCTCCTGCAAGGGGAGCATCCCAGTGCTCACACCTGCCAGCAACAGCAAAGGGAAGCCTGATGAGCTCTCCTGTGCTCAGACTGGCCCATGAAGGGCGGGAAGATGAAAGGCAGCTGAGTTTGCACCTCGTCCAGGACATGGACAGGACACCCAGCTATCACACAGCCCTTTCGCCTCCTTTTGGAATTCCAGCCCTTTGAGACCAGCAGAGATGAGAGGTTTCAGAGGTTTTCTGACAGAAGGTTTTTCTCATGGCAAACCTTTCATGTCTCTCATCAGCTAAGTGAGCAAGTGCTCCATGTCCCTTGGCCACGTCTCCTGTATCTGTCTGGAGCATCACAAGGAGCTCCTGGGTTCCCCAAGGCCCTCTCCATCCTATCTCAGACTGCACATGTGGGCAACATCTGGGCTGGAAGTATTCCTGGCACACTGAGCTCTGCCAGGTCTGCAGCTCCGCTCTCTGGAGCACAAGAGAAGTGAGCAGAAGTTTCTGGTATCCAGATAAACCTCAGAGGAAGCAGCACAGCCTCAGCACAACTTCTTACCTTGGACTGCTGTGCCAGCAGCAGGGTGGGAATGGGCTGCAAATTGCTTTCCTGGGTGCCCACTGCCTGCAGCAGGCTTGGAAATCACCATTTTTCATTAAAAATCCTGTCCCCAGTTCCAATTCTCAGCTTGGAGCTGGTGACAAGGACATCTCACAATATGACTCCTCAGAACAATCTGCAAAGCAAGGGTGCAGCTGGGGGGGATTTGCTTGTTAGTTCTCATCCCACAGCAGTGCAGACGTGGGGGGGGAGTTCTCTCATTTCACATCTGCTGGCTGAAGTCAGGCTGAGCTGGTCTGGATATCAGCTCTCCTGACAGGCTGAGGGTAAGGCCTGTCCTGGAAGGGAATCACTGAATCACAGCATGGTTTGGGTTGGAAGGGACCTTAAAGATCATCTTGTTCCACCCCCTGCCATGGGCAGGGACACCTTCCCAGGCTGCTCCAAGCCCTGTCCAGCCCGGCCTTGGACACTTCCAGGGATGGGGCAGCCCCAGCTTCTCTGGCGCCCTGTGCCAGGGCCTGCCCACCCTCACAGGGAACAATTCCTTCCCAATATCCCACCTAACCCTGCCCTCTGGCAGGGGGAAGCCCTTCCCCATTGTCCTATCCATGTCTTTAACACCAGGCAATGTCTTTTCCCCACCCTTGTTCTTCCCCAGCAGTTCAAGGACGAGGCCATGGGATGATCCAGAATCGTGGTTTTGCCGTTTGGCTTCTACAATCACAGCCCACAGCTGAGGTTTTGGGCCACGATGTCACACAGGCTTTTGATCCCATCCCACACGGGAGCTGGGAGCCTTCAGCTCCTGCCTGGGGGTGCTGTTGGAATGCTGCTCTCCAGCTCCGTGCCCCGCCACGCCTCCTGCTCATCCTGCCTCATCACTCGGTCCTCACCGGCTCCTCTCTGAGCCGCTCTGCGCACCCAACATCCCGGATGGACCGGGCACTGGCCATCCCTTCCCCATCCCCTACGGAACAGCCGAGCCAGCCCGCCCCGGACACCCCGGCGAGGGGACTCACCCAGGGTCTGGCCGGCCAGCATGCGGCCGTTCTCGCCCAGCACGGCGGCGCGCGCGTGCCGCTCGTTGGAGTACTGGACGAAGGCGTAGCCCTTGTGCACGGAGCAGCCGACCACGCGGCCGTACTTGGAGAAGATGGTCTCCACATCCGACTTCTTCACCACCGCCGTGTTGAGGTTGCCGATGAACACCCGCGAGTTGATGGACTTGGGGTCATTCTTGTTCGTGATGTTGCTCGTCTGCACCTTCAAGGACATCTTGGATGCCTGCAAGGACAGGTGGGGAGTCAGGAAGGTGTGCAAGGGAATTCCCAGATAAAGGGAGGGATGGGGAACAAATCTCGCAGCAGAGGGAGCAGCTCCTCAATTTCAACTGGTCACAGTGGGGCAGAACCCACCTCCAGGAGCCCCTGGGTGTTGGGAGACCCCTGGCAGAGTCAATCCTAAATTCTTGCTGGCAAATAGTTGATCAGGCTGACACCCAGTCAGTTCTGTGCAGGATCAGGAGTTGAACTTCAATGATGTTTGTGGGTCCCTTCCATCTCAGGGTATTCTGTGATTCTACAGTTGCACGTAGGGGAGAAACCAAGATTTAAATCAATTTCACATCTAAGTTTTATAAGGTTTAATGCTGTCATACCAAAGCTTTTACCTCTCTCTGCTGAATCACAACTCAAAGAACTGCTCTTTTTGAAGCAGTCTGCATCCAGCACCTTGGTTGATGCCCACTTTTCCAGGCTTTTCCCTGCCAGCACCTCCCAGCTCAGCACAGCCCTCACCGCGCTCAGGGATGGCTGTATCCCTGTGGGGCCACACTTGCACCTGGAAGGGTACTTGGGATTTCTGGATATAAATGATGTAAGCAGTGATCAGCCCGTGTGCTCCTGATGGCACCTGCACTGCCCTGCCTGCACGCCGGGCTTTGGGCTGGATTTTATGCAAACAGGAGGTGTCACTGTTAGCTTGGAAATCACCATCAGCTGCATCAGCTGGAAGCCACTCCAAGCCCCTTCCGGCAGCTGCAAGGCAGGATCTGCCGAGCTTCGTGCCCCGGGTAGCTTGTGGGGACAGCTTTGCCCTCTGAGGACAAGGGACAGGGCTGGAAGTTGTGTGAAATCCGAGGCAGTGTGAGCTGGCTGCTCAAACTCCAGCAAAACCCAGAGCTGTCCAGAGAGATCAGCTTGATTTGCAGCTCCCAGACCCCGAGGGATGCTTTGGGGTCACCGCTGTGCTGCACACACACGGTGTGGGATTTACCCGGCAGCTGAGCAAGGTGTTTTGTGATGCACATGGAGGTGCTGCTCTTCCCCAGCCCCTTCCAGCAGCACCCACAGCTGCTCCCACTCCCAAGGGCAACTCCACCAGAGCATCCACAACTCCTGGAGGTCCCCGAGCTTGCCACAGGGGTTGTACTGCTACCACAGGGCCTGGTGTCCCCTGCCTGGTGGTCCCCAGCATCTGCCCTGGCACTGGGCAGAGCTGGACCCTGCCTGGCTTTGGGGTTTTGGCTCTCTGGGCTCAGAGCCCAAGTCTGAGCAGCCTGGTCCAAGGTGGGGACAGTGGCAGGACCCTGTCCCCCTGGTCCCCAAGTCCTGGCAGCCTCTGCTTGCCCCCAGCCCAGCCTGCCCGAGGCACTGGCAGGGCAGTGTGGGATGCTCCAGCTCTGCTGAGCCCTAAAGCACAGAGTTTCCTTTCCTACACTCCTGCCCTGGCAGGCAGAGCCTGGCAAAAAGCCACAGTATTTTGGGGTCGCATCCAAGACTTTCCAAAGCCCCAGTCCTGCTTCTTCCTTGCGATCTCCTGCACAGAGATTCCCCACAGGACACAAAATTTCTGGTTGCTTCTCTCTTTGTTAAGGGGGAGAACATCACCACACCCACCTCACCCTTTGCCAGGGGAGCCC
Source organism: Corvus moneduloides (assembly GCF_009650955.1). NCBI lineage: Eukaryota > Metazoa > Chordata > Aves > Passeriformes > Corvidae > Corvus > Corvus moneduloides. Next base: position 2,168,966 of record NC_045492.1, read on the forward strand.
CGTTTCGGCTCCTCAGGGGGTAGATGTTTTCCCTTCTGAGCTCCCAGTCCCTTGGGATCTGCTCCTGCCATAGTCCCACTCTGCCCGAGGGTGCCCACACAGACAAGCATCGCTGTTTCAGGGCTCACCATCACTGCTCCAAATCCCAGGATCTGAAATTTCAGTTCAGGACAGGGACATGGGAGGACACTCCCCCATCCCCACAGGCAGAGGGTGTTTGCAGCCTAACCCAGGAGCCATAGGATGCTGGAACAATCCCTCAGCAGTGGGCTCTGTGCCAGGGGCACTCCTTCACCTTTCCAGCTGGGAGCACAAGGAGCTGGACACTCCATCCCTTGCACCATTTAAAGCCAGACCACACAGAGCACTGGAGACACCTGGCAAGTCTGAGCCTCTCTGTGAGGATGTGACTCCACAATAAATCTCCTCTGGCTCCAGCCCCTGCGACTCCATTAACCTGCCACTGAGGCTGGAAATAATTTTCCTGCTAAATCCAATAATAATGAAAAAAAAAGTTACACTTTGTCTGAGTCTGGCTCGTTGTATTTTCCCCTTCACGCTTATGGATTAAAAGAGCCAGAGACTTTTGTTCTATTACTTTAAAACCAATTCCTGGCAGGCAGTTTTCCTAAAAACACTGGGAAGAATAGCCAAAGGAGAGGACTTTCAAAGGAATCTAAGTGAATTCAATTCTCAACCTTTGGCAAGTGCTGCTCCAACTTCCACCCCTATATCAACCCTTGTTTAATGCTCTCTGTGTGAATTTAGTTTTGCAGTGCCACCTGGAAGAGGTTCCCAAAGGAAACTGCCCCTTTCCTGCTGCAGATGGGGAGAAATGGAGGCTTTTCCCAGCTCTTTGGTCACTCTGGGTACCCAGCTTAAGCCTCAAGGACTCATGTCACAGAAATCCTGAATACCTGCACCACAACCAGCTGGAGGCTGCTCCAGGGTGGCCAGTTCCCAGGGAATCTGCATCCTGGTCGTGCTGGGAGGGGCTGAGGCTGTGCAGGACCCTCAGAGAGTGTGCACACAGGTGGGGTGTCTGCAGCCAGGGGTCCCTGGGTGGCCTTGCTACCCCGAGGACACATCAGACCTGCTGTGAACCCATGGTCCTCCTTTCCCTGCGGATTCAGCAATGCCACGCCAGTGACTCCAGCACGTGGCTTTACACCTGGTGAGCCCTGGAGTTTCCAGCTCCTGAAGCCCATTTTGTCTTGTTTCAGAGCCAACCTGCCCTGGCACCTCTTTCCCCCACCCCAGGCCATGCCACGGGGACATCCTTGGTCCCTCTAAGCTGCTTCCCCTCTACAGGATGCACTTCCACTTTTCCATCTTCATCTGCTGGAGTCTGTGCAAGTCTCCAACACATTTTGTACCCACCCATGGCCTTCCTTTCCCCCAGCCTCCAGAGAAATTTCCCTGGTCCCTGGGCAGAGCCTGAGCCCTTCTCCCATCCTTGGAGCCCACCATGCAACTTGCACTGCCCTGGGAGCCGCCCATCCAGGCTTGTGTCCCACCTGGATGCCAGGATGCTGCAGGAGACCATGTCCAAAGCCTTCCTGCAGTGAGGGCACACACCACCCATGTCACTTTGGCACAGTAAACAAGTGGCTCGGTCAAATCTGGCTGCAGCATTGCCAGGTCTGGCCCTGCTGCAGGCACTGCTGAGGAATGTTCTCTTCCTCAAAATCAGACACAGCACTCATATCAAATTCACCCCTGGCTCTCCTTTCACAGCCCAACACTGAAGAGCTTCACTGCTGCTACCCCCCAGTCCCAAACCAGGGAAAGCCCAAAGCCTTCCCAAGGACTGATCATCCCAGCCAGGTATTATTGACAAGAGCCTGAAGCTCTGCCCAGCTGTTTGCAGCTGCAAACCCCAACTACATCAGGGGCTGAGCTCCTCAAGCCTGTGTAGGAGGGACGTGGGTTAAGCTGCCTCTGTGCCTGGGCTGGAACAGGCTAGCTGGAGGGTTCAGGTGGGATGTGGGGAGGGGGGGGGTATGAAACTGTGTTTTCCCCCAAATTTCATGGGCTCTCAGCAGGTGCCACACGAGCCAGCTCTGGACCCTTCCCCATGTGGGTTTGCTATAAAGAAAAAGAGACCTGGATGAAGCTGAGGTGCGGGCAGGAAGGCCCCAGGGGGATCTTCAGCTGGAGAATGGAATCTTCTAAGGCATCTCCCCAGATGAAGATTTTGGCTGCCGTGGAGTTGGGGGGGGTTGGGCCTCTCCCAGGTCCCTGCTGCCCACCCCCAGCTCGCACCCTCCTTGTCTGGCTCCCATGACCTTCCCCACGCTCCCTGCAGCTGGACCAGCACGTGCAGTGCTTGTTCCCTGTGCTGTGTCCTCTCCTGCCCACCTGCATCCCAACAATCCCATAAAGCTGGATGTGGGATGAGCAACTTCCACCCCGCATTGCAGGGACCAGTGATGGAGTGGGGAGCTCAGCATCCCCATGCCTCAGCATGGCCTTTCCCTTGGAATTCCCAGTGGCTCCAGGGCCAGCTCAGGACACGGCAGCTCTGTGCAGGGGATGTGCCTGGGCTGATGGGAGATGGGACAGGGCCAAGCCAAGGTCAGGAGAGGTGACAGCGACACCGCAGGGCAGGGCTTGGGAGGGAGCCACGGGACCCCGGCGTCGCTGCAGACGGGAGCTCTCCAGGGCCATCTGCCCACGCTCTGCTGGCCCTGCCCGGGCAGGCAGCAGGGATTTGGCAGCAGGGAGAAGGGAAGGCCAAGGCTGGGGAATGCTCTGACAGTTTGGGCCCCACCGCTGGTGTCTCACAGCCCGCTGGGCACTGCGTGTTCCAGCACCCTGTGCTCTGCTGCTCCCGCCCACGAGCCAGGCGTTCCCTGGAGAAATCAGCCTCCCTGTTCCACTCATTTGGGATTTCTTCTTAAACACAGCAGTCACCTGGCATCATTTACTGGCCTCCTTAGAGTAACAGCTGGAAAGGACATTTGAACCATGGCTGTTAATGTTTCATCCTCCCCCTCCCTGCACTCCAGCAGGGCACTCTGCGCCATGTCCAGGTGAAATCCAGCAGAGCTGGAAATCAGCTCGGGAACAGCCCAGCTCCACAACTGGGGAGCAGAGTGGCCTCTCCAGCCACTTGGATACACCATGGAGAATCCAGCAGGGCTGAGTCAGAGCAGAGCAGCTTGGTGACGTGTCTGGTCAGAAACACCCACACAGCACACACACATGTTCCTGCTTTCAGACAGAGATTCCAACAACCATCGGCAGCATTTCCACAGCTCTGATTTCACTGTTCAGCCCCTAGCCTGCAACTGCCACAAGATGGGCTGGAGTTGGAAAAGAGAAAAGACAGAAGGCAGCAAGGAATAAAACTTGGACATGAATAAATGAATGTGTAAAGAGGTTCTTCATCTCCAGGACACCAGAGAACATCAAGGACAGAGTATTAGGATTATCCCTGTTTTCTGCAAGGGAAACAGGGATTATACCTGTTTTCTGCAAGGCCCAGACAGGAGAGGTGTGGGGTGAAGGGGTGTGTGCCCCCAGCTTCAGCAAAGCCTCCAGAGACATTACAGTGGCACTCCCAGCTCCAAATGCCCCCAAAGACACAAGGAGACTTAAGGATGAGGTTGCCAGGAGTAAGAATTCTCCTTCCATCCCTCCTTCCTTCTACCCTTCCTAGAATCACAGAATGATCTGAGGTGGAAGGGGCCTTAAAGCCCATCCCATCCCATCCCATCCCATCCCATCCCATCCCATCCCATCCCACCCCTGACACAGGCAGGGACACCTTCCACTGTCCCAGGCTGCTCCAAGCCCTGTCCAACCTGGCCTTGGACACTGCCAGGGATCCAGGGGCAGCCACAGCTCTGGGCACCCTGTGCCAGGGCCTCCCCACCCTCACAAGGAACAATTTCTTCCTAATATCCAACCTACACCTACTCCCTTTCCCTTTCCCTTGGTTCCTTCCTTCCCTCCCTCCTGCCCGTGCCATCCCCCTCTGCACAGGGAGAGCCCCTGTGAGTCCTCAGGGGGCAGCAGTGAAGCCACCCCACGGTGCCCCAGGAGCACATCCATCTGCACCCAGGCTGGGCTCTCAGAACCCTCAGACCATCATCCCTGCACCCTGACCCTTCACACACCCCTGCAGCCTGGGATTTACCCAGGATTCTCCAAAGGTTCAGCCCTCTGGGCACAAGGGCACCTTGTGTGCCACTGCTGGGTGAGAAGAAAATACAACAAGGATTTGCACCCCAGAGAGTCAGGGACCCCCTGTGCCAGTTCTAAGAGGTGCTGAGGACCACTCCAAGGTCCCAGCGAGCACCCACACCCCAGGACAGGCTGTGCCCACCTGCACACACCCCTGTTCCATGCTGGGAGGGGGATGGATGCCAACAAACTCCTCTCCCTGCCTCTGCTGCTCTTCTCTTCCCGTGACAGCACACCTGGCACCAATGTCACACACTGTCCCTGCTGCTGCCAGCATTGCAGGAATCCCTTAAAAATACCTCTATTCCACCCAGAAACAGCCCAAGGCTGGCACTGGTGTGCTGATAAGCTGTTCCCTCGCTGCTCTCAGTGCCTTGTTTGCCAGAGTAGCTGGTTAATTGAGAGCCAGGTGGCTGCAAACCCCAGGGGCCCCGTGTGAATGACGAACTGTCACGGGAGGAGAAGGGAAAGCAAAGCCTCGGCACCCTCGTGTCCTGCAGGAGCTCTTTGTGGCAGCAGCAGCCAGGCTGTTGTCCCCCTCTCATCACATCTGCTCATAGGAGGGGAGATGTGCTTTTATATCCTGCCCACTTCCCCTCCCAGTAACACCAGCAACACGTTTTTCCAGTTTGGAGGTTTGACGAATGCAGACATCCCGCAGGGACCTCCAGCACGCAGCAGAGGGACAAACTTGGTCCCTGCCAGGTTTGGGGCAGATTTGGCATTTGGGGTATTGGAAAAAGCACCAGCAACCTGTCTTGCCAGCACAGATGGATGCTCCAGCCTGTGGAGCTCCAGTGTGAGTGGGGTGCACCTTGTTTCAGGTCCTTTTAACCATCTCAGGTACTCCAGCACAGGGCACACCCCAATCCTGACCTCACTGCGTTTTGGAGGTTGCCCTCGCTGCTTTCATCCCAAATCTTTCCCGAACATCTTTCTTGCCACTTGCAAGGGAGCAGCACAGAAAACTTCTGGAATTTGATGGCGACAAAACTCTAAGTAGGGTTGTTGTGACAGGACACAGGGGAATGGTTTTAAACTGAAAGAGGGTCAGTCTGTATCGGATATCAGTAAGAAATTCTCCCCTGTAAGGGTGGGGAGGCCCTGGCACAGGGTGCCCAGAGAAGCTGTGGCTGCCCCTGGATCCCTGGAAGTGTCCAAGGCCAGGCTGGACAGGGCTTGGAGCAGGCTGGGATGGTGGGAGGTGTCCCTGCCCATGGTAGGGGGTGGGATGGGATGAGCTTTAAGGTCCCTTCCCACCCAAACCATTCTGTGTTTCTATGAATTTAAAGACTTAATCAGAAGCATTACACTGGAAGACAAAAATCCACCAAGGGAGTGATTTGCACTTTCTTGCAAGTGGCCAGAAAGATGATTTTTAGGGAAGGCCTGGGCAGTTAACATTCCCTAGCACAAACTGGCAGGTCTGTCCCACAGGGAAGATCTCACTTCGGGCAGCCATCAAGCTTCTCCTTGGCTCTGAAGGGTTTAGGAGAATCACAGGATCACAGAATGGCTGGGTTGGAGGGGACCTTAAAAATCATCCTGTTCCGCCCCCTGCCATGGGCAGGGACACCTTCCACTGTCCCAGGCTGCTCCAAGCCCCATCCAGCCTGGCCTTGGGCACTTCCAGGGATCCAGGGGCAGCCACAGCTTCTCTGGGCAACCTGCTCCTGTTTGGTTTTTCTTTCCCTTTAAGCTGAAAAAAGGAAGTTTTGAAGAGAAACACAGCCAGCTGTGAGACAGGGGATTGCCCTGCTCAGCTCCATTGGCAACACAGAGCTGCACAAGCCCTGGGAAGCACGGTCCCTGCCACCTCCAGTGCCAATCATTCCTCCCTGGAGAGCCCTGAGTAATTTCCTAGTGAGTCCCCAAACATGAGAGCCGAGCTCGGAAGCATTGGTTTAATAACCAACACAAACCCTGCAATCTTTTCAATAACTCCTGAGTCCCCAGCAAGTCCTGCACAGAAACCTGGAGGGCTCAGCCCTCCTCGGAGAGAGCAGGAAGATCCTGCTCGCTGCTGTGTGCTCCAATAAACAGAATAAACTGGCAGGAAACCAGTGCTTGGGGTTTCTGGGGAAAACAGCTTCAATCTTCCCAAACACGAGTGTTAAAGGACTGGGAAGTTATTAAAAAAAGGGGTAGACAAAGATGTCACAATTATTAGACTGGTTCTTGCAGGCCCAGGGCTGTCTTTTGGGGGAATATTTGCTGTGCTGGGAGCTGGGAGGGCCGGAAAGTTGGAGATGAGCTCAGCAGGAGCCAGACTGTGAAGCTGTGGGGTCTCTTTGCAAACCTTGTTCTGCCTGTAAAGTGCAACCAAGCACATCCCAGTAAGGGAGGATCCCTCCCCTGCAGACAGAGCAGCTCCTCGGGTCCCTCGAGTGCCATTTTGGGCCGTCCCCTCTCCCATCGGACAAGGGGCTCCTTGTACAGGGCCTGGGAATTTGTCCCAACGCTTCCCAGGGCTCCACCTTGCACACCATGGAATCATTAAGGTTGCAAAAGATCTCTGAGGCCATCAGGTCCAAGCATCCACCCAGCACCACCACCAGGCCCATCACTAAACCATGGCCCCAAGTGCCACATCCACATGCTTTTTGGTCATTTCCAGGGATGGTGACTCCACCCCTGCCCTGGGCAGCCTGTCCCAGTGCTTGACAACCCTTTCCATGAGGAAATTTTTCCTAACATCCAATCTAAACCTCCCGTGGCACTACTTGAGGCCACCTCTAGCATCACTCCAGAGGCTCAGGCTCTGGCAGTGGCAGTCCCTGACCTCCTGGTCCCGTGGAGGTGCACCAAGCCCCTGCTGGGAACCCCTGGCTGTCCCCCCACCCCTACCCCCTCTCCATGGCCAGCCCACCCCATCAGGGCTGTGTGGCTGAAGCTGAGATGCAGAAGGCACCAATGCAGCCCCTGTGCATCCCCACTGACCCCCAGATACCTCCTGGGAATGTGGGAACCACGTCCTGCCCGAGGACAGGGGCTGCCCCCTGAGCAGGCAGGCTCAGGTTCAGCCCAGCTGCCACCCTGTGTTTTCCCTGGAGGAAGGAAATGCTGTTCACACCTGACCTGCAGGGTCAGCTGGCACTCCTCAGGCTGGGGACAGCCCTCAGGGACAGGGGCTGTGATGCCTCTGCACCCCCCGGTCATGGGAGAGCAGCCGGACATTCCCAGACATTCCTGCCTCTGCAGGCACCTGGATACTCCCAGGGAACTGGGGCTCCCATCCCTGTTCATAACCTGATCTCACTGCCTGCTCCACTCAGTTTATGGGGTGGGTGACGGGGGGGAGTTGCTCCCCACCCTGTTCCCCTTCCCCACGCTCAGGTGGAGGCTGCACCATCCCAACCTCAGACTGAAAACACGAAGGGAGAGCAACCAGGCAGGCCTGGCTCCTCAGGGCACACACACTCCCACACACACATCAGCAATAACGCAGCCTGACCCTCGAGGCAGATGTGGGTTCTGCAGGAGGGCTGCCTCCAGCCCCTGATCCTGCCTCATTCCCAGCACGGCCGACGCACGGGGAATTGCACTGGGAGCATCCTGGCCTGGAGCTGCTCCAGCACAGCGTCACCACAGCACCTGGCTGATGGCACCTGGGCTGATGGCATCTGGCTGATGGCACCTGGGCTGATGGCACCTGGGCTGATGGCATCTGGCTGATGGCACCTGGCTGATGGCACCTGGCTGGTGGCACCTGGCTGGTGGCACCTGGGTGATGGCACCTGGGTGGTGGCACCTGGGCTGATGGCATCTGGCTGATGGCACCTGGCTGATGGCACCTGGGTGGTGGCACCTGGGCTGATGGCACCTGGGTGATGGCACCTGGGTGGTGGCACCTGGCTGATGGCGCCTGGGCTGCTGCCTCTGTGCCAGCGGCAACATCAGCTCCTTTAACCCCCAGGAGGAGCACTGATGGCCCCACAAATCTGGGATTCAGTGCTGGCTGATGCAGGGCTGTCTGTGCCTGGACACTGGGGACAGAACTGGCTCCCCCCCAGCCTTCCTTCAACTCTCCACCTCACTGTGCAGAGAGCCTCCTTTTTGAATTTTTAATTAAAACAAGTCATTTCAAACTGGAGAAATCCTGCCAATCCTTTGAAAAGCTGGCTCTGGTTTAAATGTCTGAAATGCTCCATAACAGAGCCATAAATAATCAATAGCTGCCTAAACAAGTATTTAATCAGCTGTTAAAGGTACAATGGTCACAAAGTCTATCGGGTCAGCACTTCGTTTATAGCTGTGGCTCGTTACCATCTGTCCTATATATTATTTATGTCTGTAGAAGCTTAAAAACCTATTCATTAGAGCCTGAAATCCTTCCTAATAAGTGTGATAAAGGATGACCTAGAGCTGGACAGTGAGAGGCATCCAAGGAGCCCCTGCAGCATCCCTGCTCCTCACCCTGCCTTGTGCCTACACATCTGGGGCTGCCCCAAATGCTGCACAACTCATTGCACAGGTGTGGGGTCACGCCAGAGCTGCTCATCTGCATCCCCTCTGGACATTGTGCTGTACCCCAGAGAACCAGGGAATGGTTTGGGTTGGAAGGGACCTTTAAAGATTGAGTTGTTCCACCCCCTGCCACGGGCAGGGACACCTTCCACTAGCCCAGGTTGCTCCAAGCCTCATCCAACCTGGCCTTGAATATTCCCAGGGATGGGGCATCCATCAACTCCATCTGCTTGACAAGGCTGAAGTTTTGTCTTTGAAAACATTTTCTCCATGAAAATGTATTTTAAATTAAGGCACTTTTCTCCTAGAAGCCCTCCCTCCCCAAACAGGAGCATCCTTTGATTGCAGAATATGCAACAAGTGGAGTTTTCAGCAGTCTCTGCTTCCAATCATCGCAGAAATCTCTTGTGAACAGACCAACGTTCTTTTTGACAGAAGCAAAATAAATTTTAAAGGTCAATTGAATCAGATAAGCCCAGTCTGGCAGCCCTTTCAGATGCAGAATTCCATGGATAACATTTAGGTTCTGCTGGAGAACAGAAACAAAATTCTTTGGAGGAAAGAATCTTCAAAAGAAAGAAAAAAAAAGGGGGGAAGAAAATGAAAAGGAAACAGCAATTAAATAGAATGTCATCCGTAATCCCACCAGTGCAAAACCTGGTGATTACCTACCAGGCACTGGACAATGCTACATGCACTAATCTAATTAAAGGCCTTTTTTACAGGCAGCTGAAGGCAGCTCATTAGTGTGTAACCGAGATGCTCATTAATGGCTGGCCACGACTAATTTCTTGAGAATTATTCTTTACTTCTTTATCATTCCCAGCCTAACAGAAAACCACAATGTTTCCATCCCCCTCTCCCACTCCCACGGGTTCTGATGTTCCTTAATGAACACCCCCCCACCCGGCCTCACTGTTGTTTGAACAGCAAGTGATTTATTGATGAGGAAAACCAAGGGAAGTTTCTGGGAATTTTCTTGGCTGGTAATGACATGGCCTTGCTGCTGCTGCTCTCAGCACCTCCCACACGTGGCAGGACGAGCAGGGCTCCCAGCCTGGCCACAGAGGAGCCTTCTGCCCCGATCCACGAGCCCAGGGCTCTCCTTCTCCTCACACAAACCCCTCTGGCCATATCTGAGAGCTCTCCCAGGCTCCAGGGTTGGGTCACATCCTACCCTTCCCAGGCCAGGTTCCTGTGGGAAGAACATGTGGATCTCTCACCACAGGGCAACGCTGAGTTAGAGGGAAAACCTGGGCTGCAGGAAGGCCCCCATTTCATGCTGCCAATTAATTTAATTTAACTGCCTCCAGGGCCACCCAGCTCCCAAAGAGGAGCTGCTGCAGGTCAAGCTTCATTGATGGAATCCCTTTTTGAGCTCCACCGGTGCCTTTGTGGTTGAAAAAGACCTCCAAGATCATCCGAGTCCAACCATTAACCTCATTTCTTAAGCAGAGGTCCTGCATCGTGATGCCACAGCTTCTTTAGCACTCCAGTGCTGCTCTTCCCAGCCAAACTGGTCCTGCTCATCCCCCAGGCCACCTCTGCCAAGCCAGGAGGGCTGTGGCTGGTCCTTCTGAATGAATGAGCAAAAATCAGGGATTTCCCGTCCCTCAGGATTTTAGCACAGCCCCAAGTGCCAGGAGACTGGGCAAAATCATGAGCTGAGGACAGTAGGACAGTCACCATCCAGACCAAAGGGGTCCCAGGGACCCAGACCAGACTGATCCTTCAAAATGCTTGTCCCTGTTCTCCTGCAGGGAAAACCACCTGACTGTCCTCCCACCTGCTAAAGGACTTCATGTCACAGGTGCCACCACAGCCACTCACTCCCAGAGACTGGGCTGGTGCCAGGGGGAGCAGGACATGGGGTGAGGAGCCTCAGGGAGCCTCACTGAGAACCTTTACCAGCTGAGGGTTTTGCCCTGCTCCTTTCCTCTCTCTGAGTTAATTACCAGCTGATTGCCTTTCACAATTATTTCAGACACCTCCAATATGCAGAATGACATGAAGTATTAAGACATAAATCTCTGTGGAATGGCTGGGATGTGGCTCCCACTTCACTTCTGGTTGGATTTGCTGAGGTTTGGTTGTCTAAATGCCAAATCTCTCAATCTCTGAGGCTCCACAGAGATTGGGGAGGCACCCTCTTTCCATGGAAAGCATCTCAGGTGGGAGAAGGAGATCTGGAGAGTGGCTGAGCTGCTCAGGGGGCCAGCTATAGCGAGGCCTATGGTTGTAGCCATTCCTTTTTCTCCTGAAAAATAACAAATCCTGCTCCAGATCCACTGGCCTTTGCCTCTCCCAGTTCTACATGGATGCAAGGACTAAAGCAAAGCCTGGCTTTGCAGAGGGTGCTGTGCTCCCCTCGGGGACTGATGGTCTGGGGATTTCCCTGTGACGTCAGCGGGCTCTGGGCCAAAGCTGAGATCAAAGCACGTCATCTGCTGCTCTCATGCTCCATCAGCATCAGCCTGCCAGTCGTGCATGCCAGGATGATGGGTCACAGCTGGGAGGGCTCTTGGGACTCTCTGCTGATGCTGCTTTCATCCCTTCACTCCCTGCCAGCCCTTCTTGGGGACTGCATTCAGCTCCCACAGCAGGGGCTGAAGACACAGACCCCCCCTTTAATAATCCAGCAAGATTAGTAGCCCATCACTGTTTGTTGATTATGGTCATTCTTTTCTGTAAATGAAGTTTAAAAGTCATCAACAGATTTTTCAGCTGTGACTTATGAGCCCTTCTCGCTGTAGGGGAGTGAAGCAATGACAAATCCCCTCCAGCAGCACCTCATCTGTTATGTGTTAGGAGTTGCCACGTTCCAATTACCAGGGGCCCCCGGAATCCATAAACAAAAGCTACAGAAATGTCCTCACAGCTGCTGGGACCATCCCTCAGAGCTGGTGACTTCCCTGCCACAGCCCCGGCCTCAGGGACCAGGGACATGTGGCCTTATTGATGTTAAGCAAGCACTGGGCCCAGCTTTGGGGAGGTGGAGATCTCCCACACAGGAGATGTGGCTGAAGGGCTGCAGGAGCTGAGGGCTGCAGCCACTGCGAGTGTCCCCCATCCAGGGAAGCTCCTCCTGATGATGATGAGGAGCACGGAGAGCTTGCTGGGAGAGCAGCTGGAGGTGTACACAGTGCTGAGGGTGCAGGACCCTTCTGGCTCTGCTCTGGGATGGAGGTGGCTCCCCATGGATCATCCTGATGGAGGCATCCCGGTAAAGCCCGATTTCCCTGCCAGGGTAGGGCAGGCTCTGTGGGGACCCTGCAGCTCCTCACCAACACGGGATGCTCAGCTCTGCCCTTCCCATGGGGTGCTGAGCAGCTTCCCCACACCAGGCAGGCTCTCCTCCTGCTTCCACTTATAAAGGCTCCAAACACCACGGGCTGCTGGCCCCCGAGTCCTGGCAGCTCTCCAGGTCTCTGTAGATCCTTTCTCTAGCCCTCCCCCGGGGTCCAGCCCCAGTGTGGGGTTACACACAAAGCTGGAGCCTCCCAGCCTCTCCCAGTGCCACACATCACATGTCAGACTGCCAGGGGACCCTGGAGAACTTCTTGTTGACACAACAGTTTACAAAATCAATTAGATCCCATTAAATGGCAATTTGGCCCTCATCACACTCAGCCTCCTCTGGGAGAGGGGTAATGGCCCATGGACATTTCCTGTTTGGCTTTAATTTGTTGGGCCTGGTGGAGGGAGCACTCACAACAGCAAACCTTGCTTTCCTAGGCAACAAAACCTGTCACTAAAACCTCTGAGACCAGCTTCTCTCCAAATTTCCTCTCCCAGAGCCCTCTGAGGTGTCCTGGGGGAGCCACATCAGAGCAGGGATGTGGCACTGCACTTGTGGGGCTGCCACGATGGACCAGACAGGTGTCAGGAGCTCTGTCTTGCATCTGGCAGTGGCCAACACCCAAGCCCTGCCTGTGACACCAGCAGAGATGACAAAGAACAGCCTTTGACTGCCCCGTGTGTGCCTGACATCCTCACACCCCAAAACTGATCATCCTTCTTCATTCACCTTCACTGACCACATGTGAAAGCAGGCATGGATTTATCCTGTTAACCCTGTATTATCCTATTTAACCCAGTCAAAACTGACCTTTTACCAGCAAACCTGGCTGCCTGGGACTGTGCCTTCCATCACTGATGCACAGACCCTTGGGGGCTCACCCAAGCCAGAGTGACTTTCAGCTCTGTTTGCTTTCCTGGCTGTGCAGGGCATTTCTGACTGTCACAAAGAGCTGTGAGCAGAAACAGATCTGTCTGGACACGGCTGCTCCACAATTATTCATTTTAACAGTAGCAGTCGCTGGGAAAGTAGCAGAAGAAGAATGATTTCATTTTTGTAACCTTGAGTTCCCCCTGCCCTGCTTGGATGAGTTTGCCTCTGTCATTTCCATCCCCCAGGAATGCAGGCCCCACGCTGCTCCTGCTCCAGAGCATCTTCCACATGTGCTGAAGGCTCAGTCTCAGCTCTCAGATGCCCAGGGCTTGTTCCAGTGTGATGGATGATGAACCCCCAGGGAATCTGGGACTGACCCTCATGGATAAACCCTGAGCAGCCAACCCAAACTCATTTCCTCTGGTGAGTGCTCATCTGCAAGTGCTAAATGAGCTGCTGTGAACTGTGCCCCTGTTCCTCCACACAAACACCAGGGGCCCGGCCCTGGCTCGGTGATGAACTGAAGCTGATGCAGTTGAATGGGGAAATTGAGCTGGTTTATGAAATTTCGTGGTTCACTGTAGTGGGATATCAGCCTTTCCCTCATCTTCCACTTTGCCAGGGTGCTGGTTGTGCATGGGAACACCCCCCTGATGCACCCACAGCCACAACACCCATAAATCCTTGTGACGCTCCTGCTCACGCTCTGGTTCTGGGAAAGGCAGGGAATTATGCATTTATACTTTACAGAAGAGTCTGAGACATGCCAACACCTCTGTACCACCTGTGGTTATTGCTTAGGAACTCACTGCTGCACACTGCCAACACGAGGGACAGAAAAATGAAGAAAATGCCATTTTGAAGTGTTTTCCTAACCCCACTCCATCCACAAGGCTTTCATTCTGCTAAATTAGTGACAGCTGCTTGGTTCTTTGCAGGTGAGGTCTGTAATGGCAGCACTTGGCACTCCCATTTAATGGCTGTACTGGGAACTCCCTGGTGACCAGCACTTTCTCCCAGTGCTAGGTGGCTTTGTGAAACTCATTTTTATTTTGTGAACCACAACTCCCCACGATGCCTTTGCAAACGTTCAGCAAACGTACCCCAAATATTGCAGAATCTTAGGATTACTTGGGCTGGAATATCCTCTAAGATCATCGAGTTCAACTGTTACCCCAGTACTGCCAAACTCACCCCTAGTCCATGTCCCTTAGACATGACAGGAATAAAAAGTGCTCATTTAAAAAATGCTTTTTTTTTTTTTTTGTTAGAAACCAAACTAGTGAAGAGGGTGAGGGAAGAACTTGTAATGGTGGTGTTTGTCTCCCTGGCTTTGCAGAAGCATTGGCCAAAGCACTCCCTGCCCAGACGACCTCTCGCTCCTGAGCAGACAGGAGGGAACATCCCTGCAGTCACCTCCTCCAGAGTTAGTCAATTCCTCGTCTCTGTGGCTCACACAGGCTCTGGGACTGGCTGCCAGTTCAGGATGACACTTCAGACTGGGAGGGCTCTGCATGACGAGCATTCATACAAGGAGATGAAAACCTCCCCCTCTGGAGCACCCATGGGAACACCTTCCATGGGAAAGCTGGGAAAAACCCTCTTTTTGTCACCTCTCTTTAACCTCCCCATGCCATAGCCCACCGGAGTTGCTTTCTGGGTTCAAGATGAAGCCATGAATGTTTGCTCATGGCTGTGAATCACCTGAAAAGCAGCCTGTAAATGCCAGGGATGGCACTGATACCTGCCCTAGATAACGTCTGTAGGGTCATTAATGCCGATCACCCCACAGACGTCTGAGACACAGCTTGTCCAGTCAAGAGGGATCATTTTAGAGCAAGATCCTAAAATGGGTTTTTGGAGATAAAGAGGTTATCAATAAACTTAGACTTCTTTAAGATGTTTGTCTTGGGGCGTGTGTTTTTCACTCTGAGATCTGAACATTGACTCTGAGAGCTGGCGAGGGCTGGAGGTGCCATTATGGAGCCATGACAACACCCAGCAGCTGGAGGATGAGGCCAGACAAAGTCAGATTATAAACCAGGTGAAACACTCCATGCTGGGAGTAATCAGCCTGAGAGGCTTCTTGCTCTGACAGATCCTCTGTTGCTTTTAAAGCAAGGCAGATGATCTTCCTAAAAAACCTGCTGCCTCTTACGTGTTCCTTTAATATGGAATTCAGGGCAGTCCCAGGGCCTGACTTATACAGGTGGTCAGATTAAGGGATAATTTGACTTAATAAATTTATTCAGCAACTTATCACACACATGACAGCTCATGCACATGGTGCTGTCTCCCTCCAGCTTCACATCCAGAGGGGTTCTTCTCCCTTTACCAGCACCAGGACATCCTGGCAGAAGCAGGTGGTCTAGTTGCCTTGCTAAAGCCTGTGGTAGTTCTAACCCTTCATCTAAAATATCTAAGAATGTGCCTTTGGCTGTTAAACTACAAGTTTCCCCATTTAAAGGATGTTTAGAACCTACTTTCCATTCTCTTTGAAATTAAATCCATGTTTTTGTTCATTTTTGGACAGCCACTATCACCAGACGAATCCCAGTTTCAGTCCAGCACCAGGAAAGTTGGCATTACTAAAACTGAGCAGGGAAGAGACACTCTGGTGTTTCGTCCAAGGTTCAATTCTCATTGTGAACCAAAACCTGGGAGTTTAAACTTGAGGTGGCCAGGTACAGAATATGAGATGGGTGCTCTGAACTTCCCCTTTTCTGGTTCATGAGCTGTCACCTACCTGTGTGCCCACACAGAGACCGGCTCCTGATGGAATTACAGACCTCTGCTTCACTGAGATCATAGACTCAGACTGGGTTGGGTTGGGAGGGACCTTCAAAGGTCACCTAGTTCAACCCTGTGCCATGGGGAGGGACATCTTCAACCAGACCAGGGTGCTCAGGGCATTCTCCAGCCTGGCAATGAATGTTCCCAGGGATGGGGCAGCCACAGCTTCTCTGGGTGCCCTGTGCCAGTGTTTTACCACTCTTGTAAAAAACTTCTTCCTTATACCAAACTTCAATTTACCCTCCTGCAGTTTAGACCATTCCCCCTTGTCCTACTGCACCAGCGTCTCCCCACCTTTCTTACAGGCCCCCTTCAAGGCCACAAGAGATTCTCCCCAGAGCCTCTGCTTGAAAGAGAAAGCCCAGAGCTCCCACAGCTCCAGGACAGCAAAGCCACTCTCAGCTGCCCCAGGAGCTGCTCTTCCTGGCCAGTTCTTGGTGTCAGAGCTCCTGGTGTGGCTGCCCAGCAAAGCTCCTACAGGAAATGGCACCTTACAACTGGTCCCACAACCAACAGGGCCTGAAGGGCTGAGGGAGATATGAAAGGGAGATGTGATGTCCAGCAGGTCACCAAGACGTGGCAATGTCCCCACCAAGGCTCCCATTCCTCATGTCCCCAGCACCGCTCCTGTGCTTCCTTGTCACACTTGTGCTTCTTTGATGTGTCCCCTGGAACCTGCCAGGCTGGATGAGGGGACCTCTGAGCCCAGCCTGCTCGGCAAACTCTGCACAGCACTGCCAAATCTGTGATCCTCACTCAGGCCAAAGTCCCTAGGATTTGGGACTGAGCTTTGCTAAAGCGAAGACCTAATGCAGGCTGAGAGAGCTGGGGCTGCTCGGCCTGGAGAAGAGAAGGTTGTGTGGAGACCTCCCAGCACCTTCCCAGTGTGTGAAGGGGCTGCAGGGAAGCAGGAGAGCGACTCTTCCTCAGGAGCTGTGGGGACAGGACGAGGGGGGATGGGATCAAACTGAAAGAGGAGAAATTTAGGTTAGATATGCCCAGAAAGTTGTTCCCTGTGAGGGTGGGGAGGCCCTGGCACAGGGTGCCCAGAGAAGCTGTGGCTGCCCCTGGATCCCTGGCAGTGTCCAAGGCCAGGTTGGACGGGGCTTGGAGCAGCCTGGGGCAGTGGAAGGTGTCCCTGCCCATGGCAGGGGTTGGAATGAGATGAGCTTTAAGGTCCCTTCCAACCCAAATAATTCCATGATTTTCTGAATCTAACGCTGTGAAACCAAAGGACTGAGTGGACTTCTGCAGAAGCTCTGTGGCTAAGCCATGGATGACACAATTCATGCCACCATCACATTTCATTTCTACTCTTCAGAGTTAGTTGTCTATCTGGGCAACAAAACCACTCTGGAAACTGCACTGTTCACTCTATTTAAATCATCAGTTAAAGCCTCTGGAAAATGCAGTGGAGCTCAGTGGGGAGGAGATAGGCAAATACAGGCATTAAATAGGTACAGGTGGAAAAATTTCAGCCAAGCTCAAATTTGGCCACCTTGAAGCTCTGCACAGGTTGTGCCTTGAGCTCCTCACGTGGAGTTTGTGACATGCCAGGGGCAGCTCAGCAGCACTGTCCTGGCCCTGTGCTGGTGCCAGAGCCAAAGAGGGGCATGATCCATCCAGAACGTGGTGGAGAGGGGTAAAACTCCCAGAAGGTGGGAGAAGGGTTTAGAAAGAGATCCCTTTCTTCTTAACCAGCTTTCAGCTTATGAAATCATGATCCCACCCTTTGGGCACTGCCCTTCTGTGCTCCCCGCAGTCAGGGAAGGTGTCACAGCAGAGCAGGAGGGCATTACACAGGAGTTTGGGGAGATTTCCACACCTTTACAAAGCTCCCTGCTGCCTGGACGCCTCCTGACTAGAGAGATTAAAGGGATTAGAAGCTTATAAATGATGAGGCAGGGAAGTGAGGGGCTTTAGAAAATACCAAGGTCTTAATTTACAAAGGATGTTTAAAAATGAATGGAGTGAGGATTTTCTCCCACAGGACAGTGGGAAGATTTCCTTGTGAGGGAAGGTTATTTGACCAGTAAAATGGTTGGCCCATCCCATGTGGAAGTACCAATGTATATTTTATACAGTGCAGACAAAAAGCATCTCTTCTTTACAAGTGAGGTGAGGAGAGTGAAGGGGGCTGCTAGGATGGCAGAGGACATGGGTTCATGAACACAATGAATGAAGTGTTGCTGGAGCAAAGTCGGGAAGCACATTTCCACATGAGTAGTTCATTGACTACAAATTGTATTTTGGGGTATGCTGAGCATTACTCCCAAAACGTCCCGGTGGAGCACTTGCAGGAGGAGTAAAGTGCAGATATTTTATTTTCACAGACATGTGGGCAGTGTGGGCTCTCTCCTTGTTTTCACCTCCATCCTGCCCTGGGAGGGCTGTGCTATTCCCACACTGACGGGCAGCTTGGGCCAGTTTAGTACCCAGCCCTGGTTAAACCAAAATTTAACCGAGCCTGTAACAAGGAGGGGGTAGAAAGAGCTCTTGGAGGCTTTCCAAGGAAGGGTTTACAGGTCAAGAATATGTTCTTCCCTCTCCATTCTCCCCAGGCAGAGAGAAGGGACGGGCAGGATGGGTGCTGCTGCAGAGGCTGCAGGATCCTGGCTTTGGCTAACAGCTTTCAGACACTTGGATAAAAGCTCCCCAGGCTTGTTTCTGCAGGTTTCTTCTTGGCCATGAATGCAATTCCTGCAGAAGTAATTCCCAGGGTAGGTTCCTTTCTGTACTGGCCCTTTCAAGCATGGTTTTCTCCATCCTCAGTCCCTGCTGTCTTGTGTGTCCCAGGTAATTCTGTAATGCTAGGAATCCAGGCAGTGCCTGCAGTGAAAGCCTCACTCTCACAGAATCCTGGAATATCCTGAGCAGGAAGGGACCCATAGGATCACCCAGTCCCACCCCTGGCCCTGCACAGACCCCCCAACAACCCCAGCCTGGGCATCCCTGGCAGCGCTGTCCAAACGCTCCTGGAGCTCTGGCAGCCTCGGGGCCGTGCCCATTCCCTGGGGAGCCTGGGCAGTGCCCAGCACCCTCTGGGGGAAGAACCTTTCTTTCCCTGATACCCAGCCTGACCCTCCCCTGGCACAGCTCCAGCCGTTCCCTGGGTGCTGTCCCTGTCAGAGGGAGCAGAGATTGGAGCTGCCCCTCGGGAGGAGCTGCAACCCCTCAGACTCCTCTGCTCCAGGCTGGACAAACCAAGTGATCTCA
Organism: Corvus moneduloides; assembly: GCF_009650955.1. Classification (NCBI taxonomy): domain Eukaryota; kingdom Metazoa; phylum Chordata; class Aves; order Passeriformes; family Corvidae; genus Corvus; species Corvus moneduloides. The sequence goes on from NC_045492.1 coordinate 2,187,804, forward strand.
GCCACTCCTCATATGGCCTTTCCAGGCCTTTCACCATCCTTGTGGGTTTGTAGAGACCATCTCCAAATGCCCACCATGACTGTGGGCACAGCTGCACCATATCCAGAAACCCCCTCAGATCCCAGCACATAAAGGACTCACAGTGAGACCCCTGTGTGCAACACTCCTGAGACAGTTTGGAGGGGTTCCTACCTCTGGAGGCATCTGCTCTGCTTCCACTTCACTTCTCACAGCATCCCAGAATGGGTTGGGTTGGAAGGACCTTAAAGCTCATCCATTCCAACCCCTGCCATGGGCAGGGACACCTTCCACTGTCCCAGGCTGCTCCAAGCCCCATCCAACCTGGCCTTGGGCACTGCCAGGGATCCAGGGGCAGCCACAGCTGCTCTGGGCACCCTGTGCCAGGGCCTCCCCACCCTCACAAGTGGCCACTTATGCCAGGGGCTCCTCTACCTTCCATGGTGTGTAATGGCCAGGCAAAAAAGCCATTTTGGATGATTTTTGGTGCATCTTAACCGACTCATCTCTCACAGAACAGAGCAGAGCTGGAGTCACACATTATTCTACAGTCACACATTACTTCTGCTCGTAAAATCCACCCAAAGTCCAGACACGTCAGCACAGAGAAGGGAGTAAACATGGTATCTGAAGGGAAGGAGAAAGTGAGAATGGTCTGGGTCTCTGTAATTAACCCTGTGACACTTGTGAATGCTTGACAATCTGAGAGTGTAAATCCTGACACGCATTTTTATGTAGTTCAGCCTCCCCTGCAATGCCATAAACCATAACAAAACCAGGGCCACACCAGAGGCTGTGAACTGGAGTATTAAGCCTGTTAACCTACTTAAACTTCAAACCCCCTGTGCAAAGTTAAATTAAGGCAGATCAGGACTCTTAATGGAATTCAGTAGTTTCCGGTGCCTCCATTAAATTCCAAAATCCCATCCATAAAGTTGAGAAGATGGGAAGCAAGGATGCTGCACTGGGGTTTCCAGTTCCCAACAGCCTGACCACGATCATAAGGTCTTTGAGCCAGTTTGTCCCTCGGATCATTTGCTCTGTGCCTTCCAGAGAGGGATTGGATTTCCTAATCTGGTCCATGGTTCAATCCGGCAGAAAAATCAACAATCACTGTAATCATACCCTGGAATGCTCCTGATACGGTTCTCCTTCAGTCCCTAATTTTGGAGGTGGACTTTGCTGCTTTCTGTAATTTGCTCCTGATTTACTTCTGGGGTTGTCACCAAGTTATCAGCCAGGGTGTGGCCAGCAGGACCAGGGCACTGGCCACCTCTCTTTACTCGAATCCTGGGGTCAGTTTTGGGCCCCTCATGACAAAGACATTGAGAAGCTGGAGTGTGTCCGGGGAAGGGAATGGAGCTGGGAAGGGGCTGGAGCCCCAGGAGCAGCTGAGGGAGCTGCGAAAGGGGCTCAGCCTGGAGCAAAGGAGGCTCAGGGGGAACCTTGTGGCTCTGCACAAGTCCCTGACAGGAGGGGGCAGCCGGGGGGGTCGGGCTCTGCTCCCAGGGAAGAGGGACAGGAGGAGAGGAAGCAGCTTCAAGTTGTACCAGAGAAAATTTAGGTTGGAGATTAGGGAAAATTTCATCACTGAAAGGGTGGTCAAGCACTGGACAGGCTGCCCAGGGCAGTGGTGGAGTCCCCATCCCTGGAGGTGTTCAAAAGCCCTGTGGATGTGGCACTTGGGGACAGGGGTCAGAGGTGGCCTTGGCAGTGCTGGGGGAATGGCTGGACTCGATGCTCTCAGAGGGCTTTTCCAAACTAAACTGTTCTGTGATTCTGTCGCTTTCCAAGCAGCCTCTGGCTGCCTCAGAGGAGCTGCTGGTGGCCCTGGGGCCCACAAGGGTGGCTTTTGTGCCTCTCTGCCCCTCTGTGTGCCCAGGGTGTGCCCACAGATCCTGCCTGGAGCCAGCAGGACTCAGCCTTCCCCAGCCTGAGCACAGCAAAGCTGGTGATTCAGAGAGGAGGCTTCAGTAACCAGGACAGTGTGACTTGACAGAGCACTTGCCAAACTTTCCAGGCCCCAGGTGAGATTTACAGAGAGCACTGGGCGTAGGGAAGTATTTCTTGTGGAGCAGAGGAGTGAAGCCAGCGAGCGCGGGCACCGGGAGGAAGCAGCATGATCCATCAGCGGGGAAGAGCCAGACAACTGATCTGTTTGCTGCAATTCCACTTACAGCCAAGAAAAATGAGCCATCATCACAGGAATTATGTGTGGCAGGGAAGGACAAACTGCTCTAATCAAATCAGCAGGGGTTCAGATAACTCCTGGAAGAACCCTGGCACCCAGCTCCATTTGGAGGGAGATATTGGGCCGGGAGGATGCTCCTGGCAGGACAATGAGGCACAGACACTGCTCACCCTCCCCTCCTCCAGGATGGATAAATAAGCACTCAGAAAGCAGTGCCATGCACCTCCAGAATACTGATTCCCTAGTGCTAATATTTCCTGCCTCCCTGCTACAAAGCCAAGGCAATTTGATTTAAGCCAAAACATAAATAAAGAACTTCCCAACAGTAGGGTGAGGTGAGGCAGAAGAGGATGGTGGGGAGGAAATATGGAAGCAATGAAAACTAAAGCTAATCACGCAAGTTGCTGAGACTGACTGGCTCCCAGAAACGCCTGAACTGGCTCCTGAAGGCAAAGCTTTCATCTGGGTCCCCACTGCTCTGTTATTTTTCTCAAGAGAAGTGTGACCCTCAGGGCCAACGCCTTGAAGCTCCTTTCAAGTTTGCTGATTTGAGCAGCAATGAACATCCTTCTGCCCCTGTGTTGGCACAGAGCAAACCCCAGACCCTGAGAGGTTTGTTAATTCCAAGTTTTGGGCCCCCCACCATCAGAAGGACATGGAGTGAGTCCAGAGGGGACCACAGAGGTGCTCTGAGGGCTGGAGCCCCTCAGCTCTGGAGCCAGGCTGGGAGAGCTGGGAGTGGTCACCTGGAGGGGAGAATGCTCCAGGGAAACCTTAGAGCCCCAAGGAAGAAACAAATAGCCTCATTTAGGGCTAAACAGGCCCATCAGGACTTTGAAGGCTGAGCAAGCACCCCTCTATTAGACCTCATCTGGCTGCAGGTCCTGCCCAAGGGAAGAACAAGCCTGCTTTGCCCACAGCTCCCCAGCGGCTTTGCCACACCACTCCCTTCCCGAGCCAGCAGCACTGGCTCTCTTTCCAGCTCTCCCTGCTCCTGTGATGTATGACACCTGGGAACTCTCATATATCCAGTGGGCAGGCTCATTTATACAGTGTTTGAAAAATAGATGGTGGATGAAGCGCAATTTGGTGTTGTAGCAGAGCTCTGTCCCCCTTGGGGTGTCAGGGCATTTGATTAAAGCCCTTTTATGGGAAAATCAATATTTTCCTCATTACAACTTTCATTCTCAGGCCTAAAAACTACTGAGATGGACTTGTAAGATGCTGCACTACATGCATGCACACACGGGTCTATTCATTAGGGGACTAATCCCACAGCATTTATTTTTCTTTCATAAGCTCTGACAGAGGTAAATAAGCAGTGTGGGGATCTCTCTCTAATGGGTTAGACACCATCTGCAGCAGGCATGCACTGTTTACTGCTGGATTAAAGGATCCTGCTTCGAAAAACTGGCTCAGACCTTCCCAAGATCCCAGCCAGAATCTTGGACAAAACTCTTCCAAGGCCAAAACAGCCTAAAGCTTTGACTTACACCCAAGGGCTGTAGCTGAGTCTCCTCTGCCTTTGTGAGTCCCTCCCTGTAGCACCGTGTCCAGCACCGTTGTACAAGGACCTGGAGCTGCTGGAGTGAGTCCAGAGGAGGCCACGGAGATGCTCCAAGGCTGGAGCCCCTCTGCTCTGGAGCCAGGCTGGGAGAGCTGGGGGTGTTCAACCTCAGAGCCCCTTCCAGGGCCTAAAGGGGGCTTGTGAAAAAAAGGCAGAGCAACTTTTTACACAGGCAGAGATTCATAGGGCACAGGGGAGCAGTTTTAAACTGAAAGGAGAGATTTAGGTTAAGTGTTAGATGTCTCCGTGAGGGTGGGCAGGCCCTGGCACAGGGTGCCCAGAGAAGCTGTGGCTGCCCCTGGATCCCTGGAAGTGTCCAAGGCCAGGCTGGATGGGGCTTGGAGCAGCCTGGGATAGTGGAAGGTGTCCCTGCCCATGGCAGAGGGGGTGGAATGGAATGGGCTTTAAGGTCCCTTCCAACCCAAACCAGTCTGGGATTCCACGATACGATTCCATGCTCAGTGGGATTAAATGAATAAAGGACTGACTTGAGACCCATGAGACACAGACTTGACTCAGCTTCTGCCTCTGCCCCCCTGGGGACCCTGGGTTGTCCCTCAAGAGCTCCGTGCTTTGGTTTTCCCTCCCGTACCACGGGCTGAGGTCACTGTCCCCCAGTGGGGTGACACCTGCGCATGGACATCCTTTAGGGGCTGGAAAAGGAGTGGGATCATGGCTGGGGTTTTGGCACAGAGCCTGTGGCTCTTCCCATGGGTAGTTCCAGGGGCAGCACAGCCCAACCTGCCGGTACCAGCCCGGGCTGCTGCTCATTCCCACCCTGCAGCAGCTCCGGGAACCAGACAAGCAGCAGCAATAGTAACAAAATAATGCTTAGTAATCCCTTCCCAAAGCAGCCCTGATTTATTTCTCCTGGAGCTTGCTTTGACTTCTGCAACCTGATCCCAAAGTGCTGAAACCCTGGGAACAGCCCAGATGCTCCACTTGGGAATGCACAGCCACCACCACCTGCACCAGCACCAGCACGCTGCCTGGACTCAACCTAATTATGGAGTCATCTAGCTTGGAAAAGTCCTCTAAGATCACTGAGTCCAAATGCTTCCCCAGCACTGCTGAGTCCACTGTGTCCCCAAGTGCCACACCCACATGGAAATGATGATAAAATGATGATAAATCCAATTTCCTTTCTGCTCAGCACTGAGGATGCAGATGAACATGTCCAGCAGTGCTTCCTCTTCACAGTTTGAATTAAAAGTTTTCACACTCCAGTTTATTGTTGGTTATTGGTTATGGTGATTTTGGGAGCCAGAATGACGGACGTGAGGCCAAGATGGTAAATGAGGCATAAGGAGAGGACAGGCCCTGTCTCAGAGTCCCCAGCCCAGCCCAGAGCTGCACTCCTCACTCCACACCACTCCTCTCTTGGGCACCTCCACTATGGACTCACTTGGTCCTGGAAAGATCAGAAGAAACTTTATTATCTTCCGTTTAAAGCACTTCAGGCACTCCACCCACCCAGTATGACAAAAGGACAAACTTCTCAACAAGATGAAAGGAACAAAGTGAAGGCAATGGCAAATGAAAAGACAAAGTCACAGCATCAGCCGGGGAGAGAAATGTTTCTGTTTGTTACTTTTTCCTTTCAAAATACAAAATTTCATTACCATCCGAAAGGACTGAATATCTTCTGCTTGCTCCCTGGAGGTTAGGAAGTGGGAAGGAAAAGTGTGCAAACATTTTCCAACTCTCCTACTGTTTATTCTTGGAAAAATGTCAGATGTTCAAAATATATCTGAGAGCTTTGTGCCCAATCACACATGGATAATGACGCTGCTTTGCAGGGGGATGAGTGTGGATGAGAAATGCCTCCATTTAGAGGAAATATAAGTGGGTTGGGGTTTTATCCAGGATGAGTAGGATTAGACAAAGGGAGCTGTGAAAAGGACCCCAGCTGGTTTTGTGGGGACAATCTTCCTCGGGGTGAAAGCTGGCAGGGCTCAGATGGGGATCTGCTGCTGGGAACAGCCAACACCAGCCTGCATCTGATCCAGGGCTCATCTGTGCCCAGTTACCTTCCATGGCTCCTTTGCCCAATCAGCCACACTCTCACAAAGGTCCAAAATGAATTAATTTGTCTGGGTAAAGACATCCAGACAAGAAATCCAGAACAAAGCCAGGCATCAGTGTTCCAAGGGAGAGCAAACCACATTCCCAAAGGCATTCCTCAGGTCAGCCTTCTCTGTGTTCTGGGAAGGAAACACCTTCCCAGCGCTGGGGGAAGGGGCAGCTCTGCATTTCACAGCCCATGTGGCTAATGGTAGCCAAGGGCTTGTCCTCCTCTCAGGGGTGCTCAGGGCACATCCATCTATCCAACACTCCCCTGCCAGGCAGAATAAAGCCCTGGCGCCTCCTGACCCCACAATGACAATGTGGATCTGCAAAGCAACTCACACTCCCCCTGCCCCAATAATTTTAGGATTTGCCACTGAGGGATTTTCAGCATTTTGAGAAGCTTAGACACTGGAAGGGAGCCCTGCTGCTTCCCAGCACTGGCAGGATTTACAGGCATGGGTAGGGGAAGGAAACTTTATGAGATTTATGCACTTTCTTTTCTTTAAATGTGTCATTTTCTATTTCCTGACCTCATTTCCAGCCTCGCATCTGCACGCGCACTTGCAGGAACCCAGCTTGAGGATTAGAGGCAAGCAGTGCCTTTAATGCCTTCAGGGGATTTTAAAGGTGTCAGGAGTAAATCCAGATGTCCCTCCTGAGCACCCCAGTGGAATATGTCCATCAGGGACCCCACAGCCTTTAGGGACAGGCACATCACCTGGGAGCACCTCCAGAGAGCAGATCCAGAGATTCACACGGAGGGAATCCAACAGATGGCCCAAAGCAAACACATGGAATCATGGAACCACAGGATGTCCTGAGCAGGAAGGGACACGCAAGGATCATGGAGTGGCCCTGCACAGAGACCCCAACAACCCCACCCTGGCCATCCCTGGCAGCGCTGTCCAAACGCTCCTGGAGCTCTGGCAGCCTCGGGGCCGTGCCCATTCCCTGGGGAGCCTGGGCAGTGCCCAGCACCCTCTGGGGGAAGAACCTTTCTTTCTCTGATATCCAGCCTGACCCTCCCCTGGCACAGCTCCAGCTGTTCCCTGCATCCTGTCCTTGTCAGAGGGAGCAGAGATCAGTGTCTGTCCCTCCTCTTCCTCACACGGAAGTTGCAGACTGGGACCCCTCAGTCTCCTCCAGCTGAACAGACCAAGTGCCCTCCTCACAGGGTTTCCCCTCCAGGCCCTTCTCCGTCCTTGTGTCCCTCCTTTGGACACAGGGGCCCTCTGGGGCTGCACTGGCTGCTCCCCCACCTCGACAGCCGTGGTGACACAGGGTGGGGATCTCGAGGGGATTTGGGGCTGTCTCCCACTGGTGTGCAAGGTGCTGCTGAGCGAGTCCTGGCACAGCTGAGGGAACGGAGATGAGGCCTTCTGCCGTGCCCGGGAAGGTGTGGCTGTGACCCCACACCTGCACTGGAGGGTCACCAGGTGCTGGGAGCCTCTCTGGGGTCTGGGTGGGTTTCCAGGAACCACCTCCTTTCTTCTCATCGCTACTCTTCCTTCTATTATTAATGTATTTGAAAAAGCCCTTCTTGTTGTCCTTGATATCCTTGGCCAAGAACATCATCCCAGGACAGAAGGATGACACTGGGACAGTGTGTGTATTCCAAATCTGCTCCTGGCAAACCTGAGAGCTGCTCATGCTACTGCATCTCAGGTGGGAATTCCAACACGTTCCATACCAATGAGTGTCTGGGAAGAGAACCCCTCTAGGAAGGCCTTAAAGAGCCTCTGGGGTAAGACTCTGACAGGAGCACAACCCTTTTTAGACATCAGAGAAGGTACAAGGAGTGGGAGCTTCTGAACAATGCAGTTACAGAAAACCTTCCAGCCCAGCACATGAGAAAAGCCAGGTCTCAGCCTGTCTCAGGTTACAGTGTAAGATGTAACCAAAATCGAGCATTCTATCACCAGCTGTTGAAACCAGCTGGGGCAGGGTTCTTTATCTCTTCCATGACACATCCCTGATAACTCCCTCCGGGCCATATCTTCTGCTAATGGGCCACCAAGCCTCACTGCATGGCCCATCAAGTTACATCATCCCACTGGGAGATGCTCCGCCCAGGGGGAGGAACCGAGCGTTCCTGCCTGGCTGTAAGCTGAGGTTTGGAACAGCACAGGCAGCCCTGACCTCCTGGCTTCCCAGAGGACAAGAGCTCCATTAGCAGCACTGGACCTGCAGGGGAACACCAGACCCTTCTACAGGATCATGGCTTCAGCAGAGCCACATCCATCACTTCAGCAGGGCTGCAGCCACCATTTAATGGGGCTGCTCCCAGCACCCTGCCCGGCAGGTGCCAGGCTGTGTCCTGACTCTGGCAGTTTAAGCCAATGTTTTCTGCCTTTATTTTAAATTTTCCTCTTAAATTGTAGTTCTGACTTGGGATCTCCCACTGGTTTGTTTTCAAACTAGTGCACAGCCAGATATCTCCTGCCCAGACTCTCTGGTGCCTGGCAGGGTGTGAGGGCTGAGCCTCTTCCTATCCCCAGACACTCACGTTCCATACTCGTGTACAGCCACCCACACCTAGAAAGAGCTCAGCTCGTGCTGAAAATTGGCACAATTCTGTGGGGAAGTCCATGAACTGACACCAAAAGCTGCCCTGCACGAGCTGCAGCAGCACCAGCTGCTCGTGGAACTCCAGGTTCTGCCCTGCTTTTACAGAAGACAATTAACTATAAGTAATAATTAACTTCAGTGCAGCAGGATTAGTCCCTTAGGAAACACCAGGATGACTTGACTTGGTTTTATTCCCCCTGTGGGAAACACTGCCAGGTGACAATGCTCAGTAAGAAATTTCTACAGAAGTGGTAGGATTTACAAACTTCCAAACTCCCAAAGGATTTGGTTGTCAGGATGAGTGGAAACCACAGGTCTGTATTTTAAGCACCTTCTCCAGAACACCTTGTGATCTCAGGGTTAGCAGATGATCGTGATTTGGGGTGAAACACATCCTGGGAGTTTGACTGGAGGAATTACACTTCTCCAAAATCCAGGGCTCTGCAGAATTCAGGCCATCCACAACCACGACCTTGGATAAGCCTGACATAACTTATGCCAGAAGAGAACCCCCCACTTAGAAGGCACTTAAGAACAAGCTCTTGGAAGTCTGACAAGTCTGAGTAGGAAATGTGATTTCTTCCCCCAAATTCTACCTCACTGAAGACCCTCCTGAGTGAAACCATCTTCTCTCTCTCTGAAGATGGTGAGGATTCAGGGTGTTACATCAGAAAATGCTTCCTTGAACACAGGTGCTGTCTGACACCTCTGGGGGGGTTTGCTGGTGTGCTGTGAATGTCCTGTAATTTAACATCTGTGCACACCAAGTTTGATTGAAAATGGTCACTCGAGTTCGATTTTTAAAAATATCTTCTGAATTTTCTTAATCAGGGGTTTGCCGCTTTGTTTTCTTTTTCATTTTCATAAAAGGTTTTAAAGACATGAAATTCCACAGGAGATGGAATTCCCCAAATTCACCAAAATCTGCGATTAAAAGGTGCTGAAACAATTGCTCCTAACTCTGGAAACTTCTGAAATTCCTGAGAGGCGCTTGGTAACTGTAATAAAGAAGCTAATAAGCACCTTCCACTCCTCCAGCGTGCTGTGTACTTGGGAGTAAACACGTTCCCACCACCATCACATCACGTTTGTTAGAAAGATCATTACGTTGCTTTTGATTAAGTGTCAGGAATAAACTATGGATGAATGATGGAGTTTTTTAATGAGTTCAAAGTCCATGAAATAATTTTCTTCCCTGGGTCAATTAGAATTTCAAAGCAAAATTCCTATGGGACCAATTTATTGGGAGTGCAAAGAGGCTTTTGTTCTGCATTTCCCAGACACTTCACAGGCTGCCTGACCCTGCTTGTGTTTGGATATCTGGGATTTCACTTACTCAGATAAGAGGCTGAATGCCCCAGCTGAGAGCTCTGGGGAGCAGCTTTCCCTTTCTGGCTGATAACACAGATTTTGGTGCTGTTACTCACAAAAGAAAAAGATAAATGTCCTGCACAGTGAACACTTCCCCATGACTTGGCAAACTATCCAGGGATTTTTGCAAGCAGAGATGTTCAGTATAGTCTGGATACAAGGAGCTCTTCCTCTTTATTTGGGATCCTTCCTGGAATATCTACACAGCTCACCACAGTGCCTTCTGCAGCGTGATATGGGACAGCACTGGCCCAAAGCACAGAGAACATGCCCATGATTTCAGATACCATGTCAGCCAAATGATCCCAGTAAGGGTAACTGGAAAAGGTGGCCATGGACAGGATCCAAGCTGCTCTTGGGTGGCTGCTATGACAGCCATCAGCTCCCCAAAATTCCAGTTGGAAGTCATCTTCCAAACCTCTTAGAGAAACATGACAACTGCTGCTGACACCACCAACCACAGGAACATCCAAACTGCCGGCCCAGGGCAAACCAAAGATCCATCCCAGCTGTCTCTGTGGGCAGGGGACAGTGTGTGCAGGGTAATACTGAATATATCCAATAATTTCACAGAGGAAGTGAAGAAACATAGTTGAGAAACATTCCCGTCCCTAGAAGTGCTCAAGGACAGGCTTGATAGGGCTTGGAGCAACCTGGAAGACTGAAAGGTGTCCCTGTCCATGGCAGGGATGTGGAATGAGATGGGCTTTCATGTCCTTCCAACCCAGACCGTTCTCGGATTCCCTGAAACACGGCAGGGAAGCTGGCAGAAGTGACTGCTGCCCTCTTCACTCTGCCCTCACCCACACCACTCCCTGACCTCCCCTTCCTGCTGCTCCTCCTTGGACTGTCATCCAGAGAGGCAGGAAAAGCCTGGGAACTGCTGGCATGGAGCTTTTTGAGGGACCTGGGCTCCAGACTGCAGTTTCTAGACCACAGACATGGTTTTTGATTTCACCATCTGCAAGTCCAGGTGCTGTTCTGGCACAGAACACATCTGATCCAAAGCGACACAGCATCAGTTTGCTAAACCAACTCCTTGCCCAGTAGGATGCTCTAAAAATCAGGACATCTATTCCTCAAAACTTCCCAGCATGTCACCTCCTGCAACTTCCACAATGAAACACAGCCCTAGACTCAACAGGAAAGAAAGACATGGGCTTAAGTGATGTTTGGTCCAAACCTCTCCTTGGGGGAGTGAATTCCCAAATTTCTGATTTTCTTGATATTCCATTCAAGGCAGCTTTATCTTTGCCCCCACAAGGACAGGTTTGCCCTTGGGGTGAAGGTTGAAGCCCAAGAAGTGGAGGGGCTCTCAAGGAATTCTCTATGAGCCAGCACAGCTGCAGAAGGGAATCACAGAAAAACCATGGAATATCCTGAGCAGGAAGGGACCCACAGGATCATTGATCCAACCCCTGGCCCTGCACAGACACCCCAACAACCCCACCCTGGGCATCCCTGGCAGCGCTGTCCAAACGCTCCTGGAGCTCTGGCAGCCTCGGGGCCGTGCCCATTCCCTGGGGAGCCTGGGCAGTGCCCAGCACCCTCTGGGGGAAGAACCTTTCTTTCCCGATACCCAGCCTGACCCTCCCCTGGGTGCTGTCCCTGGTCACCAGGGTCCATCCATGTGAAATCCTCTGCTCCACAACAAGAAGAAGGGGCAGTTGTGGGAGTGCTCAGTACTCTGGTGCTGGTCCAGGCACTCAGTTAATTATTTATTTAAATCTGAGCCCAAGAGCAGCCTAATTAGATGCAACAGGACACCCCTCCAGCTTAAGTGTTTTGCTGGACCAGCTCCCCGGTATAAAATATAAAGCCAGGGGCTCTGTGCAGAATACAGAGGGATTTGGATTAAATTCTTCTGATGGGGAAGGCAGAAGGGAGAAATGTAGCCTTTATTGAATGTCCTCCTCAGTTTACAATTGATATTCCAAAAAGCTGAGAGCTGTGGTCTTAAGGCAGGAAGGAGGAGATCAGTGTCGCCTGCAGCGAGCGTCCTCCCCTGCCCACCACGCTGAGCTGAGGTGGAACTGAAAAAGGAATCAACCTTATCTTATCTTTTCAGTCAAAAAGGGAAAAATGGAATGATTGTGCTTCCTCAAAGGAGGGACAAGACTGTGTGACTCAGGCTTTCCCACTGATTTTGGATGCCCCCAAAGGACTGGCACACACCTGCAGAGAGCTGGTCCTTGAGCTGCTGCCTCCCAGGAGGAGCTCCTGGATACCAGGGAGCAGGTCCAGCTGGGCAGAACCACCTCCAGATCCAAGCAAACCTCACCTGGAGCTATGCAAAGGACAAAGGAAAGACACTGCCATGTGGAACAATGGGTTCCTGCCCAATTTGGAGGTGCTGAATTTGCCCAGCAGCCAGGATGGCAAAGGGGGATTATCCCAATCCACCAACAACCCCCAGCTCTCTCTGTCCCAGCCCTCCTCATATGAATCAACCCCCTAAAATCCTCCACAGCCAGACCTGGCTGCACAGCTACGTGCCTGTAATGACCAAAATGACAATTTATTTTTCCCTCAGCCTGCAGAGCTTTATAGAGATTCCAGCTATGGTGGTGACCTGCTAATGACCCACCATCAGCACTGCTGCCAGCCCTGCCGGGACTGCCCCAAAAACACGGGCTTTGCTGAGAGCTTCAACTAACCCTGCCTCAAAAAAACCCCATATTTCCCCAAAAAGCATAGAATGGGTCAGGTTGGAAGGGACCTTGAAGATTGTTTTGTTCTATCTTGCTGTCATGGGCAGGGACACCTTCCACCAGACCAGGTTGCTCCAAGCCCTGTCCAACCTGGCCTTGAAAATCAAGCCATGGAAACTCAGAAACATCCCAAAGCAGCAGCACTGGAAACTCCCAGCTTCCACAAGATGGCAACTTCCTCCTGCATGTTTCCACCAGGATTTCCATAGGGTTTTTTGCCAGCAGCTGGTTTGGAGGGGGTTTGGCTGCTGCCTGTTTGAACACACTGTGGCTGCGGGTGGTCAGCACTGAACTGGAAGCCAAGCTCTGCACATCAATAACACCGCGTTTCCCCAAATGTGGCTGCTCTGAATTCATCTGCCTCCCAGTTCTCTGCTCATCCCAAGCCACTTTCTGCACCACTTCACCTTGCTGTGGTTTAACCCCAGCTGGCAACTTGGCCCCACACAGCTGCTGCCTTGCTTCCCCTGGGTGGGATGTTAGAGGGAATTGGAAAGGTAAAAATGAGGAAAGTGTGTTGGGATAAAGACAGTTTAATAGGGAAAGCAAAAGCTGTGCAAAACCAGGAATCCATTCCACACTTCCCATGGGCAGGCAGGTTTCAGGATCATTACAGATTCATGGAATGGTTTGGCTGGAAAGGACCTTATTAACACCGTAAAATATCATCATGTCCCGTAGCCATAGGGAGAAGATCCAGCAGGCAGGAATTGTGCAGCAAGATTGATTTATTTAATTACTTTACAAACTCTTTTATAGACTTTTTTCTTCATAGTCTAATTGGACAAGGATCAGCCACCCCTTGGGGGTGATTGGCTAAAATCCTAAAACATCCATTGTCAAAATATTTTCCTACTGTACCATAAACAAAGCTCGGCAAGGTCGCAGGTGTTTGGTTGTTTCCAGAACTCTGCCACCTCTTCTGTGAGAGAGAAAAGTCTCTCACGGACTTAGAAAACAGCAAGAAAATCCTTGCTAGCAGCATTTTTGTATCCACAGGACCTTAAAGCTCATCTTGTTCCACGCCCTGCCATAGGCAGGGACACCTCCCACTAGACCAGGATTCTCCAAGCCCCATCCAACCTGGCCTTGGACACCTCCAGAGCATCTCTGGGCCCCTTCACCCTTAAGAGTGACTTGGGAAGACAAGCACCATCGCTCCAAACATCACCTCCTTCCTTCTTCCCCCAGCTTTACATGCTGAGCACAATCCCCCGTGGCCTGGAATATCCTTGGGGACAATGGGGCTCAGCTGTCCCCTTCCAACTCCTTGTTCCCCCCAGCTGCTCCACTGGTGGGGCAAGGAGCAGAGCAGACCTCACCTCTGAGCCAGCCCTGCTCAGGTGTGACTGCAACATCCCTGTAAGACCTGCACTGCTTCCAGCACAAACCCAAACCAGCTCCTGCGAGGAAAATTAACACTGTGCCATCCCAAACCAGCCCCTGGGGGTCCTGCATCACCGCCCCACAGCCATCCCAGCTGGCACAGCAGGATCTGCATCCAGCTCTGGGCTCAGCCACAGCCCCAGGAGATGCGGGCAGGTGTTTAACCTCTGCAGGGCCATCTACAAACAGAGCCCAGGCAGCTGTCCCCAGCCCCTGCTAATGCATGAACTGCTTGTGGCACTCACTGCTGCCCTGTGCTTCCTTTTCCATTTTGGCCACCTTTCTGTGCAGATTTGTACCTTGTAACACACTTGCACACTGTCCCTTTAAATGAGTTCTGAATTCTGGGACTGGGTGGAGAAGGACAGCAAGTGTCTGTTTCCTTCAGACAATAAAAGGGCTCCTTTGGCATGGAGCAGGAACGTTGTTCCCCTCCATATCCACTCTTGAGCCTCCCTGCCTATGCACACACACGGACAGGGAGCTCTGAGTGGAGCTGTGTGCTCTCAACAATCCTCCACCTCCAAGCAAGTCAGAAATACTCCTCAGGAGCAAAGACAGCAACAGAGATGCTGATTAGACCAAGAAACTAATAAAGAAAACCTTTCCCAGATCACAAAGGCTATGACTCAGAGGCAAAGCTAAGCTTTAGGATTATCCCACTTACAGCTTCAGAAGAAAATTCAATTAAATGGCAGTCTACCCCGAGTGCCCCCTCTGCAGGGATGCAATGGGCACCCCAAGGAGGGCCCGTCTGGTGCCATTTGGGGAGGGAAGAAGAGCAAGAAGGAAAAGCATCCTGGGATGAGAGGTAGGAGATGCAGGACCCAGAGCAGATATTGGAGCAGCTGGAACAAACCAGTTGCAGGAGGCAATTTAAAGTAAGGAATTACGAGACAGACAAGGAGAGTGTAGAAAAACAAACCCCAGAAATTCATTCCTTTCAAAAGAGAGGGTGAGACAGGGTTAGCAGCAAGTGGTGCCCAGCAGGGTGAGCAGTACAGCCTGAGCTACAAATCACACTTGATTTGAGCAGCCCTGGGAAGCAGAAAGCTGGAGAGTCAATGCAGTGGCACCAGCATTTCCTCAGGGATTCGGCCCCAGTGCTGTCTTGTGTGCTGCTGGCCCGGGGCTGACAGAAACAGGGCACAAACCCAAACGAGCGACCCACCTGCAAAGATCTCCCTGACTCACTGCATTGGAGGTCTCCCACTGCCCAGACTGGGAGTTCTGTGCCACCCTCTTCTAATCCAGCTCCTGTCTGTCCTGGGACAGCTCATTTTGGGAACATTCCTTTGCCTCCTTCCCGCAGGGCAGGCTCAGCATAGAGCACAAACCTCTCAGACCTCCTGTCCTTTGCTCTCCCCTCCATCTGCTCCCCTCCCTTGCTGGTTTCCCTCAGGAGCTGATGGAGAAGCAGCACGGGGTGGAGGAGCAGCACAAGGCAGCCAGGTTGTTGTATTTTGGCTGAAGTGTCCTTGCTCCACACCCCAGAACTGCCCATGTGGGATCTACAGGGTCAGGGTAAGCAGGTGGCTGACTCCCACCTGGAAAGCTGTGTGTCCCTGGGGAGACTGGCCCTGAACACCCCCATGCCAGACAGATGAAAATACTGAAGTTCAAACTGCTGACATGAAAAACACGTTGGCATCTGGAGGGAGGCTGCTGGTTATGCAAATACATGAAATAGTCTATAAAATTTAAGAATAAAGCAACAAAACTGACAGGCTGCTCGAGCATCCAAGCCAAAATCCTTGGTGGTCATTAACAGCTGCCTGCTAAATGGCCAGGCAGTCTTTATTAACCAACAACTGCAGCAGCAAACTCCAGTGACAGCAGAGCTCAAGAGCTAAAATAAATCTTAGAGACTTTCCAGCCAACGCAGTGGAAACACCAGGGTTTGCAGCAATCTGGGATGCTGGGGAGAGCAGGGGGAAGGACATTCAGAAACTGGCTGGGCAAGCTGTAACTACACTGAACAGATCACCTCAGGTTAGCAAAGCTGGAGTCAATACCCAAGCCTTCAGATTTAGACTTTCAATCAAGTGCTTAATTAACAGAGCCTAGAAAAGCAGGGTTCTGCAATTTAATGAGACACTCAACGCAGAGCTAAGTGCTTCAGATATCCAAGCTTTCAAAAAACATGAGAGAGCGATAAAAGAAAGTGAGGACTATGCAAATATAACCCCTCTTTGGGTCGACTGCAAGGTTTGCTGCAAGGAAATGAGGATGCACCATTGCTGGAATGGCTCCGAGACAGTGACAGGAATATTGATTACAGGGCTTGATCCTCAATGACTTCAGCTTGTCTGATTTCAAGAGGGTATCCCAGATTTCCATCTGCTATAGGGAGAGCTGCCTCCTGCAGTTCACTTCCCCCGGTTCTTCACCTGTACGGACCAAGCTGGGGGAGCCAGGAAGCAGCCAACAGCTGTGCTGGGAATTCCAGCAAAGTTTCACAAAACTGAGTCCCTTTAGGTGTCTCTTTTTCTCTTCTGCATGTTCTGATAGGAGGATCAGAAAGCCAAATGGCCAAGCAGAGCTGGAGGTGTCCTCAGCGAAAGGAGTCATGCCAGGAAGGCACCAGGAGCAAGGCTTGGAGAAACGAACTTCAGACCCACATGAACCCTGTGTGCACCTGCCTTTGGCCTGACCCTGAGCTGCCTTCCCAGAAGGGGTTAATGGGATCCATCTGGAGCATCTGGGGAGGCACCAGGTCAGACACCTTGCTGAGAACTGCTCTGTGCAGAGTCACACTCCTGCTCCAAGGGCTGCTGGGTGTCTTGTGTGGTAAACCACAGAAGGAATCCCAGAATGGTTTGGATTCAAGGAACCTTAAAGCTCATCCCATTCCACCCCCTGCCATGGGCAGGGACATCTTCCACTATCCCAGGCTGCTCCAAGCCCTGTCCAGCCTGGCCCTGGACACTGCCAGGGATCCAGGGGCAGCCACAGCTTCTCTGGGCACCCTGTGCCAGGGCCTCCCCACCCTCACAGGGAAGGATTCCCTCCCAAGATCCCATCCAGCCCCGCCCTCTGGCAGTAGGAGGGCATTCCCTGTGTCCTGTCCTCCATCCCTTGTCCAAACTCACTCTCCTGGAGCCCCTTTAGGCCCTGGAAGGGGCTCTAAGCTCTCCCTGGAGCCTTCTCTTCTCCAGGTGAACACCCCAGCTCTCCCAGCCTGGCTCCAGAGCAGAGATCCTAAATCCCAGGCTTTGGGGCTTCCTGCTTGACAAGCATCCACAGGAGAGTGAGGTCCAGGGCATGGGTCAGTCTCTAAACTCAGGGCTTGAGGCTTGGCCGGACTTTTGCACCTCCAATTTGACAACTGAGACACTCAATTCAAGATCTAAATTCCACAGGTAAAAAAAAAAAAAATTAGAGAGTACAGCATTCAGCCCCACAGATGATTCAGGGGTGGAAGAAAATGCATGACAAAGAGAAAATTAAAGACTTTGTTCTGTTTAGCTTATCAAAAGGGATATGGGAAGGTGATGTGATTACTGTGTGCAAGAACCTTCATCTGCAGACAATACCGGATACCAAAGGGCTCTTTAATCAAAAGGGTAAAGACACAACAGGAATAATGGCTGCAAGCTGAAGGCCGACCAATTCAAATGAGATAAAGGGCACAAATTATAGCAGGGAGATGATTAACCACTGGCACAAGTGACAAGGGGGGCAGGGGAGTCTGACTGTTGACATCTTAACTGCATTTCTGTCTGAAAGAGACACTTTAATCACGCTCAGGTTCCCAGGCTCCGTGCTGGGCTGGACTGGGAGCGAGCACCAGGAGGCACAAACAGCGGTGGAATGACAGTGATGGGCTGATCCCAACACCTCCCAGACCCTCCAGGCTTCTTCTTAAGGAAATCCATCCCCAGGGATCCCTCCCGCTGGTCAGAGGCAGCAGGTTAACACTGCACTCGTGGGAAATGCCAGCTTGCTGTGGGATGCTCACATTTGGGAATCCAGGCCCAGCCCACCCCCTCTGCCATGGGGCTCTGAGCCACACCCTTGGCAGAAGCAGCTGGAAGACCCTGCCTGTCTGTGTCAAACTGCAGCACCAGGTGAAATGCTTCATTTGCCCCCCTAAATCCCAGCTCTGCTTTCCGTACACTGCTCTAAACACCAGCTCCAGCCCCCAGCTCCGTTATTTCCGGCATTTCACACCCGGAGAATATACCCTGGCAGTGAATTACCAAAATATGGGTATGGATCTAATACCAACACCCAACTGAGACGGACAAAGACTCCCTAACAGTTTAGAGTTAGAAAGTGTATGTTTATTCCAGCGCCGGGCAGCTGCGTGGGATAGCTCCCTGACAGGCAGTGCAAAGGTACAAGCCAATACAGAGTCTATTTATCCACAGAAGTTATGAATATCTAAAATACAAATGCATATTTATAACATTAACACCTCTTATTCTCCGCTTCGTATGGAAATGAGCTTATATGTCATTAAGCATGCGTAGTGTGCTCTCTGAATTGGGTCAGTGGTCTCGAAGATGAAGTAAAAATAGCCTTCCTCGATTTGACCTTTCTGCCTTCCTGAGTTTCCACAATACAAATTACTTTTGGTGACCTTCCAGTTCCTCTCCGTGACTTCTGAATAGGTTCTCAGGTGGGGAAAATTGGTAATTGTCTACATTTCTTTAGATCTACTTATCAATGTTTCTGTTTCTCATCCTAAGCACAGCTAAACAAACATAGAAGCGAAGGTAATCAGTTATTTAGCAATCAGTTACTTACATCTTAAAGCTTATTTCAGGTCCAGCTCTTCTTAACTAACTTTTAATTAATTCTAACCAATCCTAAACTCCCTTCTAACTAAATTCAGCACAGCTGACCTTCTAACTAAATCTTTATGTTTCTTTTAAAATTCCGTGTTTCAGCAATTCCCCCTGGTTCTGGTTTTTAAGCACAGCGAACAATTACACTCAACTGCACTCGTAAGGCAGCGCTAATGAGGCTCATCCACACACTTTACTGACAGCAGCTGCTGCACAAACCACGGCACTGATCTGGGAGCTGCAGGGGTGAGACCCTCGTGCTGCAATCCAGGGTCCTCCTTGCATGCGCTGGCTGCGGGGTGAGCAGGGTGTGAGCCCTGCCCCTGCTCCTCTCACCTGCTGGATTTGGGCACCACATCAGGCTCCTCAGGGCATCCTGCCCTGCCACAGAGCATGAAAACTTCTCTTTGGGGTCCAGGGAAAACTCCAGCTCAGCAATCCCAGAGATCAAGCAATTACCGCTGGTCAGGAGGTGAAAATAGGGAGTGGTTGAGGAGTAAGGCTTTTGGGACAGGGACTGGCACTGAGGATGGAGGGGACAGGGTGAACCATCCCTGTCAGGGAACCAAGGCAAATGCTTTCAGCGCCTTAAGGAGGACATTTAGTAAGCTGTGACCTGCCCAGGTGCTGAGCCCTGGTTGTGTTTCACCCCAGGAAAGGCTGGATATGGCATTCAAGGACCCAAGTTTATTCCAAGATCCAAGTTTATTCCCCGTGTGCCAATTTGTCACCCTTATCTCCGGCAGCCCACACTGGTCTGGCAGGGCTTGGAAGAAAATGTTGCCCTTGAGGAAGCAGAACATGCTGGGAAAAGAGATCCAGCCAAATGAGATGCACGAGGCTTCCCTGGAATTCCCTGGAGTAGAATTCTCAGGTCTCTGGGAGAGGGACACAGCACCTGCAGCAGGGAGTGGGGCTTTGCTAAGGAATCCTCTCTCTTCTATCAGAAAATTACCCCCTGACAGTGCTGGAGAGCAGCTGGAAAGGGAGGGGAAAGAGTTTGCCATGAAATTTGTGCAATGAAATCACAAAGCTTACAGAAAAATGGATCAACTGTGGCCCCCTCTTCTTAGATTAAAACTCAAGAGTTACAATTTTCTGTTTCTCAATAAAGGTTACAGCTTTCATTCTTCTTACTAAAAGCATGACAACTTCAAAATAAAAAACCTTCTATGACATTTGCCCCATCCCTGGAAGTGTCCGGGGCCAGCTTGGAGCACCCTGGGATAGTGGAACGTGTCCCTGCCCATGGCAGGGGGTGGGATGGGATGAGCTTTTAGGTCTTTTCCAACCCAAATATTCCACGATTCTATGACCTTTGAGGTCTCTATCAACCCAAACCACTCTGTGATTCTATGATTCTATGTCAATTTGCACTGAAAAAGGAATTTTTAACCTAAAAAACTTGAATTGAAACTCACCTTTTTCATTTGTCTTCTGTAGAACAGAATCCCCGATGTCATTGCTATGGAGAGCTATGAAATCTACAAAAGGTGGCCTTCCCATCAAATTCTGTGATCATGGCATTATTGATGTATCCCCACTCCACAGGACTTCCCTGCAAAGAGCCTGAAGAACGCTGATTATCGGGAGCATTGGTCAGCAAACTGCCAAGTGCTGGACTATTTGCTGTGCTGCTCCCCGTGATAAATAAACAAAACTGCTGCTTTGCCCTTTATAGCATTGATTAGATCTGGGTAAAACAAATAGAAAAGAAAAAAAAAACCTACAGGAGGGATTTACAGTTGCTCCTCAACTCGAGCTCAGCCCTGGGGGGAGGAATTCCTGTAAATGGTGGTGTTTCCAAGGTGCTGCAGTGGGACGGTGAAGGTTTAACAAAACCCAGCTGTGGCACGATAAAAACTGGAGTGGGTGGCACAGCCCTGGCTGAGGGTGGGCTGCAGGGTCAGGGGGACAAAGTTTCTGAGCCAGACAGAGGCAGGAATAGCCTGAAGGAGCAGGAAAATGGGGAGTCCAAAGGGGGAAACGGGTCCCCAAGCTGCAAAACCTTTTCCAGTGAGGAAAAGCACTGCGAGAGCAGCATCCCAGTGCAGACCAGGAGCAACCTCTCCTTCCATCACCTCTTTGCAGAGTGCCTGGTGGCCTCTCCCATGCTGGCCATGGCACAAGAACACAGGGAGGGCTGGAACTTGGACCTTTCCTACAGGGTGAGCAATCTACAGGGTGCCCAGAGCAGGTGTGGCTGCCCCTGGATTCCTGGCAGTGTCCAAGGCCAGCTTGGATGGGGCTTGGAGCAACCTGGGATAGTGGAAGGTGTCCCTGCCCACAGCAGGGGGTGGAATGGGATAATCATTAAGGTCCCTTCCAACCCAAACCATTCCAGATTCTATAATTTTGCCCTGCTCCAACACCACCATTCCTTGTGCAGTTCCAAGCCCTTAAAAGCACAGCAGGCTCAGAGCCCAGGGGCCAGCACAGAGCCCGGGGACCAGCACAGAGCCTGGGGGGACTGCAAAGCTTGGGGTGGCACAGGTCTGCCCTGCTGGTGCTACAAGACCTACACCTGGTGAGCATGAGGGTGTCCAAGTCAGCATCAGCTTCACTGGCACCAGGACAGGAGATGGTGACGAGGTGGGGCAGGGATGTGGGGCAGACACCTGATCTGCCATCACATTTAGCAGGCCACAGAGATGCTTCCAGGGGGGATGCAGGGCAGGCAGGAGCTGCAGGCAGGAGCTGCCAGACCCACAGGGCACACAGGAGGCTCTAGGTGAGGAGATACAAGGAGGAAAAGCCTGCAGAGGGGACAGCAGCCACGAGATCCAGGTCTCTATCCCTGCACGCCTTTCCCTGAGCTCTCCCTGCCTGCTTCCCCACACCCCCTCAGTTCAGTGCCATCCACCCCCTCAGCATCTCCCTTCTCCCCCCTGACGATGGAAAATGATGGCACCAGACAGCCCCGATGTCCTTCTCCACAAAGAAATTCTGTGCCAAATCCTGTCCTTCATCCAGTGAGTGAGAGCAGAGCCTTTCTCAGTCCGAATGTGATCTTGAATCTCCAGAGGCTTCTGCCACCTGCAGTACAGGCTTCACTTCTAATTACTGCTGTTAACGAATCTGCCTGCAACAGCAAGCTCCCAGTGCTGTTTTTCCAAGGGCTTTGTGGGAATGACACCGTCATCACATTCCCTCCCAGCCCTGTCCAACCTGGCCTTGGACACTGCCAGGGATCCAGGGGCAGCCACAGCTTCTCTGGGCACCCTGTGCCAGGGCCTCCCCACCCTCACAGGGACGAATTCTCTCCCAAAATCCCATCTAAATCTACCCTCTGTCCTCTAAAAGCCATTAGAAGAATCCCAGGGCTTTTTTTTTTTTTTTCTGTTTGCAGCCAGAAACTTCCTGTGACCCAGGGGGCTTGCCCCACATTCCAGCAGGGAATATGAAATAGGATCAGGCCTCCTAAGCCAGGAGACCCTCTTCTTTCTCTTTTTGAGCCCCCAAACTTTCTCTTCCTGTCTGTCCATCCCACCCAAGCCAGCACCTCTCCCCCTGCCAAGAGCAATCCCTCGGACAGAGCTCCTTGTTACTCTGAATTTTATGGAATATAGATCTGTCTCCTCCCCAGCTCTGAGCTTTGCTGATTCAGAGGAAAGGGATCTTTAACGATCCCCTAGATAGCTGTATTTTTCTTACCTAAGTGCTCACAAATTGCATCCTACGACCAATTAAACAGATGGTTTCTCATTTTTTCACAACAAACATAATTTGTAATTCCAAAATATCAATAAAAAGTCCTTTCTTCCTTTTTATATTCTGCAGCATTTGCAACTCAGCTCGGTAATTTTGGAGTCAATAATTAAAAAAAGGGGCAATTAGGGTATTAATTGGGAATCACCAAGTTACTTCATAGAATATATTCCGTATTTATCCACTGCCTCCTCTGCCCAGACTGCTCTCACCACACGGAATGCTGCTCCATCATCACAGCTGGGGTTTTTAGAGCAGCCCATCCCTCCTTCCCAGCCCTTTGTCTCAGCTGGGCACCTGGCTGGAAACACCAGACAAGTGATGGATCTGGGACAGGGCAAGGGAATGATGGATCCTGGAGGGATGAGCAGGATTTACCTTGAACTAAGCTGTGTTTGCTCTTTGGAACCAGGTGGGAAAACCAGCCTGGTCACTGTGGAGAATTAGAGTAAGAAAAGGGGAAAAGGATTTCCTGCAAATGTTATTGCCCACCATAACCCCAAGAGTTTCATTTTATCAATGATGCATTTTGTTTCCTGCCTACTGTTCTGATTATTCCTAGGACTGAAAAATGGAAGTGGCCCAACAGAAGGTAGGTTTTTGGTATTAAATACCAGTGGTGTAGTTACCAGCCCAAATCACACTTCAGACATCCATGCATCCCTTTCACAGCCCTGGCAAAGGATCTGGATATGGCATCCCTGAGCCATGGGGAGGCTCAGGACCCTACAATGACCACAGGGTCATGGCCTTGTCTCACACCAGGGAAGGGAGAGGATGAGCATGGAAGAAGAATATGGGAGAGGGTGGAGGAACAAGGAGTGAGCACCTCTGTTGGGTGGGTGTCACTTCCTGAGTGCCCCCAGTCCTGCAAATACACCCCAAAACAGCTCCCTCAGCCCCGGCCCTCCTCCTGCCTCCTCCCTTGCAGCCTGACATTTTTGGAAATGGGATGCTGTCCTCTCTTTTCCTTTCACAGCAATATCCAGATCCACGGGAGGCATTCTGGATGTGCCAGACTTGGCAGATTCGGATGGAGCCAGCGAGGCAGGGCACACACACGAGCCCAGGCACAAAGGCAGGGCACTCTGCTTCCCCAAGCAGATTTCCTGCTATCAGGAGGGATATTTCTGATATCAGAGTGCTAATACAGCCTGGCTTTAGATGGATTGGCAGCTCACCACCTGCAGTACAAAGACTTCCATCAGCTGTCTCGCCACACAAAGAGCAGCGTCTCTATCAAATCCTAATACCTGGTGATTCTGCAAGTTTGGGATTAATACCAAGGGTAAGGAGGAAATGCAAGTCAGCTGAATGCACGGGGATGTTATCCCAGTTTGGGAACAGCTGCTCTGCACCAGCACAGCAGCCCTGGCACTGGAGCACACACAGAGGATGCAGAAGATGAAGGCAAAGAAGGACAAACATCCCGAGGGACTGCAGGACTGTTGCAGGCACTCTGGAAATAGTGAAATGAGGTGAGGCAGAGCACGGGCACTGAGGGAGAGAGGAAGTTCCCATGTGAGAAGGACTCACTGAGCCCATCAGAAGTGGTCTGAGGTGCAGCAGTGCCCTACTTCTGTCGCAATGGCAATGGCAGCTCAGGGTCACCTCAAGGGAGGGGATTCTCCTCCTCTGCTCTGCTCAGGTGGGACCCCACCTGCAGAGCTGCCTCCAGCCCTGGGGCCCCCAGGGCATGAAGAAAATGGAGCTGATAGAACAAGTGGCAAGGAGGCCACGGAGATGCTCCAAGGGCTGCAGCTTCTCTGCTCTGGGAAAGGCTGGGAATGCTGGGAGTGTTCACCTGGAGAGGAGAAGGCTCCAGGGAGGCCTTAGAGCCCCTTCCAGAGCCTAAAGGGGCTCCAAGAGAGCTTTTTTTGGGACAAGGGATGGAGTGCCAGGACAAGAGGGAATGCCCTCCCACTGCCAGAGGGCAGGGATGGATGGGATATTGGGAAGGAATTGTTCCCTGGGAGGGTGCTGAGGCCCTGGCACAGGGTGCCCAGAGCAGCTGTGGCTGCCCCTGGATCCCTGGAAGTGTCCAAGGCCAGGCTGGACAGGGCTTAGAGCAGCCTGGGATAGTGGAAGGTGTCCCTGCCCATGGCAGGGGGTGGGACTGGATGAGCTTTAAAGTCCCTTCCAAAACCATTCATGATTCCATGATCTCAGACCTCATGCACCCTTGGGGCTGCTGCAGCACCAGTCCCAGCAGAGGCTTTCAGGGTGGAGGGACCTTGGGATCAGCCCTCAGGACACTCCCTGCTCCCCCCCAGCTCTGCAGGGGGCTCCCAGGAAGGGCCAGAGGCAGGAGCTCCATCTCCACTTCCCATCCTCCTTTCAGGAATGGTTTCCAGTGCTGACACTGGACACTTCTCCTTACATTTGAGGAGCTGTGCTGGCCCCAAAGCAGGGCTGTCCAAGGACACTCACCAGTGTGCAGGAAGGGCTGAGACCAGCTGGATCCCTGTGGCCAGAGCTGGGACATCCCTCCCTGGATGGGAGTTTAGAAGGCAGGATAGAAAGGGCAGCAGAGAGCAGCTGGCAGAGCCCCTCCTGGGGCTGGCTTTTCTGTCGAGATTCCATCGATGTCGGTAAGAGATGGTGAAGGATTTTCTCGCCACATGTGGCTCTAGGATGGAGCTCCTGATCTATGGATCACAGCTCACCAAGGAGACAGCTCTGAGGAAAAATGCTCAGGAGGAAGAAATGGCACCACTGTAGAGAAAAGCCCAGGGACTATTTTCTGGGGTCATTCCTCTTAGAAAAACTGCCCTGTAGAGTGACAGAACAGCACTTATCTGAGCACCAGGGACTCTGCAGCTGGCTCTGAGCAGGACAACCCCCATGGACTCATCCTTCAGGCTCACTGAACCATGGAATCATTAAGGTTGGAGAAGCCCTTTAAGATCCAATGAGTCCAACCATTAATTAACCCAGCACTGTCCAGCCCACCCCTAACCCACATCCCCAAGGACATTTTTTGAACACCTCCAGGGATGGAGACTCCACCACTGCCCTGTTCCAATGCCTGACCACTCTTTCAGGGAAGGAAATATCCAATATCCAATCTCAACCTCCCCTGGCCCAGCCTGAGGCCGTTCCCTCTCCTCCTGTCCCTGTTCCCTGCCAGCAGAGCCCGACCCCCCCCCCGGCTGCCCCCTCCTGTCAGAGACTTGTGCAGAGCCACAAGGTCCCCCCTGAGCCTCCTTTGCTCCAGGCTCAGCGCCCCCCAGCTCCCTCAGCCTCTCCTGGGGCTCCAGACCCTTCCCAGCTCTGTTCCCATCTCTGGACACGCTTCCCACACCGAGTGTGCCTGTGAGCTGTACCTGTACCTACGGGAATTCCTTCACCACAGAGTCCTGGAGCCAAAATCCAGCCAAATTTTACATTGCTCATCAGCTTTCCAGCAGCTCCAATGAATGCTGCTACACCATGTCCAGCCCTTAATTCCACCCTGCATCACACAGGGCACCAGAGACACCACCCAGGCACCAGGACCCTACAAGAAGGTTTTTCCCCAAATCTCCTTGCAGATGGGTCTCAGCAGACTTTCCACAGCCAGGAAAGGCAAGTGCAGCTTCCTCCACCCCCTCCCAGTGCATCACTTCTGCCAGCCCATCAAACCTTGACCTCCCAGCACTACAAACTCCAGCATTTCTTCTCTGCTTGTGAGCATGAGAAAGAAAAAGTTCACTAAAAGACTCGGCTGGGTCCGTATCAAAAACTCTCCACCCCTTACACACTTTTCCCTCAAATTACAAAATAATATCACCTGATTTTACAGTTCTGCAGATTTCATGTGCCACAAAGCAGCATCTATGTGTGCTCCCAATTTCTGCCTGGCTTTGGCTTGGAGCATCTCCTACCTGCCCATTTTTATTCACAAGTACAAAGGCAAAGCTCCAGTGCAGTTTTCCACCCCCTGCAAACAGAGATATTGGTGTTTATTTATAGCTCCTTGTTTGCAGAGAGCCCACAGAGAGGGGAAGAGATGTCATTCCCAGGGGAAGGCAGATGGATTGAATCAATCACCACTTGGAGGGGCCTGGGGTGTTTCACAAAAGAACCACAATTCACAATGGAAGATAAATTATCCAAACAGATCCGAACACATCCTTGTCTGTCAGTTACTGTCTCCAAACAATCTTCACAAGAAATAGAGCAGGATCCCCTCTTTGAGGTCTAGCAGTAAAGCACAGTTTTCCTCTCCAGTTCTGGAGTTTGCTCAAGTTGCAGTCTCACTTTGAATCTCAAACTGTGTCACTGACTGACCCCTCAAAAAAGGTCTCCAGCTTCTTTAAAAGTTTCCTTTGACAGTTGGGAAACAAATCCTCCCAAAGTGCTGCAAACTGCTCTACCATGGAATGCTTGAAGTGTTTGTGCTGGAAGAGGCCTTAAAGCTCCTCTTGTTCCACCCCCTGCCATGGGCAGGGACACCTTCCACTGTCCCAGGCTGCTCCAAGTCCCATCCAACCTGGCCTTGGACACTGCCAGGGATCCAGGGGCAGCCACAGCTTCTCTGGGCACCCTGTGCCAGGGCCTCCCCACCCTCACAGGGAAGAATTCCCTCCCAACATCCCACCTATCCCTGACCTCCTTAAGCTTAAAGCCGCTCCCCCTTTTCCTATCACTCCACACCTTTGTAAAAAGCAGGGTAAGGTAAGGGTGGGTAGGATGGGGGGCTGTTCCTCCATGAAAAAAGGGTATTTCTGGATCTGGAGACAGAGGGAGAAGGGAGCAGCTCTCCTTTTCTCGTGCATTGGTAAAAGTTGTCAAAGATGGACAAGGAGAGCTTCTTAATTTGGAAAAAGGGCCAGCACCTCACAGACACCTACAGATTTCCCTGGCAGCATCAGGGAACTGACCTACCTTCAGGAGTTAGAGGGTGATCCTAGCTGCAGTGCCAAACTCAGCTGAAGAGGGGAGAATGGGAAATAGGGAGAACGAGGAAGAGAAAAGATTAAAAGAGAGTTAATAGAATAAAGTCAATGTTCCCAGGTTTCCTACACACCTCTGCTGAGTGCAGCAGCCAGCTCCTCCAGGCCATGGGCATTTCAATCCTACAGTTCCCACATTTTATTCCCTAACCAAATCTAACCATGCCAATACCCCACTGTGGAACTACAAGTATTTATAACCAGCCACCAATTAAACCAGCAATGTTCCCTTGGCTCCTCTGAGTCTGCCTGAGATCTTCAAAACTTTACATGACCCATGCAGTGCCCTTTGTATTCCCTCGTTTTCCATAAGGTGATAATATCCCAGGGCTGTTACACTCAAGGGATTACCACTTTGATGCCCTGGGAGTCAGGAGGTGGAATGATAGGATCATGGAATATCCCTGAGCTGGGAGGGATGATCCACAGGGATCATGCAGTCCAGCTCCTGGCCCTGCACAGACACCCCAACAACCCCACCCTGGGCATCCCTGAGAGCTCCTGGAGCTCTGGCAGCCTCAGGGCCGTGCCCATTCCCTGGGGAGCCTGGGCAGTGCCCTCTCGGAGAAGAACCTTTTCCCAATATCCAAAGGCATGATATCCAACCATGTCCATTGCCAAAGACAGTTTCAACCCCCTTTATACAGCCTGGTTCTCCATCAGACAGAACCAGCTCGGTGACACAATATCCCATGAAAATGGAAATCCCATATACAAGCACAGCTCTAACCAAAGTATTTTTTAGCAGGAACAGGGAACTATGTAGATAACCACTATTTTGAGCCTCAGCCTGCTGTGTTTTGTGCCTGTTCTACAGGAGAGCAGGTAACAGCTCACGATCTTGCCTTGCTGTGTGTTTTTAATAAACATATGGTTCCCATCCTCTGACCCCTTTCCCACTTCTGGGCTCAGCTGACAAATCACATGGCCACAGATGACAAAACAACCTGAGTCTCTGCAGTACTGTGCTTTCCAAAGCCGTTGGGGTAATGGCAGGGACTGCTCTCTAAGCAAATGGACCATTTATGGTGGCCAATAAAAGCCCTCAATTCCTCACAGCCATGAAGCAAATCTGGGGGTTCCCTCTTTGTCCGAGCTCTGGGGAGCTGGACTGTGGCAGCCACAGGGCAGCTAAAAGGCAGAAGAAAAGTAATTAATCCCTCTTTCCTTCCACAGTTTCCTCACAGTTTAAATGCAGAGCAGGAAAAAGCTCCAGAGCAGCGGGAGAGCTGGGCTGGGGGCAGCCAGGCCTCCCCAGGGCAGGTTTGGCTGCACCTCCTCATCTCCAGGATAATGGCAGGAACAAAGAGCTGCTGGGAGCACAGACTTCCCTCCTTGCTCAGAGCTGGAACCAAGTGAAGTCTGACCCATCCCTGTCCCTGGAACACCTCCCTGCCTGAAGGAAACTCAGCAGAGAAGCTACACCAGGTCACGGCCATCAGGCCCTTCCATCTGGGAAAGGACCTTTACCTTAGCACAGCAATGGGATGGGAATTAGCCAGAGTTAATTTTGAGACATTTGGGGTGGAAGCCAAGCCCAAGGAAGTGAGGGATGCAACAAGCAGCAATCCCAGCCCTGTTAGGCCAGGAATTACAATGCAGCAAGGTCACTAATGGGGGGGGGGGGGGAAATCATCCAAGCAGTTCTGAGTGGGAGGGAAGGGTGGGAGATGACGCTGGAAAGCGCAGGGTGAAATCAAACTGGAGAAATCAATATTGGGAGAGGACAGAGGGGGGGCACGGAACACAGGAAGAGATAAATTAAAGGCTTGCCCAAGTGCTGTGATGGCTAGTGAGCAATAAATTAAATCAAAAAGGGCAATGGGGACGAGCAAGGCACTGTAAAAAATTAATTAAAAGGAAGGGAGGCATAACCAAGGCATAAAACATGGGTGCTTCTGGAGAGATTAGAGGAGCCAGGCAATGAAGAGGCTTTGGGAAGTGTAATAGGAGCCAAGGCAGAGGCTGTAAAGGCTGTGACCGCATGGAAGGGTCAGGTGAACAACACAGATGCATTTCCAGACTCTGAGAAGCAGCAAAGCATCGGAGAAGAAAAGAAATCTCCTGCAGAAGGAGGTGCTGGCATAGCAAACTTCACTCCTTGGCTTCTGTAGCCAAAATGCAGCAGGGTGCTGAGTCCCTCCATCTGCCTGCTGCTGTCCCCTGCCCCTCTGCCCCACAGGAGGGCCACGGGGCTGCTGCAGGGTGGGGCATTTTCCCTGGGTGTGTTCCCCAACTGTCTGCACCGACACAGGGAAGGGCTGGGCAGGGCAGACTGGAGCTGGCTGCCCCCAGGACTCCCCCCTGGCTCTCCCAAATGCACCCCCAGGCTCCCTGCAGCCATCCCTGCAGGCATCCCCCAGCTCCTGAGCAGAATTCACCAGCCCTGGCTGCTGCAGCCCAGTTTGGCCCATCCATGGGGTGGATGCATCCCGCTGCCTTCTGCAGGCTGGTGGGACAGGCAGCATTTGGGTGAGGCCACAGGACAAGCACAGCCTCACATCCACATCCCTGCTGGTCCAGCGGCCATCAGGGCTTGAATGGCAGGTGTGAGTGCACAGGGGGACACCCTGCTTCCCTCCAGGACTGCCCTGGGCTGAGCCCTTGGACACGGAGCTGCTGCACTGTGAACACAGCAGTGCCATGCACTGGGAGAGCCAGGGCTGGACAAGGCCTGGGTGGAGAGAGAACAGCTCAGGCACCTCCCTCGAGCATGGGGAACTTGCCTGAAGTCCCATTTGTGTCCTGGGCCCATCGCCCAAGAGCTGCATGGGGCCAGCCCAAAGCCCTGCAGCCCATTCCCTGAATCACCTGGGATAGTGGAAGGTGTCCCGGCCGTGGCAGGGGTGGAATGAGAGGAGCTTTAAGCTCCCTTCCAACCCAAACCATTCTGGGATTCTGTGAAATGATTACAGGAATATTTTCAGGCCCTTCAAGCCACAGGGGAAAAGAAAGAATCGGCCAAGTCTGGCTCACACCTGCCTTTAAAGCAGCTTTCTTTGAAATGAACAGGCTGCCTCAGTGCTAAGAAGATTATAAGCAGAGACACCTCTGCCAGAGGAGGGAAGAAGGAATAATAAAGGCATTCAAAGCTGTGACAAGCAAATGGGGGAAAAAAAAAAAAAGAATGAAGCAGACTTTTTGGATCTAGGTACAAGGAAGATCAAGGCACAGACAGTGACAGGCAAAGTCGGACAAGGAACAGATTCAGAACATCTCTGTGGGGCTGAGCCACCCAGCCCAGAGAAGCACAGGGACTCTGCTGAGCCCCAGCGGACACTGAGCAGGCAGGGAAGGCTTGGAGGGAAAGTAGGGCAAGAAGTGATGGATAATTAACAACAGCAGAGAAAGCTCAGTGGCCCACAAACCTCTCCCTGCCCTGACAAACTTCTCCTTGGCTTCAGACCAGAACTGTGGGAAGCTGAGGGATGGTTCATTGCACGCCACTCCTAACAGGCAGCAGAGACAGGCTCAGGGAAGCTGTGATGTAAAGAGAGGGGAAAGGAGGGGGGTTCTTCTGGCTCTCCACAACTCCCTGGGCTCTGCTCCCAGGAAACAAGGGACAGGACAAGAGAAAAAGGCCTCAAGTTGTGCCAGGGGGGATTCAGATTGGATATGGGGGGAAATTTCTTCATTAAAAGGGTGGTCAGGCATCAGAAGAGGCTGCCCAGGGCAGTGGTGGAGTCAACCATCCATGGAAGTATCCAAAAAACATGTGGATGTGGCACTTGGGGACATGGTTAGTGATGAGCTTGGCAGTGCTGAGTTAAGGGTTGAACTTGATGATCTTGGAGGTCCTTTCCCACCGTAATGATTCCAAGATTCTCTGGGGAGACAACCCATGGAAGGTGAACAGGGTGCAGGTGTCCTGGCTCCACACAGCACAGCAAAGCCAGGCTTTTAGGGATAAGTGTGGGGGAATGGAACAAGGTTTGATTACAAGGCTTTTCCCCCAGTACAACAGGAAAAACAGGCAAGAGACCAAGGCTGCCCTGGTCCCTTTGCATCTCTCCCCTGGGAAGGGGGGTGGGAACAGCCCACGATCAAGTGTTTGTCCCAAAGAATCATGGAATGTCCTGAGCTGGGAGGGACCCACAGGATCATCCAGCCCAGCTCCTGGCCCTGCACAGACACCCCAACAACCCCAGCCTGGGCATCCCTGGCAGCGCTGTCCAAACGCTCCTGGAGCTCTGGCAGCCTCGGGGCCGTGCCCATTCCCTGGGGAGCCTCTACAGAGTTCACCTACCAGAGGAAAGCTGGGGACCCACATCAGTCCTCCGAGCTTGCCCAGCACATCCCAAGGCCAGCCCCACTGATCCACTGACCCTGTTTTTCCAATGGAACCTCCACTCTCAGGAAGAAACTAAAAAGAAAGGATTTTAGCAGAAAAAAACCCCAACACCCTACCTCAGACAGCTCATCATAAACACAGGGCTTGTGGCATCATCTCCCATCCTCTGGATGGCACAGCCCAACCTCTCCAGGCAGCACAAGGTCCCTGAGGCTTCCCCACATCTTTTGTCACAGCACTGCCTGTGAAAGGTCAGTGCCTCACGGAAGCAGCACATCTAATGATGAAATGGCAAAATAAGCAACTTTTTGGCTCATTTCCTGAAATCTCCAGTTCAGGCCGAGCTGGAAGCAAATCTCAGGCCTGGATTCCTACAGATGAAGGACTGTGGCCACCTCACTGTTTACCTTTTCTGCATTTCCTGCTAACCCTTATTTGTCTCCTTAAAAAAACCCCTAAAATCCATGCTCACACATCGTGTCTGATGCATCTTCCAAGGCCAGAGCCATCATATCCCATCCAGCACACATCAATACACCCTTGTAAGGGGAAGCTGAGAAAAGACGTGCAGGGAGATCTATTTTTGTACCTTCGTTTTAAGGCACCCCTTTGACTCCCTCCTTTCTGACTCACATTCCAGCTCCAGAACTCAGGAATGCAGCCAGAAAGCTGCACCCAGTCAGGAGAGGATGCTCTGCCACTTCACTTTCACCCAAAGTTTGAGCACAGCCATGGCAGAAGAAGGGACTCGTGCTATCATCTGTCTGGTGTTTGCACAAGCAGTTATTTGGGAAAAGATTTTACATTTTTCATTCACGCACTACCTTAAGCTGAATTAACCTCCAAGTCTTGAGAAGCTCTGAGAAACAGATGATTTCGAAAAGGAAATCCAGGAGTGAAAAAGGAAAACCAAAAATCCCCCAGTCAGATAATTTAAATCGATATCATATTTCAATAAGATCAAGATTTGCAGAAAACTGAGTGTTCATTATGATCCGCTTGCTCAGCTCTTCAAAGAATCAAACATTTGGGTTGATCACAGAAAACCATCTCAGCTCTAGAGATGAATCATTGGATAGGTGTTATTTTAACCCATGGCTTTCTTTGAGCATAGCTTTGCCTGAATGTACAGGTTTACAGTTCCACATGTGCTCGAGTTTCTGTGCTTTCTCCAGGTTTTCCATCCCAAAGCAGGTGTGGTGCAAAGCACTGCATTGTGTTTGCTGGGGGAACTCATGTCTGAGGAATCAAACATGATTCTGCTGATTTTCTGTTCAGCCTTACATCCCTTAAATAACACCCAGTACTCTGCTCTTCCCAGATTCCTGTTGAGCCACACAACCTTCCACTCACCATCAAGGTCCTGAGCAGGAGGGTCCTGTCCTGCATCCATCACCTGGCATCTCTCCTATTGCCTGGGAAGAGCAGCTGAGAGCTTCAGGCAGTTCATTTGCAGTTCATTTGCTTATTTCCAAGCCCCAGTAAGCCCAGGGACAGAGCCACAAGGGTGTTTGTAATGGGTTAATTAGCAGCTCCTCTTCCCTCACTCATCCAGTGTCCCGCTCCTAAGGCTTCAGCATCAAAAATGGCAGCTCAGTGTGTCAGGACTTGGCTCTCACTGGAAAACCTGATCCTTGCTGAGACTGCCTGGGTCCCAGCTCCCAGCCAGCCCAGCTCAGCTCCCCCAGGCAGTGGGGGCACAGGGAGGGGATGGCTCCACCCCTGGACAACACTCAGAGCTGAGCCTGCAGACCCCACTCCTGGTGTGTGGGAACACTAAATGACCCCTAATCATCCTCAAACAAAACAACCCCTCATGCTGGGAGCGTCCAAGGCTAGCTTGGAGGGGGCTTGGAGCAGCCTGGGACAGTGGAAGGTGTCCCTGCCCATGGCAGGGGTGGCACTGGATGGGCTTTAAGGTCCCTTCCACACCAAGCCATTGTGGGATTCTGCGCTTTGCTTTCACTACAGACTGTGCCAAGAACATCCCAAAACTCACCTGCTTCCCTGCAGAGAGTGGTCAGGGACCGGCATCTCTGTGTGAGGAGAGCTCTCCTCCCACCCTGCCTTTGCCAGGTGGGCTCCACAGCTCACTCCCACAGGACAAGAGTGAACCTGTCCCAGCCAAAACCTCTCCCAGACCCTTGGGAACATCCTCCAGCCAACCACGCCCGAGTACTGCACGAGCCATGAGAGCATTCCCAGCACAGACAAGGGCAGTCCTTCCAGGGAGCCTACTCAGAATGTGAGCTTTAACTGTGTCTGTGAATTTTTTTACAGCAGATAAAGACTGGGGAGAGTGTGTTTTGGGGGGAATTTCTGCTCATGTCCTCCACAGCCTGATGGTTTCTGATGGTTCACGACACCTGTGGGGCCTCTGGAATGAGTTCCAACCTGAGTGATCCAACCACCCATCCCTTGACAGAGGCACCTTAGGCACAGAGGGGAACTCAATCCCAGAGTTTGGCTTTTTTTTGGGCTTGACCACGAGCCCTGTAAGGGTCACGTCCTGCAGCCCTTCCCAGCTCCTGCCCCCACCGGGTTCCAGGATCTGCAACCTCCTCCTGACCTGGTGCTCTCCAAATTAAGAACCTGTTACATCGCTTCCTTCCTTGGCCCACGGGGTGCTAAGAAGGTCACACAGCTCATAGCTTAAAGGGCCGCCAGGGCCCCCCTAATCCTGGCAGGACAGGAACTGCCCGAGCTGGTAACGACCTGAGCAGGTGATTAGAGTCTGGATTTATCTGTGCTCAGAGCCCTGCTGGCCCCCTCCACCCTGGGCTTCTTCTGAGACAGCCAGGAAATTTCAGCCATCCCGTTTTTGCTGAGCCACCTAAGGATGCTCTGTGTCCTCTCATTACGGGGCACTCCCAGCCCTGTAAGGATGGACTCAGTACCAGCTATTTCCAACAATTTCCCTGCATTCCTGGAGTAATGGGCATTTTCATCAGCCTTCCTTGTTCTCCAGTCGCTCTCTGTGTTCTTCTCCCATTGCCTGAATGACAGATATTTCCCCACTGATATATTTCCCAAGGAACAGGGAGCTCTGCAGCTCCTTCTGGAATCAACCTTTATTCTGTGTGCCATCAGTAAGTGCAGGCAGAAGTGAAAAATGAAAGAGCAACTGATCAGCCAGCAGTGTTCAGGGGCTCAGGAGTCCTGAGAAAGGGAAGAACTTGTTGGATAAAAGACTTCCTCCCCTTACAGCAAGTACCTTGTACAAAAAGAAGGGTCCACACTTTAAAACTCTAGTGGATATGCCAACAGCCAAAACAAAACTTGGAAAAATTTCTTGCAGTGTTCTTAATAAAAGTATCTTCGAAGTAAAAAACATGTATTTCTTCAATGCTGCCAAATCCTGCAATTTCATTTGCTGAGTTAAATTCTGGTCTATGGAATTAGGGCACAGGAGCTGTCTTAGTCATGCACAAAAGGGTTTTTTAGCCAGGTCATTTATTCAACATATCTGTGTGCCAGAATATTTTGTGTCAAAATATCCTTCCTACCACCACGGGCAGGTACACTAAGCTGGAACAGAAAATGGTTTTGGACAAATCTGATGAAACCCAAGTTCCCTTTCTCCCTCAATTGCCTCATTTTGATTTGAAGAAGTTCAGGTGAATCTTTTCCCTGCTGTTATTTGGAGTTTCCTGGATTAGATTTCCAACTAAGATCCTTATTTACTGTGTGTGGTATCTCTGGGGGTCCATCACACAACAGCAGAGCTCCTGCCTCTGTGATAAGAACTTTTATCTGATCACATTTATTTTTCCTTTCTTCTCTGCAAGTTCCAAAGTAAAACTCCAACCGTGATACCAATTAAAATGTGAGTTCTGCAAACCCTGCTGAACTGGAAACTGAGAACCTCGTCCCTGGAAGTGCCCAAGGCCAGCTTGGAGGGGGCTTGGAGCAAGCTGGGATAGTGGAAGGTGTCCCTGTTCATGGCAGGGGGTGGAACTGGATGGTTTTTAAGATCCCTTCCTTAACCACCCTGTTAATCTGTAATTTCTGCTTTAATCCATCTGCCCAGGAACTGGAAGAGAAAATCCACTGCTGAAAACTTTACACTGCTGCATCTTCCTGCCATGAATTGAGCACAGAACGAGGACACCCTGAAATCTTTACCCTCTGCTGAAGCAAACTCGAGGTTTTACTCCCTGCTAATCCATTCTCACCTCAACAAAACTCCCAGCAGAGCAGGCAGAGCCCTCCCAGCTCCAGCCCTCCCTGACCTCACTGCTCAGGAAGCACAGCAAGTTTCCAACAGCCACAGTCATTCCCAGGCCAGCATTTCCCAACCCTTAGGTCATGCTGCCACTGGACCTGTTCCTAAATCCCTTCCCATCCCTCCATAAAACCTCTTCTTCACAGAGGTGCTTTCAGCTCAGCCCCCCTGGCCAAGCTAGGTCTGGGGGATGTTAAACTCATGTCCTGACAGTCTGCTGGCATTTGGAGTTGGTTATCTTCCTAAACTGTGGCCTGAGGACACCCCCGTACCCTTTGGGGATGAGGAACTCCTCCGTCCTGGCCTGAGCACTGACAAACACAGTCCCAGCGTGCTGGTGCTCCAGGAAATACCACGGGAATGTTTCCTCCCAGCCCATGTCCCAGGGGCTGCCTGCTCTGCTCCCCCTGTGCAGAGGCAGCACCAGAGGTTTGACCAAACTCTGGGCACACCCAGCCCCCACACACCAGCTCTGCACCTCGCCTGCCCCAAGCACAGCGTTCCCCACGGGCAGCACTTCCACCCCCTTGCTCTGGGATGTGCACAGGGGAGTCAGGAGCAGAGTCCACCTCCAGCTTACTCACAAGTCATTCTTGTTTTCACCTCCACCATGACAAACTGCAGACAGAACTTTGAGAAGCACCACAAGCAGTGAATCTAAAATGCAGACATGCCCAAACCCGTGTCCAGAACAACCCACAGGGTGTAATAACAGACTCACAGAACCATAGAATTAGGCTGGGACAGACCTTTGAGATCACTGGGTCCAGCCTCTGACCCAACACCACCTTGTCAACCAGACCGTGGCACTGGGTGCCACATCCAGACTTTCCCGGGACACCTCCAGGGGTGGGGACTCCACCACCTGCCTGCGGTTAAAGTGCTCCCGATTCCATCCCCAACAGCACCAGGGACAGGGGCAGGTGCTCAGCAAATCCATCAACCTCTGACTCCCTGAACACCCACACCAGGCCAGGGGGAGGGAAAATCAGCCTCTCTCAGCAGCCTCCAAGGGAGGAATCCTCAGACCGATCCCAGAACGAAAGCAGCTGTACCTCTCCTGCCCCAAATCCCACTGCTGAGTCCCACAGCTGGGAATCACAGGCATCTCCCCCACCACTCCTCACATCCAAGAGCACACGGAGACACGGTCACTCACCAGGGCTGGCTGGGCACTTGGGCTTTGTCGCTCTCCCCGTTCCCAGAGCGGGAGCAGGCGCAGCTCCTCTCTGTGCTTCTTCACCCTGCAGGAAGCAGGACATGGAAGGAGGGTAAGCAGATAATCCACGACTTTCTGTGAGGGTGTGCAGTGCCGGAAAGCAAAGCTGCTGCTGTCTGCAAGGATCAGAGCCGGGACTTTCTGAGCTAAGACGCTGAGCTGCTTAGCACGGAGCTGGAAGCGGAGCAGACAGAGGTGGTTATGTTCCCAGGGCTGAGCACTGGGGGGGTGGTTCAGGCTGGCTCAGGCACCAGAAATCCCACAAAAACTGCTTCATCAGGTTAATGCTGGCAGAGAACAAGGATAGAGGCAGGCAGGGATTTTTGGTCACGATGGCTGGGATTTGCTCAGGGAAAAACCAGAGTTTCTTCAAAGTGAAATATCCCAGAGCAAAACTTTTTCATAGTTTTGTTTATTTATTTATTTAATATTTGGAAAATGTGCTTTTGAAACTGAAGATTTTACTTTGGGTTGGGCCAACTTGAAACTATTCCTTGATGGAATTGAAATGTTGTGCTTTAAATCAGTTCCCCTGCATCCCCCGAGATGCCCCGAATCCTCCTGGAACTTCAAATTAAGGTGTTTTCCTTTCCCTGCCATGGCTGACATACCTGGCTGACCTGCCCAGCATGAGAGATGTGCCAGGTGGGACCATACCCAGGATTGAGAAGTGGAAACTGCAGGACTTTCTAAGGCATTTCTTGACTGGGTCACCCTCAGCACCCCCAGGCAGAAGCTCCTGGAGCAGCAGTGTTGGTCCAGACAGGGTGTCCAGTGCTGCTCCTCACAGGGAAGGGTGCAGAGCATGGATGCTCAGCCCTTTGTGCCCCTAAGGATGTTAAGTTACACCTGGGTGAGGCCTAAGAAGTTGACTGATAACCTGGAGTGAAAGCAGCCAAGAGGTGCCACAGTAAAACCTCACCAAGAGCAAAATCAAGGGAGTTGAAAAAAGGACATCTTCCACTATCCCAGACTGCTCCAAGCCCCAGTGTCCAGCCTGGCCTTGGGCACTGCCAGGGATCCAGGGGCAGCCACAGCTGCTCTGGGCACCCTGTGCCAGGGCCTAATCTCTAACCTAAATCTACTCTCCTTCAGTTTAAGGCCATTCCCTGCTCTTACACTGAATTCCCCTTTACTGTGCAAGTCCTATGGAATTCGGGCAGCAAAAGCAGCTGAGCCCAGCCCTTGCAAGGCTGGAGTTGATCCATCGAGTGCCCCATCCCATGATTTTTGTAGAATTACTTCAACCCACAATGCAAAAGTGAAGGAGAATGGAGGCAAGCACTCTGCCAAAACACAGCATCTTTTGAACAAAGTAACTGCACTGAAATGTGCTGGTTTATTTTCACTCTGGGCTCCCCAAGCCTTTCCCTTCTCCCCCTGAATGATAACGGGCATAAAAATTAAACAGAAGTTCTCCAAGAGCAAATGAAACGCACTGAAGGGCAATAAATCACGGGGCTGGATGGCATTCCGAGGGAGCTGGGGGAGGGAAGAAGGGATGGAACAGTGCAGATACTGACTAAGATTTATCACAGACCCTTCAGAACCCAGGACTCATCCCTGGGGCAGGGACTCCACACACTGGGCTAAACTTCGATGGAGCAGCAAAGGGAACGTGCCCAGCACAGCCGTGGGGTTGGAGTGTAGTGTCCAA
Organism: Corvus moneduloides; assembly: GCF_009650955.1. Taxonomy (NCBI): domain Eukaryota; kingdom Metazoa; phylum Chordata; class Aves; order Passeriformes; family Corvidae; genus Corvus; species Corvus moneduloides. The sequence goes on from NC_045492.1 coordinate 2,226,516, forward strand.
CACAGCACAGTGAGTGTCACCCCAGCATCACACCCTGACAAAAACACCTCCTCACCTCCCTAAAGCCACGATTCCATACCCACTGCTGAGGGCAGAGACTTGTAAGAAGATGGGTTTTTTGGGGGGGGGGTTTCCAAGAAGTGCCCTTCCTGCTCAGCCAAAGGGCTGCAGGATGGACACATGGGGCCAGGGCTGCCTCTCTCCCTCCCCTGGGCTGTGCCACTGACACCAGGATCAACTGGGGACTCCAGGAAAAGGAAAGAGCAAAAGTAAATCCCAGTGCTGGAGCGGCATCCAGACACCTCCGAGCAGCAGCTATCCCACATGGAATGCTCTGGCATCTGACCTGGGATCCTGCCATCAGCACTTCCAGCCACCTGAAAACACTCCCAGGGCATCACACACAAGCCCACTGTTCTGGAAACACCAGGAATCAGCACTGATTTTCTTCTAGCAAACAAGCTCACCTTTAATTTCGCAGGCACCTCCTACTTCGTTAAAGATCTTGCTCTCCAGGGATTTGCTCCTCAGCTGGGGCAGGAGATGGAAGACACGAAATGCCATTTAGTTGGGGATAAAGCTCCATCTTTGCAGTGCCTATCATAATTATGTGTCATTTAAGAACAAGTGTGGAGCAGGTGTGAGATGGCACCAGCTCTGCATGTCCATAAAAAAGGCTGACACCAGCAGTGTGCCTCAGAGAGAATCAGGTGGTGCAACTTCCAAACTCCTGTTCCCTTTGGGTTCTCTCTTGGTCTCTCCCCTCAAACTTCTCTGACAAATTGACTTTTGAAACGGGTAAAGAGAAATGGCATCTCAGGGAAGCCAAGGGGTTTGAAAGGAAGAGAATGGCCCCTGAAATGGTCCCAGCAATGGTCCCTGAAATTGTGGGGCAGGGCTGGTGCTGGAGTCAAGGAGGGAGAAGGGAAAATCATCAGCACAGCCAAGGTTCAGGTGATCCTGATACCCAACCTAAACCTCCCTGACACGGCTCCAGCCATTCCCTGGGGTCCTGTCCCTCATCAAGAGACATCAAGGTGCTGATGTCTGCCTTGGGAGCTGAGTCAGGTGGGAGAGGGTTTCTGCTCTCCCTCGGGTCTCCCAGCCCCTCTCTCTGTGCTCCAGCACCAGGAGGAGCAATGTGATAAATCCCTTTAATGCTCAGGGTTTCAGATGACCTGCAGAGAGCAGAGTCAAAGAAGGGCAAGGAGAGCTTATGGATGCATTATGCTCCTCGATGTAAGGAAAGGGAAACCTGGAGTTCATCTTCTGAGCTGCTGGGGAGTCTCCAATGGAGTTCAAGGCAGCTCAGTGGGCTCAAGCCTTCCCAAAACAGCTTCTGTGGGTGAGGCTTTTCCATCTGAAGAAGCCCCAAATCAGAATCCTCACATGTGTCCCTCTGCGCTGAGAACTTCTCCAGCTTTCCATGTGAGCTGGGAGCTTGGATCTGATAGTGCCCCAGCCTGGGCAAAAACCCAGGGGGTGAGCATGACCCCTGAGCACTGGGAGACACTGGGAGAGACTGGCAGGAATCCTGGAGAAACCAAACCATTTGACTTCACGCCAAAGGTAGAGCGGCTCAGCTGGAAGCTTGAGTGTTCCTCCTGGGAAAGAGAGGCCTGAAGCATCAGAGCAGAGGTCCCTGCCCTTTGTGCTTCTCCAGATGTTATCTGTAACACCGTGGATTTATTGAAATCTATTTTTCTAACAAGTACCTTTTCTGCACCTCCTCCCATGGGAGACAAAAGAAGGAGGAGCCCCGTTTAATTGATGCACTTTAATTAACTGCCTGTCCTGTCAAAGCCCTGCTCCTGTATTCTGATGCAAATTCACAGCCTTTCACTGTAAGCAAGATCTCAGTTTGGCTCCAGTCTTAAGTGATCTTTAATGTCACATTTTCTCCCCAGTGGATCCATACTCACAGAATCACAGCACGGTTTGGGTTGGAAGGGACCTTGAAAATGTCTCGTTCCAACTCCCTGCTATGGGCAGGCTGCTTAGATCCTTCAATTATCACTTCTCTGCTCACCCCACCTTGGGCTGGGCTTCTTTAGCCCCTGAGCACATCAGACACTTTTCCTGACCGACCTCTTCGGCCAGGATGCTGCTCGGGAACTGTGCTGGGAGCTGGCTCTGCTCCCACCTGTCTCACACTGTCCTGCTCCAAGAGCCTGGCTGGGAGCAGGATGTGCCTTGCATGAGGCAAACAGGAGCATCTTCTGTAAGGGAGATATGAAACCCTAAACCACGTCCCAGGCAGGGAGCAGGGACAGGTTTTCCTGTTTCACTTCAAAGGGGCAAAGACACAACTCCCCATTGTCCCTAATTTTATGTCTTGATGTCTCCACCTTCTGCCTGTGAATTCTCTCCTGCTGTCAGAAGGTCACCAGGCCAGCTGCAAAGACATTTTACACACCCTGGCTAATCCAGAGGCACCTGGCTGCATCCTCCCACCAGCAAAATGCTGACAACAGAACTTATTAGTGGGCAGCAGGACTGTGGGTGGGTGACAGCACTGGCCTTTACTGTACCAGCCAAAAATTCAAGGGATTCAGGAGCAGCTCATCTCATGGCTCTTCCCCAGACTCCTTTCATGACCTTGGGCTCCAGCTCTGTGCTCATCTCTCCCCACTGAGGCTGATAACATTTCCCAGATGTTGCCATGCCAGTAAATTAATTTATGGTGAGGAAATAATTCATTAGGATGGGCACAAAGGTCCACTAAGAATAAAAATGTAACCTGGTCAAGCTTTTTACTAGACTTGTGCATTAGCTGGATATTCCCAATATTCTCACAATGTCTGGGCTGAGCACGTTGAGTGGAACAGGGTGCCCAGAGAAGCTGTGGCTGCCCCTGGATCCCTGGCAGTGTCCAAGGCCAGGTTGGACAGGGCTTGGAGCAACCTGGGATAGTGGAAGGTGTCCCTGCCCATGGCTGGGGGTGGGATGGGATGAGTTTGAAGGGCCCTTCCAAACCAACTCATTCCCTGACTGTAGAAATGCCCAGGGCCAGGGGTGCTCTGCAGCAGGAGGCAGGTCAGGAGGGGGTTAACCTCTCCTCACTCAGCTGCTGTTGTCATGACACTGATGAAATCCACCACTGGAGAATGGTCTATGGACCACCATTCGTTCTGAAATCAACTGAGGGGTGGCACAGTGCCCTCCCTGTCCCAGACAGAGCACAGGCATCCCCTGGAGCCCAGCTGCTTTCCCTGCATCCCTCCCCAGCACTGACGCCGCCTGTGAAGCACCGTGCCAGCCCCGGACACCCCCACAGCTCCTGGGGAGCTGGGACAACCCCAGCTTGGACAGGGAATGAAAAACATCTCGACATCCCCAGCCAGACAGCTTTTCCTGTCTATAAAACATGAAGGGGGGCTCAGTGAGCAGGGCAGTGCCTGCTGAATCCCAGCACACCGGGACACCCCGGAGAAACATGGGAGAGGAAGGAGAAGCCCTGAGCAGCCTGTCAGAACTTCAGCAGTGGGGATAATTGGTTTGTACACATTCCTCTCACACCCAATTACCAGCTCGGTTTGGTGTTTGATTGTACACGACTCTGGTCCAGCAGAGCTGCTGCTGTTTCCATTCCTGCACACATCACCCAGTCCCTAAATCATTTTTAATAGCTCCTCTCCTCGCGTGCCCTTCCGGCTCATTCCAGCCCCATCAGCACGAGGCAGGTTGCAGATATGGAGGAGCTGACATTTCTCTTTTGAGTAATTTGCAGTGGATTTCTTGCCCGTTTGATGTAGTCATTTTGTTCTCGGCGCTGATGTGACATTAATTATTGTTAAATATTCTTATCTGTTACACACAGTTCTGTTTAGATAAAGGTCAGTGCGTGAACCCCTGACAGTGCTCGTTGCTGCCATGCTCCAAAGCCAATTTGTCATCCTCTCCCTTCAATACCTTCATCTTGGTTTCAGTTCATTTTTCCATTAATTCAGGCACAGTAGAGAGTCATTAAAAAATGCAAAAACTCTCAGCTGTTCAGCTCAGCACTCGGACAGAGAATTATGAGCCGGGGGAGCACCAGTTGCACAGGGAGGGCAGGGAATAACACCCAGGAAAATCCAGCAGCAGCCTCTTTTAAGGAACTGTATGGCTGCCCCCCAAAATCTGTACATAGTTCTGGTTTAATGAAAATCAGCCAAGCCTTGTGCAGCACACGGTGCCTTCTGCCAGCCTGGTGTGCAGTGGGATAACAGCACAATCCTGAGGTCCTGGCACAGGGTGCCCAGAGCAGCTGTGGCTGCCCCTGGATCCCTGGCAGTGTCCAAGGCCAGGTTGGACACTGGGGCTTGGAGCAACCTGGGATAGTGGAAGGTGTCCCTGCCCATGGCAGGGGGTGGCACTGGATGGACTTTAAGGCCCCTCCAACCCCAGCCATCCTGGGGTTTCTGATTCTCTGCTAAGTCCACACCACCCTCTCTTGGCAGAGGACAAGAAGCGCAAAGCTCAAGCTGTCAAAATCTCCCAGAACAGAAGCACCACCCAGCAGTGATCCATCTTCCCAGAGACCTGAGGAGCAGCTGGGCCTGCTTATGGTGACCAAAACCAGCACCAGCATCTACTCTGTCTTGCTTTTTATCTGTCTGACCAAATAATTACCCTCTGCCACCCTGAGGTGTCACTTCCCACCACATCACCTGCAAGGTGGGGATGGGAATGCAGGGACAGCCTTGCTGGGACTCACTCCAGCACCCCTGGTCCCTGCCTGCCTTGGGACCCCTTGATGAGCCAAACTTGCATCTCCACAGCCATTCAGGAGTAGGGGTGCTGAGGCTTTTCCAGCAGCCCGTGCCCTCACATGGCTCTCCCTAGGGACAGGTCATACAATCCCACAGGGACACGCGTCAGCAGGGCACAAACAACAGAGCTCAGGCCAGCCAGGCTGGCACAGCTGGCAGCAGGAACAATCCCAGCTCAGCTTACAGCACAGGGAGCAGGGCTGGCAGCCCCGGTGCTGGGCAGACCTGTGCTACTGCCCAGCTGCAGCTCCCGGGCTTTTGTGCTCCATCCAAAGTGCTCCAGCACATCCGGAACCCACAAAGAGCCTGAATCCCACCCAGGGAGCCCTGCACACACTTCAGCTGAAGTCCAGGCCTAAGGGAGCGTCTGAGAGAGCCCTTCAGAGCACAGCCAGGAAGGAGAGGGCATGGAGAGCAGCTAAGCCCTCAAGCCAACCAAGACAGTGACAAGGGGCAGGGTGAAGATACTCACGAGGCTCCAAATCCAGGACTAAGTTAATCCAAGGGCTCTGCACAAGCAGAGAAGGATGCTAAGGTGGATTCAGCATGACTGAAGTACCACACCATGAATCGTGTGCTCATCCCAGCACTTGGCAAATGAAAGAACATTTGAACCTTTATTCAAAGTTACATTTAATTTTGCATTGTGCTAAATCATTCTGTACTTCTAAATAAAAGAGAATAAACTCCCAAACTTATCCCCCTCTCAGTGAAACACAAAGAAATTGTGCAATGTGCTGGATGTAATCGAGTGTGGGGTTTTCTTCCTTCACTTGGAATCACAGAATCATTAAAGCCGAAAAGGACCTCTAAGATAATTAAGTCCAACAATGCCAAGCCCACCACTAACCCACGTCCCTAAGCCCCATACCCACATGTTTTTTGAACACTTCCAGGGATGGTGATTCCACCACTGCCCTGGGCACTGTGTTCCAGGGCTTGCCCACCCTTTCTGGGAAGACATTTTCCCTAATCTCCAACCTAAACCTCCCCTCGCACAACCTGAGGCCGTTTCCTCTCATCCTGTCCCTTGTCACCTGGGAGCAGAGACCAACCTGGCTGCACCTCCTGTCAGGGAGTTGGAGAGTGCGAGAAGGTCCCCCCTGAGCCTCCTTTTCTCCACACTAAACAACCATCTTATTTATCAGAACCATAAATAAACTCCCAGACAAAGGGACATTCACATCCCAGGTCCTCACTTGCACCAGTGCCAGTGGGAAGCAGCAGCACTGCCCCCCTCCCCTCTGCTAAATTGAGAGCAGGGAAGCGTGAGAGCTGGCTTCACATGTTGTTGGGAGAGGTATGAGACACCGCAGGTCCTCTCCAGCCTTGGGGACGGAGTGTCCTGAGGCTAAAAATACAGAGACAAGCCAAAAAGTCAAGGCTAGCAAGAGGCATTAACAGAGCCTGTTTATTTCTGTAGCCAGTGAGCATCCAGAGAGAGCCCGAGCCCCCGGCACTTGCTGCCTGCGTGACGGACAGGCTGCTGCAGCTGGAGGAGTCTGGTTTCTCCTGCACACACAGGGCTTCCCTCCCTGTCCCCTGCCCCCAGGGCAGCCTCACACCTTGCTTGCCATTCTTTTTAGCTGCTGCACAAAGCAGGGTAACGTGCAGGAGCAGAGGGACAAGGCGAACGATGGAAAGCACGGCCCTGGTGCAGGCTCTTGCCTTGCAACCACCACAGGGAGTCAGGATCCAAGTTTATCAAGGTTTGTGATCAAACCTGTCCAGAGTCAGTGGGATCCAAGATGGAAATCTCTCTACCAGCCTTTACCAGCAGCCTGGGTTGTGGTGGGACACATCCCACACCCGGAGCAGGACTGGGCTGCTCCCACCACACCTTCCCCAGGGCTCCTGCCCTGCACCATGCCCGGACACCGGCCACAGGTGGGGCCCGGCCCCTCCTCAGCCCAGGCCCAGAGGTCCAAGGAAAGTTTCCACTGCCAAAAGCAGTGGGATGCAACCTCACGGCTGGCAGTGGCAGACCTAAGCACAGGGATGCTCCTTGAGCCTGCTCCAGATGCAATCATCACAGAATCCCAGAATGGCTCAGGTTGGGAGGGACATTTAAGACCTCCAATCCCCTGCCATGGGCAGGGACACCTTCCACCATCCCAGGTTGCTCCAAGCCCTGTCCAACCTGGCCTTGGACACTGCCAGGGATCCAGGGGCAGCCACAGCTGCTCTGGGCACCCTGTTCCATGATGAGACCTGTCAGAGCTCAGCTCCTCTCACCTGGCATAAAAAAAACCCCATGTGACACCAGGATGGAGCCACTGGAACACCAAGGGAAGACCACAAGGAGCCTCTGGCATTGGCTACATGCCAGGCTGAGCCTCCCACACAGGGCTCTTCAATTCAATTTGCCTTCCTTCATTAACCACAATGGATTTACACCCAAACCAGAACTGAAAAAAATCAATTATCTGTCTCTTTAACCTCACTGCCATGTTATCATTCCCTCTGTCCCATGTTTGGCTCCCCTCTAATATCCTTTCTCGCAGGCCTGACAGAAATTTGGCACACTCGTCACGCTGTAGGACAAACTTCCAAGGTAAAGAAGGGACAACATCCCAGTTCCTTCTGCAAGAGTGATTTCAGCACTAACTACTGCAAAAATATGAATAGAAAACTCCACACTTGTAAGAGCAGCTGATCCCTCTGCAAACTGCACTCCAGTGCATGGATTAAGTTCTAGGTCCTGCTGTAGGAAACCGTGTCCTTCTGGCAGGAATGCTGCTGGAGCTCTTGGATAAGCAGGTACTTGATTTTCAAGGCTGATGATAGAGGAACCTCACGGGAAAAGAGGATCCAAATTTTAGCTATCAGGCTCCCACCAGCAGATGCTGTTGGCTTCAGGTGCTGGTGCAGCACTGAGAGCCACAGAACAAACGATCTCCAATGTGGGTTAATTAATTTTTTGTGCTACTTTGGCCTCTGAGAGCACATCAGATGAGGTAGAGCTGGTCTGAAACTGAAGGGAAGGTGCTGTTGCTGCTGTATCATTGCTGAGCTTTGACACAAAACCCAGTAAATCCCAGTGCAGCAGCCACCTGGACCCTTGGTCACGGTGCACAGACCATGGTGCCTCGAAGCTCTGACCAGTTCCTCACCCTCATCATCACAGGTACCTCGAGAGCCTCCCCCCAAAGGAGCCAGTGATCCCAATGCAGTCACAGGACACTCCACATGGCCTGGGGACCTCCAGGGACGTCCCCACCACCCAGGCCCCACCCAGCTGGAGAGGGGGATGTTCATTCTGCACTGAACTGGGCGGTTTGTTGTACACAATCAGTTCCTTTTCTGTAATGGAATGGGTGGGTGAATCATTATGATTAGGCACAGTCGTTACATCCAGCACTTAATTAGATTTGTGTAATTAGAAATTCACTGAGTTATTTCACACAGTGGAAAACGTCCTGCCTGGGTGGAGTTACATGAGACAGCGACAGATTCCTCTGGAGCTTCCAGAGCTGACTGATAACCTGGAACAAATGACATCTCCAGTTTTGGGACCTCCACAAGGTGTGCCTAATGCTCAACATCAGGCTGATTTTGCATGGCTGAAAGGCAGAAATCAGGCAAAACCACATGGAAAAATATCATGACAGTTCCTATCAGTATTTTCTTCTCCTGCAAAGATATTCAAGTAGCACAATCAGGAGGCCAATGCTGCAGCCCCTGGTGCTGCACTGGAGCCCCAGACACCCAGCTGGGCTCACTGGGGTGGATGGGACCAGGAGATGGGATGTCCCCAAGTCACCACTCTGGCTTGGACACAGGAATGAAATATTCATGTACCAACGACAGAGAAAGTCACTGGGAAAAATCCTAAGGGATCAGAAGGCTTTGGCAGCAGGCCAGGCAGGCAGGCGGGGGTGCCTCCCCCACACAGACCCACATGACTCAGATCCAGCCCCACTGCTGCACCAGCTGAGGAGCATCAGTGGGAAGGATTGAGCAAGTTGGTTGCTCTTTTTGGGTTTTCCTGGAAAACAACAGCTGAGAGGTGATCCAGGCTGCTTTCCACAGGGGCAGGAGTCAGGTCAGACAGAAAATCAGCTGAGCTAAAAGAGAAACTGCCACACAGAGAAATCAGGGAATGGTTTGGGGTGGAAGGAAATTCAAAGACCATGGCATTCCAGCTCCCCTGCCATGGGCAGGGATTGCACCCATCAGAGCAGGATGCTCTGAGCCCCATCCAGCCTGGCCTGACCAGGTTGCAACCAGATGCTTTTACACTCCAGCCAGGGGGGGACACTGAACCCAAAGTCGTTTTAATTCACTTCAGGGCAGAAAAGCATCTTGTGGCATGGTCAGGAGCAGATCTGGACTCACCCTATGGCACCTGCAGCTTTGAAAAGCTCCCTGGGCATTTCCTCCTGTGATAGCTGTTGGCACAGCACTGCACCAGGCACCTGTAATGGGCTGAGAGCTCTCTGCACCCCACAGGAAAACACCAACAAGCACAAAACGTTCAGGGAAGCAGCAAGAAAATGCTCTCCTGAGAGACCTAAGCCTGATTTTTTTTTTCCATTAGACGATTTTTACAGATGGGGAAATGAAGCAAGAAGCAAGAAATGGCCCCCAGCCACAGAGTTATTTACTGGTAAGTGAACAGCCAGCTCTGCTATCAGATGTACACACAGCTGCATTACTACCCTGAGCAGTATCTGCACCTTAAGTAGCTTCTCCCACCCAAGCAGGGCTGTGTAGCACAGCCCCCATGGCCAGGCTGTGCTCAGGGACCAGGTGGCAGCCAAGGGGATGCTCCACACCTTCCCTTGGCTGGGTCAGGGGTGGCCAAAGGGCCACCAAGGAGCCTCTGAGAAGGGAACACCTGGAACACCTACACTGGCTCAAATCCAGCTGGGACAAGGTGCAGCAGGATTTGAAAAAAGCTGAAGAGAGAGAAAACAGCAGGTCTAAAAGTGGAGATAACCGATGCCCCAAAAATCATGGCTTGTCCTGAAGAGTTTTTTCCATGAAACTGCTTCTGGCAGGTGGGAAAAGGGGGAACCAGTTACACAAACAAGTGACTCATGAGGATAAGAGCATTTGATTAAGTGGCACTTTAAAGGAGGTCCTTCACAAACATCTGAAGAACCCTAATACATGCTTGCAGTCATGTCTGGAGCAAATTTTAACAAAATGTTTAACTGCACAACCAGGTGAGAGTCAGATTATACAGTAAAATCTGGTTTTCTTCCTCTTCCACAGCTTTCACCTAGGTTCGTGGTCCCTGCTCCTCAAATTTCTCCCAGTCCTGTTTGTGGGAATAACACTTTTCCTGCTCCCCTTCCAGCTGTCAGGCTACCATTGCTCAGTGACTGCAATCACAGCCCTGAGTGACTCTCAGGGACCCTCCAACTTCTCAGGTCAATCACAAACAGGCAGCAAAGCTGGAATTTCAAACATTGCTTGAAGCTGAACAGCTCGGAGAGCTCTTTACCAAAACCACTTGATGAACAAGTTTGGGAGAAACCTCCTCTCTGGAGCAGGGGCTGGTGCAGAGGAACCTGCATCCAACAGCAGCCTCTGAGTCCCTGGAGAGCTGCTCCCAGTGCATCATCCCAGCACACTTTGGGTTGGAAGGGACCTTCAAACCCATCCAGTGCCACCCCTGCCATGGGCAGGGACACCTTCCACTGTCCCAGCCTGCTCCAAGCCTCATCCAGCCTGGCCTTGGACACTTCCAGGGATCCAGGGGCAGCCACAGCTTCTCTGGGCACCCTGTGCCAGGGCCTCACAGCCCTCACAGTGAGGAATTTTTTTCTAATATCCAATTTAAAGCTACTCTCTCAGTTAGAAGCCATTCCCTTGTCCTGTCCCTCCAGGCCCTTGTCCAAAGTCCCTCTCCAGCTCTCTTGGAGCCCCTTTAGGCACTGGAAGTTTCTGAGGGCAATGGTCCTGTAATACTCCAAGAACAGGGCTAGAGTAGAGGGAATTAGGGCAAAAGTTCATTTTCACTTCACTTAAAAGCAAAAATCTTTCCATTTTAGTCCAAAACTACTCATTAAATCAGAACGGCAGATATTCTATCTGCAGCATCTACTGTGGGCATCCTTGCAGCTCCTCACCAGCTTCTGCAACTCAAAATTTGCACAAAAAGCCCAGGACCTGCTTACCACGCCCCTCAGCTCCCTGGCAGATGATGCAGGTGGTTGGGATTAAGGGATGGGATGTGAATCCTTGGTCACACAGTGGCTCCAAATCCAGCTCTGCACCTGCATCCCAACACAGTTCTCCTGAGCTCCATGATAGAGCAGTTCTGACAAAAAGGGACCTTTGGAGGTCCCTTCTTACCCCATTGTCCCCAGCACAGTGCAAGGGACCTGATGGGTCAGCTGGGGTCAGCAAAGCCACGAGGCAGCTGGAGCTGTCCCCTGCTGGCTCAGCAGCTCTGCAGGGCCCTCCTGGCTCACTTTACTGCTGGACACTCGTGGCTGCTCCTGGCCCAGACAGAGGGAGGCAGGTGGGTGCACAGAGGGAACGGCCTGAGAACACCCCCAAAGGTTTTGGAGAGGGTCTCCCTTAGGCAGCAGCCCAACACGGGCTTCTCCCCTGTCCCAAGTACCTACCAACACTGTGAAAGATCTAACCTAGGTCCTGAGCTCCTTCCTTTGCCAAAGCAGCTTGGACCAGCCCCAGCACCTTCCCCTTGCTCTGCCCACACCCCAGTTCCCCCCAAATCCCCCATTTTGAGCACTCCTGCTTTGCAGACTCCTCCTCAGCACGAAGCAGGGGATCTGTGCTCACTGTGGTCCTTCCCACAGGGCTGCGTAAGCCCATGCACAGATGAGAGCCTGGATCCTGGCAATAGGATCTGGGAGTGGGAAGGGAGAGCCCCCCCGCTGCCATGTCTGCAGTGACACTCCTGCTGTGCCCTTGCAGAGGTGGAGCTGCCACGGATTAGCAGGAACCTGCTGGGCTCTGCTGCTGCATCCAGCAGATATGGAAACCTGATCCAAGAGGGTCCTGACACAAATCCCTCCTGCTCCCCACCCCTCCCAAGGAGGCTGACGGTCCAGCACTGTTTTGTCTCCTGGCAATGAAAGCGATGCTAAGCCCGCGTCTGTGTGGTGGGAGGGAAGAGTCACAGGGAGATGGGAGGGGGTGTGACATGGTGGTAATTACAGGAGAAAGGTAATTGCCTTCAAGGTAATTACAGGGCAAAGGTGCCTTACAGGGCTGCAGCCATGTCTGGCTCTGGCAATGGATACTGCCAGCTGAAATCCCCTCTGGAATTACCCTGACAGTGATGGTCAGACACCTGCGCCCCTCAGACTACAGCCACATCCATTGTCCTGGGCAGTGTTGTCCCAAGAGGGAAAACCTGCCCACACCTCCTTCAAAGTGATTTATTAAAATATGAATACCGATCTAGTATCAATATCCAACTGAGATGGACAAAAACTCTCTAACAGTTTAGAGTTAGAAAGTGAATGTTTTATTTGGTGCCAGGCACTGTGTGGGATAGCTCCCTAAGACACAGGGCTCTGATCCAAGCAAACACAAAGCTTTTTATTTCCAAAAATTATTAATATCCAAAATACAAATGCATATTCATAACATTAACACCTCCCATTCTCTGCTTCGTACGGAAATGAGCTTACATGTCATTAAGCATGCGTAGTGTGTGTTCTGAATTGAGTCGGTGGTCTTGAATTGGGTCAGTGGTCCCAGACAGATGAAGTAAGCTCATCTCCCTGTTTTTGACCTTTTTCACCTTTCTGAACTTTAACAATCCTAATTATTTTAGTGACCTCCAAATTTCCTCTTGCGTGACTTTTGGACGGGTTCCCACAGAGGGAGGAAATTGGTAATTGTCCTTGTTCCCTACACCAACTTATCAATATTTCTGTTCCTCATTCTAAGCACAGCTAACCAAACATACAAATGACAGATCATCAATTATTCTGTAATCAATTACTAACATCTTGAAAACCGGTTCAGGTCCAGCTCTCTTAACTATTTTAATTAACTCTAGCTGGGCCCGAATTCCTTCTTATTCTAACTAATTTCAACACAGCTAGCCTATAACTAAAATCTTTATGTTTCTTTTAAATCTATGTTTCAAAAGGACTGTGCCTGCCCTCCAGGAGCAGCAGCAATGCCCTCACCTCCCCAAACACCAGCAGGGTTTGTGGTACCCTCCACAAAGGGCTCAGCACACCCTGACCCCCTCACCAGTCCCCAGCCCTCCATCCTCGTGAGCACCTCCGTGCCAAGGTGCCAGTGGAGGAGATACAAGAACTTCCCTGATTTCAAAGAGCATCCTCCCTGGATTGATTTAGCCCAATTTATCCTAAATCGATTTCCCATTCCCACTAGCTTAAGGGAAAACGGCTTGGAAGAGTATTTCTGATTCCTGCAGTGGAGCAGATCTGTGCTGGTTCAAAAATGTAAAGGTCTTGTTGAGGCAGGAATATCAACTTGGGATTCCTACTTGTGTGTGTGGAGAGAAGGCTTCTCCCCCATTCAATGTCCCTGTCCCCAGCTCTGGGGTCCTGAGCACAGGAAGCACCTGGAGCTGCTGCAGGGAGTGCAGAGGAGGCCCCGGAGATGCTGCGAGGGCCGGAGCCCCTCTGCTCTGAGGAAAGGCTGAGACAGCTGGGGTTGCTCAGCCGGGAGAAGGCTCCGGGGAGGCCTCAGAGCCCCTGCCAGGGCCTAAAGGGGCTCCAGAAGAGCTGAAGAGGAACTTTAGACAAGGGCCTGGAGTGACAGAAAAGGGGCAATGGCTTCACGCTGCCTGAGTGCAGGGTTAGTGCGATACTGGGAAGAAATTCTTCCCTGTGAGGGTGGGCAGGCCCTGGCACAGGGTGCCCAGAGAAGCTGTGGCTGCCCCTGGATCCCTGGCAGTGCCCAAGGCCAGGCTGGATGGGGCTTGGAGCAGCCTGGGATAGTGGGAGGTGTCCCTGCCCATGGCAGGGGTGGCACTGGATGGCTTTGAAGGTCCCTTCCAACCCAAACCGGTCTGGGATTCTCTCATCCCCCCCTGCTGTTGGGCCTGGCTTTTCAAAAACACCTGGGGAATGTGGGTGGTCCAACAGCCCTGGAATTCATTAGGATTGCAGATGAGACCCAAGTCAGGAAGACACTTGGGCTCCATGCAAAGTCTGGCTGTTCAACATTTAAATGTTACCACTGAAACCATGTTAAACATGGTTTATTAAGGACAGTCTTACCTCCATATTACACCTGTCACTTCCAGGGAGCCCAAACCACTTTTCCAGCTGCCCTGGCTCCACCTGCAGAACCATATCTGCACTGAGAATGTCACATCCCACACAACTTCCCCGGAATCACAGAGGAGGTGCCACCAGGACAGCATCCCTCACCCACCTGCTGTCCTGCTGTCTCTGTGGTCCCTCCTCTCGAAAAAAAACCACCATCATATTTCCACAAGAACAAGTTTCCATGAGACAGTTTATGCCCAGCCAAGTTTCCCAACCCCTCTGTTCACTGGGCACAAAGTCTCTTCTACAGAAACCCAACCCAGCAGTTCAAGCCTGGCTTCCTTCCTGGGATGTATGGGCAAGGAGGAATATCAATCACGGATATACAGCTATTCCCTCCTCTTACAAACCCCAAACAAAATGAAATCCAAACCCTACAGTGCTTTTATGGGGTCTATATTCCATTGAGTTTAAAGATGAAGCACTGGGACAATGACAATATTAAAATCCACAGAACTGCTCCCCTCTTTTCTCATTTGAATTCCATGTTACTGGCCACATTCAAGTCACAGGATTCCAGCTGTGGTTTGGAGCTGTCTGGCACCAGGATCCACTCTTGCATGTGGACCTGGAGGATTCTTCTCTCATTCTACAACATAGACCTTTAGTCTCTATGAACTATGGTGCCAGTTCAAAACTGGACAAAAATCCAAATGCATCAGCCCTTCTTCCATGCTGGGCTGCTCCATAAATTAACAGGTCAGAGAGCAGAGACAATGATTTTGTGGCACTGCTGTGCCTGGAAAAGCAGCCAGAGACAGTCCTGGAGCCCAGGGCTCACAGGAGCAGGAGAAAGCACACAGAGGCTTCATATCCTCTCTGCAGGCTCCACCACATCTCCTCTGTAACCCAGAGAGGTTTGCAGAGACCCCACCAGCTTCCCAACACCTGGAAATTTTCCTTATTTCTTCCCATTCGTAGGAAAGATGCTTTCCACCTCACCTCTCTCATAGGAAAAATGCTGCTCAATTTGTCCTGAGCCTTAAAGATCATCCAGTATTCCACTTCCTTTTCACCCAGACCATGGCTCTAATGTCTCCTTAAAATCTGCAGCAGAGCAGAGGATTTCTGGGGCTTTTTGGGCCAGTGTAGCTTGAACTCCCTGTGCTCCTGGCCTGTCTCATCAGTGATGCAGAGGCTGCAGCGGTGCCCAGTGCATCTGTGCCCTTCTCACTCCAGCTCAGCAGGCTCCAATGGGCATTTCTCCACCAGGCCAGAAATCAAGTTGTGCAGATGAGCAATTCCCCCACACCAGGAGCCTGCAGGTCCCCTGGGACACCAGGAAAAGGTTCCAGTAGGGCTCAGGCTGATCAGTACCAGGTAACAGGGCAATGCTGAACCACGGAGGGACTGGTACCCACCAAGTCAGAGACCCTGGCATGGGCAATGCCACCTCCCTGGCTGCAGATGGAGGTGCCCACTGTGAAGCAAGGACAGAAACAGAAGATCTGGGGGCCAGAGGAGCCTCTGGCAGGGAGAAGGGAGGGAGCTGAGCGTGCAGGGGCAGCAGGAGCAGAGCACAGAGGCACTGGCTCCTGCAGCACCACGTGCAGCATCCCATGGGGCTGCTGCTGTTCTAAGCAGCCTCTAAAGCAACCCCTTCCCAAGGACACAGGGGGCTGTGCTGAGAGGGTTGGTCCCACTGATCCAGACTGGTCCAAGAGGACAGCTCTGTGTGCAGAAGGGATGTGAGAGAGACTTTCCTTCCCCTTTATCCTTCTTCAACATCCTCCCGAAGGGCAGCGGAGCAGCAGGCACCAATTTCTTCTCTGTGACCAGTGACAGGACCTGAGGAAATGGCCTGAAGTTGTGCCAGGGGAGGGTCAGGCTGGATATCAGGAAAGAAAGGTTCTTCCCCCAGAGGGTGCTGGGCACTGCCCAGGCTCCCCAGGGAATGGGCACGGCCCCGAGGCTGCCAGAGCTCCAGGAGCGTTTGGACAGCGCTGCCAGGGATGCCCAGGGTGGGGCTGTTGGGGTCTCTGTGCAGGGCCAGGGGTTGGATCAATGATCCTTGTGGATCCCTTCCCACTCAGGATATTCCCAGATTCTGTGATTACTGGAGCACAGGCTGAGATCCCAGCTCCCAAATCCACATGCTCCTTCTTCCTCTCCCAGCTCAGTGCTGGTGCCAAACAGAGCATCCCTGTGAGGTCCTGGAACTGCTGCCCTTACCTACCCAAACTCCATAAGCTCAGCTGCCTCACACCCAGCCAGCCAGGATCCAGCTCCTACACCTACAATCTCCAGATTCTCCTCACCTTTACACAGTTTTAAAAGCAGCTCAGCACCTCAGATCACCTAAATGGAACCACACTGTGCCTTATCAGGGGGTCAGAGCAAGGCAAGAGTGGGATACAGGAACACACAGCAGGAGCATCACCCCTCCCTCCCCAGGATGCTGGGACGGGGCATCCACCCGGGGATCTCTCCCAAAACAAACTGACCTCTCATTTTACCAAATGGTGAATGAATCCAGCTCAAACTCTGCCTCCAGCAGCACAATATCTTGTTTCAATCCAACCCAGACATGCAGCTCCACCCCTGCACACAGAGCAGGGAAGGAACAAAGCCTGTGGCTCCAGCAGCAAAGGACAAATTCCTAGCAGCTGACTCCATGGGCTGGGTGCAGCACTGGGGGGAAGGGTTTGGAGCCATGTGCCCAACAGGCTTGAAGGAAGGACTGGAAAGAACCTGTGTGCACATGGCTCAGGTGTGATTCAGCCACAGCTCCTGGGATAGTGCAACTGTGGTGCCTCCAAGCATGAAATTCCATGAGGAGTCTGGGGATTCCACCTACAAGGACTGGTCCTTGCAAATGTGAATCCCTCTGCAGAATTAGAACCTCTAAGCAATGACAGCTTCTTTTCACAGCGACTTTCTAGGGTGAGAAATCTGGAATAGCTCAAGACAGGATTTGGGGCAGCCTTGTGCTCATCCTGTTCCCAAGCTGGGGAGGGTCCAGTCTGAGTTAACACCTGCTGAGAGTGCTGGTATCCCAACCTCTGAGCAAAAAGCCTCCCAAACTTTTTATTTCAGACAATCACCAACACTTTGCCTTTCATGCAGGTCTGATGGAGTCACTTCTCAGCCAAAGGCAGCTCTAGGAACAAAGCCATCACCCATTTTGGTCCCCAAGTCCTTGCCCAGCATCCAGCTGCTTGTCCATGATCCAGAGCTAGGCTGTGCCCTGGAGAGCAGCAAAGCCCAGCCCTCAAAACACACCCAATTAATTGGGGTCTTGAATTAGTGAGGTCAGAGACAATTAGCTCAGTTCGACCCAGCTGCTTTAAGCAACATTTCTCTAGTCTATTGGAGCTTGTTATCACACAGATTCATCTCGGTGCCAGGTGAAAAATGAGCTGTCAGAGCAGGTGTGACCCTTTGGGACACATTTTAATCCTTTCTGGGGGTGACAACAGGAGAGAGCCCAGGAGGAGAGAGCGGCCTGGTGTTTGCAGCCCAGCACTCCGGAGCTGCTCCAGCCAGAACAGCCTCTGTGTGTCCACTGCCTGCTGAGGAAAAACATGTCCAGACACCCCCCACCTCCTGCCAGCCCACCTGCTCCACGTGGGACCTGCTATTAACAACTCACTAAACTTAATGTTTAATAACTTTGTGCCCGAGCAGGGACAGCTACAGAGCCACCACTGCCCTGGTACCACATTAACTCCAGCAGTGGACCTGGAGTTGACCAGAATTCCTTTTCTGGACACATCTAATTTGCAGAAAGAAAGGCCAGGCTGGATGGGGCTTGGAGCAAGCTGGGATAGTGGAAGGTGTCCCTGCCCATAGCAGGGGGTGGAAATGGATGAGCTTTAAGTCCCTTCAAACCAAACCAGTCTGGGATTCTGTAAAAGAATTAATCCTGCTCCGTCCCTTTTCACTGGAAGAATGAAAGATGCAGATCAGAGAAAGCCCAAGCCACAGCACCCACGTGTGCAGCAACCTCAGCAGCTGGGGTTTTACAAAAATGAAAGAATCCTCAACAAAACTTTCCCTTTTCCTGAAAGAAAATGTACAATTAGAGGGGTTCTTTTCTAACGAGACACGTGAAAGCAAAAAAAAAGTTTGACTTTTTTTTTGAACCAGTATTTCAAAGCATCAAAACAACCTCCATTTAATGTGTCATGTTACTGACATCCCCAGCTATGTGAATGGCACTGCAAACCCCCTCAGTGACGTGGAAAACACCAAATTCTCCAAATTTGTTTTTATTCTGTGAACACTACTTTCAGTCTGTCAGATGTTCTTGTCAAGATGTCACATACTGAAGCATTTAGAATTTCTTACAGACAAATTCCCAGTTCCAGAAGCTCTCCACAGGCAGCAGTGGGGAGCTGCTCATCACACCTGGCACCAGCTGCAGCTTGGGGCACTGCTCTGTGGGAGATGCCTTCAAAGGAATCCAGGAGAGGTGATTAAAAAGGTTCCCCTCTGATTAGAGACCACCCAGCCCCAAATTCCTCGCTGCAGGTCCAGCCAGTTTGGTTTGATCACGACCAGGACACCCCAAGCAGGATCACAACGAGGAGGTGTCACAGCCAAAGGATCACTGAGTGATTTAGGTTGGAAAAGACCTCCAGGATCATCAGGTTCAAGCATTCCCCAGCACTGCTGAGGCCACACTAAACCCCATCACCGAGTGCCACATCTACAGGGATTTTAAATCCCTCCAAGATGGGGACTCCACCCCTGCCCTGGTCAGCTGTTCCAACGCTTGACAATCCTTTCAGGGAAGAAATTTTCCCTAATATCCAATCTAGACCTCCCCTGGTACAGCCTGAGGGCATCTCCTCTTGTCCTGTCACTTATTTCCTGAGAGCAGAGCCAGACCCCACCCCGGCTGCACCCTCATGTCAGGGGGTTGTGGAGAACCAGAGCCCCTGTGAAGTGTCACATCCCTTCTTCTGGTAACTGGGAGCAGTGATAACCCCTAATCCCAGGGCTTGGGGCTTGAGATGCCTTCTTAGGGCTTCCCACATCACCCCAAGACTCGAAACATCTTGTGTCCCCCCAGTAACTGCAGCGGGGAAACCCCAGCACCCCACATCAACAGCACCCACCACGTGAAAAATAATCGGGATGTCACCCCCCTGTGTGCCCATAGCAGGCGGGGGGAACTCTGCAAGTGTCCAAGGCCAGGCTGGATGGGGCTTGGAGCACCCTGGGATAGTGGAAGTTGTTGTCCCTGCCCACAGCAGGGGTGGAATGGGATGAGCTGTAAGTTCCCTCCAACCCAAACCTGTCTAAGCAGGGCTGAGATGGCTTTTCACCCCTCTCACTAAATACAGAGATAAGATAGATCAAAATAAATACACTCCTTGAATAAGCACTCGCTACTGAGAAGTGTTATGGAACCAGCCATGAACCCTTCCTGCCTACCTTTGATTGAAATAATAGGTTTTTCTTCTTCATCTTTCCCTGACATTCCCATATTATCATAACCAAGCCTAATGAATGTAATTAAAGCTAGAAGTCTCTCAATTTCTTTCCTTTCTGAACAGGTTCCAATTTTTCTTTTTTTATTCTGAAGCCCTGGAACAGAGCAGCAGCTGAAGTCACAACTCACACAAACAGAATTAGGAACAAAACCCCAGCCCGAGTAGCTGTTCCTCCAGGATTCCCAAACACACAGCCTCAGAGATTAGGGAAATGGCGGGGGTTTGTGCACAAAGCTACAAAAATAAAAGTTAAACGTTGTGTTGGGCCAAGAAGAAAGCAAATTCACCACGGAATAGCTCTTTCTGCCTCTATTAGTTTCAGCAGGCTGTGGTGCTTCCCACAAGCCACTAATGCAGCCTAATTGGGAGGGAAGGGATGGAGCTCAGCAGCAGCTTAGCAAACTTTATCATTATTTTTCATGAGGTCCCAATTTTCCCTGCTGCCTTGGATTTGCTTTGCCTCTTTGTATTTTCCTGTCCTGTGCTTCGTTTTCTTTCCTCTCTTCCTCCTCCTCTCTCTGTTTGTTTTATCACAACCCCCAGGGCTGGCCACTGAAAAAGAACCTTCACAAGCCCCTCACAGCCTGGCAGCAGCAAATCTCCTCCTGTGCCCCGAGTGGAACAGCAGGACAGTACATTCCTGCATCCCCCAGAGCTCCTCCACGGCCAGGGCATGGCTGGCCCAGGGCAGGGTTAGATGGGATATCAGGAAGGAATTCTTCCCTGGGAGGCCCTGGCACAGAGAAGCTGTGGCTGCCCCTGGATGCCCTTGGAAGTGCCCAAGGCCAGGCTGGACAGGGCTTGGAGCAGCCTGGGATAGTGGAAGGTGTCCCTGCCCATGGCAGGGGGTGGGACTGGAGGAGCTTTAAGGTCCCTTCCAACCCAACCCATTCCATGATTCCATGATCATCAGGGCCAAAGGCCTTGCTTCGACCAGCTACAGCCAAGGTTATGGAGGCTTTTTGGTGATCAGGATGAATCCAAACCAGCGGACAGGCTGGAAACACCAAGTTGCGCTCACGTGGTAGAACACACTCAAGAATTTTTCACCATAGGCTGTGAAAAGGGTGGGCAAAGATTCTAGGGATACATTCCCTAGCAAGGATCAGAGAATCAGGGAATATCCTGAGCTGGGAGGGACCCACAGGATCACCCAGTCCCACCCCTGGCCCTGCACAGACACCCCAACAACCCCACCCTGGGCATCCCTGGCAGCGCTGTCCAAACGCTCCTGGAGCTCTGGCAGCCTCGGGGCCGTGCCCATTCCCTGGGGAGCCTGGGCAGTGCCCAGCACCCTCTGGGGGAAGAACCTTTCTTTCCCGATACCCAGCCTGACCCTCCCCTGGCACAGCTAAGGGATGTAAGGACCCAAACCCCACTTCCACCCCTGTGCACCTCCCACCCAAAGGAAGCTGCTACTGATGATCTCCTCCTTAAGCTCTGAGAGGTCCATCCAGGTCCCTCCCAGGGTGGGTTCCAGCCTCCCCCAGCCCTGAGGACACAGCTCAGGAATTACACACTTCATCTTCTGTCATTCACTCCCCTAGAGGAAGCAAGGCTCCAAATTGAATTATCATAAAGAAATCAATTCCAGATCAAACCGCTGTGAAATTATAATTGCTTTAATGATCTGCAGGCTGGAATAGACAGGGCCCAGGGAAAGCATCATACACTTTCCCTCTACAGTTCATAAGGCTCCTGTAGGAATCAGCCTTTGTTCACAGGGAGCATTAGTGTTTTCTAATTATGTATTAATTTAATCTACTATTAATTTTCAATTATTGTTATTACACAGGAAGTTCCTTTTTCCCAAATGTGACTGCTGTGTAAGATGCTGAATTCCAAGCAGCTCTGGGGTGAGCTGACAGGCAGCTGCTTAGCCTTTAAAAAGGGAAAAAAAACCCCTTCAACAACCAATTTTGATGAAGACATTCCAACCAAACAAAAATATATTTAAAAAAAAAAGACATGCACAAACCTTTCTGACTCATCTGAAAATGAGCAGCATTTTACTAGCAGCCTGTTTAGCCTACAGGCTTAAATCACTTAGGTACAGCGTGTCTGTGGAGATTTTCATTAGAATTGACATTTTGACAACTGTAAAAAAACCCTACAACAACCCCACTCACAACATGACGGGTAGTTTAAAAATAATTATCAACCACAGGACAAAGGCACCCAGGGAAATGAAGTTTCACTGAAGTCTCTTCTTCCTAAAGATGATATTTAGAAAACAATCAACCACCCTTCCTTAATGAATTGAAGATGCAAAAATAGCTCTGGATTGTCAGCATTACACATGAGCAGGAGCAGAAGGGACAGGGCTGTGAGCAGAGCTGCCCTGGATGGGCAGCAGAAGTGTCTGTGAGCGTGGGGGGATTTAATTCTTGGATTTCACATTCCAGAGACTCTGATGGCACTGAGGATGGGCCCTCTTCATCATGGAAAATATCCAAGATGCCCAAGGGAAGAAGAAGCTCCTGAAAAACACAGAATATGTCAAACCTAACTGGCTTGATTTGTCCTGCCTTTTCCAGGGATGCTGGGGATGAGGCTTCCGAGAGGGAAAGCAGAACGCCTACTCCCGGACTTGGGGCCCGTCTGCCCTGGCTTGGCAGAAGATCCTCAAATTTTCCATAAACAGCTAGAATCCCATCCAAGAACCAGTAAACCAGGGAGAGACTCTCCAAAGGCTTCAATAGCTTTGGATCAGAGGGACTCTCACACACTTGCAGTGCATACAAAACAAGGAATTAGATAATCCTGCGAAATAAAGGCTTAGGAAGTGCCTTTGGCTCTGCTGGTCCAACACCAGCAGGATGAGCCCATCAGAGGGGAGCTCATGGAGCACCCAAGTGACAAACAGAGCTCCTGCAGCAGCAGGACTGATCCTGCACAACCCCCAGG
Organism: Corvus moneduloides; assembly: GCF_009650955.1. Taxonomy (NCBI): domain Eukaryota; kingdom Metazoa; phylum Chordata; class Aves; order Passeriformes; family Corvidae; genus Corvus; species Corvus moneduloides. The sequence goes on from NC_045492.1 coordinate 2,248,857, forward strand.
GAAGAGCTGACCCACAGCCCAGGCTTGGGCATCCCCCTGGGCACATGCCCTCTGTGAGGTCCCTGTGCCACCACTGAGCTGGGGTCAGCCTCCTACAACCCACCGAGGTGACAAAACCCCACAGGCTTAGGGCACAGGGAGCACCCCAAGGTCTGTGTCCAACTCCCTGAAATACATGGCCGAGCTCCCTACAGGGAAACCTTCAGACAGGTCTGCAGAACACAAAGAATAGGAGAAACCCGATTTCTTTGCAGGAATAATGAAGTCTAAGGTTACTTCCTGAGGTCAAGAAGGTTTCTTTTGAGCCGTGGGGTCCACGTGTGCTGTCTGCCAATAGTCCTGCCCTGTGAAAGCTCCATTTATCACAGAGCTCTGTTCTTCTATTATTGTGTATCAAAACAGCTGTAGTGAAACCAGAATTACTCCCAACTCGTACCAGAATATCAGCAAGCCAAGCTCAGCTCATGAGCTGCAAAAGTGTTCTGGCAGCGAAAAGCTGCACACTGAATAAAATCTTCCTGATACAAGGAAATACCTTGTTCTGTGGAACATCCCTGGCATCTCCCAAGAGATCCCAGCATAAAGATCAGGAACTTGGCGAGTTTGGAAGACAAACTGGACTGACAGAAAGATAAACGTGATAAGTCAGGACATCTTCAAAAATTAGGACCTCAGAGCCCCTGCCAGTGTCCTGAAGTGGCTTCAAGAGAGCTGGGGTGGGACTTTGGACAATGGCCTGGACTGACAGGACAAAGGGGAATGGCTTCCCACTACCAGAGGGCAGGGTTAGATGGGATATTAGGAAGGAATTGCTCCCTGTGAGGGTGGGGAGGCCCTGGCACAGGGTGCCCAGAGCAGCTGTGGCTACCCCTGGATCCCTGGCAGTGCCCAAGGCCAGGTTGGACAGGGCTTGGAGCAGGCTGGGACAGTGGAAGGTGTCCCTGCCCATGGCAGGGGGTGGTACTGGATGGGCTTTAGGGTCCCTTCCAGCCCAAACCTTCTCACAGACAGCATACAGTGGAATTAAGCTGGAAGCAGGGATATGAGAGGGCCCAGGAAGCGTGAGAAGACCTCACATTGGTCCTACAGAGACCAAGGCTGAGGATGTATCCCCCACAACACCCCAAGGCTCCTCAAACTCCAGTTATGAATTTTTTTACTATCATAATCACTTTCCTGTGCTGCCTTTCCAAGTTCATTGCTGTAACAGTGAATGAGCAGACAGAAATAAAAAACACTCACAACAGGGGAGCCACAAGGAACCTCAAGGATTTCATTGGCTTTTGGGGCCCAAATCAGAATATAATTTTAAAAAATAATAAGAGAAAACTCCCATGCCTTCATCAGATCCAAAGGTGCAGCACAGCATTTTTGAAGAGACCATCAGGAACCTGAAATTGCAGCACAAGTCTCTCCAAACATGCACTACAAGGTCACCAGCTCCCACCACCTTCCAAGATTTGGCCGTGTTTATTATTGGGTTCCTGACACTTGGGGCTCCTGGGGTCAAGCAACATGAAAATCCTGAGGTTTTTGAGGTTTTTTCCCCCCTAAGCCTGCTGCTGGCCTTCCTGCTGAAATAGCTGCAAGAATAAATCTTGAAAACAACATCCCTGGAGGAGGCCAGGCAGCAAAAGGTAGAGAGGAAAGAAAAGGTGCAACACTCAACAAAATAACACAGAATTTGAAATCATGAGACCACTCATTGGGGGATATTTACCTTGGGACAGAAAAGGGTAACAAAAAGCCACCACGAATGTAAGATGTGTACATGGAGAGCCAAAGTTTAATGAAAGGTATTTTACTCAGGGGTTTGATTGAACTTTTTATAGCTGGTTGTGCCAGGTTTTTACCTTGAAACAGCTGCAATTCCACCCAAGGGGAATGTGCAGTAGTGATGGGACAGTCCAGACGTGCAGGGCTCCTGCTTGAGGCTCATGCCTGACTCCTGACCCTCCCCAATTCCCCCACTCCGTCACCATGGAACCATCACGTTTCTCCCCCAGAAAGGGGCATAAAAGGTGACTTCTCCCATCTCCTGAGCCCCTTTCCAAAGGGGACAGGGTGCCACACAGAGCCACCAGCACTGACAGCTCCAGCCTGGGCTGGGGGAGCTCCCCACCATCCCTGCAACACAGGTAAATATGAAGTTTGATCAAACTGCTTGGGCTGGCATGTTTTCTGCCTTCCTTTAAACCAAGCAACTCATGCTAACCTGCAGCTAAATCCCACCATCCCAGAGGCACTGCTGACATCAGGCAGGAAATAATTCCCATTCCAAGGGACAAATCAGATCCCATTGACAAAATCCAGTGTCACATTTTTATTTAAAGGAGTCTCAGGCTCTGCTGAACAGGCAGGAGACACCTTGTTTGGAGCATTATTTCAAGGATGGCCAGATCTGAGCTGCCCACAGAGGAGCAGGCTGGTTTTGGCAGGGTCATGTTTTATACATGACCCAGCACTGCAGCTTCTGCAGCACACAGCTTTGAAGAGTTATTGTTTATGGATGGAGGATTTTAATAAACTGGAGCAAGCGGGGGACGCAGGATTCCCAGCTCCTGTGTGGCATTCCCGGGTGATTTAAGATCAAAATAATCCGTGTGTGCATGGAAGCAAATCAAAGCACAGCCTTGGTGGCAGCACAGGGACAGGCAGCACCTCCCAACTGGGCACCACAGACTCCTTTTTAACACCACGAGTTAATGGGAACAACCTCAGTGGAGTGCTGGAGACCCTGAAGTGCCTCCTGGACTCTGACCAGGGTGGTTTGCTACTGAATCAGCAACAAGGATGGACAAGGCTCCCTATGGAGAGGCACCCTATGGAAAAGCTCTCTAGGCAGACAGGGTGTGCAGTCCAGCCCAAAAGCAGGCCCAGGGGCAGTTCCACCTCAACTTTCCCCCCAGCCTCACCCTGCCTTGGACAACAAGCAGCCAGACAGAAAATTACTGCAGAACGTGAATAAATTCCTCTTAGAAAAGGACTGGAGGCACACAGGGTGGTGGCAGGGTCAGGGAGAGAGTTTGGCAGACTTTTGACAACCCCAGGACCTCTGTGGCCCTTTTTGCTCCTCCTGAGTTGTCACACTTGGTTGTCACAAAAACCATTCCAACAGCTCAGGCAGAGGACTGATTTCAGTCCAGTTCTAAGGAGGGAGAGAACAGCCAGGCTGCTGGGAGAAGCAGCCTGGCCCTGGAAGCAAACCCATCCCACAATTCCGAGAATGCAGAGCTCCTGCCTCCAGCTGCCACACAAACATCACTTCCCTGGCACCACGGGAGCAGCTGGGCCCAGTCCCTGGGCCAGGAGAGGCTCTCTGGTTTTTGGGATCCTCGGGGCAGGATGGTGCCCACCACCCCAAGGGCAAGCACAGCTTGTGTCCACCACCACCACAGCACTGGTACCAGTATGGAACTGGCTGCATGTGCTCCTCTGGAGGCAGAGGAGGACACCCACCAGAGCCAAGGAGAGATGACCCACAAGTGTGTCTGTGCCTTCCAAACACCTGAGCTTTGGTGTATTTGGCAAATGAGACCTTCAAGGTGCTTGCCTTGAAGCCCCAACAGCTGAAGAGTCAGTCCTTCACAAGGCCACTTGTCCATGGAGAGAGGTCCTGGTGAATGCAAAATCCCCTCTACCTCTGAACTTTCAGGAGGAAAAACCTCCTCAGAGCACTGAACTCAGCCTTAGCCCATCTTCTCCCACCTGAGTTCACATCAAATTAATAAAGGCCTTGATGAGCTGTTGGGAGGCTCAGCCAGGCTTACTCCCCTTGAGGCACAAACTTCCCCCAGTCCTTTCTCAAAAGGACTTTCTGCCATGAAAATGTTTGAGATTCATTGTTTTGGCCAAAGCAGCCATTTCACTTCTGCTGTGGATGCAGAGAACGGCACAGCATCCTTCCTTCCTCCCTCCCTTTTCTCATCTCTAAAAATAAGGAGTTTACACCCTGCTTTTAAAATCAAGTCCGGAGAAAACTGCAAAATGCTGAGTTCCTCTGTCTGCTTCATAACCAGAACAGCTGAGAGACCCCCAAAAGCTGAGGGGACTCCACTTGCGAGCTCACCAGAACCCAGAGCACAGCAAATTCACCTGCTGCTCTGCTCTCTGCCTCCACTTTAAACCCCCACTGTCCCCACTCCATCTCCTGCCCAAAACAAGCCCAGATTTCCTGGTGGGACTCCTGACTCACCAGCACATTTTCCTTTCAAAGGTCAAAACAAATGTGTTGTGGCAATAGGGATTTCATTAGTTCCCTCTTAGTTTCAGTTGATCAGCAGGAGTTTAAGAGATTGGTTGCACTCTGGAGCTTCCCTAACAAGGCACTCTTCATCTTATTTAGGAAGAAGGGAAGGAGCAGCCATGGGAAACGTCTCATCCCTGGATTTGCTGCTGAACACAGCAGCAGAGCAATTAGCAAGGTGGTCTCTGCAGCAGAGAGGTCTGCACTGGGATGTCCTCACACTCATTTCCACACCGAGGATCAGGACTGCAGCCGCAATTCTCGCACAACAGAACGACAACCTTCAGTTACTCCAATTTCCCTTCAAGCACTCCAACATTGCTCGTTTCCATGAAACTTTGTGTGACTCTGAATTCCAGAGTCATTTCCTCACACTGAAAGCCTACTCCAACCCAAGGGCAATGCTCCCAAATCCATGGACCAGTCATGACCAGATCAGTGCTCCACCTACCACCATTTACTGCTGCAGTCACCAGGAGCTGCTCATTGCCATTGTCCCAAGCTCCTGGGTGCTCATCCAGCTGCTTCAGGACACAACTTCACATCCTATTTGGAGTCTCCTGGAAAGCTGTTAATGCTTGTAGACAATCCTTCTTTTGCTTGCAGATGCTGCTCAGTTTCAGAGGAGGAGGTGGCAGGTGGAGCCCTTCTTTCAGTTCAAATGTTTCTTGGTAAGACTTGTGGAGCAGACAGAACAACATTAATACTGGAAATATCTTCCACCCTGCCTGGGTTGCATAAGGACATCCACATATCCATCTTCATCTGCTCTGATCCCCCTCTGCCACTGCTCCAATCGTGGTCACTGCCAAGGTCATCTCAGATAAGGAAAAGTAAGGTGGGCAGCAAAGCCAGTTCCCTGTTCAGATTTAAAATGAACTTTAGGTCCTCTGTTTATCTATCTGTTTTTAGTGGATGTTCAGGGACATGTTTTCAAGTTCTCCCTCCAAAAAGCCCCTTCTGTGAGAAACAAAGTTCCTACATCGCCCACAGAACCTCAGGACTGAAGACAGAAGAAACCCCCAACATGCAGAAACCAGCCAGACTGGTTTAGGTCTCCTATGTCATGGGGTGGGATCAGACTGAGGAGATCAGAGGACCCTGATGAGAGGTAGATCAGCAGGAACTGTGTTCTTCATCCCTATTAGTCTCACCTCAGTGGAGCATCTCCCACAAGACCAAACACACCTGGATGTGAGACTGTCCATGAGCAAAGGGAGACTCTCAACTAAAAGGTGTTGGATCAGGTCCCTAAATTGCTTCTGGGCATGACAGGTTGCCTGTTCCCAACTCATTTTCTCCTCCACCACTGCCAGAGTCAGAAGAGGTCAAGGAATCCCAGAACAGGATTGGCTGGGGGGAAGAAAGAGGAGGCAGAGGCATTTGCATGTTAAGAAATAAGGCAAGAGAAACGCAGGCTGCAGAGATTAGGGAACAGGCTTTTTAGTGAGAGCAGAGCAAGAGGCAGCTGCTGGAAGCAGGGCATGGAAGCATTTAGCATTTCCAGCTGCAAGGCTAATCTGATACGACACTGAATCAAGCCTGGATACGCAGCTCCGATAAATCTTTCATCAATAAAGCTCACTGTCACAAACCTGGAGCACACCAGGAAGGCAATAAACTTCACCTGCACACACAGCCCCTGGGGGGTCTTCCCTAAGGACATTTCTCATGGAGGCAGCATGTGAATTTTGTGATCCTCCCTCACTGGCTGCAGCGAGGAAACGCTGTCAAGTTTAGTCTTCGTAAAGAAGCAACTACACATCTGACCTACATAGAGTGCACAGATGTGAGTAGCCTCGCACAGCACGCCACAGATTATTTTTTTTTAATGCAAAAAAAAAAATTAAACACCACCTGCTTTGCCTGGGAATGTGCAGGAACAAAAGGCAGCTGTGCACAGGAGTGCTGCACCAGGACTCAGATGGGAACTCGGGAGCAGCATGTCCATCTTTTTTTGTTTAAATACACTTCCCAGGATTGCCCATCCCTGAAAGTGTCCCAGGCCAGGTTGGACAGGGCTTGGAGCGACCTGGGAGAGTGGAAGGTGTCCCTGCCCATGGCAGGGGGTGGAATGGGATGATCATTAAGGTCTCTCCAACCCAAACCATTGCAGGATTCTCTGATTTTCAAGATTAGGACACAGCTTTTGTTCCCAGGACTGAAAGCTCTGTAACCTTGGGCAGGAGTGTGAAGGATTGACATCCATCCCCCAGGGATCTTCACAGGATGATTAATGGCACAAGCACAGGGACAGAGCCCTGGGGCTGCTGAATCAGGGGACAACCACAGCTCTGCCAGCACTGCTGCAAAACCTCTTCTCTTGAAATAAGCTGCACACTCCTGCAGCACCCAGGTGACCTGACAAAAGTCCAAGTCCATTAGGACAGGTTGGGGTCGGGCTCTTCTCTCAGGGAACAAGCGATGGGACAAGAGGAAGCAGCCTCAAGTTGTATCGGGGAAAATTTAGGTTGCAGATTAGGGAAAATTTCATCACTGAAAGGGTGGTCAAGCACTGGACAGGTTGCCCAGGGCAGTGGTGGAGTCCCCATCCCTGGAAGTGTTCAAAAACCATGTGGATGTGGCACTTGGGGACATGGGTTAGTGGCTGGTTAACCCATGGTGCTGGGTTAGCAGCTGGACTCGATGGTCTCAGAGGTCGTTTCCAACCTCAGGGATTCTGTAATTTTAGGTGTCTGTTACCTCCCAGAGTTTAACCCTGAGACAAAAAAAGGGCAGGAAGAGCAGTCGATGCAGCAATAGCAAACAGGTGCTGCAGGCAGATTTGCCAAGGAAGGTGCTCAGAGCAGGGCCAGTTCCTTCCTCACAGGCCAACACTAAGCCCGGCAAACACGGCTGCTATGCAGCTGCAGCGAGCTAAACCCCACATGCCAGGCATTCCCCGAAATCCAGGCCCTCCGAGAAAATCAGCTGTGACAGGGCAAAGCCCCAGGAATGGGGTGGGAATGGCTGGGAGCAGCAGCGCCTGGGCTCGGGCACCCTGCACCTCTCTGGGGCTGGTGAGGGATCTGCAGGGGCTGGGGGAGCCCAGGCCTGGCTTTGTTCCCAGCTCTGCTGCTGCCCAAGGTCCAGCCAAGTCACATGCCCCCCTACCTGCTGTGTATTCAGAGCATCAACGCCAGAGCCATGACTGCTTCTCACCAAGCCCAGAGCTCCTGATACCACCCTGCCGCAAGGGGAAATGTCAGCGCTGGCTACCAAGTCCTGCAGATTTCTCATAGTTGTTTAAATTTGGGGTTTTTTTTCAGGAACGGGGCAAAAAGCGACTCTAGAGGGTGGGAAGCCTTATCAATACCTCCTGGTTGCCTTTATTCTCCCTAGAAAACTTCGAGCAAGCAAAATTCAAGGGATGAACAAGAATTCAAGGAAGTGATCACAGCACCAAGCCTGCCAGAGGCTCAGGGGATACTTGGACAATGCTCTCAGGCACAGGGTGGGATAGTTGGAGTGTCCTTTGCAGGGCCAGGAGTCGGACTCAATCCTTGTGGGGCCCTTTCAGTTCGGAGTATTTCATATTTCTAATAAACTAAATTAATTGGTTTGCATTAATTTTATCAGCTGGTCTATTAGCTAGAGATTCCTCTTGCTCACGACTGTGAGACTCAGAGTAAAATAAGAAGTTGACGAACTTCATGGTGAGAAAAAAAATATAAAATCCAAACTTACTGCCTGATTTAACCTGGAAATTTATAAAGCAGCCACTGGCAGCAAAAGTCCTGGCTCCCTGCACCTCAGCTGCATCAGCCTGTTTGGGACCAACAGGGACAACAATTCCAGCATGGGCTGAGGGCATCTACTTCCAAAGGCATCAGCTTCCAAAACCAGTTTCTTTTAACAATAACTCAGTGGCTCTAAAGGCTGTTTGCCATCACTGCACAAAGCTTTCTCTCTCACATCACTGTCACATTACTGCAGAGATGCTCAGGAATGCTCCCCTTCTGTTACAACCCAGGAAAGAAATCAAAATTCACTATATTTATAAGGCTGCTGGGCTGCTTTGCCCAACTGCATTTTGCCTCAAGATATGGCACCTGCCCAGCCTGAGCAGCCTGTTAAAGTGGTTCATCCTCTTTTTGGGGACTTGTAGAGAAAAGGCTTTGTGTAAACATGCAATATTTACTCCCCAACATGCTGTAGTTTGGCAAGCCAGCTGCGCAGACTTGGGGCAAGCCATAAATTACTCACATCACTGAGTGGGTAAAAGCCTCAGACTCGCTGAGCCAGAATTCCCTGCACCAATGCCTCACAACAAATTATAAAATATAGATGTTTATGCTACATATAAAGTTTTCCCCCTCTTGCAAACGAGGCATTGAAAAGGCAGAGCATCAGCATACGGAAGGGATTGGGGATATGGAATCTGCAAATTGAACTGCAGGAGATTGGAATGAGATGAGCTTTAAGGCCCCTTCCGACCCAAACCAGTCTGTGACTCTGGGATATGATAAATGATAATAAAATTAATGAATGCAGAGACCAGCCTGGATCATGAACCCACACACAGCTCAGGCTGCTGCATCCCCCTTCACTGAGCCAAACTCCTCATGCCAAGCCCTCCAGGACCTCCTCTCACCAGCATTTTGGGGCATGCACCAGGAATAAGGGTGATTGTGCATCTAAATAACCTGCTCCCTTCCAGGTCTGCTTGGGAAGGAGGCTGCTGTGACCTGTTACCATCAAAGCGTTAACACCACCCCACAAAGAACTGTGTCTGCATAAAGGAGCATCAGAAACCTGCTCCAAATGATTGATTAAACCTTCCTGCCTGTTCAGCTGTAGCTCTGGGCTTTTCCATGCTGAATTAACCACCTCTGCTGTCTGCTGCCTGTTTGACACAGAATAAATGTCCTGCTGTTAGTGAGTACTTTTTTCCCCAGATCTCAGTACTCAAATGGCAAAGGAAGAGATCCAAAGTTTCTTTTCCAAACTCCCCTGCCAGGGATTAGCTCACCTCTGCATCCCATGGTTTGCATGGCATTAACCCATGGAGCCCCCCAGCCTTTCCCTAGGGAGCAGCAAGAAGAAAGATCCCACTGCTGCAGTAAGGGGAGAAAAAGTCATCTTTAAAACAGGATCCTGCTCCCCAAAACGGAACACTGAGAGATTCTCCCTCAAAATTAAGTTGCACTTTGGCTTTTATCTTTCCTGGAATCCCTGCTGCTTTGCAGATTGGGCTGGAAGATGAATCCAGGAGAACTGGGCGAAAACCTGGGAGCAGCTGATTTATACTTTGGCTGAAAGAGCTTTAATTCTCCCAGCCCATACACACAGCCCGTTCATTTGGAGGGAAAGAGGTAATTTAAAATATCTTTCCTAATGTCTGCTGGCAGAACAAAGATGAAGGCCTGTAAGAGATGATCAATGTTTAAGCCCATCTTCAAAGCGATTTGGGGAGCTGCTGAAGATAAACAAGCAATTGGGGCCCAGGAGCCAGGCTAAAAGCTGACAGAGAAATTGCTTTTTTCCAAGGCAAACAGAAGGCAAAGAATGGCTTAGTTCAGAGAGGCTGTGCTCACTCCCTCGTAATATGAGCAGGGTGAGAGACCAAATTTAATTTCTTCCTCACAACAACGTTAATTAAAATCATCTAAGCCCTCCCTGCCTCTCTCCTGCCACGAGGTGTGGTTGTGCTCACAGGAGGTATCAGCAAACTTGGCCTTATTACCATGGCCTCCCTGGAAATGCTGTTTATGCTGCAGTCAAATGGCTGGGGAGCCCAGCTGCAGGGAAGCACTCGGCTCCTCATTAACAGGAGAACACACAAATCCCACCTTTGACGTGCAGCAGTGGCAGCAGCCACTCCCCAAGCACTGGAGATGCTCCACAGCATCACCTGCACAGCATTTCCTGCCAGGGGAACTTCCCAAGGGGTGTTCCTCCTCACCCTCACCTGTGCCCTGAGGGTGCCAAGGTGCCACCAGAGATACAGGATGGACATTGGCTGCAGGACGTGAGCTGCACCAAGGGTTTTTCATCATAAACAAAAACTTCAGAGCCAGTTCCTTGACCCTGGACAAGGGCCTGGAGGGACAGGACACAGGGAATGGCTTCCCATTGCCAGAAAACAGGGTTGGATGGGATGTTGGGCAGGAATTGTTCCCTGGGAGGGTGGGCAGGCCCTGGCACAGGGTGCCCAGAGCAGCTGTGGCTGCCCCTGGATCCCTGGCAGTGTCCAAGGCCAGGCTGGACAGGGCTTGGAGCAGCCTGGGACAGTGGAAGGTGTCCCTGCCCATGGCAGGGGTGGCACTGGATGAGCTTTAAGGTTCCTTCCAGCCCAAACGATTCTGGGATTCTCTCAGAGCCATCACAGAGATGGGCAAGGTTTTACTGGCCTCTTGAAATGTGTGAGCCTAAGAGCTGCACGCTTTGGAGCAAAAGTTAAGAATTATAAATAAAAAAAATTAAGTTTAAATTACTAGAAGAGCTCAAGAGGATTTCTGCAGTGCTTAACAGCTTTTACCAACTCCAGAAGGAGCTTCAGGAGCTGTAAGAGCTCCAAGCATTGCAGATTGCTGCAGCACCAACAGAAATACCTGTTTGACAGCAGATACAGCTCCAGGGACAGGAACCAGGAGGTGCTGAACCATCAAACCCTCCCAGTGCTGCCCCTCAGCAGGAACACAGCTCAGGGCTCAGGCCAGGCAGCACCATCAGCTCTGCAAGGTCTGTCCCACAGCAACCACTGAGATTTTTCTAGATTTGAAAAAAAACAACTATATTTGAGCACCAGCCACCTGCAGTCGTCTACACAGGGGCCACATCCCGGGCCAGAAGAGTCACCTTGAAGTCCTGGCAAGCGTAGGATGTCACTGAAGGCCACGTGAAAGGCAACCGTGAACACTGAGGGCACTGACGCAGGTGCCAGTGACACAGCAGCCACAGCCAAAGCCACCCCCCTGCAGGAGAACTGGCAGAGCCAGTGCTCCCCACATCCTTCCAAAGGAACCTTTTCCCTCACAAATGCTCCCGAGACAGTTTTCCAAAAGAAAGTTTGCTAAAGACAGAAGGGCAGCACAAGATTTACACTAATGAAGACATCAAGAGCCTTGGCAGGGGAGATGTGCATCCACCTCCTCTGTCCACTCTGTGACCTTTGCCAGCCTATGAGAACTCGGGAATTCACACATTAAAACGAGCAGCAGTGGTTCCAGAACAAGTGTCCATTGCCACCTTCCCCTCAACACCTTATCTTGCAGCAATTGTGTTTCAGTGCCGGCAGGCAGAGCCCCAGGGGAAGGATGCTGTCCCTCCAGGGAAGGTGGCACAGAGCAGGAGCCACCGGGAACCCTGATCCAGCAGGAGAGGGAGCTGCACTGCCTCAGTTATTACTCTGCTCACACATTTAACCCGGCCATGCTTATTCTGCCTGTCCTAGCAACCCGAAAATGAGCTCACATTCATTCCCAGCGTGGCTGTATTTGTTGAAATGTAAGCTGCTTGCAAAAGCATCAGATAAAGCCGTGGCACTTCTCAGCTCCTTTTGTCTGGTACCATCCCCACATAGAGGTGATGCTGCAGATATCACCTGGCAGTCACTGAATTCACACAGACATAGCCCAGAGGTGCCCATCTATTTACCTCATTCTTGGTAGAAAAAAAACCCAGCAACCTGGCATTATGTTTTCTATTTTAAACCAGATCTTTTGGAACAAATTAAAAAAAAAAAAAAAGAAAGAACAGTTGTGCAACATCACTGGCAAAGTCTGTGCATGTTCAGTAAAGGAAATTCTCTGCTGCAGGTGCAGGGATGCTCCTGGAACAGAGCTCGGCATCCTGCTGGGCACATCCTGCCAGGAAGCTCTGGCAACAGAGGGGAAGGAAAAGCCCAGAAGCCCTGAAATCAGCTGGGGACCTCCCCTGCAAAGGCAAGGCCAAGTCTTGCCTCAGATCGCCAGCACCACTTGCTCTATACATCTGCAACACATTCTCAAGGCTCGCTTTAAAACAATAATAAAGTATTAGGATTATGAGGTGCCAGGGTGAGAACTGCAGGATCCAGCTGCTCCAAAAGCTGCAGCTCAGGAGGTGCCCCTGGAGAGGGTCCATCCAGTCCCACATCTCTTTGTGCTGGGCAATCCAAGAGCCCTCAGTGAGCAGGACAAACGGCATTGTTTGGGTGTTACACAAGAGCCAAAAAGATGACTCAGGCTGCCCTTATAGCCCTTCCCTGGCTACCCAGAGCCAGGGCTAAGGAATCAGCTGCTCCCAGGGAGAGGAGGGCTCCAGGGACACCTCCTGCCCAGGTGAGACAGCCCTGGCACTGCTCGTGCAGCCAGAGCTGCTTTCAGACAGTCACATTTTCAGACAAAACCTACTGTCGTTTCCTTCAAGAACACGTAGTCATTACAATACTCGCAGGATTTCACCTTTCTCTAGCAGGGAGTGTCTCGCTGGGAGCTCACAGCACTCCAGATTGCAGGCAGCACTTTTCCACATGCATGCTCCAACATCATCTGTTACATCCTGCACAATATTCCCCCAGCTCGGGCTCCACAGGAGCAGCTCCTCTTGTTTGCCCACAGCCTGGCAACACCAGGATCCTCTTTCTGATTGTTTCAGGCTGCAAGTAACATGAGAAGCCCCAAGAAAAGCTTTGGATTCACGATGTGCACGCAGGCTGGTCTCTGTGAAAGGAAACAGTCTTTGTTCACGGTTCGAAGCCTTGGTTTTGGTATTTCCAACATCTCAAATACTAAACCAGACACAGACAGATGTTAATTCTGCAGAGCACCCATCTAAGTCAACTCCTGCCTGGTATCACCTCAATTCTGCCTTTTATAAAGCACTTCCAAAGCATTTTCTGTTGGAGATGGAGCTGGCAGACACCTGACCTTCTCATTAAATGCACGCTTTCAGGTGACACCCCTTGGCTACTATTACTCACTGGAATTAAACAGGTACACCAGGACTAGTGGCAAAAATAAAAATAGACCCAGCTCTCGGCATGCCGAGGAAGGCAGCAGCATTCTGTGCACAACAGCAAAATCAACTTAATCACAAATGACAACTTCTGAAAGCCTTTACTTTGGCTTCATCCTTGGCATTTTTCTAGGCCAGCTTGAAAACAAAAGCTTTGTCTTCTTAAAATGCAATTGCCTGAGGCACCTCTAAAAAAAGTGACATAACTCAGGTTTGAAAAATGCCTCCTGGGTTTCAGATCCTCCTAAGAGCCTCTTTACTATTCAGCTTGATTGAGATTACCCAGATCAGCATGAACTCTGCAGATTTAGCCCCAGCTACCAGCACAGGTATAAAACCCACACATTTAGGATTATTTTTTTAAACTATATGATTAAAGCTCTACAGTTATAAAAAAGGAACTTGTTATTCTTGTTATTGATCTGAATGGTTGCTCCCTCCCTTTTCTCCAGCAGGTTTATAAACACTCTCTGATGACAGTTTATTCTGAATTTCACTCTGTTCAGCTTATTCCAGATTTTTTTTTTCCCCAGCCTGTTTTTCTTGCTCGGTATTTTCAACCTTTCCATCACAAACCTCAAGCTGTGAGAAGAAAGAGCAACTTGTTTTGGAATCAAAATCTGAGCCTAAAATTTGATTCTTGTTTCTTTTCCCCTGCACAAACCTTTTTTATTTCAGTAATTTTACGAGCAGTGACTTGGTGCTTCTGCAAATCCAGGAGCACAGCCCTGTGCCAGCAACTTAATGGCAGGGGGCAAGGAAGGAAAAGGTGCAATTCTCCAAGACAGACACAGCTACTTGCAATGTCTATAATTAACACCTTGGATAAATCCACAGTACCTTTAGCATATCACAGATTTTTATACCCATAGGCTGGTTTTTTTGAGCAGATACAAGTTTACTGCCAGGTCTGAAAACTCCTTATGCAACCACCAGTAAAGAGCTCAAATCAAAAGGAGTTTTGTTGCTTTTATTGAATAATTTGGGACAAGGAGAGCTGAAAGCTCTCTTGGTGATGGGAACACGTTAAGAGTCTTTTTCTGAATGATCAAGTCCCATCACTTATTCCACACAAACTGTTCTCTGTCAAGAGCTTTAATCCTCTCTTTTCAATCCCTAAATAAAACATCCTCCCCAAACTCACTGCCTATTATCTGCCTTTTCTAAAGAAAGTGGTTCTTAAGAGACACACCTTCTGCTTTGCCGCTCCCCTGAAATCCATCTCCAATATTAGACTGACAGAAGTGAAACAGCAGCAATCCTCCCCGGCACAGCGAGCTGGACGAATGTCTGAACACCCCCCTCCTGAAGGAAGCTCTCACACGCGCCCGAAAACAAGTCACAAAAACGCTTCCAGGAACGGGAGCAATACACCTTGTGACAAGCTGTCACCCACAGCAGGCAGCCCAGAAAGGGTGCTGCAGGGTCACCCATCGGAGGTTCTGCTCGTGGCACAGGCTCCTCAGCTCCCTGACAACAGCAGTCCTTCCCTTTCCACTCCATCCCTGCAGGCTCCTCATCCCGGAGCTCACTTAGAAACCAGGCTCCTTCCCTGTCCTTTAGAAGAAAACAATGCCAAGAGCCCAAATCCCAACAAACAGGAGAATAAAGGAGAGGGCAAAATGAAAGGGAAAGCACCATCTCCCACTTAACTGCTAAAGGGAGACCAAGAGTGGAGGCACCTGTGGAAGAGCTCAGCCTTGCTCCCCGCAGCAGGGACGATCCGGAGGCGCTGTGACTCAGCCCAGCCCTCCTTGGCTGATGACACGGCCAAGGAAAACAGGCTCAGCCAGGGTGCTGAGATCCAGGGCAAATGCCAAGGGCTTGTGCTGCCCCTGCCAGCTCGGGAAGGGCCGGCAGCAGTGGCCGACCTGTGCTGCCACCCTGGTCCCTCCCTGCCCGGCCAGCGCTGGCACCAGCCATCAGTCACCACACCAAATTTACTGGTGGGGGAAAGACAACTATTTCCTCAATATGAAATAAGAAAGGGTCTTTTCTTCTGGCCTTGAAAGTCAGCTCAAGCCAGTCGTGATGCCACTGACTTCTGTCTCCTCAAAAGCCCAAGCTCCCAGAGACCTGAGCAGCCGCTGGAGTGTGGGAAGGCTCCGGAGCTCCAGAGTAGCACGGGCTGGTTCCCAGCCCTTCCCCATGCCAAAACCATGGGAGAATTATACTCAGAAGTGGTGGAGTCACCATCTCTGCAGGGATTTAAAAGAGGTGTAGAAGTGGCACTTGGGGACATGGGTTAGTGGTGGGCTTGGCAGTGCTGGGTTAATGGCTGGACTCTAGGATGTTAGAGGGCTCTTCCAACCTAAATAATGCTAATTATTCTGGGATTCTGGGATTCTGTGCTGAAGCACTGCAGCAGGCACGACTGCGATGGGTCGTTCCTGCAGGTGGGCTCTTGCTCTTCAGGAGCAAGTCAGGAAAATAAAGGTGCACGTCCACCCTGTTCTCCATCCCGGCAATTTGTGTCTCAGCCGTCTGGGCTGTCTCACGAGGGAATCATCAGCCGTCGGACACCCTTCCAAAGGCACGGCCAGATCTGAATGTTTCACACCCACCAGAGCTGCTCTGGAGTAAGACATGGAGTTTTATACATCACCTCAAATCTATGGAATCACTAAGGTTGGAAGAGATCTCCAAAATCATCAAATTCCTACCTCTGACCAAGTCCCCGCATGCTCACTAAACCGTACGGCCGAGTACCACATCTGCTCGTTTTTACCATTCCCAAGGATGGTGACTCCACCGCTTCCCTGGGGAGCCTGTTCCCAAATACAACTCCCGACAGAAATCAGCAGCCCCAACATAATCGCGACACAGAAGGCTCCGAAGGCTCCGGCACCGCGCGCTGCAGCCCGCAGGGCTCCGCAAGGACCCGCGGCGAGCGGGGCGGCTCAGCGCCGCTCGGGCTCGATATTCCGCCTGTTTTCTCGCTACGAAACCGCTCCCGGCCGCCCGGGGCCCCTCTGGCACAGCAGTCGAGCATCTCCGGTTTGCAGGAGGCACAAAGTACCCCGCGATCGCGCGGTCACACCGCGGACATCCCTCCCAAGTGTCCGGCACCCGCGGAGGGCTTCAGCCCCGGAGCCATCGCCAGCCCCGGCGGGGTCGGACCCGCCCGGCAGCCGCTTCCAGGCGCGGCGCTTCCCCATCCCGCGGGCGCCGGCATCTCCCCTTCCCGTTAAACGGCGAAAACGTGCATCAGGGGCGGAAAAACCTAACCACACACAAGAAAACCGGCGGGGAAAGCGAAGATTGAAAGGAGGAAAAAAAAAAAAATAAAGCGGCACTAAGTCACTGGCAGGGGGACCCGCGCTGCCAGCACGGACCGCACGCTCCGGCTGGCGGGAGCGGCCCCCCGGAGCAGCCCGGGGGAAGGGGCGGCGGCACTCACCGGGCAGGTCGGTGCCGGGCTGGTCGGTGCCGGGCAGGTCGGTGCCGTGCGGACGGAGGGCCAGGCCCGCCCCGTCCCGCCTCGCCCGCGGGAGCCGCCGGCTCAGTGCTGCGCACCGCCCCGCGCCGCGGCTCCTTCCCGCCGACCGTACCACGGCTCCGCGCCGGGGGGGACACGCGCGCCGCGGAGAGGCCACCCCGCCGCTCGCCGCCCGGCCTCGCTGCCGCTGCGGCGCGGCCCGCACCGATCCCACCTTACGAGGCTGTGCCGGGCAGGGCCGCGCCGCCGGGGCTCGGCCCGGGGCAGAGCCTCTCGCCCCGCACCGCCCGCTCCCTCCCGCTCGCCTGCCCGAGCGGTGGAAGAGTCCAGAGCGGGGCGGGCGCGGGCGGGGCCGGCGCGCGGGGCCGCTCCGGGCGCGGGTCCCGGTGTGGGACCGACGGGCCGGCCGCGGCGGGGCCGGGCTGCTCCCGGGGGTCGCGGTGTTGGTGGGTGGGTCCCGGCCCCGGGAGCTGCAGAGCAGCCGCTCCCAGCGCTCGCACCGGCACCGCTCGCTCTTTGCCTACACCCGGTTCACCGGAGCCGCAGCCGAAGTTCGCACCGCGGCGTCCCCGCTGAGCGCGGAGCGGAGCGCGGCCGCTCTGCCCCGGGGGCTGTCGCTAGCAGAGCGGTGCTCAGCTCGGCTGCTCCATTCTGTGTCCGCCTGCTCCTGGCACTCACCGGGAAGAAAACGGTTCTCTTGGGAAAATGATGTTTCCTGACCGAAATTAACGTCCGGCGTCCCGTCAGTGTCCGAACGCTGAGGGGCCCGGCGCTAGAGGGACAGGCACACGCGGAGGTGTGCGGGGAGCAGCGCCGGCGGTGCTGGGGACAGCATCAGCTGGAGGTGGCACACGGGTTCCACAGGCTCCCGCCGTGTGCTCCCCGCTCACGGCAGCGGTGTTCAGGTCACAGCAATGCAAATAATTTAATGCAGCCGCTTTCGACAGCCTGTTAGAGGAGGGCAAGGGCTCACCAGCAGGAGCGACCCAGCACAGAGGCATAAATCATAGAATCACCATCAAGTCCAGCCATTATCCCAGCACTGCCAAACCCACCACTAACCCATGTCCCCAAGTGCCACATCCTCACAGCTTTTAAATCCTTGCATTGATGGTGACTCCCCCCCACTGCCCTGGGCAGCTGTGCCAGGGCTGGATAACCCTTTCAGTGAAGAAATTTATTCCTGTTACATATCTGGGATAGTGCCGCAGCACAAATGATTAATTGACACTCACGGCAAATCCCCCTGAAGTTTTCCCCACTGATCCCAAGAGAATTATATTGGTATTTAAGTGACCAGTTGCACAAAACTACCCAACATAGTGTTGATTCCTGATGGGACTGGTGGGAGTGTTGAGGTGCTCAGAAGATACCTCTGAAGGTTGGGTAAAGACCCCTTAGTAAGGTGAACTCTCCTGCCAACATCAAGACCTCTCTGGCTGTGAGCTGGAGGCAAGAACTCGGTACCTACCAACCCAAATGTGAGCAATTAACTGGCTTTTTCAGCTCAATTTTTCTTGGGCAGCTCATGGCTGACAGAGGGCAGGATAAGATTGGATATTAGGAAGAAATTTTCCCCTGGGAGGGTGGGGAGGCCCTGGCACAGGGTGCCCAGAGAAGCTGTGGCTGCCCCTGGATCCCTGGCAGTGTCCAAGGCCAGCTTGGACGGGGCTTGGAGCAGCCTGGACAGTGGAAGGTGTCCCTGCCCATGGCAGGGGTGGGATGGGATGAGCTTTAAGATCCCTTCCAACCCAACCCATTCCATTATCCCATGATATGCCCTCCAAGCTTCAGTTTTTCACCTACACCATGGGCTTTCCCTTGGCAGCATTGAAAGCCACATCAGCTTCCTGGTGGAATACACTGTTTTTCCATGAACGCCAAATCCCCCAGTCTGACACAGGATGTTGCTCTCCTTCTCTTCTCGGAGAACAATGTCCTCTTTGGGCTTGGCTTTCCATGTAAATCCCCCCTCAGAATGAGATCAGACAGGACAGGACATCACAGCAGTGCTGTGATCAGGGCATCAAAGTGCCTCTCCTGTGGCATCTCCCGGTTTCCTTCCAAATTCTAATTCCCACAGAGCTACACAACAGCATTTCAGAATCATTTAGTGATGTTTTCCCAGTGTTGGAACATTCAGAGCTTTCACCAAGTTTTTCCACCCACCAAAGCCCCAGGAATGTCTGTAAACTTGTGCAACAGCAGGTGCTTCTCTTTTAGTCCGAAATAAGTTTTCATCAAGCCCTGATTTTCTTTAGAGTCCTATTTATTGTTGCTTAACAATCACTTGAAAGTCTATGGGTGGGAAGCAATACAAAAGCATCTTTCATTATTCATTAAGGACAAGCGATGCCGGGCTTTTGGAAGGAAATAGAATGTACACAGACTTTTCTGCATTTAAAACAATTATTTCTTATTAATAACCCCGCAGAAAGGTGCCCTGCGGAGAGTTTGGGTGTTTTGAAGTTCAGTCTCTTGATCACAAAAAGAGTTTTTCTTCCCCTGTGACATTCCTCAGCAGAGATCCTGGGAAATGTTTTGTCATTTTTATTTTGAAAAAATTATTAGGTGATTATTTTTGGGGGTGTCCCTTTCCTGGGATGGAAAATAAGGTGGTGCTAATTGTGGAGATCAAGACCTGATCTCCATGAGAATCTGTCATGAGAATAAAAAGCTGCAGCTACAGAGCAAACCTGCAGCAGGTTTGGGAAGGGGATTGGGGAGCTACAAGATCCCAGGAAAGCTCAGGTTGGAAGGGGCATTCAGGGTCTCATTTTGAGGGTGCATTTTGTCCCCTTCCCAGGTCATTGCTATGGCTATTAGGGCAGGTCCCAGGAAAGACCCCTGAGGGGTCTAGCCCTTTGTAACTGGCACCCAGGTAGAGTCCAACCCATCCCTAATCTCCCTGGAGCCCAGGTCTTATCCAGCCTTTACAAAGCCACCCATCTGGACTGTGAGGTGCTGACTTGGAATGCCAGGATCATGTGGGACACCACACCAAAGCCCTTCCCAGCACCAAGGCCCCTGGGGTGGTGTGGGATTCCATGTGAGGAGCCACAGAAGATGCTCCTTATCAGCCTCATCCCAGGAAAAAGTGGACGGGGACCTCCAACCTGCAGAGCTGAGGATCTGCTGTTCCAAGTCCCTTGATCAGCCCTGAACAGTCACACTCTGCTCTGAGGCTGAAGAACCACACAGAACAGTTTTGCTGAGGTCCCCGTGGTGAGGAGGAGCTCCAGAGCATGGCCCAGCTCCTCTGGCTGTGCCTTCTCATTGGATCTGTCCCTCCAATCCTGAATAGGTGTCCTTGAGGCTGATGGAAGGTCCTGGGAAAGTCAACGCAGGGCTGTGCACAGAGTCCCCCATTACCAACACCATCCCCAGAAGAGGATCCATGTGGTGGGGAGCTGGTTGCAGAGCCCCACTGCCAGCAGAGTCTGTCTATGCCTCAGTTTCCCTCAGTTTGTCCCCTCCCTGCCATCTCCTGCCCCTGCCTCCCTGCTTGGGAAAGTGGGGCAAACCAGACTGGAGGTGATGTCTGTGGGGACTTGGGACCATGTGGGGGCTGGGGGTGCCAGCCCAGCTGGAAAGGGGAGAGTGTGGGGTCCTGCCAGGCTGGGAGAGCCTGGAGGGTCCATATGAGGATGGCTGAGATCACTTGGTTTGTTCAGCTGGAGAAGAGAAGGCTGAGGTCAGACCTCAACAGGGTCTGCAGCTCCTCCTGAGGGGCAGCTCCAATCTCTGCTCTCTGTGACCAGGGACAGCACCCAGGGAACGGCTGGAGCTGTGCCAGGGGAGGGTCAGGCTGGGTATCAGGGAAAGAAAGGTTCTTCCCCCAGAGGGTGCTGGGCACTGCCCAGGCTCCCCAGGGAATGGGCACGGCCCCGAGGCTGCCAGAGCTCCAGGAGCGTTTGGACAGCGCTGCCAGGGATGCCCAGGGTGGGGTTGTTGGGGTGTCTGTGCAGGGCCAGGGGTGGGACTGGATGATCCCTGTGGATCCTTTCCAGCTCGGGATTTCCATCCTGTGATTCCATGACAGCAGGGCTGAGGGCAGAGCCCCTGCTTGGGGATTTCCCTGGGGCCATGGTGCAGCTCCCAGAGCTCCTCTGAGGGGTCACTGCCTAAAGAAAGCATGTCCACCTGTGAGACCCTTCCCTGGCTCCTAATTTGATAGTGAGAATCTGAGAAGATGACAGGTCCTTTTCATTCTTTTTATTGACATGTTTGTCCCAGACACTGCGTGTGGCTGGACCCTTTAGACATTTAACCCTCTCACCCTTCCCTTCCCATCACCCTGTTTTCAATCTTCCACATTTAATTTTGTGCTGGGAGATAGAGTAACACCAGTGGGTTTCTTTTCTCCTTTATTTTTTTTCCCCCTCTGTTTTAATGAATTTTTCATTTTGTTTCACTGGTACAGAAAGAATAACAATGAAGCAACAGTGTCAACATAGAAAGAATTTTCTCCAAAATCACACCGTGGCCAATCTACAGCAGCAATAATAGATCTTGTGAATCCCACTGAAGGGAATCATAAGTGGAAGGGCTGGGGGGTGCAGATGAAAGGCTCTGAACTAATTTGTGCTTTCCACACCACGAAACCCCATTCTAAGGAGCTGTTTAAGAACAAGAAAAAAAAAAATCAAATAAAAAAGAGCACTCTGCCAAAGCAGATTTCTAATAGGAGAGGAACAAGAAATACACAGGTGCTTTGTGACGTTTAAAGAAAATAAGTTGCCTAAAAAGGCAGCTTTCTCCATCTCTGTCTCCTGGGAGATGACCGGGATGCTGCCAGGAGCTGGGATCACATCTGGACAGAAGAGGCGTTGGAATTGGGCTGGATTTGCTGTCATGCCAGACTCCTGCTCAGCAGTGGCTGCCCCAGTAATGGGTCTGCTTCCCAGTCTGAGCAAGGTTCTCCTTTTATATTTGTTGTTCTTTCCAGGAGGTGTTAACACCAATTTATGAGCTCAGTGGGATGACAGAGCCGGGTGAGCAGTGCTGACCTTGGAACTCACCTCTCTCAGATTTCTTTTTCCACCCCATCTCAAAATCAGTCTAAAAGCAATAAAAGGATGTTGGAAGGGGGGGAGCTGGGGCTCATCCACTTCATGCTCCCGCAAGGAGGGAAAATTCTGGGAACATGATCTCAAAAAGCAGATGCCTCGCGGGTGGCTGTATCCGTACCGCTGCTGTTTCAGGAAGGGCTGCATGTTTCCCCTCAGTCTCCTGCCTGCAGGAGCTCCTGCCAAAGAATCACAGAATCATGGATCAGAATATCCTGGCTGGAAGGAGCCCCCAGGATCATCCAGTCCAACCCTTGGACAGCCTGTCCAGGACACCCAACAATCCCACCCTGTGCCTCAAAGTGTTGTCCAAACGCTCCTGGAGCTTTGGCAGCCTTGGGCCGTGCCCACTGCCCTGTGTATATCCAGGTGCCTTTTCTTCCAGGATCTGCACACTGCATGCAGTTGAAAATGTGCTGAAAACAAAACCTGTGCTTATTTTCGTATGTTTTTCTTACTGTTATGTTGAGGAAATCAAAGATTTGCTCCTAAGCACTCCCTTCACCTCACCAGAGTATGCAGTGACTCACAGGCCCTGAATGGGAGACAGCACAAACAGGATTCTCTCTGAAAAGACAGAAGAACAATCCATGTGTTGGGGAAGGGGGAGCAAATGAAGAATATCACTTCCAAGGATCATTAAAAATAAACCAATTTGCCTGAAGTGTGGTGGTTAAACAGCACTGGCACAGGGTGCCCAGAGCAGCTGTGGCTGCCCCCTCCCTGCAAGTGTCCAAGGCCAGGTTGGAGCACCCTGGGATAGTGGAAGGTGGGGCTGGAATGAGGTGATATTTTGGTCTCACACAACACAACGCATTCCATGATTCTGTGATTTTCTTCCTGAAAACAACACTGTGTCTGTCAAGGTACCTTTTGGCCCAGAAATGCTGCCCAGCTCCAGCAGTGACACTGTTTATGAGCTACCAAGTGAAGACGACTGCTTTAAATGAGTGTCCTGAGGGAAAGGAGCAAGGACACTGATCACACAGGGCCACCCTGCCCAGGTAGCTCCTCGTCCCTCAGATGGTGCCTGGGCACAAGCACCAATAAATCTGCCACTGGCTGGGTATCAGCAGCCTTTCCCACATCGACGTTTCCTCTGTTTGGTTCAAGTGCCTGACAAATGAAGGAAGCACAAGAACAATAAAGACTAAATCTTATCTTAATGGCCTTTCATTATTAACTGTCTCCAGATTTATTTGTCACTGAAGGAGGGGGGGAGTGTGCCAGGCACCACTGGCATGAGCCCAGGCGAGGTTCCTGCCTTTCCCCAGCTGTGTGATTTCCACCAGTGAAATCTGGCTCTGTGGTTTGTTTTTTTCAACACCTACACTGCCTATAAGGAAACTCTGTCCACGTGCTCCTCCCACCATCTGATGGCTCTTGGCCTCCAGATCCTTTTCTTCTTGGATCCCCCTGGGATGGCAGTCCCGTGGTGAGGCAGAGACAGGGACCAGCTTCTTGTCCCAGGCTGCTCCAGGGAAAATGGAGAAGTGGGGGCTGTCCAAGCTGGAAAAGAACAACACTGAAGAGCTGGATAATCCAATTCCCCACCAGGATGTTTCCCACTGCCTCTGCCATGCTCCAGGAGAGGGATGTGGATCCAACGATAGATTTATTCTACAGCACTTTCCTGCCTTCCTGTGCTGATGCCTGAGGATTTTAGCTTTTATATCTCTCATATATTTGTGATCCTGCAGTTCTTTAGTGTGTAACTCTAAACTCCATATGCAGTGTTAGCTGCTGTTCTCCCATCTGGGTCAGACAAAACAATTCCTCTCCAGGCCTGGGAATCAAGGACACCTGACTGCCTCAGGCCCCGAGAAATGGGAACAGCAGAGAGTTGGGGGGGAGCAAACTTGGGGTGAACGACTTCATCACCTGAAGCTGTAATTGGAGGATTAACCCCCGATATGCAAACGGACCAAAGCTAGAAAAGTATGAAAACCAGTGACCCCATGGTCCATTCTGGGTGCAGCCCCTGGGGGGGCTTTGTCTGCCCTGAATGTACCTGAAGGCCCTTCAATAAATATAACCTCTTTTACTCTCTTAATTTTGCCTGGCCTCTGCTTTTAGGTAGCCCCAGAAGGCATCAGTACCACCAGACACCTGCCCGGTGAAACTTGGTGTTTCAAAGGATTTCTTTCCTAGAAAAGCTGTCAAGGTGCTGCTCACTGGCAGCTCCTGTGGGTGTGCATTGATAAATGAATCCAGCACCATGGGAGCTGCTGGGGAGTGGGGGAAGGACCAAACCTTCACCTGAATAGGAAGGAGAAACATGGGGGGCAGTGGGTGGGGGAGAGGAGGAGTCTGGCAGCAGGGTCAGGGTGCTAAACCTGAGCCCAGTGACCCTGCCTGGCAGGAGAACAGCAGCAAAAAAAGACAAATTCGAAGTGGCTTGGGAAACACAGATCAATCCCTTTGCAGACCCAGCCAGTGCCTCCCAAACCATGTGGTGTTTCTTCCTGCTGGAAGCGTGGGATCATTTCTTAGGCAGATCTTAATTTGTGTGTCCTTTAGCACTTTTCCCTAAAAAGCCCCAAAAGGAGAGTTTCTGCTGAAGCTGCCATCCAGGAGTTCCCCTTCTCAGCTGGAGCACATCCACTTCTCCGAGAGCTGCTGTCATTAGGTGCCCAGGCTGAAATCCCACAGAAATGCTTTAATTAAAACGAACATTAAGAGCTCACTCATTCAAGCCAAAGAACATTAGGAGGAATTTAAATGAAGAGATTTTTAAATCTGTGACATTTGTTCTAATGAGAAAACACTTTCTAATCCTAAGTGTCTCCTAATTCAAAACAGATTGGAGAGACTGCAAGTGAAAACAATTTTTTTTTCCTCCCAAAAACACGTCCTGTAATTAGTAGACCTAACTGGAAAATACCATTTATCTTTTCCCTACAGCTTCCATATCAGCTTGGAAGCAGGAGGTGAAATGCAGTGTGTGAAAGCACCCACATGTGTCTGTGTTTTGTGTTAGGACAGGTAACAGAACTCATGGAAATTTCCACCACATCAATCCCAGCAGCTGGGGGGGAAACCCATACAGAGGATGCAGGATGCTCCTGATGCATCTGATGAAAGGGATATTGCTGCATCCAGGGGCTGGATGCTGAGGAGGGGCAGGGAAGCAATCTGTTTGCAGCAGAGGAAAAACATCCGGTGATTTGCCGGAGTGGGACTATTTTCGTCTGGAAACACTGAGATAATGAGATGTAAAATAACAGCAGAAAGAAAAGTGTGAAGCCTCAAATGAGAGTAACTTGGGGATGCAGCAAACCGTTTCAGGGGGGTTTAGACAGATGTTAGAGAGGTGAAATACAATCCGTCCTCTTTTGTTTTAATCATGGAAGAGATGGCAGGAAAACTAGAGGATCCTTAATTTTCCATGTGTTTCACAAATGAAAGTCCTGCATGGTGGAAGGTGACTTGTCCTGCTCCTCCCTTGCTTGCCTTTTCTTTGGGAATATTGCCCTCAGCATAAAACAGTAAGGCAGGAAACCTCCTGGCTACTGCTGCAACTTTCGGGGAATTACAGACATCCACAGTCCATAAGGACTTTATCCTTTTCCCTGGGAAAAAAGAGACTTGACTGTACCAACAGAAATCCTTCCACTATCAGCAGTCCTCAGCTCTGCTTGTCCCTGCGTGCTGGGACAGTGCCCTGCTGGTGACAGCTCCTCTGTGCCAGCGCTGAGCAGGATCCTCTCTGCTCGGGGCCCTCTCAGGCAGGGCAGGGCTGCTCCACAAGCAGAGCATCCTCCCCGAGCCAGCGCCTGGGATTTGGGAATGAGGACACAGTGTTCTGGTGCCTCCAGCAAATTCGACAGGCATCAGCCTGGATCCAGCTTCCCACCTCCTTCACACTTTGCAGAAGTCGGCTCCAGAGCTAAAATTCACCGTCAGTCTTACTCCTGTAATGGTGCAAGCAAAAGGATCTGGATGCAAAGACCCAAGTTCTGGATCGGGATGTTTGTGGCATTATCCATCTTTGGTTCCATGCACAGCATTAACTTCCTGAACAAAGAACTTGATCCTATTTAAAATCCAGATCTGCCTGGTTGCTGGGATGGAGTGGAGGATCATGGATCATGTTTGCCTTGTCTCCTGCTGGCTCACTGTGAATCCATGAGCACAAATAGCAGCACAATTCCCAGGAAACCACCCACTTTTAAGCTTGTATTGGTAACCCTGTGAAAGTGTCTTTGTGTTCATCCTACTGAGGATTCACTCTGGAAACATGAAACACTTTACCTAAGAGCCCAATTAAACCAGCTTGGGCTTTAAAGCTTGGGTACTCAGAGCCATCTTCTTGAAAGAGTAATCCTGAGCTGGCATAAATGGATACAAATCAATGAAGATCAAGGGACTGACACCCAGTTATGCATACTGACAACCCAACTTAGATCTTAGTAAATCACCTCAAATTCTGTGCAAAAACTCAGAGCTGCTCTGAAACACCTGCAAACACAGAGACAGAAAATACATCCCTTATTTCAGGGGAATTCATTTGCTGGAAATATGGAGCTCCTCAGGTTCTGAGTGCAGAATTCGTAAACGTAAAGCATTTGAAGCAATTTGCCAGTTTTGACAATTGGGCCTCTTAATCCTGCCTGTCCCCTCTGAGATCCCATCTGCATCTTTAGGCAGTTTTGTAGCTCTTTTAATCTCTCCTCCTCCTCCTCCTGCTTGGACTCTTTGTCACCATGGATGACCCACCATGAATAAAAGATTAGAATGTGCCAGATTCAAACGAAACCTTTGCTTCTGGGGTCCTGAGCTGCAGGAAAGGGAGGCTGCCGAGCCTGGAGGGTTCATTTCTCGTCTGGATCGTGTGGCTGCGCTTCCAGTCACCTCCTGGTCCAGGCTGAGAAGATAACGCTTCATCTGTGAGACCTAACAGGGCCGATGCTGTGAAGGCTGTCAGTTCTGGGTCTGTTTTCAAAGAGATAACAGGGCCTGTCACCAGCAGGGCCACAGGAAGAGGGATGAAGGCTACAGATGATGGGTAAAGGCCCTAATGGTGGCCAAAGGAAAAAAATGAGGATCTAAACCTTGAATTTCTGCTCAGGATTTCATGGCCCATTCTGCTCCAACCCTGCACCTGAATGCATGGAAGGGGTCAGCTTGTGCCAAAGTGGTGCTGGGCAGATCCTCTCCTTGGATTCTGGTACTTTCAGTGGGGTTTTGCTCAGTTTTTGCCACGTTGAGAACTTGGACAGGCTTCAGCTTGGTTCAGCTTCCAGGGCAGCAGTGGAGGGGAAGGTGCTGATCTCCTCTTTCAGGTGATACCAAACGAGGAGATGGAATGAAGCTGCCTCAGGGAAAGTTCAGGTGGGACATTGGGGAAAGGTTCTTTCTCCAGGGGCTGGTTGGTTCCTGGAACAGGTTGCCCAGGCAAATGGTCATGGCAGAGCTTGCCAGAGCTCAAGGAGCGCCTGGACAATGCTCTTAATCCTCAGTTTAGTTCTAGGTGTTCCTGTGAGGAGAAGGGAGTTGCTGATCCCTGGGGGTCCCTTCCAGCTTGAGACAATCTGAGATCCTATGAAACTCCTGAAAAGCACCTGCCTAAGAAACCTGCCTTGAGGAGAAGAGATTGAGAGGTCTTAAGGCCACTTTGGCCAACCCTCCTGATGGTTCATCTCCCTTTTAAACACGTGCCTTGATTCCTCCAGACATTGTTCATCTCTCTGCTGTGCTGGAGTGGCCTCCAACACCCCCCTTTTCCCTGTGAGAGCATTTCCCCCACAACCAGATGCCCCATGAGCATGGGCACCACCCAAACCCACAGGCCCTTACAGCCCCACTTCAGAGCACTTCTCCCATCTTTAGGTCATTCCTGCGCTCTTCTCCAGGCACAACCTCCCCTCCAAAAGCCTTTTAATCCCCCAGCATTGGTGCTGGACCTGCTGCTCCTTGGAGAGCTGTGCACAAACAAACTGAGCCTGGCTGCTGCCCTGCTGAAGCTCCCAGGGATCACAGTGTGAGGAGATAAGAACTGATTTTGAACAAACTGATTTTTTATCAGTTGGAGGTCCGATTTTATGGTCTGATACTTTCTCTGGCAGCATCTGTATGGAAATACCAGGACAGCTTAGGGGCTGTGGTGGCACTCCAAACAAACAGGGATGGCAGAACTGGGTCTGCTGAAGGGAGACATAAATGAAATTCACCTTCCAGCATTCACTGCAAGTGAAGCTGATCTGCATTTCTTATACCAAGCAAAGGCTACAGCTCGGATGCTAATTTTATCTTGCTGGCTTTGTAGTGTCCTTGATCTTCAAGAGAATTCAGAATAACATGGAGCAAATGTATAACTAAGTCATTTTAGAGAAGGAGCTGCAAAGTGCATCACTCTGCTCAAGGGGAAACAGCTTCTCTGCTAAACACAGAGTATGAAATCAGATCATGCTGGCAGAACAAATGGGCTCTTTACTCCTCATCCTCCCAGCACAGCTCTTAGGGAGCTCATTCTCTGTTTGCCCTCCAAACCCATTCCGGTGGGAATGTGCAGGAAGGCCAAGCCCACCCTCACCTCCTCATGGCTTGTGAGGGATTGTGACAGATTGTGAACCTCCCCTGACACAGCTTCATTCCATCTCCTCGTTTGGCATCACCTGGAAGTGGAGATCAGCACCTTCCCCTCCACTGCTGCACTGGAAGTTAAACCAAGTTGAAGCCTGTCCAAGTTCTCAAAGTGGCAGCAACTGAGCAAAATCCCTTTGCTCAGCAGACACAGGTGATTGATGAGACCAGGAGCACTTAGTGCTAAACACTGGGCAGAGTTATTGCAAGGGACCCTCTCCACTGCTGTGAACACCCAGCCCCAGCGCTGGGGCAGGCAGGGCTGCTCCTCTCTCCAAAGGCAGGCACACACCTCTGGCAGAGCCCAGGAGAGGAGGAGTGGGGACACAGACAGTGTGTGCTGGCCTGGCTGGGGGCATTTGCACGGGGAGGGGAAGCACAAGCCCGGGAGAGGTGGGCTGGACTGCTTGAAGCCCTGCCAAGCTGCCAGTGCAGCTCCCGGGATCAAAGCCTGGGCTCCCCTCCCTCTGCGGAGTTCCAGTTGAGGCAGGAGTTGAGCAGGAGCTCCAGGGCTCCATGCTCTGCTCCAGGAGCAGGATCAAGCTGTGCTAAACCCACTGTCCAGATACATCTGCTGGAAAGGTCCTCAAGGCTTTGGGGGAACAGCATGGGCTGGAACAGCTGTACCTGGCCAGGAAGCAGGCAGAGGTCACCTCGGGGCAGGGGACTTCTTTGTCCCTCAGTGCAGGAAGAAAGGAGGGCTCAGACACCAGCCCTCCCACGCAGACTTTGCTCCCCAGGGCAGTGCCTGCCACCAAGGAATACTGAACCATTCCCCATGGAAAGCAAATGCTTCCCTCTAGGCTGCTCTCCAGCCATGGGCCCTGCTTAGCCTCACCCCAAATGTCACCTTACAGGCGAGCTGGGGAAGAGCCTGCTGTGCCAAGCAGCAGTGGCAAAGCCTTCCCAGGAGCTGCCACAGCTCTCCCAAATTCTTTTTAGTCTGTCCCAGGCAGAGCTGTCTGGCAGGGAGGAAAAAGGATATTTCTCCATATAACAGGGAAGCATTCTTGTCTTTCACTGTTACCAAACTCCAGAGAAGTCCTCCTTTGCCAGGTGAGAGGTGTAGGGGTGCTGGAGTGGTGCTGCAGAGCCGGCACAGCCCTTGGAAGGGGCAGGAAGTCTCTGGGCAGACAATTCTCACAGCAGGGATGCTGTGGGGATACCAGGGCACATCCTACATGTCTTTTCCAACTCCTACTAAGCAAAAAAGGAGGAAAATGAATGTCAGGTCAGGCTCCAGAGAGCTCTTCTGGAGGGAGGTCAGAGGACAGAGATGGATGTTCTTTCTCACCACTCTCCATGTTCACCTCCACACTTATTTTCAGGACACAGGGTAGAATTCCTGGGGTGTCCTGTGCAGGATGATCCCTTTGGGTCCCTTCCAACTGGGGATATTCTGTGATTCTCTGAGGTTATTTGCCCCTCATCCTCCCTCCTCAGCCAGGGTTGAAGTCTCACAGCCTCATCGCATCCGCTCCTTAAGGATTAGTCAGGACACATCCTTGTGAAGGTGAATACAAGGAAGGATTTAACCTGATGGCACCACAACCTAATCCCCCACCCCTGCAGAGCCAAAGACATCAGCTGGAGCCAGTGGAAGCAGGACATCTGCAAGGGAATTTAGACTCTGCTCCCTGCCTGTATTTTTTTCCAGTTGGAGATAGATAAAGTGAAAAGAAACCCCAAAACCTGGAGAAGCAGCTGAATTGAAAATAAGAAATGAGCTGTGGTATTTGTTTTCTTTGCTTGGATTTAATACTTCTTGCAATGAAGTAGTGAGAACCAGATCCTCTGCTCCTGAACTCCTCGTGCCAGCCCCACAGCTCTGCCCTGTGTGCCCCCTATGTGCTCTCCTATGAACCCCTGCCATGGACTGGGACCCTGCACACAAATGCTGAAGGTGAACGATGAGAGGTGCTGAACTTTTCTCTTTCTTGAGCAAATTTGGCCTCCAGTCCCTTTCTCCATCCTCTCTGTGCTTTCATTAAGTGTTTCCCTTATTTTCAGAGCAGGTGCTCGCTCCTGTTCTTAATGAACCTCTCTGCTCACTTGTAAACAAGCCCTTTATTAGCTCCACAAGCATGTGCTTGTTTCTATTTATACCTTTTCCATATCAATATTTGAAAGCACACTCCCCTACGCTGCATTCTTTCTCCGTGCCCTTTTCCATCCCTGCTGCCTCTTTCCCTCTTCTTTCTCTCCCAGGTTCATCCAGGCTGATTTAAATCAAACCTAGAATTTACATTTCCTTTGTTGGCCTGAATTAAATAATTGGGAACTTTGTTTCTGAATGATTTGCATTCGAAGACATCTCCATATCCCTGTAGAGGTGTCATCCTCTGCATGAACTGGAAGTAGGTGGGAAGTGAACACCTGAATCCTCCAGGCATTCTTCTGAGTGCCTGCTGTCCACCTGGCTTTGGAGAGAGCTACACACCTATTTATGTACAGGATTTATAGGGATGGGGCACCTCTCCTATGAGGAAAGGCGGAGAGAATTGGCCTTGTCTGGCCTGGAGGAGAGAAGGCTTTAGAGTGATCTAATTGTGGCCTTTTGGTGCCTAAAGGGACTCCAGGAGAGTTGGAGAGGGACTTTGAACAAAGGTCCGGAATAACAGGACAAAGGGGAGTGGCTTCCCACTACCAGAGGGCAGGGATGGATGAGATACTGGGAAGGAATCCTTCCCTGTGAGGGTGGGGTGGCCCTGGCACAGGGTGCCCAGAGCAGCTGTGGCTGCCCCTGGATCCCTGGCAGTGCCCAAGGCCAGGTTGGATGGGGCTTGGAGCAAGCTGGGATAGTGGAAGGTGTCCCTGCCCATGGCAGGGGTGGGATGGGATGAGCTTTGAGGATCCTTCACACCCAAACCATTCCATGACTCTCTGCTGCTACACCTTGTATTTTAAATTCCCATCTTATTAATACCAGGAATTACTGTTCCAGTGTGGAAACCTGTGAAAACAGGAGCTGCTTCCCCTCTCCCACCAGCTGTACCCAGGGACAAGATTTCAGCTCCTCCACCTCAAGAGCTGGGGGCAGCTTTGTAATGTAAATAGGCACTTCTGGTATTTTTCACAAGCACCTGCTTTATCCCGCTGCCTAATGAGAGCCTGGACAGAAACGCAGTGAAAGCACACGAAGGTAAGACTGCCATTTAAGCTAATTAACAGCAAATTAAATTAAACTGACACACACATATATTTTGGGCTCGTGCATCTAACAGGAGGCAATGCTGCAGAGGTTTCATTATTCACATTTCCCATCACTTGCTTTTTTTTTCCCCCCAGCACCTTCCTACCCAATTACCTGGGGAAGGGAAAGGGAGAAAGACACTAAAGCCAATAAGATAATTCTCATTTACATAAAAATTTTTCTGCGTTGTGCTTAATAGTCTGCGAGTAACTGCAGAAGAATATATAGTCCATTCTTTAAAAAGCTCCAGTGCACTAATTGAAATTAAATTACATGGAACCCAGTGTCTGGCTCCTGCTCATTGGGAGATAATACACAAGCCCCAGCTTTATGTGTTACTATTAATACTGATGGATGAAACACTGGAGTCACCACAGAGCCACTTCCCAGGTGCAATTCCCCTTCCTCCAGCTCTAGGGGAGCCTAAACTGATGGGTTTTTCCCCATGAATATTCTTCGTTTGCTGCAGGCAGGGCTGTGATCCCTCGGCATTCCAGACATCCAGCACTGCAGGTTTGGGTCCCTTTGCTGCATTAACCCTGGGTAATGCCACTGCAGCCTTTCCTTCACGTTCCTTTGCATCTCTCACAGCTCAATTAATCCGTCTGGGGGACGCTGCCGTCGCAAACGAGATTTAAGGGAATTTAGCACTAAGCTGGCAGGCCTGGAAAGTGACGGCTGGCGTTCTCTGGAAGAGGCAAAAGAGCAGAACCTGCTTCCCCGCCTTCCCGGGAGCTGCTGGGGGTTCAGGTGGTGTGGAGTTCACTCCTCACCTTCTCAACGAGCTGCTAACAAGGGAGCCAATTAGTGCCAGTTGTGATGGGAGCACCTTTTCCACCAGGAGCCAGATTGAAACCTTTAATTCATTTTGCACAGGCAGAGGAACACAAAATGTTCAAGCATGGATAAAATCCACAAGTTTTGAGGGTTTAGGGCATCCCCATGGATTTTATTCTTTGTTTCAGACTTGCAGCTTTCATTAAAAAGAAAAAAAAAACAGAGAGAGGAAAAAGAGAAAGATTTCTTGCCCTTCTGATGATGAAACTAATTTCCCTCATCTGAACTAATACCAAGCTTTCTTGAGTGACTCTTGCTGAAATGGTCCCTTGGTGATCTGGGACCTTGGAATAACAAGTCCAAGGTTGGACATCAGTCCTTGCTGCTGTGGGCTCCAGTGCCAGCCCCTGCCAGCCTCCCGATCCTCGTGACATTTCCCACACAGAGCAGGAGAACCGAAGAGCTCTGTGCTACTGTCCTCCAACTCTGTGAGATCCAGAGGAAACAGGATAGAGATGGAGAGCCCCTCCATCACTGTCCCTGTCCCAAGGGGCCCAGCCAAGGGGTGCCTGGTCCTCAATTCCATCCCATTCCAACGTGGGAAGGGCTTTGAGCTGCTTCTCTGCCTTTTGCTTGGACTTCTGCAGGGTTAAAGAGAAGACAAAGGGTGTTCTCCCTCCAGGACCCATTTTCTCAACTGGAGATAGACTTCTGCTCCTGGATGATGCAGAAAGTCCCCTGAAGCTGTGCAGAACAGTCCCAGAGGAGGGTTGATACCACCCAGAGTCCTGTCAATGGTCCCGCAGCTCTGAGCAGCTCCATGGAGGGTTTGGGATGCCAAACCCATTCCAGTTCCCATCCCAAGGCTTGGGAGCATCACCACTGCCTTGAAGAAGGCTGGACCTAGTTTAGACCACTCAGTCCTGCCCTAAAGACTAAAGATCCTCTGGATGGATGAAGTTTCCTTTCAAAGGAGCCAGCAAACACAGCTCATACCCCAACAGGAAGGGATCATCTTCCAGCGAGGTAAATGGGAATGCAGGCTCCCCCCTGTGCTTCAGATGAGTCACCAGGCAAATGTTCCTGAAACCTCCCGTCAAACAGACTTCACATTAAAGGCAGCGTCAGAAGGCAGACAGTGTTTTTCTCAGGACATTTATTAAGTCCTGCAGCTAATTAATCCATGCATCTACAAAAGAAATACTTGACAATACACAGAGTTCAGTCGAGTTCAAGGAATGAAAGAAAATATCAGATCAGGGAACCTGCGCTTCTCCTTTGGTCCGTAACAGATCTCCTTAGCAGCAAATCTCAGCAAGAAACTTCTCTGTTTTCCCCCTCAAGCCAAATCTTTTGTGTCAAACCCTGTTTTTAACTCAGCCCACTGAGCTCATGAGGGAGAAAACCCCGTGCAAGGACCCCGGGTTCTGCCCCACTGCTTTTAATTGGAATGCGCTGGGGAAAGATCCTCCAGTGCAGCTGGAGATGCAGAACATCAGAGTGCAGAGCAAGCAACACAGAACTTCTTCCTCAAGCACAGCAGTTGTGCTTGGATACCTCACTGGTACCTTGGGATCCTGGCTTGTTTGCAGCTCTCCAGGTCTTCCATTTCCCCATTTTTTAAAATGGGGGTTATATTTTCTTTTTTTTTCCCAGTCATCAGGAACTTCACCTGGCTGCCACAATTTTTCAAATGTGATGGATAGTGGATAAGGTACTTCATCTGCCAGTTCCCTCTGTGGTTCTTTGGAGGAGGTGATGCCTGGGTTCACACTGAAATTTAGGCTAAATACTGGGATAGCAACATATGGATAAGGATAAGAACATACTGGGAGCAAATTGACACTGGGCTTGGAGGAGACAGTAGAAGGAGAGGCTGTAACAGGCTGGTGGTTTAAGAAACAGCAGCAGCCACAAGTGTAATCCCAGAGCTCAGACTCCATGGGATGAACAGAACTGCCCCTCACCTTCTGTACCCAGCAGGACTGTGCCCTACACCTGGATCTTTTTCCACAAGGGATTTAGGAGTCAAATGATATTAATTGTTAGTTCCATGATTTTATGGGGCTTCTGTAGGTTCAGTAATTTTTATACCTGTGAAGTGCAACTTTTGTCAACAAACATGGCCATTTACAGAGTTCTGGCTGGACTGTGTGGGATTTAAAAGCTGAGCAGACACGGGGACAGTGGGAAGGATTACACAGACTGTGCCTCTCCAGGAAGACATGGGCAGGGGGTCCCCATGGAGCTTCCAGAAAGGAAGGAAAAGCAAAGCCTTACTCTAATAAACTCCTCGAATTCAGCACTGACACCATCGTGGGGTTTTGAGCTACTAAATCTTTCTTTTTTACCTTCCCAGAAACACACAATCACACATAACATTTGCTTGAGAAAACACTGGCTTCCCATTCTCAGCAGCAGAGTAAACATGGCAAAGATGAATTGGAGAAGATACCAATCGGCTGCTGAATGGATTTAAGAATGAATTCATCCAGCCTTGCCCTGCAGACGCTCAGCGATGTTGGCCAGCACACTCACCTGGCGTGTGCAGTGTGACTCCCTGGGCAAGGGGAGGCAGCTCTGGTGCCTCCCGAGGTGTCAGACAGACCCTGAGGCCGGGAGTCAGTGCTGGCAGGGCTCTGGCTGTGCAGGGCTGTACCTTATAATGTGTTATAAGCACACAAGTCCCATGTCACCTCCCCTGTCCAGTTTAGCCTGGAGCCAGGAGCAGCTGAATGGCCCGAGGGCTGCCAAGTCCTTTCACATCAGCTCTGCGTAAAGGCCTCAACAGATGGGGAGCTAAGGGACAGAGTGGATCTCAAATTATTCCATGTAGCCTAATTATTTCATAATAATGTCTTTAATGCATCTGAGAAGCTTGGGAGGACTCCTTTCATGCCTAATTGCGAGGCTTTCTGAGAAAGCAATCACTGCTCAGAGATATTTTCCAAGGATTTTTTTGTCTTTTGCCTTTGTAACATCAGTCAAGCAAACCACTGTTGGTTGAGCAGTCTCTGTAGTCTGGCTCCCTTTTTAACCTCTCCTGTAAAACCTTGGGATATTATTATCCTTCCCCTATTTGTTCTTGTCTTATGAGTGCAGATGCTTATTTGGGGCTTGCATTAGTGCACTCGCCAAATAAAGAGGAGACATGAAAGGAGCAAAGAGAGGAGTTAAGTTGAAAGTCTGTGGGATGAGCTTGGAAGTTATTTGTTGCTGAGTGAGGAGCCACCTTTCATCTGCCTTCACCTGGCAGTGCCGGGGAGGAGCAGGGCAGGGATGCAGCGATGCAGAGGAGTGTCTGCAAACAACCCCAGCTCGTGTTGGGGGAAAAGGCTCCCTCAGGGTGTGCTGGAACACTCCAGCCCTGGGCTGCAGCTCTACAAAGGCTCATGCTGAGCAGAGGTGTTTTCACTGTGTCACTCACTGCCTGCAGCTTCCAGGGCAGGGGGTCGGGGCAGTTCCTGTGTTGGGCTCATGTGCAAACACAGACCCCCAAACAAGCACAGACCCCCAAACACAGATCCCCAAACAAACACAGACCCCCAAACAAGCACAGACCCCCAAACACAGATCCCCAAACAAACGCAGATCCCCAAACACAGACCCCCAAACAAGCACAGACCCCCAAACACAGATCCCCAAACAAACACAGACCCCCAAACAAGCACAGACCCCAAACACAGATCCCCAAGCACAGATCCCCAAACACAGCCCTGCAAACACAGGCCCCCAAATACAGCCCTCTAACACAGTCCCCAAACACAACTCCCCCAAACACAGCCCCCATAAACAAACACAGCCCCCCAGCAGCTGCTGCCTGGCACCCTGGGAGCCCTGGCCAGCACAGACCACCTGAGACAAGGGAAAAGCAGGTTCCCCTGGTGCTCAGGTCACCCAGCACAAGGCTGGAGGCAGAGGGAGAGCGGGGTGAGGGGAGCATTGGGCAGGGCTGTGGGAGCATCCCCCAGAGAGCCAGGACATGGTGTTCTTCATCCCTGCTGCCAGAGTGGCTTCACAGACCTCCTGGGAGTAAATACACAGCAACTGTGACCTTTGGAAGTGATCTTCCACTGAGAAATAGCTCTCTCTAATCACACACCCATTATTGGTTCAGAATAAACACGTTGCCTCAGTGGTCAGTGGGAGTTGGACACAGCGGCTCCAGCTTTTCTCCAGCTGTTCTGTGGTGCTGATCCCAGAGATACCCTTTGTGTGCAGGCCAGGCCCAATTTAAACAGAAGGACTAAAGGAGACAGGGCTGCTTTGTCTTACATTTCTGGTGTTCCAAAGGACATTAATCCCCCTCCCAACCAGCTTAATTTCCTTTCATTTTGTCTGGAAACCAGCCCGTGGCTCCTCAAAGTGTTTCATGATCACTCCTCAGAGTATTTCAAGAGCCACTGCTCCAGCTGAGTCAGAAATACTCGAAGAGCTTCTCTTCACACCTGACCTGCTTATCCCCTCTCATCTCTGCAGAGGGGCCTGGGGATGAGGTTCAGTTGTGGTACCAGCAGAAGGTCCCTTGTTACCACATCAAACCACACCCTCCATCACACATGGACCACAAATCCTTGCTGGGTTCTCAGGTGAGAGAGAACAGTTAGATTTGCCCGTGGGTGTTGGTCTGGGTGAGGGACATCAATCGACTTCATAATTGGCTTTGCTATCTTTGATATAATTGCTTCAAAACGTGTGCACTGTACTGTACTGAGAGTTATAACTCTTATCCTGGGTAGCAAATGATTCTGATTGAGATCTTTTTGTCTAATCATTATAATCATTAATAATTTATTTTTATATAAACAGATCTGGTTTGCCATCCTTATTCCTGCAGGACAAAGGTTCAATTGCACCTGTAGAATTCTTTAAACTCCCCTGAGAAGGAGTTTGGAAAGCAAGGACGGTCCTTGCTCATGACTCAGTGGGAGGGTCTCCCTGAAAAACTCTGTCTGAAGCTCCCACTCTGCCCAGGACACTCTGGAAAAGTGGGGATGGTGGGGATTTCCTCCTGCTGAGGCGGGGAGGAAGCACCAGGAATCAGGGCCCCCCTCAGATAACCCGTGTACACTTCACATCCAGCCTTACAGGAACAAGGCAGGCATCACTTTTCCAGCTACATTTTGTTCTGTCATTCTGGGAAGATAAAGAGCAAGGCAAAATAAAAAAAAAAAAAAAGGAATTAGAAGAGTGACAAACCCACACTGGTAATGGCCCTTGCACAAAACCCAGGGAAGTTTGCTCTCTTATCAGACAGCATCAGCCTGCTGTGCTGCTACAGGACACGGAGATGGCAGCCCATTTAGATTTCCTTTTGATCTGGTAAACAGGCACCAGATCTGCTGCACGAGGTGTCTGTCACACAAAATCCTCAGCTGGCACTGGCAGCACCTCTGTGAAACCGCACACAGAGTGTTGTGAGCCACGTCAGGCTCTTACAGATACAAGCTCAGGAGGCCAGGACCTCTGGGAAGTGCTCCTTTGGGAATAAACACAGCACCACGGAGTAGCACTGGTTTGATGAGGGTCTGTTAATACTCCTTCCATTCTCCATCACACTGAACATGTTTCCTGACCATTGGATCACAGGCCAGGTGCAGGAGGAACAGCCCTGGGGACAGCCATTGCCTCCAGACTCCACTCTGCTCATTCCCTGGGCTTTCCAAGTGCTGCTGCTCTAAAACCCAGAGGGAAGGGGGGTTTTCTTCAGGGTTTCTCCTTCCTTGTTTACCTGTTCATTTTAGCTTAGGAAAGAGACAGATTCTTCTCATTTGTGCTGTGAAAAGAAAGCAAACCGAGGTTTCCCCAGGTCTCCATTCCACAGGGAATGGTGTCAGTGCCAGCCTCCCGGCCAAGAGCATTAAATACACCACAAATGCTAATTCCACACCTCCTACATGACACCAACACCACAGGCGCTCACTGGCCCTACAGCAGGAGCGGGGAGCTGTTGCCAGACTTTGAACTTTTAGCCATGACCTCAAGACCTCTCATTTGTTCAGGAGAAGCTTCCCATACTCCCAAGGAAAACTCACCTGGCATGCTTTTGTTGGTCCTGTCAGCATCACCCTGACACTCACACACTGCGCAGAAGTTGAAATAACACAAGCAGCAGAATTAGACATAAGGGCATGAACAGGGAGCTGTGATGTGTTAAATCAAAGCATTCAGTCACGAGGCCAGAAATATTTACATCAGAGGGAGCTCGGAATAGAAGTGAGGCAGCAAAGATTTTGGCCACTGGAGTAGCACCCAGGGCCACCAGCCGTGGTGTTTCCACAGCTGATTTTCACAGCCAGGCCTCGGTATTTTTGTTGTAACCCCACAGTCAAAGCACTTTGCACGGACTCTTTTCCTACAACTCCATCAAGGGCTTTGCCTGGCCCAGCTCCAGGAGAGGAGAGCCACCAGATCTGGTTTTGGAGAACACACGGTTGAGCAAGATCTGTGCAAAGCTCCCCACTTATATCAGTGTCATCCTCCACCTTGATAACAACTAAAAATAAAGTGCTGCAATAATCAACTAGATTGACTAAGACAGATGCTGCTTTTAACATGTGTACTGTAATTAACTTACAGAGGGCTAGAAAGCTCCATCTCAGCCTCTTCCCACAGCGGAGGAAGTTTGCCTTTCTAATAATAGGAGCTGGTAACACATGTTGAATTATAAAGTAATGAAAGTTGGTTTTGGCAGGAACAATCCAGATTTGTCGTGCTTCCATTTAATTTCCAAGTCTGACAGGCGCTCTGCTCCCAAAGGACCCGCTGCTTTTCCTGGAGCTCCTGCTGAATTTCTTTCCTCTGGCAGAAGGTAGGGCACAAACCCTTCCCAGGGGGAGGGGGGATGCTGTCTGCGGGTGCCCTCCCGACGATGCAGTGCTGACTTGCTCTCACATGCCGGATGGTTTGCACACACTCGTTAGCACCCAGCACACCCCCCCTCACGCTGTGTGCACACCCACGCAAAACCTGGCGCAGCCAAAGCTGTGCTTCCCTCGGGGTGGCCTCACCCTGAACCACCACAGATGGGATCGCACAGCACTGTGTGAGCAGCGCATAAAAGATGTTTCCCTGCCCTCTCCCATTTTCCAGCCTGCACACGTGTGTGGTGCCAGGGCCTTCCCCTGCCTCCGGCTGCTGCTGACACACGGCCGCTGTGCTGGGACACAGCCCTGGCTGCAAGTGTCAGCGAACACTTCTGGGCTAGAACTTCCCTCACAAATTCTCTCCTGGGCCCGGTTTTCAGATCTGGATTCCAATCACTCTTTGCACCCTTCTTGGAAGCCGCTGTCTTGGGATCCTCTCTGGTCTCACCAGCTCCCTCCCACATGCCTAGCCTTTTCCCTCCCTCTCCAGCTCCGCAGCTGCATTCTCCTTTCCTCCTTGGTCAGCCTCTGCTTGGCCAAATCCCACCTTTTGGCCGGGATCTGGCAGGAGTGCAGTTCAGGCAGCCAGGCCTTGCTGGCTTTGATCTCACCAGCTCAGCTCACACCCACAGGAGCCCGTGACAGCAGGGGCTTGTGTGGATTCTAAATGCCAGGATCCATCCTGAATGCCACCGTGGGCTGTCAGACTGTGCTCTCTGCCCTCTTGCTGGGCTGAAATCCCCTCATGCCCTCACATCGCTCTTGCCACTCCAGAGCACCCTGAGGCGACCCTGTCCCTCTGCAGCCCCCCACTCCTGACCAGCAGTGACTGACCCTCTCCTTTTACATTTGCTGCCTGCATTTCCCCACGCTCTTAGATGTGCGGAACAATTTGTCCCAGTCTGGTTCCTGCTTCCACACATTAAAAAAGCACCTCCACAATAATATTTGTGCACTGTTTGTGTGTGTGTGTGCAGACATCTGCCAAAAATCCTCATTCTTGAAGGGGTATCTCCAAGACGCAAAAGCACAGCTGGGAATGCACTTGGTCAGATGTGGCCAAAGAGTAATTTTTAATTTTTTTCTCAACATTTTAAAAGTAATTTTAAAGTAATTTCCTCCAGAGGAAAAGTTCTTGGTCATATCCACGTAACATAGCATCGGCCTGGCTTCCATCTGTCTCCTCTGAGTCCTGGGGAGGTGAGCTCAGGATCCACCAGGAATTCAATGCCCTGAGTGGACAAAGGTAGGAATGAGATTCCTTTCCTGGTCCAACAATGATTCAACAAGTGCAGCCTTGAATTTGCTTTTTGTAAGACCTGGTGTATCTCTTCCCTCTCACTTGCTATTTATTTGCTACATCTGGCTTCATACAAAGCCATGCTCACCCACAGCACAGCACTGAGGGCTCAGTCTGAGGGGATTAGGGGCAGTATCAGTGTAGCTTTGCTTCCATGGAACAAGGAAAAGGCTGCTCTGTGTGTCCTCACCTTTGTGTGTCCTCCTCCTCAGCAGGGAGGTCCCGTCCCTGATGTCCTCACCGGAGGCAACTCCCTAATCCCTGGGTGCTGCAGGCTGGCAGCACAGACACATCTGGGGAAGATGGGTTTAGTGACAGGACCCCAGCACTCCTGAGCGGTGGGACAGCAGCACCACGAGCAGGTGAAGGTGTTTCAGTTCATCCTGAACCTTGTTGACTCCCTTTTTTTCTGCAGCCTGTGCTGGGTGACTCCTCAGAGGAGCTGGCCATAGTGGCCATGCCACAGCTGCCTTTTCTCATGGGAGAAGGGCATTGTAGGGAGCCTCTCCAAGCCAGAGATCCTGTTTTGTGATCCAGAGCCCAAACCAGGACATCCAGCCTGCTGGTGTTCTCCCTAGGGCTTTACAGCTGTGCTCCCACCAGAGGAGTGCTCAGATCAGCTGTAATGCACTGCTGCTCTCACTGAGAGAAGAAGCCTCATGTGGGGTGAGGTGGTCAAATTACTGGAGGAAAAGGTAGGGAAAGAAGCAAGCAGGGCCCTCCCAGCACCATCAGTACCAGAGGTACCGTTTCAGGTCACATTTGAAATCCAGTGCTGCATTTCAAAGCGTGATACTCAGACAGGCCAAGCACACCCATAATTAAATCAAAGTCCTGTTACTTGGCTTATGGAATAGAATGAAATTTTGACAGAAGTCACATTTCATGGCCTACCAGTCACCTAGAACAGAAAACACAATGCGCTGGACACTTCTGGCATTCCTTGTGTCACCCCAGCAGCACTTGCCCCGGGCAGCATTTGTTGTATCACAGCTACACAGGTGATCTTCCAAGGATTATATTTCATTTGGATCAAAAGTTTGTATCTAGACATGCAAAGTCTTCTCAGGCAGACACATGTAATGCAGGTGTAACTCTCCCAGCTCTTTCCAACCCAGAAGAGAAGAGATCATTTCAGTTTCATCAGGTGCCTTTGGACCACGGATTAACCCTAACCAAGCTCCAGCTCTTGCACAGGGAAGTTAGATCCGTAAAATAAAAGGGGAGATGGAAACACGTAGCAGAGGCTCTGGCTGCTGGCTTCTTAAGGTTTGCAAAAACCTCCAGGTGGGGAACAGTGCTCTGAACATCCAGTGATCTTCAGGAGAGAACAGACTTGCAAATACAATATACACACTGCCAGCACCTGAGAAAATGGCAAAAGGAACATTTATCCTTCTGCTTCATGGCTGGGCTCAATCTCAGAGGTCTTTTCCAACCTTAGTGTATCTTTGAGTGTGTCCCTTTAGTGTAAATCACTTCCTTTCCCCTCACACCTCTCACTGCTCCTTAGCAGCAGGAGTTGAGCTGGACCAATACAATGCTGTAGTTGGAGAATTTTGTGCTGGGTGAGAAGTCACCCTTCCCCTCCAGGGACAGAGGAACAGGGAAAACCCAATCTGCCTGGACCAGGCTGTTTGTGGTATGAGCAGAGTCCAGAAGAGCCCTGGCTGCCAATCTGAGAAGGAACCTCATTGCCAGAGAGAGGAAGAGGGAGCCTGTGAACAGGCAGGGACAGCTCACAGCTCACGGGCCATGGGAGAGAAGGTGGCGTCCCTGGAGGTGTTCAAGGAAAGTCTGGATGTGGCACTCAGTGCCATGGTCTGGCTGACAGGGTCACAGGTTGAACTCGATGATCTCAAAGGTCTTTTCCAACCTAATTCTGTGTAATTCTGGCTGTGGCAGACTGGGAAGGGAGGTGCAAAAATTACTGATGAGATGAGAGAGTAAGGAGTGGGTGATGTTCTGGGAAACAGAACCACTGGAGGTGATAAAATACCCTGTTGAGGACAGAACCTGGACAAGGATAGGTTGTTCTCCATGGAGTCCTACATTCTGAAAGCTGGCACCTCCTTAAGTGCTCCAATGGAAGGCTGACCTAGGG
This sequence comes from Corvus moneduloides, assembly GCF_009650955.1. NCBI lineage: Eukaryota > Metazoa > Chordata > Aves > Passeriformes > Corvidae > Corvus > Corvus moneduloides. The sequence goes on from NC_045492.1 coordinate 2,291,376, forward strand.
CAGGGCACTGAGAAATGCCAGACTTGCTGACTCCAGGCCCTGCTGCTGCCGTAGGATGTCCAGCCCAGAGGAAAGAGCAGAGGACAGCCACACCAGCATTCTCTGCCACCTTCTCACCCAGCTGCAGCCCCAACCCTGACTGCTGGGTTCAGCAGAATTACCCTTTATTGCCAGATGACAGCATGCAGCACCTCTAAAGGCAACAAAATTCATCTGGCTGCCTTTTCTATGAGTGTCTGTTCTCAAAATGTAGTCAAAGCCACTTTCAGCTAGTTTCACTTATAAAAAGTCGAGCAAACCTGCGAGTTTTACACAAAATGCGAGCCATAAAGCATCAAAGGTTCTGTTGGAGGGTTGGTGAACTTTAGCAATGCCTTTGATGAAAATGGTCTGAGTTTCAAGTGTGTAATGAAACCCCAAATCATTCAAGTTTCACATGGTTGCAAATATTTCTCACAGTTCTGATCAAAGGTGTATTCAGCAGGGAAGAGGCTTTGATTTTGCAGTACAGGGGACGTGCTGAAATTTTCAAAGCCAGGCCCTGGGATTTGGCTGAGCAGTTCTTCTTGGAAGCAACACAGCTAAACTTAGCAATGCTTAGGGGGAAGGAAGGTGAAGATGCCATGTTTGGATTACTCCTGTTACCCCTAAACCCCTTCCCAGGGGGAAGCTTTAATCCCCCCAGTGAGCCCAGGAGGCTGCAAGCCCCAGCAGCAGGTTTGGCTTCTACGGCTGCCCTCTCTGCACATTCATCTCCAGTGCTCTTCCCTGACTTCTCTCTCCTGGCTGCTGGCACCGCCGCTCTGTGCACAGCACTCAGAGGGAAAGCTGGAGCGTTTGGAGGAGAAGGAGGAGGAGGAGGAGGAGGAGGCATTAATGCTGCAGGACTGGCTGCTGACCAACATTCCAGCAGACAGGCACTGGGAAGGGCTCCCTGGCTGCCCATACAGGATCCCTCCACCACCTTGTGTGTCCCTGGCCAGCAGGAAACAGGAAAGCAGCCTCATCCTTCCCAGCGCTCAGCCAGGAGACCCAAATCCCCCCGGAGCCAGAGGCATATGTAAATGTCTGGGTTTAATACCACTGTCGTGCTGGGAAGTCTTCATTTGTGACAACAATTTCCATAGCAACAGACTGAGCTCACTGGCAGGACTGGGGTCCCCTTGGAAGAGCAGGTGGAAGGAGGGAACAGAGAAAGCACGAAATGCCGTGGAGAAGCAGATATCAGTGTTTGTGTCAGCAGAGTGCCAGGCTCCAGTAGGGCAGAGCTCCCAAGGAAAGGGAATTCTCCAGGAATCCAGTGCAGAGGCTGCTGTGACGCGTCAAGCTGGGGGCTAAGGACACACAGACTCTGCACAAACCTCATCTCCCCACCTTGAGGTGCCCCTGCACAGCCCGGGGCTGCTCTCCCTGCCAGGGACACCTTCCCTGTCCCAGGGGACATGCTCCGGGAGGCAGAGGAGCACTTTTACCCTCTGGGCAGAGGTGTGCAGGGCAGGGATGGATCCCATCCAGGGCAGCAGGTGGGAGCCATTCCCACATGCCCTCCCTGGCCTATTTGTGTCCCCTGAAGGCAGCAGCCAGCAGCACTGACCAGCAGCACTGACCAGCAGCACTGACCAGCAGCCTGAGCCAGGATCAGCCCCAGACTCACCCCTGTTCAGACACTGCTGTTCAACCCTCGGCTACCTGGCACTGCAGAAAAGCAAAGCTTTGTCTGATGACAGCCACAGCTCTGTTCCACCACAGATACACTGCAGAGGCTGCTTTTCCTACGAACAGCCCATTTTCTGGGCAGCCTGGCATGATTCTACACTTCATTCCCACATCCAGTTTCCAATCAGTACAAATAATATGCACAAGCATCACAGAGCCATCAGCCGCTGCCCAAGGGGCAGGAACAGAGTCAGCTCAGAGATGGCTGGGGCAGCCAAAGATGTTTTTTAGGCAGCAGCAAGTTTTTCTGGCTAATGTGTTCTGCTTCTGGATAATTTTGTTATTTTCCCTGAGACATTCCAGTAAGTGGCCTGGTAGCCCCTTGTGATCCCATCAAATAAATCACATCACAGTGATTTAACCATAGAGGTGGCACCTGGAGCTGGCACATCTCACTTTTGGATGTCCAGAGGCCTTGATGCAGAGAGCCCTGCAAAGCCAAAGCAGACTGTTCCTCCCTGTTTATCCAACTCCCTATTTAGTTGTTTTTATTGCCCAAATAAGAGGCCCCTGTAATAACAGCTTCAAAGGCTGGAAGCCCCAAGGGCAGAGAACATCCAGCACCACAGATATCTTGAGTAGCTTTAGTATTAATTGATTGAACACTTCACCCAGCAACACCAAACACCACCATTCCTGAAATTCAAGCCTCATAAGGCCTTGGTGCTTCTTGCGAGAGTGACAAATACATTGAGGAGCTTTTCTTGCACAGATTCTCTGAAGCCCTGGAGGCTTTAACTGTTGAAGGCAACATCTCTGTAAGAATTGGAATGATCTCTTTTCCTAAAATCAGTAAAGGATGCCCCAACAAGGTTTTAGGATGCCTCTGTGGGTTCAGATATTTATCAATAATTCCTACATGTATTCAGTTTTGTTCTTGCTGCAGAACCATCCACTTACCAGAACCACCACCTCACTGTTTGTGTCTCCTAGCCCATCACTCCCAAAGTTAAAGGGCGCCAGGAAAAAAAGAAACAAAAAAACCCTCCAAACCAACTCCCCAAAAACCTCAAGTGCAAGGAAAACTTATTACAAAGCTCACACATACAGAGGCACTCATTTAGCCGGGTTAAATCACACTGTTCCCAATCTCCAACCAATATCCTGAGCAAAAACCATCTCTCCCCTCACCCCAGCACACTCACAAGGATTTTAGGAGCCAACCCTTTATTCCTCGGGAGAGCAAACACTCAGCTTCCTGCCTGATTTGCTGAATTGGGTATTTTCTCCCCCTTCATGCAAACGAGCAGTTAATTATTTACCAGCCTGTCTGTAATGCTCTGGTTTACATGCTGGAATTTACATGATTTATTAAACAAAATAGCATTTAAAAAGGAATCCTGTCATGGAGATGTCATCCTTAAAGGAGACCGAGCAGTTTTTCCTGGAGAAGGAGATCGGCTGAGGAATTGCTGCCCATGCCTCCTTCTGTTTGCAGTCATTTACAGCCTGAAGGAGCTCTCTCCTCCCTGCCACCCCCAGCTTCGGGGCTGAAGTCTCCTCAGCTGCCTAACCCTGGTGAGGATGTTGGGGAGGAACTGCTCCCTGAAGAAGATTACGCATCAATCATGAATTCCTAGAGAACTGTCCTAAAATTCTGGGAAGGTCAGTGTTGGAACCCTGGGGATAATCAACAGGTCAGCTTTAACTCTGTGCTTTTAGTGGCCCCGGGAGCACAACAGTGAGAAATTAAATGGGTGTTTAACCCTTGCAAGGGGATTTCTTCTCTTTTAACCCAAGTCTGTTTCTTTTTCCGCTGTGAAAATCTGATTTAGTCTGAGAAAACCTTTGGTAGTGGCTGTGGTAGATCGTTTGGCTAAAAAGCTTTGCAAATGTAGAAAAAGAGATTTCATTTTCCTATTTCATTTTTTTTTTTTTGTGTTGTAAAACAATATCCCATTTAGGAGGAAACTGCTGCTGCATATTCTTGAGCATTATTCATTCCAGAAACAGACTGGGATGCTGTAGAGCCTGACTAATTCCTGACTGGGAATTATTTTGTGCTTCTCAGAGCTGGACCTTCTGAAAACTCAGTCAGAGCCTTCAGCAATTAGCTGAGCTTGTCTCCCTTAAGTGCAAATAAACCCTGATGCATTTAAGGATGAGTCAAAATGATGAAACTGAACTTCAAATAATAAACATATCAATCATTGTGCGTTCACTGGATCACACCTGTATCAATCATGATCTTCACAGCCACCACAGTTCCCACACTTGCCACTGCTTCAAGTACCAATGTCCTTGCACTTGGCACAGGCGTCCTGCAATCCCTAACTCATCTTTTGTCAGCCAAAATGCCTGCTAATTTCCTATTTTTGACAAGCAGGGATGATCCATCACTGCTAAAACAGTGGGTCCATTTGTTACTGCAGGAAATGATGCAACTGAATAGAAGTTACACTGCAAAATCTGTAAATAAGAGTGATTTGGCTGTAAAGTGAAAGTTAGATGTATTCAAATAGAAACAAAGTGAACTTTTGAGCAGTGGCAGTGCTTAAATCACTGAGCCAGGTTACTGAGAGATGGATATGGAGCCTTTTGAACTGAGGTCCAGTGTCCTTTTCAAACACTCAGTTCTGCTGCCAGGTCCGGCTTTGATGTAGAAATCCTGGGGTGAACTTTGGGTTATCGGGGAGATCAGGCTCGATAATCAGAATGGTCCATTCTGGCCTTAAAATCCCTGGCAAGCTGAAGCAGAGAGCGTGAGGATGAATTTTTCAGCACTGACACTGATGTCTCTTCTTTTGCAGAGCTGAGCTGTGGAAACACTCGGCAGCAGCGGAGCCAGCCCAGTCTGTGGAAAACGCTCAGCAAGATCACCGGGCAATATTGGCTCCCATCCCGTGGGGATGTGATCGATGGAGTGGGTGCTTCTGACCCACTGGGGACAGCAGAGGTGTGCTCCCACCCCTCCTGCTGCCTGGATCCTGGGCAGGCTGGAATGAGTGGAACTAATTCCGGAGAAAGTGACAAATACGTTGAGGAGCTTTTCTTGCACAGATTCTCTGAAGCCCTGGAGGCTTTAACTGTTGAAGGTAACATCTCTGTAAGAATTGGAACGATTTCCTTTCCTAAAGTCAGTAAAGGATGCCCCAACAAGGTTTCAGGATGCCTCTGTGGGTTCAGATATTTATCAATAATTCCTACATGTATTCAGTTTTGTTCTTGCTGCAGAACCATCCACTTACCAGAACCACCACCTCACTGTTCGTGTCTCCTATGCCATCACTCCCAAAGTTAAAGGGCGCCAGGATAAAAAGAAACAAAAAAACCCCCTCCAAACCAACTCCCCAAAAACCTCAAGTGCGAGGAAAACTTTGCAGGCTTCTCTGAGCCCAGCTGAAGTGAACCTCCAGCCCGGGGAATGCACACCACATTTTCCTCTGTCTTGCAGCACAGGAGAGAGATGTGTGCATAATCACAGGTAAGGACATCCATCCAGTGAGATCCAGCACTGCCCAGCTCAGGAGATAAAGCTGTGACTAAACAGACACAGAGACAGTGCAGGGAAAGACAAACTTCCCTGACACGAGTCCCTCCTGGATCGTGGCCTGCCCCATCCCCTGTTCAACGAACGCTCTCTGAACAAAAGGATGAGCAAATCATCGTCAGATTAGGCAAAAAGAAAAAATACCTCAAGACACATCTCCCCCCTGCCTAGGAGGCTAGAGTTGCAATTTTTGGTTACCAGGTTAACAGCAGCAGTGTGAATTCCCACCTGGACTCTGTTTGCCTCAGCTGTGACCTAAATGTACCATCTCCACCACAAAATGGGAGGCTGGCACCTGAACATGGGGAAATTTAGGTTGGATTTTGGAAAGACTTTTTTTACTGTGAGGGCAGTGGGGCCCTGGCACAGGGTGCCCAGAGAAGCTCTGGCTGCCCCTGGATCCCTGGCAGTGTCCAAGGCCAGGCTGGACATTGGGGCTTGGAGGAACCTGGGACAGTGGAAGGTGTCCCTGCCCGTGGCAGGGGTGGGACTGGATGGGATTTAAGATCCCTTTCAGCCCAAACGATTCTGGGATTCTATGAATGGTAGCTGAGCACCCAGGAAATGATCTGCAGTCAGCAAACACTCTGGAGACTCACTGGGAGCCTCTCCACCAACCCCAGTGGGCACTGGATTGGATCTGTAAGGGTTTTAACACAGGTGCATCCTGCAATACCCTTTGGGATGCCCAGGAGGAGCTCTGTGGGCTCCCACCCTTGCTGACCCAGAGATGGGAAAGCTGAGGACTTCCAGGCTCAGTCCTCGTGCTCTGAGCCCAGCACTGCCCATGGTTTGCTCATTTTGTGAACTTGTTTATCCCACTCCTCACTGGGGAGTCAAAGGATCCCTCTCAGACAGGTTTTATGTGGGCTTTGCTTGTCAGACCCTGCCTGCAGCATCCTGGAAGGAAAATTCTCAGCAAGGATGAAAGTGCCACCTCAAACAAGGAGCCTGGAGAGGCCAGAAGTCCTCAGGACATGCTGGGCCAGGCGTGTGGCTTTATGAGCAGCCTGTCTAGAGCACGTGTTGGGGACTGCATAAACCAAGGCTGTCCTCTGCTCTGTGCACCCCACTGGAGCAGCTCGTACTTCAGAGACAGCATTGAGCTGGCAGAGGGAGAGAAAAGGTAGAAGTTGCTTTGGACTCCAGCTTCTGTCTTTAGAGCTGAATCTTCCTCGCCTGCAAACTTGGCTGGATTTACACAGGGCATCCTGATTCTCCCTCTCATCTGCTTCAAACATGGGATTAGGCAAAGCATTCAAAATTGAGGACAACCATCAAAAACCCCCTTGGCCACTGAATAAACAAAGCCAAGCCTCCAGAGAGTGAAATCAATTCCTGTTAGCATTCTGTGCCATGCAACAGGAGCAATTCCACTTAGCTCTGCCTTAAAATGCCACTGTATGTCACCCTTTGCAGGAACTGATAGTTCCATTTTCAGCACATTGATCTCCCATTAAATCAATGGCTCTGAGCAGGTTCACCTGTCCAGTGCTCAGAGCAGACCCAGTCCCTGCGAGTGTGGGGAACTGGAAATGTCACTGCAGCAGGAGAAGCTCCTGTTGTGCTGCTCGCACTTGTGGCATCCCCAGCTCCAGGACGAAAGGGGGGGTTCACTTCCTTCTTTAAGGAGTTGCTTCCTGCAGGAGCAGCCAGAGGTCCTGTCCAGCAGGAGGTTGCACATGGACAAGGGAATCTGCTCCCACGTTCCACTGCCAGCCTGGAAACTTCACCCTCAGGCAGAGCCAGCCTGGGGCAGCCCGAGGGCTGTGTACTTGTCTGAAAGCAAAGCAGGGAGAGATCCCAAGTCAGAACTGCAATTTAATGGGAAAATTAAAATCAATGCAGGGGTACAGAGACACTGCCAGAGTCAGGACACAGCCTGGCACCTGCTGGGCAGGGCGCTGGGAGCAGCCCCATTAAATGGTGGCTGCAGCCCTGCTGAAGTGATGGATGTGGCTCTGCTGAAGCCGTGATCCTGTAGAAGGGTCTGGTGTTCCCCTGCAGGTCCAGTGCTGCTAATGGAGCTCTTGTCCTCCGGGAAGCCAGGAGGTCAGGGCTGCCTGTGCTGTTCCAAACCTCAGCTTACAGCCAGGCAGGAACGCTCGGTTCCTCCCCCTGGGCGGAGCATCTCCCGGTGGGATGATGTAACTTGATGGGCCATGCAGTGAGGCTTGGTGGCCCATTAGCAGAAGATATGGCCCGGAGGGAGTTATCAGGGATGTGTCATGGAAGAGATAAAGAACCCTGCCCCAGCTGGTTTCAACAGCTGGTGATAGAATGCTCGATTTTGGTTACATCTTACACTGCAACCTGAGACAGGCTGTCAGAGGAGTTCTGTGAGGAGCCCGTGGAATGACTTGGAGGGGGGCTGGAGGCTGGATGAGGTGCTCTGCTGGAAGGTCAGCTCCTGGCAGGGCCAGCTTTAAAGCCCCTCCATGGACTGTGATCCTGTCACCCTCCAGGGGACACTGGGAGCTCCACGGGAGACGAGCAGAACCCACAGGGTGAGGAGGACACTTCAGCCCCTGCAGGTGCCTGAGGCTGTCAAGCCTTTCGAGCTGGGTCACAATGGCGAGACAAGGGAATGCTGCCGTGAGCAGCACCCTGGGACTCACCATCCTCCCCCATGGAGTCACGGGAGAAATGGGATGTGCAAGTGATGCTTCAGAGCACCCACTGGTGTCCCGCCAGGCACAGCGGGAGTTCTTGCTCCCAAGGTCAACCAGACTGGGGGGGATTTTGCCACTTGGAAGGTTCTGAGATGGCTCCGGGCTGAGGGGGAACAGGGCTTGGGCATTTCCTGGGAGGTGTGACCAGCATGTGGGTTGGGGAGGCAGGTCCTGCTCAATGCTCAGGGAACAACTGGTCCCAGCTTTGGGGTCAGGAAGGGATTTTCCCATGGGACAGATTGGCACTGGCCCCCTGGGCCTTTTGGCTTCCTCTGCAGCATGGAGCATCCCCACGTGCCAGGTCTCTGCTCCCTTTGGCCAGGTTGCTGCCTGCTCACACACCACAGAGGTGTCCTTGTGCCCTGCACTGGGAGGAAGAAGGCTTCTTTTCCCACTGGGTGGACTGGGAAGTGTCCCTGGGGTTTTTCTGCCTTCCTCTGCAGCACTGAGCATGGCCAGGACTCCTCTGGGCCAGTCTGGCTGTGTGGCTGCTGCCCATGCTGTGATGGTGGCATCCCCAGGTGCCCTGCATTTGGGTCGGGGGAAGCTTTCTTTGCCCCCAGGGTCAGGGACTCCACTGGGCCTCACCTGAGAAGTGACAACACCTTTTTCTGCAAAAAAAGGTTCAGGAAGTGCATGATCAGGTGAGCTTCTAAGTTCCAGGGACAGCAAAGTCAGGAGTGTTGTGGATAATGGACCCCTGGGACGAAGAGTCACCTTTGTCCTCAGTGAGGAGAGCATTTCTCAGGCTGGATGATCCTGAGCCTCGCCTCAGAAGAAAACTGCCTGGACACACTTACACGGGCAGACAGCGACAGCACAGGGAGGAAAGGTTTTAAACTAAAAGAGGAGAGATTTAGATTCGCTGTTAGGAAGGAATTCTTCTCTGTGAGGGTGGGGAGGCCCTGGCACAGGGTGCCCAGAGAAGCTGTGGCTGCCCCTGGATCCCTGGCAGTGTCCAAGGCCAGGTTGGACAGGGCTTGGAGCAACCTGGGCTAGTGGAAGGTGTCCCTGCCCATGGCAGGGGTGGGATGAGATGGGCTTTGAAGTCACTCCAACTCAAACCATTCCATGATTCCGGCCACTCCTCCTCTTGCTGGGATCTCTCAGGATGTGCGGAGGTGACAGATGGACACGCTCCCATATGGGCCATTGTTAATTATTGGGCTCAGCTGAGATTAATCCAATGGCTGGGCACTGTCTCTGAGCACTGAGGACCATTCTGGGCACAGGTGACCTTTCCCAGTGAGGCTTATTGGGGGGAAAACAGAAACAAAGAGGAAAATAATTTGCCTATCTTGCTCCTTAGGCAGAGCAGGAGAGCAGATGATCCTTGAAAAGGGGCTTATAAGGGGATATGTGAAATATCTGATGAGAAAGCTGCTCTCCCTCCTCCACTGGACACACTGGGAAGGAAACCCAGCCGGTGGAAAACAGAGCAGGGGTTGCATAAAGTTCTCCAGCTGCATTCGAGGTGGCTGAGTTCTACCCAACGTTGTTTTACATCCTTCATTCACATGCCACTGATGCTCTGATGGGTTGTATTTGTCAAGCTCCTCTGACAGTCTCTCCTGAACTTTGAGCATCAATCTGTCTCCTTCCACCTGCTTGGAGCTGACTCCATTTTTCAGGAGCAGTGTGCCAGAGGAACATGCTCTGCAGGAATTTGTCACTTCCCTGCACACGCTCCTCCGGAGGCGAGCATGGCTCTGCTCTGTCACTCTGTCCCCAGTCTCTGAGAGGTTTCTGGGCACAAAACCCAGAGGGAGGAGTGCTCTCCTGGCACAGTTTTGCTCCACAGGCACCTTCTTGTCCCTCTGAGCCCTCCACATGCTGACATCACTGCACAGCAATAAGGGATTGATGGAGGAGCACAGGAATTTGTTGACTAAATATGTATGGAAAGGATCTCTGACACTTTTGTTACGTTCTGACATCACTGCCTGCAGCAGAATCCCGGTTCAACAAACCCAGTTTCTCTTGGTATTTTGGGCAATGCTCTCAGGGATGCCCAGGGTGGGGTTGTTGGAGTGTCTGTGCAGGGCCAGGGGTTGCACTGGATGATCCCTGTGGGTCCCTTCCACTCAGGATATTCTGTGATTCCACGATTTTGGAGAAACCTCAGAGTGATCTGTGAATTTCCTAGTATGTAAAGAAATATAATTTGCTCAGTGGGCATTAGACCTAAGAACTTTAATCGTTCCAGTCTGGTTTTGGGTCCATGATAAGTACAGGTCTGTCCTACTCAGTCCTTTGCTGTCCTTCTCAGCATCTCTGGGATGTTGCAGGGAAGTCTAAAGGCAGCTCTGAGCTCTCTGCCTTGGCCCTGGTGCAGGTGACAAGTCCAAGCAGCCCAGAGCAGCTCACAAACCACGGCCAGGGTTGAAAGCCCAGAGAAGATTCAGAGTGACAAATGAAAATATTACAAAATAGGAGCTGGAAGTGATTTCCTCCTTTTCTGACCTATTGTAAATGCAGTCGTAGGGGAAATGCTAAACTCCACTGCTGTGATCTTGGCTTGTAACCAGCTCTCCAGCACCTCTGCAAGGAATTTTATTTTAGCCTGAATTTAATTTTTGGTGGTTTAGAATTTGTGACCTCCCCAGCTCACCTGAGCTCATGAAGCCCAAAACCAGTCTCTTTCTCCTCACCACACAGAAAGATACGTCCCCAAACTTCCCGTGGAAGTTTTACGTCTGGATATGCGGGGTAGGAAGGAAATAAAGTACTCCTCATGGACATTAATCTGAACTCTGCCTGTTCCTAGAGCTGGGCTTCAGAGCTCTCCCACCTGCTTTCCAATCCCTTGTGGAAGGTGTGGTGTGGTTTTCATTTGAAACCAATGTTGGCCAAAGCAAAAATATCCTGAGTACCTGGGGTCCCGCTGCATCCCTGTGGCAGCAGGATCGCAGGGCTGGATCCTGTGGATTTTCCTTCAAACCAGACCGGAGCAGATCGATTCCATTGTCTCATCAATGTCCAAGGACAGGCTCTGCAGGGCTCAGTGGCCTCTCAGCTTAGGCAGAATATGGACTGGAGGCCAGAGCTCATTAACTCTGATTTTACTGGGTTTAGAAGAGGTTTTCCCTGGCCCTCGTTGTGCCCCCCAGAGTGTGGGCCACCGTGGGCAGCTCTGAGCTGGCCATCCTGTCACCGCTGAAGGTGGGGGGTGCAGTTGGATGTGGTGGGGTCACAGGGGTGAGGGACCCGAGTAACCTGGCCAGAACCACCACGGACAGCACCTGACACTTTGGGAAGAGCTCACCTGCCAGGGGAGGGGGGGGAGATGGCCCAGGGAGACTCGGCAGAGCCAGCTGAGCCCAGAGCCCTGCCTTGGGTGAGGATGAGGAGCAGAGACCTCGCAGACACCACTGCCATGGAGTGCATCTATTCACAGAGCCTGGATTTCCCTCTCATGTCCTGCTGAGCCGTGCCTGCTTTGTGGATCCCAGCTGCTTTTGGATGAAAAGGGACTCTGGGGCTGCCCAAGCTCTGTGGCTCTGGGGAAGAGGAGGAGGAGGAGGGGGAGGCAGCCCTGTGAGTCCATGCCCGCCCCCAGCACAGTGGGCAAGGCAGGGCAAGGAAGGGCTTGTCCTCAGTGTGTGCTGAGCTCAGGCAGACTGGGACCAAGAGCCTGCTTCGTGTTGGAAGTGAAGAGATCCAGCTGCTTCTTGAAATGGCAGGACCGCCCCCCCCCCCATGCCACCCCCATCAAACTGGCGGTAAAACAGGTGTTTGAAGCCTTTAAATATTTCCTGGCCAGGTTGGAATCTTGCTTTTAATCCTCTAAAATAGATGTCTAGACCTTAAGCAGCTGCTGGGTGCTGTTTCTGCAGCAGCATGTGCTCTCACCCTCTTCCAGTGCAGGCAAGGCAAGAAGCAGAGCCCAGACCAAAGGGCTGAAAGGGTTAAAACCCCCCCATTTGCCTGGCAGACAGAACCCAAATCAGTGACAAAGACACAGCAGGTTGGGATGGGCCATTAGCCTTTGGCTGAGGCTGGTCCGGGACTGGGGAATGTGCAGCCAATTCCTGCAGGATGGGGAGCTGGGCGCTGGGAACGCTGAGCTCCTTCCCGAGGGCATCCCGAGCAGCCTGGCTGCTCTCCAGCAAAGGCCTGGTGGGAGCTGGAACCAGCCCCCTGGGGTGCTACGGGAGGAGGATGCACAGGCTGGGAAAAGTCCAAATACAGCTTGGAGATGCAGCAGGAGCTGAGTGAGGGCTTGTGCTCAGCACGTGGGGAAAGCAACTCAATGGTGACAGGTGCCTGAGCGCTGACACCGGCCCCAGAGGGGGTGCATTTGCATCAGAGGGAGCACAAGGAATAGATTAAATATATATATATCAGGCTTGGAGCTTCTGGGTGGCTGGAGGCACATTTTGTTCCAGGTAGGGCAGGAAGCTGCCAACAAAATCAGCCTCTTGGGGCTTGATTATCGAGGAGGAGTAGAGAGAAAGGGAGGCTAGGTAAGAGCTGGGGGCTAGAGGCTGGGAGGTGGGAGGTGGTTTGGGAAGATCTGCTGAGAATGACAGAAGAGGACATGGGCAAGGGCTGGAGAGGACTTCAGGAGAGGCTGGGCATGGCAAGAGGTATCCTGAGGCATTAATCAGGCATTTAGCTCTGCTGTCTAGTAAACAACTGGTAATCACCATCTCCAGCCCTCTGTCCTGGAGGTCCTGGAGAGCTCCAGCAGCTTTCTACTGCTCCTCATTATAGCTTAGCTGGAGGACTTGCTGTGGGTCAGAACATCCAAATCCTGCTGATTAACTGTGTGAGAAATCAGTGCTGCTGGACAGTGGGATATTTTTTCTTCTCAGCTTTTAGTTTTTATAAGAATCCAGGACCTGGGGGCATTTGTCAGTTGGCAAAGTCAGGATCTCAGAAGCTGGCCACTGTCTGTCCATCCTGAATCCACCTCTGGTTATGTGGGATGCAATTCCCTTTAATGAACTGTGTGTGCAAGAGCTGCCCTGCCCCTGCCAGCACAGTCCCTGCAGGTGCTTGGCTATCAGCTCTTTTCTAGCAGCTGTTTTCAGGAGGTTGCCTGGCTGATTCACTGGGCTTCCAGGTACCTTCTCTTGAGTGGTGACTATTTCAGCACGTTTGGGAGCTGTGTCCCGAGATGGAGCCCCAGGGGATGTAATTCAACATTCTCCAGGGTGAGTAAAATAGTTGAAATACAGTTATTATACAGATGATTGAGAAGAATCTGTGCAGGTGTCGCAGCCTGCCCTGCCCAGAAGTGTTGATGGTCTTTCTTAATCAGCCTCTAATTTCTTCCTTCCATTTCCTTCCAAGGCAATCATCCTGCTGCACAGGTTCTTCTCCTCCTGGGTGACCTCTCAGAAGCCTTGGGTGGGGTCTCAGCGACCTGGGAGGAGCCCCTGGCTTGGAAGTGGCGGGATGATGATCTCAGAGGGGTGTAGAACAGGGAAGGGATTTTGCAGGGATCAGGTCCTGCCTGCTGTACTTTTGGAGGTGAAACCCTCTGACTGACACATTCTGCTGCAGCTGCCAGAATCAGAAGTGATTTCGGCGCCAAACCTGAGCTGTAATTATTGCTAATGGTGTCATGTTGACTCTGCTGCTTGTAGTGCTCAGCACAAAGGTGGGTTCAGTAAACACAGGAAACTAAAGCCAATTAGTAATAAAAACCATGACTTCTGCAAGTGGGTGCCTGAATGAAGTAACGTGTGTGAGCACTCATTCCAACCAAAGTAACAAAATTTCCAGCACTTTCTGCTCCGTTCTGTCCATTCCTCATCAGCATTCATAGAAGTAAATTGTGTTTCTGAAAAGTTCTGTGAGAAAAGGAGTGTTTGAATATTAATGGCAATTACAAGAAGGGACATGCAGCTGTGTGGGTAAAAGCTGCAGGAGAAGCTCTCCATCGCCCAGCGTGTGATCTTGGGAGACTTTGCACAGTTTTGCAACATCTCTGGCAACAAAAGCGGGTGTAAATGTAGGATCAGGTGACTGATCAAGCTCTGTGGGCAATAAATAGCTGATACTCAAACTGAATGAACTCTGGGGAAATCCTTGGCTTAGACCTCTTCTGCCTACGACATCTAGTTCATAAACAAACAAACAAACAAACAAAATAGTTACTGAGTTATTAGGGTAGGCAGTGAAGAAAACCCCACCTGCTGACCCCAACAGGGTCAGGTTTTCACCTTAAACTCTTCAAGCACAACTTGTGAGCTCAGTTTGTGAAGAAAATAGAGCTGAATTTATTACTCAGTCCTATGACCAAGCAACTGTGCAGAGTTTTGTACTGGGGCCAGGGAGTGCTGCGTCTGCTGCTTCCAAGGAGAAAATTACCCACCCACAAACAGGGCAAAGCAGTGACTCTCTGAATAGAGATCTGTGTATTAATACAAGTACAAAAATCAACTGTTTAGAATTCGGGATTGTTTCCCTGGCTTGCACGGCTGCAGATCGCAGCTGGGCTGATGCCAAGGTGTTTCCATCCCCTCTCCTTCTCCCCCAGTCAGTGGAGTGATCATCCCAACGCTGCCTGAGCTGCTGTTTGTGCCTGTACTATTCATTTGTGTGCTCTTGATCCTTCTGCCTTCAGTTCCAATCTTGCACAGGGTTGCTCCTGAGTTTCTACCTAAATCTGAATTAGGGATGAATTTTTAGTGAGATCTCTGCTCAACCGCCCTGGGCTGCTCTCTAGCTCTGGATCTCTGTGTGTTCCCATTGGAGTGAGCTCTTCAAAAGAATTTCCTAAGGGCTTTTTTTCCTGTTTTTGCTTATCAGAGAATCCCAGAATGGTTTGGATTAGGAGGAACTTCAAAGACCATCTTGTTCTACCTTCCACTGTCCCAGGTTGCTCCAAGCCCCATCCAACCTGGACTTGGACACTTCCAGGCATGGGGCAACCACAGCTTCTCTGGCAGAGTTTGTTTCCTTTTTAACCAGTGCTTGTCCTTGGCCTCTTTTCCTTATTTTGAATGACAAACTCTTTCAAACTGTTTCATTTTATTTTGAAGGAGTGTTCACAGCTGGTCCCCATTACTGTTTCTGCTCCTCCTTCGCATGGTCCACCCTCCTTGTATTTCCTGAACCTACAGGCTCCAAATCTGCTGTCTGTGGATATTGTGGATTTTGACATTCTGTCTGCTTGGGTAAGGTTGCTTGTAAAGTGCTTCTAAATAATAATAAAAAAATAATAATAAAAAAATAAGCCCCAACTGAAGGGGGTCCCCCGAAGGACCAAAGTTGATGTAATGGGAAGTTCATGGGAACATTTGGAAGTATTTTCTTGGCTCTATAAGCTGGGGTTTGTATGTCCTTTTCTCTGCAGGGCCTTGGGAAATAGAAGCAGGATGAGGGACAACCAAATTAAATTTTACATGGTGAGACTGGTTTAAATTTTTAACTGCTTAGACGGCTGCCACCTTTTGGCACAGAACTAGGGAGAGCTTTTGCCAGACTGATTTGGGGGAGAAAAGCCTTTTCCATACCTAAACAGCAGCAAGAGGGGATCACCTGGATGTAACAAGAGCATTATCCCCGGAGCTGCTTCTCCTTCTCCTTCGTGCTCTGCTCCCGACTCCCAGCTCTCTGTTTGCCCGCTGTTCTCCCCCCAGTTTTTTGTTGTGCTTGTCCCCATGAGGAACGCAGCCTCAAAGTGCTTCCAGCATTCCCAGCCTGCAGGAAGGATGCTCCAGCGCTCCTCTGAGGAGGACCAGTGGCTTAAATCAAAGCCACAGAGCAGTGGAGCAGGCTGGAGAAAATTGCCTGATGGAGAAAAATGCCTTTTGTCAGAGTGCTCCGTGTGTGCTGGCACCGTGCAGCAGGGCTGGGAGCTGAGCTGGGTTCTCAGCCTACCTGGGAGTCAGTGCTTACACACAGCCAGGCTGGGAACGCTGCTTCTCCCCCTGTGCAGCAACCCAGGGAGATAAAGTGACAGTGCATCACGTTTGTGTGTGGTTTTCCTTCCTGCCACTCTGGGTTTCAATGCCTCTGATGAAAGTTCTGTGCGGTTTAACCCCGAGGAGAGGGCAGATACTCGGTAGACAATAGGAGATTCTTTTCACTGAGGCTTTTTGCACTACTGAAAGGACACAGGACCTAAATGGAAGGAAGTTTCTTGGGGACATGCCATCTAGAAAGACTCTTTTAACTTCCCAGACTCTGGGATGAGAGGTTGGAAGTTCAAATATCTGCAGGGATCACAGAATCCCAGAGTGGTTTGGTTTGGATGGACCTTAAAGCTCCTCCAGTGCCACCTCTGCCATGGGCAGGGGCACCTCCCACTGTCCCAGGCTGCTCCAAGCCCCAATGTCCAACCTGGCCTTGGGCACTGCCAGGGATCCAGGGGCAGCCACAGCTGCTCTGGGCACCCTGTGCCACGGCCTCCCCACCCTCCCAGGGAACAATTCCTTCCCGATATCCCATCCATCCCTGCCCTCTGGCAGTGGGGAGCCATTCCCTGTGTCCTGTCATGCTCTTGTAAATAGTCTCTGTCCATCTTGCAGGCTTCCTATCCATAATCCCTCGTTACTGGATCCTGTGGGATGGAGGAGTTCCTTTCACCAGGACACGGCTGATGTCCCCACAAAGCCCCTGTGCAGCACCAGACAGGGATGTGTGGAGTTGATCCCCATGGAAGAATTCCCTGGGAGCTGCTGGGGTGAGCAGCAATCCCTGGACTGCTGGTGCTGGGAGCAGCAGGATGCAGGGAAGCAGCGGGTGCCTAAAGGATTTTAGTAACCATTGCCAAGGCTGGTAATGACAGTAATTTTTTATTAAGTGAGAACAGTGCCTGTTTCTTTACTCTGTAGGCTCCAGCTTGTAACTGAGAATTAAATACCACGATAATTCTCCTTTACAAGGCATCCGAGATCTGTTTTCACAACCTTGAGTAGCTCTTTCTCACAGGAGGAGAATCCTTGACTTTAAAGACATCGGTCACACGAACAAAGATGCAGAGCTGCGTTTTACATTTGCATTGTGCACAATGTGAGTTAGGGGATGCTGTAATTATTATTTCTGTCCATGCTAGGAAGATGTGATTGCCTCAGTCCCAGGGTGAGAACAACCTGTTCCAGGGGAAGATTCCCTGCCTGTGGCACGGGGTTGGGATGAGATGAGCCTTGAGGTTCCTTCCAACCCAAACCATTGTGTGATTCTGTCACTCTCCGATTCTGCAGCGAATAACTGGGAAGTAGCTCCAAAGGAAGCTTAGTGATATGCAAAATACAAGATGTCAAGATCTGACATTCTTCATTGCTCGTAAGGAGACATCTAATAACTCATAAGTGAATGTAAATGTCGTATCACTCCTAAAACATTGTGCATTCTCTATCAACCAGAATAATGACTGATTATAAATGTTCCAGTGCACAAAACACCAACAAAACAAAAGGGAAGCGTGAAATTAAATTAAAGAAATAAAGAAGAAAATAATAATAATAATCATGATGCTACTCTACCTTGCTTCTTTAATCCTCATCATCTGGAAGGGTCCCAGAGCCTGTGAGCAGGATGGGCTGCTCCAGACAAGTCTGACCACACAAACAGAAACCTGGGTTTTTCTAGTTCTTTCTGGACTGGCAGTGAGGCAGACACAGAATTCTGGGAGAAATGAAACACTTTTGGAAGGTTTCTTTGCAGTTGCAAGCACTGGAAAATGAGAGTTGGCAGCAACGGCAGTTGAAATCACAGAACTCCAGGAGCTGAATCCTGCAGTACCTCCCAGAGAGTGTCCAAATGGGGGATGTTCCTTTCCTTCACAACTCCCAGCTTTTCTGCAAGAATCAAGGAATAGAGGGAACATCCTAACTTCTTAGTTTTTCTTATTTCTTTGGATATTCTGTGGTGGATCTCCTTTGAGCATTTTTATCTCTGCTGTGCCTGCAGCGCCCATGGTATCATTTTCACTCTTCCTTGTTCTGCCCACTCCTAGTTTTCTTTGGGGATTTGGGTAGAACACACAGTTTTCTCCTGTTATTTGTCATATTTGGGATTCTTTGCTCAAATGACGAGTTGTTGGATTTTGGTTTTCCCTGGTAACTTTGAAAAACATTCTCCTGAAAAATGTCTAAATATGCCTCTGGAACCTATAAAAAAAAGGTGGGTTTAAAAATTCTTGGGTAGCTTAGATTGCAGTAGAAGTGGGTTTGTTCCCTTTGGCCTGCTCTTGATGAGCTGTGCTCCTTTAGAAAAGTAACAAAGCCAAGTGGTATTGAGAAAAAAGAATGTTTTAGAAATCACATCAGGGCAAATTCAGGGACTACCCAGAAGCATCACAAGCCCGTCTCCTCCTGCCATGTGCTGGGATCCCAGTCCCAAACTGCAGGTTGCCTGCAAAAACCTTCTCCCTTGCTGTCCATTTGCAAGGGAATATTTCTTCCAGGGCAGCAGGAGCTGGGCTAGGCTGGCTGCAAGGGCAGAGGGAGGGGATCACGGTACAGACACTTCAACAAAAGCCAGCTCCCACCTCACGCTGACCCTGTGCTCCTGCAGCCTGGCTCCCGAGGGCCCTCTCTTTAGGAAAAAAGTGCCCAGGGCAGGTTCCTACTGCCAGCATTTCCTGCAGGGGCTGTGATGATGTTTCCACATGTGTTGGGCTGTGCAGCTGCCACAGAAACAGTGAGACAGAGATGGAAAGGGCAGAGCTGGCCCTAGGTAGGATTTTGGGTGGCACCCAGATGCACGTGGTGGGTTTGCTGGGGGGGTGACTGAGGGGATTGCACCAGCCTGACTTGGCCTGAGACTCCTCCCTGACGTTGTCCTGCCACAGGAACAGCTGGCAAACCCCACAATTCTGGCCTGGCTTCTCCAGTAGTGTTTGCTTCCAACCCTGTAAGTTCCTTTTTCACGAGCCCCCCTTCCTTCAGCTGTCTGCCTGCCAAAGTTCTTCCTCCTGGATGCTCCTATCCCATTTCTGTCACTATCAGAAAGCATTTCCTCCTGGCTTGCCCTTGCCTTGTGGGATCACCTCTTCCTTCCTGGCTCTTTCCCTCCTCCAGATCCATGAAACTCACTGTCCTAAATCCCTTCTCCTCCAAGAGAGGAGGCTGCATCCTTCACTGCACTTTCCAAAAGCCAGCTGCCTGCAAGTTCTTGCCTCTGCAAGGGTCAAGGAGTGTCCACCAGGGCCTGGCTATTCCAAGAACTTTGGCTGTGTGTCCCAGAGCAGGAAGAGGAGAGGAGCAGCTGGGAGGAGGAGAGGGAAATTATTGCAAAATCCCATCTGGCAAGCCAAAATCCAGAGGAAAAGTGGTGAAAGGAAAGGCTTGGAGGTCAGAGCAGCCAGAAGAAGCCCAGGGCCTTGACTTGCAAGGTCCCTGTGATCATGAGAATCTGTATTTTGGGCTCCTGACCTGAGTTTTCTGAAAGAAACAATGACTAATTGCGATACGATGCTGTCTGAATACAAAACCAGGGTGGGAAATCTATTTCCAAGCCTCAGCTGTTGTGTTCTGTGCTCCTGTAAAGCCCAAGCCCTGATCATCCAGGTTTTCTGGGAGCACGGTGTTGTTTGGAAATTTGTGGAAATCTGTGCCCAGAGCAGTGTTTTTTAGTGAGGATCTTCTGGCAAAGGGACAATTTTTAGGAGCTCATGTCTTGCTCAAGAAACCCAGATGGAGGTTGACTTCACCCATCATGAAATCAATCTTTAGTATTTCAGAACCACCCCCAAAATTTATGGGGCTGTCTTCTGTAAAGTCCTGTAGGATTTTAACATCATTTACATGGAACATTATCATTGTTATTTGTTATTTTCTTCTCCTTTTCTCTGCCACGAGATAATCAAAGCCAGAGCATCCTGCCTCCAGCCCATTCATTTCCTGCTTCTATTTTAGCCCCTTCTCAGCCTTCACTCAGTGGATTGATCCCAGTGGGCACAATCTGTGTCACAATTCCACGCAGGGCCCTGGTGAGTCCCACTCGTCCCTCTGGTCTCCTGCTTGCAGAACAGTTTCTCACCAGAAACACCTGCAGGGTGAGGTTTCCCACCTCTGTCCCAGGGTGACCACACCACTCTCCTGCTGAAGCACAGAGATGTTTGTGCACACAGTGTTGAACTCGTGGCAAGGGGCATTTTCATTTTCTCCCAGAGCTGGTGCCTCTGCAGAGCTGTGCTGATCTAAGCTCACAGCGTGGATTGTGACTTTCATAAACCAACATCGTTTTTCCCCAAGAAGCCCCTGCAACAGCCTCTTGGCCTTGTTCCTTCTCCTGGCCCCACACAGGGAGCATTTCAGGATTCCTTGTTTGTACCTGGCGATCACCTGTTCTCATTAATGAAGAAACCTCTTGTGGGAGCTCCTAAGGAGACAGCAGTGTTTGGAAACAGAAATTACAACATGTACTGAATCATTCCAAGTGAGATAGTTAGTGCACCAAATAAAGTAAATGCATTTTATTGTTGTCTCATTAGAAATGTTTAATCACTTCCAGCAAAGCACAGTGGATGCAGATATAAATATCAGATCCCTGTTTAAAAAGCCTTACGGGAAAAGGGACAAACCTGCAAATTACCACGAGCTGTAAACTCGGGGGCAGCTCAGCAGAGGCTGCCAGAGCACTCCTGGACTCTGGGATTTATTGAAGATGCTGCTTTGCTGTTACAGATGGTGAACTCGGTGCCCTGACCTCAACTCCTCGCTGTCACACCGGTCAAGGCTTTGGAGAGAAACAGAAAATTGTATTGATTATGCAAAATGTTCATAAAGCACATTTTTATGAGGGAGGCCTGGGTGCACTGAAGCAACGGGCTGCCGGGATTTAGCTGGAAACTGGAGCATGAGGAAGGGTGAAGGGATGGATTGGAGCCATCCCAGCTCCGAACCATCGGCAGGGTCTCCCCCGGGAGCTGTGGTTCTGGTGTTGCCCATCCTGGTTTGGTGGCTGTGGCAGGCCTGTCCCTGACTGGTTATACTGGTTTGTGCTGGAGCCTGTTAGGCTGCTTCACTTCAGCCAGGACCTGTGGGAACAGATTTCCTCCAGCTTTCCTCAAGGTAAGCACTAAGCTCAGGAGATCTTGGGAATGACGTCCAGTTACCAGTAGGGGAAGTGAGGCACACAAGAGTGGCATGGATTGCTCAGGGTCACCCAGGGACACACACACAGCTGCCACATTCAATATCCCCCAAACCAGTGCTCGATTCCCTGGATTCAGTGCTTGGCAAGTACCTGGAACATGCTGGCAACCTGGTACAGCAGAAGAGCAGAGTCCAGGGAGACCTGAGAGCCCCTTCCAGTGCCTAAAGGGGCTCCAGGAGAGCTGGAGAGGGACTTTGGATGATGGCCTGGAGGGACAGGACACAGGGAATGGCTTCCCACTGCCAGAGGGCAGGGTGAGATGGGATATTGGGATGAAATTGTTCCCTGGGAGGGTGGGGAGGCCCTGGCACAGGGTGCCCAGAGCAGCTGGGGCTGCCCCTGGATCCCTGGAAGTGTCCAAGGCCAGGTTGGACACTGGGGCTTGGAGCAGCCTGGGATAGTGGAAGGTGTTCCTGCCATGACAGGGGTGGCACTGGATGGGCTTTAAGGTCCATCCAACCCAAACTATGCTGGGATTCCGTGATTCTATGGCAGGGTCATTTCCCATGATGTTGAGCTGATGCTCTCCTGAGGGTGGTGCAAGGCCAATCGCTGCGTTTGTCATTTTCTCTTTTATTTGAAAGGCTCAGAAGGAGGAAAATCACGGCCAGAAGCAAATCCCTGAGGCTGGGCAGGGCCTGTCCTTGGGGAGCCCTGTTGTACCTTACATCTCCAGGTCCTGGAGTCCATGGGACCCCAAAAAGCTTTGGGTTATTATTGAGGGGCCACAGCAAGGTGGGAGGAATCCAGCCTCATTTTCCTGTGAGTCTCCACATCCTTAGGGGGCCCACTATGGAGATCTTTGTGGGTTTGTGGCAGATAAAGATGAGCAAGCTGATAAGATTTTCTCTGCTCTCCAGTGCAGAGGTTTCCTACCAAAATTGCTCTCAGGTGGGGCAGCATCAGATGAAACTAAAATTTAAAATGAAACCAAAATTAATTAAAATAAAAATTAAAAATTAAATTTAAATTAATTTAAAATGAAAATAAAGACAAAATTGAATTAAAAATTTTTAAAAAGCACATGGTTCACTCTGTAAAATGCCATGCTACAAGAACAGGCTGGACAGAGCCCTTTTCAGTAGCACTTACTGGGAATCTCATGTCAGATTTCTGCGACCACAGCAGCCCCCAACAGCCAAGCCTCACCTGGGGCTGGCCTTGGGTTACACAGCTGGGCTGTGCCCGAGGATGGGCAAACCCTCTGTGCTGCTGTCAGCTCTGGGGCTGCTGAAATAAAGATTTTCTCAATGGAAAATTGTGTCTGAAATGGCGTAACTGAGAATACAAATCTGGGGGAAGGGAAGGGAAGGGAAGGGAAGGGAAGGGAAGGGAAGGGAAGGGAAGGGAAGGGAAGGGAAGGGAAGGGAAGGGAAGGGAAGGGAAGGGAAGGGAAGGGAAGGGAAGGGAAGGGAAGGGAAGGGAAGGGAAGGGAAGGGAAGGGAAGGGAAAGGAAGGGAAGGGAAGGGAAGGGAAGGGAAAGTTGGTGTTGTGGAGAGGGAGATCTCCATCACTATTTTTCCCATGGAGGTCTCCTCTGCTTTTTCCTTTGTCCTTTCCTGTTTGTTCCTTTCCAACAGGATCCTGGTGTGGGGGATTCTTGTGCTGCTCCTGTCTCACCTGTTTGCGGGTCTGAGGATGCACCTCCAGCTGGAGGATGTGTTTTTAATTGTGTTTTTGTGAAGCCCTTTGATATGGGTAAATTAACTTTGATCTCCAGCTGCTAAATGAAAGGGTTTTGCCTGGATCAGATGGGAGAAGTTCCCTTTTGTTGATGGGATGAAGATGGGATGAAGAGGAGAACAAGGCTGGTAGGAGACAGTAAAACTTCTGACTTCCAAGAGGTCAAAACACAATAAATCATCAATGCAAGGTCAGGGTGAGGAGAGCTTCCCAAACACTGAGGTGATGGGGGCTGGAGTGAGACCAGACCTCAGTGCAAAAGCTGAAATGAGCAATGTACAAATTACTGTTGATAATCCTTTTGGTATAAGCTGAATTTCTGCTTTTACTATGACACAATGCAAAATAATGGCAAAACTTCTTTATTAGGGACAAGTGGATTGTGCTTTCCTGGCTCTGTCCATGAGGTGGTGGATGTTTACATCCTCACCTGCCTGAGGACAGATGAGCTGCTGCTTTATCCCCTCCTTGCTTGCTTTAGTCCTTTTCCCTCCTTCTTGTCCCAGTGCCCATAAATTGGTCCAATAAAGAGCGTGTTGATGTCATTGGTGTTTTAATTAATTCTCCTGATTGCTCAAAGATAAATGGGACTGAGGCAAATGTGTTGGCTCTTGCCAAGCAGGCAGCTTGATGCAAGGAGAACGTGGGGGATGGAGATGTGAATGTGAGATCCCTGAAGACATGGGTGTTGTAGATCCAGACCTGGAATGAGACATGGAAAAAGCAAATTCTTTTTTGGAGCTGCTTGGCATTTTGGATGGGCAATCTTGCAGGAGCTGGAGGGTTTTAAGGACTTCCAGGAGTACTTCAAGAAGTGGCCTCTTCAGAGCTATTTCATTTTTCAGCCTGCCTGGATGGAGACAAAGCCCTGCTCTCACTAACATGTAACCATCAGCTTTCCAAGCAGAATTAAATCAGATGAGATCCTTGTATCAAATGGAAATGTGTACACAGGAAATAGTCATCAGGCAGTGATCAGGGAGGAATTCTTAAAGAAATAAGATTGAATTTGGCTTAAATGAAGCGCTTCCCTCCTTCCCTCCTTCCCTGGCCAAGGCTAAGAGCTTCTTTCTACCCACCTTAGCTTTGAATAACCTTTTTTTTCTTCAGGAAGGTGCTTCTAGTCAGCAAAGAATGGTATTTCATGGTAGGAGGTGCTCTCATGTGCAGACTGTGTATCAGCTACACAGATAAAAACATTTTCTGCCTAAGAATATTGTAGTTTAGTTGGGAAATGCCTGCTTGATTTCACTGAGTGCCCTGCTACACAGCAATTTCTGTGCAACAGCAGCGAAGGCGTGTTGGGGAAAGCCTTGGCTCACGTTCAGACCTGCAAAGGAGCACGAGCTCAGTGGAGCAGGGGATGGGATTTCTCCCAGCTTGGTGTGCTCACTCCTCCCAGCAGGTTCAGATCCATTTAACTGAGGTGCTTGTGTTATACTGGGGGCAGGGAAAGTTGTTTGCAGGACAGAAAGAATTGATTAACAACAAAAAAATCAGGTTATCAAGTTACCAAGAATGATGGGCTGAGTCCGAAGCTTTTATTGGAGCCTCTGTACATTAGATTGGGAATATTCCTGAGCTTGGATCTGTACTGTGTCCTGGTTTGTGTTTGAGGAAGCCCCTGAGGTTTTACCAGAGCAGCTGGAAAGGGCAGGCACTTGGGGTCATTCTATAGGTGAACTGATTCCAACTGGGACATGTGGATCTCGCTTGAGAAACTTGAATTCAGTGTCCCAGCCCTGAGCACCCTGGAGGAGTCTCAGCTCCCCCAGAGGTGTCTCCTTGGGGTCGGTTTGCTGTGATGTGCAACCAAGGACATCAGCATGAAGCTGTGCCTTTGGAACTGCAGGAAATGCAGGCGTGCTGTGCCCCTGGACAGGCAGCTCAGCCGTTCAGCTTTGCTGGTAGCAAACCTCAAACCAATTAAGCTAACATCAGGTTTTTAATTGCCTTGGTTAAGCTGGTGCAGCCCTCGGTGTGCTCGCTCATAAATCAATTTAAATGCAAGTTGTAGGAAAATTTACATTAAAGCAGCACTTTGCCAGACTGCCTTTTAAACAAAAACAAGAACGGAGAGGAAACAATTCCCGGTGACCCTTTGCAGGCTCCCTGGGATGCACGACTGTGCTCCAGCATGGGCTGTTCTCTCGAGGAGCTGCTGCTGCAGCTGCTGAATGTGGAATCAGGAGCACAGCCTGCCTTTAGGGAAGAGACTGGGCCAGCCAAAGGTGCCTCAGCAGCAGAACAGGAGGAGACAGGAGCTGTTGGGCCGTGCCCCAAAGCATCCCATGGTAACACCCCACAAGCTACAAGCAGGTGTAAATCCCTGACCATGTCAGCTGTGCCTTGGCACAAAGATTGCCTTTCTTCCCCAAATCCTGCTGCTTTCACCTCAAGTCTCTTGTAAGTCCAGCTTTGATTCAGTGATTTTATCCTTGTGAAACTTTCTGGGTGGAAAGGGGAAACTCAGCCTTTCTTCTGTGCCACCCTCCGTTAACTTAAACCTCCCCGCACAGAATTTCCCCCTCAGCCCCCTCAGCCCTGCTCTGCACACTGGGGGACTTCTCACAGCTCCTTGGGGAGAGAAGCAAGTGCTCCAAAACTCACAGTAAAGCCATGACCATCCCTGGGAAGAAGAAAGAAGGACACTTCTTTGCTCCTGCTTCCACCTGCTGAGACTCCACGTGCCAGCTGTGATGGGCACTCTGAGCAAGCCTCCCCAGACCCCATAGTTCTCACTCCAGCTCCTGTTTTCCTTTGGTTTTCAGGGTTTTGTTCTTAATCAAGGAAGAATAAACACAGCAACTTGGGAAATTGTTAAGCCATGACTGCAGAGTCACACCGCTCTGGCTCTTACCCTGGGCACAGCCCTGCTGGCAGGGACAAGGCAAGAGCAGCCCATAGAGAGCCTCGTTACTCACATCTCTTGTTAATACAGGACACAAGTGTGGGAGAGGAAATTTTCTCCTGAAAAGCTACAGAAATTTCTCAGGGCAAACTTCTGCATAGGGACCTCCCAGCACTGAGGGATTCTAACACCTCACAGCACTGCAGGCTGTTGTTTTACAGGTGTATTAGCTGTCAACAGCTCCTTTTTTTGCCTATTAATCCTGGTTACATAAATAATCACTGCAGAACAGGACAGTGAGTACACAGCAATCCTGCATTCACTGAACTTTCCAGGGCTAGAATTCCTACAGCTGGGAAGCAGCTGCAGTGTCTCCTTAGCTGCTGTGATGCTGAGCTGTGGGATCAGATAATGATCATTTAATGATGAACTTCTGATACCTGGCTATGATAATAAAAAACTGCATCCCTCTGTGCCAGAGAGCACACCCTGGCTCTGCGCGGCTGCACAGGAAGCACAAGTGAGTTATTTACCACGAGTGTTGGGAGCTGTTGTAGGAGCTCCTGCGTGACCTGGAGTACACATGACTGGCTGTAGTAGCACGGTCTATGCACCATTAAATGGAACTTGCCTGTGTGAGTGATCCCAGAGCAAACTGCCCTAAAACCCCCATGCAGGAAGGGACAGGCTGGATGAACACGGTGAATTTAGTCCTGCATGTCGGGTGCTTTGATTAAGAGACACTGCCTTGAGGAGTGATTTGGGTTTTGGAACACGCTGAGCATCCTGGAGGTGGTAGATGAGACATTGCAGATTTGCCAGATTTTCTCAATTGGATTTTGGGTGGGAGCTGGTGAGTAAGGATGCACTGGAGGAGGGTGCCAGCCCCATCAGCTGTGCTAGCCAGCAGGAGCAGGAGAGGAGACGTGGAACAGAAACCTCGGCTAGAAAACGCAGAGGACTAAGGATTAACTCATTGCTGCCTTCTGACTCGGTTTTAAACTTCTCTGAGGTGTCTCTTCATTCTCCACCCATCCTTCTCCTTCTGCATCATCCACTGGGTGTTTTCAGGCTGTTATGTTGGGGCTGTACCCAGGGAAGGGAGAAATATCCATTCATGTGAGGACAGCGAATATTTGCCGGAGTTAGGATGGAGCTTGACTTGTGCAGGTCCAGAAGGAAAGGAAGAAGAGGCATCTTAAAGAAAACGTTGAAGTGCAGGAGGTCCTTGTGCACAGAACCCCGTGTGAGAAGCCTGCAGGTGAAGGTGGGCACTGGGTGCAGAGTTGTAACTCAAGGACTTGATCACAAAGCCATCAAGCAACTGTCTTTTATACTGATATCATATTTGTGTGGTTTTCCTCGCCTTCTCCCCCCTCTCCCTTAATTGGATGTCAGCCACGTGGCAAGGTTATTCTGTTAGACAAGCTGGGAAATGACAATGACAGGATTATAATTAAGTGCCAGGACATGAAGCCAATACAATTACCATGCTGTTATTACACTGGATGATGTGCTAAAGAAGCTCAATAAAAACACTGTAAAGAATATAAATCATGGGATATGTGTACAATTGGGGAAGAAAATGTTTCCCCTTTTGCTAAAGCCCAGTCAGTGCTAGATAAGCCCAATGAAAGAGATGTTTCCTTGCTCTGACAGATTCCTCCTTTCAAATGACTCCAGTAGCAAGCAGTGCTTCTTTTTATTTCAGCTTCAGGTGTGGTGCTGCAAACCTCAGCAATTTTTAAGATGGTATTTCCCCTCTGTTTTCAGCCACTGCCTTCCCCTGTACCTGCACCACTGTCGTGTGTGGCCGAATCTCACCAGGCTTTTCTTGGCTTTGTGCAGGCATCTGTCACTGCTGGCAGCACTGTCCTGTTCTGCTGATTTTCTGGGTTTTCTTCCTCATAAAGTATTGAACTAAAGGCTGAATCTTCTCACTGGAGGCAGGACACCTGGGGGATCCCTGTGAGAGAAGCCACTTACACGAAACACTGATTAACAGATGTACCTCCATGCCCCATTTGCAGTCCCTTCTCCTCCGGCTGAACGGTGAATTTGAGGTTTGTGCTTGTCAACGTCTACCGTGAGTCAGGAAATGTTGACATTCACTTCAAAAGAGAAGCTGATCTGTCAGTCAGATCCTCGGCCTTGCAGACCTTTGGGCTGGAGCTGAACTTCTCTAAAACTCCAAACTTCCCAAAGCAGGGCTGCCCGGGAGCTCTGATGTTTCCATAGCCAAAGGCTGTTCTGCTGAAGCTTGGCCACGTTGCTTCTTCTGACAATATTTTTGCTTCAAATCATCTTCTCCTTAGAAAGCTGCCACTCTGATATCTCCAGAAAAATGACAACCCCCCCTTTTTTTTCATCTTTTAATTGGCATGCCTTGCTGCTGTACTGCACAAAGCTGAAATTTCTAATGGTCAAATTTTATCAGTTCGAAAAACCCAGCGCTTTGAAATGAAGCATAAAAGAAGTTCAATTGTCTCCACTGCTTGTTTTGACGTTTGATCTAAACATTCTGGTAATTTGAACGATTTGAGGGTATTTAGGGGTTTGGATTCCTGACTAATGTGCTGAATTCACAGCCCTTGAAGTACTTGTGGTAGCTTAGATCTGCTCCCAGGACCTCCAATACCTTGATTCCTTTCACGGCTAAACAAGGAGAGCTTGGATCTGAAGGAATAAATGTCCAAAGCACAGATAGTTCACTAAGTAATCCTGCAAAACACCCTGTGCCCCTCTTGAACAGCACAGGATCAGGCCCTGAGGCCTTGCTGCTGGATTTCCATCTCATTAAATGGGAATAAAAGCAAAGAAAAGGGGTTTCTGTCAAGCCTATATTGTCACAAATGTTGAAATATGGAGCTGGTGCACTTGATTTACTGTCCCAGTGGCTGGTAATTAGCGTGGCTATTTGTAAACCTCATGCAGCTTAATGTCCCCTCCTGGGAGTTGGAGCAGTTTAATCTCACCCCGACGCTGGCAGTTCCTCATGCTCTGGAATTACGTGGCACAAGTTTCGGGAGGATGGTCTGAGCCAGCCCACGGAGGCAGAGCAGGGGCTCCAGTGACATCCCCAAAGGCCCAGGGGTGCAGGGGGGTCTCTGCACTCTGTCCTTCTGATAAGGGGCTGCTCAAAGGTCCCTCTGTGATAAAAATACCAAAGGCCACGGGTAAGGCTGTGTTGTCTCTGACTGGGTTTTCCTTTCTGTAAGTTCTTATTGCATTCAGCCTTACAGAACTCCAGAGATGACAGGGCTTTATTGTTGCTTATTATTTTACACTTACAACAGGCAGGCTGAGAGGACGCTGCCTGACATTTCAGTGGATTCCTTTATTTCATATTTTAAACCACAACGAGGAGCCTGATGTCCTGACTGGCAGCTGCAGGCGAGCACCTTCCTCATCAAAAGATTTAAATAAAAGGGGGAGTTGCTGGTTCAGCACTGACCTCCTGCTGGGACAGCCGGGTCTGTAAGGAACAAAACAGATCCTCGTGTGCTGGGCAGGGTTTGCAGGTGTCTGCTGTAGGTGCAGGGGTTCAGGAATGAAGAATGTGTCAGTTCTGTGGTTGGGTGATGTGTGGGAGAGCATTGGCACGGGGCAGTCACAGAATCCTGGAATCTCCTGAGCTGGGAGGGACCCACAGGGATCATCCAGTCCCACCCCTGGCCCTGCACAGACACCCCAACAACCCCACCCTGGGCATCCCTGGCAGCGCTGTCCAAACGCTCCTGGAGCTCTGGCAGCCTCGGGGCCGTGCCCATTCCCTGGGGAGCCTGGGCAGTGCCCAGCACCCTCTGGGGGAAGAGATAAAACCTCCCTGAGCCTGTGCAAGGCAGAGTCTGCTCCTCAGACACCACAACTCTTTACAAAATCCCTTGTCTCTCCTGCTTAAAGCTTCTGGGGTCAGTGACATGTTGAAAATAGGGTCAGCTGCCACAAATTGCCACAAATGACCCTTTCCCTGATAAGGGCTGCTGCATCTGTTGGTGCTCCTGTGGGCCAAAAAGGCTGTGGGACAATTGTCTGTGTCTGTGCTGTGCCTGATGGATGGACTCAAAGCTTGTGCCTACGTGCCAAAATCAGGACAGGCTGTCCTCAAGTCGTGCTCCTGGGGTCCCTTCCCAACCTGGAGGAGTTTTCTTCTGCCCCGCTGCCATGACCCAAGTGCCCACAGTAGGAACCACCAAGGAAAGGCTGGGAGAGCTGGGGGTGTCCAGCCAGGAGATGAAAAAGCTCCAGGGGACCTTAAAGCCTCTTCTGGTGCCTAAAGGGGCTCCAACAGAACTGGAGAGGGACTTAGTACAAGGAGCTGGAGGGACAGGTCAAGGGGGAGTGGCTTCCCACTGCCAGAGGGCAGCATGAGATGGGATATGGGGAGGGAATTGTGAGGGTGCTGAGGCCCTGGCACAGGGTGCCCAGAGAAGCTGTGGCTGCCCCTGGATCCCTGGCAGTGCCCAAGGCCAGGTTGGATGGGGCTTGGAGCGGCCTGGGACAGTGGAAGGCGTCCCTGCCCATGGCAGGGGGTGGAACGGGATGGGCTTTAAGGTCCATCCAACCCAAACCAGTCTGGGATTCTGTGATACACCCATGGGTTGGGGTTTTTTTAAAGCTTCTGTACTGCCCTCGGTACCTGGAAGGGGATGGATGGCACAGGGATTTGCCAAGCCTGGCTGCACCAGAGCTGTCCCAAGCAGACAAACCCAGCTGCACAACCCCAGCCCACGCTCAGCCACCGCTGCCTTTGGATCTGCCTGGGGCTGCCTCTCATTCCCAGCCCTGCTCCCCTTGCAGGGCCTGTTTCTGCTGATCCTGTTCTTTGTGCTCTGGGCTATTTCTGTCTCTGGCTGGCTGAGTGGGTGAGCCAGGCTGTTTGTGGCTGCCGTGAGTGTGGCACGGGACGGGCTGAGGGAGCTGCCAGCCTGAGCCTCACTGGGAATGGGCTCCATGGACCTGCCCTGGGCAGTGCTGGCTCCCCATGGATTTCTCAGCTCCAGCCTTCCCTTCTGGGCTGGAGCAAGAACAGTCCAGTTACAGTTCTGTAAAGATTCTGATGAGAGTTTTTAATTGACTCCACGGCTGGCACATACTGCCCAGCACTGCCACTGCTGCAGGAGAGACCAAAACACACCTGGGGTACAGGTACAGGACCTTTGTAGGAATGTCCTTGTCCCTGTTCATCTCTGCACAGAGCCTCATCTTCTCTTTTAATGTCCCATCCCGCAGAAATGGGATTAAGTATGAATTCCAGCTTTTCCTCTTCATTTTCTCTCCCCTGAAAGGGACTTTTTAGTAGCCTTGGTTGCATTTGATTGGTAATTTGCAAGTTCTACATTGCTCTTTTTCTTTTTTTTGGTCCATTTTTTTTACGATTTCTGGCCACTGTGGGTAGGCAGATGCTGTGTGGGATCCTTTCCTTTGCCTTGGTGCTCATATAAATATGTATCTATCTATATATCTCTATAAAATCTCTCCTGAATTAGCCCTTAGTCTGCTGTGCTCAGATGATGCCTCTTCGTCTGTGAGCACCGAGGTGATGAGCTGTGCCACAGAGCCAGGAACAAAGTGAGCAGTGCTGAAAGCCAGGAGGATCATGGAGTTTTATTCAAACAGGCTGCTTGAAAGCTTGCCTTAAATGTTTTCTGTTGAGGTAAAGGGTGGGAAATGTCTGGAGGCAGTGGCAGGATTTGGCATTTGTGGCAGCTGACCCTATTTTCAACATGTCACTGACCCCAGAAGCTTTAAGCATGAGAGACAAGGGGTTTTGGAAAGAGCTGTGGTGTCTGAGGAGCAGACTCTGCCTTGCACAGGCTCAGGGAGGTTTTGTCTCTTCACAGCTCCTGCCATCAGCTGAGTTTGAAAAGGTTTTTGTTGCCCTAATTGTGGTGTCAACAAATACAGAAATAAGTGAGACGAGAGGTGTCAGTGGGATTCAGGGCTCGTGTATGCCAAGCAAAGGGAACTCAGGGTGTCAAAATTCAGAGCTGGGTCATTCTGGGGAAGAAGAAGCAGCAGTGTAAATGGAAAACTGAACCTCAGCGTGGCTCGAGTTTTACATCCAGACTGCTCTGGTTTCAGTGTTGAATCAGGAGACCATGGCTGAAATTTGGGGCTTTTTCTTCTCTCTTTCTTTCTTCCCAGAAGGTTCAGAAAAACAGCACCAAATTTTAGCTCAGTAACTACACTAATAAGCTGCAAAACTGGAATCTGGGGAGTGGAAGATCAGCAGGAGCAACTCTCTTGAACTGTCCCCTGGGATTTCTGCTGCTCAGGGATAGTGGGGGAGCTCCCAGAAAATGGCCCTGGTACAGCTGGATAAGGAGGAGCGAGAGCCCCAGGATGCAGGGATGGCTCCTTGAGGTGTGGGAGCTCTTTGTCCTTCATGACAATCTCAGAGGAGATGGGAAGGACCTGGAGGAGAAGCCAAAATGTGCTTGAGGGAGGAAATAACAAGGGATGGATGGGGGCATTCAGACAGCAGAGACAACTTAGGGAGGGACAGAGGGATGGCTGGGGTGCCATCAAAATCTAAATAAAAGAACAGGCACAATAATCCCTGGTGGCACCCAAATGGGAAACGGAGGCAAATGTGTTCCACCTCACCAAAGGTGCTGCCAGAGATCTGCTCTGCAGGTGTTAAACCAGCACAGAGAACAGAGCCCGTGTGTGCCCAGCCCAGCTCTGCTCAGAGCTGCCCATGGAACAGGGAATTTGTCCCTGTGCCCTGCAAGATTCCAAGGGTCCCGTGGTTGGTCCCTTCCCTGGGGCAGCACAGCAGATGCTGAGGTTTGGATTTCGGAGCAGGAGGCAGTTCCCAGGGGGTGGGAGCTGCAGGGTGTGCAGGGCCAGGACTGCACAGCCCCCAGGGCCCTGGGTTTGTGCTCAGGGGAAGCATCAGGCGAGCCAGGAATGATTTCCCCACAGAGCTGGGTCGGGTCCTCCTCCAGGATCCAGTGCAGGATCTTTGCCAGTCTGCCTCCAGCTGAGGATTTGCACTGGGAAGCAACAAGTTGGAGCTCAGTGAGCCGTGGATTTGGGGTGAGATGCTGTAGATGGTGCCCCCCCTTCCTGCTGGCACAGCCCAGTCCCTCCAGCTGGCTGAGTCTCTCCCAGTGTGTGCCACACCAGCCCAGACACAAAGTGTTGTCACTGGCCATGCAAAACTCATTTGGAGGCGAGTGGGTGTGTTAGGTGAGGACGTGACAGCTCTGGGCCACCCCTGGGGCCTGGAGGCTGATTCCCTTTGCCTCACTCACGTTTCTCCAAGCCCCAACGAGCTTTGTCTGTGTAGAAAGAAACTCAGCAAGCAGCAAACACAGCCTGACTGGCCCAGCTGAGTAGGAAATGGATATTCCCAGGGCCTGCTCTCAAATAAATGACCTGCTAAAAATAGCTGTGCTCAAGCATGAGAACACCAAAAACCTGCTGTAGTGACTGTGGCTCGCTGGCCTTGGGGACAGAAGTGTTTGGTTGTTTTACTTCTGCGGAAGAGCAGGTGGTGACGCCTTCCAAACTCAGGGTTTGCTGCTCTTTAGCTTTTATTTGGATAAATGGATATATGGATAACCTTCTCTGCAACTGCTCTGCCCTCTCACAACCCAGCAGGACGAGCAGGGATCTCGGTGATCCCACGGGAACTCATGAAGGAGCTCTGCCTTGTCTCTGCTAGATCCAGCAGCACAGGGGATGTGTCAGACTGGGGACAAGGGGCAGCATTTGGAAGCGTTCCTTAGCGTCCATAATTCTGGGATGTGTTGGCACCTGACAGGATAAAGCTGGGATTTACTAGAAAATGGGGAGACTTGACTTGAAAACTTGGGCAAGGGTTTTGGGTTTTTTTGTTGGTTCTTTCCTATCAAGTTCTGTAGCTGGAAAGGCTTCTGTTGTGCCACCAGAAAAAAACCAGACCTTCTCTAGGTTGTAGATTTTGCGCTTTTAGGAAGGGAAAGGTCTGCAGCTGTCTCGGGCTGTTCAAAAGAAGCAAATGTGAGACAGATCTTTCTTGATTCTGTCTTTGTGGCTCTGCTGGGCACTTTCTCCCTCATCTCCTGGTAGCAGACGTGCAGAGGAAAGGTCAGGAAGTGCCGTGCTGGAATCCTTCCCCAGCCACCACGTTCCCGCGCTGCTCTCCATGGGTAACGTGCTGGGGATGTGATGGGACAGATGTCACATCGTGACAAGCCCTTGCACTGATCTCTGGAGAAGTTAGGCGTGCTCTGAATGTCATTTATGCAGCAGAGGAAAGATGCTGTGATTCCTTGGCATTTTAGGGTGCCTGTGGCATGTCTTGGGCTTGTCTGGTTCGCTGTAGGTGCTGAGATAATTCTGACTTCCCCCTTGGGTGTATTCCCACTCTGCATTGGCTCCTCTGTGCACTGTTTCTCACTCAGGATATCTTCTGGCACCTCTGTTCCCCTCATTTGCAGTCCTGGGAAGTGGCTCAGAGGGTCTGTGGAGGTGCCTGGATGTCGATACTCTGCCGTGGTGATGGAGCAGGAGCTGCCTCGGTGTGCACAGCAAACAAACAGCACTCAGGGAGCCTCTGCAGAGCTGAGCAGTCACCCCTGCCCCCTGCCAGGCCCCACTTCTCTGCTGCCATCGCAATCCAGCCCTCTCCTAAATGACTTGCTGGACACCAAAGAAGGATAAATGCTTGGAAAGGGGAAAAAAAAAAATAATGGGAGGCAGAGCAGCACTCGCCAAGCTCTGTGCCCATCCCGTTTTGGATTGCCCTTTCCTTCAAATCAAACAATGCAGTTCTGAAATCAGATGTTTCCTGACAGATGTGCACAGGGCCCCGTGTAACTAAGCCGATCTGAAGGGCTGACCTTCTCACAGACGGCTGGGCATGGATAATTTGTTTCATGGTTGTACCTAAAGGATCAGTCCTGAGAGAAGGATGCAAATTTAAAAGGCGGCTTTCGAATTAATATAAGCAGTGGAGGAACATAAGAACTGTCAGGCTGGATCAGGCCTTTCTTGCTTAGGTTTATGTTGTGATTTAAAACCAAAATAGCTGCTCCTTCAGAGCAAAGTAGGAGAGCTTAATGGCAGGACTCACCCACGCATTGTATCTTCCCCATCTTTAACAATTAACGTTTAGTTTCAGGCCCGATGAACAGAGAAGAATCCCCCTTGCTCAGTGCTGTTGGTGTAATTGATACCTCTAAGTGCTCTCTATTAGTGTAAATGCTTTCAATCTTCAGGTTTCGCCTGACTTGCTGAGTGTTGTTATGCTTGAACTCGCTTGGGACAAGGTATGGAGACAGAGACTCGGGCTTCCTTTTCCATCCTTTAGAATCCCCACCTTTGTCCTCCTGGACTGTTCTCTTTTCTGGATATGAATCAGCAGAACCCCTCAATTTTCCTAATGTACTGTCACATTCCTTGCTTAAGACAAAACTATTTACAATTTAGTTGCTTGTGCCTCTTTTTGAGCACCAATCCTGCTCTCTCTAGTTCACCTTTATGAGCATTTTTGAGGTGTTTCATTGTTCCCTGCCTCCTGCCCCTGCTTTGAGCCAGGCTGACACTTCCGTGTATTAAAGGAGACCTCTGTGTGTCCAAGGACATGGCAGATTCCTGGAGCCAATGGATTTTGCTCTCTTGTCCCAGCCCTGTGGAACTGGTGGCTGAAGGAGCATGGCAGGAGTGTCTGAGGCTCAGGGGTTCATTGCCTGAGGGGTCTGGACCTGCTCCAGGAGGGAGGGTGACCTCTGAGTCCCCAGAATTGCCTCTGCTGCTCCTCTTGCTGTGAGATTCTGCTCTGGCTCCTTCCTGCCGTGCACCTGATTTATGCACTTTATTAAATCTGTCCCTGTTTCCTCTTTCCCCTGAGAGGGCTCCTTGCTCCTCTGGAAGTACATTTGCCTTTGTGGATTTCATGGGTGGATCATTAGATGGATTTCTTTCACCATCCCAGCACCATTTCTGCCTTGAGCTTTGGTTTCTGCTGGTTATTCAGCTGGGAAACAGCAGGAGAGGCTGGAAGCAGAGCAGCAGCAGGTTCATTTTGAGCCTGGGTCCAACCTCAGGAAGACATGAACGTGCAGGAAGATAGGAATCCTCCTAAGCTGGGCTTCACCAGCGTTTCTGAAGTTTGCTGCTTTCAAAGGAGCCTGTTTGAAAGTCGAGAGAGGGTTCCAGCCCTTTGCAGGAGGAGTTGGTGAGTCCTGAGGTTCCCTGTCAAACTCCTTGTCCTGGAAAGCAGAGGAGGGTCCAGAGGGCTCCAGGATGGCTGAGCTCGGAAGGGATGGGTTACACCCTCAGGGTGGTTGTGAAAGCCTTTTCTTTCTGCTTTCTAATGTACTTCCCTCTGAGCTGTAGCAAGGCCTGAGCTCCCAGTGGCCTGGAATGGCTCTGCCCTGCTAAAACCTGTGTGGTTCTGTCTGTCCTACGGGGAAAATGGGAGAACCAGGAGGATTGAGCACCCTGATTGTGCGCTGCTCAGTCCTGGGGAGCGGCAGGATGTGGGATGTTGGCTGGGGATGGCTTGGCAGGGAGGGACAGATATTCCCTGCTTGCAGAGTTCCTGTGGGAGGCACAAGCAAGGCTGTAGGGAAATGTGAGGTAGGCTCGGGAATTCCACTTTTTTCAAAGCATTTCTGTAAATCAAAAACTACCCTGCTGTTCTCTGGGTGCCTACAAGCACTTCCCTGTCCAGAGAAGATCCTCCCTCCAAGGAAGCACTGGGAATAAGAGGCAGGCCAGCTTGGACAGGGCTTGGAGCACCCTGGGATAGTGGAAGGTGTCCCTGCCCAAGGCAGGGGCTGGAATGGGACGAGCTTTAAAATTCTTTCCAACCCAAACCATTCCATAATTCACTGATTCTAAGTGTTCAACTCTTCTGAAAACCCTCCCCAACCACTCCTTTATCCATATTTCTGTGGAGCTCCTGGTGTTTTCACTCTGTGGCCCAAACCTGGAGTATTTTAGCAGGAGACAAACAGGATGTGTCCCTCTCTTTCCTCACCAACAGCACCCGTCTCAAATTGCAGCAGATACAGAGCTTTGTTCCTGACACTGTCTGTCAAATGTAAGAACGTTTTTTGATCCACTTTAGAGAAAATCAAAATGTTTAATCTAGAAAAGCTTGAAATGCTTCATCAACCCATCCACCCCCCTTTGTTTTTTCTTACAGGACCAGCTGCTGATGCAGTGGAAGTCCACGTGAGTTTGAGTGTTCTAAAGCTGTGTGTTTGGTGAGAATATTATTTCTTCCCAAATATTAACCTTTTTTTTGCATTGGTGACAAGCTCACACTTACACACATTACTGGCTATTGATTCTTCATTGAGATGCTCTCAATTCTTCAGTGAGAAACTTTATTAGAATGATTTACTCCCTGCAAAACAAATCTAACAACTTTTAGAGAGATCTTGTGATAACATCAAGCAGCCACAAACTGTGGTGCTGCACCCTGGTTCAAAATTGACTCTGCTCAGCAGTTTCATGTTTCATCACCTCCTCCACCTCTTCCCTGGTTTTGCCAGAAATGGTAAAAAACCTCCTGAGGTTCCCTCAATTTGTCTTTTTTTCTTACGCAAGGGAAGAAAGTCTGGCCAAATTCATGGAGTCCTCAACCTTCCATTTTACAAGCTGAGGTCTGTTTGCATCTTGTAAACAAGGTTTAATATTCTTTAAAAATTCTCCATAGAGCAGAATTCATATTTCATTAAAGTATCAGTTTGAAGTTCAAAACCTTGGACACCCCGAGTTTGTGACTCCCACAGAGCTGCTGTAATTTGGGACAGGATATTTTCCTCCTGAGTTCAACACTCAGGATTTCACTGGGGTTTTTTTTAACTTGTTCCTGTGTTGGAAAACAGCAAAGACAAGTATTTGCTCTCCGTTTCATCGCTCCCTCAGGACTCTGATTAACCTGCTGCTCATTCCTTTCCTGAGGTAAATTCATGGGTTTGTTCTTTCTCTGTGTAGGAGGAGGAAAAAAAATCTTTGCCATTGGTGCTGTGTGAATCTCTGCCAAGCTAGTGTGAGCTGTTCCTGGGCATGGGTGGGCACCAGGCAGGTCCTGGCAGGGCTGAGGGGCTGCTTTGCTTTGGAACCTTGTACTGCTCTGTAATACCCGCTGCTCTTCACATCCACCAAATTCCTGTCAAGGAATGAAATGTTGAAGTCAAACTTGTAATATACCACTGGGCTGCATTTCTGAACCATCAAACGACTGATTTCAAGGCTGTCTCTTAAAGAGGACTCTCCTCTGGGCGGCCCCAACCAAACCAGAGCATTGACAGCCCTCTGAGCAGTGCAGGAAACCCACGGTGTGTCCCAGATCTTTATAAAACCAGGGCTGAGGCACTGCTGTGATGCAGCAGGGCTGGGACCCCAGACCATTTGCTTGTCTCAAACCTCAACACACTC
Source organism: Corvus moneduloides (assembly GCF_009650955.1). Classification (NCBI taxonomy): domain Eukaryota; kingdom Metazoa; phylum Chordata; class Aves; order Passeriformes; family Corvidae; genus Corvus; species Corvus moneduloides. Next base: position 2,329,237 of record NC_045492.1, read on the forward strand.
CCCAAATCTGTGCCTTTCTCAAGGGCTGCTGGGGGTCTCTTGCATCCCCCACGCACAGCAAAGTGCTGGGGGATGGTGCCACCACAGATGTCTGGGCTTTCTGCTTTGTTAAATTCACATCCATTATTACAGCATGCAAATTCCTTGGCTAGGAGAAGAAGGAAATGCACATTTCTTTTCTTTTTCATAATCATCTTTGCTAGTCATAGGGCAGTTGGAATAATGTGTTCTCTTTCAAATGAAAACAAAGGCATAAAAATAGAGCTTCAGAACCCAGAACAGTGGCAAGATCTTTAAATAAATCCCCTCAGAATACTTGATTTTCAAATTGGTTACTTCAAATAGATTCACCATCTCACCTTCTCTCCAGAAGATGCTTTTATCAGATCCAAAACTAAGGAGCATTTAGTCAGAAGAGCTTAAGTGAGACTTTTCTAACAATTGCCTGTTAGACCTTAGCCAAAATCAAACATCTGTTTGTGCCTAGGTACATTCAGTTTTCTTTGCAGTTTTCCTTGGTGCAGTTGTTCATTCTTTGCAGTTGTCTCCATTCCTGGCCCCTGCTGTTAAATTGCTGCTGCATTTTCCTGCAGAGAAGGCTGCACTTTATTGATAGATGAAGTGATTCCAAATAATCCATTGTCCAAGGCAGTAACTATTTTTCTTTAGGGAAAGCCCCTTGGCTGGAATGTGCAGCTTAACAAACAAATAAAACAATGCCAAACTCACTCATGGATGAAAGAGAGGGGGGAAACCTCAGGATTTAATTGGTGGGATGAAATGAATGCATTGTCTGGGCAGTGTCCACCACCTTCTCATCTCACACTGAGGGAGAGGGTCATTGGAGCAGGCAGAGTGTCTGCTGACCCTCAGGACTTGTGGCTGGCTTGCAGCAAAGCAAACATCCCTGGGATGCATCCCACAGGGAGGCAAATCCATCAGGGAGCTCACAGGCTGGAAATCCGGTGCCTGAGCTGCCCAAAGCTGCCTCCTTGGGGCACCATGAAGCACCCTGGTGATGCCAAGGAATCTCAATCCCTGAAAAAAGCCTCTTCCCCTTTTTCCTGAGGCCAGTGAGTTACCACGGACCTGGCAGTGCTGGCTCTTCTCTGTAATTCCTGTCTGCTCAAGGAAAATCCTGGATGTGAGCAATGGAGCAGGTCAGGGAACTGAGAGCACTGCCAGGCTGGCAGCGAGGATTTCACACTCGAGCAGATTGTTGTTGCCATTCCAGCACCTCCAGCATCGGGCTGGCTGGAGCACGAGTGCTGGGGCTTGGCAAATCCAGCTTTTGGGTTGTGGCTTTTCTACAGACTCACTGTGTGAATGTTGGCAACTTGCTTAATTTCCCTGAGCGTGATCCAAAACCTTTGGGAAGTCAAGGAGAGTCTTTCCTGGAGCTTAAAATATGCTGTAAACAGGCTCCTCAAGTCTCTGTTTCTAGTCTATAACGTGGGGAATGCACTGCCTCTCCTATATTGGCTGCAAACTCTGCATGACAGGGTTTGTTCCTGGCTGTGAGCACAGCAGAGCCCTGATTTGGGTTGGCATTCTGGAGGTTCAAGGCAAACAGAACCCGTGGGCACCCCGCAGGTACAGGAACGCAGCTGGGTGGTGAGCACCAGCCTCCCAAAATCTGTGCTGCTCCTGTGTGGGAATACAGAACAGAAGGGCTTGCACGGCTTGTATTTATCCACGGCAAAAATCAAACCACCCAAAGAGGGTCGGGGTTAGCCTGGATGTAGGGGTTGCACTGGTAGTGAAAGAACAGGGATATTGTTGTAGAATCCCAGAATTGCAGAATGGTTTGGGTTGGAGGGCATCTCCAAACTCATCCAGTGCCACCCCCTGCCATGGACAGGGACACCTTCCACTGTCCCAGGTTGCTCCAAGCCCCATCCAACCTGGCCTTGGGCACTTCCAGGGATCCAGGGGCAGCCACAGCTTCTCTGGGCACCCTGTGCCAGGGCCTCACAGCCCTCACAGTGAGGAATTTTTTTCTAATATCCAATTTAAAGCTACTCTCTCAGTTAGAAGCCATTCCCTTGTCCTGTCCCTCCAGGCCCTTGTCCAAAGTCCCTCTCCAGCTCTCTTGGAGCCCCTTTAGGCACTGGAAGTTTCTGAGGGCAATGGTCCTGTAATACTCCAAGAACAGGGCTAGAGTAGAGGGAATTAGGGCAGAAGTTCGTTTTCACTTCACCTAAAAGCAGAAATCCTTCAGTTTTAGTCCAAAACTACTCATTAAACCAGAATAGTAGGATTTTAATTCCCCCTTGTCCTATCCCTACCTGTCCACACAAAAAGTTTCTCTCCCTCTTTCATAAGTCCCCTTCAGGAACTGGAAGGCCTCAGTGAAGTCCCCCAGAGCCTTCTCCTCTCCAGGCACATCAGTATGACTTAAGCAGGAAGAAGGATTCCTGCAGGCATTTCCTAGTCTGCAAAAGGCTTTTGCCTCCTTGGGCAGAGCCCAGCACAGCATCTTTCATGCCAGAGCTGGCTCCTTTTCTGCTTCAGGGTAGTTTTGTGAAGGCAAAGCTGGGGCTGTTTTCACCTCTGCCTGCAGGATCTGGGCAGGAACTCCTGCCGCTCCCCACTTTCCTTTCCATCTTCTGCAGGAATCCACAATCCAGCCTCTTCCACCAGCTCCTGCACAGCCTGAGGAGACCAGCTGCACCCAGAGATGGGCTGTGCACTCCTGCACAGAAATGTCAGCCAAGTGGCCCTCATTCCCAGGGAGCCACAGCGCTGGGGACATCAGTGATGAGCCAAGTGGGTCACAATCCAAGTCCCCTTCTCACACAAACCATGCTCAAGGCCTAAGCAAACCGTGGAATTCTGCTCCCAGCAGGACAGGGCAGCTGTGGAGCTGAGCTGGTGCTGGTGCCCCAGGCTGGGGGTGGAGTTCCATTGGGTCAGATATGGATTTGGGAACAGTGGTGGCTCCAGGATGGATCTGAGGTGGTTTGGAGAATAAATTTGGGGCTCTTCAGTGGCCAAGGAGAGGATGATGTGGGACTGGAACAAGGGGTACCTCAGGACTCTGGAGTTTTGAATCTCTGAGAGGAGGATTAGGGAGGGCGGGGATGGAGAGGCGTGAGGAGTCACAGGGTGTGGGCAGAAATTAGGAAGGCAGGTTGGATGGGCACTGGAGCTGATCTAGTGGGTGGCATCCCTGTCCTTGAACTGGTTGAGGTCCCTCCTGACCCAAACCATTGTGTGACCTCTCAGAGGAAGGACACCCTGGACACACTCTGTGTCTGAGGACTCAGAATGAGGGCAAGGACGGCTTTCCCTGAGCTGCGTGCCTCTATTCTCCTGCCAGAAGCTCAGCAGCTCTGGGAGTTCTGGCACAGGGCTCCAGGTGTTGTACCTGAGCAGCGACAACGGTGAGAGAGACTCAGGGAGGATCTGAAGCCATGTGGTTTCACGCTTTTAACTAAAAGCCTTCAGATCACCAGCAGCCCAGGCAAGAACAGGCAGGTTTCTCCCAGCCCTTACTGCACTGCCACAGCAATTTATGGTTCCCATGAGCTTTGCTCATCTAAAAAGTGCCCACGGAAGCATTTCCTCATGGAAAGTCTCTCCAGCATATTTTAATGGGGAAGGAGTGAGTGTATTTATTTGAAGTGGTGCACTAGAAAGCTGCTCCAAGCCTGGCAGGCAGTTGTTGCCCACCACTGTGATGCAAAGAGAGGAAACACAAGTCTCATTGTGAACCCTTCATGACAGATTGAAAGACAAGTCCGTGCCCAAGAACTCCCACAGCATTCAGCCTCATTCTGGCCTCTCCAGTAAAACTTTTAGTTCAGATGGCTTTTGCTTTTGCAACTCTGTTCCTGAGGTCAAAGCTAAGGTTGTACAACTGAAAAATGTAGATTTAGGATTCGTGTTGCTCCCTGGCACTTTTTATTCTTTCAGTGCTACCCTAAGTTTCATTAACCTGGAGTTAAACTAAGGTTATGCTGTTGGATGAGTATAATAAAATGCACTGCCTGGGCTGAGGAACATATTTCTTTCATGGTGCTTTAAGAGGCCTATAAAGCTGTGATTAAATGATGTCTAAGCTTAGCTCTTCTGCAGCATCTTGCTGAGAGCAGAATCAAAACCTTGTTGGGACCTTGTCTTTAATACACCACAGTCACAGTGAGGTGCAGAGCCACCAGACCCAGCAACTCTGCTTATTTTAAGCCAGCGACAGCTGAGGGGTCAGTGGCCCTTTGCAAATGCCTGTAACACGATGCTCACGTAAGTAACAGCCTGGTTCATCCTCCGGCCCCAGGAATGTGTTGGTGTGTGCTCAGGGAATAGCTGGCATAGCTGGGAGGGCTCAGAAATCCCAGCCCAGCATTGAGCTGGGGCCTTGGAAGGCACGAGATGTGCAGGGTTTGTTCAAGGGAAACAGCTGCACGCGAGAGAAGAAAAAAACAAGGAGAAAGGAAAAAAAAAAAGAGAAAACGAGGCAGTCAGAGGGGCAGAAATAGCATGGAGCTGTGCCAGGGGAGGGTCAGGCTGGAGAGCAAGGAAAGGTTCTTCCCCCAGGGAATGGGCACGGCCCCGAGGCTGCCAGAGCTCCAGGAGCGTTTGGACAGCGCTGCCAGGGATGCCCAGGGTGGGGCTGTTGGGGTGTCTGTGCAGGGCCAGGAGCTGGGCTGGGTGATCCCTGTGGGTCCCTCCCAGCTCAGGATATTCTGTGATCTCTTGTCCAACACAGTGGGCACTCCTGGCTGTTTAGTGCAGAGGCTGCATTGGTTTTGTGGCACAGCACCAAGATAAATCTGCTTCTTTTAATTGTGATGCTTTGGTACTGAAGTGTTCCGGCTTCCTTGTGCTTTACTGGGAGGCAAGTGCTCCCCTCAGACCCAGCCTGTCCCTGCTGTGCTGCATGGCCACCCCAGAGCAGGGTTTGTCACTACCACCACCCCACAGCCCACCTTGGAAGGGACACAGCCATGCGAAGGAATACAGGCTCATCTCCCAGTCAGGCTTTTCCAGGGAATTTGAGCGCAGTGGTTGAATGGTCCTGAAAAATCATTGCTGCCCAACTGTGTGAACTGCCAGGCATGGCAAGGAGCTGGGACTGGGGGTTGGAGAGGGCTGGGGATTAACACCAGGGGCTCAGGCTCGTGCAGCCAGAAAACTTCAGCAGGACTTTCTTCTGGAGGACAACAGAGTGGTTGCTACTGAGATGGGGAAAGCAGAGCTTGCTGCTGTGGTGTTATTTTAATAGAGGTTGTGTAACTTTACCTTGTCCTGAACTCCCAAACTTTTCTGGCTGGTAATAGGGACACTGCCATAGCATGAGCCTCGAAGCAAGAAGCCTTGGAAGCTTCCCAGGAAGGCTGGGGAATCAAAGATGTGCAGCTTAATATGGAGACAAAGTTTGAGCGGGCAGCAAAAGAGCAGGGCCTGAGGTGCAGGGCCCGTGTGAAGTCCCAGCATTACTCACTTCCATGGCTGCTCTCCCTCCGAAGGGGCAGCTGAGTAAGGATTTCTTCATTTGGCAGAGGAGAGTCCTGAGGTGATTCCCACAGGGATGATTTGCCTGTGTTCAGTCAAGGGCTGTGCCTGGTAAGACTGTTCCCCACGGTGCTGTATATTTGTGGCAGTCCTTGTCCAGTGAGTGAATATTCCACAGGCTGGGATAGGAAAGGGGATCTGAAGGTGCAGGGAAGGACAGTGACTGTTTCATGGCCACACACAGAGAGGTGGCAGAGCAAGGCAGAAAACTCGAGGGGACTTCACATCATGGGGTTGTCCCAAAGCTGGCAGGGTGCTCCTAACTGTGAGGGTGGGGAAGGGAAGGGCAAAAGGAGGGGTTCCTCCTGCCTCATCCATCCTTGGGCACACAGGTCTGCCCACCCTCGTCCCAATCCTGACGTCTCAGTGCTGTCCTTGGAGCAAAGCCTTGAATTCTCAGGAATTTCCAGAGCAGACCTGCTCCCCCCAGCCTGCCCAGCCCTGCACTCTGAGTCTCCTTTCAGCTGAGCCAGCAGAGGGTTTGCAAGCAGCTTCTGATCCCACAAGTGAAACCTTCCAGTCCCTGTGACAGCTCTGAGTGCTTCAAACTGAGCAATTGGTGTTATCCACACGAGGATCTTGAAATCACAGTGATTGTGCAGGATATGAGAGGGACCTGCCAGCTGCAGGTCAGGTCCTTTCCTGCCAAAACCATTTGAGCTCTGGCCCTTGTCACCAAACACGTGCTCCTGGGACAGGGCACTCTTTTCACTGCATTTGCTGCTCTCTTATGGCTTAAGATGGGAGGCTTGAAAGAAACAGCTCTTTTTCAGGCAAACCTCCTCCTGGAATACTTGAGTCAGACACTAAATATACAGAAAATCCACTCAATGGAAAAGGACTTTGTATTGTCCCTGTAAATCTTTCATCCAATGCCCTCCACACACACCAGGACAGATCTCAGGGCATGATCTTTTGTGAGAGCATTGCAGAGATTAAGAGGTATAAATGTCAGTCCATCCTCAACTCCCTGTCACCTAGCTGAGCTGCTGGTCCAGCCGGCAGGGAGGAATGGGAGTTTTTCTTTTCAGTCCTCCACAAGGACCCGTTCCTCTGGAAAACCAACTGTTCCTTATGGATGGGGTTGGATCAGCCCCCAAAACTGACTGGTTTGGTGTGTCCAAATCATGTCTGGGCATCCTCCAGTGCAAGGGAGCCCAGCTCACAATTGAGACTTGGCCACAGGGAGACAAAATGAAAGAATCCTGTGTGACTTTGCCAAAAGGAGTGGGATAAGTCCTCATGTGTGTGCCCTGAGCTGTTCCTGCAGGATGCTTGTTTCACTCTGGCTGGAGGTGTTTAAGGAAAGACTGGACCTGCCATGGTCTGGTTAACAAGGTGGTGTTGGGTCATATGTTGGACTCAATGACTTCAGAGGTCTTTTCCGACCTCACCGACCCTGTGATTCTGCAGTTCATCCAAAGCCAGGAGTCCTTGCCTTGCACACTGAGATGTGCCCAAAGAACACAGCACTGCATGGTGGGTGCTGCCCGTGCTCCCTGCTGAGCCTCCAGCAGGGCAGAAGCTTCCCAAAGGACACACTCTGAAGCAAAGCAGACACCAGCCACAGGTCAGAACAGCTTCAGGATCTTGGAGAGCAACTCCTAATACCAGAATTCATCTCCCTGGAACATATTGTGCAGCTTCTGCTCTTGGCAAGCCTGTCCAAGCCATCCACGCTGAAGCAGGGGCTGAACTTTGCTTGGAGCAGTCACTGGTTGTGGTAAACACTTGATGGTGAGGAGAGCGTGAGCTCACATCTTATGGCTGTGTGCTCAGAGCTTTGTGAGCGCCTGCACCTGCAAGAGGCAGGATCCTGGAGCATATTCCTTAATTTTCACCTTTTGATGTCGACTAAACAGTGGCTCAGGAGGTCATGTTTTGATCTCAGCATTAAAACACTTCAGGAGAGACAGTTCCTGTTCAGGAAGAGTGAATTATTCGAGGACTATCACTGCCCAGCACATTTTTCTTCACTAATGCCACTTCATGGCTAGAAAGTCTCAATTCCAAGTCACATGTGTAAACATTGGAGCAGTCATTTATCCAGTGTACAATTTGTAGGGATGACAAGTCATTTAAATAGTGTGTGTAACGCAAAACATCCCGGTACTGATTTAGTGGCTTTATTATTACCCTGTCAGGAGAATTAATGTTCTATTTGCACAAAGCACCCATTCAGGCTCCCTATCTGCAGCAGCAGAGGTTGGGATCCAGGCTGAGGTGTTCTGACGATGGAGAGCTCTGTGGTGTCCCAGCTCCCAGGGGAACTGGCCTTTCCCAGGATTGCCTGGCACTGGAAAGAGCACATCCCAATTACTGGCTGAGAAGGCCAACAGCAGAGTGACAGACAGCCCAAAGTGTGAATCCACAGCGATGATTCACCCAGCAACTGGCTCCTTTCCAATGAAATGGTGGGAATTTTTTTTTCCTTTTTTTTCAGTTGGAGCAGAGGAGCCTGAGGGGAAAGCATAGGAAGGAAAATATCAGCGACAAGCTCTGCAAACCCAGAAACAACTCGGCTCTGTTTTGTAACAAGAGGAAGGAAGATGCTCTCCCACGTCTCCCTGCTTTTCTGCACCGTGTTTTCCAACAAGTACAGTTGGATAGAAATTGGCAGGGAGCAGCAGGAGGGGGCTGCTCCAAGGGGAACACGAGGCAGAGTGGGGAGCAGTGAGGCAGGCGTGGAGCGATGTCCTGCTGCAGCCCCCAGGTCCTGGCTGAGAGGAGAGGTCCAGCAGCCACCACTGGGCTCAGCCAGTCATGTCCAGACAGGCTCATGGTGACAGACCCTGGATCCAGCTGGGAAGCCAAGCCGGGATCAGCAAGACCAAGCCCAGGCTCAGCTGTGGTCAGGCCAGGCTGGGATCAAAGGGCTTGAGCACAGCAGGTGGCTCCAACAAGGGCCCTCCCAGCTCTTTTCCAGCAGCCCAACACCAGGATACAGCTGCACCTGCACCAGAGCTGGTTGGACTCAGTGACTTCAGAGGTCAGAAGAATCCAGACTCTTCTGAGCAGAACCCCAGATTCTCAGAATCCCAGAATCATTCTGGATGGAAAAGACCTCCCAGACCATCGAGTCCCAGCTGTGCCCGATCCCCACCTTGCCACCAGCCCAGAGCACTGAGTGCCACATCCAGTCCTTCCTTGAACACCTCCAGGGATGGGGACTCCACCACCTTCCTGAGCAGCCATTTCCAATGTTTAACAACCCATTCCATGAAGAAATTCCCCCTGAATTCCCTCCCCACCTTGTGGGGTGCTTTTTAGAGTTGGCTTTTGAACTCTTTTAATGTGGGGTCTTAATTTTCCATATGCTGGGGAGCTTGGGAGGAAACTAAGGGAGCCACAAGGAGCCTGTGCACCCTGAGAGACTCATCCTCAACTCAATTTAGAGTTCCCTACCTCTTCTCTCAGGGAGTGTGCATATCCCATGAGCCAGTTGTCTGGAAAATGCATGGCCAGGGGGTAGAGACGGCTGTAAATATTCCCTGGTGTGATGGCAGCAACCTGGAGGAGGGAAAATAAACTGTCAGCTTGAGAAGTGAAAGAACAAAGCCATTAATAAGAGCATCTAAACAGGCTCTGGAGTGTGGAGCTGCACCATGGAATGGATGCAGCGAGGTGGAATCCACGGTGGATTTTCCAGAGGTCTCCCAGGGCAGCAGAGCCTTCCACCAGATGGCTTTGGGCAGGAGCCTCTGCAGCAGCCCTGTGGTGATGGGTGGGCAGACAGGGACCTCTCAGAATGAAGCTGGGCCCTCAGAATATTCCCTGTGCTTCTTCCAAAGCGAGGATGCACTTGAGAGATTCCAGAAGGCTCCCATGGAGATGTGTCCACTTGACCTGGCCATGGCAAGATGGGTTGAACATAAAATGAAACACCGAAGGAGAACCAACCCTTAAAGCACTTGAACTGGTGAGACAACCAGATATTTATCCCTTTGGAGTTCTTCCTGATAACCACAGGGAAGCTGAACCAGCCTGACCTGGTTTGCCACCTCTCTTTACACCTCCATTTCGGTGAAGGCTCCCTCAATCATACAGGTTGTGTAAAGCAATTTCTTCTGCCATTTTCGTTTACTTCCCTGCAGGTTTCCGAACCTTTTATAGAGCCTTGGGTGAAGCTGTTGAGCTCCTGGAGTTGGGAGGCACCAGAACAGGTTGTCCATGAATATGAGGGATGAACATTCTGGGAGGGTTTCAGAACACAGTCAGACAAGGCTCTTGGTGACCTGATCCAACCTTGAAGTTGCCCGCTTTGAATCTGCCTATGATTCCAAATTCTCTGTGCTACCGTAAGACTGGAAAAGAGATGTTTTATTAAAAGCCAAAATGTTTATTCAGTCTCTTAAATCTGCACACTCAAGAAAGGAGAAATGATTTCTTTTTATTTATAATAAAATTCTGAGGTTTCAGGCCTAATCTGATGGAGACTTTGATGTCTTCTCTGCCTTTTTTTTTTTTTTTTTTAGTGATAAGGGCTTGGCTTTGAAAACTAAAAAATTATTAGTTAAAAAAGCAAAGGAAGTCCACTCCTGGTGACCTTTCCTTCTGGTTCTCTGAGGGATGTGTTGAAATTCCAAGCTGCTCTGGAAGCTGACTGCAAGGAGACACCACAGGAGCTCAGTTCTCCTGGAAATGCTCTCTGTGTGGGAGAGGAGAGAGGGAGGCATTTAAGGATAAGAAAAGTGAGGCAGGGAAGAGCCGAACTTCTCAGCAGTCAGATGGAGTTTGTTTCTGCCAGCAGTGGATCCCCCACTGGGCTTCCCCTGCTCCAGCAGCGGGAAGAGCGGAGAGTCCGCCCCAATTCCAGAGCTGCCTGTGCTGGATCAGCTGCCCTGCCCAGGGCAGGTGGGATGTGGGCCAAAAAGTGCTTTTAGGCAAGGCTGAGACCTACTGAAGTGCTGAAGTGGTGTCACTGAGCTGTCCCTGCCCTGCTGTGTCCCTCTCCTGGTCCCCAAATGGAGCTGAGGGGTTGAATCCCTGCTGGAGGCTGGGGAAGGCACTTGCAGTGGGAATGCTGGAAAGAGGAGGTCTCTGGTCTCAGGAAGGGACAATTTTCCAGTGAAGATGGACCAGGACACGTCTGGGTGTGGAATTTGGGCTGACACCGTTAGTGAGTGGTGGTGATCTGATTACCTGCACAATTAGTCCATGAAATGAGTGGGTTTCCTCTTGTGCATAGAGTGGAAAGGGAATAATTAACCAATGAAAGGAAGTGTGATAACCAATTAAAGAAAAGTGTCATGTGTAAGAGGAAAAAACCCCAAAACAATAAAATGGAGAGTCCATAGCTTAACACAACAGGGATATGGAAATGCTGCACAAGGAAAGATGGGAATGCCATTTCCACACCCTTTGTTTCCAGAGAGTCTCACCTCTCTCCATGAGGAGTTCCTTGCAGCTGTGCTTGTTTCTGTGCTGCCTGAATGAAGGAACCTGATGGATGAAATCCCATCTTGTGTCAGGGAGTGAGGAGAGCTGGCAGCTGGAAGAGAGACTGGGCATGCTGTTAATTCTGGTGAGTGACCCAAAGCAGAGCATGGAAAATCTAAAATGAACAATATCCTTGACTGTCAGCTGGGTGACAATGGAAGGAGCACAGGGAAAAGTTGTAGGAAGAGCCTGGATGATCTTTTAGAGCAATGGTGAGAGGAGAAGGCTTGAGAGAGGAGGATTCAAAACGAAATCTGTCATCTGGCTGAAAAGACCAGCCTGGGACCTCTCTCTCTGAAAATGCAGTGGTTTAGAAGAGGTTTTCATTTTTCTTTTCTATATTTTGTGTTAATTTCCTTTATTTTAAAGTACCTCTGGGTTTAAACTTCTGCTGCTGTCTCATTGTTTCAGCCCCAAAGCTGAGAGGAGCCCAATGTCCTTGTGGGTGCTCTCTAAGAGCTCCCATTCGTGCCAATGGATCCACACCAGCTCAAGTTCCTGCCAGGAGGACCCTTTTACCAATCTTTTGGGCAGCATCTGCACCTATGGAAGAAAATTAATTGCTACAAGAAACCAAAAAGCTACCAGGGACCCCAGCACCGTGTGTCCCTGAAGGACAGGGGCATGGTTATGGGTTATCCTTGGGCATAAATGGGCAGGAATTCTCTAAGTCCACGTGAGACATCTTGGCTGGCTGGACACTGAACTCTCCGTGTTGTTTGGTGACTCCTGAAATGCATTCAGCCCAGAACAGGATGTTCCTAAAGGTCTTCTCTCTGCACAGCACTTCTTCCCATCCCTCCTCAAACCAGCAGTGCCACTAACAGCAGGAAATGTATTTATTTTCCTGCTCTATCTTGTTAAACTCCTGCTTTTCCCGGCTGCTGCACATCAGAGATGTTAACTCGGTGCTAACCTGGTAAATCTGGGGGGCTGGGCCCAGGGGAGAGCAAGGGAGAGGTTGGTGGGGAGGCATCCAGCAGCTGAAGCAGAAAAAATGTGACTTTATAAATCCTTCATCCCCTACATCTTCCCAGAAACATTTCTCAGCAGCGTCCTTATGGAAAATTAAACTCTACTCTGGCAAGAAAAACAACACACTCACATAACTTCTGTGCCTCTGGACAGCCTCGCTCTGTCATTTATTTGGAACAGCAGGGCTTGCCTTGTCTTCTTGTTTTGCCTGGTCTCTGAGCAAAATTAAAGTAAGGAAAGCATCTCTCAGCCTATCTGGAGGCTACAAGGGTGGAGAAACACCAGAAAATGAGTGAGGAGCTTCTGGGACCATCACATCTCATTAGGAGGAGCAGAGCAGTGCTGAGAGCCCCTTTGCACGTGAGGCTGCCTGAGAACGCAGCAGGGGCTGTGCTGGGGTTTGTGCCAGATCCCTGCGCCCCTTCCCTGCCCCCGTGCCCATCCCTGTGGTTGGGGTGCTCACAGGGGGCTGGAGATGGGTTCTCTGGGTGTTTCCCCCTGCTGGAGCTGCTGCTGGCACCACCAGTGTGTGTTTGCATGGCTGAGGGTGCTGCCTGTGCTGCCCCTGCCCCTCTGCCCTCCTCCAGGTCCCCGTGGCTGTGCCCATCTGGCATCGGGGATGAAAGGCCAGAGCTGGCACAAGGATTTTGTAGCCCTGTGTCAAAAGCTTCCATGGGACTTCCCAGAAAGATCAAATCCCCTGGGCAGGGACCCTCTGCTGGGAGTTTTGATCACAGGTCACTGGTATAAAACCCGGGGTTCAGCGGACACCAAAGGTGCCATTCAATGAGTCAGTGGTTCTGGAGAAGCACTTTGAGGCCACACAGGAGACAGCCTTGTCCTGGAGAGCTATCCAAGAGCACAGAATTGTGGAATTCATGGAATCCAGGATGGTTTGTGCCCTTCCAAATCCTCATGTTCCAACCCCCTGCCATGGGCAGCAGCACTGGTGACAGGCACTCTTTAAAGCATCCACCATCCCAGAGCAGGAGTGTCCGGCAAAGGAAACGGGGCAGAAAGAAAAATGAACTGAGATTCCCTTGTTCAGGGCATTTCCAGGAGAATGTCAGGGAAAAGGTCTCTCCCAGGCCCCACTAAAGCACTGCCAGGCCCCAAAGAGGCACACAAAGAAGATCCTAAGGGGATAAGACACAAAGAGAACACAAATGCAAGGTGTGGGCAGGCTTGGCCTTTGACAGAGCCTGAGGACAGGCAGAGCTGTGCATGGGTGGAGGAAAGCATCCATGGGGAAAATCACAGCCTCAGCACAGCCATGAGCAAATCCCGTGAGCCTCCTGCTTGGCTTTAGTCTCAGTGGAAAGAAACAGCCAGCCATGGCACCCTTCAGGAGCATTTCCGAGCCCATGCTGTGGGATATGAAGGGAATCCTTGCTGGAGCGATTTCCTGTCTAACAAATGCTGCAGACCCTCATCTCACCGGGCTGGAGATGAGCAGTGACTCAGGGTAGAGCTGGAGTGTGATATTTGGGAAGCCAGGATGGCTTTGCATCCCTCCTCGCCCTTGATGGGCTGTTCCTCTTGATTTGCTGTGACTTCTCAGATATTTTTGGAGAAAAGTGAATGACAGCCTATGAGAGACCATCACTGCCCTTCCTGCCTTACAGAGCTCAGTTTATCCTCTCAGTCAGCTTTGTTTAAGGAGCCCAAGGTGCAGGAAAAGCTGTTCCCAAAGGGCTGGGATGCTCTGCATTTGAGTTTCAAATCTTGCTGTTGTCATTGGCCAACAGCTATAAATAGGTGGCACTGCCAAGGCTGGCATCAAACCCAACATATTTGAGGGAAACAGAAGAAAAGCAGCTTTTGCCTGCAGACTTTGATGTCCTCTGTTCCCAGGTGACAGCCCCCTCAGCCTATTTGCTGCCATTGCTGGTGCAGAACATTTCAGAAGATACCTGCTCTTACCCCACTCCTGGGAGCTTTGCTCGTGCGCCTCATCCCAGGGACAGCATTCAAGGTAAAATTCCCTCTGGTTCTGTTGCTCTTCCCAGATTTCAGGGGAAAGGAATTTCAGATTTCAGATTTTTTTTTTACTTGCTCTTACCAAGAGCTAAACCTGTGAGGGCAGGTCTGTAAGTGCTGTAGAGTCTCCTGTTTCCCTTGGCTTCGATGAAGCCCTGATGATTTATGGATTTTTGGCTCCCTCCAGGATTCTGAGAGTCCAGGAGGGAGATCTAGGCCCCTTCTGTCTTCAGAATCTTGAAAATTATTTAGGTTGGACAGGACCTTCAAGACCATGGAGTCCAACCATTCCCCCAGCACTGCCAAGCCACTAAACCATGTCCCCAAGTGCCACATCTGCAGGGCTTTTAACCTCCCCCAGGGTGTTTCAATAGTTTAAATAGCTGCTTCAAAGCTTGATTTAGCAATTTTATCCCATGATGGGCACTAAGTTAAAACCAAAATGTTTTGTAAAACACACCAGTATTCTCTGAAATGCTGGGCTCCTGGAACAGGTTTCTTTTCTCCATCGTGTGGATGAAGTGACATTGTCACAATATTTATCTGTTCCTCAGCCTGTTTTGCTGATGACACTGCTGCTGAAGAGTGCTCTTGTCACTCTTGAAAAATTCTCAGTGTGTTTGCAGTGACTGCAGGAGGAAACTTCCACGAATCCCCACAGGAACTGACTGAAGGATTGCTGAGCTGATAAAACAAAGCCCTGCTGGGTCAGACACCCCAACTCCTACATTTGTGGGGTGTGGAGAGAACGGGCAAGTTCTGCTTCAGCAGGTTCCCCAAACAGGAGGGGGGATTGCACTGGTGTTACTGGGGAGTGGGGCTTGGACATGGGCCCCTCCTTCTACCCCTGCCCACCACTGCTCCTGCTGAGCTTCACTCCCTGCACACTCCTCATCCTTACACACTCCTCATTCCCTACACACATCCTACACACTCCTCATCCCTGCACACTCCTCATCCTTACACACTCCTCATTCCCTACACACATCCTACACACTCCTCATCCCTGCACACTCCTCATCCTTACACACTCCTCATTCCCTACACACATCCTACACACTCCTCATCCCTGCACACTCCTCATCCTTACACACTCCTCATTCCCTACACACATCCTACACACTCCTCATCCCTGCACACTCCTCATCCTTACACACTCCTCATTCCCTACACACATCCTACACACTCCTCATTCCCTACACACTCCTCATCCTTACACACTCCTCATTCCCTACACACATCCTACACACTCCTCATTCCCTACACACTCCTCATCCTTACACACTCCTCATTCCCTACACACATCCTACACACTCCTCATCCCTACACACTCCTCATCCTTACACACTCCTCATCCTTACATCCTACACACTCCTCATCCCTACACACTCCTCATTCCCTACACACATCCTACACACTCCTCATCCCTACACTCTCCTCATCCCTACACACTCCTCATCCCTACACACTCCTCATTCCCTACACTCTCCTCATTCCCTACACTCTCCTCATTCCCTACACACTCCTCATTCCCTACACTCTCCTCATCCCTACACACTCCTCATTCCCTACACACTCCTCATTCCCTACACTCTCCTCATCCCTACACACTCCTCATCCTTACAGGACTAAGTGTCTGCGCAGAAGAATCAGCCCTTGTCACCTTCACCCACAGTTTTTTAGATTACACCTTCTCTGAGATAATAGAACTCTTACAAAACAATGTAATGACACCTTTCCACCCCAACTCCATCAGTCAGCACAGTGCACTGTGCTTGCCTTTAATTTATTTTCCCAGCAATTAAAATGTGTACCTACTTCTGCAGGCTCCTTAAATCCAATAGCACTTTAGATATTTCTACCAAGAAAATAATTTGGTTTGTGCTGAGCAGATGAACTTCTTGATTACTGAATTCTGCAAAAGGCCACATCCTCCTTGTCATCATTTTTTAATTACTCTTTTGCAGTTTTCCTCATGCAGGGCATTTTGTGTTCTACAAGTTTATCATTTCCTAAATGCTCTTTTTGTTTAGGTTTTCCTCCAGAAAAGGATGAGAAGATGTTTCATAGAAGAACCAGAATGGTTTGGGTTGGAAGGGACCTTAAAGCCCATCCAGCCCCACCCCTGCCATGGGCAGGGACACCTTCCACTGTCCCAGGTTGCTCCAAGCCCTGTCCAACCTGGCCTTGGGCACTGCCAGGGATCCAGGGGCAGCCACAGCTTCTCTGGGCACCCTGTGCCAGGGCCTCCCCACCCTCACAGAGAAGGATTTGTTCTTAATATTCAGCATAAAACTCTCCTGGTTTATGCCCCTGTACCAGCTAATTCAAAGGAGAACAAAAGAACATTCCTGGGATGCAATTTGTGTAACACTTCCCAAGTAAGCTGACCAGGAAAGGGAAGCAAGGACATGAATTATTGTTAGAGTGTCTCTAGGCTTGGTTGATTATTTCAGAAGGAAGAAAAGAGGAAACAAAAGGTGTTTTTCTCAGCCTTGTAATTCAGAGGCTGGGAGAAATAGCAGTGATCCTCTGCCTTCCCCTGCCTGGCTCTTCCCTGCTCCAGCCTCCGTGTGTGGGAGGGGGAGCTGCCTGCAATCTGTGCCGTGTCTTCACTCCCTTCACAGGCTGTCATCCACTCCTGATGGAACCTTACACTTAACTCAGGGCCCCGTCCCCTGGCGCTGCTGGAGCCCAGGGTGTGACCTCCCTGCTCTGCGAGTTTGTCCACAAAATACCTGGAAAAGCCCTCCAGCCTCCAGGTGGTGAAGCAGGAGTAGGTAGAGCAGGAGATTTTTTCTTTTCTGTTCCCTTTCAATTGTTCCAGTCGCTTGTTTTTCTTTCCTCCAGTGGATAATGGGAGAAAAGAATGGATTTTGGTTAGTTGAAGACTGATTTCAGTGGTAAGTCATTCAGCACGACCAAAGAAATGGGTCTGAAATCCCAAATGGTATCTTTAGATGGAGAGAGATGTATTCCCCACTTATGGAATATTTTCCACATATATCCCTACCCAGAAAATATATTTGTATGGAGAATGTGCATTGCAGAGCGTCTACTTATGCATCAGTGTGAGGGTGTTGTTATCACTGCAGGAGGAATTCAGGGATCCTGTGCAGCCTGAAATGTCCTGACCCTGCTGCGCCAGGGACCTGAACACATTTTCTGGGCTTTTTTTTCCTCTTGTGTTCCCAGTTTGGCCTTGCCCTTTGGATGTTAATGGGAAAACTTGTTCTGCTGTCAAAAAAAATGGTGTTGTCACTCAAATGACCCTGTGAATGAAGAAGTGAAATCCCAACCTGATTAAATTTGTCCTGTAAGCTACAGTGTGGGAGAGGAGGGGGAATAGAGGAGTAGGGGAGGAAAGCTCCATTGGTTTGGGGGTTGAAGGCAATGAAAGGATTTGAAAAGCCGTGGATGTGTGCTGAGATCTCTGTCAGCCTCCAGCCGGGCTCTCCTTTGGGAAAAAACTGGATCTGTATCCCTGTGCCTACTCCTGGTACCATTCCAGACAGGCCACAAGTGCTTCAGTGTGCTCACCTGGGCTTAAAAACCTGTGAAATGCATGAGTGATGAGGCTTCATAAAAACTTCGATCCTTGCAGTGAGTCATGAATCACTCCTCTTCATCTGTCCCTACCAGCCACACGACTTCTTTAGAAACCAGCACAAATTGAGCAATAACAGCTAATAAAAAATGTATTCCTGAAGAAAAATAGTTTCTAAAAATGTATTCACAGGACACATTAGTTGAATCCAAATGAGAGGTAAATACAAACCCTGCTGTCTGCATTCTGTCCTCAGACAAAATGAGGAGAAAGGAGTTTTCTTCTTCAGCTTTTATTTCAGTTTTATTCTCAAATGCAGGCAAACAAGCACATGAAGCTGTGCTCCTGCTCCTTTCATCCTCGTGCACTTCAAGGAAGGGCTCTTAGACATTTTCATTTCAGCAGATCAAATAGCAGAGATTTCCCCTTCATCTCTTGCCTTCCTTCTTCCTCCTCCTGTTCCCACGTTCCAAACCTGGAGCACGGGTGAGTTGAAAGTGGTTTGGCTGCATGGGGCGAGGTTGGCTCAGAGCCTTTGCAGGGGTGGAGGGTCAGCCAGCACAGCTGGGTGGCACAGGCTGAACACGGGGAGAATCTGTGTCTGGATGTCTTTAACAACCCTGGAATGAGACCTCCTGCTGGCCTGGACCAGCTCCAGTGTGGCCGGCAGGGCCAGAGCAGTGCCCAGACCCTGTGCTGGCACTGCTGAGGCACCTCCAGTCCTGGGGGCAGTTTTGGGCCCCTCAGGAAAAGAATAAAAACATTGAGGAGTTGGAGTGTGTCCAGGGAAGGGGCTGGAGCCCCAGGAGTGGCTGAGGGAGCTGGGAAAGGGGCTCAGCCTGGAGCAAAGGAGGCTCAGGGGGGACCTCGTGGCTCTGCACAAGTCCCTGACAGGAGGGGGCAGCCGGGGGGGTCGGGCTCTGCTGCCAGGGAACAGGGACAGGAGGAGAGGGAATGACCTCAATTTGCCCCAGGGAAGGTTTAGATTGGATAATAGGGAAAATTTCTTCATGGAAAGGGTTGTCTAGCCCTGGCACAGCTGCCCAGGGAGGTGGTAGAGTCCCCATCCCTGGAGGAGCTCAGAAGCTCCGTGGATGTGGCACTTGGGGACAGGGCTTGGTGGTGGCCTTGGCAGTGCAGGGTTAATGGCTGGACTTGATGGCTTCAGAATCCTTTTCCCACCTAAATGACTCTGTGAATCCCAAAGGCACTGTAGGAACATTTCCCTGCACACACAGTGCTGTGAGAATTCCTGAGCAGTTGGGAACTCGATGTCCACCTCTCCTGAGGCTCGGCACTCTCAGGAGAGCTGTTGGCTGAGCTCAAGGGGGTGTTCCAGCAGATGGAATCCTGCCCAACACGGCCAAGAGCTGCAGGGTCACAGCACAGATGGTACCAGGAGCCCAAGAGATGTGCACAGGTCACCTCAGGGCAGGAGTGGTCTCACCAAGCTTTCATCATCTAAATGGGACTGCTCAGCTCCTTCCAGCAAGCAATTCCTCTGAGACATCAGCGGAGCCATCTCCGGCGTCTGCCACAGTCCCTGCACATGAAGCTCCTCCAGTGGGTCATGGAGAGTCCCCCCAAAACCTGCACTGCCTCCTGAAGGTGATGCCTTAGGTTTTAACTTTTCTATTTTTCAACTCCTGCACTGCCTGGTGTGTAACTCTGGAGTTTCGTGTGGCCTGTTCACTTCTGCTCTCTCATGCCAGGTACACATAACAAAGCCTCTCCAGGCCTGCTCTCCAAGGGACACCTTGATTGTCCCAGGCCCCAAAATGTGTAAACTAAGGCCTCTGAGGAGGAGGGCAAACCTGGGGTAGTTACATCATTAACTGAAGCTTTAATTGGAGAATTGATCCTGATATGCAAATGGACCAAACCTATCAAAGTGTGAAGAACTCGTGACCTGGGGTCTGTGTTGGGTGCAGCCTTTGGCCTGCCCAGGGTGTACCTTGAAGGCCCTTCAAATCAATACTACCTTCATTCCCTTATTCCTGCCTAGCCTCTGTTTTTAGGTGGCCTCTTCAGGCATCAAAGGCACTTGATTTTCCCTGTGGACAAGGACAAATCCCTTGCCACCCATGCCTGGCACATCCTGCTGTGAGAGCAGGGCATGCTGCCTGGGCACTGAGCCGTGTGCTGCTCAGCACAGGAGGAAGCCTAATTACGGGCCCATTGTTGCAAGGAAAAAGAAATTCCTTGTGTAGAATAATAATCTGGACGAAGGTTTGAATACAATCTCGGCATTTCCCATGTTTTGACTTCGATATTGTCCTCACAAATGCACCTTTTCTGCCATCTAATTTTAAAGCTCCAGCATTTCTCAAACCTTGCCTAAGTACAAATTCTAGGTCGCATCCCAAGCCCAAATTTAGCAAATTCAGAGGAGCTTAGGACTAGATTGCATCATTGTAAGATTTTATAGAAGAATTTGTTCATAAAGTGCTGTCACAATGAAAGAATGTATTAACAATAGATTAAGCAGGGTGTCAAACAGGAGCTGTTTCAAAATCCAGACAAGGAGGTAGCAGAGGATGCTGACACTCCTGTGGCTTTGTATGCCCTGGGAATGTTTCTCTGATTACCTTAATTATTTAATGCAGGCTCTGATTGTTGAACCTCACAGATAAAATCTTGATGCTCAGTGTCCCACTGCCTCCAGCACAGCCAGGGTGGGCAATCTGGGTTTGGATGGTACCCCAGATCAAAACAAGCCTGGAGTATTTATGGGATGGGACCCCCCTGTCTGGAGGGGGGCTGGGCTGGATGAACTCCCATGGATTTCTGTCTGTGTCTGTGTGGGTAGGAGGCCTTTATTCATGGTGTGGATCACAGCTGCTGTCTCAGGAGGCCACTGAGTGTTTAGAAAGCTGTTCACAACCTTCCCAGGGACGTTCTCTGGGAATAAAACCACTCCTCCCCACTGAGGCTGAAGGGCTATAAAGCAGAGAGATCCAGATAAGGAAATATGACTGTCCTTTCTTATCTCCACTCATCCTAACAGGTGTCCTTGGGATTGTAAATTTGTGTGAGGGGAAGGGAAGAACAGTGTGAGGTATCTTTAACCTTATCACAAATCTTTCCCAGGGTGGAAAGATTGACATTGCCATTGATAAACCCTGAATCGTGGCCAGGGTCCTTTTCCCCACTCACTTCCTCTGGAAAACGTGGCTGCTCTCCCCTGGGCTGTGTGTGCTGCCTGTCCTGGGTCACAGTCCATAATAAAAGCCAGGCAGACTGATGCAGTGAAATGCCCAATTCCTCAAAAGTTTGTAATTCCACAAAAGATAATTTGTGTGCCCGTGCCATTACAATTGTTGCAGTTTTATTGCAGCCAGGCCAAAGAGCCGTCTCGTAAATGAGGTGGAATTATCCTTATTTGTCACTTTTGTGGGAGGAATGGATTGTTCCATGTGCTGGCCATGAGATCCTCACTCACAGCAGTGCTTTGTGCCCATGGATATATGGGCTAATCATGTTTCTGTGGAGGAGGAGCTGGGGCTCATCGTGTGAATGACTGGAGACTGCTGATTTCACCCCTCTCTGCTCCTTCTGAAAGGGACATTTGGATTTGAAGAGCCCCTTTCTTATTATATTACCCTAATTTTTTTGTGTGCACCATTCTCCATGAAAATGAGGGTTTCCTCTCTCATCCCATTGTGTTGTCATGGAAATTGCTTTCTCTCTCTCTCTCTCGTTTTTTTTGGGAATCCTGTGGCAAAAAAAAGTGCTTTGCCTCGCTGGGAGCTCGCAGCCAAAACAGTTCTGAGGAGCTGCTGAAAGCTGGGACAGGTCCTACCTCTGCTTCTGGCACTGCTTTTAGTATCTCCCGCTTCCCCAGGGATCAGGAACTCATCCTGGCTTTTCTGCTCGCTGCCCTTCTGGAGGGAAATCCCAAATACCTGCAGAGCCCTGGTTCAGCTGCTTTCTACCCTGCATTCCCAGAGCCACCTTGGATCAGAGGGATGCCTTTTCCTAGGTCTGGCATTTGCCCTTGCTGCATCCCTGCACCAGCTGGGCACCGAAATTCCCCAGTGGGAGTGAGAGATTATCCAGAGCTTTGGTTACTTGGGATATCTTTGGTGCAAGCAGCTTTTCCATGCCAGGTGTCAGCAGCCTCAAAATCTTTAGGCAAGGATCAAACTGTCTGCCACCCACCCTGGAGCACAGCTGTGGAGCGTGGCTTTGGTCACAGGAGCCCCTGAGCATCCAGGGGAGGCCTCTCTGAAAAGGCCAAGTAAGTTCCCATCTTCCCTACTTCTTCCATTTGCAGGTGAATGGGGAATAAAAGCTGCAATTCCAGGGTTTGTCCTTACCACTGGATATTGTGTGTGCTCCGAGTTTCCTTTGGGCTGTGGGAGCAATTCTAACTCTGAGGAAGAAGGAAATTAATTTATTTCTTGTCATGCTGTATTTCAGAAGGGAGGAAACAATGAGGTGAAACGTGGACTAAAGGGGAAGGGAGGTCAGTGACAAACCTGGGCAGTGGATGATCCTGGGGAGGTTTTTCTTTAGGATTTAATAGCTCTTAATGAGGACTGAGTTTCCACACACCTACCCTGAAACTTGGCCAAGTGCCCCTAAATTTCCTGTGTTCACTGGATGCATTTTCTCCTTTTCACAACAAGAGCCAAATTAGGCTTTCTGTGAATGGGAGAAGAGTCGAGGGAAGCAGAGAAAAAGGATCCCAAAGCCCAGCACCTAAATTAGAGGGAGGCAGTCAATAGTGTGCCCTCCCAGAGGGTGGCTGCTGAGCCAGGCTGGGCCTTAGTGCTCTGCTGTGACCTCCCCTCCCAGTTTCAGAGAACTAAACCCCACAGGACAGTGAGGTCCCCCGGCTGAGCCATGAGTTTGGAGCTGCTCCTCACTCCCGAGCTGCTCCCACCCACGATCAGCTCCTGCCTGTGCCAGTTCTGGCAGCCTCGCTAATAGTTCCTTATTTTAGCTCTGGGAAGGAGACGTGTGATGTGGAGCATTAAACCCACCCCCAGCTCACACCATCCCTTTCAGAGGGTTTTCCCCTGCATGCACAAAACTCTTATCCCAAGTCCTTTGTCTTCCCCTCCTTTTTGGGCTCTGCTCTTCACATGCCAATGTCGGGAACTGGTGTGCTTCTCATCAAGTGTCTTCATGAGGACCCTCCACACCCAGAGATTGCTGCTGGGGTGATGGGCAACTTGGGGCTGGATTTAATTTTGGTGCTGACTCTTCTTTTTGTGTAGAAACCATCCTGGGAATGAATCAGGAGGCAGCAAATGAGGAAACGCTCTCTGAGGTTCCTAGGACAGGTCACAGATCCCAGAATGGTTTGGATAGCGAAGAACCTTAAAGGTCATCCCATCCCACCCCCTGCCATGGGCAGGGACACCTTCCACTAGCCCAGGCTGCTCAGAGCTCCATCCAACCTGGCCTTGGGCACTTCCAGGGATGAGGCAGCCACAAGTTTCCATTTTCTCAGCAGTAAAGGCCCTGAAAGGATGAGTCGTTGTGTTTTCCTTTGAAGCACTTTTGGCTCCATGTCTCAGTGTGAGAAAATGGGTTCACATTCCTGTGCTCCCAGAGCCAGGACACTGAAAAGAACCCCAGGGGCTGGAGCACAGGTGGGATGGGGAGAAGCTGAGGGAGCTGGAAAGGGGCTCAGCCTGGAGCAAAGGAGGCTCAGGGGGGACCTTGTGGCTCTGCACAAGTCCCTGACAGGAGGGGGCAGCCGGGGGTGGGGGGGGGGGTCGGGCTCTGCTCGCAGGGAACAGGGACAGGATGGGAGAAAACCTTCTCAAACTTCACCAGGGAAGGTTTAGATTGGATATTTGGGAATTTTTTTTCCCCTGCAAGGCTGGTCAGGCACTGGCACAGCTGCCCAGTGCAGTGGTGAAGTCACTGCTCTTGGAAGCGTTCCAAAAACACGTGGATGTGGCACTTGGGGACAAGGTTTAGTGGTGGTCCTGGCAGTGCTGGCTTAGGGGCTGGACTCTTAGACAGCTTTTCCCACCTCAGTGTTTCTGTGATGCTCTGATGGTGCAGGACACTGTCATCATTTTGACCATATTTTGTTGCCCTCAGCTCACCAGCACAGGGACCTGCTGTACAAAACTTCAAGTAGCTCTTCTCGAGGAAAAGAAAATTTCAGGCAAGTCCATTTTCCTTAATTGAATGTTGTGATTCCTCTGCAGGAAGCTTTAGCTCCCCAAAAACCTGCCCCAAATACCAGTGAAGGCTTTCCAGGGAAATATCTATAGACAGAAACCGAAGGAGATGTTCAGAGGGCCCCCATCCTAAACCAGTTACACGTGAAGATGCTCTTTAATTCAGTGCAGGTAATTAGTGTAATTGAGCAGGAACGTGCCCTAACTGCTCTGCACAAATCCCCAGGTGGGTGTGTAACTTGTTCTTGCAGTTACTAGGGGAGTTCACATCACTTCCTTCACTTTTCCAGGCAAGAAAGACCCTGGAGATTATAGGAAGGGCCACAGATTTAAAGGGACAAATCAAGAAATACACGAGCTGTAGATTAAAGATAAAACTCTCTTTACGAAATGCTTTTCAACAGCTTTGCTGATGGATAAACTGAAATAAAGCAATTAAATCAAAGGGGCTGGAAATAAGCAAAGATGATCCTGAAGGTTGAACTTCTGTAATAAACACTTGCCACTTAGATGTGCCTTTTGTTTGCAGCAGTCAGATCTGCACGGTGTGTTAGCACATGAGTGCATGAGAATTTGTATTTCCAAGCATTTTATTCCTCTTGCAGTCATTTAAATAATGCCAAATTGAGCATGAAGCTGACTGGATTCAATTGCTGTCATCAGAAAAGAAGAGTGA
Organism: Corvus moneduloides; assembly: GCF_009650955.1. Lineage (NCBI taxonomy): Eukaryota > Metazoa > Chordata > Aves > Passeriformes > Corvidae > Corvus > Corvus moneduloides. The sequence continues at coordinate 2,353,517 of NC_045492.1, forward strand.
GTGGGCTGGGGAAGGTTGTCCTCCCTCCCAGCAGTTGCCCAGCGAGGAAAACTGCTCAAAGTGAGGGCAAGGAGATGCTGTTGTTTGTGTGCTGCTAAAATCTCCTTCAGTCAGTACCCACCGAGGGCTGACTGCACATTGTTTAACTTAGCCAGGCAGGAGGTGTGAGCTGGGAATCAGCTGGAGCCAGGCTGGAGTCTCCAGGCCAGGCTGGACAGGGCTTGGAGCAGCCTGGGATAGTGGAGGGTGTCCCTGCCCGTGGGTGGGTGGAACTGGATGATATTTAAGATCCCTGCCCACCCAAACCCTGCTGGGATTCTGTGGTTCTTTTTGCAGGTAAGCAAATTCCTGTTTTTCCTCCACACCCAGTTCCTGTCCCCAAACCCCCGTGATCCCACTGGTGTTGTGCCCAGTCAGCAGCAAAGTGACAGGGGGACAAGGCTGTGCTCTGCAGAAAACACCGAGAGAGCAGAGGAGAGGGAGAAGGAGGAGGTGACCCCAAGATGGGCTCAGCCGGTCCAAGTGCCAAGGTCAGAGGTTTTGTTCCATCCCCTGAGCAGCTGGACTGGATGATCCCTCAGGTCCCTTCCAGCTTGGACTATTCTGTCATTCTGTGCTTGTTTTCCCCTCAGAATCCTCTGAGCACCAGAGCTGGTGGAAGCCCCAGCAGCCCCTGTGCTCCCCTCGGGCTCCTCCAGCACCGGAGCCCACCCGAGTGGTCACAGCCATGGAAGTTTAACAGGATCAGGAAAAACACTTGGAGAGCTGGTGAGGGAACACCCCAGGCATCAATATTCCTCATTTATCCCCACATAAACAGTCCTGTGGAGCTGCCCAATTCCTGTTCCCCCTTCAGTACATTAAACCTGGGTGGTTTTAGTGTGGGCACGTGGCTGGCAGAGCAGCTGAGGCTGGCTGGGAAAGGGGATGTTTCTATTCCCACGGAGTTCCCATGGAAGAAGGTCGCCTTTGTGAGCAGGTTAAATGCCAAGGCACTGAAAATGCTCCGTGTGGAGAACACAGGGGCAGTGCTGAGTCCAGGGAAGGTCTTACTGAAACCTGAAAGTGAAATTCCAGTGGCTGGATGGGGTGACTGGGCCTTGGGGAATGATCTCCTGGCACAGGGTTTGCCAGAACAAGGATTTTCAAAGCCAGTATTTATTTGTACGTGGTGTGACAGCAAAAAAGGGCTGAATTCTGAACAAACAGATCTCTTTTCTTGACAAGTTTCCTCCTATGGACCTGTGCAGAAGCAGGGGGTGGTTTTTCCCCTCACTTTTTTCCCCCCCTGGGAATCTTGAATGTTAATTTATCCTGAACAATCAGAATTTTATCTTGGATTTTTCCTTTGTTTGTTTGTTTTTCCGTCACTCAAAAAATAATGGCCTCTTGATCTAAACACTTGGTTACCTGGGCATTTTCCATCAGAACTTTGTTAAGTGAAGGAATACAGAGAGCAGCCAGCACTGGGAATCAGAAACAATCTTGGCTTGTGAGGCTCGCTCTTTGATATTAAATGTGAGGGCACATCCCAGCACAGTTAATAGCTTTCTGCATTAAAAAAAAAAATCAGGAAAAATGTCTGTTCAGCCCTGAAAATGAGCACGTTGAAGAGTGTGTGCTGCTCCCAGCAGTGAACGATGATGTTTTCCTTTACCTTGTCTTGCTGCTGCTGCCTGGATATTGCAGCAGCATTTAAAATATAGCATTAAAAATAGCCCAGAAACGCTGGGAAAACAAATATTAGAGCAGCCTGTGAGTGCTCAGGGCCAGAATTTAATGGTATTGTGACAGAAAGGGACATTTCCCTACCCTGACTCATGCAGGGCTGAAGGCAGGTACAGGTGTACTTTCATTTTTCCATCCACTCCGAGCATTTTTGGGGGAAAGGATGGGACGGCACGGGGGATTATGGATTTCTGTAACCTGTTGTCACTTCGCCCTGCTATTTCTTGCTCAGCTAAAGTTCATCTGCACAGCAGACATTGATTTCACTGCATGAACTTGTCTGGAGGTTTAATTAATGTTATGTTCACTCTGCTTTATTTATTTATTCCTGTCATTGGCTTTGTGGTGTTGGTGCTCCTGACTCCCTGCGCTGGTGTTTGAGAAAGTGTAGGAATATGGTTAAATCTCCAATTTTGCAGCCAAAGTGCTCCTCAGCAATGTGTGGCATCCAGAATATTCCCTGAGAATATTTTGCAGGAAAACCTGAGTTTTGTAAAGAGTTCATTTCCCAAACTCTCTTTTCAAATCTCCTTCTATCTATGGACTTCCATAGAAGAAAAAATATATTTATTTCTGTATGAACTTTCTGCTTGTGCTGCTTCATTCATTCATCATTCCTTTGTAATCATTGCTTTTTGCCTTTTCCATTTTGCCCACATATTTTAGTCTGTGTCATTCAACATCAGAAAGGAGATTTGTGGTGAATCAGATGTATTTAAGGTTCTTTTCCATCTTTCTCACCAAGACTTAAAAAACAGAATTCACAGAATCCCAGACTGGTTTGGGTTGGAAGGGACCTTAAAGCCCATCCAGTGTCACCCCTGCCATGGGCAGGGACACCTCCCACTGTCCCAGGCTGCTCCAAGCCCCGTCCAGCCTGGCCTTGGGCACTTCCAGGGATCCAGGGGCAGCCACAGCTTCCCAGGGCTGTGAGAAGGCTGATGGTGAATTGGAGTGGTGGAAACTGCGTGAAGGAGCCAGAAAAAAACTGTGAGAACAACCAGGAGAACGTGGAGCTTCCCTGAGGACAGGCTGGGATTCTCCGTGTGGGCTCTCACCTTGGCACCATCGGGGCCTGGAGCAGCACATGTGGGACACACGGGGCTGGAGCATCATCCAAATTCCCTCCCTTGACCCCATAAGATTTTCCAGCCCCTCCTGGCTGCTTCTCCCCTGCCCCCAAGCTGGCCAGGCTGCCTGGACCATGGATGTGTTCTGCAGGGGGACAGGGAGAGCGCAGCAGCCTCCTGGGAGCGGGGCTTTCATCACTCGTCCGTCAGCATGGAGAACACCGAAAGCTCCCTGCTTTTTCTTTCCCCTTCACCAGTCAGATCCCATAAGCAAATGACACTTCCACAAGCCTTATTGACGGAAAATATTGAATATCCCGAGCAGGTTTTGGGTTGGTGTCGAGGGAATGCTGTGAGCTGCTGTCTAGCAGAGATCGCTCCGTGCTTAAAAGCCTCACACAATGTCAAGAACAACCTTCCCCGCCTGATTCTTGACCCTGGGACTCTCTTCCCTCTGTCCCAAGGACCCTCCTGCTGCTGTCCCACTGTGGGACCTGCTCAGATCCCTCCCAGCAGCCTGTAAGAGCATCCCACAGGGAGAAAACATACAAATGAAAAAGACAACACACAACACACAGAGCCAGGCAGCTTCATGGGAGGATGAAACTTATGCAAACAGAGAGCTACAAAAAAACAGAATTAATAAAATATACCCTGCCCATGCATTATGAAACACATCTGGCTGCAGAGTGACATGCCAGCTTTAATTTTAACTTTGGCTTGGGAGCAGTGGTGGGGCTGAAATGACTGCATGCATCGGTGAGCAGCCACTGCAAATGTTTGCACACAACTCTTTTTCCCCCCCCCCCCTTATGTTTTTCATGTGTCTGACTCCCACAGAGGGTTTGGGCAAGGGGCTGGGAGTGCACGGATGATTTTTTTAATGCCTTGGAGATTTGGATTGAGCAGTGCATAATCCAGGAGGAGGCACAAAGGAATAAAGGGAGCAGCTGGGGCTGGTGGTCTGGATCCTCGGGGCAGGTTTGGTGGGAAGGGTTGGGGGAGAGTTTTGGGAGCCATGCCCTCCCCTCTCCCCTCCCTGTTAATGGTGCAGTGCCTTACTGGTGCTGTGAGCCATCACAACACACCTCTGTATCCAAGGAGCTCTTCCCAGGCTTTGTGTCTCCAGTGTTTCTGGAAGAAACTGCCTGTGGGTGAGGAACAGAGGAACTGCTCTGTGCAAGAATGTTCTTCCTGGGTTTTGCCTTGCAGATGGAAACTGGACCCTTTTTAACCCTCCCTGTTTGTGGACTTCTTCATATATTTCCATTTCTTCAGTATCTGCACCTGTTTCTGGTGCCTCTCCTTCAACAATGAGCTGAGGCTGTGAATTCCAGGGGTCAGCTCCTGGCTGGACAGACACTTCCTTCCCTCTGTGCTTGCCTGTTTTTCTTTGCAAAAGCATGGGATGGGAAGATGAGCATTCCCTCAACCTGCATCATTCGCCATGTCCTGTCCTGCTCCTGCTGGCTGGAATTCAGATGAACAAAAATCACAGAGTCTGCAAAAGTCAAGACACAAAAGTCTGTCCCCAGGGTTAGAAAGTTGCTCTGAGTGCATTGCACATCAAACGTTTCAATCAGGCCAGGCAAGTGCAGTGAGGCGGACGTGGAACCCACCAGCTGCACAACTGCAGCTCTTCAGGAATCCCTTCCCTGCCCCTCCTGCCCCAGCTCTCCAGCTGCAATGGAGAAGAAGTTAAATATTCAGGACAACAAACAGCAGGAGGAAAATTGAGTCCATTAGAAATGAAAGTTCCCCAGGGAATGGTCAATGGAAAGGCTGCCAGAGCTCCAGGAGCGTTGGGACAGCGCTGCCAGGGATGCCCAGGGTGGGGTTGTTGGGGTGTCTGTGCAGGCAGAGGTGTTGGACTGGATGATCCCTGTGGGTCCCTCCCAGCTCAGGATATTCCATGATTCCCCCTGGAAGGGGGTTCTGCTGTCACTGGGGCTGTTTCTGTCGCAGCAAATGCCAGACAGCTCCTGACAGGAGAAACTTCTGCTCCACAGCAAGCTGGGGTTGTACTTTCAAAGTCAGCCGACATCAATGAGCAAGGAACAGAACTTTCCTGCTATAAATATTTGAACAGCAGTTTGTTAATTTTTGTTACTCTCAACGTGGATTAATTGCTGTTTTATTATCAACTTCAGCTTCTATTAGTTTAGGATTTACATCTTAAATGATAATATCAGACTTTGTCTTGAATAAAACATTTTGTAACCTAGACGAGTTCATTAAATTTGTGAAGGTGAGCTGACAGATTAAAGGCAGAACAAAGATCCTGATGTGTTTTACAATCGCAGGAATGCTCATTTGGAGTTTTGTAAAACAACATTGCACGTCTCAGAGAGCTCAGCTTCAAATGCATTGTGATAAATGCTGCTGCCTTTTGAAAGGCTGCTGCTCCTCGTTGTCTGCCTTCAACAGACTGCTGCACCTTTCCTCTCCTCAGAGGCTAATGAGGTGTCCTTTTACATTATTAATGGCACAAATGACTAAGGATGTAACAAAATAACCCTTTGCATGTTGTTCTTTTACCTAATTAGCCTTGGGAGGGTGGGATTATCCCTTTGGCCCCAGCGTGGGCTGCCAGGATTCTCCTGAGGAGGGACAAGGGCTGAAGCGGGGAGAAGTCACACTTGTGCTGCACCCCCATTCCAGCAAGAGATGGAGATTTGGAACAACAAAATGGTTTGGGAGGGACCTTTAGAGCCATCTTCTCTCACCCCCTTGCAGTGAGCAAAGCTAAGTTCACTTTGTGAGGTTGCTCAGAGCAACCTGACCTTGAATGCTCCCAAGGATGGGGAACCCACTGCCTGTCCGGGCAACCTGTGCCAGGCCTCACCACCCTCACTGCAAAAACCTTCTTCTTCCTTATCTAAATCAACCCTGGTTTAGTTTAGAATTCCTTATCCTGTTGCTACAGGACAGATTTATCCAAATTTGGATGGAAGCCCACGACCAGCTGGGGGATGGAAACCAGAGCTGCTGGTGGGGCGTGTTGGGAAGACTCAGATTATTCTGGAATAACACCATGTACCTGCTGTAGTGTAGGGGAGGCATGGTCAGATCCAGGGAATGTACAGATTCATCTGCTGCGAGACACATCGTTAGTTACTATTAATTAATCACAGCTGGTATCATTAATTAGGATGTACACACAGGCTAATGGCTGTACAGCTGAGCCTCCTCTCTGGCTCAGGTCGATGGCCTGGGTCTCCTGTGCCTGCTCCGGGTACCCTGCAGCCACCCTGGGCCACCTGCACAGGCAGAGGCACTGGGGAGGGAGGCTGGGAAGGGCAGGGCTGGGGGTTACCACGTGCTCCATGCAAAAATAAAGGGAAATTCTGGCATTGGAACAGATTTCTTGGAGCCATTTCTTGTCTTAATCAGGAAATGTGGCACCCTGGGCACAGCAGCTGCTCTGCAGGACTGGGTTAAATCTTACTTTGACCACAGCAAACTGTCAGAGGTGCAGGATGGAGCCCCAGGAGAGCTCCTGGCTCTGCTCCTCTGCAGGACACTGTCATGGCCATGTCCCAGGGATGGGGACAGAGGATGAGCCAGGGCAGAAGTTTGTGTTCTCAGTTTGGAGGACTAAACAAATAAACACGAGTGTGAGAAAATAGCAGAGGGCTTAATGCAGAGACAGGGTGCTCAGGAGTATTATTGGAGAGGTTCATTTAATCCCAGAGAGATTCAAAGGGATAATGGCATGGGAGCAGCTCTCCAGACCTCCTTACCCTTCCTGCCTTTGGGAGTTTGATTCATCTGCAGAGCTGAGGGGAATGGGATGATCCAGATGCCTAACAATGAGATTTAGGCTTGAATTTATTTCACTCGAGGTAGTTAAATCTGATGCTTTTGTCCCCCGGGTCTTGTGTCTGAACTTAAGCCAAGTTAGTGATGAGCACAAGGTTTTCCTGCTGGGGGATGTTCAGTGACCTTGCATGAAGTGGTTTTGGCAAGCTGGATGAGCAGGAGCTCCGAACAAGCCTGCGATGACAGGGAGCACTGGGGTCAGCTGTTCCCACACGGGGATGTGCTGCTGGAAAAGCTCTCACTGTTTTTTCTGCTGCTGTTGGTGTTTCCCGGGCTCGAGGCTGTCTCTCAGGGGCACAGTCACGCCAGCACTTCCCTGCATTTGCTTTTTCTCCTGGATTTTTGCCTTTGGAAAGAATAGTCCGGGTAACACCACCTGTTGTGAGGTTAGACACGTGTCACTGTGTTACTGCCTGGGTTTTCTGTCTGTCTACAGGGTTGGGAATGCTCCAGTCCCAGACCTGGAGAATCTCTGCTTCTCTCTAAAGAAATGTGGACTGTGTTTTGCCCAAGGTTTGTTGGGAAAATCTGGAGTCTTCCCCTTCTGTGATGCAGACATTGGAGGCACCAATAAGCCACCCTCATTTAGAGAGAGCAGTGCAGGGGATTTTCCCAGGATTTGGGGGTTTTGAAACCCTGTGGAGCATCCTGGAATCCTTACCAAGGAGGACAGGAGCAGGCAATTACCAGCTCCTGATTAAGGAAGAAGCAACCCAGGGGCAAGGAGTGGGAACCTGGGAGGGCGGCAGCCAGCGGGAGTGGGAGAGGAGACGCATCCCTGACTTGGATCCATGAGGAGCAGGGAACTGCTGCTGTGGTGACCCCCCAGCCCCCAGCTGTGGAATGAGGAATTCTGGAGTGAGTTTATCCAGGCAGGAGGGGCTGGGGGAGCCGTGTGTGTGCCTGCATAGACTCTGGAATTGGCACTTAATTACATTAATTCCATGGGCATGCTTTCCATGGCAATTGTGTTTTCATGGCTATTTAAAGTCTGTTTAAACGTTTACAGAGCTTTAATGGCTGGTAATTAACTGCTGGATGCAAATATGGAGAAGGTGAGGGCACACACATTTTGGGTGCACACACATCCCCCCCTCCCTGCCGTCCTACAGGACAATGTCCCCACTGCCAGGTGGGGGTGACTGTGCCTGCCCTGAGGAGCTCGTTCCCATGGGCTGTGGGGGCTCTTCCTTTTGGGGAACACGGTTCTGTCACCCACCAAGTCACCCAGTGAAATCTGGATCTGGAAAATGGATGCTCAGTCCCTGGAAGTGTCCAAGGCCAGGTTGGATGGGGTTTGGAGCAAACTGGGATAGTGGAAGGTGTCCTTGCCCATGGCAGGGCGCTGGAATGAGATGAGCTTTAAGGTTCCTTCCAGCCCAAACCATTCCAGGATTCTACAACCCATGCAAATTTCTGCCCAAGATTCCTAAAACATCCTGGGAACTGAGGCAGAGCTGAGTCTGTACGGGGTTCATGGCTTAATTAAGCAGGGGGAGCAATTTAATCTGATAATGAAGGATCAAAAGCAATTCCTGGTGCAGGAATGAAGTTAATCCAGATTCAGAGCTGTTCACATTGAGATTTGATCTCAGTTTGGAAGTGGTTTTAGCTGTCCTTTACAGAGAGAGAATAAAATCAACATTGCCTTGGGTGACACCAATTGTGTCTCTCTGGTGTGGTTGGGACGTCACTCTGAGACTTCAAAGCAACAAAAGCCCAAAAAACCTCTGAAAATAACATCTGTGATACTTTGGGGTGTTCCATCAAAACAAGAAGCCTTGCTGGATTTTAGAGGGAGCAACAGATGCTCTCCAAGGCAGGTGAACCCGTGAGAAGGGGTGGGTGCCAGATGCCTCTTGGTGCTCCTTTCACTTTTAAAATTAACTTTCCTGGCAAAACTAACACCAACCATAGTCCTGTTATAGCCCTAAAGCTCAGGACTCACCCCCCAAGTTAGATGAGACCAAGGTAATCTTCCACTTACTCATTTCAGTGGGACCCACGAGAATTAAACAACATATTTCCACAAAAAAAAGCTCCTTTTCTGAGTCATCTGACCACGTTGGGCTGCTCTGGCCTCAGATTTGGATGCTCTCTCAGGTGGAGACCATTTAAGCTGCATTTTTTAATGCTGCAACAGGATCCTGAAAAGGGCTGGTAATGCCGTGAGGTTCCAACCAGGACAAGGAAATCAGTGTGGGGATTTTCCATGGCTGAACATCTCCAGGTTGTTGTTGTAACGTGGTGCTGCAGAGCAGGAGGTGGGGGCAGAGAGAAGGGCCATGCCCTGTGCTCTTGGCTCCTCAGGAATATTATTCCATAAACATCTTCGGGCAGAGGGCACCTTGAGTTGGCTGTGAATTCCCAGATGTGCCTAAAGCCAGACAGACACGGCTGGGTTTTTTTTTCCCTTCTTTGAAACTGAAACATAAGAGGGAAGAAAATTCAGAGCAAAGAAAACCAGAAAATGATCCTGTTTCTTTCAGTGATTCAAACTTAAACAGCTGCCGCTGGCTTTGGAAAAGCATTCTTTTGGCACCATCAATGTTCCTGTGACCCCTTCATAAGAAATTTTGTCTTAATTCGGAGTGTTCCTGTTTTAAATTTGAATACATCAACCAAAACAAAAAAATTCCACTAGAAAAGTTCTAGTCTCAAAGATTTTGGTCTGGAAGCAGCAGCAGAAGCCAGTGAAACTCAAACGTATCTGCTGCTACCTTAAAATCACAGAATCATTTGGGTTGGAGGAAACCTCCAGGACCATCAAGTCCAACCTTTGACTGATCACCACTTTGTCAACTAAACCACATTGTCAAGTGCCACATCTGCTTGTTTTTTGAACATTTCTGGGGCTGGTGACCCCACCACTGCCCTGGGCAGCCTGTGTCAATGTTTAACTACTCTCCAATAAATAATTTTTCCCCAGTATCCAGCCTGCCCCTCCCCTGGCCCAGCCTGAGGCCGTTCCCTCTCCTCCTGTCCCTCTTCCCTGGGAGCAGAGCCCGACCCCCCCGGCTGCCCCCTCCTGTCAGGGACTTGTGCAGAGCCACAAGGTCCCCCCTGAGCCTCCTTTGCTCCAGGCTGAGCCCTCGAGGGAAGTCTTTGGCCCATCCTCTTGCCTCTCTTTGCAATGGCTCTGCACAAGCTTATACAAAAGTCTGGTTGGGATCTGGGCTTGAGAAGTGACTCCTCTCCTGCCCTACTGAGCCAAACACAGAAAACATCTGAATTTTGCTTTGTGCAGAGCCTTTTCGTTTCCTTTAAACTTTACTGGAACCAACCTTATGCTTGTGGAAGGGCATTTTGGCCACAAAAATCCCCAGCAACATTACAGGCTGGGGACAGAGTGGATGGACAGTGTCTGGGCAGAAAGGTCAACAGCCGACTGAACATGAGCCAGCAGTGTGCCCAGGTGGCCAAGAAGGCCAATGGCACCTGGCTTGCATTAGGAACTGTGTGGCCAGCAGGAGCAGGGAGGTCATTCTTCCGCTGTACTCAGCACTGGTGAGGCCACACCTCGAGTGCTGTGTCCAGCTCTGGGCCCCACAGTTCAGGAAGGACGTGGAGATGTTTGAATGTGTCCACAGGAGGGCAACGAGGCTGGTGAGGGGCTTGGAACACAAGCCCTATGAGGAACCATTGAGGGAGCTGGGATTGTTTAGCCTGGAGAAAAGGAGACTCAGAGGTGGCCTTATCGCTCTCTACAACTCCCTGAAAGGAGGCTGCAGACAGATGGGGGTTGGTCTCTTCCACCAGGCAGCAACTGACAGAACAAGAGGACACTGTCTCAGCTGCATCAAGGAAGGTAGAGATTGGATATCAGGAAAAAGTTTTTCACTGAAAGAATAAGAAAGTACTGGAATGGTCTGCCCAGGGAGGTGGTGGAGCCACCATCTCTGGATGTGTTTAAAAACAGACTGGACGTGGCACTTGGTGCCATAGTCCAGTTGAGGTGTTAGAGCATGGGTTGGACTCGAAGATCTTGGAGGTCTCTTCCACCCTCGATTTCTGTGATTCTGTGATTTTTGTTCATCTGAATTCCAGCCAGTGGGAGCAGGACAGGACATGGCGAATGATGCAGGTTGAGGGAATGCTCATCTTCCCATCCCATGCTTTTGCTTCTTCCTTGGCAGGTGTGTCCAGAGGGTCCTGTCTGGGGTGTTTGTTGCAGCAGGGGAAACCAGAGTGTGTCCAAACAAGAGTCCAGGTTCCCACTGGGATGTGCAGCTCCACTTGTTGTCTGTTTCTGCCATCCAGGCCTCTTCCCAGCACCCTGGAGCACAGCTGGGCTGCTTGTCCCTGTTCTGGTGAGGGGCCCACAGAGCTGGGCAGGGACACTGCCACCCCAGGCAGCGTCACAGCCCCTGCCCTGCCTGCTGCCAGCCCTGGAGAGACACCAGCACCCAGTCTCCTTCTAAAATAACAGAGTTTAATCCTCCTTTTTTTCATCTTCTTTTGACTTTCAGTATAAATTACCTCATCTGAGGTGTCACTGGAAATTGATTTGTTATGCTAAATACTTGCCAAATAAATAATGAGCTCCCAAACCAGTCTATATGCAGTAAGACAAGGAGTGAATTATTTCTAGTGGTTCCTTTTATCATGCATGGATTAAATTATTTCAGAGCCCTGATTCTCAGGGCTGGGCCATCTCTGAAAATGTGCTGGTGACACTTAAAAACACCAAGCCCCCTCTATGCTCTTTTATGATATTAAATGTCACCGGTTTCCTCATTTTATCACATTATTACAGCCTTTTCTTGCCTGGAAGGAATCAAATTAATGAAAACCAAAAGAATTCAAGGTGCCTGCCCATACATCTCTCATAAAATCATCCCCCACATTACAGAACAAGTTTCCAGGTGATGCCACGAGGCAAAAGACCAAACCAATTTAAATAAGGCTGATTACAGCCTTTAAAAACCCCAACAACCCAACCCCCAAAGCTGAACAACACTGTCGTGTATTTTAAGGTGCTGATAAAGAGAACCAGAACATTTATTTAGCAGAAATGCTCAGTTTTATTTGCTCTGCTAGGTTTTTGCTGAGATGTCTCCTTCTTGGCTGTGTTTTCCCACCTGGTCTCATGCACAGCTTCCAGAGGTTGTTTTTGGGTTGCTCTCCTCAGGTTGGTGACACGTCCCCACCGTGGTGCTTGTGGGACACTGGTGATGGAGCTGGAACTCTGCTCAGCAGTGTCTGAAATCCCCCCAAAACCTCTGCCAGCTGTTTGGGGGCGTCGGTGGAAGGAGCTGGGGACACGGAGAGCAGTGTCCCCCTGTGGGCAGAAGGGCCAGGGAGGGAATGAGCCGTGGGGACTGGGCAGGGAACGGGCCTGCGGCCCTCATGGGGGTGGGTGAGGTGCCAGGGCTGCACATCCTCACTGCTGTGCCCACCTCAGTGGGTTATGGGTGGAACCAATGGTCCTGGAGGTCTTTTCCAACCTAAATGACTCCATGGTTCTGTTCAGCCTTGGGGGCTCCAGGGAGGACGTGGCTCTGAGCTCACCTGTGAAACGCGTGAGGTGAGAACAGAAGCCAACAGCTCCCGAGGCTGACCATGGCACCTTCAGGAAAATGAATCCATGGGAAAAAGTCATCAGGGTTGGAAAACGCCTCTCTGGTCATCAAGTTCAACCATCAGCCAGCACCACCACCGTCTTCACCACTGCCACGTGTCCCCACGTGCCTCATCCACGCTCCTTCTAAATCCCTCCAGGGATGGGGACTCCACCACTGCCCTGGGCAGCTGTGCCAGGGCTGGACAACCCTTTCAGTGAAGAAGTTCTCCCTAACAGCCAACCTGAACCTTCCCTGGTGCAACTTGGGGCCATTTCCTCTCATCCTATCGCTTGTTCCCTGAGGCTTCAGAGCTTCACGCCAGTGTCCCTTGTTGCTGGACCACATCTCCTGCCCCTCTGTGCCACTGCTCCAGGCTGTGGCTCTTCTGCAAGCAAGGAGGGTTTTTCCACAGCTGTCCCCACTCAGTTCTTCAGCCCAGCTCCTGGGAAATGCAGTTCCAGCAGCTCAGGCTCACCACGGAGGCTTGAGCGCATGGGCTGCTCTGGAGGGTGGGACAGAAGGCCCAGATTCCCACACTAAATTACCAGTTTGTCTTCATAGACTGAAAAAAACCCTGGTGGGACTCCCTTCCCAGACTGAACCTTCTGCGAATGTCCAGTGGAGAAAAGAGAGGCAAAAAGCCGAGGAAGGTGGATAAGATGGAAGAAACCCTCACTCGGAAACAAAGAGAACAATCCCTGTGGCAGGCCAAGTGTGACTGGCTGCTCCTGATGCTGGTTTTTCTACCGTAAAATGAGAGATTATTAGGGCTGCATTAGGTAGCTAATGGCACCTTTCACTAAAGTGGGCTGTGTCCACTAATGCCTGGAGATGCTTATTTTTATTATATATTGATATATAAAGCTGCTGTACAAGCTTTATTTAAAGGCATGCCAGGCACGATTACCATAATTTGCTAATGCAACAAAAGAATTTCCTATAAGCCTAATGTCACCTTGCTAAAGCTCTTGTGATTTTTTTCCCTGCAATGTCTTGCTACAGAGGGAATCCAGCACAGCTGCTCAGTTCAGCGTTGGTTTTGTGCCACTCACTGAGGTTACGTGGCTTGTGGGTGACTTGGATTATGAATTCAATATTTCAGTTATGTTCAAGCAACATCAAACAGAGTACTGGTGCACAGAGAGCCCTGCAATGGTTGTTCGTGAGGTGTTTGAACCCCTCAAGTGGCCCCTGGCGCTCAGGTTGGACCCTCTGTGCCTGGAGCACACTCAGAGGCTGCTGTGGTGTGGCTGCCCCTGCAGGAGAGAAGCACCTGCCCATTGCTCCATGGATCTGAGGAGCCAGGAAATGAACAGCTTTGAGGGAGTTTGAACAAGTTCCAGAATCCCAGAGCCTTTAGGGAAGAGCTCTGCCAGCTCTGTGGCTGGGACCGGCCGAAGGCTTGTTCTGACTCTTTGGGATGAGCAGCAAGGAGGGATCTGTGCATGAGGTTTGATTTCTGAGCCTGCAGCCCTCAGAAGGAGCCAGAAAGGACCTTTGAGATAAGATCGGGCTGTAGGGTGAATGGTGATTTGCTTCCCAAATTCCTCCTGCTCTAACCCAACAATCCAGTGCTTCCCAGCCCCATATCCATTGCTGCAGAGCAATTCCTGCTGGGATCTTCCTGTGGAATGGACACACTGCTGGGATCACACCTCGTGTTTTACAAGATTTCCCTCCAAAACCAGTGCCCTGCTGATTTTGCAGAGCAGTTTTATCTGAGCTGCAGGGGAACTCTCGCCCAGGTGTGCCCGTGGCTGGGGTGGCACCAGCCCACAGGTCCAGCAGCACAGCTGGGATGTGTGGCCGTGCTGTCCCTTCACCCAGGCACGGCAACTCAGGCCTGGCTGCTCCCACCCCCTGCTCTGCCAGCTGCTGCCCAGCCAGCCCCTGGCACCTGCAATGACGGCTCTCGCGGTTTAAAAAGTGTGGAAATGGCTATGGCCACTTGGCAACTTCAGGCCGTGCTCCATTTTGCTGTATTTTAACTCGTTTGGGGGTTTTTTGTTTGGTTTGGGTTGGGTTGGTTTTGGGGTTTTTTTTGTGTTTTATAGTCACAATTTCTGTCTTTTTTCCCATGCAACTGAAAGCACTGGGGTGTACACCTTCTCTTTTCTTCTCTCTCCTTTCCTTTCCTTCTCTCTCCTTTCCTTTCCTTCTCTCTCCTTTCCTTTCCTTTCCTTCTCTCTCCTTTCCTTCTCTCTCCTTTCCTTCTCTCTCCTTTCCTTCTCTCTCCTTTCCTTTCCTTTCCTTGCCTTGCCTTGCCTTGCCTTGCCTTGCCTTGCCTTTCCCTTCCCCTTCCCCTTCCCCTTCCCCTTCCCCTTCTTTCCTTTCTCCTTTCCTTTCTCCTTTCCTTTCTCCTCTCCTTTCTCCTCTCCTTTCTCCTCTCCTTTCTCCTTTCCTTTCTCCTTTCCTTTCTCCTTTCCTTTCTCCTTTCCTTTCTCTTCTCCTTTCTCCTTTCCTTTCTCCTTTCCTTTCTCTTCTCCTTTCTCCTCTCCTTTCTCCTTTCCTTTCTCCTTTCCTTTCTCCTTTCCTTTCTCCTTTCCTTTCTCCTCTCCTTTCTCCTTTCCTTTCTCCTTTCCTTTCTCCTTTCTCCTCTCCTCTCCTCTCCTCTCCTCTCCTCTCCTCTCCTCTCCTCTCCTCTCCTCTCCTCTCCTCTCCTCTCCTCTCCTCTCCTCCCCTTTCCTTTCCTTTCCTCCCCTTTCCTCCCCTTTCCCCTTTCCTTTTTTTTAGGGAAGAGCTTTCTTAAGGTTGGATTTCAGTAATCCTGGCCAGAGTGAGGGCTTCCCTTCCAACAATCTCAGTGCAGGCTGGCACACAGATCTCTCTAAGGACACCTGAGTCTGTATGTGCAGGTGTGACTGGGATGTTTTCCCCTGGCAATGCCCAGCCCTGCTGCCACTTCCTGGAGGAAATTGTATTTATCCTTATTATGGATTTATTCTTATTATTAATTTATTCTTATGAAAGCATTTCAGAGCTTGAGAGTGGCTGCTGCTGTGATTCCATGGTTCCGTGAGGTGCTGATGGTCATGGATGGGGCAGACAAGGGTGGTGCTGCCCTGCTGGAACACACACCTGGATCTGCTGGAATGCCCAGGTCTTGCTTGCTCTCAGATCCAGTTGTGCTGCTAGCAGCTGGAAAAAAGGGAGCTACAGGCAGAGGAAATGTGGGAGAGGGATACAGGTGTTCGTTTTAGGGGGGATAAAGCAGCCTGTGCTCAGCACCCTTATCTCTGCAGGAACACTTGTGCTTTTACTTCCATGGATTTTCAACAAAGGCCCAGCATCCACTGAAATTGGATGAAGCAGCTGCTGGGGAATGTGGTTCAAAGTTACCTCAGGTGTCCCATCATGGGCACAGTGCCAGCAGCAGATGATACAGGTTACCTGGAATATTGTTCTGCACGGAGGAAAGCATCTTCCAACAAACATCCACCCACTACTCTGCAATTCCATGAAAAGCCTTGGAAGCCTGTGCTTCCTGAATATCAAGTTCCTTTAAATTAGCAATGTCGCAAATTATTTTCATAAAACAAGAAAACCCCTGCATTTTCACCAAAGCTCAAACTCTGAACTTCCTGTGTGGTTTCTTTTTCTTTCCCTTTCTCCTCCAAAATTACTGATCATTTTTTGGCTATTTTCGAGGTTCTGAGTTCAAGCTGGTGTGGTTGGAAAATATCCCAAAGAAAAGAAAGCAAATAGCAAGTTTGGAAATGAACCTGGGCAGGCAGGAGAACTGCAAGTAGGGACAATTTCAGTAATGGTGCATCTGTATTTGTGCCCCCTGCACATTTGTATTGTGGCTGAGCTTTTATAAAAATGATGTTTGCTGCTAATGATGGATAATCGTGAAAATGTACCTGCTGCACAAAGGCAGCATTCTGCTTGGGAAGGGAACAGCTTCTCCTTTGGGAGAGGTTTTCCCCTGGGCTGAAAACAGGGAAGGAAGTTGTACCAAATTACAGTGACCATGGGTGTTACACAAGGGCCAAGACTTGGAGTATCACAAAACATTGGCCAAGGCTTCAGCCCAGGACAGGAATTTCTACGTGTAACCTTCTAATACACAAATTAAAGTGGGGTTCTGACTAATTAGTGCTCTCAGAGTGGTGTGATGGGCCTGGAGTGTAGCAGGGAGATCAGTGGAGGTACCCAGGGAAATTGTGGGTTCCCCATGCCCGGGAAGTAGAATCTGGGAATATCCTGAGCTGGGAGGGACCCACAGGATCATTGATCCAACCCCTGGCCCTGCACAGACACCCCAACAGCCCCACCCTGGGCATCCCTGGCAGCGCTGTCCAAACGCTCCTGGAGCTCTGGCAGCCTCGGGGCCGGGACCATTCCCTGGGGAGCCTGGGCAGTGCCCAGCACCCTCTGGGGGAAGAACCTTTCTTTCCCGATACCCAGCCTGACCCTCCCCTGGCACAGCTCCAGCTGTTCCCTGAGTCCTGTCACTGGTCACAGAGCAGAGATCAGTGTCTTCCCCTTCTCTTCCCCTCACGAGGAAGTTGTAACTCAGTGAGCTCTCCCCTCAGTCTCCTCCAGCTGAACAGACCAAGCACCCTCAGCTGTCCCTCTTGGGCTTCCCCTCCAGACCCTTCCCCATCCTTATGTTCCCCCCCTTTGGACACTCTCCAACGGCTTTAGATCTTTTTTTTTTAATATTGTGGCACCCAAAACTGCTCCCAGGGCTCGAGGTGAGGCTGCACCAGCAGCTCTGAGCACTGTCCTAGGACAAGTTGGACGGGGTTTGGAGCAACCTGGGGTAGTGGAAGGTGCCCCTGCCCATGGCAGGGGTTGGGATGGGATGAGCTTTAAGGTCGCTTCCAACCCAACCCCTTTTATGAATCTGTGTGTTCAGGGTTGGGGGGTTTTGGTAGTAGAGGTTTGAAATACCAAGGTTTGAAGCTCATTCTGAAGGTCACTGTGCAGCTGATGTGCAGAGCTCTTTGGAGCCATCAGCCTAAAGTCTGCTGGCAAATAATCCAGTCATTCCTAAAGGATTAATGCACGATTAATGCTCAGGGTACAGCAGAAGAAGGGTTTGCCAGAAGGGAAAGCCCAGTTGCAAAGTCACCAGCCTCTCATTACATTTCCCCCTGGCTTTTCAGGGATCTTTTTTTTATCTTTCATCTTTTATAAAAATATCTTTACCACTGGCCTCGTTTCCTTGGGATGAGTTGCAGGGGGCTGCTCCTGTTCTCTTGGGCAAAGAGGATGCTGAGCCAACCTTGGAAAAATTCCTGAGAGGCCCTGGTAAAAAATACGTGGCCTTGGTGTCAGATGGCACAACGCTTGTTTTGTTGAAAAATATTCTTTAGAGCCTCTCATCTGGCCTAGAAACATATTTTTATTTAACTATTTATTTTTAAAAGGAAAGCTGTGATTCTTGCGTGCCTTTGTGGTGGGAGAAACAGTGAAAGCATGGATGTCCTACCCAGCTTTCTTCTCCCTGAGTGCAGGGAACCAGGATTTCACCTCCAACATCACCTCACACTGTCTGGAGGTGGTGACATCTGAGGAGCTTGAGGGGGGAGGTGTTCAGCATATGTTGCAGTCAGTGCTGGCACAGAAGTGTGGTCAGCAGGAGCAAGGGAGCTGCTTTGCCAGGAAACATTGAAGGAGATCAGGTTGTCCCACCTGAAGAGCCCTTCCTTCTTGATTAAAAACCTTTTCCTGAAAAAGAATTCAGATTTGGCACTACTGAAATATTCTGTGATCTAAGTTCTGGCTTTATGAGAGGAGTATTAGCAGGAAAATAAAGTGGCACGAAGGAAATCTCCCAGGGTGACAATGTCATTCTTGTGTTTTCAGATTCAAAGATTGCAGATTTGGAGTTTTTAAAATAATTTTCATTTGTAAAGTTTTCCCTGTTTCATTGGTATCAGTACCCCACATCCCCAAAGATCAAAACGACACATCTCCTTGGAGATTAAATGAAGCATTATTCAAATAAAGCTCATTGGACAGAGCTGCCAACGATGTGGAAAGGCAGCTCAAGCAGAGAGCCCTGCTGGTGTCCCTCACAGCCCTGCTCAGGCACCTGGCATGTCCAGACCCCAACAGGGCCATTCAGGACCTGTTTTCCACCTGGTTTGACACTTTGGGTCATGGAGATGCCCTCAGGACAGGGCAGAGGGCTGAGGTTTGCCGTGCATCCATGGAAAGCTGTGTACACCTATCCTGTCCTCATCCAGCTGATCTGGCAAACTCATCTTCCCTGGTGATTTTAGGAAGGCCCTTGGAGGATCTTGCCCACCTTTGAGTGGCTGCCAAGGTCGGAGGAGCAGCTCAAGGGTGATCAGGGACAACGTGATGTGCACAACCTGCCCACACTCCAAGTGCTCCCTCCAGCACCACCTTCGTTCCTGATTTTCTTTCTTGGTGCCCTCAACCCGACTTCCAGTGTGAGAAACCACATCAGCAGTCAGTAAATGAAGCTTTGTTAACATGCAGAGTTCAGAGTGAGAAGGAGGAAATTACTGGTTCAAAACTCCACCACTTGCTATTTGGGAAGAGAAAACTTTTTCTTTGCCCATTTTTCCCTCACACCCTAAGCCAAGCTCTCCCCACTCCCTCCTTCTGTGTCTCTGCCTCTGCTTTCCAATGACCAGTATTTATCTCTCACTTCCATATTTTAAGAGCAGGAATTCCCAGTGAAACATGGCTTCGGCTCAGTGCTCTACAGGCAAGCCTGCCTGGTGCAACGTGTTACGGATGGGAGCGAGTGAAGCTGAGAGCAGGCCTAAGGTGAATCTGCCTGCATTTATTTCCCTCTTCTGTGCCTTGCTTTCTATTTCTTCTGCCCCACAGCTGCCTGAACCCAGCCAGCTTTTAATGGGGAGACAGCAGCGAGCCAGGGTTGCTTCATGAATCAAGGGGAGCTGAAATTCTGCAGCACTGAAGACCATTTTCAAAGGCAATTTCGTGGACTATTTTTTCCTGATTCCAAGTGGTGCCTGGCCACATTTCTGCATGGAGTTCATCTAGGACATGCTGCCAAGCCTGAGATGTGAGGCCGGGCCAGTGTCACCCACTGATCTCAGCTGTGATGCTCCACTGCAAGCTGGAGGAAAATAGAAAGGAAAAAAGCCACGGGTTTTGGTGCCTTTTTCCTTTCCAGGGAGATTCTGAAGTGTGGCTGCATTGCACAGCTTCAGAGAGCACATCCTTGAAAATTACAGCTCTTAGCTCTGTTTTGTCTTCCTATGCAGTGGTTTGGGATTCACAAATATTTTCTGTTGCTAAAAGGAGTGGAAGGATCACAAGGTTATCAGCTGCACTCAGACACTGCCCGCGCTGTTCCTTTGTGGAGAAGGACACTCGGAGAGCCCAATTTTCTGATTTGACATCCCATGCAAGGAGAAGACTCTTCCAAAAACGGATGGGAACTAAAATTGTGAGCATCATTATCTGTATTTTTATCTCAAGTGAGGACACTGGACGGATGGGAAGTGGGGCTGCCCCAGTGGAGGTTGAGCTGCTGCTCTGATTAAAGAGCCCCCACAAGCGACAGGGCTTTGAAAGGACCAGCACAAGTGATCACTGGAGCTGCAACCCAGCCCAGATCTCCCGTGTCCCCAGTGCCTGGAGCTCACACCACTCCATCCTCCGGCTCAGATGCAGGGAAAGGTTGGAGCTGTTTCCATGTGGCAGCAAACTGGGGGCATTTACTGCCCGGAGCACAATAACCAGCTCCCATTATTACCCAGTTTATGGGGTGCACTCCTGTGTGCCCATTCCAATTCATCTGCTTGGCAAACTGGGAGCATTCCCTGGTTCATGAATCTCCAGTGACCAGCTGGGGACATCTGTGGGCGCAGGCTCGTTCGTATTTTAGCTGCAGACATTAGTGGGGTAGAGCATGGGCAGAGCCACGGCACCAGCCACTGGTGTGGAGCCAGAAATTGTTTCTCAGGACGCCTCTGGAAGCCAAATTGCTTCCCAGCACAGTTGTGATAACAGTGCTGCAGCAAATGCCATTTAAATACAATTCCCTGCTAACGCAGGGGAGGAATGAGGGAATAGAGAAACCAAATAATTAACGCTGCCTGGCTGACTCCAGTTCTGTGTGTGCAAGGACAAGAGGGAAGTAAACAGTGGGGTGGAAGAGGACAGCTTTTCCTTGTAATTGTAAAACTTAATGTGCTCTTTAAGGAAGGATCAAAATGACATTAAAGTGAATGCCAATTGATTTCAAAGGGGTTTGAATTGATTTCTGGAAACTATTGCTGGTTAAAATTGCCAGGGAAAGCCCATCAGGACTGACATCTTTACAGCCACTATGGCTGACTGGAGATGGGAATTCCCTTCTGGAAATAACTGAAAATATTTCTGTATTATCAAATGGAAAGAAAACTGCTGCCCCCAGAGGAGGGGCAAACCTTTTGTAAGGTGGCTTTACAAATATTAAACCAGCCATTTCGTTTTTTATTTTTTAAAACCTTTTCTCAAGGCTCCCCAACTTTCCTGGAGCCCAGGCTCTTTTAAGGGGAGGAGCTGGTCTGGGAGGGGAGGAAGCCAGGGTTGCTGACATCCAGGGTTGCTGACATCCTGCTGAGCCTAAAGGATGTGGGAAATCCAGCCCTAGGGCTGGATTCTCCTGAGACTGCCCAGTGCTGGACAAAGTGGAGGTCTGGCCCTAGAAATTGGTGCTTGGAGCAAATATCCCAGGTCCCACAGAGTTGCAGGGATGAGCATGGTCTGCCAAGGAGATATGAACCTCTATTTCACTGGAAAATGAAGGTTTTTTAAAGGGCAGTGTGTGCTCCCCTCCGGGACTCCAAAACAGAGAATCCAGCAGTTTTCCATGAGGATTTGATCATCGTCTGCACGTTCCTTCAGTGCTGAAGGATTGGCTTTTTCTGCTGAAGACCTGGTCTGCTGGAGAATCCCCAGCTAGCTCAGACATTCCCAAATTCTGCTCACCACGAGCAGCACCATGGAGCTTCCCCAGGGATCTCCTTCCCCGGCCTTTGGCTCCATCCCCCTGCGGGGGTTTGTTGGGAACTGCGTGGTGTGGATACAGCTCTGAGGGGTTGCACATACATCCCTAAACACCAGAACCCAGTGAATTTTGGAGCTTGTTGGTTCCATGGTTTAGCAGTGGTGGGGGATGACCTGTTGAGTAAAGATGAGATATTTAAATACCTGTTCCTTAATGAGGTCCATCCTTCCAAACAGGCACAGAATGGTTCTCAGGGAAGGATTTTATTCCCTCAACAGCAAAAGCAACATGACACACATTTAATATTCCTTCTTATTAATATCACATCTTCTAACAGGCAAATCCTGTCAGCTTATTATCAAACTCACAACTCCTTTGACTGAGCAGAAACAAGGTAAGTGAGAGAGGTCAGAGCTGTGCACCCAGGAGAGCAGCTCACCCTTTAAGAAACCCCTTTCTTAATTTCCTCAGCCTTTACCTCACATTTGTAAGTGACTCATTTGCTGTGTGGCTGATAGCATATTTAATAACTCTCCCTGCTCTGGTTTACATGGCACCCACAGCCCTCCTTGCCATGCAGCATCACTGGAGACCTGGCACTGCCAGGATTAGCATTGCAAAATCCTTGGAAAACCCAGTCTCACTTCACTGGAGTCTCCTAAGGCGATTTGCCCTGCAAATCCCTATTACAGTGCACTGGTAATGCTCTCTGAGGCTAATTGTTCTTCCTCTGTTAGCAGCAACAATGTGCCCAGCCTTATGTTAAAGAACCAGAACAGACTTATTGAATTCCCATGCCAAGTGCTCTGTCATCTTCCTGCCTGTGATGGGAATGAAGAGCCATGCAGTCTTTGAGGCAGGACATGACAGAGCCCATTTTGTGAGCACATCTGCCTGTCCTTACACAGATGTGGCCAGCTGGGCCATGGGTGTGTCCCTGACAGACACAGCCCTTCCCCAGGCTGGCCCTACCTGGACTTTCATGGACTCACAGAAAACTCCTCACTCCTCACTGGGAAAATCTGAGCTGCTCTGGGTCAGCCTGGGATCACAGCAGGGATTGAAGCACCAGCTTCTCTTTTCTCATGGCAATGACTTACTTTTCCACTTCTGTACCAAAGAATTCCCCTCATTCCAGGCAGGCAGCTTGAGCCTTCTCCGAGGATGCATGGAAGACTGGGAGGCCTGGTCCTTGGTCATTCATTGTGGCTGGAATTGATTTTCCAGTTCAGTGCTGGGATAAGAAAGGAATATCAAGCACCCTGAAGGTGTTTAATCGAAAGTCTGTGAGGAATCAGGGCTCCTCTGAGCACATCTGTGCACTCAGCTGATGCTTTATGGGGCTACCTAAAAGCAGAGGCCAGACAAAATTAAGAGAGTAAAAGAGGTTACATTTATTGAAGGGCCTTCAGGTACATTCAGGGCAGACAAAGCCCCCCCAGGGGCTGCACCCAGAATGGACCATGGGGTCACTGGTTTTCATACTTTTCTAGCTTTGGTCCGTTTGCATATCGGGGGTTAATCCTCCAATTACAGCTTCAGGTGATGAAGTCGTTCACCCCAAGTTTGCTCCCCCCCAACTCTCTGCTGTTCCCATTTCTCGGGGCCTGAGGCAGTCAGGTGTCCTTGATTCCCAGGCCTGGAGAGGAATTGTTTTGTCTGACCCAGATGGGAGAACAGCAGCTAACACTGCATATGGAGTTTAGAGTTACACACTAAAGAACTGCAGGATCACAAATATATGAGAGATATAAAAGCTAAAATCCTCAGGCATCAGCACAGTCTGCCACGCCAGGGTTTTCCCACGAGATCTGCAGCTCCTGCTGGCAGCCTGGCAGTGGGGCAGTGCTGGTTCAAACTGGGGCAGCCATGGAACCTCTGTGGGTTCAGCAGTTGCTGGGATAACACCATGAACAGGGCCAGGCAAGGCAGGAAGGGAGCTCCTTGTGTGTGGCCTTTGAGGCCTCAGCCCTGCTGCATTTGTCTGCCCTTTTGGTAATTAAATGCACTTAATGAACACACAGTGAGAGTGTCCTGGTGTTGGCGAGGGTTTCTGCTTGTGATGCTGCTCTGGGAATCAGTGATCCAGACCTCTGAGGTCAGAGAACACCCTTCAGCTGCCTTCCTGCTGCTGGATGGGGGCAGCTGAGGATGTGCCCAGGTTCCAAGAAAACAAGGGGAGAGGAAGAGGTGGGGAAAAGGAAGAAACAAATAGAAGAGATGGACAAAAGGCTTGTGTCACTACTGTTAGGAGATACTGTCCCTGGAAGGCTGTCCTGCATGGCACAGAGGACCTGAGGCTGTGGAGAAGGCTCCTAAATCCTGCCAGCATGGCCACAGTGTCATTTTGACCCTCGTGGGTGATGCTGCCTCCTGCTTCCTGTCCACAGGCAGCTGCAGGGAGCTCCAAAAACCCTGCTTTTAGGATGAATGACCTGGAGAGGCTGTTTGAACCCTGCTGGCCCCAGCTGCTTCCAGCATTGTGCGCAGGATGAGCCCCACCAACCCCCTGGCTATCTCCAGCAGTGCCTGCTGTCCTCACCCCCTGGAAAAGTGCCTGTCACTGCTGGGTTCTGCACAGACTGAGGGGATTCAGCTTTACAGGCAGAAGAGCAACGAGGATATGGGGAAAAAGAGAGGATGCTCGTGCAGCCTATTTAGCCATAAGTTCTTGGAGAGGAGAGGAGAGGAGAGGAGAGGAGAGGAGAGGAGAGGAGAGGAGAGGAGAGGAGAGGAGAGGAGAGGAGAGGAGAGGAGAGGAGAGGAGAGGAGAGGAGAGGAGAGGAGAGGAGAGGAGAGGAGAGGAGAGGAGAGGAGAGGAGAGGAGAGGAGAGGAGAGGAGAGGAGAGGAGAGGAGAGGAGAGGAGAGGAGAGGAGAGGAGAGGAGAGGAGAGGAGAGGAGAGGAGAGGAGAGGAGAGGAGAGGAGAGGAGAGGAGAGGAGAGGAGAGGAGAGGAGAGGAGAGGAGAGGAGAGGAGAGGAGAGGAGAGGAGAGGAGAGGAGAGGAGAGGAGAGGAGAGGAGAGGAGAGGAGAGGAGAGGAGAGGAGAGGAGAGGAGAGGAGAGGAGAGGAGAGGAGAGGAGAGGAGAGGAGAGGAGAGGAGAGGAGAGGCTGCTGTTCAGAGGGCAGCTAAAGCCCGCGGAGGAGAGGTGGTTTAAACCACAGATCAAGAACAAACTGCTTAAGTGTAGGTTTTAATTGCAAATGAGGAGATTCCTGGATACATGATAAGGGAAGTTCTTTAACAGCCTCCCCTGGGGAGCAAGGGGAAAGCCACTGCTTCCAAGGCAGAGTTTAATAAGCTGGTGTGACGGGAATCACAGGGAAGAGGACTTGACAACAGAGGAGACTCCTTCAATCCCTCTCTTACTACATTCTTATCTCTGCTCTTGCCTTGATACTCCAGTAATGGGCTTTCTTCATTTAATTAGCATGTTATTAATTAGCAGGATAACAGTGAAAGCAGGTGTCTGCCCTGGCTGTGTCACTGGCCACCCTCTGCTGCACACCCTGGAGAGGCCAGAGATTCCTGAATTCCGTGGCTGAACAACACTTAAAGCGAGTAAAGAAAAATAATATTCAGGTTAATCGCAGGATCTCAGACGCTCTTTAGACTGGGAAGGGGTTTTGCTGCAGGAGGATGAATTTGAAGGATCATGCAGGGGGAGGGAAGACTTGAGGGGAGGTGGGAAGGTTGATGTCCTGCAGATGGACATGCAGCAGGCAGCCTGTGCCAGGGAAAGTTCATTTTATAAGGCTCATTAACTGGTTTTGAGTAATTTTTGGGCTACTTTGCCTGGCACCTGTTGTTGGTACCTCGTACCCTGGAGGTTGGTGGGAAGTACCTGAAGGGAGCTGACAAGAAAGATGGAGAGGAATTATTTACAAGGGCCTGGAGAGACAGGACAAGGGGGAATGGCTTCAAACTGAAAGAGAGTGGGATTCGATGGGACATTGGGAGGAAGTTCTGGGCTGTGAAGGTGGAGAGGCCCTGGCACAGGGTGCCCAGAGAAGCTGTGGCTGCCCCTGGATCCCTGGCAGTGCCCAAGGCCAGGTTGGACGTTGGGGCTTGGAGCAGCCTGGGATAGTGGAAGGTGTCCCTGCCCATGGCAGGGGGTTGGAATGGATGGGCTTTAAGGTCCCTCCAACCCAAACCAGTCTGGGATTCTGTGATTCCAAGTGCTGTCTCAGGAGGGCCCAGCCCAGCTGCCAGCACAGAGGGGCCACAGAGGTGCCCGGCAATCCTTAGCTCTGCGTTAGAGGCATGATGAAATGCAGTGAGAGGCCTCTGGCCGGGTGTGCTGGGACTGGCAGCAGGTGCCCAGTGCCACCAGAGCGGTGGCAGGGACACAGCAATGCCCTGGTGCATGAAGCTGCCAGCGAGTCCCGCAGAGAGGAACGCGCAGAGCCCGCGGTGACCCAGACGAGTGGCACACACCAGCTGGCACCTCCGGGCTGGAGCTGGCTGTAAAACACAGCAAAAATAACCCTCTGCTCTGCTCTTGCCTCAGGCCAGCTTTGGGCTGAATGCCTGATCCGAGGCCTCTCTCTGCTCCTTTAAACAGCGCCGCGCTGGGAAAAGCCTCACGCCGGATTGTCCTCAGCAGCCACGGCGTGTGCTGCTATTTCTCTGGAAGAAATGCTCCCTCCTGCCTCACCCAGACCAGGATCCCTGCCTGGAAAAATGGCTTTCTCCTGAGCGTTTGTTATCTGCAGCTGTGTGAGACTCTCAGGCTGTTCAATTAAAGAGCCTGTTTCCCCATTAACTGTCTCCTCAGACAAATGGGAAGTGTATTTAATGCTCGCTCAGGATGAAGCCAACATGTTTCTCCTGCTGTTTTACACTTTCTTCTTCATAGGGATTTGTCGTCTCTGACTGTTCAAATACCTTGAAGTTCCCCAGCATTTACCATCAGGGAAAGGTAACAAGTGTGGTGACAAAGAGTGAGTGCCAGATGAGCCTGAGAAAATGGATGGCTTCAATAGATGTTACTGAGGCCCTTTTGCACCCTGCCGGACGCTGAGCAACCTCCCCATCCATCACCCTCACTCTGCCTGAGGAGAACACAGCAGCCAGGCTTTAACAGACCTTTCCTCCCCTGCTTCTTTAGGCAAAGTGCTGGCCTGGCTCCCTCCCCCCTCCTGACAGTCTGAGGAGAAGCAGTTTAGAGAAGGCAAAATAAGCAACAGATCCCCCACCTCAGCTTGATGCTTTTTCTTAACATGCCCTGAGAATCAGCTTCTTCCCGCCGCTGGTACCTTGCTGTACATTAATACAAGAGCTGATAAAGTGTGCTCTGAGCCTTTATTTTCTCTCTTTTTTTCACCCTTGTTTTTTCAGCACTGTTTTCCTATGAATCAAACAGCCAAGGAAAATGGTGTCGGTTTTTGCCTGTATAAAAATACTTTGCCCGAAATATGAGTCCCACATTGGGCTGATGTATTAATCCTTGTCTCCTGGACAGCAATAATCACTCTCTGTCATTTGTCAAGCTGCAACTCAGCACTTCAGCTTTTTCCACTTGCCTTTCAGCAAGTTTGGTGTCAGCCCCAAAAAGGGGAAGGGAGGGAGGTGGAGGGCAGAGCTCCTCTGGGCCTGATCCAGCTCTGGCCTACACTGTGAAGGGGTGTAATGAGTAACTTGGGTAAAAGCAGCCTCAGACTCCACTGTTCCCCGATTTCTCATCTCGATCCTAAACCAGCTTTGTCTAAAGAGCAGAGGTGACTGTGTTTATGTGGGACCAGTCTGCCCCAGCTGGGCTGAGCAAGGCTTGGTGGGACCAGCCAGACTCCTCTTCCCTGCCCATGGCAAGGGGCTGGAACTCGATGGTCTTTAATCCACCCCAACCCATTCTGGGACTGTGTGATCCCTGAGCTCTGGCTGCACAGGGGCAGCTGTTCCCCTTGGCCAAGGCAGGGCTCCTGGGTGTTCTGCATGAGCAAGAACTAAAGTGAGGTGCAAGCTGCTGGTGTGATGTGAGCTGTCCCAGTACAGAGGTCCTGACCCTGGAGCGCTGCAAGCACCAGCACTGCCCCCACTGCGCTGCCCACCTTGTGCTGGGGGGGTTTAGGGCTGGCATGAGAGGAGCCCTGGGAGCACTCGGTGCCTTTGTGCTCTGAGATCAGCCCCAGCTCTTCAGTAAAACAAGCCCTGGTTTATCCCTTTGGATAAATAGCTTCAGCTTAGGACTCCAGCATTGTCAGGTGTGAGGCACTTCCCCTACAAGAGGCAGTAGAACCCTCTACAGCACTTGCTCAGCACAACAAATCCTGTTCAATCCCTTGCAGTGGTGGCTTTATGTCCTCCGCCCCACAGGGGCTGTGCCAGGCCCTCCAGCCCTGCTGTTGGGTTGTCTTGGATGAAGTGTCACCGTCTCACCACAGGCTGTGCCCACAGGGCACATCCCTGGTGTCCTGTGCACTCCCAGCACAACCACTGCTCCTTCCTTGGCCCTGGTGGCCCATAGATCCAGAAATGGGGAAGATTTGGCTCTAAGCAGTTCTGCTTTGAACTGAAATGGAAATGAATCTGATGACGATCACAAGGTATCCTTAAGGATGGGCCATGTTTTTCCCAAAGTTTCAGTATTTCAGGAAATACTGATTTCCTGCTTCGTCCTCCATGGGTGTTACCAGCTGGAATTCCACCCTGCTGATAGGAGCAGAAAAGGGAACGAAAGGGGGTGCCAGGATGAGGGGATGTAAACTCTTCTTGTAACTCCAGGGTGCAAAGCATCTGCCAATAGAATTCCACAAGAGGAAATTTCTGACTGGTGCTGCTGTCACTGAAATCCTGGGGATAAATAAGACTCCTCCAACTCTCTTTTTAACCTTACAGAGGCAGGCATGACATTATTCCTGACCAAGGTTTGTGTGTGTGGCTGACAAAGTTCTGGCCTCTGCACCGATACAAAACATTTCACTTATTCATACATTTTTAGCAAACAAAGAAATTCGTGTTCATTGGTTCTAAATTACATAATCCTCTTCATTAATTCACGTTCTATTCTCTGTTGGTCTATGATTCTCGCTCTTTATGCTAATCTGGTCCATATTCTGTGGTTCTTTTGTTATCTTTTCCTCACACAGGGAGTCCCCAGCTTTTCAGGCCTTAACCTCTTCTGTATCTTCTTGTTACTCCAATCTCCTTGAATGGTGATAAATTTAAGATTCCAGACACTCAATCTTCAGATCCCTTTGGCTTTGTTTATTGAAGCTTGTCAGGGTTAGTTTTAACACCTTTAAGGTTTCGATGATTTAATGATCAAAGCATCAATAAGAGTCTGTGAAAAAATTTAAACAGTGCTGCCTAAAGGTGGGCAATGCTTACAATTAATTAAAACAGCTAATGAAAAGTTAGTTAGGGATGTTATATCATTTCCAATATTACCAGTGCAATAAACTTGCAGGAACACCAGGAAGACTCTTAACCACATCAGCAGCTGGAAATCTGAGGGGGTTCCCCTGGAGTTCTCCTGTGTCCTGTAGGACCACGTCTCCCATGGCATCTGGCTTTGAAAACAAGCACAGCAAGGGACAAAGGGACCTAAGAGAGGTGCCAGTGAAGGGGACAAGGCCTGGCAGCCCAGGATCCCAGACAGCCCAAAAGACCTGGAATATTCTCCTGCCACCCCTGTTTTCTGGCTGAGCAGCATCGCTGCTGGTGGATTCCTCAGGCAAGGGTGAGATATTGATGTGTGTGGGGGGGGATTTTCGGGTTTGTTTTGGCAGAGCTTCCTTCTTCAGTCCTTCCCCAGCTCAGGACCCTGGGGACAACTCTTCATCCCTGTGCCCCCAGCAAGGGCTTTGCACTGGGGCTGCTGAGGAGGGACAGCTTTCCCTGAGGACACATGGGGTGGCAGCACGTGAGGAACTGGAGCATCCCTCCCCCAAGGAGGGATAAACCCCACAGCCAGCACCGACCTGTCACCGTCCTGTTTTCACCCCTGGCTCTTTCATCCCTTCTGTTTCATGACACCTAAACAAGTTTTACCCACCCCGTCCTTCCTTTGTTTGTTTGTTTCTCCATCTTTCCTCTGCAGACCACGTGGAAAAGTGGGATTTTTCTTGTACTGGGGGATTGCTTGGGCAGGAAGCCTTCAGCACTTGCAGGGCTGAGTGACCCCCATCCTGTGACAGACCCCTGTGGCAGGCAGGGCTGGCCTGGGGGGATTTCAGCTGCTGCAGCCTGGCTGATCTTCACAGCAGCCCCAGCTCTCCCTCCCCAGAAACTCTTCCCTGGCCTCACTTTTGTTTCCTGCTGCCTCCCTTTCCCTGCTGGCCTGGTGCATGAAGTACTTGTTTGAGATCTCCCGGTACCTGAACTTTACTGGGATTGCTGGGAACATCTCTTGAGGTTTTGAAAGACTTCTTCATTGTTAGTAGAGTTAAATCCTTCTGCCTGCAAAGCCGATGAGATACCTTGCTGTAGTTATGTACACGCTGCACAAACCTGCAGCATCTTCAGTACACCTCGGTGCTTTTTACCTCCAGGGTTTCCCTGACCAGCTTTCCCAATGCTTTTAGAGGCAGTTGGGAAGCTCAGAGTCAAAACCCTGACTGGTGTGGGATCCTGCAGCTCCTGGGCCCAAGGTATTCCCACTTGGAGCAAGACTCAATAGCATGGCTGAACTTACCATGTTCAAAACTTAGTGGTAGCAGGGGTGGTAGACAGAGGTCCTCAATATTGGCTCTGTCCAAAATGGAGAGTCTAAAGAACCAGATTTTTGCTTAGATTGACATCTTAGAAATGGGTGTAGAAAAATGCAGCTGTTCCTTGCAGGAGGCAAGAGGCAGAAGTAACACGATTGTTACTACTGGTCTCAGTGCAGCTCTTTTCCCTCAAAGCATCAGCCTGTTCCCTCCTTGGTTCGTTTGCTTTTAGTGTGGTCTGGAGTCACAGGGCTGCCAGAGGAAGCTCAGAGAACCCCCACTTCTGCTGTGGTTTTATGTTCACCTACTGAATGTTTGAATTTCTCAAGCATTTCTTCTCTTAAATTTTAGAAATGCATCAAGTTTCCTGACATTATTGGCTGAGCAAACCCTGTTCCCACACCAGGCAGAGCAGGCAGCTCCTTCTCCTTCCCAAAGCCAGGGTAGGGTCTATTTCTATCCCCTGTAGCTCTGCTGTCAAGCGCTGTTTTCCCAGGACAGGCTTAGAGTGAAATCAGAATTCCCTCCCCGGAACCCACACCGACATCCTGCTGCTGCTGTGCCAGGGAGGAGGGCAGGAAAGCACAGCCCAGGCAGGGAGAATTCCATGTCAGGTGGCTGCCACTCCACAGTTCCCTGCTGCAGGCCAGACCAACCCGGCACTGGCAGGGCAGGGAAGATGCTCCTGCAAGGCTGAATTTGACAGAAGCACAATTTGCCTCCTGGGTGAGGAAAATAGGTTCAAGATGACCAAAAATTTTGTGTCAAGGGGGAGCTTTGAAACTTGTCCAGGATGCCCAGTTCCACATTTAATGCAGAGTATGAACAAGTGGAGGATGCCACCAGCTGCAGGCACTGCTCAGCCTTTAGTGCTGCACTCCAGCTGTGCCCAAACATCTGTGCCCACACTCCAGAGCCTCAGTTCACAACTGCAGCTGGTGTCCAAGGACAATTTTTTGGGTAGGGAATTTTTTGGTTGGTATTTGGCCATGTGCAAGGTGAAAACCAAGTCTGAGGCACTATCTCAGCTCATTTCCTGGCAGGCTGAGTTCCGTGTGAGTAATGTGTGTTCAGAGCCAGGGAATGGCTGTGGTTGGAAAAAGAACCATGGTCCTGTCATGGAATCATGGAATGGGTTGGGTTGGAAGGGACCTTAAAGACCATCTTGTTCCACTCTCTGCCACAGGACACCTTCCACCATCCCAGGGTGCTCCAAGCCCTGTCCAAGCTGGCCTTGGACACTTCCAGGGATGGAGTGTCCATCTGGCAGGGCTGGGGCACATCCCTGCCACCCACCGATTCTATTTGTAGGAGTGAAAGGTGCAACAGGGAATACCCAAAATACGATTTTTGGAAGATCTGAAGTTCCTTCCAGTAACTCTCAGAGCTGCCTGGGACATGTAATCCTGGGAGATTTTCTGTAGTTTCAGAACCAGCGAATGTCCCTCTCTGACTCACAAATAACACCCCAAGTCACCAACTTTCCTGCAATTCGAAGCTTGAAAACGACCTCTTCACTTGGGTCTGTGGAAATGTTTTTTAAAAGATGGTTAAATGGGGAAATAGGTGGTTAAAGAAGTGGTTAGTGGTTAATAAATAGTTTAATAGCTAGCTTTAAATAGTTCTTGTAATTGAGGCTTTTCGAAATTCATGCTCATATAGGAAAAGCAGAGATTTTTGCTTAGAAAATATTGAAATGCAATCTTTTTCTAATTTCACATTATATTGTGGTTAGTGTGGTTGAAGAGGCTAATTGACAATGTCCCTCTCCCCTGAACCGTTTTGGTTTCAGTAACTGGTATTTACCCCGTGGAAAAGAATTCCTGGAAAACCTCCAGGTGGATCCAATCAGATTTCTACAAGAAAGGGGTAAGCAAAACTTTCTATTTTTTAACAATAAATTCTCAGTGCTTTGAGTTTTGAATGTAGCTCCTCTCCAGATTCAGAAGTGTGTGTATGGAAGGTACAGCTCCCAGCAAACAGAATATTCCCTCTGAAAGCTGCTCACCTGGGCAGGAATATTTCACATCCAAATCGGAACAAGGAGAGAGGAATAGCCTGAAATTTCCAGGTGGTTTGTCCTAAGAGCTTTAATGTGGGATTTAGGAAGTCCACATTCAATTTTCTAGGCTGAATCGATCAAAAGAGTTTAAATCTTTTAAGTTTTGGGTCTTTAGTGATGTTTGATCACCAGTTGAACTCTGACTATTGCAGGTTGATATGTTGATTTTGTCCAGGCTTAAAAGGAGTTGGATAAAGGCAGAAAGTTTCTTTCTAGAAAAGAGAAACTTTGCTTTTTGAAAAATGCCCACAATTTGCACTGGAGATAGAAAGTGCAAGTTTTTAGATTTTTGTAGCAAAATTATTTCTTGCTAACTACAGCTGAGCATGGCTATTATTGTTATTATTATTATTATCAACTGTTTCTTCCTTCGATTCATTCAAAACCCTTCTCAAACATCAGCATTATTTTATTCTTCTGAAATGAAGATTAAATAAAATACCAGATCATTCAAATTACTTCAAATGGTTTCATATTTTGTGTTTTCTGAACTACCAGACCTAACTCCTAGGAAATCCACACAGCCCTTGAAATACCTACTAAGAGAAGAAGAACATGGGTGAAAAAAAAGCCCATGAAGTGAAATCCAAGGAGGGAGGACAAAATAAAGTTCAAAAAGTTCCTTTTTCCCTCTCAATTCCCTCAGGCACCTGAGAGCCACAGATTCCCCTGCAGGGAGTAGGAAATGCAGTTATCACTCTGCTCTGGCACAGCAAAGGCTAAAACCAAAATGGTTTAACACAGAAACCTGAATAATTTGCAGAATACGAGAGCAGAGCTTTGAGGACGCTCCAGCATGGGCAGCACCGGAAGTGAAGTTCAGGACAAATGACTTTCCTTTGAAATTTTATAGGCCTTATTGTAAACGGCGAGTGACAAATTTATTTTCAAAATGATGAAAAAAGAGAAGTCCTGCCAGGAAGCACTTTAGTCAGCTGGAATATTTCTCCCCTGGTAACTCTGAGTTATCCATTTTCCTGTGGTTCTGCCCAACTGTGGCCCTGTAAGAAAATAGCCCCAGCTGCTCAATAAATAATAACGCCACTGAACTTCAGACCAAGAAACTGTTATTAAAGTTACAAATCTTTGTGGTCATTATATCGTTAATAAAACATTTATCTATTAATAATGGATATTGTTTCTTACCCAGCTCCTGCTTTAAATGGGAAGAAAACCAAGATAAAATGAATGGCGATTGGGAAATTGCCAATATTTCCTTGCCCTCCCCAGCCAAGGCTGACAAAAGCAGTTCCACTGATAAACTGCTCGTCATTTACAAAGGTTTAAAAATTTTAACAGCCTGACATAAATTGAGGGCTCCATGTTTGGCCTTGGGGCCAGGAGCAGCTGGAATTAATCGGGAGAGTCGGTGGAACAGGAGCTGTGACTGCAAGCCCTGCACGTGTGGTTGGAGGGGCACGGTGCACACATCAGCCCAGCTCTGGATTTCCATGTGCAGCACGCCAGGACACCTCAGGGCCAGCTCCACCTGCAATGTTGGGGAGCTGGAGGGATCCTAAAGGAATAAAAACGTGCTGTGAGGAGGCTGAGAAATAAAAATATGGATATGGGGTGGGCACAGATGGGTGAGCTTGTATTTTTATATTTTTATATTTTTATATTTTTATATTTTTATATTTTTATATTTTTATATTTTTATATTTTTATATTTTTATATTTTTATATTTTTATATTTTTATATTTTTATATTTTTATATTTTTATATTTTTATACTTTTGTAGTTTTATAGTTTTATAGTTTTATAGTTTTATAGTTTTATAATATTCTAGTTTTCTAGTTTTTCAGTTTTATATTTCTATTTTTTTATCTGGTTCTAATTCTAGAATATTTATTTGTTTGTTTGTTTATTTATTTATGGGGGGGTTGGATATTATTATTTTGGGGTTTATTTATTTGGGGGTGGATATCAGGAAAGGTTCTTCCCCCAGAGGGTGCTGGGCACTGCCCAGGCTCCCCAGGGAATGGTCCCGGCCCCGAGGCTGCCAGAGCTCCAGGAGCGTTTGGACAGCGCTGCCAGGGATGCCCAGGGTGGGGTTGTTGGGGTGTCTGTGCAGGGCCAGGGGTGGGACTGGGTGATCCCTGTGGGTCCCTCCCAGCTCAGAATATTCCCAGATTCTGTGATGTGTGTCCATGTGGGCATAAATAACTGTGAATGTTGGAATGGGAATGATGTACCAGGGGAGTCCATTCACAGCGGTGTTCCTCGAAGATGTGGAAAATAGACAGGAATTTCCATTCCCCTGGGCTGGGACACATTTTCCAGGGGCCTCTCTTAAGGCAGACTTGGCAGCTGCAAGGGGAGCCCCATCAGTGCCGTGTTTCTGGGCACGGGGAGCCTCCCAGGGCACACGTCCCAGTCCCTGCTCCCTCGGTGTGCCCATCTGTGCTGCTGGCAGTGTCCCTGTCACCGCAGTGGGACAGGACCATATGGCTGCTGTGATTTCCCAGGGAACGGGGCAGTGTGGGGGACTGCAATGTGCACAAGGATGACTGGAAGCACTGAAATACCAGGTCCACTGGAGAGGCAGGAGAACTCGAGGAGCTCAAATGTGCTCGCTGAGG
This sequence comes from Corvus moneduloides, assembly GCF_009650955.1. Lineage (NCBI taxonomy): Eukaryota > Metazoa > Chordata > Aves > Passeriformes > Corvidae > Corvus > Corvus moneduloides. Next base: position 2,387,947 of record NC_045492.1, read on the forward strand.
CACCCGGGAGGCCTGCACCCGCACAGGTCCATGGTGGTGGGAGCAGAGCACACACCACACAGCACTGCAGTGCTCCGGGTGCAGCCTCATCCCACAGCCCAGGATCCCAGGATTTACAGGATGAAGATGGGATTGGTAATTTTCCCTCCTCTCCTTCGACAGAAGCCCCTCCCAGCACAGCCCAGTGCGGAGCAGGGCCCAGCAGGCCGATCCTGCTGGAGGTACTGGTGATGATACCGTTTTGGTTTTTGCCTTTTTTTCCTTATATATTCCCTGTATTCCTTACACATGTATTTGTAGCCTGTTGGATTCGTGGCTAGTTGTCCCAGTTACTTTCCACGGCCTTTCCCTTGGCAGAAAGACGAAATTCCAGAGCTCCAAGCCCAGGGGGTACAAGGCCCCTGTCCTATCTTGGTTCTTCCTGGGAACCAAGGCTGAGGACGGCTCTTCGAGACACAGCTTCATAAACAAAGTACAGCTAGGAGCGAGGGGGGCTCCAGAGAAGGGCCCTGATCTGGGGGGGAATTCCATCACCACTTGTCCTCCTAATTGGTTCTTTTTATCCATTATGCTAATTTCCCAAAACCCATAAAAACTATTCACCCCATGTGGGTGGGCTTTTGTGGACCTTCTCTGTAACCGTCCCTGGAGGCCTCCAAATAAAGATCCACTTTTATATTACCTCCTTACTAAAATGCTCTCAAGCTTCATTTCCAGGTTGGGAAAAAAGACAACAGTGACACATCCTGGTGCTGTTCCTTCCTTTTAATGAGTGGGAGCTGTTGGAGTGAGCTGCCCTTTCTGGCTGCACGGGAACATCCATCCCATTGTCTGGGGAGGATAATTGCTGAGGGCTGGCAGCCCTGTATTCAAAATAGCAGCCTGACCCAAATGAGAACATTTCCCATGTGGCTGAAAGTTTCTTGTTTTCTCTCACAGAAAAAAGTAGGAATAGGGAAAGAATATTCTATTTTTTTTTAAGGAAATGTTCAAGTGTTGGTTTTGAAGTGCTAAACACCCCCAGCTCTCTCAGCCACTCCTCATCAGGCTTGTGCTCCAGAGCCTTCCCCAGCTCCGTGCTGGGGGGCTCAGCTGGAGAAAAGGAGGCAATGTTATTCCAGGGAGCCACATCACACTGTCATGGTTCCTGTGTCTGGTTTCACGGGAGGAACCTCATCAGCTGCTGAGTGATTAAAAATCACCAAAACACAAATACCCCGAGGAGCACATCCGGAGGAAAGCTAACTCCGAGGTGTTTTCTCATGGTGTTTCACACCCCAGCGCTCAGCTGGCAGCTCTGCACTGCTCCCTTCACAGACCTGAACCTTCACAGGGCTCGGGTGTCCTTTTGTCCAGAGCAGCAAATATTTCATACCCAGGTAATTGCTGCTTTACAGTGGTGGGTGGCACACGGTGACCATGAAGGATGGAGCATAAGCTCTGGAGGTGGATCTGATGGAAAGATTCATGTTTGCAGCACAGCAGGGACATTCTGGTGACATCTCCCGCTGTAGTGCCGGGCAGCTGCTGGCTTTTCCATCCCCAGAGTTTGTAGAAATGTCCCTCTCCTGCGGCCTGGAGTGGTCCAGACCCAAAACAAACTGAGCTCTCTGAGGAATAATGAGGAAATAGTGCCCAACAGGCATTTGGTGCTGTTGCAGATGGGCCTGGGGCCACTCCAGGTCATCCAGAATTCCATTAGGAATGTGGCCTGTGGAATCACAATGAAGTAGGGGGGGGTGGGGGTGGTGAGAGCTGCATTTTCAGGTGCTCTGTGTTTGGCACATTGGCACCCGGGCTTTAAATGTCTCCATCCAGATGTTCATGCGAAAGCAAAGCTGCTGAGCCTGTGCTGCAGTCAGATCAATGCCAGCTGAGGTGCCATTAAAGCTCTGTGGCCTCTCCTGTGACAGCACCACAGGGACAGCTGGGGAACGGTGAAGGACAAATTATTGTTTGTAGCACACTGAGGCTGAAGTGCCTCTGCACCAGGAGGAGGGCGAGGGCTGGGGCCCTGCCCTCTGTGTGAGGACATGAAACCACAGGGAAAGTTGGTGTGAATCCTTCAGGAGCAAAAAAAGGTGCTAAATTCATTTTTTCCTCCAAGATGTTACCTCCCTAAAAGATGTAACCCCCATCTGGAAAGCATTTGGAGCAGCTGCAGTGCAGGCAGTGCGTGAGGCAGCAGAGTGAGGGTGCAGAGCATCTGTGCAAAGGGAACTGGCAGGGCCAGGACAGTGCTGGGCAAAAACCAGAGTTTGTTTCTGCATAAACAGCACAGGGAAGAGAAGGATGGAGACTCAGATCTGTAACTAAAGTTAAAGCACCTCAGGGAGCGGAGCAATGGAGCTACTTTGAGAGTTGGAATAAAATGGGCTTTAAGGTCCCTTCCAACTCAAACCATTCCATGATCCCGTTAATTTCTTGCATGGACAGACAGTGATAGGACAAGGGGAAAGGGTTTTAAACTAAAAGAGATTTAGATGTTTGGAAGAAATTCCTCCCTGTGAGGGTGGGGAGACCCTGGCACAGGGTGCCCAGAGAAGTTGTGGCTGCCCCTGGATCCCCTGGAAGTGTCCCAGGTTGGATGGGGCTTGGAGCAACCTGGGCTAGTGGATGGTTTGGGGTTGGAACTGGATGGGCTTTAAGGTCCCTTCCAACCTAATTCATTCTGTGATTCTATGAAATAAGCATCAGAAACTCAGGAATGAATGAAATTTAAGTGCAAGGAAAATAGAGAAATATGTCACATCCAGATTATTAAGAACTGTAAGTCCTCAGTAAATTCCCACTATGTTTATTCCTACAGATTAAACAGAGAGTTTTAAAGAAGGCATAGCGAGTTTTGTTTCTATTTTCACTTTTCACTAATTTTACTCTTGGCTGTTGGGAGGACAGACACTGAGAATGCAGAGAGGAGCAAACCCATGATTCAGTTTTCATTCTTGGCCTTGTGTTCCTTGGCTTTCCATCCGTAGCCTGGGGGAAGTTTACAAGCTCAGAAATCACTTTTACCTTGAAATGGATCGGTTAAAAATTAACACAATTGTAACTAAGTTTAAAGGATTAAATTAGAAGTACTGTGCAAGAAATGTAAAGTCAGAGCATGCCTATAATATCATGGTGAGGTGTTCTATGTTGTCAAATTAAAATTTTTAATTGAATTTGCCTCTTTAAAAATTATTTTGCTTCTACAGTGTTATCTAGATGTTTTACTCTGCTGTGGAGGAACAGAGAGAAGCTGGAGCAAACAAATCAACTATTGCATACAAACACACCCTTCCCTTCCAGCTTTATCCCATGGAATTACTTTAGCCCATTGGGGAGGTTTTTGAGTCATGCTGAACATTCACCTTTCCAGAGAAAATATGGCAATCAAATATCCTCTTCCAGAGCATTTGCCTCTGCTCCAGGTGCTGGGGTGGGCTGGGGTGAGCCCTTGACACCATCAATTCTTCCTCAACACCATCAATTCTTCCTCAACACCATCAATTCCCCCTCCCACTGCTGCTCCCAATGGACATGATGGTTCCTGGGAGGAGACAGGGTTTGTTACTGATCAGCTTCTGCCAAATGCAAATCCTTCTGGGGATAAGGGGTATTATTAATGCCAGACACGGAGGAAATGCCCCCCCTGCCGAGTGAGTTATGAGGTGCTGGTGAGGTTTTTCATGCAGGACAGCTGAGGAAGCAGCACCAGTGAGAGGCTGTTATCAAATTATCCACTTTTTCAGGTCCCCAGCCACGTTATCCCGGGATGTTCACTCATCAAGGAGTTAACAGAAGGATGTGTACATTCACAGAAATTCCAGCTGTGGCTCCAGGAGGGGAGTGGTAACTTGGGATGGGATGTCCTTATCCCTCCTGCAAAAAGAGCTTTTCCTTGGCCATGGGGCAGACGAGTGCAAGGGACTGGGTGCCCTGAGGAGCGGGGTGGGATGGAGCAGGGATGAGCTGCTGGGAAGGGAGGCACAGCCTGGGCTACCCCTGTCCAGGTGCAGGGTGGAGCAGAGCCTGGGGCAGCCTGGGGCTGAGCCATGTGGGAATGTGCTTTGGAGCCAGCAGGAAGGGAGGATGCAGGATCCTGCCCTTTCTGCACTTTGGGGCACTTGAAACCTTCCTCTGTGAGGGGCCAGGAGCTGCAGAGGAGGGGAAAAGCAGCCCTAAAACACCCAACAGGAGGGATGATCCATGTGTGTGCTGGGGCAGTGTCCATGGGGTGATCCCAGCTGTGCAACCCTGTGCTGAGCTCCTGGGGGAGCGGGTCAGGGGCCTAGAGACTCCTAAACCACGGACTTAGGGATTTCTGCGGGGTCTGCAGGATGAGAAAACACCAGATTCTGCAAGTTTTTTAATACGAGTCTATGAAGGTCACAGAATTACAGAACAGCCTGGGTGGGAAAGGACCTTAAAGATCACCCAACCCCCTGCCATGGGCAGGGGCACCTTCCACTAGACCAGGCTGCTCCAAGCCCTGTCCAGCCTGGCCTGCAACACTTCCAGGAGTGGGAGAGGAGGAGGTTTGTGGTTTCTGTGGATAACTCTGAGGGCTGACTGTGATTCTCCCCCTCTTCCCTCCAGCACTTGCTGCTGTCTCAGCTCCAAGAGTCTCGCTGATTCTTCACCCTTTCCTTCCACACACACCCCATTTCCCTCCTTGTCCGTGTCATTACACCAGCCCCCACAATTCCCAGTTTTTATTCAAGGGACCTCTGAGCAGGCTGAGGAGAAGGTATCTCATCCCACCCAAGGGCAGCTCCTGTCTGCTGAGCACCAGCACAACGGGGACACTCAGTGTTCCAAACTTGCTGGACCAGAAGCTGCTCCTCAGTTTTCTCATCTAAGTTTATAAGGAAGTTTTAGAGTGGGAAAGGGTTGTGTGTGCATTCCACTCCCTGAAAATTGCTTGCTATGGCCCCAGCATTCTCCATCACTTGGAGCACTGCAGATCCATCAGTGGGATGCACATTTTCCCAGGGTCACTGGGACAGCAGGGCAGTTTTCCCAGGGTGGGTCTTTCTCCATACAGAGAATGCCACAGACACCTGCCATAAACCTTCTGTTGCTGCTCTCCTTTTGGTTTTCTTCCTCTCCTGCTCCTCTCCTGACCCTTGGAAGGGGTCAGGATGCACCTGTGCCTCAGCAGTGGGATCAGACTGGCTCCTCCACACAGGTACCTCCCAGCAATTTGGTATTTCAGTCACCGCCCTTCTCGAGCTCTGAATTCTAGGAAGCAAATTTTGCCCAATAAAGGGATCGATCAGCTGCCCTGTGCATGTTCTCAGTGCTGTTAACAAAACCATCACATAAACACTGCTTCAAATCTCTGCTCAGGTACTGCTCCCAAAACCTCGGCTCACGGCGCTCGACGAAATGAGCCCAAAGAGCCCTTTTGTGCTGCAGCTCCCTGCCCCTCTCACAGCTCCACAGTGGCTTTGCTTTCCCCAGTGCTCTGGGAAAAGGGAGGTTTGGGGTGGGGTGAGCAATTGGAGGAGAGCAGGCTCCTGCTCCTGCATCAGGAATTCCTACAGCAGAGAAAGAGCAGGGAATTTGGCTGGGGAAATCAGGAGGTGAGCTTGCAATGGGCTGCAGGAAAATGAGGGTCTGGGTAGGGCTGTGCAGAGGTGGAGGGGCAGGGTGGGAGCAGCCTGTTCCTCTGCTCCATGAGGGAATGAGCAGAATTCCATGCCTGTCCTCTGTGTGTCTGCCTCCAGAAAATGCAAACTGCTGCCTCTTCCCCACAGCAGATTCTCTGTACATGAATTATTTTGATAGTTTTTTTGATTGAAAAAGTATCTTAACGTAGAATAATTCCAGAAGAGAAAGCAAAGGCTGGTTTACATTGCAGGCTGCAGTAAAAAAGACGGATAGAGGATGTCACCAAAAAAAATCAAAAAGGGGGAAACACTTCAAAAAAGCCAATAGTTTTTCATAAAATCTTTCATGTTCTACTAAAGGCCATTTTTCAACCAAATGATTCTTTGCCTTGTCCTAGGCTTGAAAAATATTAAGCAGCATCTCCCAAGGCCACGCTGGAGAGGCTGGAAGGGAAGGGCTGCATTTCACTGAGGGGGCTCCCAGCTCCAGGGGCTGTGCCTGGGATCACTTCTGGGATATTTCATGCCCTCAGTTCTTCCCTTCAAGTTCAGTTTCGCCTCTGAATTTTTTGGTGCTACTCCTATTTTTATGTCTTATGAGGTGGGTGGTCATGCTGGGGGCATCCTGGACTCGATGGGGCTGGAGTCTCTCCAGAGGCTGGATTGACATGTTGGACTTTTCACAAAGCCATGGAGTGACAGGACAAGGAGGAATGGTGTTAGGGTGAAGGAGGTCAGGGTTAGATGGGATATTGGGAAAAAATCCTTCCCTGTGAAGGTGGGGAGGCCCTGGCACAGGGTGCCCAGAGAAGCTGTGGCTGCCCCTGGATCCCTGGCAGTGCCCAAGGCCAGGCTGGACGGGGCTTGGAGCAGCCTGGGACAGTGGAAGGTGTCCCTGCCCATGGCAGGGGTGGGGCTGGATGGGCTTTAAGGTCCCTCCAATCCAAACCAGTCCATGATTCTGTGGTTCACCCACTCCAGGTGGTCAGACAGGCCCTGCAGCCCCTTCAAATGGACCCAGGTCTGGGTTTGGCCCCCTCAGCTGGGAGAAGGACAATCCTTGTAGGTGCTGTGAAGAGGAATGAGGGTGGGCAGGGCTCATCCCTGACTTTCCCAGCAGATTTGCTTCCAGGGGAGAGTTTGTTTGCAGGCACAGCCATAAGGACAGGCACATCCATGGTCCCAGAGTGTGCTTGGAGCTTTATCCACGGAGCCACCTGTGCTGGGGGGGTGTGACAGGCTGAATGCAGCCCTCAAATCCTCCTGGAGATTCCTCCAGCACAGAACCCCAGTGAGCCCTGGGGGGGAACTGCCTGGAGCTGCCCTCATGTGTGTCCTGCATCCCTCTGCCCCATCCCTGCCCGCTTGGGCTGGCTCTGCTCTCCCAGAAACCTGGATCCATGCTCCAGGAGGTCAGGGCTGATGATGCTGCTGCATTTGCTGTCTCCACTTCCTGGCCCTCATGACTGCTGCCCTTCAGAGGGGGCTGAACTCACCAGGCTTCTGAGAAATGGACTTTTGTGCACTGCCAGCTTGTTTCCACCTCCACCCGGAGCCAAGCACCGTGTGCTTTTCACTCTAACTACCCGGAGAGATCTGCACTGAAGCAGGGAATTGCTCCATTACAGAAACTGTGGCTGAAAATGAAGTTGTTTTTCTAATGGGCCAAATATGTACATCAGAATGTTACAAAAAAAAGCCCCAGCAATTGCAGTTTAAAATGACTTGGCAGGATCTATTTGCTTGCTATCGCATTTGCTTGCTACCTGATTTATTGCCAGCATGGGGTTTATTGCAGGAATGAAAGACTTGTAGCCAGAGGTCTGTGAGTTATCCCTGCAGGCTCCTGCCCTGCCTTCAGCACCCACCCTGCTGCATCTGGGGGTGACAGAAGGCAAGGACCAGCCTCTGAGTAAATATTGGGTTTGCAACCTCCGTGCTCATCTCTTGGGCTCTTTGAGGGGTTGGGCAGGGTCACTGTCAGTGGCTTTGGAGGGGAATTTTTGGATGGAAACCATGGACATTGGGAGGGTGTGACCCATGGGAAATTCACCTGGGGATTTCAGTGTGATTGCAGGGATTTCTCTCTTCTTCCTCAGCTTTCAAACCTTTGTGGCTCTGGTCTGGAGGTTGGTGTCCCTCTGTCACCAGCAGGGCTCTGCTAATGCTGTCCCTGGCTCTCCTTGTCTTCTCCTGTGCTTTCCACCGAGCCTGTGTCCATCCCTGGCAGCACATCACTCCTGGGGGCCACCCCACCAGGCCCCTCTGACCCCAGTGAGATCACAGCTCTGCATGCAGACCCCAAGTTCCTCCTGGCTGGATCAGGCTGGGGAGGAAGAAGTAAGATTCCTTTTGCAGAATATGAGTCCAATAATCAAAGTCACCATTAATCCCTGAGTGTAATTTAGCTGAGGGCTCAGCTGTCGCTCAGTGTGTCCCTTCAGGACACTTCAGAGCCGGAATTTCTGTGAGAGGAGCCCTTCTCCTGTGCCATAGAACCAGCTCTTCCCCTTGCTCTTTCCATGTCTCTGCTGGCTCCTGCTCTCCCCACAGCTCTTCGCTCTCCTGCTGTGCTCAGTGACTTTTCATGCACCAGCTTTGCAGCAGTGAACCCGAGCTAGGGACCCCTTCTAGTAGGTGCTGAGAACTCCCATTTCTGACTGTTCTTCCCTCTGGACAGCCATGTCTTTCCTGGGCTGACATGTGAATACAGCCCAAGCAAACCCAGGCTTCAGTACTCCTGTCATGTGTTCACCAGTGCCTTTCTCACTGACAGAGGCTCCTCCTTTCAGCGAGATAACATCCCCTGTGCCATCAGAAATAACCATTGGACAAACATATCCCAGTCCTGCAGTCTCCTGCTGTACTTGTCTGAAAGCAAAGCAGGGAGAGATCCCAAGTCAGAACTGCAATTTAATGGGAAAATTAAAATCAATGCAGGGGTACAGAGACACTGCCAGAGTCAGGACACAGCCCGGCACCTGCCGGGCAGGGCGCTGGGAGCAGCCCCATTAAATGGTGGCTGCAGCCCTGCTGAAGTGATGGATGTGGCTCTGCTGAAGCCGTGATCCTGTAGAAGGGTCTGGTGTTCCCCTGCAGGTCCAGTGCTGCTTATGGAGCTCTTGTCCTCTGGGAAGCCAGGAGGTCAGGGCTGCCTGTGCTGTTCCAAACCTCAGCTTAGAGCCAGGCAGGAACGCTCGGTTCCTCCCCCTGGGCGGAGCATCTCCCGGTGGGATGATGTAACTTTAGGGGCCATGCAGTGAGGCTTGGTGGCCCATTAGCAGAAGATATGGCCCGGAGGGAGTTATCAGGGATGTGTCATGGAAGAGATAAAGAACCCTGCCCCAGCTGGTTTCAACAGCTGGTGATAGAATGCTCGATTTTGGTTACATCTTACGCTGTAACCTGAGACAGCTGCTCATTCCTGGCATTTTGCAGGCACTGTGGGACACGGAAAGCACAGACAGCAAGAAGCTCTCTGTGGCCTCCACACAGGGTGAGATGTACTCAGTGCTCTTTGCTTCAGGGAATTCTGTCACAGATCTTTTCAGTGACATTCCTGAGATTCCTGGACGATGTTTTATAGCCTGGTGGGAATGTAGAGAGGGAAATACCCCTGGATCTGATGGGAGTAGTGGTCAGTGCCATGATTGGGATTGCTGTACCCTGGTTGCTCTTTCCAAGCTTGTCAATCCCTGTCTCCCTGGGCTCAGTCTTTATGTTTGTGGTTCTCTGCTTTCCTTACATTATTCAGAGCTAAGTGCAGTGACAGCAGGGTCCTGTCACAGTAAAGCTGAAGTCATTTTAACTGTGACTGACAGCGATCCCTGTCACACAAACATGAAGTCACACAAACATGAAGGCTGGAGAACATTGTTTCTCTTCTAGACATCACCCACTTGCCCTAAGCCAGAGCTATCTATGAACCATCTCCCTGTTCCAAACAACTTCTTCCTGTATATTCATCAAACTGCTTTACAAGTTGCTGGGATGATGCTGAGGTGTGTGATGGGCTCAGCAAAATTAAATGTCTTGTGGTGTCCTTTTATCAAAGACCCCAAACTGTGACAGGCATGTAAGAGAAGAGAAAGTTTTTAGGGTTTTTCCCCACCCAAAGGGTTCAGTCTGAGCTTTGACAAAGACTCAGATCATGCCTGAGCATGAGGTGATGCTTCAGCTCCATCAGGTCTGTTTGTTTTCCCACCAATTAAATCTAAGGGGCTTTCTGGAGAACAAAGGGCAGGAGCAAGCTGGAATTGAAGGAGTAAGTACCCAGGCACCAGATCAATCCCCAGGCAAGCTCAGCATCCAGTCTGATCTCCAAGGGAAGCAGCAGGACGTTTGTCAGATTGCGGGGCTGTGTTAGTGAGCACGGTGGTGGCACTGCTGGATTCCATTTCAAGGGATTTGAACAAAATAGGAAGATTTAAGGAAGTCTCAACACCTGTGTTTGGGGGAGACTGGGTGATTCAAATCCGTTTTGCTTGAGCAGAACTTTCTGTTGCCACTCCCCTTCTCTGATCTGCTAAGAATCGTTTTCTTGCAGAGCAAAGAGTGTGTGGAAAGAGAAGCCAGCCCAAATGTTGTCTGCAGAGTTTGACCTAGATTTTCCAAGGGATTTGGCTATGCACAAGCATTCACTAATCTAAATTCAACCACCTGTCTCCTTGTGCTGGTAAACCAAAAACTACTGATGCAAATGGACAAAGACCTTTTTTTTCCCCCACACGATTCCTGATCAGCCTGTGGCAGTGCAGGGAGCACGCTTGCAAACTGAACATGCAGCCAAACGTGGTTTTTTCACAGCTAAACTCCCTTGAAAAGTATTAATCCTGCACACTAATTAGTCAGAGTTCAGAATCTGATCCCAGGAAATATGCTCACTCAGCCAAAAATAGGAAGATGGTTGCAGATATCCATATGCATACATTCCTGTTCTGCATGTGCAGCGAGCTCTAAATGCGCAGATTTCAGAACAGCCTCGACATGAGAACTTTTTAATTAGACTGGTGGCCTTACAGAACATTTCCTGTCGGGATAAAGTGCTAAGTAGGGAAAAAGAACTATCTGGAGAACAAAATGCACTTTTGCAGAAACGCCCAGGAGTCTGCAGGCAGCAGATCAGCAGTGCAAAGATCCCCGGTGTCCAAAGGCTCCCCGAGCTGACAGGGACATGTATCCGAGTGGGAGGGATGTCACTCTGGTTCTCAGGCACTGTCACAGCTCTGAGCCACGGGCTGGACAGGCTGTGGCTTTGTTCCAGCTGAGAGATCCAGGCTGCAGATCTGCCGTGTTCCTCATGAGGGGCCCTGCCTGGAGAACCCAACGTGTCAGCAGGAGATGGGGTGGTGAGCGATGGGATCTGACAGGGAACAGGGAGCACATTTCCATGGCAGGAGCTCCTTCAAATGGCTCCAATTCCCAGCATTTAGAGACTTTTGGCAGAAGCTCTGTCACAGCTGCCCTGTCAGCCCGGGCTCTCCTGACCACAGGGAACGCTCCACGGGGATGGGCATTGTATCCCACACTGTTGTCAACCTGCATTGCTGGACTCAGCCTGTTCTGGAACTTTCCAAACCTTTCAGGAGCCATTATTTCACTGTCAGAGGAGTTTTGCCTCCAGTGGTCGAGCCAGCTTTAATTATTCCAGAATAACAACTAGAGCAACAAAACCTTGTGTTGTGGTGGGAGCTTTCCTCAGCTCCAGCTGCGATTCTGAGACCCTTTGGGCCGCTTGGCTGCTCGTGGGGGTCACTGGGGCTTGTAGGAGGCAGCTGAAGATGAGTTTGCCCATACAGGGAGCAGGTTTTGCCCCTTTGCTTTTGAGTATTGTGCCCAGAGGAGCCACCTCAGCTGCTTTCCTGCCACCTTCCCCTGGCTGCTGCTGGGCATCCTCTACTTGGGCTTGAAACATTCATTAGGGACATAATTAACATTCTCATAGTTATGAAAGAGTAGGAATAGGGAAAATTAATTCCATCAGAAGCACAAATCGGGGCTGTGAGTTCTTCTCTTGACCTGAGGGGTCTCAGACATGAGTCTGGTGTTCTTATTATGTCACACCTTATACAAATAAGGGATAAAATAGCAGCTCTGTGAGCGAGGAGACGTTCAGGAGACAGAGGAGTAGAAACACGAGTTGGAACTTCTGACAGCAGAGTGCTGCAGTAGAAGGTTATTTTAGAACTTGCTGCCTCAAGGGAGTTTGCACTTTCTTGCCTCGCAGTCAGCCAAAGATGTTGATGCCAATTTAGTAGGAATTAAATGTATTCTCTCAACTTCAGGCATTTTTCATAAGTTGCTCTAAGTAAGATCTCTTTTTTTCCCCTCTTTCACTTTCTCTGGGTGCATGGCTTTTGATCCAGCCTAAAAAGCAGAAGGTTCAAATCAGCCTTACAAACAGAGCTGTCGTTCAGCTCTCTCCTTGGCAAAAGCTGTATTAATATCTCCTGAAGTGTCTCAGCCAGCGATCAAAATCTCGCCTGCATTGCCATGGTAATGCAAAGGAAACTGAATTCCAATATGACAAAATCCCTCCTCTCTTCACCCCGTCATTATCCCTGCTGTGGGACAAACAGGCAGCACTGACAACAATCAGGTGTCACAGCACTGGAATGGGGCAGGACAGGGAACCTGCCTCTCCTCAGGAGTGCTGGAGATGCTTCCCCTCCCTTATCCTGGATGTATTTGCTTTGTTTCCAGTTACTAGGTGATTTTCAGAACCTTCAGCTCTTGGCCATGCTTTTATATGTCTTTTTCTCTTTTTTCTTTTTTTTTATTTTCTCCCCACTTGCATCTTAGATTTCACTTAGCAATAACGAGCTCATGGCTGTGAGGGTTGTAGAGAAAATGCAGCAAGGCTGGAATAGTGTCCAGCTTTCGTCTTGTGCTCCTTCTGCTCCCACTCAGCAGTGCCCTCTTCCCTCTACATTATCCCAAGGAACTCTTTTGTGTCTCCTCTCCTGCCCCAGTCAATGATCATTGCTTTTCCAGAATCACCTTTGAAATTCATAATTAAAAGATTCAAATGGCAAAACACTTTAAGATTGACACCATCATTTTCCAGCTGCCCTAAACTTTTGTAACTACTTTTTTTAGTGTTTATTTTTAGAAAGTCTTCACCTGCCTAGCTCAAACTCCTCTGCAGGTACTGCCAACCACCTGAAAAGCTGGAGCCCAGCATTTTTAAGAGCCCTTGCAGAGGTAAATGCAGGCACTATTCAATCCTTTTACCCTCCAAGACCGGAGCCAAGATGCTGGAGTCAGCACAAAGAACCAAATCACCTCCTGCCTCAGTCTTGTGGGTGAACTCCAGCCAAAGGGGGCTGCATGTTCTCAGCCACATTGGCCTCAATAATCCAATTTCCCACTGATGTTGAAGGTTATTTTTTTCTTTGTGCCTTAAAGCACTTGTATAAACACATTCTGATGCCCACACTTGTTCACCAAGTGAATGTCCCAAGCTAAGTTCTAATGGGAAATTTGACCAGAAATGCACAAAAGTGAAGATATTTTCCATTCCAGGGTTCCCTATCAGCTCTCTATTTGTACTTATAATCAAGGAGTACAATCAGGGCGTTTGTAGCAGCTTTCCTTGCAGAGTTGGTGTGTGCATGACTTTCCTATGATATTTTCAAAAATGAAATTGATTCCTTTTATTTGGAAGAAAATCAAACACGAAATAGAGACAAACAGAAAGATCCTGACCAGTTCTACCTCGTAACCAAATCTGCTTTCAGAGTGAATGACAGAGAAGAAATAGCATGTTTAAAAAAGAAATAAATAAATTGAAAGTGCCCAGACCAAGTCTGAATTCTGGGGCTGTGTTTTCCCAATAATGGAGACGTGTAGTGCTTTCAACCCTGTCTCCCACTGAAATCCATTCAGACTCCTGCAGAACCTCTTGTCCCCTTTGATAACCCAAATGTTGTCACTGCTTTTCAAAGCCATCACTCCTGAGATGTCTCTCTGGGAAGGGCACATGGCACTAATAACAGGAGCTGCATGTGAGGGAAATCCATTGTCAGGGAGATGCTCTGGAATAGGATACAGAGGACAGTATTGCAGAAATGTCACAATTCATCCTCTTGATAATGCATTCCCTGGGAGCTGCACAAAGACAGAGCAAAGAAAGAGAGGCATTTGTATGGCAGCAGCACCCCAGAGCCTCGACAGGAATTCAGGAGGAGCTTTGTGTGCCAGGGGGAAAAAGTCGCTTTCCCAATTCTTTTTATCCTCTCAGTGCAGAAACCACCCACGGCAGAGCTGCTGCTCCTGAGTTACAGCCAGTGACTCTGGCAGACTGTGCCCATCCCTCAGAGCTGCACCCCCTGCCTGGGACATCTGCCCCCCAAAGCAGGACACCACAAACACCCTGTCCCAGCTCTCAGGCTGGTCAGAAGGGAATTCCCTCTCCCACATGCACAGCTGGCCCAGGAGCTTCCCCAGCCCCAGCTCAGGCAGACCCTGGCCTGAAACTGGTTGGGAGTACAGTGTGCTCCACCATTGTCCTCATGTCCTTCCTCTGGTGATGGCCATGGATGCAGCCACCAGGACACCAGAGGAACCTTTGGCCACTCTCAGCAGTTCTGATCTCCTTGCAAAGCCTGCCCAGGGCCTGCCTGCTGCTACCTTCCCTAGGAAGTTGATCTGGAGTTCAGAGGCAAAGCTTGCCTCAAGTCACCCTGCCATGAACCCGGATTAATGCCACCATCCCCGCCCAGTGAATCTCAGCCCTCATCACTGGGGTGTCATTAGCTAATTGCCTTAGGCCTCCCACCCCACTCCTGGCAGGGCTGTTTTGCTGTCTCACAACAGATTGTGGGACCAAAATCAGATGAGTTGTCTGAGGTCCCACAGCCGGTTTAGTCTGCTCCTGTTCCCAGCTGTGTGACCTCCAGCTGCCTCCCCGCCCCGCTTCTTTGATTTCACACTTTTTGCAAGCCTCATGAAACAATCTTTTCAAATAAGTGCATTCAGAGAAGAAAAGGGTAAAAATGTACCATTTTTATCATGGAGCAAAGCCTGTAGGTAACCCTGATCTGGAGTGGAACAGGGTGGGTTTCCTCTGAGGGGACTGAAGGAAAAATGAGGAGCCTTTGTCCATAAACCTGACCATGGCAGCAGGTCCTGCTCAGCAATAAGGACCATGAGTGTGTACGAGCACAGGTAGCCCTAGAGGTGATAATTACACACCAGTTAATCACTGCCCAGGAGCCTGAGAGCATCCCCAGCACTCTCCTCAGCTCCTGCAAAGACGCTGAATATCCCATTAGAGAGGAGCTTGGGTTAAGATCTGATACCCTGCTGTGTCTTAGCCACAATTAAACCACAAGTAAACCACAAGTAAACAGATGAATAACAAAGATGCCCTTTGTTGCCAAAAAAAAATCAGAGTTATTGGCTAAATATTTACTTGTCTGAGGATGTGAGCAGCTTATGCCAATGCAAGCCATGATGCCTCCTTGTTTTATACTCAGCAAAACCACATGGAAGCTGTTAATTGATTAAACTTCCATTGTGCTTTGCTTGGATACTTGTGGGCAAACAAAGCCCTTTCTACTCCCACAGTCCATCTGCCTGGTTCATTAAAGGGTGATTTATCCAAGGTTTGTGAAGCTGGACCACATCATGCCCAGATCTGGTTTCTCAGCCTCTCCTCAAATCACCGAATTCCAGAATGGGTTGGGTTGGAAGAGACCTTAAAGATCATCCCATTCCAACCCCCTGCCATGGGCAGGGACACCTTCCACTACCTCAGGTGGCTCCAAGCCCCGTCCAACCTGGCCTTGGACACTGCCAGGGATCCAGGGGCAGCCACAGCTGCTCTGGGCACCCTGTGCCAGGGCCTGCCCACCCTCACAGGGTAGGATTTCATCCCAATATCCCATCTAGCCCTGCCCTCTGGCAGTGGGAAGCCATTCCCCCTTGTCCTGTCACTCCATCCCTTGTCCAAAGTCCCTCTCCAGCTCTATTGGAGCCCCTTTAAGCACTGGCAGGGGCTCTGAGCTCTCCCTGCACCCTTCTCTTCTGGCTGGACACCCCCATCTCTCCCAGCACCCTGGGGAGATGATCCAGATCCCAGATCACAATGGATGGTGACACTTTCCAACCACTCCTTCCCTGCAGGCTCATTGCAGAGCAGCCTCCTGGCCCTGCCTCTGCCCACCTCCTCCTCAGATCTGAACAGCAAGCTGTGACTTTTGCTAACATCCCAAGGCACTCCTTCCTCCCCTGCAGCCGCCGTGGGGTGGTTGGGACACCTGGCTCGGCAGAGCTGGTGGCTGAGTGAGTTTCTAAATGAAATCTATTCTATAGAGTGGAATTCCCAAGGCTCCTCTGGCCGAAGGAGACAATTCCAATACAACCTCATTAAAGACTAATGTGTGTTGCAGGCAGCCACAAACATCCCGGCAGCTCCCGCGTGCCGCCAGGGAGAAGCGGATGGAGCGCTATAAAAGCTTTATGAATGACAAACTTGCCAAATTGCTGTTTAAACAAGGAAGCAAATGGGAAGACCATCTGCATCAGATTGAAACTGCTCATAATCCTGTCACTTGTGCCAGCATGGTGTGTTTAAGCTCTTGAGTTGGCACATGCCCAAGAGACACAGAAATTTGTAGGTTTTGCCGCAATGTTCCTCGCTCCCTGACAGGATCTCAGCTCCCTTTGCCATTTCTATGGATTTCTGATGGAACAGGCAGCTTTTCCCCTTCCTTCATCCCAGAGTGAGCCCCTGCTGTGCTTTGGGCTCTGCAGGCTGGGGAACCACACTGAGAACCCCCAGACTCTCAGTCACTACTCACTGTCTCCCACCTACTGGTCCATAGTAGGGACCATCCCATGGTCCTGCCCTGCCTCATCTCCAGCACCAAACACCTCACCCCTCACCTGTTCCCCCTGAAAGGAGTGAGAGGGATTTGTCTGTACAAACAAACTGTGGGTCTGTTGATAGGTAAAGCCAGATACTGAGAGATGAAAGCAATGGAAAGAACCATAAATTCCATAGGAAAAGAAAAAGGAGGAGTACACATTGGAAGAAGGTCTCTATTAGGTGATGCGGGAAGTCTGTACCTCTCAAGTACCTCAGCCAATGGGGAAAGAGAGGGAAATGCGGCCGGGAAATTGGGAATAAAAGGAGGCTGCATCCTCTAACAATTTGAGAGACCCCATGGGAAATGCCCATGACCTCTCCCTTTATTTGCATAAAGTAACAGGACTCTTCTGTCTCCTTTTTGGACATAAACCTCTGTTGTTCGTGGATTAATTTTCCTGACACCCCTCAGCAAACCCCCACCAGGCCAGCAGTGCTGCTGTCCTGCCTGTAAAGACAAGAAAATGAGACATTAAAATGAATGTCTGAAGTTATGAGATGAGCCTGAACCCATCTTTCTGTTGCTGGAGTAGAGTGACCTTCCATGCCCTGCCCCTCCATCCCGGGGCTTCACACCATCCACAGGCTCCTTTCCACTCCTGGCAATTACTACAAACACCAAAGAGATTGGAGGGAAAGGCAAACCACCAGCCCTCTCTGCTCATGTAGATCTTTATCTCATCTCTTCACACGGAGCTTTGAAAGACAACTAAAACAAGTTACTGATAATTAGCTCGAAAGACACACAAGCAATTGTGCTTTATCATGTACAAGCTCTTTGATAATAGGCCAGGCCTTGTGCCATGAATTGCTAATTGAGCCTTTCTTAGCAAAATGTTTTGCTTAATTAAAGGGTGTACTGATTTATAAACACCTCCCTAAATATTATTCACTTTTGCATCTGCTGAAAAGAGCTCAGGCTGTTCCTGCACTCCAGTACTCCCTTTCAAATTATTCCATTCTACCCAGCCATGCTCTTTCAATACTGATTGTGACAGATTGAGGAATTATTAAATCATAAATACCAAGAGGAAAAGCCAGTGATACACTTAATGGGAACTGTTCTCAGAGCTCCCAAATATTTCAAAGAATGACAAAACCAGAAGGAGACGGGAAGGCAGAACTGAAGCTCTTGGCCCAGCTCTGTTCTCCCTCGTGCTGGAGTAAATCATGACCCAGAGCTCAGTCTGATGCAAAAGCAGAGGAAGGATCTGTCTCATTTTTCCTGCAAGATCGCTGAGACTTAATTCACACCTGACTCTCTGCTGCCTCTCATGGTGCTTGCATAGGGGGATCACCAACACATTCAGTCTCTGGCCCTGCACAGTCCAGGACATGCTTTTTCACCTTTTTTCCTCTCAGTTGGTGCTGTCGAGGCTTTTTCTCCTGCAGTTGCCCCATCCAGGTCTGTGCTGTGCTGCAGAGGAATGGAATCCATGGGTGGTGTTCCATAGGACCTGTCTGTCCCCAGAGTCCTGGAGGCTTCAACCTGGGCCTGGTGGCAGCAGGAGCCTGGTCAGGAGGCTGCAGCCCAGCTCAGAGTGTTTGGGATGCCTGCAAGAACACACCTGGAGGAGGGGGAATTAGAGAGATGGACCCTGCAAGGGATCCAGGGCCAGGCAGCTGGTGCAGAGGTGTGGGGAATTTGGTGGGACATGGGGAAGAGGAAGGTTTGGCGTGAGAGGGGAGCTGCAGTTGGCAAGTTTGATCCAGAAGGTCTTTGGACACAGTAGGGATTGGGGGAGCTTGGCTGTGCAGGGAAGGCCAGGCCAGGAAAGGGGCAAAGCTGACTCCCACCAGGATCACCAGAGGGTTCAGCTCCAAGGTGGATCAGTGCTCCAGTGCCTCAGGAGGTGCTCAGCTGAACATGAGGTGATGATGGGAACAGTTTGCTTTTCCTGGAGCCTGGGAATGAGTGACTGCCTGGGAGGACTGATCCTGCTGCAGGGTGAGCCACAGAATTGTTTCGGTGCAGCATCACCCTGTGCCTGCCCTGTTCTGGAGGGCTGCCCTGGCAGGGGCCACCAGCAGGGACAGGACAGTGGCTCGGTGCAGCTGTGGTGTGGCCCAGCCCTCACAGTCCCACAGAGGACAGCACTTGGTCATGCTCCCACCACCCGTGAGAGGGGCTGGAACCCCCCAGGGAGCTGTGCCTGTGGGTCTGCAGCAATGCCAGAAGATCCCTGCTGCCACCCCTCCCTCCCTCCCTCCCCCTCCCATGGGTGACCCTGCTCTGCTCCAGCCCCTCAGCCCCAGGGAGGAGCCACCCCTTGTACCCCCTGCCCTCCCCATTTTCACGTGCCAGCCATAACACAGAGTTTCTATTTACTCAGGGCAAGTCGGTGATTTACTTTCCGCCCTGTTTCACTTCCATTTCGAGCTGGATTACTGCCTGCTGCATAAATCCAGCCCGGAGTACCTGAGGAGCATCTGATGAGGCGCTGCCCTCTGGAATGCAGAGGTTATCGCTGTCAGCAGCTGGAAGTTTGTCAGCATTCAAATGGAAATTAATTGCCACCCAGTGCTTGTTAATCAGCCCAAATACCTCCTTCTCCTTCGTGTTTTCCCACCTCCTCCTCCTTAGTGTGGCACATGCTTGTTATGAGTCTTCACTTTCAGTGGTGGGAGTCAAACCCTCACAAACATTGATAGGAAAGGGATTTGGGCTGAGGTTGTGGGGCAAGCTGGGGATTCACTGATGAAGTGGTTGGAAGGAGTCAGTTGTGAACCCTCCCAAGCCATTCCATGAGCTTTAACGGGGAGCAGATGAACACGGCTGGGTGTCCCAGCTCTGGCGTGACACCAGGTGAGATGTGGCTCTTCTGCGCGAGGCTTCTTTTGGGATTCTGAGTTTGATCAAAGACATCAAATGAAGTGAGGCACATGATCAGTAAGCACGAATGACTGCAGAGGAGAGGGAAAATCCACTTGTGTGCCAGGAAGTTGGGCTGCTGGGCTGCCTTTGGGCAACAGCAGGGTTTACACCCAGCAGGTACATCCAGCTCCCACGATGAGCCTGTCTTGATAATCAGCTCTAAACTCCTTTTTCACTCAAACCCGGGTTCCCCTCGTGATCCCTGCACTCAGCACACTGTTTGTTTGCTCTAGGGCATCTCTTTTCAATGGATCTCCACCCCTGCCCAGGAATTTCATACTGTGGAGAAGACCCTTCCTCCCCAGGTGAAGCTGCTCCACCATCAATCACCCCGGCTGTCAGGAATGTGTGCCCTATTTCCAGGCGGGATGCTGGTTGCCTGCAGAGACATTAAGTATGCTGAGCACTGGATAACACACGCTTCTCTGCATATATTTGCAGCTTTATAATGTGACTCTGGCTGCTTCTCATCCTTAGCCTCTGATCCCTGGCTGCGGCGGATCAGGATTGTTCTGCTCCAGCCAGGGCAGCCGTGCCAGGGACATGGCTGGATCTGGCCCCTTATTAACTGCAAGATGCAGTTGCTTGTGACTGAAATACCCAGTGTTTTTTGAAATAAGGAGACTAAAAGGTTAAGCTGCCACAGAGATTCATATTAATCTGTTTCAATTACAATATGCACAGCACTTTTGAAAAAGGATTTGAGGCTTCTCCCACACAGACTTAGATGTGGCCGCATGAAATATCAATGTTTTAGGGTAGGATTTGCAAAAGCACCTCGAGGAAATGAGGCACCCACTTCTTATTGACTCTCATTGACTTCCCTGATTGCTTTTGAAAAATCCCATGCTTAATTATGGTTATTATGCCGTAAGAAACGGTCTCCCTCATTACCACAGGCATGTCCTAGATACTGACAGTACCCACAGCTGTCCAACAAATGAAATGAAATGAAATGAAATGAAATGAAATAAAAATAATATAAACCAAAACACTGAGGTTGCAAAGTGGACAAGTGCACAGAGTGTTACTGGTGATGCCAGTCAGGCAAAGTTTTTGAAAAGATCCTTAAACCAGTCCCCAGAATGCTGCACCTGGACTGGGAAGTGCAGCCCAGGAGGTCTCAGCTGCACACACCGTGTCCAAGTGCCCCTCCTTTCGCAAGGGCCAGCTGTCTGAAGGATGATTTAGGAGCCAAGGCACAATGCAGGGACTGGCTTGCCTACAAACCAGTGGTCAAAGGGCTCCAGGTGAAGTTTGCGTTCCTTCTGGTGTTTTTTGAGGGTCAGGCTCAGTCTGACCAAGCACCCAAAGCTGTTCATGCTGTTCCCAAAGCTGTTTACTCCTGTCGCCTGTCTGACTGCACTCCTGACCCTGCTCAGGTGCCAGCAGCAAGCCAGAGGGAAGCAGCATTCCCAGAATGGACTGTCCCTGCAGGAATGCTCAGGGAAGAGCCCAGGATGGTCTTCAGAAGGTTTGGGAGGCAGGAAGGTGTCAGGAGGCAGCATGGGGCTGTCTGTTCTTGACCCCATAACCAGTTCCTGTAGCCCCTTTCTCACCCCTGAAACCTTTCCCTTGTGCACTCAAAGCTTTTCACCTCCAGCTTGCCCCCCTCAGGCTCTCCAGGACCCTCCAGCACAATCCCCTAACCTGGGGGTAATTTGGGATCTTTCAGACAAGATCCCAAGCTATCTCCACATGCTCCAGAGAAGGCACACGGACACAGCCGTGCTCAGATGTTCTCCCGCACTGAATGGGGATTACAGGGCATTTCCCTGGAGAAACTCACTGGGAAATCCCCAAAACATGGATCTCGGCCTTTTCCACCCCAAAAGCTTTACAGAACCACCCTTTTCATTTTCACTCATGTTCAGCAGAGCCTGTTGCTTGACGTACAGGCAGAGTGAGCAAATTCGAGCAGATCTGGAAGTGACTCTTCCTCCTGCAAAGGTTGGCTTTTGCAGCACCAACCGCGTGAGGAAAAGCTGCAGAGCCTGTTGGGGACAGGAAAATAAAATATATATCAGCTTTGAGAATCCTTTCTCCTTCACAGCAGGGTTTAGGAGGCAACCAGGCTGTAAGTACAACTGTGCTTATTTTTGCTTTCAAACAGTGCCAAACCTTTAACTATTGATTGCAAGCAAAGGTTCATTAGGGAGAGGAAGGAACAAGTGGGTTTAGGGAGAAAGGCAGAAATCCCAGTTCATCTGCTTAGAGGCCTCTGCGGATTAATAGAATTAATTTGTCTTGTGGGGCATTAATTGAAGAATGTGCTGAGGTTAAGGACAAGGTCAGCTCTTCCCCGGGTAATGTCTCCTCCATAATTCACTTACCAGCCCATCAGGACAATCTGGGCAGAGTAATCATGAAGGATGGACGTGCTGCTCCCAGGATCTCAGGGAACACAACCTTGCATTACAGATAACGTCAAGTGGAAGTTGTAGGAGGGTACCCGGCAGATGTTTTATTAGATGAGACATCCTGCACTACCTTGTATTTCTTTAGGATCTGCAGTTCTGGATCAGGTCTGGAGGACACAGAGGGACAGTTGTGAGACAGCTCAGGGTGTCTGGTCCCTCTGCTACACGGCACACACAGCCCTGGGGCAGGCAGCTGCCAGTCCCACCCCTCACGCCAAGAGGAGCCCATCGGTACAAAACAGCTCAGGAATTGTTTCCAGGCCATGTTATTCCACCAGAGTGACCCAGGCAGGGCTGGGAGCTGCAGCAAAACGTGCTGGGAAGAAGGACTTGGCTGGGGTTGGTTTGCTGGGGGGGAGGATGGAGAGGGCAGGCTGTGACTGCAGGTGCTGTGCCAGTGGGGACAGCAGGGGTGGAGGCTCCAGCACCTCCCCAGCACCTGAGATTTTCCCTGCAGCCTCTCCCACCTGTCTCAGGTGTGCCCTGCCATGGTCAGGCCAGGGCAGGTGTCCCACAGAGCAGAGGGACAGATCAAGGTGGGGAAAGGTGAAAAAGGGACAGGAGGCTGAGGCAGGCTGGGTGAGGCTCTGTGCTTGCAGAGGACAAAAGCAGAGCAGGGGTGGCTGTGAATGTCTGGCTGAGCAGCTGCCCCTGCTGTCCCTGTGGTGGCAGGAACTCGGGATCCTGCAGCTCCTCCTCTGCTCACACAGAGCTGGCCCAGCTCGGGCTTGGAGGATTTGACCTGCTGGGGGTTATTTGTTCTCTGGGCAGGAAGAATCTGCCTCCTGCTGCTGCCAGCAGCTCCTTCTGCACAATGTATTTAGGGATTGCAGGCAGGGAGGATTAATGGTGACCACTGAACTCTGCCAGACCCCTCCAGACACCCCTGCGACACATCAGGCACAGCCTGGGTCTGATTCCATGCATTGCTCATCACCTGTTGTTCTTCAGCAACATTTAAACCACAGGCACAAGGTTTTAAACACCAGGACTATTTTCCCGTGAGATCAATCAAATATTAGAGCAGGGGCTCAATATGGAGAGACTTTAAAATAAGACTTACATAAACCAGAGCCACCTGATCCTTTTTCAGCTCTGTTTGGGGTCAAAGATCTCCAAAGGTTCATTTTAACCTAAGTTTCTCTGTAAGCTACAAAAGCCAGAGCCCAGCATGGCCGAGAGGCAGAACAGGGCAGAGAGACATCCCACAGCTGTGCCCCAGGACTTGTTCATCTCCGGAGCTGCCCCAGGTGCAGAAGGGGACAGGGATTTTTTCCCCCAGGTTCTTTAGGGCAGAGAGGGCTTAAACCCCTGGTATTGCTGTTGGTCGTTCTTTTCCAGAGCCCCCAGGGCAGACATCCAGGGAATGCACCCAGCCCTGCTCCATTAATGAGCCCTGAGAAGATCACAGCTGATGGCACAAGACAAAGGGTCGGTTTGGCACTCCTTCAAAGCTTAAGAGAAATGAAAACCTACACAAGAAAACGTGTGAGGCCACTTTTACTGAAAGTGGAAAGCCAGGCTCAGATATGAGATTTTATGCCAGGCTTAAATGTCTCTTTGTGACCATGTTTCACCTCCCTTCTCTGGATGTATGATGACAGAATTACACTCCAGACAGTGCTCTTCTGAAGCAGCACAGACAATACTTGTTTGAATTCCCTTCTTTTTGTTTGATTTTTCTCTTGCTTGTTTGCTATTCCAGCTCTTGTTACCTACCCACTGTTTAGATTAGTGCTGTCTCCAGGTTTCTGAGAGTGACAGAATGGAGTGTTTGGGTTGTCAGGGGGATCCATCCCACCTTCCAAATGATACAGGAGATGGGCTGGGAACAGTCACAGGCAGGGTGTGAGGTGGGATGGATCCCAGGGAGGTTCCAGGGCACCCCAAAAACCTTGTCTCAGCTATTTTCACTGTCACAGGTGTTGAAGATACTGGAGAACACCTGGCTACCAGCTGTACAACAGCCATGGGCAGCAGGAAGCCACACTTGACCCACCTGGGAAAAGCAAAGTGCTGAGGTTGTACCAGCACTGCCTTTCACACTTCTGCCCCTGACCTGCAAAAACCTCAACGAAGTCTTCCAGGTGTCCTGTTCAGCCAGGAGCTGACTGAACTTGTAAAATTCTTGCAGTGTGTCTGTCAGTGTTCCCTCAGCTGGGACCTTTGGGAGAGCTGGCTGGTGTCTGGGCTGGCCCTGGTGATGGAGATGAGAGAAAAGTCCCAGCAGCACTGCTGCCATCTGCCTGTGACCTCTGTGTTTGATGTCTTACCCCTGAGGGCATCAAAGATTTGTTCTCAGCCACTGCTGGAGGTTTTGGAGCACAGGGGTTGTTTGTGGATAATTTGTGCAATGTTCTTTTTCTGTGCTGCAACCCTCTGCACTTGTAAAAGAATCACTGAAAGCATTTCCCTGACTCTGTCAGAGATTTGGCTCTTGCCCTGGCACCAGCCCCAGCCCCTGAGGGCCAGGCAAAGCCTGGACATGCCTGGCCCTGGGTCTTGCTGTGCCCACTGGTCCAACTTTTCATAGAATCATAAATAATGGAGATCTCTCCCTGCTGGGAGACGGGATTTGCCCCTCTTTGGCAACAATGTGCTCACCTGCTCAGAGCTGTGCCCTTTCTCATCACATCAGCTCCGCTCCCACTGCCCAGCTCTCCTGGGATATCTGCCAGCCAGCACCAGGACAAGTGCTACAAGGCTGAGCCATCTTCCTGGCCCCATGAGCTGCACACTGAGAGCTTTAGATGGGAGAGACCCCTCAGCTGCACCTCCAGGATCATCGAGTCCAAGCTGTGCCCGATCCCCACCGTGTCCCCAGCCCAGAGCTCTGAGTGCCACATCCAGTAGTTCCTTGGACACCTCCAGGGATGGGGACTCCAAACCTCCCTGGGCATCCTCTTCCAAGGTCTGACCACCTTTCAGTGAAGAAATTCTTCCTGATGTCCAACCTGAACCTCCCCTGGCACAACTTGAGGTTCTGTTGCTGGTTGCCTGGAAAAGAGCCTGACCCTGCCCCGGCTGTCCCCTCCTGTCAGGGAGTTGTGCAGAGCCACAAGGTCCCCCCTGAGCCTCCTTTGCTCCAGGCTGAGCCCCTTTTCCAGCTCCCCCAGCCGCTCCTGGGGCTCCTTCCCCAGCTCCATTGCCTTGTCGCCTTTCTTAGAGGGCCAAAGGCAGCGACTGCTTCACACCCACAGGTGACAACACCTCACAAGGACCTTGGTGTCCCTCAGTGGAGCAGGAATGACCAGTATGGACCAAGGGGCAGAGCCTCTCTGGAAATTTTGGTCAAGAGTCACCTCTGGTGCTTTGCTCTGGGCTTTCCAGGGACTGCTCAGAGCCGGTGGTCAGGCAGCGATTCAGGAGGGCCCACATGGCTCAGGAGCCGTCCTGAGCTGGGCCATGCCTCACCCAGGTGTCATTCTGTGATCAGGAGCTTCCTGCCCCTGCACAGCCCCTGGCAGGAGGCAGAATGGCTCAGAAAAGCAAACTGCAGCCGGGGAGAGGAGGCGATTGTGATTAAAGGCCGAGCTTTGTGCCTCTCCATGCAAATGAGCGCCCATTAGATACCTCCATCCTGCCGGGCCTCACACAGCAAATGCAACATCCCCCGTTTGTCCTAATTTTAGAAGCACCGTGATTTTCCAGCCACTCTGTTCATCCTTTTTAGATCTGAACCCTGATTTTCAAGTGGTTGGAGTTGTCAGTGCTGCTCTCGGCCGGGCAAGAGTGGGACACACGGGAGAGGGGAGAAGAGAAAGGAATAAAATTCACCAAGGCCATTTTGGATGCAAATGACCACCTGCAAACAGATCAAAGTTGCAGCGTGTCTCACGAAGCTGGAGTGTGTTTTATAACGTGTCATGAAGGTTTCAGACAGTTTTTTGCCAGTGGGAGATCCTGTAATTAAGGGTTAGCAAGAGTCTCTGCTCACTGCTCCACTTAGGCTGGCATTGCCCACAAGGCAGCTCCAGCAACACTCGGCTTCAAAGAGATGAGACTCACCTGGTATTTCAATATCAGTGAGACATTAACTGATGTCAGCAAAAGGTCAGCCTCAGCCTATGAGGAAAAATCTGATATTAATATTTTATTAGGTTTAGTTGCCTTAATTTTTTTTTACTAAAATTGTTCTGGAGATAATTAAGTCTCATCAGTGCCTGGAGTGCTTAGAAACAGAGGAGAATTCAAATGATACCAAACCCATCTTCCTCCCTGCCTTAAATTCAGAGCAAGGATGGAAATGAAAATGCATCAACCTGTGTTCTCCAGCACTGTGCAGTAAAATAGTGCTTTTTTGCCCTCCTTTAGGTGAAAACCCAAATGTTTTTTGCAGAAATCCTCACATGTGTTTCACATCTGGGGTCTGAGCTCTCAGATTCCGGCCCCAGGTGGCAGGAGGGATGTCCAGGTGCTGTGCTCCAGATGGTTATCCCTCAAAATTCAGTAAAATCTCCCAAAACCAATATTGTGTTTTGGGCTGTGACTCCTGGAGGCGTGAGCGTCACCTTTAGGGAAGAGAGGGAACAAGTCCTGCACCTGCCAATTAACAGAGTAGTTCTGGTAGCTGCAGAGGCAAGACAAAAGTGCCACTGATTCCTAATATTTAGACTCCACAAGGCATTTTTCCATGTTTTCCAGTACAGCTCATTAGAATGTTTAAAAATGCATGCAATGCATATAAGATTTTATACTCTTATATAATTCATGCCAGCAGTGTGATGGCCATTACCACATTCTGCTGCTTCTCTTATTAACTTGTTACCCTGTATCTGTAATAAAGGGAAAATTGGTTCAATATTTGCCTTGCCCAATATCATTCCCTGACTAATCTGTTATTTTTTCCACTCTCTCTTTGCTCCCAGATTGTTGGATCTGATAATTCATCCATAAAATGCTGTCCATTTCATTAATCCAACAGACACGGGGAAGTGGAGTGGGGAATTCAAAAGGAGGCCACAGGTCTCCCTAATCCTGTAGGTGTGTGATAACAAATTCATGAACCTGATCCCAAATTCAGGTGAGGAGAATATCAATGATGGCAGAGCAAACTGATGGCTCCAGGCCATGGGCTTGAACTCCCCAAGGGTACCTTGGCAACTTCTTTATAAGCTGTAAAAGGCTTGGTAGTGCAAAACTGGGAATGGGTGAAAGAATGGAATGTGAGCAATGATTTGCTTTCAAAAATCACCAAACAACCTCCAGTCCTGAAATCAACATGCAGGGGCTCACTGACAATTTGTGGAACACCCGTGATGCTTCAAAAAAACTCAAAGGCACTTTGCTTCATAAAAATACAGCTTTATTCCCAGTTGTGTGTGCTGTCAGTGCCTCTCCTCCCAGGCAGGATAAAACCAAGAGAAGAATCCCAGGAAAACGTGCTTTTTGTTGGTGGTAGGTTGTCATAGCAGGAACTTTTTGTTTTGTTTGTACATGTGTGTGAAACTTTTCCTGGATGACAACGCAGTGATCCCGGCAGGAGCAGGGTGCGTGGTGGCATTTAGGGAGTGCAGGAGCTTCTTGGAAGTTTATCCAGGTGGAGTAACTGCATGGAGCTGCAGGCTCTCCCTGGTTATGGATAATCAGGTGTTTGTGGTGGCTGTCAGGTGGTGAGGAGGAGGAAAGACCTTCTCTAGCAAGTCATGGTTCTTCTTCTGAGAGAGACCAAACCAGCAGGAACCCCTGGGGATGCTGCTGGGAGCTTCCACCTGGAGCCCAGCCTTGGGAAAGGGACAGTTTTCCTAAGGATTGCTGGTCTTTGCACTGCTCCCACTCCACACTCATCCTCTTCCAATTTCCCTATAAAGAGCCAGCGAGTTCCAAAGCCACTGGAAGGGACAGGAATTGAGATGGCAGTGCTGGATTAATGACTGGCCTCAATGGTTTTGGAGGCCTTTTCCAGCCTTAAGGATTCTCTGATCCTCTGTAGCACCGTCTCATGCAGCACCTTCTCTTTTTCCCTTTCAGAATATCCGATAATCCTGGGGCAAATATGGTCTGTTTAATAACATGCTAATAATCTGGCCACCAGCATAGGGAAACTGTTCCAGTGGTGGAATGGACAGGGAAAAAACAGGGCATTTTTCCTTATTCTGATGAGGAGTAGGGAGCACAACAGCATTAAACACCATTCACGGTAACCCGGTAACAGCACCATGAAACCAACAAGGCTCAACATTCGCATGGAGTCAGAATATGCTGCAGAACAACCAGTGCCTGAGTGCTTGCAGAGTTTCTGATTAGCCCACAGAATGGAAAAATAAAAGGAAAAAAAGGGAAAAAGGGAAAAAA
Source organism: Corvus moneduloides (assembly GCF_009650955.1). Classification (NCBI taxonomy): domain Eukaryota; kingdom Metazoa; phylum Chordata; class Aves; order Passeriformes; family Corvidae; genus Corvus; species Corvus moneduloides. Next base: position 2,416,006 of record NC_045492.1, read on the forward strand.
GGAAAAACTCTTTCCCCACGTGTGGCTGAAGAGAAATTGGAAGCAGGAGGGGGTGGCACTCCATGGGTTCGTACTCTGTAGAATGCAGCCCCTAAAATCTGCACTAGAAATTGCCACATCACTGCATATTCTCACTAAACACCCCAGGATGGTGCAGCACTGCGAGATCTGTGCAGCAAATACACTGAGGGTCAGTCCTAAAGCCAGCTCAGGCAGCACCCACTGTGAGCTTTGCTGTGAGAAAGAGTTTCTCAATGCAAATGATCATCGATTTCCTGACAAACTTGGAGAAACTGCCAAGAATTAGGGCACACGCAGTAAATGAGGAGGTCAGTGCATAATCATGGCTTTCAAAAGAGGCTTCCCAAGGATTTCAGAGCCCTTGTTTGCTGCTGACAGGCTAAAGATCACTGATTATGCTGTGCAGTTCCCAGCTCTCCAGTTAAAAGAACAAAAGTGAGAAGTGGCTGACGAATGGGAAGAATAAAGCTGGAGTGAATCCTGTGCAGGGTCTGCTCTCTGGGTGACATCTCAACACGGTAATTCAGCCACCTCAGCGTAGGGACAGACCTTCTGCACTTCTGAAAACAAACAAAAGAAAATGTTTCAGCCACATTTGAAGCATGAGCTCCTGTGACATCTCCTGAGAAGACCTGGCTGGTGTTAGATTGGCTCTGACTTTATTTAGCTAAACCTTGCAGCCCTCCAAGGATGGATATTTCTTCTGTACTGACCTGTTCTGAAAGCACACCACGCTCCTGGTGAAAAGTGAACCACAGAATTCATTAAGGTTGGAAAAGACCTCCAAGAATACCAAATCCAAACTTCTACGAATGTTTTCCCTATTGTCAGTTCTGCACCTCCCAAACTGAAATTCAAGGTTTTCATAATAATCAAAGTACATAGGATAGAATCACAGGATCACAGAATGCTTTGGGTTGAGAGGGACCTTAAAGATCACCTCATGCCACCCCCTGCCATGGGCAAGGACACCTTCCACTATCCCAGCTTGCTCCAAGCCTCGTCCAACCTTGCACACTTAAGGGATCCAGGGGCAGCCACAGCTTCTCTTAGCACCCTGTGCCAGGGCCTTACATACTATAAAAAGCTTTAATTACAGTACTACTCCTTGCTCCCTAATAAACCCCTTCATTTTATTTTTTATAACCTTTTTAGACTCTGGTTCCTCTCATTGTCAGGGGCCATGGTGGATGCACAGCAAAGCTTTCAAGAACTGAACCCTCCTGATAACACCTGAGAACTGATACCTTTGAAAGGCTTGCAAAATGTCCCCACCATGTTTCTTTTACAACACCCTTGTTTTGTTGAAATTCTTCTGCAAACCACCCCTCTTTCACTGGCTGCCTGCACTCAGACACTTCAGCTTTTTGAAATTATAAGCAGTTTACTCAGAGTGTGGCAGTTTAGAAAATCCAAGTTGCTTTTGCACGCCTGGCCCTCCCCACGTGTGGTGCTGAGCACCTGAGCAGCCAGGGGGATGAAAGGAATACCTGGGACAGGCAGAAATGCTGCTATGCAAAGGGGGAGAGGTGTTTGTTCTGGGGAAGGTATCAAAGTGTTGGTTTCCTCTGAAGGGAGCTGCCAATTCCCAGTGGGAAATGTCTCAGGTGGGAGGCGGCTGCAGCCATCCAGCTCCCATCAGTGTATGTCACCTGGCTGATGTCCCCTGCCAGCACCTGGGAAGCTGAAGCACTATCCAAGACTCCAGAAGGAAAGGAGGCTGATGCAAAAATGAATGTCCAAGTGTTTAACACACCTGCTCAGATAAACGAGGGCAGAATTCCCTGAAATTTGGCAGTTCCGTGATCTGATTCGCTGGTAGAGGCTGTGGGGGGGTTCCTGAAGCTCTTCCCTGAAAATCAGAGCTGTTGGTACCTGTGGGCAAGTGGAGATTGTACAGAGCAGAGCTGGGCCGTCAGGGGCCTCCTAAAAGAGGAAATCCTGCTGCACTGCCACAGCCTGCTCTGCACTTCAGGAAAGGCTTTTGTTATTTTGGGTTATTTATTTTTTAAAGATCCCTCCATAAAAACTATGTGGAAACCCACTGAACTTGAGGCTCCCTAAAAGCTTCTTCTTGAGTTATTTTCTCCTTTTACCCCTTTGATTCATATCCATATTAACTGCTCACCATCCATAAGGAGGAGAATACTGAGATACCAGCTCTTTCCATGACACTTGGATGCCAGGAAGGGGGTGATATCCTGGAATGTGATAAGTGCAAAGAGCCCCCGTGTTTCTAAAGGGTTCAACGATGCCCACCTGCCCTGCCCTACCCAGCTCCCGCTTCCCCCAGCAGCTGAACTGCCTGGTCTCTCCCTGCCCTCTGCTTCCAGCTGGCATTTCTCCCTCACTCAACCCCTCACCACACAACCTGCTCGTTTGAGGGCACATAAGAACAGTTGACACTCAGCAATTGTGGTGCTTGCTTTACACTGATTAAAAACCACTTTATTAGGCTGTTAACCCCCAGACCCTGGAGCTGCCTGGCCCCAGCTGCCTCAGGAAGTGAAGATCCCATGGAAACAAAGAGTCCCTCCCCAGAGCCAGAGCAAGGCTGCTCTTTATTAATAAAAGCTTGGAGCTCTGTGTCGTTCTCCCACCCACCCTGGCAGGGATTTATCACCACAAGGCTTCAGTCAGCGCAAAGGACAGACCCGGTATTTTCTAATTGATAGGGTATCTATCCAAAACCTATTTGGGTAGGATGGGATCCCAGGAATACCGAGCCAGCCTGTGGAGGTGGGGAGCTCATCAGGAGCTTTAATGCTTTCCGTATGCAGCAGAAAATGCCATTTGCTGAGCTTTCTCCCCAGTTCCATCCATCTGCCTCTCCCAGCTATTCCTTTTGTCTCTTATTTATGGCTGTAATTTTGATGCCACAGTTACTGTACATGAGCTGCTGTATATTTCTCTTATTTGCTTTGAAATTGCTCTTTCCAGCTCATCTCCACAATCATTTATTTGCCCACAATAACCAGGCCTTGAACTATTTCCTGGCAACCAGTTTTGCAGAGCCCAATCACTTTTTTTTCCCCTCTGTAATGGTGTAGATACATCCTTTATTATTGCACTTAAATGCTCATTAACAATTCATGGAATCTTAAGTGGCTGAAAAAACAGGTTCAGGAGCTAAATATTTCTAGAGAGTGTCTTAGCCCAGAGTCCTTCCCTGCAAGTGCAGGATTCAAAGTGGAGGAGAGCGGGGCTCAAAGTTGGTATTTTCAGGATAATTGCATTTTTTAATTAACAGTATGTTTAATCCATGCACAAAAGCAAGTGACACAGCTGCTCAGGGCCTGCTGTAATGGGCTAAAAATAATTCTGCACAGTTTATCCTTTATTTTACCAGCCTTTACATCACGGGCACTGGAGACTTTGATGATGAACACCCTGACCCTAAAGCATGGGGTTCCTGTGGTTATCGCCTTCAGCATGTGCATGGGCCCTTCTTAGTCCTCACCCAGCAAATTCTGGTCACACTGAGGTTGTGTTTAGGCTCAGTGACACATGAACACCCTCAGGACAGGATTTTTCCCTCATGGAGCACAGACAAGGGTGGTTGAGGCAGGGAAAGGCTGTGACAACCTCTGTACCCAATGCTCAAGGCACTGACTTCAGGGCTCTCTGTAGCAGAGTGTGTTCAGAGAAGAGGGTTTGGGATGATATCCCCATTCCAGGGCACTGAGGAATGTTCCTTTTCTGCTCGATTTCACAGAGTTCCAGTGTCTGGGTAAACAGCAGAAAGGCAACTGTTGACAGGTTAAAATCTTCCTTTCTGCAGAGGGCTCACAAAGTCCCCAGTGCCTGGTTTGTGCACCAGCTGAGTGAGAAAATCACTGAATCACAGAATATCCTGAGCACGAAGGGACCCACAAGGATCACCCAGCCCAGCTCCGGGCCCTGCACAGACACCCCAACAGCCCCACCCTGGGCATCCCTGGCAGCGCTGTCCAAACGCTCCTGGAGCTCTGGCAGCCTCGGGGCCGTGCCCATTCCCTGGGGAGCCTGGGCAGTGCCCAGCACCCTCTGGGGGAAGAACCTTTCTTTCCCGATATCCAGCCTGACCCTCCCCTGGCACAGCTCCAGCTGTTCCCTTGGTGCTGTCCCTGTCACAGAGATCAGTGCCTGTCCCTCCACTGCCCCTCAGGAGGAAGCTGCAGACCCTGGTGAGGTCTCCTCTCACCATCCTCATCATCACAGCCTTTAAGTGAGCAGCCCTTACATTTTAAGCACTTCCCAAGCAGCAGCTGAGCCTTTCAAAGCAGCAGCAGCCGCTCTCTGAGCTCTTTTCTACCACGAACAGCGGGACTGAGATGATGTGATACAGAGGCCTCTGGGGCCCTGACACTTACTTGTCCTCTGTTGAAAAGCCGATCAATTTGGAGACTCTCCCTGGGGGTCCTGCCTTTATCTTGATCTCTTCTTTCTTTCCATGTAGCACAGGGTTTCACACACATCCCTCCCAGCACAGAGAGCTCAGGAAACACATTTTTCTCTGGCTCCATCAGAACATCTTTTAGTGTTGCCTGTGAGCAGTGGCACCAGGGGGGTTCAACATCATAGGAGGAGCCTGTGAGCAGGGGAAGTCCACGTTTGCTTCCCATGGCTGTCATGCAGTGCAAACTCCACAATATGCCCTGCAAGAGATGCTCTACAGTGGCATGGCCAAAGGAAAGAAAGAAATTTCTGGTGTTCTTCTCCCACGGAGAAGGGTTGGTCCTCACCAGACTCCTGTCCTGGGAGGCCAGAAGGGATGATTTGACCTCATCTGTCAGCTCCTGTGTATGACAGACATCAGCACAAGGAGAAACCATGGCAGCATTTCTGAGTTCTGCACTGAGAGTGGTGGAAATCCCTGGAGAGGAGGCACCGCAGGGAGTGGGATGGGCAGGAAGAGGTGTGATGGAAATCCCTGGAGAGGAGGCACCGCAGGGAGCAGGATGGGCAGGAAGAGGTGTGATGGAAATCCCTGGAGAGGGAGGCACAGCAGGGAGCAGGATGGGCAGGAAGAGGTGTGATGGCTGCAGGAAGGATGCTACAACTGGTACTGCTGCAGGAGGCCCATCCTGAGGGCTGGAAGCACAAGTGAGGTGGAAAAGTTGTCACCAGAGGTTCTTGGTGTGGGTAGACCCAACCTGTGAAAGCTGGCAAGAGCGACTAGCTGGCTCCTCAGGGTCCTGTTCTTGGAGACAGCCGGATTCTCCAGGTGATCCTGGGTGATCTGAGGCAGGCAGCTGTCCTGTGCTTTTGTATTTCAGCTGGCGAAGGAGAAATCTCTGGGCATTCCTGGTCATCCCTCGTGGGCTCCTGCCATCCCTCTGTCCATGCCATGGGCACAGGGGATGTGAGCCAATGCACACACAGGAGTGAGGGCTCTGTGCTGAGCCCTTCCCCAGTGGGGCTCATCCTCATGGAATTGTTCTGAGCACCAGCAAGCATTGCCACACCAACTTCAATAATTCTGATTCAGGTCAATGGCTGCTACAGCTGAGCCGAAGTGGCCTGGGCAAAGGTAGAAATGGCCACCACGATGAGCATGAGCAGCTTGGAGAGGGGACAGAGCAGTGGAGTGCTGATCAGACCACAGCTGATTTAGGGAGCAGACGTAATTTTGCCAATACAGTTTCATTTGTACTTGATGTTAGCTGGAAGCAACTGGTTTTGAAAGAGATACTGGATGCCTTAAATGGCAAATATTCTTGTCTGACTTGAGAAGACAGACATGGGGGAGATGCCAAGCTTCCCACTCATTTTCTTCTCCTTGGAAATCTTGTGATGAGACAGGGTGGTACCCATTCAGCTGCTCCCCAGCAGTCTGAGCCCAGGTTAGAGCTGTGCCATACTGGAGCTGTCCTTGGCACCCAAACCAGCAGCAGTAGGGAAGAGACTGCAGACCTGGCTGGTGGCCCTGGGAGCAGTCACTGCCCCAAACTCAAAGTGAGCCTTTCCTCCCGACACCCCATGGTAACTGCTGGAAGGGCAAAGAGTGACTGGGAAGGAAAAGCAGAAGCTCCCAAAGATATTCACAGTGATTTTCAGAACCAAAATAATTTTATTGGTGGGCTAGAAGAATTCAAACTTTGAATATTTATCAAAAAGCTTTTTAAATGCCATTTTTATAACAGCATTCATGTTAGTGGCAGAGAAGGGGATGTATAAAAAAATGAAATGAGATTATTGCTTGGCTTAGGTGTGTAACAGAGTTGCTGTCACAGCATTTGCCATACCAAAACCAAAGCTCCAAGGTGGCCCTTCTTCCACAAGCCAAGAGCTTGACCCGTCAGACCCATGGATGTGCTGGAGCCACATGGGCTGGGATGGACAGTCTGTTTCCATGCGGATCCATCAGCGTGACTGTAACCACCTGTCCTGGGTTGCAGTGTATCCTATTACCATCCTCATGAGCTGTTAAAATCAGGTGGGGCAGCGTTTCCTTGCCTCCTCCCCCCAGACTATCTTTCTGTTAATTGCCCATCATTGTCCTGCCACATGACTCAGAGATAACTCCCTCCGGACTATCTTCTGTTAATGAGCCCAATCAACACTTGGCCTCATGACTCATGACCCCATTGTGAGATGCTCCACCCAGAGGGAGGAACCAAGCATCCCATCGTGGATATAATCTGAGATTCTGAACACCAGAGACAACCTTTCCACTGCATTTCCAGAGGACAGGAGCTACACAGCCACCACTGGACCTTCTGAGGAAGAGCAGACCCTTTTTTCTACAGGATCACCGCTTCAGAGGACTGCAGCCACCATTCTGCTGGACTGTTACCACCACCCTGATTAACAGGGTGTCAGGTTGTATCCTGACTCTGTCGGCTTGAAACAGTGTTTTCTTTTAGTTTTTCCTTTTCTTTAATTTCCCCATTAAATTGTTATTCTGACTTGGTGCCTCCCACTGGTTTGTCTTCAAACTAGTACACCACCCCTTCTCCCTCCCAGAAACTGCCTGGCTCCACTGTGGTTTGTTTGCCCACTTCTCTGGTGAGGAACCTATACAAATAATCAACAGCCAGGCAGATTGGTGCTTTGCAGCCAGTACAAACTCTCTTTTTAGGCTGTTAGCAAGAACCCCCAAAGCCTCATGCCTTACTTTTGTCTTCTGTAGATACCACTTGTCATGGAATGGGCCTTTCATCTCAATAGGACTTTTAACTTCAAATGTGTCAGATCTTTAAAGAACTGGAAATCAGTAACAGGCAGGGAGAAACTTTATTCTAATTTGTTAGATGTGAGAGAAAAAGGAGGATGTAGCCATTTCAATGAGCACAGGCTGTGTTTGGATGGAGGCTCCTGTTCCTAAAAGATCGCTGGGTTCTTTCTTCCCAAAGGTTCTCTGAGGCCCTGGCACAGGGTGCCCAGAGCAGCTGTGGCTGCCCCATACCTGGAAGTGTTCCAGGCAAGGTTGGATGGGGCTTGCAGCAGCCTGGGCTAGTGGAAGGTGTCCCTGCCCATGGGACAGGTCCTTTCCACCCCACGCCATCCTGGCACTCCCACTGCTGTGATCCACTCTTAAATCCAGCCTGGTCACAGAGACTCCTGCTAAGGAGGCACAGCCAGGCTGTGCTGTATCAATGCCACCAGGTGTGTTTGAACCTTCCACAGTTTTGCTGTTGATATTCCACACTGAACTGCGACAAGCAGCCTGGAGTGAGAGGCTGTCCCAATGGATAGAGCTGCTGCTCCAGCTAACGAGGCTGGAGTCATTAACAGCCATGGGGAAGTAACAGTCACGATGCAAAGGAAGCTCCTCCTTGTGCCTGCTCCGAAGACCAACTTCTAAAGTGGTTTTGTGGCTGTTGTTTGTTTACCCAAAGCTGAGAAGGCTCTTTGCTGCAGCCATATGCCGTATGGAATTAAGGATCCTTAATCAAAAACCAGAAGGAAGTTATTATTTCCTGCTTTGTTCTGAAGTTGAAGTGAAGAGGCATCTTAGGCACAAGCTGAAGAGCCAACTCCAGCTCTGGTGTTCTTTCAGCTTTACCAAAATTGGCCCAGCACGGTGCCTGGCTCATGCTGGGGAATCCCAAATGCTGTCAGGGTATTTATCTGAGGAACAGTCTCCTTTTGGAGAGAGTCAGTTCTGAATATGGGCAGAGATTTTGCTGTCGTGTGTTAGACCCTGATGAGTTAGAGCTGTGCTGAGCTAGGGGATAAAAAGAATGACAGGAAATAAAGATATTTTTTGAATTTTCTTCACTCTGAAAGATTTGGGCATTGAATACAGAGCCCCTGCACTAGAATGTAACTGAAGGTATTTAACTCCTGGCTCTTTCCACTCTCACAGGCAAGGGAGTTATTACTCTGCAGAGTCTTTCTCTACTTAGTACTCTGTTTGAAGTCACATCACCTGGAGTCAAGAGAATGTCTCAGTTTTCATTTTTGTAGTATTTTACTCTCTGTCATTGCACAGAATGCTTGAAATATAGCAGTAAGTGGAGGTTAGGAGGAGAGTAGGCAAATAAAAACCTGACTGCCAATGGATGCTAAGAAGGACCCAAAGCATATTGTAATTTTTAAATCACTCCTCATTTGAAGGGGAGAATCAACTGATTCATGATTTTCGGATGCTCAGGACTGGCAAAAGCATCATTAATCTCTTGTCTCCTTTGTGCCTCTGCAAAATTGTGTTAATAAGGCAGCATTTACCCATTGCAGAGTGTGAGTGCTTTGTGCATTTGTGTAGGGCCTGATGGAGAAGGGTCCTCACAGCCTTCAATTAGGCCTTAATACAACATAAATGACAAACCTGGTTGTTATTGCCAGTTCCAGGCTGCTCTTCAGTGACAGAAACACGAGTGAACACCTATACTCCAGGGCAGCAAACAACCACGTTTTAGACTCTATGAGGGAGTCATTTTAATAAGTCAAGTTTCTCAAAGCAAAATTATCATGAGTGAGGAGCAAGGTGAGTGTAATTGGAGTGACGTGAAATGCAGAAAACGACTTAATTTTCTCCTGTGAGGTCTGGGGAAGGTCACAGAGAGGCAACACAGATCGTGGTAGGGGATGGAAAATGCTGTAAATATTGAAATGGCTTCCAGAAATCCCTGATTTATTCCAGAACACTAAAGTGTTCTGGCTTTGGAGTGGCAGCAACGTGTCTCAGCAGTTCCTGTGGTTTGAACACAAAGCACATCCCAGCTTGTGGATGGGAGTGGTTTGGGACTGTATGGAGGAGCACAGGCAATAAGGAGAGGGGGTGGGAAGGTGGCCATGGGCTATGGAGTGTTTCATTTGCAGGTTCCAGCCTGGTCTGGGTCAGTGGGATGAGCAGTCATTGCTGGCTGATGGCTCTTCAGGAACCTGTGTGAAACAAGGAGGTGGCTCCAGCCCAGTTCCCTGGTGGCCAAGTGTCCTTCCCATCAAAGCCACCTCCTGCACTGGCAGCCCCTGGCTGGGGAGGGACATCCCTGCAGCGCAGGGAGCTGCTCTGAGGGGGTTTTTGACACCAGCAGTTTTGTGTTCCCTGCAGACAGGGCTGGTGCTGCAGCTGAGCTGCTCCAGGCACCTGAAACCAGCCCAGGTTCCTCAGCAGGGGTGGGAACACAGCACGCCCTGATTTCCCTGGAGCAGCACTTCCAGATTTCAGCTGTGGCAGATGAGTCCCCTGTTCCTGCCAGAACATCCTGGTGGTCACACGCTGAGTGCTGGCATCCTGTGACGTGTGCCAGGGCCTCCTGAGATCTGGGCACAGAGCAGCGATGGCTGTGAGGCACCAGCACCCTGCTCCCCACACTGCCCTGCAGAGGCTTCTGCTGCTCCCCAGGAGGTGGGATGAGGCTTTCCTGGAGAAGTCTGGCTCTCTCCTAACTGGCTGCATCTCTCTTGAGGAGTCGGCACACGGTGTCACAGATGTTTGATGGCTTGTGCAGGACACACTCTGTGAGCCACAGAGCAGGGGAGGGGAGAACATCTGGCTGTGGGGACGCTTGGAGACTGTGTTTGGGGCTAGGCATGAGGGTGGTGGGCAGAGGGAGATGGCCATCATGGTTTGGTCAGTCAGGACCTGCAGCTGAGAACCCAAATTGCTCCCTTTCCCCTGGACCATCTCTGTGAGTGTTTCTCTCCAGTCTAATTTAGCAGCTCCATGGAAACACTTCCCCCAAGTCCTTCAGTGCCTGCTGTGTCTATAGAGTGCCTGGGACTCCAAGAATCGTGGTGTGCCCAGGCCATGGGCTGAGCAGGCTGATGAAAGGGTTTGGAATTGGGCCACTCACCCTCCTGGTGCCAAAATCCTCTTATGAAGCGCAACCCCTACAAATGCAGCCCTCAGATCCCTCTGACCAGGTCCATCCTTCCATGCTGATGCACCTCTGGACCTTCCAAAGCTGAACCTGCCTTTGGTGTCTGAGACACAGAGAGGTCAGCTGGGAAACACCTCTGAGCTTTCCCTCTGCACACTGCACTGAAATCTGCACTGTGGGAGATTTTGGAGAGCTGCCAGAGTGAAAGAAATTGTAAACAGATTTTTGGTTGCCAGTTCAGAGGAATTTCAGAGGCACCCAGACAACCAGAGCTCCTTGTTCTCTGTGTCACACGTGTGTCACCTTGGTCCCTGCACTTGGTGAGCATGTGAGTGTGAGAGAGCATCAAACCAAATATTTCCCTAAGATTACACATTGAATTTTATTACCCTAAATTTCCCTAGAAGGACACTCATCCCTAGGAAAAATTCCTTGCTCACAATGTTAAATTCATGTGGCTCCAGTGAGAGAATAACAAGGCACTTGACATCTCCCAGTTTCAGGATAACTTTGGAGCATCTGTTGTCACTCATTTAATTTCTCTGTCCCAGAGGGGACCCAGCCAAATGGCCAAGCTTGCCTGTGCTCAGGGCTGACATGATGGGATCTGAAGAGGAGTTGTGTGCGAGTTCTGTGCTGCTGCTGAAGTTGGATTCATTAGGCAGTTTCCCCCCAGAGTTTTCAGAAAGTTTCTGCTGTGTTTGAAGGATAATTGCCATCCCTTGGTCTCAGGGGAGGGAGAAACAAAGGACTTTGTGTTCCCCTTTTGATTCAAACTCAAAGAGTGACAGAGGCACGAAAAAATAGCAGGTCCAGGGAATTCTTCAGTAGCACATTAATGGCTCTGCATTGGAAATAATGTGTGGGGTACCACAGGGAGCCTGCCTGGGGACAGTGAGGACTGCCAGCTCCTCTTCTGGAAAAAATGTCCCTGTGCTTGTACCTCTCTGAGGAATCAGGGAATGCGTGACTGGCAGCCAAGCTTTCCAGAGCAATGGTTTTGAAGGTATTTCTCTGTGTACTGCCAGAGATTTATACACCTGAATGCCTCTGGCATCCTCCTGCCATCACCTCCCTCTCCCTCAGCCTGCACAGCCCCAGGTGTTGGGCTCAGTCCACACCTAGCAAGGATAAATGACCTGCAAAGGTTAGGAAACACCCAGAGAAAGCCCATTTTAATTTTGCACTGGCGTGTTTCTCTCACTCTTCATCAGGCCAGTGCCTTGATTCCACTGATGGGATCTCTGCTGTGGCATCTTGGTCCTTCCAGCTGTGCCTCCCTTCCAGCTGCAGTCCTGGAGGAGCAGGGATCCTCCCCATCCGTGTGAGTTGTGCAGAGGGGCCCAGCTGTGCCCTCTCTTCCCAAAGCCTCACACGAGCCATTTCCAGTCCTGGGGCTCCCTCTGCTCCAAATCTCCAGCTCTTCCAACCTCACCTTTCCCAGTCCTTGGTTTGTGCAGGGAGTGAGCTGCTCCCGGGTTATCCCGTGGTTGCTGCCCAGCTGGGAGCACTCCCAGGTTATCCAGGTGCTGGGGGTGTGTGCACATCCCCCTTTCATGCCCAAAAGCTCTGCTGCCTTTTAAATGAAGCCAGTGTGAAGCTGTGCGTTCTGCAGCTTGGTGCTCTCCCAAGGAGATGCTCACAGGCCTGCTGCCAAACACAAGCAATGGGTAATTGAATGTATTTCCAGCTCTGGATCATGACAAACCCAAAATGAAAAGAATGGAAGAACCTTACACACTCCAGTAATTAAAAAGACCAGTAGAAGTCCCTGGAGAAGGATGATTTAGGTGCCTAAAGAGTTGTTTTTCTCTTCTTACCATTATCATAAATACTTTCCATTTCATTCCATTTGAGAATTCCATCATGATTATTTTATTATGACACTCTAACAAGATTCAATAACTAGCTTTTTTTTTTTTTAAAAAAAAAAAAAAAGGTGAGAATTTTGCCATAATCCTTTCATGACTAACACAGAAATTGTCTCCAGTACAACTTCAAACGCGTCAAAGATGTGTTTTGGTGCTAGAGTGTATTTTGCATAATGGATCTCTTAAGCAGTGCAAGTGACACTGGATCACGTAAGAATGGCTTTAATGGCAAATATTATGGATTTCTCTAAAATATTTAAAGGCACTAAACATTCTGTGGTTTAAATCCTGCTTCCAGTAAGCAACTGTTCATAATTAAATATTCCAATCTGTGTTTAGTGCATCCCTTGGGGCTGTTCAGTGTCTGCTGCTGAATTACATCCATGGGCAGTGTGGGACAGACCTGCACGTGTTCCCTGAGCAGCCCAACTCCCTCTGTTCCTAGAGATCCCATCTGCCTCCAACACCCTACCAGGGACCAGCCTGGAGAGAGGAGAGGAGGTTGATGGCTAATCCGTCACATCTCAATTTCTCACTTGAAAATTCCATTTTACCACATAAGAAGGTGGTGATGCCCCATGGGATTGTGGATGCTCTGGAGAAAGGTGTAGGTGATGAAAACTTGTAATGAAAGATGGAGAACTTCACCATTTGGAGTTTCTGCTTGGAGCAGAAAAGCACTGATATTACCGCAGGCCTGGGCCCTAGGGTATATCACCGTGTCCCACAGCCATAGGGAGGAGGAGGAGAGAAGATCCAGCAGGCAGGAATTGTGCAGCAAGATTGGTTAATTATTTTACAAACTCTTTTATAGACTTTTTTCTTCATAGTCTAATTGGACAAGGATCAGCCACCCCTTGGGGGTGATTGGCTAAAATCCTAAAACATCCATTGTCAAAATATTTTCCTACTGTACCATAAACAAGACTTTTCAAGGCTGCAGGTGTTTGGTTGTTTACATAACTCTGCTGCCTCTTCTGTGAGAGAGAAAAGTCTCTCATGGACTTAGAAAACACCAAGAAAATCCTTGCTAGCAGCATTTTTGTATCTACACACTGAAACCACTTTTTTTTCCCCCTAAAAACCTGGCCTGAAACCTAAATATTTTCTTTTGGTTCCCGTGGTCCTTTAAAGGGGCTTGTGAGAGAAGCTGCTTTTCTCCCCAGCTGAACCCTGAACACCCATATCCCTCATCCAAAGCACGAGACCCAAGGAGATCTGTGCTGGAAGTTGTTCGAAGTTCCATTGGAGCAGCTGCCTTGGGTCCTCGGGGGAACTGCAGGATCCAGGTGAAAACAAAGTTCAAAGCCTTCAGCTGCCCCTTGCTGTCCATTCCTCAAAGCAAATCCCTGTTTGTGCTGCATCCAGCCTGAATAATGAATCCTGGGGCCCCTCAGCCTTCCCTGCAGGCAGTGCAGGGGAGCTGATGTGAGCAGGGGAGGCTCTGGGAGCCAAACGCACACTTGACCCCGCACAGAAAAATTGGGGAGGATTCCCTAAACCCCAGCACAAGCCACAGCCCCGTTCCCCTCCTCTGGGAGTCCAGGAGCCCTGGAAGGAGCTCCCAGAGCACACCTGGCAGAGCCACACCTGCAGGAGCTGCTCAACCACGCAGCCCTCACGCTTCTTCCAGAGCTTTTTCTGCTCCTCTTAATTCATGGGAATTAATGGGAATGTGTTCCAACTGCAGGGGTGTCAAAACAGCTCATTCCAACATCAAATGCCTGCATTTTCCTGCTTAAAATAGACATTCGAGGCAAGCACGCTGCAGATTTGAAAAGCCAACAGCTCATCCTCCTTCTCCTTCCCCAGGCAAGGAGTCCATGGGGAGATGGTTTCATCCATAGCAGCAACTTCCAGAGCTTCGGGATTCATGGAATGTCCTGAGCTGGGAGGGACTCACAGGATCACCCAGCCCAGCTCCTGGCCCTGCACAGACACCCCAACAACCCCACCCTGGGCATCCCTGGCAGCGCTGTCCAAACGCTCCTGGAGCTCTGGCAGCCTCGGGGCCGTGCCCATTCCCTGGGGAGCCCGTTCCAATCCCACAGGAATGTCACACCTGGGAAGCATGGCTGCTCCCTGAGCCAGGCAAGGCTCCTGAGCTCTGCTCCTCAGGGTTGCACCCTCCAGGCTCAGCCCATCTCTTTCCCTGCTCCTCCAGCACTTTCTTCCAGGCAGCCCCTGGCCCAGCACCACACCCAGGAGAAGGCACACAGGAATCTCGCACCATTCCCAGCAAAAAATCACAGCAAAACAGGAACAAACAACAGGGATGTGCCCTTGTCACAGCGGATAATTTCAAAGGCTTCGTGTTCAGCTCTGATTCGGAAGGAAGCCAAGTTGGAGGACGCTGAAATCCCCTGTGAGTTTGGACTCCCAAGCTCTGCTCAGCCCCAGGGCTGCACAGCACACACAGAACACGCAGGAATTTTAAAATGCAGTCACTCATCCCTCACATTAAAGCTGCTTTTCCTGCCTGCTTCTCCCTTGCATCTGCAAGGATTTCCCTCTGGTTTCACAGGACAAATAAAGAATTAATTTCTGATGGCTAAAATCTAGCAGAGCCTTCCTTTCCCTCCTGTTCAGACCTGCTCTTTTCTTTTCTCCAGCTTTTGCACTTTCTGTGCAAATTTTCTTAGGATTTTAAAGATTTTTTTTAAAAAATATTTTTAACTGATGACCAAGATTCCCCAGGGAAGCTGAATCCATAGGGCAAATGAGCCAAAGTAGAAACCACCCTTGTCTCCAGCACAGTGACAGCAGCTGTGAATTTGGCTACCACTGGTACTGCACCAAGGCTTGACTTTCACAGAATCAGGCATATTTGTAGCAGGTATTGCAATGTATAATGATAATTATTGTGCATTTCAGATAATGATGTTGTTTCTATCAATCTCAGTTTATATCAGACTCCCCAGGGTGAGTGCCCACAGTCAGACCCTGTCACGGGTCTGAAGGGACACGTGGGAGAGGGAAAGGAGAGTGTGAAAATCGACGGGAAAACAAAAGGATGGGAAGAAGAAGGATCATAGAAGCAAAGATCCACAGAAAGGGTTGGGTTGGAAGGGACCTTAAAGTTCATCTCATTCCACCCCCTGCCATGGGCAGGGACACCTTCCACCATCCCAGGCTGCTCCAAGCCCCGTCCAACCTGGCCTTGGACACTGCCAGGGATCCAGGGGCAGCCACAGCTGCTCTGGGCAACCTGTGCCAGGGCCTCCCCACCCTCACAGGGAAGGATTTTTTCCTAATATCCCGTCTAAACTAGCCCTCCTTCATCTTGAGGCCACTCCCCCTTGTCCTGTCACTCCATCCTTTGTCCAAAGTCCTTCTCCAGCTCTCTTGGAGCCCCTCTAGGCACTGGAAGGGGCTCTCAGGTCTCCCTGGGGTTTCTTTTCTCCAGGCTGCACACCCCAGTGGAACCTGTGAGAGGGATCCTCCTCAGGGGCTGGGAGCAGCCAGAAGAACAAGGCGCAAACACAGTCCAGGCAAAGGCTGGGGAGAATCCTTCAGCATTCCCAGGTGTTGGATGTTCCTGTTCTGCCTCACTGAGTGTCTCCAGCAGTGTCCACCACGCTGGGACAGAGGGAATGAGGAGGAGCCGTTTGTACGTGCAGTGAGGGCAGAGGTTAAACTTCAAACAGCTCAACTGGGCAAACCCAAAAGAGGTAAATAAAAAATAAATCCTTGTCAGTCAGGCTGTGAGGCCAGCAGAGAAATTTGTCTGACTTCATTTTACATCTGTGGAGCAGAGTAATGAACGAAACAACCTTTGGGTGCTGACGAATCACAGGGGAGAGCACCCACAGAGCCTAAATTACAGCAGATGCATCCTTGGAGGCTCATGATGAGCCCCAGCTCGTCACACACGCTGGCAGGGCATTCCCAGGGGCTGGAGCTGCTCTTTGCCCTTGGACAGGGCTGTGGAGCAGCAGAGTCTCCCTTTGGAGGTGGAGCAGAAAGCCCCAAATGTGGTGAGCTCCTGCTGTCACCTCTCAGCCTGGGCCGATCCAGAGCACAACCAGTTCCATGCTGGGACACTTCCACTTCTTGTGTCACCACCAGGGGAAGGAGGAACCTTCCTGGCACGAGAATATCTCCTTAATCCTGTCTGGCCCTTGGGAAAGCGTTTGCTCCCTGCCTGGTCCTGGGGAGCAGGGGAGCCCATGGCCTTTGCCACTGGTCCCCAGCCAATGTCACCCCGCTAAAGGGGCAGGGGCAGTGGGATAACTGGAAGTGAGCTGGTGCCATAACCAGTTCTGGGAGTCACAGCCTACCCCAATCCAGGTATCCAGGGGTCCCTGGGAGGACAGAGAACCCCTGAGAGCAGCAGGATTGGCCTGGGGACAAGTGATGGAGTGGCCTTGGGTTGGGCCATGCAGATAGCACTGACAGCTTGTTCACACCCTGGCACATTTATTGAAAAGCCTTAAAAATAAAAATCTTCATTTTCTATATATTTATCAATTCTCAAAGCACCTCCTCTGTGAAGCTTTTGAGCCATTCAGAGTTGACCTTCTTGGGAGTCACCAAAAATTAAAATTCCAGGTTGAAGGTTGTATTCACTGTACCCTGGGTATAAAAAATCTGAGTTCTGATGTGTCCCAGGGCTGCTCACCACCTGTGGGAAGTGCAGACATGATCCCAAGAGAGGGCTTATTCAGAGGTGCTTATCTCACTTCCTCAGTGTTCCTCGGCTGAAATTCTTTAAAGTATCTGATTTTTCTCTTGTCATTTTTTTGGCTCATAAAATTGGATTAAATTCTGCCTTCACTGCGTGTACCTCTCTGGAAAATATCTGTCCACGTACCACTCAGCAGTGAAAGCTGAGCTGGCTTCTCAGCTTCCAGCCTGTCTGTGTTGTCTCTCACATGCTTGGGATTTACCACACAAATAGCACAGAATCCCAGAGTGGTTTGTGTTGGAGGGACCTTAAAGCTCATTCCACCCCCTGCCATGGGCAGGGACACCTTCCACTATCCCAGGCTGCTCCAAGCCCCGTCCAGCCTGGCCTTGGACACTTCCAGGGATCCAGGGGCAGCCACAGCTGCTCTGGGCACCCTGTGCCAGGGCCTGCCCACCCTCACAGGATGGATTTCTTCCCGATATCCCATCCAAGCCTAATATCTTTTGAAATGGCGAAGGTGAGTGCTCAGTGTGATGAGCAAGGTGTGTTCCTCACAGCAGCCAAAGACGTGTTCCTCACACCAGCTCCAGCACTACTTGGGATCTCGGAGAGGAGCCCATTCTCTGCTGGTGTTCCCATGTCCTTCCCAGGTCCCAAAACAGTGACATGAGAGGTGGCATCTTGTTCTGCATGGGTGGGAGGAGCTGCAGCCTGGTGTCTGTACCCTGGTGCCCACAGGGACAGAGGGAGCACAGCATTTGGGGGGCACACACACCCTACAGAGAGCTCACACACCCTACAGAGAGCACACACACCCTACACAGTGCACACACCCTACAGAGAGCTCACACACCCTACAGAGTGCTCACACACCCTACAGAGAGCTCACACACCCTACACAGTGCTCACACACCCTACAGAGTGCACACACACCCTACACAGTGCTCACACACCCTACAGAGTGCTCATACACCCTACACAGTGCTCACACACCCTACAGAGAGCACACACACCCTACAGAGTGCATATACACCCTACACAGTGCACACACACCCTACAGAGAGCACACACACCCTACACAGTGCTCACACACCCTACACAGTGCACACACACCCTACACAGTGCTCACACACCCTACAGAGAGCTCACACACCCTACAGAGAGCACACACACCCTACACAGTGCACACACCCTACAGAGAGCTCACACACCCTACAGAGAGCACACACACCCTACACAGTGCACACACCCTACAGAGAGCTCACACACCCTACAGAGAGCACACACACCCTACACAGTGCACACACCCTACAGAGAGCTCACACACCCTACAGAGAGCACACACACCCTACAGAGTGCATATACACCCTACAGAGTGCTCACACACCCTACAGAGAGCACACACACCCTACACAGTGCTCACACACCCTACACAGTGCTCACACACCCTACAGAGAGCACACACACCCTACACAGTGCTCACACACCCTACAGAGAGCACACACACCCTACACAGTGCTCACACACCCTACACAGTGCACACACACCCTACAGAGCACACACACCCTACAGAGTGCACACACACCCTACAGAGTGCTCACACACCCTACAGAGAGCTCACACACCCTACAGAGAGCACACACACCCTACACAGTGCTCACACACCCTACAGAGTGCACACACACCCTACAGAGAGCTCACACACCCTACAGAGTGCTCACACACCCTACAGAGAGCACACACACCCTACAGAGTGCTCACACACCCTACACAGTGCTCACACACCCTACAGAGTGCACACACACCCTACAGAGAGCTCACACACCCTACAGAGTGCTCACACACCCTACAGAGAGCTCACACACCCTACAGAGAGCACACACACCCTACACAGTGCTCGCACCCCTTCGTGCAGCGGGGCCATCCAAAGCCTGGGCAGCAGGAGAGTGCTCAGCTCCCGGAAGGGTTGGAGCGCTGGAATGAGTTCCTGGCAGGTGAATTAAGAGCAGGGAGGAGCTGATGGGATCTGCATTGCAACCAGGAGATGTAGCGAGCGTGTGCTGTTGTTATTTATGTGCTCTGATTGCACCAGGCAGGGTGGGGGAAAGGCAGGGAGATCGCTCAGGATCCGAGCAGACTATTCCAGCAGGAAGGAGCCACCGGCTGCTGGCCCTGCCTGGCACAGCCTGGGCACACAGCTCAGGGATGTGCCCTCCTGCAAGTGCCCCTGTCCCCCTCTGCAGACCCCTCCCCACATCACTGGGCCTCCCAGGCTTTCCTGCTTTTCCCACAGGGCTGTACAGCTCCAGGCCTGCTGGTTTGGAGCTTTTCCCATGCAATCACCTTTCCCCAGGTGTGCTCGAACTCCTAAGGCGATCTGACTGCGTTTCAGCGCTGCTGGTGCCTCCCAGCTGTCCCGTTGGTATGCTGGCAGTGCATCCCCCCTGTTTGCCTTATTTATAATTTAACCCATGCCAAAGGGTTCTTTTCATCAATGTAAAAAATGGACGCTTATAGAAATGCATAGGTTTTAAAGTGCTCAGCAGTTGGAGTTGTTATAAGAACTAGCCCAGGGAATAAATGGCTCCTTCTCCCATTAGGCTCAAAGGCCATTTCCATACGGGCTGCACAGGGAATGGGATTCATTCCTGCTCCCACCACACACAACTGTTTCTCTGCTCTTCCTTCAAGCTTCAAGGTCTCCCTAAATGCTGTATTACCACTGTTGAAACTCCACAGTTTGGAATGTGCTCAGAGGAAATCTGGCGTGTTACATTTAAGTACCAATTGCTTCTGTTATAATGGCATTAATCTTTGCCTTTTTGCTATGTCTGAGCCAGGATAATGAAAGGAGATTCCCCTCTTTCTCAGCCACTGGATCCTGTGAGACGAAAACAGAGCTTGGGAGCTGCAGGCAAAGCTGGTTCCCTGCTGTTTCTGAATGCCCTGTCCCCCACCAGCCAGGCATGGAAAAGACAAGGTGGCCTGTGCCCGCATGGATGGAATCTCCAGGATTGCTGCCTGGCTGTGCCAGGCTGTCCCTGAGCTCCCCTCCTGTCCCACACTCCACACTCCTGACCTGCCGTGAGCTCCCAGCACCGAGGGAGGTTGGGCTGTGAGGAAGGTGCTGGAAAGGCACAGCCCATGGCCAAAGGCTGCCTCTGCCAGGATTACTGGTGGTGATGGAGGCTGGGAATTGGGCCAGGACACCCTGGTGCTGGTATTGTACAACACAGAGCTCTCAGCAACTTCCATCTGCAGAGCATCAAGCAGGGCTGATCCTGTGCCTTTAATGTCTATCACTCATGTCTCCACTGCTGAGCTTCCCTTGGGAATTTTACTTTGGATTTCACCCCACAGTCCACGTGCTCTCCAGACAGAACCTCTTAAAATACAGTCCAAGGCAGCTCACCTGGCAGAAAGGGTGACGTAACACTGCAACAGAAAATGCTAATGAGTTCCAAATTGTGTCAGGAAAATCAATGCTCATCCTCCAGAAGGTTTTTATTGGATAACTTTCTTCTTGACTTGGTTATTGTTCCAGAATCCTACAAAATGAGAGGGAAAGAGGAAAGTAAGCAAGTGCAGTGCATGACAAACAAGCTGATTCTTAAGTCCAACATAAAACTTGAGGGTTTAGAACAGGCTTTAAATATTGGAGATTATAAACTGAGAAGATGGAAAGCAGACACAGTAAAACAGGAGAGAGAACACAGGAAAGATCTGCTTTTAGCAGGTTTTTGTTGCACAAATATTTTTGTTAAACTAAAGCCAGTCCTTCATCCTTCCAAGTTTCTGGTGGAGAAGGACACTTCCCAAAAGCCTCAGGAACCAAACCTCACCAGCAGGAGCTCAGTGGGCCTGGAGCTCATGGCTCAGGAGTGGCTCTTCCCCTTCTCAGGGGTGGTGGGACTTGCAGCCCTTCAGCATTTGTGTTCTCTCTGCTCTCCCAATTTTGTGGAGGGCAGGACCAAGGAGCAGGGATCTCTTCCATCCTTTGATCATTTCAGCCGTGGAAGAATTTCCCTCAGTCCATATGGGGAGACCTTTATGATGCTTCAGTGTCAGTGCAGGGATTTCTCTCCCTGGTCCCAGGAGGACCCACAGGTGCTTTAAGCATGTTTGAACCACATGCAGGGACACATCTCAGCCTTTTCCAAAGTGATCTCCCACCTTTCCACCATGTCCTTAAACATCAGTGGATTCTGCGCTGGAAGGAAAGTGAGGGGTAAGGCTGTCCTGTATTGTTTCTTTTAAAGGTTGTGCTTTTGCAGCTTCTCCTCCACCAGAAACTTTTCTGACGTGCTTTAAACCTTAATTTCTTTCCAAGATTTTTTTTCTCTGAGGTAGTTTGCTTGGCTTCTTCTCTCATAGGTGGGCAGCCCCGTAACAGATGACAAGAGTGCCCTGAACAGCCACGTCTGCTCCCTCCAATTGTCACAAGCAATGAGCAACCTCCTGAATTAGCAGCTCCATCAGCATCAGAATGAGGTGCTACAAACCCCATTAGATTACTCACGATGCACACAAGACCTGCCCCCAGTGTCATCAATATTTACCCCAACTGAGGATTGCACAGAAGTGTAAAAAGGAGAAGCCCAGCACGGAGAATCTGATGGCTGCCTTAGCTACTCACTCAATGTGCTTTTTTAACAACTCCTTCAGATCTCGTCTCACAGGAGCCCTTCACATTGACAAGTTTAACTCAGGAATGACCCCTACAACAACTCCGCTTCCAGCAGCTTCTTAAAGCCTAAGCTTAAATGAATGAGGTTCAATGAATAACATGAGCTGTGTAATGTTGCTGTCAAATCATCACAGCACAAGGCTTTAATCTGTGGTCAGATCCAAACCCTTCCAATCAAACTCCAGCCCCAAATTTGGAGGCTGCAGAAGCTTGGACTTGGCTTAGCCCTTATATTCACTTGGGCTTGACAAACACCACCATTTCTGAAACTGGGGTTAGGGGGACTCAAACACAAAGGGTACCCAAAGCTGGTCCTTTGGTTTCCAGCAAAACAACTGTGGTTTGTAGAGAATTGGGATGGATTTTCCTGGGAATGGAGCAAATTATTGGAAAATCACAGAATCCCAGAGTGGTTTAGGTTGGGAAAGACCTCCAAGGTCACTGAGTTGTTAACCCAGCACTGCCAAGGCCACCACTGACCCCTGTCCCCAGGTGCCACATCCCCACAGCTTTTAAATCCCTCCAGGGATGAGGACTCCACCACTGCCCTGGGCAGCTGTGCCAAGGCTGGACAGCCCTTTCCAGTAAGAAATATTCCCGAATGTCCAATCTAAACCTCCCCTGGCCCAGCCTGAGGCCGTTCCCTCTCCTCCTGTCCCTGTTCCCTGGCAGCAGAGCCCGACCCCACCCCCGGCTGCCCCCTCCTGTCAGGGACTTGTGCAGAGCCACAAGGTCCCCCCTGAGCCTCCTTTGCTCCAGCCTGAGCCCCTTTCCCAGCTCCCTCAGCCGCTCCTGGGGCTCCTTCCCCAGCTCCATTCCCTTCCCTGGATGTGCTCCCGCCCCTCAGTGTCTTTCTTGTGAGGGGCCCCAAAACTGCCCCCAGGATTTGAGGTGGGGCCTCAGCAGTGCCAGGACATGTTTTTAGAAAAAAGTTTCATCTGTACAGACCAACAAAGGATCCCCTCCTTTAGCTGGGCAGGACAGTGGATCAGGGATGCCTTCCCAGCTGCTGAGGACATTGTCTAATGAAAATTTCCTCTTTTATTCTGAAGTCTCTTCATTCACTTTTGCAACAGTGGAAAATAGCTCTGATATGCACTTTTCTCAAGAGCTGAGAATTCAATAAATACATTGTATGGAAAGTCATGCAAATTGGGAGGAATATTTGATGAGGGAATAAGGACAGATGTAGTATCACAGCGCTGTTTTGGGAGACTCATACCTGGGTTGCAACATCTCTATGTAACCCACATGGAAATTCACTAGGTCTGCTGCTTCCTCAGCTGGGCTGGCAGAGGAATTTTTCAGGAGGATGAGGAAGGTTCTGGTTAAACATAAGCACCACACAAAATTCCACAGCTGAACTTTGCAGAGACACGAAATTCTAACCCTGCCTGTGGACTGAGTCTGGGAAAAGCAGCTTTGTCAATAAGCTGACTCAAATTCCCATCTCCAAACAGGTGGAGACCTTGAAGTACCACTCTGCACATGGGTCTGCCTCCTAAATTCTGTTAATCTTTTAAGTGCATTCATTTATCTGACTCATTTCTGGAAGGAGAACAAAATGTTTCTTAGCTTTATCCCTCAAAAATTTGATCTTGGGTCTCATTCAGTCATCTAACTTCTCCCAAGTGTCTGTGGAGAGAGACAGAGACTGGCATCTGCACCGTGTCGTCCACAGGATCATACACTTGAGGGATGAGTTGTCCTTCAGAGGTCCATCCATGCTTTTCATCTCTCTCATTCCTCTTCGGCAAGAAGAACTGGGGAAGATCATTCCTTCCTTCTGAGGAAATGGCTCAAGTTGCACCAGGACAGCTTCAGATTGGGCACTAGGAATATTTTTTCATGGAAAGGGTTGTAAAGCGTTGGAACAGGCTGCCCAGGGAAGTGGTGGAATCACCACCCCTGGAAGTGATCAAAAAAGCTTGTGGCTGTGGCACTTGAGGATATGGGTTAGTGGTGAACGTGGTGGTGGTGGGTTGATGGTTGGACTCCATGATCTTAAAGGTCTTCCCTGACCTCAACCATCCTCTGATTCTGTGATTATTTTGGTCTGCTAATGATCCGTGAACAACTTGTAAATAGCCAGGGAAAAGGAGTTGGGAAATGCGGCCTAATGTCAAGAGGCTGATAAATAATAAATCTGTTAAAAATAACCACGAGGGGCAGATAAAAGTAATCATGAGGGGTCTGAATGTGCCCTTGGCAACATTTTGGGGTTTGCAGATGAGAAGAGACTGGAAGGCACAGCTCTGAGCAGTTGGTACTCCAGGGAAGGAGAGCAAAGCAGAGCAGAGCTGGTGCCCCTGGCACTGCAGACATCCAGCCCTCCTTATTTTCCAATGGCACTTTAGCAGCTTCTTCCTATAATTTACCAAAGCATCCTTTTTTTCTTCACAAAGAGAATAAAAGAATGGTAAAATAACTTTGAAAGTCAGGTTATTCCAATGCCTTTAACACCTTCCAACAGATGTTGTTCTCACCGAAAGCAGAGTTCCTTGAATTATTAATGGTTCCCAACAGCTCAGCTGGAAATAATTTAGCATTTGAAAGAGAAAAGTCACTCTCATTATTCCAAGTGCAGAAACATTTTTGGTTATTAAAAGTATTCTCCTCAAAAAAGAGAAATCTGTACAATTTGTATCTTTTCCTCCAGATGCCAGCAGGAGCACCAGATCCAGGGAAACCTTTGTGCTTGCTGAAGGTTAATTGATAAAATACGATGGAAGAGAGAGGACTCCATATTCCATTTCAAATTGAGAAGCTCTTATCTGATCTCATGGTACCTTTAACTTCACCAGATCTATTGTATTTGCAGTTGGAGATCATTACATTCCTTCTGAGGCTTAAAGCTACCAATTACTCATTGCAATCGAACTTCCCAAAGGATATTGGCCATGCTGGACAGGGCTTGGAGCAACCTGTGATAGGGAAGGTGTCCCTGCCTGTGCGAGGGGGTGGAATGGGATGAGCTTTAAGGTTTTTTCCAACTCAAACCATCCTGGGATTTATGAACTTGAACACCAGGCTGTTGGGCATTGCCCCTTGGATGGCTGCTGGGAGAAGAACATCACCCACAGCCCCTTCTCCCCTGGGAGGGCAGGACTGGGAGATGTTCTTGGGAATGTCGTGTTCTCAAAACCAACTCTGGTTTCTGGAAAAAACCAAACAGGCTGGGCCAAGCTGTGGTGGGTTTGTAGCTTGGCCTTATGGCAGAGCATCTCTGCTGGCCACACTGTGAGAGATGCAAAGAAGGGCCCATGGCTGGGTGGGACCAGAGTTGGGGCGGTTTTGCCCAAGAATTTTGCGTCCCCTGCGAAACCAGCCCATGGAGGAGATGAGTGGATGTTTGCTTAGCGCTCAGGAGGAGGCGGCCAAGACGCGCTGTGCGGGGCTGCTGCTCAGAGTGAGAGGGATAAGTCTGCTCAGCCATGAACTCAGGATGGCTTTCCCTTTCCAGCATGGATTCCTCAGGTGGGATCCAGGGTGTCCTGGGTTGCAGTGTATCCTATTACCATCCTCATGAGCTGTTGAAATCAGGTGGGGCAGTGTTTCCTTGCCTCCTCCCCCCAGACTATCTTTCTGTTAATGGCCCATCATTGTCCTGCCGAATGACTCAGAGATAACTCCCTCCGGACTATCTTCTGTTAATGAGCCTAATCAACACTTGGCCTCATGACTCATGACCCCATTGTGAGATGCTCCACCCAGAGGGAGGAACCAAGCATCCCATCCTGGATATAATCTGAGATTCTGAACACCAGAGACAACCTTTCCACTGCATTTCCAGAGGACAGGAGCTACACAGCCACCACTGGACCTTCTGAGGAAGAGCAGACCCTTTTTTCTACAGGATCACCGCTTCAGAGGACTGCAGCCACCATTCTGCTGGACTGCTACCACCACCCTGACTAACAGGGAGTCAGGTTGTATCTTGACTCTGTGAGTTTAACCCAGTGATTTCTGCCTTTATTTTTGGTTGGGTTTTTTTTCTTTCCCTTATTTTATTTTCCTATTAAATTGTTATTCTGACTTGGTGTCTCCCACTAGTTTGTTTTCAAACTAGTACACAGGGACACTCCAGGGGCACATGCCCAGGATTCCCAGAGGGAGGTGTAAGGTGACAGTGCCCTGCGACAGGCCTTGCTCCTGTGCTCCTCACAGTCCTTCCAGCTCGTGAGGCACTTTTTTACCGAATTCTGAGGTTGCATCAAAGTGAGGGGAATGAAATGCTGATTATTGTGATTACTCACCGCCATAAACAGCATCGGGCTCCTGCCCTCAGTTGCTCATTAATCAGAGAATCCCAGAATGGTTTGGGTTGGAAGAGACCTTAAAGCTCATCTCATTCCACCCCCTGCCATGGGCAGGGACACCTTCCACTATCCCAGGCTGCTCCAAGCCTCATCCAGCCTGGCCTTGGGCACTTCCAGGGATCCAGGGGCAGCCACAGCTTCTCTGGGCACCCTGTGCCAGGGCCTCCCCACCCTCACAGGAAAGGATTCCCTCCCAATATCCCATCCATCCCTGCCTTCTGGCAGTGGGAAGCCACTCCCCCTTGTCCTGGCACTCCACCCCTTGTCCCAAGTGACTCCCCATCTTTCTTACAGGTTCCCTTCAGGAAATGAATTAGGTCACCCCAAAACCTTCTCTTCTCCAGGCTGGACACCCCCAATTCCCTCAGCATTCCCCCCCAGCAGAGGTGTTCAGCCCCTCCTGGGAGTGGGGCACATCAGAGCATGAGCTGGCCGTGGGGGCAGGGGTGCAGTGGAGATAACCCAGGTGGGTGTGTGTGTCAGAGCCTTCCTCGTGCTCCAACACACTCACTGATGTACTGATCTGCTCCTGAAGGTCTCATAAGCCTTATTTCAAATGAGTAACTCAGAGTTGCACATGGCTTTCTGATGACTTTTCAGAATTATGACCCAATTTGTGCTTTCTGTAATAATCAGCACAATAAGGCAGTAAAGCTGTCGTTGCTGGATACACCAAATTTATGTTTTATCACTGAAATACAATCAATACAATAAGAAACCAATACTTTATGAGTTAGCGTTGTCTTCTCAGAGTCTTTGCAGGACTCTTTCCTCGAGTCTACTTTGGGTCTAGGGGAGGTTTATGTCCATATTAGCTCTTCCTGCAGCTGTTCCATATTAAATAAACCTCCCACTGCTGCTGAGATCTCAGCCATGCTCCACAGTAATAACAAAACAATTCCTTTACTGTTTTTTTTTTTTTGTATTCAAAGCAAAGCCATCAAATAAATCAAATTTTCTCGCAATACAACACAATTCAATGTGTTACTCTGTTGCACCTAGTGTGAGCTCCTTGCATGCACTGCAGAAGCAGCTCTGAAATGGTGAATGAGGCTTTGCATTGCTCCAGCTGCTGTCAACAACAGAGCTGCAAACGCTCCAAAATGTTTGTTATTTGACTCCCAACACTCTGTAAGAGATGCTCATAAACACGCTGTACATCCAGCGATGCACATGCTCACACAATCTCGCATTTGTCTCTGCATACACATTTTCATATCTGTTTCTGTTTCCAGAGAAAGAAAAGTCCTCAGATGGTTAAGTGTCGTTGCCCACTGCAAAGAAACAAGCTAAAGGGAGATCCAGGCAAGGATTTCTGATTCCCTTCTGCTTTGTTTTGATCCCAGCACGCCTCTCCCCTGCTGAATTAACAACCACAGGAATCATTAACTCTTTGCAGATAAATATTTTGATGTCGTTTCTGCCCCCTGCCTGGGGAGGTTTTAGTGAGGCTTCTCCTCCACAGGCACCCCTGGCAGCAGAGCTGGGAGTGCAGCTTTGATCTATGCCTGTGAGCAGTCTCAGAGGGTGACAGAGTGCCCAGCACAAAACTGTGCCCAGGACAAAATTGTGCCCAGCCTCGGATGGCTGGGAGAAGGAGAAATCCCTAATCCAGCAGATCCTTCTCCTGTTGGCAGTCATGCCTTTTCCCCAGGCAGGATGGAGCCAGTCCTGCTGATGTCTGACACAGTTCTGAGGTCTACCAAAGCCTGTTTTCAGTAAAACCCGGGTTTTGCTGTCAGCCCTGGTGCCTGGGCACCTGCCAGCACCCTGTCCCCAGCAGATCCCTTCATTGCCTTCCATAATGTGTACCCTGAAAAGCGAAAGCTTTTAAATCCTCACAATAAAAGATCCTTTAATTGCAGCAAGGCTTTTATAGTCACTGGTTTCCTGGCTTTCTTCTCTCTGTAAAATACTGATTTTTCTTCTTAGATTTGTTGCTCTTTCTCCCCTGTTAAATTGTGTGTGCTCCCCCTTTCCAGTTAATAAAATAATTCCGATGAGCAGTGCTTAGCATAATTCCAGACACTGATGTACGTGCTGCTCAAAGCTGTGCTTTGGGAGAATTCTATTTCTGAGGGCAATGTAGCATGGAAAGCTCTCCAACCCTCTGAAATTGCATAAAGGAGGACCCAGAGAGCATCCAGAGGGATACTGTGAAAAAGGTTATTTTATGGGATATTTGAGGGCTGACAGAAGCTGGGCAAAGCCATCCAAGATGGAATAAGAAGCAGAAGGGTTTACAGGGCAGAAAGAAATGCTGCTCTAAAGTGCTGGAGTGTCCAGGGAAGGGAACGGAGCTGGGAAGGGGCTGGAGCCCCAGGAGCAGCTGAGGGAGCTGGGAAAGGGGCTCAGGCTGGAGCAAAGGAGGCTCAGGGGGGACCTTGTGGCTCTGCACAAGTCCCTGACAGGAGGGGGCAGCCGGGGGGGTCGGGCTCTGCTCGAAGGGAAGGAGGAGAGGGAACGGCCTCAGGGTGGGTATTTGGGAAAATTTCTTCATGGAAAGGGTGGCCAGGAATTGGCACAGCCTGACCAGGGCAGTGGTGGAGTCCCCATCCCTGGAAGTGTTCAAAAAACATGTGGATGTGGCACTTGGGGACATGGGTTAGTGGTGAACATGGTGGTACTGGGTTGATGGTTGAACTTGATGATCTTAAAGGTCTTTTTCAGCCTTAACAATTCCAGGATCCCATGATTTGAAGCCATGTAAGCCTGAGGGCTTCAGCACAGTTATCCCAGCACAACTGTGGAGTGATGCAGTGATGAACTGGACACCCAGGCGTGTTCAGGGCAGGGCTGCACTCAGGCAGTGCGCAGCTGGCTTAAAAAAACCCCATGAAGTTTAAAATAAAAGCAGTCTGTTTGTTTGCCTCCAGCTTTCTGGGCCTTTTCAATACCCACAACTCACATTTTTCAACTTCTCTCTGTAATAAGGAGGCAAATGAGTCATCTTCATTACATATTAAAGCTGGATAATGGAGTGATCCCAGGAATCCAGGGGCTGGCACCTGGCACTAACCTCGGGTATTGTGACAGAGCTCTCCATGCCAGGGAGGAAAGGATATTTCAGAGATGGATGTGTCCAGCTCCTCCCTCTGATGCTGAAAGCCACAGGGTTTGGGGAATGAAAGGAGGATTCCTGCTGGGGTGTTTGGAGACAGGGGCTCTCCATGGGTGGAAGACACTCCCAGCCACACTGGAGGGAGGCTCTCGTATCTATATCTATCTATATCTATATCTTTATCTTTATCTATATCTATACCTATCATCTATATCAGCTATATCTAATCTGCATCAATATCATCTATATCATCTATATCTAATCTATATCTATATCTACATCTATATAAATATCTATGTCTTTATCATCCATACAATCTATATCTCTCCAATATTGAGATATATTGGTATATATACATCCATATCAGACACAGATGTATATGTTGGTGTTAATTTTGGAGTTGTTCCCATCTCAGCAGTGATGCCATGATGATTTTTTGCCTTTTCTTTTATACCCCTGTTATACCTTTTTACAACTTCTGTATTCTCAGTGCTTTTTCCCTACATTCTTGGCCTTGTTTGTCAAGCTGAGAGACTGAACATTTTAGAAGCTTCGTAGCTGGGGATCAGTGTGCCCCAGACCCCAAGGTGCTCTCCAGAACACATTCTGTAAACCAAGATAGAACCATCCAGGGGAAGGTTCCTTGGGGAGGGGGGCCCACTTGAGCCTCTCATTGGGGAATCTTTGATAGATCTGCTAATTAGTAACACCTATAATGTTATACCTGATCTTTTGGGGGTGTGCATTGCAGTGTGCATTGAGGTGCATTTGACCTGGACGTGTGCACCTAAGGATCCTTAAAATAAATACAGAGGTAAAACCCCTTTTTCCCTTCTAACAGTGTTTGACTCTTGATTTCAAGACCAGCAAAAGGCATCAGCAGCACAAAGGGTGCTTCACATCAGCACATGCACATTCCCAGCAGGCTGGAGCTGTTTTCCAACAGCAGGGAAGTGTTCCCAGTCTAGGCAGAGCCTACAGACAAGAGTCTTAGCAAACAGGAGCAGTATTTGGGGGTTTTGTGCTTCTCTGAGCCGACAAACATCTCCATATATTTGCTCAGCCATCGAGTGCAACACTCCTGGTGCTCCTGGGTATGGGGAGATTGGAGTTGAAAGCCAGGAGGACTCCCAGCCCTCCTTCTGAACACCAGAAGAGTTTTCTTTGTGTCCCTGTCCCCATCTCAGCCCTTCCTGACCCGCAGTGCATCTGTGCTAAGCTGTTTGTGGGGTCAGGCACGAACATCCCCCAGCTGTTCCAGGACACAGGGCTCAGCTGGTGTCCAAACATCCTGCCTGTGATATTTGGGTTTACACAGCTCCCCTGTGCCTGAGAAACCCTCTCTAGGTCTTGGTTCCCTATCCATAAAGTGGAAAATAAAAAAGTTTATAGCCAACCTGTCCATGTGAGTGGCATTAATGGCTGAAAGCATCACTGCAATGCCAGGGAGTTCTCAGGGGTGGCTCTGGTGAAATCCCTGGCGATGGAACAGGAGGAACACGGTGTGTGCACCATCAGCTGTGCACGGGGCCCAATGACCTGGCTGGACAGACTCAGCTCATTTTCCTCTTTAAACCCCCCTGCCATCAGCTCAAGGCTAATGGCCAGGCTGCCTTTTCTGAAGAAAGAGCAATGAGTCAACAGTGCAGAGAAGAAAACACATCCATTCACTCTGCTCATTCAACAGCTGAGAGTGAGGGATGGAATTCTGGAAACCAGGGATGATTCACGAACAGAAGAAAAAGAATTGAGTTTGCAGAAATGATAGAGGCGGGGGGAGTGAGTGATTTAAGCCACCAAACCTGACTCACTGGTTAAATTAATCCCAATATATGATTTCCATCTTCTAAAATAGCAAAGAAAACCTGTACAAATAGGTGGAATCATTCATTGAAAGCCATTTATCATAGGATTTTTGGCTTGTTTGGGGATTTTTGAAACCTCTGTTCATCTCTCTAGTCTTCAATGAGTCAAACAGCATCCTGAAGCTGGAGGTAATAATTTGAGTTTCCCATTGCTCATTGACTGCCATTTTTTGTAAACCAACATTTCAATTATCTCAGGAGCCCTATCAAGCAGCCCCAGATCCAAGCTTTTGCCAGTCCCATTCTCCAACATCTCTACTTGACATGAAAAACCCCAATCTTTCGATGGACAATCACGGAAGGACCAAACCAGGCTGCAGATTTAGGGGAGGGCCTTGGCTGTGTAGGCAATTCCTGATTGCAGCTCTGTGTAACCTCAGCAGTCCTCCCAAAACAGTGATGGAATGGAGCTGTGACCATCCAGGTGTCACTGGGAGCTCAATCCATCACCCCAGCAGCTGGGAGTTGGTGGCTGAAATCCTGCCTGGGCTCGGATGAGCTGGGTGAGAGCAGCTCAGGAGAGTGGGGTTGAGTGCAGTGACATCTCTGGGTCATGATGTGGACTCAGCTTCATTTTCCAAGTTCTCCCAAGTGCTACCATCACCCTGGGTGGGAGGATGTGAAGGGAAGGCTTTTGTGGAGAGGCAGCAGTTTTTATCCCAGCTATCCTTGCTTTAAAGGACCCACCTCTGCACACATGTGCCTTATTTAAGGTCAGAAGCAGAAACTGCAGCTTTCAAGTTAAATCCGAGAGTCCCTGAATACTGGGAATTTATAACTCAGTTATTCTCCTGTTCTGTACCTTTCTGTATCCTTTTAAAAACTCCTCCAAGCTTGTGCATCTCCTGATACCTGTGCTTCCTGAAAGGGAATTATGAGCTACAGAAAAATGGATGTGCACCCCAAAAATTCCCTTTCTTCTGTAATAATCCTTCACTCTCACTAAGGAAGAGCTGAAAGTGGCTCCTGGTTTCCCCAGCCTAAACCTTGACAGGGCTTTGCTTATGTGGCACAAGTGCCCCTTCAATCTGGCTGTGCTGGACGTGTCCCAGTGCAGAGTGCACAGGCATCCCTGGGCTATTTTTGGCTCCAAGAATGGATTGATCCTTCTGCAGTCACCTGGCAAACACAGAAATGCTTGGGAAGAGATGGAGAGGAGGATATTGGGGGACACAGCAATATTGGGAGCCCCTTGCTGATGCTAAATTCGGTGAACTTGGCTTCTCAAACCCAGCATTTCAAAGGGAAAATCTGGCAGGGCTGTTTTTTTTTTCCCCTCTAAAAGACCCCACAACACAAAGCAGTGGATTTTCTACTGTTAATCTTGTATCCAGATTTTTTTTTCCTCTGTGCTAACAGATTGACCTGAAAGAGCAGGATCCTAATTGCTCAGAGATAAAGTAATTGAGTGGTCTCCTGGGCTCTACTCGGTACAACAGACTTCAATAGAGTTGACAAATGTCGATCCATAACCCAGGATTAATGGGGCTGTGCTTGGCTTCCTGTTCAGTTTTCCATTTGCTCCTTTGGTCTAACTAACACCCTGATTGCTTTGGGAAAACTGACAAATCTTTGCAGTTAATGAGCCCCTCTAGTACTTTATCAAGCAGGGTTTCTAAACTATGAAGAGTACCGAGAATAAAATGTTGATTCTGTGCTAAAGGAAGAAGAAATCCTTCTCTCCCCACATCCTGAAGAGCATGGAAGACTTTGCTCCTGCTGGAGCTGGAGTGACTCTTGCAGTGTGGGTTTTTCTTGCCAAAAGCATTTGGGATTCCAGGTCAGGTTGGACAGAGCTTGGAGCAACCTGGTCTAGAGGAAGGTTTGGGATGAGATGGGCTTTGAGATCCCTTCCAACCCAAACCACTCTGGGATTCTGTGACTCTCCTCACTGATTCCTGGGGGTACCTCTCACTGAGCACCCAGAATTGCACACAAAACAGGTTGGGAGTTTGCTTTTACACCCTTCTTTTAACCTCTCTGTGGAAGGATGAACAGACCTGGAGAACTTCTGCAGGGAATGGGGAGGCTGGAACCACTCTCCCAGTGCACATTCCTGGTCCCAAGAGCCCTGCCTGGCTCAGCTGCCCCACGTGTCACGAGTGAGGCTCTGCCAGGTGCTTTCCCTGAAGTATCTCTGGGGTGCTCTGAGGAGCAGCTGTTCCCAGCATGCAAAGAAAAAAAAAAAAAAAAAAAAGGCAAAAAAGCATTAGAAACACTTGGTTTTGCAATCAAATTTTTTATCTGGCCCTGGGCTCAATGGCAACAAACTCTGAACTTCTTCCCCCTGGGGGCTGAACCTCTCAGCTTGGTACAAGCCCCACTGAGTTATCTCTACCAGCAACTGAAACTGGCAGCTTTCCAAACTCTGTATTCCCTGGAAAATATCAACACTTCTGCAGAAATTCCATTTTTTTCCTCGGCTTGATTTAAAATAAAGTTCCTAAATGGGAACAGGGGAGAGCCAAATTGCCATTAGCAGTCACAGCTCTGCTCTGAGTGACGGGGAGGGGCTGCAAGGGATCTGTTTCTATTGTGACAGCCGTGCATCTGCCCATCATCCCCTTTATTTTTAGCTCTTGGTTGTCTTTCTTAACACAGAACGAGCTCAGTTTTACCTGTAGCCTGGGCAGCAAACAAGTGCCATTAGGCTGCAGAAATAGTCTGGTTTAGCAGTGATTTCAGCACATTTGTCAGTCCCTGAACCTGGATCTTAATGCAAAGGAGGAGAGACCT
The DNA here is from genome assembly GCF_009650955.1 of Corvus moneduloides. NCBI lineage: Eukaryota > Metazoa > Chordata > Aves > Passeriformes > Corvidae > Corvus > Corvus moneduloides. The sequence goes on from NC_045492.1 coordinate 2,449,449, forward strand.
GGCAGGAAAGATCTGGTGCCTCTGCCAGGCTTTTCCTCTCGAGGGCTGTGCCTGTACTGGATGAAATGGGGGGGGCAGGAAACCTTTGGGGACCTCCCAGAGCTCCTGTCCATGGCCAGGTCTGTGCACTGGTGGAAATGGAAGAGCAAGTGGGACTGGGGTCTGCTAGCAACTAGATTTTGTCCCTCACAGCTCCTATTTTACCCCAGTTTTGTGCTTTTCAGAGGTGATTATCAGTACAAATCATCCTGGCTGGTGCTGCTCAGGGCTGGGCAGCTGCCTGGCAAGGGCTGTGTTGCCTCCATGGTGCAGTTATGGACATGAGCCCTCCAAACTGGAGCTGCTGGTGAACCCATGGACACTCCTCCCTCTGGACGTGACCTTGGGGCTGACACTTTGTCTGTCCTACCTTCCCCCATTTCAGGATTCTCCCACTGAGCTTCTCCCACATCACCCAGGTCCCTGGGTCTAAGCCTAATTGCTCTGATGCATCCTTGAAAAGCAACTTCCATGGAGCCATCCCACTGCTGCCAGCCTGGAGAGCAGTGTCCCCTCTGCCCAGGGCCAGCAGAGGTGTCTCCAGCCCCTCTGAGGTGACAGCAGCAATGTGAAATTACCCCCAGCATGGATGCTTGGGGTCCCTGCTCCAAGGGGCCATTCCCAGATGCTGGTCCTGGTTCCCATCCCAGATGGGCACAACGCAGCAGAAATCCCTGATTTTAATGTGTTTATCATTTCCCAAATGTACTTTATGTTCTTTTGGAGCCTTTCCTCTCTCTCTGAGCTTCCTTCTCGGCGTGTGCCTTTCTTTCTCATATCTCTCTCTCCAGTGCCAATCTCAGGGGATTTTTTTCTCCTTCCCGACAAAATTCCACACCACAGCCTGCAGACCTGCAGACCTGTGAAGGAACATTGACACCTAAGCTCTGGTACACTTCATATCTTATTCCCAGCTGTGTGAAAACATAAATGCCCTTGTCCTGTAAGAGCAGCAAACAGCTCCATGTTCACTCCTTGAGGAAGTGACCCATTTTGGAGAGAGCTTTGCCAGAATTCTGGACTGCTGCTCTGGCAGTGTCAGATGTCTCCAGGGGGATGTAAAAGGGGAGAAGTCCTGAAATCTCTAGTTGGGAATAAGGTCTGCAGGGCCAGAATTATATTTAACTCCTAAGCTGTCTGTACCCTCCAAGAAAACGAAGTTTGGGCTTTGGATTGATGGATGACTCTTGCCCTGATGGGCAGCAGGGGAGGGGGGATTCTGCTCCTGTGCCCTGCTCAGGTGAGGCCCCACCTGCAGAGCTGCCCCAGCCCTGGGCCCAGCACAGGGAGGACGTGGAGCTGCTGGAGAGAGGCCAGAGGAGGCACCAGGATGAGCAGAGGGATGGAGCAGCTCTGCTGGGAGGAAAGGCTGTGAGAGCTGGGATTGTTCAGCCTGGAGAGGAGAAGCTTTGGGGTGACCTCAGTGTGGCCTTGCAGGGCCTGAAGGAGCTGACAAGAAAGATAAAGAAGGACAATTTCCAAGGGCCTGGAGTGACAGGACATGGGGAAATGACTTCAAACTGACAGAGAAGGGGTTCAGACTGGACATTAGGAAGGAATTGTTCCCTGTGAGGGTGGGGAGGCCCTGGCACAGGGTGCCCAGAGCAGCTGTGGCTGCCCCTGGATCCCTGGCAGTGTCCAAGGCCAGGCTGGATGGGGCTTGGAGCCACTTGGGACAGTGGAAGGTGTCCCTGTCCATGGCAGGGGGTGGAATGGGATGAGCTTTAGGATCCCTTCCAACCCAACCCATTCTGGGATCCTGTGATTCCATGGAAATGAGGAACAGGCTGTAAAAGTGGGACGCTGGGGACGGGCGTTAATGCGATTGCTTTGGAAAGCTGCAAATTAAGAAGGCAGCACAGCTGGGTCCCTCCCAGTGCAGAGCCACTCTGGGGGACTGGGGGGTCACATCAGGCTGTGCCTGGCACTGAAAGCAGGGCTGGGACAGACACAGCTCTGGCTGTTTGCTGCAGCAGCTCTCTAATGGGCGGAGGGAAAATGCAGAGACACAGATCATTTGTGGGGGAAAATAAAAACAAGAGAGGATTATTCAGTCAATCACCTTGTCTGCTGTGATTAGTTTGGAGTTTAGAGCAGAAATCTGTGTGCTGGAGGTCTTATTCTGCATCTCACACTGGACTTGTAAAATCTGCCTGAAAACCTTCACAGGGGAACCCGGACTGAGAAGCTGCTTGTTTTACTCGTGGGATGCCCCCACAACGTCTGACTCCTTTGTAAGGCCACAGCAATATTTACATATTTTCCCCCTGCAGGGGATTTACAAATCCCGTAAAGCAGCACAAAATCCTCTGTCAGGTTTCCAGAGCAGGAGGAACCTGAACCAAACGCCGGAGCTGGCGAGGCACGGCTGGTTTGGGGGCATGCGAAGGACTGGCTCCAGAGGGGGACAGGGATGATTTCCCTCCCTCAGGAGTCCTCAGAGCACCCATGGGCAGGGAGCACTGCTGGCAGCAGGGACAGGGAAGCAAAGCAGGCAGGAAAAGCTGGCTTCAGAGCTGGGCTGAAGAGGCAAACGAGCCAAGGTGGCCATGGAGAGCCAGGCAGCACCAAACCCTCACCTCTCACCAAAACCCCAGACAAGGATTTTTACCCTGATGGGGCAGAGAGTCCCATTCTCAGCTGAAGATACCTGAAATGGCCTGATTTTCAGAGTATTAAGCAGGTGATATTATATTTCACAGAACCACAGAATGTGCTGAGTGGCATGTGCTCCTGGTTACCCTGAAAGTATCAACCCTGAGGTCTGTAAGTAAAACACAACAGAGTTAATGGTTAAAACTGAGCAACATATGCATGAAAGAGGCCCCTACTTCTTTGCTCCTCTGTCAAATCAAATATTTAAAACAAAATCTTCCTTGATTTTACTGTGAGTCCTGCAGTTTTCTTTGCACTTTTCCTTACACTTTTCTTCGTGATGATGAACTTGATTTTTCCTGTTGCTGGGAAAAGTTTGGGACAGGCTCCCCACAAGCAAAGTAGAGAGTGAAAGAACAAGTTTTCCAACGTATTTATGAGTTCATGCAAGTTCACAGATTAAGAGGATCACAGAATGGTTTGGGTTGTGAAGGACATTAAAGCTCACCTTGTTCCAACCCACCTGCCGTGGGCAGGAACAGCTTCCACTACCCCAGGTTGCTCCAAGCCCCGTCCAGCCTGGCCTTGGACACTTGGAACTTTTAAGCCTTAATTTCTAAAATCCTGATGGTTTTTAGTGATTATCCCATTAAATCCTCACACCTCCTACAGCACCTTTCCCAGCTGCAGGGAAGCAGCACCAAGTGGAGCACTGGGACCTTTGCTAGGTCCAACACCTCCAAAGCAATTGAAAAGCTTCATTTGGATCTCCACACAGGATACAGCAGCTGTTTGTACACAGTGGGCAGAGGTGAAGGGCTGCAATTCTGGAGGCAGTTAATGCTGCAGTGTAGGGTCCCAGGGGTGCTAAGCCCCAGTCCCTGGCAGGTATTAAAGTCTGCAAAATCTTCCCTGTGACCAGGGAGAGACTGTGTCTAGTCAGTCTCATGCTTAATTGCTGTTTTCATGTCCTTATCCCCATAAAAATACTGCAGAGGATGTAGAATTTATATATACATATACGAATTAATTTCTCATGAATTATTCCTGTGGCTGAAATGGAGCCTGTGAGCATGGCCAGGAGCAAGGTAAATGCACAGCTCAGGCACAATGCTGGGAGTTCTGTGGTTCCTAAAGTGTCCTTGGCTCATTTTTCCCTTTTTGGGTCAGCAAAACTCCTTTTGGGACAAATGGTGACAAGGAAGAGTGATCCTCCCTTTCCCTAGTGCTGTGTCCCAGGACGTGCCCAGCACCCCAGGCTGGTCTGTGTTTGAAAGAGTTGGATTTGTCTCCCAGAGCAAATCAGGAAAGCTTTGCTGAAATATTAATTTGCCCCTGAAAACACCCTAAAAGCAACCAGCAAGCAGAGAGCTTCCCCTGATGGGAATGTGGAACTGGGGCACTGCGGCCCAGCCCTGCTGCTGGAACAGGGCTGTCCCTGCCTGAGCCAAGCAGGTCATTTCCATTTTCATTCAGTTGAATAAAATGCAGATAAAAACACCTTTAGAAGAAAACAGAATACAGGCAAATGTGTGAATTTGAGCTCTTTGTCACAGTTGGAGTGCAGGGCTTGCAACGTAAGGGAAGGGAAATTATCTTTATCACTACTTTCAGAAGGAATGTGGCACCTAGGTCATTCTTGCCCTTGATTGATCCTGGGCAGGAATTGTCAGGGTGCAGGGACAAGCCAAAAGCTGCACTTTCATTTCTTCTTCTGAATTTAGCCAGAAATTTTTACTTTTTCCCCATGACATTGATCTGGACTTGGGTAGAGGCCTCTACTGCTTGAGTCTCTTCAGAGAGCTGCCCTGGTTTGAGGAGCAGAAGGACTCAGTGCAATTCAGGCACCAAGGCAGAGATTTGGCCAAAAGAAGTGTTGAAGAGGTGTCCAAATCTTGTTACACCCACCAGACAGCTCTGCACAGGGTAAAAGTTCCATGCTGGGTTTGGCTGAGCCAGGGAAAGATCCTGTGGGCAGGGACCTTGGGATTTCCTGATGTGTGTGTCTGCAGAGGTGGGAAAGTGGCTGAGAGGGTGGAGAGGGTGGGAAGATCTAGGGGCTGGTTCCCAGGGACCTTAAATCCCACCCAGTCCTCCCTCCTGCCATGGGCAGGGACACCTTCCACTATCCCAGGCTGCTCCAAGCCCCATCCAGCCTGGCCTTGGACACTGCCAGGGATCCAGGGACAGCCACAGCTTCTCTGGGCACCCTGTGCCAGGGCCTTCCCACCCTCCCAGGGAGCAATTCCTTCCCAATATCCCATCCATCCCTGCCCTCTGGCAGTGGGAGGGCATTCCCTCTTGTCCTGGCACTCCATCCCTTGTCCCAAGTCCCTCTCCAGGTTTTGGAGACACCGGAAGGTGTCGTCTGCATTTCCATAAAATGAGTGTTCCTGTATCAACAGCAATGGGGTTTATGCTGCTTTGTGTGTCTGTGAGGGGGTAAAATCCTTTTCTCACTAAAAATCAGGCCTCGTAGCAGATAAATCCCAGAATGCAGCTCTGGTGAGAGAAAGTGACTCCAGCCACCATTATCCTTAATAAATACGCATTGCAAAATCATCTTGGCTCCCTCTGATTCACATCAGGGAGCTTAAATTTGCCATTACAGGGAATCTGACTTGTCAAAATCCCATCTGTAATTACAAACCTGCATGAGGAGATGGTGAAATGGTGGGAGAAGGAAGGAACCCATTAGGATTTAGCTGCCAAATGTGTCCTGTTTCCAGAATGATTTAAAAGGTTGAAATCCACAGCAGGTAAGAGGACAAAGTGTCACTTCACAGTATGAATAAATTCATGCAGGGACAGTCACTGACCACCCTACTGAAGCCTGGATTTACACTCAGTCCTAGCAGAGCCAGGCTCCAAGGTAAATATAATTACCTGGGCAATAGCCCTGAACTCTTGCAAGTCTGATTTGTGCCTTTGGCAGCCAGACAGAGCAAAGGGCTGCAGGAGGAGGGAGGGATGGGGGCAGGGCAGGAGGCCACCAGCACACCCCGAATCTCAGCATCACTTTGGAGACACCAAACTCTCTTTTTGAGAGCCTCCCTGGGAGCAAAGCCTGGCTGGGAAGGTGCTCTAGAGAGGATTTCCATCACCTCTGGGATGCAAGCACAGGGAGCCAGGCAGCAGGATCCAAACAAGTTCCACCAAAAGGAAATCAGATGGGTGGGAAGAAAAGCTAAACCTGGGATGGGATGTGTGGGTGTTACAGCAGGAGGGGCAGCAGCGCAGGTGTCCCCTCAGGTGCACTGTTGGAAAATGGTTAGAGGATCAGGGACATGGATTATTGATAAAGGGAACAAATCAATAACAGAACTGTGCAAAGCAAAGGCCTGCAAGCAAAGGCCTGCATGAGAAAAAGCCTCCATGAGAAATGCCTGTGTGAGAAACAAGCCTGAGAACAAAAAGGGAGTTTTAAGGAGGTACAGTCCTGTGCTGATAAGATATACTGACCATGAGAAGGGAGGAAGATTTTTGATCTTTCAAGACAAAACATAAAGCTTGCCAAATGTAGTCTTTTATCTAACCCAATTCTGTAGAAGTAAGAATGCGCCTTTGTAAGTTTAAACTAATTAAAGAACTGATAAGCTTGTATTCAATGCTATATAAGTGCCTCTGTATTGCTAATAAACGATGCTTGCATTACCGGTCACATTGATTGTCTGCATGGCTTCCCCCACCCGAAATCGGCAGTGCACGGTGACATTTTGCTGTCATGAGAGGCGTGGCACAGAGAGCAAAACTGTGGGCAGGTTACAGGGGGGTGCTGCCAGCGCTCAGCACGCGGTGTCAGCTGTGTCTGCCCCGAGGTGAGGCTGGCATTGTTAAATACCTGTCACTGCCGTGTCACAGGGCAGGGCCTCTGCCAGTCAGCCTGGCCCTGCAGGCTCTCCCTGCTCTGTTTTCCATCCTCTGAACCGCAGCGATGGCTCTGGCATTGAGTTGACTGTAGAAAATCAATAAGCAGCACTCTCAGCTCCATGGGGCAGCAGGAGACAATTGCAGAGCTCAGGACAGGCCGTGCCCAGATGGGCCTTGGCCCCACCTGAAATGGCTGTGCCCCTAAAAACCTCTCTCTCACCACTTTCTGTGTGGGGAGGGTTTTAAACACTGTTTTCTGGCTGCTGTCACAGCTTCAGGGCAGAGGAAAAGAGCTTTCTGGACAGGTATACACAGCTTTTTTTGCCTTCCAGCTGTGGCCAGATGAGGTTAACCCTGGGGATGCACAGGAAACTCCTCCTGGGGGCCTTCCAGTTGTCACCCCTGGGCTGGGGATGCACTGAAACATCCGGTGTCACCTTTGCTTAGAATTTTTCATAAATTGGATTATTTTAATTCGAAAGAACTTCAAGCCATGACTCCGAATTGCAGCTGCTCTCTGTTCTCCCAAACACGGGCAGTAAGGGGATAATGTGTTTGGGGTTGGGGTTTTTTCTTCAGGGAAAGCTTTTGGAGAGTGTTCCTCGTTGGGAAGTTCAGAGCACACCCTTGGCAGGCACCACCCTGTGCTGCCAGAGCTGCCCTGATGCCCAGGCACGAGGAGGAGGAGCAAGAGGAGCCTCCTCAGAGCACAGAGACACCCGCAGGGATGGACAGAGCAGCGTTGGGTTAATGCTTGGACTCGAGGGCCTTAGAGGTCTTTTCCTGCTGGTGGTCTTTAGGGCCCCTTCTGACCCCACCCCTGCTCTGGTTCTGTGATTCTCTGATCTGGTTTTGCCTTGGCTGCCAGCTCTGGATGATGGTAAAGAGGGACCCAGCTCTGCTGGGGGGTGGGAAAATCTCTGTGGCTGCTCAGCACAGGCAGGAGAAAGCCGAGATACAAAAAAATCTGATGTACAAGCAAGGGAAAAATGCAATTCAATAGATCAAACAGATCAAACAGAACTCCTGCCTGCTCAGCACTGCTGTCTTCATGTTAAAATGCTGAGAAATGCTCGCACATTTGTCTTCTCCAGTCTTTCCTCAGGGTATGCCTGAGCTGGGAGTGCTTTGTGGGACTGAGCAGGGACTGGGCCAGGTGCAGACTCAGCTCAACACCTTTATCAAGGAGTCAGGCCATCCTCATCCCAAAATGCAGACTGTGGCTCTCTGTCACACAGGATGATGTGTGTGGATGATGTCCCAGGTGTGGTCTGGCTCAGGGAAAGCTCTTGGGTGCTATTGGAAAGGAACTGGTGGGACAAGGAATGTCTTGGACTGGTACAAGAGCTCTAGATGGTGAGAAATGAGCCTCTCTGAGGGTCCTGGCTGAGCAGAAGGGGCAGGGCCAGGCCTGGTTCCCTCATTTCCCAACCTGGAAACCCTTGGCTTAGAGAACAGTTCTCTGAAATGATCTCTGCTCCTGAGCCTTCCCTGAGTGCACCCAGCAGCTCTAAGACAGAGCATCCCCAGCAGGAGCCAAGCCCTTGCTGCAAGATGTGCTTCGAGTGCCACAAAGGTTTCTGAGTGCTCACAAATCCAAAATGGAATTCCCGAGCTGAGGGAGAGCAACCTCCAGGGCTCAGGGGACACGGCACACTGAGCTGCTGGTCAGCAACGTGGCAAGGGGGGGGTCTGGCCCACAGGGGATTTTGTGTTTGAGAGCCTGGCACCTCCTGTTCCCACAGCTTCCCTTAAGTGCAGCCTCCTACATTCGCTGCATCGTGCAGGGATAGAAGCCTGTGCACTTCTCCTGGGGTGCTCTTAGGGGCTGGGGAGAGAGGAGTTTCCTCATGGGATGTCTCCATCTGCCTCCAGCCACTGTGGCTCCCAGGCAGATAAAGTGTGTTCCCCCCAAACCAAAGCTTTTTGTGGAATAAACATGTTTTGTGATTTGTGATGGCCATGAACTAAACCACAAGAAGTTCCACCTCAACATGAGATAGAATTTCTTTACACTGAAGGTGTCACAGCACTGGAAGAGCTGCCCAGGGAGGGCCTGGAGTCTCCCTCTCTGGAGACATCCCAAACCCACCTGCTCCTGGTGACCCTGCCTGGGCAGAGGGGTTGGACTGGATGATCCCCAGAGGTCCCTTTCAGCCCCAAGGATTCTGTGAACTCTTCAGCCCCTTTAACAACCTTGCAGCCCTATTCATTAGAGCTTTGGCACCATCTCTGGTCAGCCCCTGGGCTTGTCTTGCTGCCCTGGACAATTCTGGGAGCAATCCAAGACCCAGTTTTCATCCTGCTTTGCCAGCCTGGAAGAAGGTACCCAAAGGAGACTCTCAGCAGCCCTTTTGCCTTCACCCTCCATCACCTCTTTCCATAAGCACGTTGATTTTGGGAGACAGGACTGAGTTCTGACCATGGTCTCCAAGGCAGCCCAAATTGTGTCACCACGTGCAGGACACACAGTGCTGGCAAATGTCCCCAGGCTGGAAAGTGGCAACTGGGAGTGCACCATGCACAGGCACTGCCCGTGGGGGAAAGAGGTACCACGGACACCTGGGGGTGACCCGAGATGTCTGGGCAGTGGTTGATGAAGAAATGCGTCACTGTGGCCACCAAGCTTTTCTGCCCACATCCTGATTGTGGCTGAAGTTGTCTGAGATCTCTCTCCTGTTTATCCCTCTCCAATTTCCACCTTTTTCCCAGGAAAACACTGAACCTGGGGAGTGCTGCTTGCTCTTTGGTGGTGTGAAGAGAGCAAACAGTAAGGAAAGCTGGTGAGCACTGGGAGAGGCAGCTGTGTCATATCCCAGGGCAGCTGGGATGTTGGGACTGCCAGGGTGCTGCTGCTCATGCTCCAGAACAGGAGCACTGGGCAGGAAAAGGAGGTGGCACAGGCAGGAGAGTGAGGAGGAAGAGGAGCAACAAGAAGCCCCTGTCCAAAGGCAGTACAGGCAGCTGGGGGAGAAATACACTGGCAGGAGCTCAGTGGAGTGACCCAGGCTGGTAGGACAGAGTGGCTCAGCCACCTCCCCTCCAGCTGGCTGCTCACTGAGCCTCTCTGCATCCTCTGCCCATGGCTTTTGGGAAATCAGCACTGCCTGACAGTTAACAGCACTCAGATATGTTTTGTCAGCTCCTGAACGGCCATGAAAGAGGAAACTGAAAGATTATACAAGCCCCAAGGCAGGGAGGCGAGAGATTTGAGCTGTGAGAGTGCCAGAGTGCAGCCACAACCGGTCTCAGGGTGACTGAAGCCGTGGATGGCACAGCCCAGGACGAACATTTGTACACAACAGGGCTCTTGTCTGAGCACAGCCCTGCTGGGCTCTGGGGCCAGGGCTGCAGCTGGAGCCCAAATTGGCAGCAGCAATTAGCAAAGCTCCTGGGAGGGGAGCAGAGGGCTCCTGGAACATGGAGAGGCACCAGAGCAGATCTGCCAGGGTTTCCAGTGTGTTCCTGGGTCCTGGGGTTCAGACCACGAGAGCACTGTCGGCTCCTCCTCGGCAGGCTCGGGGGAACACTGGGAGGCTGGAGCTCGAGCCACATTTATCTGCACTGATCTGTGCCCTGTGGGAGCACACTGCTGGAATGAGGGCTCATTAATGGGGAAGGAATGACAGAAAGAGCCTAATAAATGTCCCCCACATCCTAAACACTCCGAGCTGCTGGGGCTGAGCACTCCTCACTCCGTAAGAGAAACAATTATTTCCCCGCAGATTAAATTCAGTGCAGACTGAAAGCACGCGGATGAAAGCAGCTGAAACCCTGGGGTGAGAGGAACGTTGCAGGAAAATATGAATGTATTCCACTTGTAGCACACTAAATATTATCTGGGGCAATAGTAGGTTCAATCAGGCACCTCTAGGGAGGTGTAGAAGTCCTGCCAGAGCATGGATGGAATGAGGTGCCTCGGTTGTACAGGTTCCTGCAGCCCTGGCTAGGATGGGGGATGTAACAGGAGGTGATGGTCCCATCCACCTCGTATCCAGACAACACATTTGCATGGTGTTTGTAAGGGTAAAATCCATTAGCTGGCTGAAAAAGTGACTTCTCAGTGCTCAGAGCAGCCTGGGTTTGCTCTCAGTAATGTTAACAGCAAAAATGTTACCTAAGGAGAGACCAGGGGGTCTCATTCCCAATGCTTTCATCTCCATCCTTCTCTTTAATTAAATTAATTAAATTAATTTAATTACAATAAAAAACAAACTCTGTTGCACCTACATAAATCCTACAAGGTCCACCCTCTTAAACAACTTCCTTCAAGAAATTAGTTGAGTAAAATACACTGAAAACCATAATTACATCCCGGATCCAGTTTATCAAGTAAAATCTCTAATGTATATTTGGCAATCAGCTTCTTGTCCCTGGAAGTCAACCTTTTCCTACAAAAAGTTGGGGCCTGATGTTTTGAGCTGTCAAGGATATGAAAACCCAAGGAAAAACTCAGTTGGTCAGCACTATGGAAAAACTCAGTTGCTCAGCACTATGGCAAATCCAACTCATTAATGCACTTTTCTCCCCATTCCAAAAAGAAAAAGAAAAAAGAAAAATCCAAGATATTCTTCAATTTAAACTGTGGATCACACTTCAGAAAGACACCAGAAGGGAGGGGAGCAGAATGCTGTCTAGATTTCTGTCATGTGTCATTTTTCTCATGTTATTAAATTCAAAGGAAAACAAAGTCCACTATAATCAAGAGCAATTGTTATGGTAGGAGCATTTATAAGGTACAATGAATATAAATGGACCACTTTTCCTGCAACAGAGTGCAAGGAAAATCCTGTTAAAGACAATTACTTAGAGTCTCTGGCAATAAACCCAGCAGTGAGGACCCCTTGAACCCAGGGCTCCTGGTGTCCGGCCACCAATTGTGCAGTCAGGAGTTAAGAGGATCTTTAGGCAAGGCTGCCATTAAAATCCCTTCCCAAAGTCCCAGGAGCAGGACTGATGCCTTTGGATGGACCAGCAGGGTTCAAATGGATGAGCTGTCTGCTCCCTGCAGCTCGAGCCACGCTGGGAGCTCAGCCCTCCGTGCAGGGGAGAGGTTTGGGCTCCTCAGCTTCGGCATCTGGGATGGCAGGGACAGCAGGAGACACCCTCAGGGAAGGGGGATTCAGCATCGCACTGACGCTTGGACTGAATGACTCAACGCTTGTTCAAACCTCGTTTTCTCCAAGACCATGAGTTCTCCCTTCAGACTTAGCTGGTGATGGGGGGGGGGGTTGAGATGTTTTGGGCACTCAGGCCTGAAGAGACAGGTTTGGATCAGCCTCCTGAGGATCCTCTCAGAGCTGACACCTCGTGTGTCGAGGAGAAGTGACAAATCTGGATGAAAGGAACAGTTCTTGGATGCCTCGTTGCTCCCATTGCCCCTCTTTGGGCTGTTTAGGGGTTGAGTGAGCCTGGAGCATCCCTGCACCCGTGGTGGCTGCAGGTGTCCTGGGCATGGCCAGCTCTACCTCCTGCCCCTTGGATCCCAACCCAGCTCTTTCCAGCTCTTTCTGCTCACAGCAAGGAGATTTTTAGTCCCAAATCCATAATGAGTTTCTGGGAAGGAACAGATTCAAACCAAGCTGGCTGAGCCAGGGGAGGCTGGACGCTGACAGCCAGGGCTTGGACTCTGGGGACTCTCCAAAAGCCAGGGCCTGAGCAGCTGTGAAATGGGGACTGCGAGGCAGCACTGGAGCAGCCTTCCCTGCCTCTGCTTCCCTGAGCTGTCACCACTCAGGACTGTCACCAGAGCCGTGGTTTGAGCTGGGCTGAGGCAACAAAAACACAGTAAGGGAGGACAATCTCCTCTCCATTCCCCAAATCACTGGCTATCATCACGTTGACTTAATTAATTGTTAACATCTCTGTAATTACGCAGTAATAGAAATTATTCCCTCTCGGTGCTGATGAAGATAATGAATAACAATCATGGCTGCTTTGTTTCCCAGCATTAATCTGTTTTGAAATATACATTGATTTTATTTTGATTAGGGCTAAACCCACTTTCCACGCTGCAAAAAAACCTCTCTGATTTGAGTAAATTGCTGTTGGCATTTACATTATGATAATCAGCTCAGAATCAGCTGCTCTCTTCCTGGGTGTCATTTGCTTACTTCCTAGTCCACTGTAATTTGGGGGTTATACTTGGGAATATTTAATTATGGCTTCCTTTCTGCCTTGCTCCGTGATCCACGTGTTCTCCATCACTGTTGTTATCCATGAAATGGTTCATAACTCTGCAGGCTCATCCAGGCTCGTTCTCCTGGTGCTCTGACAGTCCTGCTGGGCTGCCTTCCTCAAGCCAAGCCCAGCTTCAAGGCCCTGGCAAGAGTGGGAATTAGTGAAAACTCCAAAGAAAACCAAAACTTACGTGTTGGTTTTGCACTGAAACTCTGTGTCCGGTTATTTTCCTGATTCATTTGGAAAATCCCAGGAGTCAGAGCCTGGTACCAAACTGCCTCAAAAATATATTCTAATTATTTCACTTGTGCTCCTGACTCTGTCCCAGCCTTCCTGTGTGCTCTGTGCTCTCCCACTGCCACTGAGGTGGGGGCCTGGGTTTGGATCTGGTTTGGATCCCAGCTCACACACCAACGTTGCAGTTAAAATCCCTGGACTCAAGTATTTCACTACAAACACCTGAATTCTTCCTGCTGCTTTTAGGGCAGAGCGTGTATCTGGCAACAATGAGATATTTTTAATCTCAGGGTTGAATTCTCCATTTAAATTATTCACAGCATTCAGTTCTGGCATTTTCCAAAAGGAACTTTTTCCTGCTTGAAAAGGTTTGTTTTTTTATTCAATGTTTATTTTGATTTATTTTCTTTTTAAGAGGAGAAACACATCCTTTTCAACAGTTTTGTTTTTGTATTTTCAATTTCAAATCATCATAAAAGACATGTTTTTCTTTTGAACTGGAAGAAAATTTCTGTCCAGAGCAGCAGCCCAGCAACCAAATTTTTTTGGCCTGGTAGGTTTAACCAACATTTTATTTTGATGTTCCTGTAACAAAACATTTCAAAAATTCTTTGCTGTGAAACTTCTCCCATCATCCTAAGCCAAGATATCCAAGGAGAAGTTTATTTCTGATGTTTAAAAATATTTTAAGTTCTCCAATATCCTGGGAATGCTGCTGGCCTCAGCCTGGGAGGAAGGATGCACGACCTCCTGCTGCCTGTTTTTGTGGGGTGAGGAAGATTGGTCTTGATGATCTTGGAGGTCTTTTCCAACATTAAGGATTCTGTGATCCCTCCTCAAAGCCTCTTCCCTTCCTTTGCTGACCTCTCCTCCTTCCCCAGGCTCTGTGCAGCACTCCCCAAGACTGCAGGGAAGTGGGCAAGTGGTTGGGGGGATATCCTGGAGGGATCCTGAGTGCAGGTGCTTGGGGTGATGCAGGACAGAGCATTTTCCTTGGAAACAGGAGGGCTGTTGCTGCCACAGCTATTTCAGATTTCTCCAGCCTGGGCTGGGGCCTAAGATAAGCAAAGTCCACCAGCACTGCTAGGGCAGCCCAACCAGAGGAGGAGTGGGCCAGGCACTCATGGACATGGCAATTCAGGAGGAATTCCTTCCCAGAAAGGGTGGTCAGACACAGGAAGGGGCTGCCCAGGGAGGTTTGGAGTTCCCGTCCCTGGAGGTGTCCAAGGAAGGACTGGATGTGGCACTCAGTGCTCTGGGCTGGGGACAAGGTGGGGATGGGGCACAGGTTGGACTCGGTGACCTTGGAGGGCTTTTCCAACCTCAGTGATCCTGGGATTCTGTGATTGGGCTTTACCCCCAAAACCAGGAAGCATAAGAATTGCCTTAAAAATTAGTTGTAAAAATAATTTGATCAATCCATGAGTCCATACTACCAGCTTAGACTGGCTCCTGCAGGGATCAAGATCTGACTCCTCTCTTTCAGAGATGGGCTTCTGGAATGTTTTGGTGTGAGAGGATGGAGCACATCACCCGATCACAGAATCCTGGAATCCCTGAGACCTCCAAGAGCAGCGAGTCCCAAGCTGTGCCCGATCCCCACCGTGTCCCTGGCCCAGAGCTCTGAGTGCCACATCCAGCTGTTCCTTGGACACCTCCAGGGATGGGGACTCCAAACCTCCCTGGGCAGCCCCTTCTGATGTTTAGCAACTCTTTCTGTGAAGGAATTCTTCCTGATGTCCAACCTGGACCTCCTCTGGGGCAGCTTGAAGCCGTGTCCCCTCCTCCTGTCACTGTGTCCCTTTGTCCTGTCCCCAGCCTGCAGCTGGATCCTGTCAGCTGCTCATTAACATGAACGTGCATGGGAAATGAGTTGGGTTTTTTCTTAACAACAGCAACCATTTCATCACCCAACAGCCACGCTGGTACATCCAAGAGAGATTTGGAACCAAAATGGCACCATAATTCTCATTGTTTGGGTCTGACACCCCAGACACGGCACGGCAGGACCACACATCCGGCCCTGGGAATGACATCCTGCTTCTTTTTCAGCACATACTCAGAGGAAGGACAGGTTCCACCCCCTTCCACGTGCCCACTCTGTCACAAGGAGAGGGGGTTAAACACTGATCAAAAGGAACAGCAGAGGGATGGGGTGGCCATGCAGGCAAACCCCAGTTCTGTAATTGGAATCATTCATGGCCCAGGGCAAACAGAAACAAGATAATGCAGAGCAAGGGGCGGCACAGAGGAAAAGAGGCTTTGAAAAATGCAAAGGCAACCTGCAAACATGCAGGGAAATCTGAACCTTTCACTTCAAAGCATTTAAACTCAGTGTTAAAAGGCTGTTTCTGAAAGGTTTCCATTCTGCTGCCTCTTGTGCACAATTTTTGTTTAACTCAAACTCCTTCTCAGGAACAATTTTTTTATTTCATGCTTGAGCTCTGCTGCTGGAGAAGAGGTGCTGTGTGAGTGTGTGAAGGATACCAGGAGTTGTAAAGACTCATGGAATAAAAGAATGTTTAGGTTGGCAGAGGCCTTTAAGGTCATTGAGCCCAACCATTAACTCAAGAAGGCAAGGCAGGGGAGGGGAAGGGAATTCAAACCAAGGGAGGAGTAGGCAAGGCAAGGCAAAGGAGAGGTAGGGAAGGCAAGGGAGGGGGCTGGAAAGCTGCCTTGTCTTCCCTTGCCGCGTGTGCCCCTCCTTTCCTGCCAAGTCCATCACTAAGCCATGTCTCTAAGCATCACATCCACACTGCTTTTAAATCCCTTCAGGGTTCCACTGCCCTGGACAGCCTCTGACAATGCTTGATAACCCTATTCGTGAAGAAATATTCCCTAATATGCAACCTGAGCCTCCCCTGGCCCAGCCTGAGGCCGTTCCCTCTCCTCCTGTCCCTGTTCCCTGGGAGCAGAGCCCGACCCCCCCGGCTGCCCCCTCCTGTCAGGGACTTGTGCAGAGCCACAAGGTCCCCCCTGAGCCTCCTTTGCTCCAGGCTGAGCCCCTTTCCCAGCTCCCTCAGCCTCTCCTGGGGCTCCAGACCCTTCCCAGCTCCATTCCCTTCCCTGGGCACGTTCCAGCCCCAGGACTGGAGGTGTCCCAGCAGTGCCAGCACAGGGGACAGTCACTGCCCTCGTCCAGCTGCCACACTGTGGCTGACACAATCCAGGTGCCATCGGGCCTCTTGCCCACCTGGGCCCACCTGGGCTCATGTGCCCCCACTGTCACCAGCACTCCCAGGGCCTTTTCCAGCTTTCCAGCTGCTCTGCCCCAATCCTGGAGCATTCCATGGTGGTGTTGTGACCCAGCCCTTGGCCTTGTTGAGCCTCACCCACTTGAGCTCAACCCATGATCCAGCCTGTCCAGATCCCTCTCCAGAACCTTCTCCAGCAAATCAGCTCTCCCACCCAACTCACTGTCCTCTGCAAACTGGCTGAAGGTGCCCTCAGTCCCCTCGTCCACATTGTCAATAAAGACATTAAGCAGGGCTGTCCCCAGTGCTGAGCCCTGGGGGCACCCCTGGTGACCAGCACCCAACTGGATTTAACTCCATGGAGGATCTTTAACCTCCAAGACTGTGGATTTAGCTTTGATTTCTTATGGCCAAGCCAAACCTGAAAGTCTGGACACTTCAAACTAACACTTCCTTGACCATTCCATGAAGGCTTCAAGTGAAGAAGTAGAGAAAACCAGAGTCATGGCCACAAGGACACTTCCCAAGCATTTGGGGGAACAGTGTTTTGCATCCACCAGGCTCTTCCCACGAGCTGCAGGAAGGATAATCCTGCAAAGCCCTCCTGCATCACAGCTCCCAGGGCAGCCTCTGCTCCCACACAGACCCACGGCTCTGAAATCCCATCCCAATCTCCCAGCAGAAGGGGGGCTCTGGCCATGGACAGGCACATCCCCAGCTGCTGCGTGGCCGGGGAAGGGCTGGCTCCACGTCCTTTGCTTGTCAGCATTAATCAAGCATTAAAGCAAAGGACAAGCAGATTTTGCTGATTTAATGGATAATTCCAGCTTGTTTGGTCCATCTAATTCAAACTACCAGAACTGAATCTGAAGTGACTACTGCCTGTCCCTGCTTATCTTTGTCAATAGCTTTAGACACAGGTCAATGCAGGTAGTCAGTTTTCAAGGGACTCTTAAAAATAGCAGGAGTTTCTATTTAAATATACTCTTTTTTATTTGTAAATGCTCTCCTTCCCTCATTATTGCCATTAAGTTTGGGGATTTTGTTTAGATTTTTTCCCTGAAAAATTAAATCTTTTATTATTATTATTATTATTATTATGAAAATAATTTCTTCCATCTCCCTGCTGAACCTCTACTGACATGTACATGAATTATGGCTTGCTAAGGCACTTTTCTTCCCGAAATAGTTTGTAAAGGAAGGGAATGAGCTTTGTGAATATTGGCTGGCTTGAAACAACCCTGTGAGTGATCCTGATTAACGTGGTCACGGTTTGAGGAGGAAAACATGACGGGCAAAGGATTCCAACACAATCCAAGGAATATTTTTATACCAGAAATGCTGCACACTCCTTTTTTTCCTGCACGCTCCTTTTTTCCTGCGTGCACAAACATAAAAGTCCAAGTGCAAGCTACAGGGAATTTATAGACAGAGACAAGCTGCTTAGATGATCAAATAAAAGATGTTTAAACCTCATCAATCTTTCACGAAGCAGAAGGGAAATTTGATTGTCTCTGACAAATGAATGACCTTTGGCAGTTCTGCACAAAGGTGAAGCAGATCCCAGAGTAACAGCACAGGCAGCGAGGGCAGCAGCAGTGGAGGCTCTGATTTTATAGTGGACTCTTTATATGATGAAGTCCATCCAGTAAAAAACCTCCCAACATCCCGTGGCTCTGTGTGGAGTAAATTTAGGAGCAGCTGCTCAGAGACATCACAACTTTCCCTGTGGAAACCCCAAAGCAGAAACTTCAGCTCCTAAATATCTTACTTGGGCAGGAGCAGAAGTCAAGCAAAGGGCCAGCAGGTCCTTTTGTCCCTCCTGGGAAACACTGTCCTTTACAGCCTCCCCTGGGAGCGCAGCTTTGTGGAGAGCAGAGCACGTTCTACTCTCTCAGGTGGGTCATGGATCATGACAGCAGGCTCTGGACTGCAGACCAAGTTTCTTGGGAATGATTCTGAACTTGCAAGTGAAGATTAGGAAGCAAAATGGAGACAGGTACAGCTGCTGGAGCCGGGGCTTTTGGACTTGTGAGAAATCAGCTGTGCTGCTGCTGCTGCTCCTCAGCGCTCCTGAGCTCAGGAGCTGTGTTTATCCTGAAGGACAGATCACATGGATATTCCATGGATTGGAAATATAAGCATGATTTAAGAGCTCCACAGGCTGACGAGACATCTTCTCCAGGCTGGTGAGTTAGGGCTTGTCTCTCTTCATCAGTTTGATTGATCTCAAGGTCACTTCAAAGCCCAGTCCTGTAAAGCTCTGGGCCTGGCTCCAGGCTGCTGCCTCCAGGTAACTGCAGCCTTCCCAGTAAAGGGACCAGCTCTTTCCCATTCCTGTGCCATCTCCATACCACTCTGCCATGGACTGGGGCACACCAGGGCATGGAAGCACTGGAAGCTCTCCAGCAGCTCCCACCTTGTACTGGGGAGTGGATACCAGCCTTTAGCAGACAGTCCAGGAATGCATCCAGAGCAAAGCTTCCCAAAGGTTCCTGGGACAGGATTTAATGTGCACTTAATTGGAATATCTTTCATGCAAGGAACAACTCCAATAAACAGAAAATACTGAGAGGAACACACAGGTGCCCCCCAAAATGTCGATGTTCTTATTTGCCTGTGTCTTGGTGAACTTCATTGTGTGGTACCTACAGCACAAGCTGGGCAGATACTGGAAGAATTGACCATTAGTTTTAAGGATTCACTGTGTAAGGCACTGGAAGACTTGAAAGACAGGAGACATTTTTAAATGCCAACCTTTGAAATGTTAAATAAGAAGACAGAGAGTCAGGAGCTTCCCTTTCAAACCTATAAAACTTCAGTTTTCAGAAAACACTGAAGTGGATAATCAAATAGTCTATCTGTGAGCTCACAGAGGAGTATAAAGGGATGAGTAACAGTCTGTATGGATTTGTCAAGAACAAATATGTCAAACCAATCTAATTTTCCTTTATGACAGTGCAAAAAGCCTTCTGGATAGAGAAGAAACAGACCATGTCATAGATCTTGATTTTAGTCAGGCTTTTGACACTGTCTCCTCTGATACTTCCATGAGCTAGAAAAATATCATCTAAGTGAATATATTATTGGGTAGTTGCAAAACTGGTTAGAAAATTATAGATGGAGCAATCATTGACAGATTACTGTCAAAATACGATGCTTGCAGTATGGACTGAGCTTTCAGCACTTTCATTAATGGTCCCGATGATGGAACGGAGAAAACACTTCTCAAGCTGGCTGACACCTCCACATGGGAAGGACTGCCAGGATTTGGGATGAGTAGACTCACAAATGAACTGCACAGATTCAGAGCTGAGTTGGAGATGATTTGAAACAAAAAAAGAGATGCTGCTTGGTTGGCCTAAGTCCTCCTGGAAAGGAATGGTCATCTGTAGGAACTCCAGATGGGAACAACTGGCTGCTGAGCAGATCTGAAGGGAAGTCTGTGAGATCGTGGTGTACCAGGTGCCCAGCAGGAGAAGGCAAAGCCTCACTCCACACAAACTGTGATTTGTGAGCCGTGTCAGAAACTCCTCCATGAGCTTATCTTGTAGGCTTTGGACACATATGGTTAATGCTCAGCCAGTCTTCGTGTCCCTACAAAAACATTGTGTTCTCTGAACTGATTTCTCCTCAACTTAGCAGTGGCATATTTAGCTTCGAACATATTGGGCTTGGAAGGCAAGGCAAGACCGAAATTGTGGTGTGACTGTGGAGCAAACTGTCCAACTCTCCAATTAGTTGGGGTTTTTTGTTACCCACTTGTCTTCCTCAGCACATTGCTCATGAGAGTGCGGGGGTGGGATCAACTTGGGGAACCAAGCAGGCTCCTGGTAAAGCCTCATCAGCTGAAAACTTGGCTTTGCTGGTTGATTAAACAAACAAAACCAGTGTTGGAGGACAAGGTCCAGTTTTGCTTTCTTCTCAAATAATGGCTTTCCTTCTCCCCACTCTGCAGCGGGATGTGAGTCCTTGCTGCCCGCTCCTGCCTTTCCAAAGGAAGCCACACAAAGCCTTTCCATGGGAAATGTCCAGACAAACCCTTTGCAGCTCCCCGGGCCTCTGCACACAAGCACAGAAAGTCCAGGGAGTTTCAGAGCCCTCCCCATCCCTCTCACTCCTTTTTTTTTCTGGAGAAAATCTGATTAAAGCTGTGCAGGAGAGAAGCAGATGGCAGTTTTGATGTGAGGTGAAGACAGCTTAATCTCCATCTGTGCTGACATTTTCACATGCCTCCCTGCAAACGCTGGCCCCTGATAAGCTCTAATGCAGAGCTGGGGGTCTCGGTGCCCTTTGCCGGAGGATTTTCCAGGCGGGATGTTGGGAGCTGGCAGACACCGGCCACGGGCTGTGGCCCTTGCAGGAGACACTGATCATTACCCAGCAGCTCAGTGATTGGGCTATCGACCTAATTAACATCCTGAGCACCTCGGCAGCGCCGAGCTCTGGCTTTCGGGAAGCATCTGCTGCAGCCCAGCCCTGCCCTGCCGGCTCCGCGCTCCAGAGAGGCAATTAGGGAAGCGGCAGAGCGAGGTCAGGGAAAAACGAGGCACAAAGGCAGCGCATCTTCTGAAGGGGAGCTAATTACAGAGGGAGCTAATTCCAGTATCCCGAACACCGAGTGCTCCTGTGAGTCAGAAGAATCTGGCAATTAAGGCAGTGATGCATTTTGTGCTTGGTTTGTAAGCACAGGTAATTTTGGTGTTGGAGGCTTGAGTATATCTGCCAGGGCACTTCCCCAGTGGAGTTTGCCAGCCCACCTTTGCCCAGATCCAGGCAGCTTTTGGAGTGGCTGTGGAGGGCAAGCCCAGGGAATGTGGCCCTTGCTGGGAGCACATGGGACTGGGAGCCCTGTGGCATCACTTGTTCACCTGCTGGGATGGGAGCTGCTCCATCCAACCCCCTCCATCACCTGGGACAGGTAGGCACTGCTAAAACACAGAGTTCAACACAGCTCTGTGGAAATGGTAAATCCCTCAAAGATGAAACACTGCAAGAACAGATGGCCCTGCAGCAGGGCACTGGCCAGAGCACTCGGAAATGTGTTCTCCATGGGTTTCCCTGCCAGCAGCTGAGGCACAGCCCCACGTGCTCTGTGCCAGCCTCCAACGGGGCTCACAGCACCCAGCAGAAGAGGTGAGGTGCTCAGCTGGGGAAGGCAGGAGCATCTCAAATCCAAATCCTTGTTGGAGAGTGTGAGGAAGACACTAAAAAGGCTTAGCAGTAGGACTGGGGATTCAGTGCTCCGACACAAGCAACTGGAAAACACTTCTCATTAAACACAGAGCAATGGGAAAGGTGGGGTTTAATTGAAGTCAGCTTCTGACGTGAAGGAAGAAAGGAAAGCAGGATAATGTTATGGCCCAGCTGCAGTCTCAAGGCTCCCATTAACATCAACAGTACAGCACATTTTTTGCAAAGAAGGAATCAAAGCCCTGAGTGTGGGGGACACAAGAAGAAGGGGAGGAGAGAGTGGCCCAGTGGAGAGCCCAAAGATGATGTGTCAGCATGAGTCAGGAAGGCTGCTCCTGCTGACTGCCACCCTGGGATCCATCCCACGGCTGCAAGAATGGAAGAGAAATCAGAGCTACAGATTCCTCCTGAAGACCTGAACTGCCCGAGGGGATTAGACCGGGGTTTGGCTGCACATTCAGGACAGATTTGTGAGCAGGCTCCAGGCCAGGTTCCTGGGGTCCCAGCAGGACACAGGGCAAGCTCCTGGGGCACGGCCAGGCGCCAGCTCAGCGCTGCAGCCACAGCTTTGGGGTTACACAAAGCTTTGGGTTCTAAGCAACACCAGGACTTCTCAGCTTCTCTGCCCTTGGTAGGCACCCAGCGTGCTCAGCTCGTGTCAGGAGGTGGCTGAGCACAGGGAGGGGATGTTCACTGCAGCCCCAGCTTTGCTGTGTGCCCTCCACACCCATCCACAAGCTCTCACCTCCCCATCCCTGTGGGAATGTCTCAGGGATGCAGTCAGGCAGCAGCACCATCCAGCGCACGTTGTGGCCCCTGGTACAGGACACTCCGTCGATGACAACACACGAGCGCAGGGCCCAGGGAGCTGCACAGCAAACCCAGGCCAGGGAGCCACTTGAGGCAGCACCTCCTGAGAGCAAACACCTCATCTGAGGTGTCTGGAGGTGTGTAAAATAACATAATCTGCACAGACAGGTTTAGGACGCCTCCTATGGTTGGCTGACACCCTGATGAGCTACTGCCCAGGGACCTTTCTTGGGCAAGCACAGCGATTTATGGAGCAATTGTGCTGCTCAGTATTTTCCAGGGAGGGGGTTGTGGCTTTAAGGCAGTGCAGGAATTACTGGTTTCTCAACTTCACAGAGCATCCTTGAAATGCTACTTGTGCCATCTTGTGTTTTCCCTGCTCTAAATCAGTTTAAGTGTTTTGTTCTCTCTGCCACCTATTTTTATGGTCTCTCCCCTGCTTGAACATACACACAGCCCCATATACACTGCATTTCTAGGCAGGCAAACAATCTTTCATGCTTTAGGAAGGCCAGCTCAGTCTAACACAGACATTCGGGCTTCTGATTCTCTGTGACTTGTTTAATATCAACCAGGCAAAGATGAAGTTTTGATGACCCCACCTTGCATGTTCATCTGGTTATAACACTCAATAGCAGACAAAGATGAGGTTTTTGTGCAGGTATCTCAGCCTCAGAGGTGTCACTGCCCTGAGAAAAGGTGTCTGCCTGGGAGGTTTGAAGGTAATTGAGAGCTTACAGTGAGGTCCTGCCTCTAAAAATGTGAGCATTGCACTGTTCTGCTGGAAACCTCCATTCTGGGAACAAATCATTGCTCAGGAAACCTGGGACTGTCTCCTTTGCTTAAAATCCTTAGTCAGGATGAATTTAGAAAGCCCAAGCTAGAGGGAAATTGGCTGGGAATAAAGCAATAATGCCTTCATGGCTCTGGTTCAAAGTTTATCCATAGGTAACTTTTTCCAGCAAATCCTTCTAGATTTAATCAAGTTGATCAAAGTATCAGTGAGCACCTCCTGTCCTCCTTTAACCACATTACTTGGCATTGTCAAGGAGCCAGGATGACCCTGCCCATCCCACAGGGCAGAGAGCTTCCCAGGAAGTGCCTCTGCTCTGCGCAGCCTGGCTGGTGCCCAGCGTCACCTCAAATCCTCCTGGCTCCCTGCTCGGTGAGTGACACTTCAGAATCCGGAGAACAATGGGTGGCAGCTGAAAATAGCCATGCTCTGCAGGACTCCTCAGGTGCCAGCCCACTTGTGATCGTGGGATTTGGGAAGCTTGGACAGACAGCTGATGCCTGAGCTGATCACAAGGAGTCAAACCTGCAGAGTTGTTCCTCAGCATTTGCTCAGCTTTCTCTCTGTTTTCATTTGTGTTGACATAATCACAGGGTCACAGCATGCACTGGGTTGGAAGGGACCTTAAATCTCACCTCATTCCACCCCCTGCCATGGGCAGGGACACCTTCCACCAGAGCAGATTTCTCCAACTCCATCCAACCTGGCCTTGGATGAACAAAGCTCCTGAGAAAATGGGAGAGATACTACAAATGCTGACATTTAACTGAAACATTTTACTGAAATGTGGTTTGTGTAAGCAGACAATCCAGCCTGTGAGTCTGAGGAGCTTTGCAATAGGACTACTAATGACAGCAGGTTATTTCTTGCATTTTTATGCACTTTTACGCAGTTCAAGCTGAAAATTGGGCCAGTGCTGAGCAAGAGGAGCAGCCCTTTCCTGTTGCACAGTCTCCTGGTCTCACAAGGGGCTGTGACAGCAGCTTGCTCTGAGTATGGACCTTTCTCATTTCAGCGTGGCACATTCCCTGTTATCCTGCTTGAAATAAATAAGGTAAGATCAAAACCAGAAAATGAAGATGCAGCAATCAGATAGGGCTGTTTACACCTCAGGCTCAGTGGCCTGAATTCAGCATAGGTTTGTAGCAAGTTGCCAACTTCCTCACTGCTCCTCTGATTCCTGATTATTATTTTTTTCCATAATGCTCTGGCACCCCTCGCTCGCAGGCATCACTTTCAACTCCAGCTACTGCCTCATAAATGAGACTCCAGACTGGAAAGAAAAGCTTGAAGACAATGACCTGAGGCACCTCAAAGCTGAAGAAAGCAAGGAGAGGAAGCAGAGATGGGATTGCTGGGGCTGTGCTTTTAACTCTCATCATTTCCCACCCCATGTCGTTGTCTGGGGCACCCAGTGCTCCCTGACCAACAGGCAGGGACGTCCTGGCACAGGAGCCTCCACTGCAGCCAGGACTGGTCCCTCCTTGGGTGATGCAGCTGGGCTAAGGATCACACAATAACTGAGGTTGGAAAAGACCTCCAAGGTCATCAAGCCCAACTTTCAACCAAACAGCAGCATTCCCACTGAACCGGATTGCAAAGTGCTACATCCACACATCTTTTGGATCCCTCCAGGGATGAGGACTCCACCACTGCCCTGGGCAGCTGTTCCAATGCTTAACTACTCTTTCAGTGATGAAATTTTCCCTGATGTCCAACCTGAGCCTCCCCTGGCCCAGGCTGAGGCCGTTCCCTCTCCTCCTGTCCCTGTTCCCTTCGAGCAGAGCCCGACCCCCCCGGCTGCCCCCTCCTGTCAGGGACTTGTGCAGAGCCACAAGGTCCCCCCTGAGCCTCCTTTGCTCCAGCCTGAGCCCCTTTCCAGCTCCCTCAGCCGCTCCTGGGGCTCCAGCCCCTTCCCAGCTCCGTTCCCACCCATGGACAGAAGTGCTCCAGGGAGAGCTTTGTATCTTCCACCACCCCTGCCTCCCTTGGTAAACCTGCCCTGCTTCTTTTCCCACCTGAAAAACTGCACCAGACCAACTCAATGCCAGCGTTCCCTTCAAAGAGAAGTAAAAGCTGGGAAAACCCATTCCAAAGTAGCTGTTTGCAGCCTCTTTGGCAGGTTCTCTGAAGGCCGCCTGCAGAAGGTTAGTGAGTCCCGGCACGTGCGAGCCCCTGCTCCGGGGGATGCTGCCTCATGCCGGGAAAATGAGAAGTGCCTGGGGTCATCTGGAAAGGCAAACCTGGCCGTGTGATCCTGCACCTGGATGCCAGCAGGGATTGCTCTTCGGGCAGTGCTGAGCAGGGCAGAGAGGAGGGAGCAGCCTGGGAACTCGCTATCTGATGTTTCTCATGCCTCAAAACTCTTTTTGTTCCATAAATTAGGCTTTTGTTGAGGAAACTGAAGGAGATGTTTTATAGTTCTGAAGCCTCTGTCAGTCAGAGTGATTGCCAGAGAGCCAGCACGTCTTTGAGAGGGGTCTGCAGTGATGAACTATGGGGCTGGGAGAGAGGACAGTGGAAGGGACAGTGGATGTGTCACTGTCACCTCCTCATGGGCCCCTGCACTTGAAGGTGCTGGCATTGAGTCCTGGGTGATGGGGAGCCTTGGGGGCCAGGGCAAGCTCAGGGGTCTGCCACAAGCTGTGTGCCCTGATGCCTGAGGATTTTAGCTTTTATATCTCTCATATATTTGTGATCCTGCAGTTCTTTAGTGTGTAACTCTAAACTCCATATGCAGTGTTAGCTGCTGTTCTCCCATCTGGGTCAGACAAAACAATTCCTCTCCAGGCCTGGGAATCAAGGACACCTGACTGCCTCAGGCCCCGAGAAATGGGAACAGCAGAGAGTTGGGGGGGAGCAAACTTGGGGTGAACGACTTCATCACCTGAAGCTGTAATTGGAGGATTAACCCCCGATATGCAAACGGACCAAAGCTAGAAAAGTATGAAAACCAGTGACCCCATGGTCCATTCTGGGTGCAGCCCCTGGGGGGGCTTTGTCTGCCCTGAATGTACCTGAAGGCCCTTCAATAAATGTAACCTCTTTTATTCTCTTAATTTTGTCTGGCCTCTCTTTTTAGGTAGCCCCAGAAGGCATCAGCCCAAGCCCTTCTGTAGCTGCTCTGGGATCAGGGGAAGCTGGAGCAGGTTTGGGGTACAGGGGGATCCCAGGAGACTCCAGGTAATGAGTCTTTCCCTGGGTCTGTGCCCTGGTGGGGAGGGGGTCAGGATGCCATGGATCATGCCAAGGATGATGCCAGGGATGGCTACAGGAAGGCAGGTGTGCCCCCATGCCTCTAATCATGCAGCTTCAGTAAACATAATTTATTTTACATTTTCAAGGATATTGCAATGGAAATACCTGGGGAAGGTCCTGCTTGCTGCATCCCCAGGTGGTGCTGCTCCTGGAGAACACAGCAGGCCTGGTTCACAGCGGGAAGTGAGAGAAAGGCAGCCTAGGCATGGACTGGAATTAGGCTGGGCCAGTTTCGTTCTGCAGCCCAGGACACACAGAGCAGAGCACTGTCCCACCACAGCCACGGCTGCATGAGGGATGCTCTCATCCATCGCTGGCTCTTGCCAAGCCTGATGAGCTGACAGAGAGGCCAGCTGGGCTGCTTTGGGAGCGCTCTGCCTGGCTCCTCGCTGTCAGAAGCTGTTTCCCTGTGTGCCCTGCACAGCCCCCAGCACTTTGGCGGCCGAGGCCAGACAAGTGCTGCAGGCTGGGAGCTCCAGGAGCAGCAGCAGCAGCAGCACAGGGACAGGGGTGTCACTTCACAGCAAGCAGGGGAGGAGGGGAGAGCACAAAGCCCCCTCCAGGTGCTGGCACAGCTGCAGGTCTAAAGGTAGGTTGGCTCCTGGCCCTCTCCCCTCAGATAACATCAGGCTGCAGCTCCATCCAGGTCTGTCTGGTGCAAAGATCCTATGGCAGTGGGTACATAAATAAATTGCTGGCCTCTCTCCACACTTTCTCAGCCCCTCTGCCCAGCACACAGAGGAAGGCAGCCCTGCCTGCCCTGTCTGACCACAGGAAACCACGATCCCAGTGCTGCTGTGGGAATTGCACAGGGAGGGATCCCACTTACCAGGACTGCAGCTCACAGAATCCCAGAATGGTTTGGGTTGGAAGGGAATTTAGAGCTCGTCTTGTTCCAATCCCCTGCCATGGGCAGGGACACCTTCCACCAGCCCAGGTTGCTCAAAACCTCATCCAGCAAAGATGTTTCTCTTCAATGGTGCTGGTTTGTGCCTTCCAACAGGCAAATTTTTATTGGCTGATTTTGGTTCTGAACCTGGAGCACACAGGAGACTGCAATAAATGCATCACAGGAAATGGGATCCCCTGGAGGCAAAGGCAGGAACCTAAAGCACACTGAGGATGGAGCAGGGACATTTTAGCCAGGGCCAGATCCAGAACACTCTTTGCAAGCACAGGGCAGTGGTTCCACTCTCTGGCCCTTTGGGTTGTATTTCTCCCCCCCCCAGCCACATACCCTGGCCAGGGCAGCTCTTCCATCTCTGTGTACGTGAAGATGAGACACAAGGGCACCTCTGGATGGCCATGGAATGAGGCTCCATCCTGCCTGGCCGCAGTCTCAGAGCTCAGTGGTCACTATGGGAACAAGGACACACCCAGGGCAGGCTGCTCCTCAGCACATCCCCTCCCAGTCTCCAGTGATTTTCTCCTCAGGCACCTCCTCACCCCCAAGGATGGGTTTCATTTCCATAAATTCAGCCCACAGTTTGGACAGTGATGCTTTTACACCTGTTTCAGCGTGCCCCAAATGCTTTTAGTGTGGTGTGGTGCCAGTGTGAGGAATGAAAACTCATTTCCAGCTGAGCCCCCAGGGCTGATCCGTGGCCTTGGCTCCCACTGGGATATTGCCCAAGAAGGAGATTCAAGCAAGCACTGGAGGAAATAAAGATTTCTTCTTCATTACCTTTATTGAAATACATTTATGCTAAAGCTGCACTGTGTGAACCTGCTTTGAACGTTGCAAGGGAGAGACAAATCTGGGCATTAAGCACCCCCCTGCAAAGGATAATTGAAATCAATGGAGTTGTTGTCTTTCTCTGACACTGGTGCAGAGGCAAAGGGATGCTGCTGAGATCCTGCTAATAAGTTGGAGCATTCTGGCAGCAGGTATGGCTCTCAGATATTCCCTCTGCCCCAGGGACTTTCAGTCAAGGCATCAGGAGCTGGAGCATCAAGACAAGGCCAGTAGAGATTTTTTATTTAATTTAAAAAAAAAAAAAAAAAAAAAAAAAAAAAATTAAGATTTAAAGAATCTCTCCCAAGTTCAGAAGTCTCAATATGTTCTTAATACACTCTGCAGAAATCCACCCTCTCACTGCAGTCACAAGGGAGTGAAATATCACTCAGCTGCTCCTCTGTATCCTTTTATTTTTTATGTGCTTTCACTCCTTTTCCTCCAACTTCCTGTGATTTCCAGGCCTTGTTGAACACTGACAATGCCTCCCTATTATTCCAGCATCTCTAGCCTGCTGTCAGTCAGACTTCAAATCCAGTGCCTACAGCTCCCTGCTTCTGTGCTCCCTCTGTGCACACAAAGCTGAAAAGTAGCAAGGTGTTTTTTCAAGACTCATCTTCCTTTTGCTGATCCTCTCCCCGAGAAAATCCCTCCCTCTCCCGAAATCTCTGCAGTGGATCTTTCCCTGCCAGCTCTCCCAGTGCAGGAGGGGGAGCAGATCGTGTTCCTGACTCCAGGCTGCCCCAAATGAGATGTTCTTTATTCCTTCAGGGTGAGGCAGGCAGAGAAGGGTATTCCAGGAAGGGGTTTGAGAAGAAAATGTTTTCAGCATTTCCTGGGAAGGAAAGAAAGGAGATGAGGAGGTCCAGGCCTGCCAAGGTAGAGTTGCCCTGCTGGGGCAAGTCCCCTTCTGGGCTACTTACACAATAAAAACCTCATTGTTGGTCTCCAGAAATGATCCCAAATCAGATGAACCAACAGGAAGGACTCCTCAGTCCACAAGGAGCTTTGAGAGTTACTCTTCAAGGCCTTTGGGATGGAAAGGTGCATTCCAGCTATTGCCAAAATTTTTCCTCTGGTTGTTTCAGTGCTTCTCTATTAATTATAAATTAAATGGTTAATTATAAATTAAATGGTTTCAGGAATTGCATGCCTGGGCTTTGCAAAGGGGCTGTGGGTTGCTTGTAAGCACTGCGATGAGTGTGAGGATAATGTTTTTCTTGATATAATAAGATTAATTTTAATTAAGGAATGACAGTGTAATGGGTTCAACATGGTGCATGTTAAATAGATGGAAAACTTAGAATCATGGAATCACCAACTGGTTTGGGTTGGAAGGGATATTAAAGCTCATCTCATCCCACCCCTGCCATGGGCAGGGACACCTTCCACTACCCCAGTCTGCTCCAAGCCCTGCCCAACCTGGCCTTGGACACTTCCAGGGATCCAGGGGCAGCCACAGCTGCTCTGGGCACCCTGTGCCAGGGCCTCAGCACCCTCCCAGGGAAAAATTCCTTCCCAATATCCAACCTAAACCTCCTCTCTTTCAATTTAAAGCCATTTTCCCTTGTCCCGTCACTCCAGGTCCTTTTAAAGCTTCCCAGGGATGAATCTGAGCTGTGAATCCCTGCCCATGCTCAGAAGGATGCTGGAACGAGGTCCTGCAAGGATGGGCACGTGGGCTCTGTGCTGTTCAATATTTGTACTGATGACCCAGGAGAAAATATAAAACAGGCACTGATCTCTGCTCTCTGTGACAGGGACAGCACCCAGGGAATGGCTGGAGCTGTGCCAGGGGAGGGTCAGGCTGGGTATCAGGGAAAGAAAGGTTCTTCCCCCAGAGGGTGCTGGGCACTGCCCAGGCTCCCCAGGGAATGGGCACGGCCCCGAGGCTGCCAGAGCTCCAGGAGCGTTTGGACAGCGCTGCCAGGGATGCCCAGGGTGGGGTTGTTGGGGTGTCTGTGCAGGGCCAGGGGTGGGACTGGATGATCCCTGTGAGTCCCTCCCAGCTCAGGATATTCCCTGATTCTCTGAAAGCTTCAGGTAGCAAAAAGTTGCTGGAGAGGTCTTATTGCTGTTGGTGTATGTGGGAAACCGTGTGCACTGAAATGGGGATGGATGTGGAGCCATTCCCACTGGAGAAAGGCTGCAGGGGAGGCACGGCTGGGCTGGGGAGAGGCGAGACAGGGAAGGCGTGAGGGGAATCAGCCCTTGGAGTGCAGGTCCACAGCAGTGCCCCAGGCACAGGTGTTCAATAACAGCCACAACCGAAGGAGGATTCCCCTAAATCGGAGGAGACATTTAGGAAGGCACCAGAGGAGAGATTCGATAATGAGATAAAGTCAGGCTGGTGAATAATTCCCAAAGTTCAGTCAGATGAACTTAGCCAAGAGGAGGTTAAGGACGAGTGGTTCCAAAATAAGGCAGAGAGATTTAACACCAGAGGTCCAGTAGGATCTAAAGCTAAAAGCACAGGATAAACTCATCCAGGCTATAAATAAACTATATGGGCCCTTTTAACGAAGAAAATCCTCATTAAAATGATGAATGAAGTCTTCTGCACCACATGCAATGAACAATAATAGCTGGATGTGCTAATTGTGGGTGCAGCCCACTTCAAACAGGAGCACAGGGATGTCTGGGGTGTGGAGGGAAGACGAGGTGACCCCGATGTCCCTTTGGGACATTAAACTTCCCCAGGATAAGGCTGTGATGCACCAAGTTTACATTCTGATTCATCTCATCTCATCTCATCTCATCTCATCTCATCTCTGCACAGGCTCAGCTAGCAGGGACCCAGCTCTCCCTCACGTGGCCACCTGACGTGGTCAAAATCACACAGAATCTAATAAAGTAAAAATAATTCTAACAAACAAAATGAAAAAGAATTCATTCTGTGGCTGGCCCATGTCCAGTTCTGCAGTGAACACTCAAAGGCAACATTTTGTGAAGATCCAGAGGGGCCAAATATGTTTGTGAGAGCCACTGGAAGTCATGGCAGGAATGAAAGCCTGTGGTGAAGCCCTTGACAAGGGAGATGTGCAGGAGAGCAGGTCCCTCTTCACTGGGAGCACAGGCAGTGCTGGCTTTCATTCAAGCTGCAGATGGGCATTAGGAAAGAAGGATGAAATCCCAGATTTTTATCAGGAGCTTCTTTCCTCTGAGCCTTTGGGGGACAGCATCCATGTCTAATGCCCCTGGGATCACCAGAACCTGCCCAGCTCCTTCTCAGCTCCACCTCCTTTCCTCCAGAGTGGAAGCAAGTAGTCAGGTGTCAAAAAAATATAAAAACATAAAATAAATTCTTTCTCGTTGCACATTATTTCAGTGCCTTTTAGCTCTGCAGTGACAGGGGACCTGCTGGACCCTGCTGTTTGTGTTTCAGCCTGGGGACAGCTGTGGATCAGAAGCTGCTGGGTTGTTTTACACAGCCTTTCCCAGCCTGGCTCCACCAGGACCAGGCTTTGCTCTCTCCCTCTCCCAGCTGCAAACACAGCACTTCCCAAAGGCACAGCCTGGTGTGGCCATCAGCCTGCACAAGGGCTTGTGTGCAGCAGAGGTGCAGATTCACACAGTCCTTACTCCAAGTTAGGAATTAATCTGGGGGATATTTGACCCAGGGATGGATCTCAGGAATTGGGATCACTGATAAAGTGGCCCTGTAAAAGCCAGTGACAATCCCTCATGTCCCACCAGTGCCAATTACATCCTCCTCAGGGTCACACAGATACAGATATTTTCTCTCAGTGGCTCTTTTTTATTTCTCACCTTTCTCTGTGAGCTGCCGTTTAATTTGATGAGTTTTGGGTGTGATCAGATGGCTGAAGTTCGGAGGCTTTGCTTACACCCCACGGGGCATCTTTGCAAAAACACCTCACAGCAACCTCAGGTGTGCAGTCCAGTGCTGCAGAAGGACCTTTCCTTGTGGTGCCTAATTAAACTCCTCCTCACAGCTATGAACAAGCCCTGGCAGTGATGAGGAGCAGGGAGGCCGGGGGTGCCTCTGGCAGCTCCTCCTTTGCCCAGTGCCACGTGTGAGGCAGGGGTTTGAGCAGGCAGATCCCTTTCTGCTCCCCTGGTTGGTTTGAGCCTCTCCCAGCTCTCCCTGAGCATCATTAGGCAGCCACAGCAACCCGTGCCTGCTGTCTGCCGTGTGTGTCACACCTGAACCAAACCTCCTTTATCCCCTGCAGTGACTGGAACACAAACCAAGGTTTGCTGGAGCGAGGAGCGAGGTTCACAAGCCTGTCACCAGCCCAGCTCTGCTGAGAGATCACTCACACACACAGGGATGGACGCTGCAGCTGGGCAACCCGAGCTTTCCAGCTGCTGTTTGCTGGCCTGGTCCTGGTGATGCCTTCAGAACCTGGAAATGAGACAGCACACACTTTCGAGATAATATTAGTGTGGGAGGTAATATAAAAGCTGGTCTTTATTGGAGGCCTCCAGGGGCAGTTATGGAAAAATGTCCACAAAAGCCCACACTCACCATGGGGGTGCACACAGTTTTATAAGTTTGGCAAATTAGCCTAATTGACACAAAGGCACCAATTAGGAGCACAAGTGGTGATGCAATTCCCCCCCAGTCCAAGCCCTTTCTAAATCCTCCCCTCAGACAGAACTTGGCAATGAGAATGTGTCTGAAGAGCTGGTTTTCAGCCTTAGTTCCCTGGGAGAACCAAGATAGGACGGGGCTTTGGAATGTGTTTTGTCTTTCTGCCTAACAGGGCAGGGAAAAGTACTGGGAAAACGAGCTAGGAATGCAATATAGACTACAGAGCTCCAAATATGTGTGTAAAGAACACAGAGAATGTATAAAAGAAAAAAAGGCAAAAATCAATAGGCATCACTGGGAACAAGGTGTGGAGGGCTGGGCCCTGCCCCTGCCCCCCCCCCCCCCATTTCATTGCTGAGGGGCCCTGAGGTGTCTGGAGCAGAGCCCCAGATGTGTGGGGAGTGCAGCTGATCCCGCAGCTCGGCACACCCAGGAGCTGCAGGGGCGATCCCAGCATCCTCATGCAGCCAAAATGAGCTGGGTGAGCTGAGCTGGTGCCCGTGCCTGCAAGGTGCTGGTGTGGCTGCAAGCAGCAGAGGCTCTGGAGGTGGGTCCCTCTGCCCTTCTGGAAAGGGGGTGCCCACCCAGCAGGCCGGCAGGGCTGTGTTCCCCTTGGGAGGAGAAGGGCTTTGCATCTTTCTACAGCTGTCTGACACCTCCCTGGCTGCAGCCAGGTGGGGGTCAGGCTCTGCTCCCAGGGAACAAGGGACAGGACAAGAGGAAACGGCCCCAAGTGGTGCCAGTAGAGGTTTAGATTGGATGCTGTGGAAAATTCCTTCAGAGGAAGGGTGGTCAGGGCAGTGGTGGAGTCACCATCCTTAAAGGCCTTCAAAAATGTGTGGATGTGGCACTTGGGGACACGGTTAGTGGGGGGCTTGGCAGAGCTGACTGAATGGTTAGACTCGATCTTAGAAGTCTTTTCCAACCTGAATGACGCTAGAATTCGAGGCTTCTGTGATCTTTTCAAAATCTCTTGGCACTTTGCTCTCAAGGACTTTTTTCTTCCAGGAGCTACATATAATGTTGAAAAAGCCAAGAGTATGAGACACGCTCTGACATCAAACTCAAAGTGCAAAACCCTTCTGACTCTGCAAGCTGTTCATGGGGGGAAGTCTCCCTCCTGCCATGCCCCAGGGCATGAACAAGTGCTTGGGCCAATCCTGAGATCCCAAAGCTCAGTGGAGAGGCTGTAGGGTCACTGCTGTTGGCACAGCTCAAGCTGTTGGGTGCTCAAGAGGAAAAGCAGAGAGGTGAGGTAGAGAAAGGAGGTGTGTGCTTTTAAAAGCTGAGGGAATTGAGATTGTTCAGCCTGGAGAAGAGAAGGCTCTGGGGTCACCTTCTTGTGGCCTTTCAGTACCTGAAGGGGACCTAGAAGAAATCTGGAGAGGAACTGTTTACAAGGGCCTGGAGTGCCAGGATGAGGGGGAATGGCTTCAAACTGCCAGAGGGCAGGGTTTGATGGGATATTGGGGAGAAATTCTTCCCTGTGAGCTGTGGCTGCCCCTGGATCCCTGGAAGTGTCCATGGCCAGGTTGGACAGGGCTTGGAGCACCCTGGGATAGGGGAAGGTGTCCCTGCCCATGGCAGGGGTGAAAGGACGTGGTCCTTTCCGGCCCAAACCATTCCATGATTCTATGGTTTTAGGGTGTGCTTCCATGCTAGAAATCCTTGGGCTGTCACCATCTGAGCTGGCTCCTTGGGAGGTTCATTTAAATCCAGCATTACTGAATGAACTGCCTGGGATCACAGCTGTGGCTGTGCAGCAGGACCCTGGAGCTTCCTGCCTTCCCCCCCAGCAAGGAACTTCGCCCCCAACTCTGAAAGTTCAGAAAACACAGAATCGTGGAATAGTTTGGGTTGGAAAAGGTCTTAAAGCCCATCCCACCCCCCTGCCATGGGCAGGGACACCTTCCACTGTGCCAGGCTGCTCCAAGCCCCGTCCAGCCTGGCCTAGGACACTTCCATCACCAAACTCATCCTCTGGACACTGCTGAGTTCAGATGAGCCCAGAGAAAGGCACAGCCTCTCCCTGCTGCTGTGTGTCCTTTGGGTGCAATGTGGGAATTGGTTCTCTGGGATGTGCTGGTTGGACCCTGCAATTCACAGGGCTCTGGAAAACACAGAGCTCTCTAGATTCTAATTGCTGATATTCCTCACCCCTGTTCAGCCCTGTAGGACTGGGTTTCTTCATGCTGGAAGTGGGCTGGGTACAGATTTATGGGTGCTCCATACTCCTGGCCCACCCAAAGGCCCCTGGCTCTGCTGCTTGTTGTAGGGCAGGACAGTCAGTCCCTGAATAATTCGTGCCTGCTGCTAGGGCACTAATTTCATATTCACCTGCTAATCTGCCTGGCCACATATATTAAGGGCTTTAAATGTGATACATGCTATTAATCCTGGTACTGAATTATGAATTTGCCCTGAGAGGTTAAAGTGCTGCTCTCACTGGTCTGTCCATGGAGCTGCTCTGTCACTCCTGCTGTGTCCTGGAGCCTGCTGGAATAACCAAGGGAAAAGGTTAATTGGGAGCTGCTCTGAGCATCACTCTGGTTAGAGACCTCGGTGTTGGGGTATTTACTCAGCTGAAGCTCTCAAAACCTCTGCCCCAAAATCTTGTATTAGAATCTGCTCTTATTTGAGATGACTGTGCTTACAGCTCAGGGCATACTGCAACAACACCACCACAGGGGGTTTCCAGAGCCTCTGCCACCATGGAAAGCGGGAGTAATGGTGCCTAAAAACACAGAAAAAATGGAGGTTTCTGGATCTCTGCAGTGACTGTTGTTTGCACTGACTTCTGGGCAAAGCCCCATGGTGCTGCTGACCTGGCTGGGATCACAGGACCACAGAATGGTTTGGGCTGGAAGGGGCTTTAAAGATCAGCTAATTCCAACACCCCTATCCCATTATCCCCATTCCGTGCTGGGCTTTGCCTGTCACCAGCTGGCACTGCCAGAGGGCTGCAGAGAGGCTGAGACAGCCCCAAAACCAGTGTGTCCCCTCCTGCCCAGGCCCAGGCAGGAAGAAGCCAGTGACATATCCATCCTACAGAGCCGTGTGAATGCTCTCAGCCTTTATGAACTCCTGCCTGGCTTCTCACTCTGCTCCCTCTGTGATATTTCCCATTCCGCTGCTGTCAGCAGCGTGTTTGGCAGCCTGCTGCATTAATACCTCTGCTTTTGCCTCCTTGCCCCTTATTAGCTCGGGGAGAGAAGGGAGATTTGGTGGTTTCATGTCACATTAGAGACTCAGGAAGCTTCTCCACATCTCAGCAGCCCGGGGGAGATGAGGGTTTGCTGCCTGACCGGGGTCTAAGGGATGTACATGGCTGCGCAGAGGTGACCTGCCAAGCCCTTTGCTGCCTGCACTGATGCCAGGGGCTTTTTTTTTCTGTTGCTGAATATAAACAACAAGAAAAGAGTAGCCCAGGGAGATGAGATGTGGGGAACTGGAGAGGTTTGCTCTGCAGCGAGCAGCAGCACCAAGTATTTAGAGGCTCACACTGTCAGTAATCAATGCTCCTATTAGATGCTCCTCTTTTTCTGCGGATCTCAAGCTACTTAATTGTTGATATCTAGCCACTGAATCAGTTCACAATTCATTTATTCCATTATCTGTTGCTAGAGAGCTGATGTGGAAACTAAAAATCCACAGTCAATTCCCACTGCTCCTCTGCCTCTCTGTGTGGAAGTGGAGTTAAGGATACCCAAGATTTTTCGACCCTTTGAAGGTATTTCAGGAAACCTGCAGCAAAAGTGCTCCATTGCCATGTTTGTGTGCTCAGACCAGCATGTTTTATAGCCTCAGACTGGAACAGCAGTGCTGCTCCTGCTGAAGGTTCAGGTGCTCTTGGTGGGGGGATGCCTTAATTGCTTCTTAATCATTAGAAATCATTACGGTTCTGAAACAGGAGGAGTTTCCACTCCAGGATCTGAGGAAGCCCTTCAGCCTTTTTTCCAGCCTTCTCTCTAACCTGGGAACTGCACCCCTTATTTTACACGCCACCAACCTGAGGCTGTATTGGTTTGTACCAGTGAAAAACAGAGCAAAATTCCTAAAATCTTCAGGGGTTTGGTAATCTGGCCAAGCAAAAGCCACTCCTCAGCTGCCTGTGAGAAGCAGTAGTTCCTATTTGTGGGCTGGCTGTATCCCACTGGCCTTCTGCCTGACAGCACCACGAGAGCTGGTGTGTACAGTGCAGTTGTGTCTGATTCTGCAGCTGATGGAGAATCTCATGGAAAGCAAGGTTTGTATTCCAGCCCAGCCCTCGCTGTGCAGTGGGATGCAGTGACAGCCATAAAGTGCCCAGATAGAGCTGCTCCATGATTAACAACCCCAGGAGCAGCTTAATAGATAAAGCCATTCCCTTCACCTGGAATCTGCTCTGGGACTTGCTGCTGGAGAGCTTGGAGGAGCTGAGCCAGGGGGTAATTGCTAATTAGTATGGGTTATCATTAATTAGTGAGCCAGGGACTGGAGGTGAGTGGTGAAGGCTCTGTGCTTCCCCCAGCTTCTTTCTGGGGTTTCATCCTGCCAGGGAGCCTGGGAGAGGTGGTGTCACTCATCCTTCCTCATCCTAAAGGGCTCAGACATGTCAGAGTGTGGGCGGTTCTCTGGTGGGATTGACCCTGGTGATAAAAGATAAAGTGTTCTTTCATAGCACGGTGCAGGTAAAATACATCTCTCCTCTGAAATGCCTCTGAGCCCATGTTTTCACATTCATCTTTAGCTCCCCTCCAAGAAACAAGAGCAGAGCCCATCAAGGGGCGATCTCAGTGCATCCTGCCCTGTTGTTGAGCCATTCTCGGGTCGGTTCACGCCGCTGCTGAACTGATCAAAGTTACGCTGCCTCTGCAAAGGGGACAATCAAAACAGCCCAGTAACATCCTGAAGCTCTTCCTGAGGATCTGCTCAGGGAATAGGGATCCATGGAACCTCTCTATCGCTATCCCGGGCTCTGCCGCTGCTGCGATCTCTCCAAAGCGTCTCCAGAGCGAAGCCGCTCGGCGGGATCAGCCGCGCACCCCCACACGCGGGCGCGCACAAACGCGGGCAGCTTCAGCACATGGGCAAAGAGGCAAAGAGGCAGGAAGGAGCTGGGCACAGATTGCCACAGGAGCAGCTCGTTGCTTCCACACCGTGAAGGATTCCAGGGGCAGAAACCGGGAACAACGGAGAGCCCAGGTTTAAGTGCGGGGGCGGGCGAGCGCCGGGAGCCAGCGCTGTGAGGGCCCGGGGGCGGCGCGGGCGGGACCGGGAATGGGGACCCGTGGGGAGCTCTGGGGGAGCGGCGAGGGCAGAGGCCAAGGGGGGAACCTGGAGCGGAGAACTTCCCAGGACATGAAACGGGTAAGGTAGCGAGGGGTGGAGCGGCCAACAGCCAGCCCGGAACGCAGAGCTGGGGTAGATTACCAGGACAGAACAAAGCGTTCTGGGAGAGGCTTCTCTTCTCACCCTGACCCGACAGAAGCCTCTGGTACGAGGGACTGTCCTACCGAGCACCCGCTCTGTCCCTTGTCCCACAGGCTAGCTGCCTGCCACACCTCTCTTGTTCTGTGGTTCGCTGCTCAAACCCCTTTGCAGAGGTAGGAGCATCACCCAGTTCCAGCTGGACACAGGAGGGCTGAGTGTCAGTGCAGCTGCAGGTCCCAGCATAGTAAAGAAGTCAAGAGAAAGTAGCAAATGCATCTCCCCAGGGTAAAATGCATCCCCTCTGCCAGTGAGGGGCAACATCCCATTGCTGACACCTTCCTGCCAGCCCCAAAAATCCCTGTTAGTGCTTCTGGGCTCTACAAAGGGCACAGAGCCTCACTGCCAGGGCAACACACAACCCCAGCAGGGGATGGAGACCTTCTGTGGGACTTCTCCTGCCTCACACAGCATTGTCCATGTCTGTGCAGGTCCCTGCTTTCCCAGCTGTGGTCTGATGGCCCAGGAGGCTCCTGGGAGTGACCTGCAGCTGGTGCACAAGCTCACCACATCTGCAGGGTGCTCTCTGTGACATCCAGGTGGCACAAAGACATGGTGGCCAAGGCAGCTGACAGCACCCTGAGGTCCAAATAACTCGGGGGGGTGTGAGTTTTGAAGGGTTAGAGGCAGCCTCTGCAGTTCAGGATTTTTCTCCCCCCAGTTTAGAAAGTGACACCTGTGGTAGGACAAGAGGAACGAGCTGGGTTGGTGTCCCAGGGAGTACAGACAGAGCCCAGGCAACTCCCCGGGATGAAATCCCCCTGGTTCCAGGCTGGAGCAAGGAACAAGGAGCTGAGTCAAAGGGAGGGGTGGCAGAGGGAATTGCCCCATTTTACTGGGGCATCTGGGCTGGGACACACTGGAGGTCTTGGCCAAGGACATGAGCACCTGGCCATGCCAGCTTGTGGCTGAGCCACCCTCCCACCTCACAGATCTGCCCAGGCCACAGAGCAGATGTCCCTGTCCCCTGTCCCCCTTGGCAGCCGTGTCCCCCTGGCCCTGCTGTGGGAAGGGCCAGTTGTCCCCCCTGCAGCAGACAGCATTCCTGAAGCTTTCTCTGGTATCCCAGCACTAACTCCCTCTCCCTTGCTCTGTAAGCACTCATTTGGCTCTTGTTATTGGGTTATTTATAGTAACTCTGCCAAGTGTTTTGGAATCAGGAGAAGGGCACGGAGCTAAATACAATAGCATCACCTCGTGAGAGCTGACATTTAAAACCAGGGATCTCATTACCCAAACCAAGGGAGACGGCAAATGTCAGGAAAAGCCGGTGGCTGTTGGCTCCGTGCTGTGACTCCAGGCTGCTGGCTGCGGCTGCGGCAGGCACAGGAGGCCTTGGCAGCCCACGGGGACAGCCCAGAGCCTGGGGGGACACCTCCAGCACCCCTTCAGAGGATACAACCTGTGCTGCTTTATCCAGGGCTGGCTGGAAACAGCAGCCATGTGAGGCTGGGTGTGTTCTTGACACAG
Organism: Corvus moneduloides; assembly: GCF_009650955.1. NCBI lineage: Eukaryota > Metazoa > Chordata > Aves > Passeriformes > Corvidae > Corvus > Corvus moneduloides. The sequence goes on from NC_045492.1 coordinate 2,488,847, forward strand.
GAAAATGTTCCGTGCCGTGTTTGGGTTGTGTGTTCCTGTGGCTGTGAGGCTCTGTGTGCTCTCCCTTTCCCAGAATCAATGACTGCCACCATCATTCCCACCCTCAGACCCTTCCACTGATGCCAGGAGGGTCAAACACATTCCTAGACCTGACCACAAGTATTTCCAGCCAGACCTGGTGTAAAGAGCAATTTCCCAGCCTGCCTTTTCCTCGCAGAGGAATTCCAGTGTAGAGCTTGTCCGGACTGTGTGAAGTAGTGCAGCTACCCAGAAACCCAAGTTAATATTTATGCACCGTGCAGAATTCCAAATACATCCAGGATTTCATGTACATCCACCTCTCATCAGCCACATCAAACTGTCTTGACAGCTAATGAGGGAGGCACAGCCTCGGAACCAGCAAGTTGTAACTGAACAAATATGATAAACAACCTGTTTCCAGATGGCTTTTTATGTAAAACTATTTATGCAGCGTTGATAGATGGTGAATTTTATGCCAATAAATCCTCGTATTTTAAAACATTTGCCTTCTTAATTGCCCAGTTTACATGTAAAATATGTTTATGTGCATTGCTAAGTCGTAAAGTGGCCTGGGAACAGCTCTGGACTGAGTAAGCACCGCTCCTGTGCTGGCCCATCTGCCTGGGCTCCTGGGAATGGTGTCACAGGAATGTCACTGGGAAGTCTGGTACTTAACAGGAGCCAGGCCCTGATCACAGGAGAGTAAGTGTGGTTGTTAAGCTCCTGTCTGTAGCTCGAAGGTGTTTGAGGGGAGTCTGAGCCCTTGAACTCTGCCAGGGAGATGCAGCCAGCATGGATCCAGTGCTGGGAGTGAGGCAGTGGTTTGGGAGTGGGTGATGGTGCTGCTGCAGCCTCTGCTGCACATCCCCAAAATTGTATCAGAGAATCCCCAATTGGTTTGGGTTGGAAGGGACCTTAAAGCCCATCCCATCCACCCCCTGCCATGGACAGGGACACCTCCCACTGTCCCAGGCTGCTCCAAGCCCCATCCAACCTGGCCTTGGGCACTGCCAGGGATCCAGGGGCAGCCACAGCTGCTCTGGGCACCCTGTGCCAGGGCCTCCCCACCCTCACAGGGGAGAATTCCTTCCTAATTTATACTCTGAGCCTCTCTCAAAGTGGGCCAGCTGTTTTTTGGGCAGAGGTTGTCATCTGACCACTTTGTGCTGTCCCCGAGAGAGAACCCATCCTGCTTCTCCGTGCTTTACCAAGCTTTCTCCAGAGCCAGCCAAACCGCTCTTCCATCCCCTCACCCTCCAGAAACACAAATTGAACAGAGATGATGCAGCAGGAGGCTCTGAACATCCCCCAGCTCTGCTGCTGAGCCTTGATCCCGAACCACCAACACCCCTGGAGACCCCAGGGCACCTTCCATGTGGTGCTGGCTGCAGCCCAAGGAGCTGAGCAGTGGCAGGAGCAGGAGAGACAGAGCCCTGTTAGCCTCTAATGCAATTAGTTCATGGTGTATCTGCATTCTTATTACTGGATATTTGCTCTAATGGGTTCAATCATGTACAACATTAACATAAATTGACACCAAGCAGAGTTATTCCTTCGGAAATGTTTGCTCATTTAGGATTGTTGGTCTCAACTCTACAGTATATGGGGTGTTTTATTTAGCCTCTAACTCATTTATTGGGTATTTATAGAAGAGGGCTTTCCTGAGCAGTAAAACCACAGGGCTTTGCACACAACAGCTCTGTCCTTCTGACAGGTTTATTTGGGTTTATTTCTCTGTGGGAGAGCTTTGCCTCACTCTGTTTTCACCTCAGCATTGCCACTGAAGCCATTAACCAAAGCCTGCCCTGTCACTGGTGATGTCCAGGCACTGGGGCCCGGCTGCTCCTTGCGAGGGCAGGACTGGGAAGGAGGTCAGGGCACATTCCAGAGCTCTCCAGGCGTGGGTGAGCTGTGTGGGCACCTCTGGCACTGCACAGCTGACCCTACAGGGCAGAGCTGCTGGGTCCCCTCTGGCAGCAGAGATCAAACCCTGCAGATCCCTGTGCTGCTGTTCCCTCTTTTCCAGCACGGAGCAGGAGTTTCCACCACCCCATGAGCACCACTGAATCCCAGAGGGCTCCGACAGCATCAGCCCTGCCTTGCTTCACAGAGAGTGGGAAGTAGTGAGCAGGGAATCAGAGAATCACAGAGAATCCTGGGCTGGAAGGGATCATCCACAGGGCTCATCCAGCCCAGCTCCTGCACAGACACCCCAACAACCCCACCCTGGCCATCCCTGGCAGCGCTGTCCAAACGCTCCTGGAGCTCTGGCAGCCTCGGGGCCGTGCCCATTCCCTGGGGAGCCTGGGCAGTGCCCAGCACCCTCTGGGGGAAGAACCTTTCCCCAATATCCAGCCTGACCCTCCCCTGGCACAGCTGCAGCCATTCAAAGACTTCATGCCATCCTCTCAGATTTCTGGGAGAGCTCCAAGGAGGATTTTAGCTCCAAGACCAAAGTATGAACCCAGCCAGGCTCCCAGTAACCCTTATCCTGATGAGAGAGCTGAGTGGGAAACCTCTTGTGCAAAGTGTGTGACACTGAACTCACTTGTTTCCTTTGCTCTCAAAGCAGCCTTTTCCCCGGCAGAGGTGCTGGGTCTGGATGTAGTGGGGGCCACATTCTGACAGTGTCCTGTCAGTGGCATTAGAACCTCTCCCGAATTCTTCACAGAGCTACAGGTCCAAAAAAAACCATCATAAAGGAAGATTGGGCTTGATGAGGCTCAAAAGCACAGGAAAATAATTTTGGGAAATAATAATAAAATAATTTAAGAATTGTCAAAATGTCCTATTTTGATCTTGAGGCGGTTTTTTTTTTGTCACCAAAGCAAGAAAGGCTTTGGTTTCCAAACATGTTTAATCTTGGACTCACCAACAGGCAAAGAAAGAAGAAATGTCAAATGTCATCTTCCTCTGGAGTTTATGAATATGGGACATTTGACAGCCCAGGACTCTACTTGGCTGTGCAAAAAAACCAAAAGCGTGGTTGCAAAAATAGCATGCTCGGGGGAAAAAAAATATGAATAAAAAGAAGAAAAAATTTTGACTTTTCATTCAAATTTGACCAGGATGCTGGTTTTGCTTTTTGAAAATATGAAGACTTTTTTACCAGAAGACAAAACTCTTCCCTGTTTCTGCTCCAGTTATCACCATGATGGGCAGTTTTAGATACGATTTTGATGGGAGAAGGGGGTGGAGAGAAGTCCAGGACTTTCTGTGTTAACTTGCGTGTTCTGTGCAGCTCTTGCCTGACACTCTGCATTAAAAACCTTGAAAATCTGGATTTTTGGGACAGCCACATTTGCCATGGCCTAAACAGCACATGGAGGTCAGGAGGAAGCCCAGGGAGAAGGGGACAAGATGCTCACACAGAGCATCCATCAGAACTCCAGTGGAGACTGGGCTAAACTGGGATGGACACAGCACAGGAAATGCAGCCTCACTTCATCCCACCTCCCCAGGAAAGGGAACTGCCCCTTCAGCACCAAAGCACCTCATCCCCCACTCCATCCCCATTTCCAGAGGGTCCCAGGAGGCCAGGCCAAAGGAGGAGTGTGGAAAGGACAGCCCAGCCACCACCACGGGCTCAGCTACACATCCTCCCATCTCCTTTTCCATCCCACATTTCAGTGACATTTGAGAGTCCTCTCAGATTTTAAAACACATGGATTTTGACATTTTATTACTCGCCTGTCTCAGTTTTATGGTTATTAGGATGGGTGAAAAATTAAGGTTCCTGGGGGCTCTGGAGAAAACCTCTATTTATCCAAAGGGCATGAAAAAAATGGCTGCATCCCTGTAGGTGACAGAAGGAAATTTAGGATCATTCCAGCCTCTCAGATGCTTTCAGAATGAGCATTCCAGTGTCAGCAGCTCAGTCCCGAATCCTTTCTGCCGTGCCACTCTCATTTCATCCTTCTGTCCCCAGAGTCCAGGACACCCATCTGGGCTGTGGGCACAAGGAGATATCCAAATTCCTGTGAGAAAGACACTTAGGGGCTGGAGCGTGGCCAGGGAAGGGAATGGAGCTGGGAAGGGTCTGGAGCCCCAGGAGAGGCTGAGGGAGCTGGGAAAGGGGCTCAGGCTGGAGCAAAGGAGGCTCAGGGGGAACCTTGTGGCTCTGCACAAGTCCCTGACAGGAGGGGGCAGCCGGGGGGGTCGGGCTCTGCTGCCAGGGAACAGGGACAGGATGAGAGGGAACGGCCTCAGGTTGCAGCAGAGAAGGTTTAGATTGGATATTATGGAAAATTATTTCAGGGAAAGGGTGGCCAGGCATTGGCACAACTGCCCAGGGCGGTGATGGAGTCTCCACCCCTGCAGGGTTCAAAAGCTGTGTGGATGTGGCACTTGGGGACAGGGGTTAGCAGGGCTCCTGTTTAGGAGGAGCTGTTGGAAAGGAGCAGATTCCCCTGGGATTTGCCCGCCAGGCTGCGTGTGCAGGGTCGGCTGCTCTGGCACAGCCACCTCCCAGTCCAGGTGTGGTTCCAACACACCTGCAGAGCTGGGGTAAACCTTCTTCTTCTCTCAAGAAAGTCCCTGCTTTCTGGGAAGCATCTGGAAAAACAGATCCCTGGGAATGCCAGTGCTTCAGGCCAGCTCTGTGGCTTGTGGGAGTCTGCGTAGTTGCCTTTCAGGGTGGGCTCTCTGCCAAGACAGGAGGGCTTCTTACTGGGCACTCTGGAATTGCTGTAGCAGGAGAAATGGTGGGGGGGGGTGGGGGGGTGGCAGGGGGAGGAGGAGAGGAAAGAAGAGATTTTGGTTGGAATTTTCCTGGTGAAGAAAAGGCTTTGATGTGATGTGTCCCAGAAGGGCCCCAGAAGGAGCTCCTGCCAGGCCTCACCACCCTCATGGGGGAGAAGTCCCAGCCACTGGATGAGAAAAGACTCCTGACAAGGGGGAAACCCCAAACGTGCTTCTCCAAGGCACCTCGTGTCTGTCTGAACCTGGGTTTCTGTGGAAATGGTTGGAAAAACCCCGTGGCCTGGAGCAGATCATCTCCTGAATGCTGGTGGTGTTTCCACTGGAAAACCACTGCTGCCCAGGATGCAGCCTGCTTTCCAGGGCGGATTCCAGGATTCCACGGCACTGTGTGGCAGCACATGCAACAAGGAGTCTTTAGGACAAGTCCTGCGCCTCCAGGCCTTGAGATGTCCATGGAATCCAGAATCATGTAGGATGGGAAAGCCCTCCATCACCAATTCCAACCCTTAACCCAGCACTGCCAAGCCCACCACTAAACCCTGTCCCCAAGTGCCCCATCCACGTGTTCTTTGAACACTTCCAAGGATGGTGATTCCACCATTGGGGTGCCTGTTCCAATGCCTGACCATCATTCCAATAAAGAAATTTTCCCTAATATCCAACTTGTTCCTGTGCTCTGCCCACCCTCACCCTGGCCTCTCCCACCACCCCATCCTGAGCCAGGCACCATTCAGGGACCCCAGGTTTTCCTGATAGCCTTCCCCCATGGCTTTCAAGCTTTTTCTGTGTATTTCTTAGGAAACAGGAGAATGAATAAATAATACATTTCTTTGGAAAGAGCACTAAGACAGAAAGCAAACAAAGGGGAAAAGCCAAAGCAAACAAACCCTCCACTATTTAAAAAAATTGCCTGAAGAGACAAAACATTTCATTTTGGCTTGAGCATCTTTCTATTGAGAGTAAGAAAAGCAACGAGCGAACAACAGCAAGAGCAAAGTGAGCTTCCCCAGCCTGTTGCTTTATTACATACATTAACTTTCTTTTGTGGTGTTTTTGCTTCAAAACAGAGGAGGACGATGAAAATCCCTTTTGCAGGTGTTATCCACCTTGCTCAGACTCAGATGTGTGGCCAGAGCTCGAGGTCCCTGTGGCCAGAAGGGCAAGGGGAGGTTTGGAGGGGAATGGAGAGGCCAGAGGCAGCTCCTTCACGGAGCTGCTCCCTCCTCCCTTCTGGGCATCGTGGGATTTTCCACCTGGGGCAGCACAGGGCAAAGGCTCTGAATTCAGCTTTACCACTGCACGTGTTTGCTGGTGGCCTGAATTTTAGCTCCCAAAGTCTCCCTGAACAGGAATCACCTGGAGCAAACCCCGGCACTGAAGCCTCTCTCCCCTTCCAGGGTGCTCCAGCTCAGGTGTGGAGTCTCCTGCTTGTTTGGGGGACACCCAACACAACTCCTGTGGCTCCTGCCAGCCCTTTCCCAAGCTCACACACTCCATGTACAACTCTCTTCCCTTTCAATCCTGCCAGAATCCCATTAGCTACAACATTTTTACAATCCCCAGGCCATGCTGGGGCTTTGCTTGACATTCCTTCCCCAGCTTTCCCAGCTCCCTGGCACGGCGTCCAATTAGTGGGAACAGCTCAGAGCTTCCATGCACTTCATCGTTTCCCGGTGCACGGCAGCTCCTGGGAACTGCCCTAAATTTCCCCAGAGCATTTTTAATTATTGCTGCTGGAATTCATTCTCCTTCCCCTCCTCAAAGGCTCCCTCACCCCTCATCCACATTTTCCTCTAAGGTACCACCAGCGCTGCTCGCCCCAATTAAATGTGGCTCTCGTAATCCCTTGTGAGGGATGAAACAACAATTTTTCCCCCACACACCCCCTATTTTTTTGTTTGTCTGCTCTGAAGAACCACTTGTGGAATCTGGCTTGTATTCCCAGCTTCTGTAATTATGGGAACTGTCATCAGCAAGCAGAGAAATGGGCCTGGAAAATTAGAAACACTTGGAATTTGGCTTGTAATATTTCAGTAAGAGCCTGAACCTGAGTTATCCAAGGCATGTAAAAATGGCTGTGTGAGCAGGCACAGGTACAAAAGGTGTCCTGCTGGGCATGATTTAGGTGCAGACCTATAGCTAAACCCCAAAATGGAGAGGCTCAGTTTCCCTATCCCAGACAGAGATTAATAACAAGGGAAAATTCTCTCAGGCTGATCCAGGGGAGGCTCAGGTTGGACAGCAGGAAAATTTTCTCATTGCTGAGTTTCCCATTTTCTCAATTCCTGATATTCTTCCAGCAAAACGGGGAAAACCTCCCATCTGCACTATGGACAACTAGCAGATCTTTCCTCTGATGAATACACTGGGAAATGGACACCACTCCAGTGCCACTTCCCACCAGATTAGTCTCAGGGTTAGAGGAAGAACATTTCATTTTAATCCAATCTGTTTCTTGGGGTTTGTTTACTCCTTTCACACCTTTTCCTCCAGTTAAGCCAAGGCTTAAATTTAAAAACTCTCTAGAAATTAAACAAAACAACAACTCCGTGGTCACAACAGGCTTTGCTGTGAAAGCCTGCTAATGAAACCTGCTGCTGTTTCCAAAGCATTTCATCTGGGAAATTCCCAGATTACATTTTTCAATTTATTTTTCCTTTTAATCCTCCCAACCTTTTTCTGGCTGTAATTCCTGCTGCTGTTTCAAGGCATTCTTGAATATTTGCTGCTATTTGCTCCTTCTCCTCTGAAGTGAATTTGAAGCCAGTGCATGGTATGGAACAGCACAAGGAAACTGTATGGCAGCAGCCCCTGGTTGTCAGGAATTTGGATGGAGATAAGGAGCTGGAGGAGGCAGAGGGAGACCTGAGGGGAATCTTGGTGACAGTGCAGAAACTGCCTTTGTCACTCTGAAAAATGGCATTAAAAGTGGCCTCATCCTGTACAGGAACAGGAAAGCCCCAATGAGATGCAGAAGAATTGTTACAGAACTGGAAATGGGAAAAGATCAGCAGCCAGCGGGCATCAGCCCTGCAGAGGGGAGGCTGTGGAGGTCTCATCCTGGGAAAGGGAGCAGCTGCTGCAGGAGGGACGGGGTGAGCTGTCCCAAAGTGCCTTTTGGAGGCAGAAAGGGAGCTGGACATGACCAGTTTTGCCCCCAAACAGCCCTTCCCGTCCTGCCCCGTTTCTATGAGGCCATGCTCCATCTCCTGCTTCTTCCCCCTCATTTTGCAGCTGCTTCCCTCCCTCTTTTCCTTCTTCCACTGTCTTTGCTTCTCCTTTTCCTTTTCATTCTCTCCCTTCCTGCTGCCTGGGTTTTATCTGTGACTTTTAAAAACGGGCCCTGGCTGTAAAATTCACCATATGGATTATCCATTTTTCAACAGAGTGCTCCTGATGTTGTGTGGGGAAAGAATCTAGAAAGGAATATATAAAATATATAAAATACATAATATATATAACTGTGATTGAGCAAACAGCACAAGCTCTTCCTTCAGAGAGTTCCTCACAGTTCACTGAGAAAAAACAGAGCCCAGACACTGAACCATAAATCTCTAGGTTAATTATAGACACAGGGGGTTGGAATTCCAGTGCTGATGTTGGTGCTGCACAGCTCCTGCCTGGGTGTCTGCCCAGCCCAGGCAAGGAGCTGATGGAGCACTGAGCTGAGTAATTCCTCAAGAATACTCCATTTAGGAAAAGGAGCAGCAAGAGCCATTAGCAATTTCAGTGTGTCAAGGAAACTGGGCATTTCATCCAGGGGAGGCAGGGCGGGAATCACTCAAAGTGTTTTCATCAATGAGGGAAGAAAAATGGGCTGAAAGAGAAAGAAAATAGTAGGGACTTGGAGGCAGAGAAAAGGCAGGAGGAAAAGATGGAATTGAAATCTTCCTTCTGGTGAGAGGGACAGGGAGGAGGGAGGGGAGAAAGGGCGGCAGCAATTTGGTGGAAATCGTGTGAGCGGGCTTGCTTTTAGAACACCTGCTGAATACCTTTTAAAATTGACTTTAAAATCAATTGCATAAATTAAATATGTCCCATAAAACTGAGAGAAGGAGGAATTTCTTCACAGGAAGGGTGGGCAGCTGGTCCTTCCCCTGGTTTTAGGAGCTGCAGGGCAGTGTTGTTTTTCCCCCAGACCTCCCCAACATCTGGAGCTGTCACGCTGCAGTGTACTTGTGGTTTTTTACATCATTGTACAACTGACACAAAAGCACAGCCCCTGGTCAGGTGGGAAGCCTAACCAGGAGCCAAATAATGATGTCCCTGCTCCAAAGCAGTGTATCTGTGGCCAGGTCAGGCCTGAGACAGGAGAGGAGGGGAAGGAAAGAGATATGGGGGGACTCCATGAGTGCCATGACATCTCCGAAGGGCAGCATTGGCATCCCAGGGAGCCAGCTCTGGGAGAGGGGAGCTTGGGAGCATCCCAGCACTGCTCTGGCACAACTGTGGGAGGACTGGGGGAGGCTTTCCAAGAGAAAATCCAGGCACTCCCTTGCAACCCTTCTCTTTGGAATGATCCAGCTGCAGCTCCATCCCTTGCAGCCGCGTTATCCGTTGGGTTCTGGGGAAATATTTCCAGCAAATTACAGGAATTGAGGCCACTTCCCTCGCAGGGACCCCAGGCACCTCCTTTTTCTCCTCTCTGAGCTCAGCTTGGGCCATGCCCTGTGCCAGAGCTGCCATGGGCAGAGGGCTGGGAAAGCACAGGAGGGGTGTTAGGGAATTCTCTGGGTCCTGGAGCAACTGAACCTCCTGCTGGCGGCTCATCCCCTGGACTCAGCCCCTTCCTCTGTAGCTTGGCCCCTGTTTTCATGCGCAGAAACCTGAATTCTGTGTCCTGGCCTCTCCCACCCCTCAGTTTGAAGAGCATTTCATCTCAAACCTCAACCGTGTGATGTCTCTCCCCCATTCCCCCTTTGATCCTGCTGGTTCCCTGTTTCTTTTCCTAATGCAGGAGCACATTTAGCAGCTCAGGAGGAGCTAATGGGCAGGTTTCTCCATCATTCTCAGAACCATTAGTGCTCACATCTTCCCTCTCAGTAGGGCACATTTGTATGTTTAATTTAAGAAGGTTATCTGTCAAAAGTGATATCTCAAGGTAGCACTGAGCTGGATAAATATGTCAGAAACAATAGCTCCTGCGGAGAGGAACAAATGTTCGGAAAATTCATCCATTGGAACATATCAAGACTGAGAAAATCAGGCCAGACTGGCACCTCTGTCCCAGAACCTCTCACTGCTGTCCTCCATCCCCTCTGGCACCATGACCTGAGGGGCACAGAGCAGCCTGGGGCTCCTCCAGCTCCACAGGGAGCAGTGCCTGGGGCAGGGCAGCGAGGATTCCACTTGGCACATGGACTCAGCTCTGCTGGGAAATGCTCAGAGAAAATGGGATTCACACACAGAAAGTGTCGGGGTTGGCTTTAGAACCAGGGGGTTGAGTCCTGGCAGTGATGTTTGCTATTGAAGGAGCCCAGAGCTGTGTGAAGGAGCCCAGAGCTCAGAGCTCTGACAGATACAGGGGCATGTGGAGATATCACCCCAGTCATCACGTGCACTAGAGATCAGGGAATCAGGGAATGTCCTGAGCTGGGAGGGACACACAGGATCACCCAGCCCAGCTCCTGGCCCTGCACAGACACCCCAACAACCCCACCCTGGGCATCCCTGGCAGCGCTGTCCAAACGCTCCTGGAGCTCTGGCAGCCTCGGGGCCGTGCCCATTCCCTGGGGAGCCTGGGCAGTGCCCAGCACCCTCTGGGGGAAGAACCTTTCTTTCCCTGATACCCAGCCTGACCCTCCCCTGGCAGAGCTCCAGCCGTTCCCTGGGTGCTGTCCCTGTCACAGGGAGCAAAGATCAGAGCTGCCCCTTGGTTGCCCCTCATGAGGATGTTGAAGACCACTGTGAAGTCTCCCCTTAGTCTCCTCTTCTCCAGGCTGAACAAACCATGTGCTCCTCATAACGTTTCCCCTCCAGACCCTTCCCAATCCTCGTGGCCTCATTTGGATGCTCTCTAACAGTTTAATGTCTTTTTTTATATTGTGGTGCCCCTGGAAGTGTCCTGGTCTAGATTTGTGCCCAGACAAGACTGTTGTCTACTGGCCCAATGTCTTCTGAGCCATAAAAAGCCAAAGAGTAAATCAGATGGACTCATCCTGAAGAGAGAAACCAGGAATTGTGGCTGTCCCGTGGCCACAGACAGGCTGGAGTCACAGAAAGCCCCCACTCCCAGTAACTGACCCTGGCAGGACTGGTTTGCAGTGGTGTGAGGCAGTGCTTTCCAGTAGCCATCCCACCAGCTGATTCACTGCATCCAGCTGCAGTCATTCCATCCCTCTGCAATCACTGCATCCATCTGCATCCATTCCATCCCTCTGCATCCATTCCATCCCTCTGCAGTCACTGCATCCATCTGCATCCATTCCATCCCTCTGCATCCATTCCATCCATCTGCATCCATTCCATCCCTCTGCTGTCACTCCATCCCTCTGCCATCATTCCATCCCTCTGCCATCATTCCATCCCTCTGCATCCATTCCATCCCTCTGCATCCATTCCATCCATCTGCATCCATTCCATCCATCTGCATCCATTCCATCCCTCTGCTGTCACTCCATCCCTCTGCCATCATTCCATCCCTCTGCCATCATTCCATCCCTCTGCATCCATTCCATCCCTCTGCATCCATTCCATCCATCTGCTCTGGATTTCCTCAGCCCCTGAAGCTGTGTGGGTCCCACCTGCATTGCACCCAGTGCAAGGTGGGTGCAGGCTCTGGAACTCCTCTGGATCCTCAGGTGTTACTGCAACAGGAAAAACCAGCCCCGGGTGGCAGAGAGCTCTTCTGAATGAGGAAACAGCAAGAAGTGCTCGGAATTCTCTGGTATATATGTGAAAAAATGCATCTCTAAAGCTGGCAAGAGAAGGGGACACGTCCTCCTCTTTAATCCCACACTAAGGCAGTGCAATTAAATATCTCCACAGCAAATAAAGTCAGGGACAACAAGGCTGGCAGAGATGCAGCAGCTCCTCCTGGTTTCCAGGGCAGAGCACGACCCCTGTAACCAGTGCTGAGTAGGGAATCCCACACTGGGGAAAGCAGGAGCAGCCCCAGGCGCAGCACAGACAAAGCCAGTTTGGCTTTTGAAGATGAATCCCTTCATCCCAGAGGTCGGCAGGCTAATGACAAGAAATATCAGAGTTAAAGGAGGCAATCGCTTCAATCAGGTAAGTGATTAAAATCGGGCTTTGAAGCGCCCAAAGGTCCCCTCTGCTGCTGTTAAAACAGAGAGGAAAAAAGGCAGCCCTGGCTAAGGCTGAGGTCTTCAAAGCATTCCCAGCTGCTCGGGAGCTCGGCAGCTCCACTGCTCAGCAGGTGCCAAACACAAAGCAGGGACATGGGACATTCACCCACCTGAGGGATGCTCCCAGGAGCGGCAAACTCAGCAGTGCAGGGGCAGAAATGATCTGTCTGTCCCTGCTTTCCCTCCCCCAAGAGCACGGAGTTCAGAGTTCACGTTTGGCTGGTGGTAAATGCTGGATTTGGAGGATCCAGCACCAGATAAAAGATGCTGTGGGTGCACGAGGAAAGGCACCACAGGCTTTTCCCAGTGGATCAGATTCGCTCAGGGCCACACAGGGAAGTTTTGTGCTGCTTTATCCCAGCCCAGCCACTTGTCTGCACCACTGTCCCTTCAGTGCAGTCACTGCCTGTCCTCCTGGTGCCACTCAATGGCTGATTTTATCTTTCAGCTCTGCAGGAAGGTGGCCAGGTGCTGATAACAGACTGGCATCAGGCTGGAACTGCAGGAGGATGCTCAGGTTTGGATTTCATGTGTGTGGAGAGAGGCTCATCCCATTGCAGCCACTGCAGGGCTCAGGAGGGGAACAGCCTGGTCCTGGCAGGAGCAGGTGAAAATGTCCTCTGGCGGTGTCAGAATCTTTGTTACTCTGGGGGGAGCTGGGATGACCAGTTAGGATCAGTTTCCCATGAAGAGGCAGGGCTTGCATGTTTATTTTCCAGAAGTGAAATAGCACTAACATGGAAAAACATTGTTATTCTGCCCCTGCACGTTCCTGTCCTCTCAGAGAGAGAGCTCAGCCTGATTTGTGGGCTGACACAGGAAGGGTTTGTTGGTTCCAGTGCAGTGCAGCTGCTGGAAGGGAGCTTCATTTACTGCTGCAGCTCACTGGCTGCTGGTGGAAAACTCCCAGATTTTACTGCTGGAGAGACTTGCTGTAAATTCATGTAGTTCGTTATAAAACCCACATCTGCCAGGAATGCACAGCACAGGAAAGCAGTGTCAGCACACAAACAGAATGGAAGGCATGAAATAATCAGGGCTTCTAACAACAGTTTTGGAAGTAGGAGATGGATCAGGGTCTGTCAGAGCCTGTCAAACCCAAAGGAATTCAAATAATTCTGAGCTGCAAGGGGCTGGCTCAGTCTGGGGACACTGCAATGGAAATGGCAACGATAATCTGGGCTGAAGGAAACCCTTGGCCAGCCCAAACCTTCCTGCATGCCCTCAGTTTCCTGCTGAATGTCCCAGGGAGAAGTTCTTCCATTGCTCCAAATCTTGTGAATTCTGCACACAAAAATAAAAGCCATAAATAATAAGAAATAAAGCACTTCCCTGATAGGATCACGGGCAGGGATGAGCTGTTTGGGAAGTGTTTATGGATCTGCAGCTGCATGAACAACCTGGGCTAGTGGGAGCTGTCCCTGCCCATGGAAAGGGGTGGAATGAGATGGGCTTTAAGGTCCCTTCCAACTCAAACCTTTCCATGTTTCTATGATATAAAACTCCAGGTATTCCTGTTGCTTTAACTGCATTTCCTCATGACCCAAAGTTTCTCAGAACAGCAAAAAAAGGGAGCTGGCTGCAAAGACTTGCAGAAAAACCTGTCTTAGCAGGCAAGCAAATGCTGAATTAAGCCTAATATGGATAAATTGACATAGTGCATGTGCCTGTGGATAAATGGGATGCTAATCAGCAGTTCTGTATTTCTAATATTGGGCTCTGTGCATGCATCTCGAGGCTCTGTGAAAAACTCAGAAACGGTCAAAAAAAGGCGAATGAAACAGTGGGAATTATTAGAGAATGAAAGAGAGAACATCTATTTTGGTGCTTTCTGCCACTGCATAAATTCATGGCTTCCCAGCGTCTCGAGAGCTGGGCACAGCCTGGGCCTTCTGTTTGGAAAAGAGCAAAGTGGGAATGAAAGATGTCCAGGGGAAAGCAGCAAAGGTCATCAGAAGTATGAAACAGCTCCCAAATGAGAAGCAGCCAAACAGATTAGGACCTGTCAGGAGGGGAAACAGAAAATTGGAATAGAGAGGCACAGGAGATGGAATGAGACACAAAGGCAGGAGGGAGGAAATGAGTCATTGTGATCTATTCTAATGCAAGAATTTGGGACCATGAAGTGAAATCAGTAATTGGAAGGTTCAAAAGAGGCCTCAGGAGGCCCTTTTCACACACCCCAGAGCTCAGCTGGGGATCTTCCTCCTGCAGGAACCTGCGGAGAAGAAAATTTAGATGGGTTCAAAAAGCAGCTGGGCAAGTTCACAGAAGAACAATCCATTGAAGGCCTTCAAATTCAACAAAAGGCTGAGCCTGTGGCTCAGGGAGAGCACAAGCTGCATGTTCCAGGCTCTTGGGACAGGGATCAAAGGAGGTATCCCTGCAGGTGCTCCCTCCACTCACTGGCAGAGGCAGCTCCCTGGATTTTTGCTCCTAACACAGCTGAGCTTAACTGAGACAGCCCAGAAACACTCTCTGATGTCTGAAAGCACTTTAATACAAATTTCTCTCCTGGTGCTCAGGTTTTAGGCTTGCAAACACCCTCGGCAGTGATTTGGGCACGAGCGAGGATTTGGGATGGAGAAGGGCAGGGAAGGTGGGGCACAGCCCTGGCTGTGGGGCAGCATCTCCCCTGCTGCTTCCCAAAAACTTCTCCAGCCACCACAGGGAGCATCTCAGCCCTCCTTTGGCCTTCTGAGCTGTAACAAAAGCTCGTGGCTGGTGACAGGCAGTGAGCACCAAAGTGTGGCAGGGGTTTATGGTGCAGGGGAATGGGTTCCTGCTTTCTCCCTGAAGAAATCCAGCCTCAGCCTGGTGTTTTACATCCCCATGGAAGGGGTGAGGGGGGAGCAGGAGAAGGGGAGAGATGGGAGGCGATAATTCATTGAAATACATGCTTTAATCAAAGCCTGTAAATTACCCTAAGTGATGTTTTAACAAGACACAATCACAAGAGCCGAGCGACGTTTCTGTCATTACTCTGTGGTGTGTTTTTGTTTTTATTTAACAACCAAAACACAGGACTCAATTTACAGGGCTTTAGCCATGGTAGATGAATTTTTATGGGATAAATTCACACTCCAGCTTTACTATCAGGTTGCAATATGAGGAGCTGGGCCTTTTTATTATTATTAGACCAGGCTGTCAAAAGCAGTTATACTGCTCTCCTAAAACTAGATGCAAAATCACTTGCCTCTGTGCAGCATCAATAAAAATGGGGCTTCTCTTACTGCCAGAATTCCTTTTTCTTTTTTTTTATTCATTTTGGGAAAGTGGGATCACAGCCTCAGCTCCCTCTTCTTTCACCCAAAGTCACTCCTCCAGAGGCTCTTCAAGCAGAGCAAACTGGGGCTGGCTTGGCACAGAATCTGAGGAATCACAGAAATGGGGGTTTCTGGAGCTCTCTGACCCAAGATCCTTCTCAAAGTAGGATTAGAATCAACACTAGACCAGCTCAGCCACGACTTCACCCAGCTGAGCCTTAAAACCCTCCGTGGACAGTGATCCCATGGCCTCTCCAGTGCTGCACTCTCCTCAGAGTAAAAATATGAGTGAAAGTGTGAAAAAGAAATGGGGATAAAAAATGTCAGCGCCTTCTAATTAATATTTCTACTCTTCCTAACACCTTCCCTGCAGCAAAAACCAACTGCAGAGGGTTGCTGGGCTTGAACTGCGAGCAGAAGAAATGGATGGAAAACTTTACTTTGTTGTGTCAGCCAGCAAGTGGAGGGAAGGTGCCTGAGGCAGTTGGAGAGGTCTGAATCACCAGGCAAGCTGGGGTTACTGAGTGGGACATCAAACCTGCCCCAGAGAATTTCCATCAGCAGAAACTTGGTCTGGGCAGGGCAGCACAGGAGCTGAGATCAGAAAACAAAGCTCACGTCCAGTGCAAAGGTTTCCAGCTCCCTGCTCGCACACACAGCAGCCCAAGAGCAAGGAAACCATCCTGGAGTCAGTGGTAAAGGCCAGTGGGCAGCGTTTGCTGTCTCTAGAGTGAATAGCACCGAAGCTGATCCATCTTGTTCCCTCACCCAAAATTTGCTGTGACCTGAGAATCATGGAATGGGTTGGGCTGGAAAGGACCTTGAAGTCCCACCTCCCTCTCCCACGGGCAGGGACACCTTCCACTACCCCAGGCTGCTCCAAGCCCCGTCCAGCCTGGCCTTGGGCACTGCCAGGGATCCAGGGGCAGCCACAGCTGCTCTGGGCGCCCTGTGCCAGGGCCTCCCCACCCTCCCAGGGAACAATTCCTTCCCAATATCCCATCTTCTTAAGCCTAAGGCCATTCCCCTTGTCCTGTCACTGCACGTCTTTGTAAAACCTCCCTCTCCATCTACCCTGTCAGAGTCATTATCATAAATCAAATTAGGTGTAAGAAGCTAAGTAAAAATCTGCATAGTAATTTATGCAGATTGCTGTGTAAGCTCTTAAAACGCTGGGCTGAGGAAAAACCAAACCAAAACCCACAAACACAAAATAAAACCTGCAGCTTTCTTTGCTCTAATTAAATCCATCCTGCTCAGCCTGCAGGTGCACAGACCCTCCTGTTCATCTCTTTCTCTGATCAGACTCCATGCAAAATGACAAATTAATAACGTGAATAACAACAGTTCAACAGCAACAGCCTGATTACAAATCTTGATAGAAAGAGGTATTGTTGCAGGAGTGGTTTCTGTTTAAAATGCAGTAAATCAGATGTCTCTGAAGGGAGGAAAGTGCAGTTTAAAAACTTATTTAAATGAAGGAATGGTAAATAGGAGAGGCAGTGCCCATTTTTCTTATTATATGGGTACGATCCAGCAACAGAGAAACCTCAGCAGAGGAGCTGCTTCAATTTACTGTTATCAGAGGGGATTAGAGCTGAAGATCCCTGATAACCACAAGAGCTTTCCCATGTTATTAACTGAGCTGGGTGATATTTTTCCTCCTTTAGAACACAAATGAAAAACCTCTTCATTTGCAATGCACATTGGATATTTCCTGCTTTAATGCAGCATTTCTCCACTGCAGTATCAGCAGGAACTTCTGCTCCGATCCTGCTGCTCAGGAGCTGAGTCCCTCCGGGCTCAGGCTGCTCCACGTTGTGAGGAGCCAGGGAGAGAGGAGCTCTTCCCCATGTCCAGTGCCTGAATCAGACCCCAAAGCCACAGGATGTGGCCCTGAAGAAATCTCTCTGCTCTGGGATGGAGTTAAGGGGATGGAGCAGCCTCTCCTTGGCCAGCAATGCTTTAAGCTGTAGAGCAACAGAATTATTTGGGTTTGAAGGGACCTTAAAGATCATCTCATTCCAAGCCCAGCCACGGGCAGGAATAGCTGCTTTTAAAGAATGGCAGCTTCACAGCCATGAAAAATGCTCCAAGGGGCACTGTTGCAGCAGGAGCAAGGAGGTCCCATGTCAGGACCATGGCAGCAGAGCCCTCCCACCCTGCTCCAGCACCAGGAGGAGCTTCTAGGATTGAAGCTGCTGCCCGAGGGTCCAACCCTGCCCACCACTGCTGCCACCAGCCCCAGGGCCCTTCCTGCCACTGCAGCCCCTTCCCCAAGCCCCGTGGTCACCTCTGGAATGCCTTGAGTGGATCTCACACTTGGCAGTGTGTTCATAAAAAGATTCATGAAAGCCTCTGGTGGTGGATCCATGGGGTTGTGAATTGTCTGAGCTGCATTTTTCTCATGTAACTGAAGTTGTTGTGGTGGAGTTATCAGGGAAAGCCGGCATTTCACAGAGAATCCAACACTCGGCGAGGCAGATGACAGTGGAAGGTGACCCAGCAGCCAGACAGCAGGTCCCTCAGACCCCATCCAGGACACAGCCATCCAGTCTTGGAGACACAAACTGCCAGGTTCCTGTCTGTCCTCCATCACTGCAGCATCATTCCTGCAAATCTATCAGGTGCAGGAACAAGCCCAGAGAGGAGAAGAAATAAATCTTGCAGACAATTGGAGATTTTAAGCTGTAGCATTAAAAATTTATCTCTCAGATTAATGCTCACCTGCTGCCCAGTCCTGGAGCGGTCCAGCCCCTTGGGTATCTCAGTTCCCTTTTTAAAGGGCAGTTTCATCCACAGGCCAGTCTGGAACAGGGTGTGTTCTGAGAGCTTAATTAGAGACTTGCTGCTGCAATGGTGAGAAAGAAACCTCTGGAGAACACTGTCCTCGTGTCCCTGGGGCTCCAGCCTCCTTCCAGCTGGCCTCTCTTATCCAGGAGATGAGTGATACTGCCTGGATCTGGGGAGAGATCACAGAATCATGGAATATCCTCAGCTGGATCCACAGGATCATCCAGCCCAGCTCCAGGCCCTGCACAGACCCCCCAACAACCCCACCCTGGCCATCCCTGGCAGCGCTGTCCAAACGCTCCTGGAGCTCTGGCAGCCTCGGGGCCGTGCCCATTCCCTGGGGAGCCTGGGCAGTGCCCAGCACCCTCTGGGGGAAGAACCTTTCCCTGATATTCTTTGGTTCCCCTTTGCTCCAGGGACTCCCACTCCACCAGGTTTTGGAAGGAACTTCCCAGACCTCCGGAAAACCTCTCTTTAAGGCACCAGCAGCCCCACGTCGAGGCTGCAGGTTGGAAGTGTTTATAAACACTTAAATGACTTAAAAACATGATTTAAACCACTCAAAACACTTTAAAAGTGCTGCCTACACATCTCCATCAGGTCCTGGTTCCTTGCTGGGAGAGCCATAGCAACCCCATCCCACCTGCCTGACCCCTCCTGTGCCTGAGCCGCAGCTCTTCACAAAACAAATTCCCATCTACCTCAGATGCGCCTTTAAAATCCCATTCCAAGGCAGAACACCAGCCAAAACTCCCCATGGACCTGAAGCCAAAAGCCTGGATGAAGGATGGAAAATGTTGTTGCCATGTCATGATTTCTGATGAAAAATGATTCCCTTGGAAGGCAACCCACCACGTTTCGCTGCTCCCAGCTGTGAGGCACCCAGCACTGCCCTGCAGCAGCCAGGAACATTAGCACAGCTACATATCCCAGCTGATTTTCCATGGGATAAATGGAATATTTAATAAAGACAAGCATGCAAACAAGCAGCTAGCCCTGCCAACAAAGATTCGTAAAAGCCTCTGGTGCTGGATCCATGGGGTTGTGAATTGTCTGAGCTGCACTTTTCTCGTGTAACTGAAGTTGTCATTTTGGGATTATCAGGGAAAGCCAGCATTGCACAGAGAATCCAACACCAAACCCCAGCCTGGAAGAGCTCCCCAACTCCCTTCCCTCCAGCTGTCCTTTCTCTCCCCCTGAGGGGCTCATCCAAGCCCTGATCATCACCCACCACTCCTGGCCCTCAGCGTGAGAGTGGCCAGGCATGGAACAGAGGAGAAGAGGATGAGGAAGGCACCAGCCAGGGAAGTTTGGGCAGGCAGACAGGATTTTTGTCTGCTGCCCAGTGCCCACGTCAGCACAGAGCCCTGGGGCCCGAGGCTTCTGTGAGATTTGCGTCAAGATTCTGACTCAACTTCTCACCTTTGTAATGCCCTCGCTCTGGAATTCAATAATGTGTTTTTGGAGCTGTCAGGAGCTATAAAACTTGTGTTCCTGCCCTGTTTTCCTGCCATTTGAGAAATCCACCCGAAATCTAATACAAGGGGGAAAAATCATATTACAGGTCACAATATCATAAATTGAGCAAGGGCAGGAATTCTCTCACCCTCGCCCTGCTGAGCACGAGCTCTCTCATTCAGCCCAGCCCCAGAGCGAGGAGCTTGGAACAAACCCAGGAGAGCTAAATCACAGCAGGTACCACAGAGCCTTGGAGAGCAAGCACAGGGAGAGATTGCGTTGATGTTTTGGTTGTCTTTGTGCTGTCATCCTGCTGATTTGTGTTCCCAGGGACTCAGCCTGAGCAGGAGTTAATCCTCAATGATCCTTGTGGGACCCTTCCAGCTCAGGGTATTCTGGGATTCTCTGTCCTCCATAGCAAGTCCCACGGAGTCATCAGCTCCTGGAAGGTTCTGGTTGGACACGTGGCCCCTCTGACTCTTTCTCCAAGCCATGTGCTGTCCTCCAGCTTCCTCTTTTCCCATTTCTTTGGATAGCAGTGGAAACCACACCATGGAGAGCAAATCCTCAAAGGCTGGGAGGAGGAAAAGCAGCACCAAACCGAGGACACCCCAAGTCCCTGCAGGGACCATCATTTCTGGAGAAAGATGTGCCCACATGGTGCTCAAAGTGGAGCAGAAGTGACAATATCTCATTATACCTGTGACTGTGTAGATATTTGCTCCCTGAGAGATCACCCAACTCCTTTATTTAGGCTCCAGGCCTGAATTTCGTGTTCATATTCCCTGAAAAAGCAGGGAAATGTCAACTTTCGAAAGAACATTAAAGGACTCCAAAGCAGATGATCCATTTTTGAGAGCCAGACATGAACAAAGTGGAGCAAGACCAGAAACAGCCAAGCAATTCCCAGAGCAGGAAGGAGCATTAACCACCCAATACTTTTAAATAACAAATAAACATGCGACACAAACTGCTGGTAAAAAAAAAAAAATTCATGAGCAGGAGAAGTAGCCAAATTCATTAAATTAATTATCCATTACATTTTATTCCTCCTTCAGCTCTATTAATGGTTCTAGAACATCTATGCAGCCACAGATAAGGATGAATTATAAATATTTGTCAAAAATAAGTGAAAGAATGTAAGCCTCCTACAAGTATTCAATCAGTGGAAGTAATCTATAATTACATTGATAATGCAACAGGCTAACAGCAAACACTCACAACTAGCTACTTATAAATGAGCCAAGGATCAATAACCACTCATTGAGCTCAATGGGCAAAATATTCCAATTATTATTGCGGCACTTAACGTGGGACTTTGCACAAGAACAGTAAATTTGGGGATTTCCTGATTTATTTCCTGCCTGCAGGAGATGTGCAGCATTGAGACAGGGGTGGTGTTTTTATGTTTAGCAACCCTCCATGGATTCTTCTCTCCATGAGGTTGTTTCATTTTTGAACCAAGGTGATCTTCCTGCATCTGGTGCTTCTGCAGGAAGAGTTTCCCAGCTGAAGGTGCCCACAGAGCCAGAGGAGCCTTCTGTGGATCTCAGGTCTGTCACCCAGGAGGAGATCCTGGGAGACACAATAAATTCGCGTCCCTCTTCACCACCTACACATCAAGCAGCATTTTACCGCCCTTTGCAGATTTTTGAGGCGTGAATTTTCTCCAAAAAAAAACCCCAAAAAAGTAAAAACCATCCCTAACACACCATATTCAACCACCTGTCTCCTCATTCCAGCCTTTGGAACAGCTTCCACCCAGTTCCCCACTGCAGATGGCAGACATGTCCCTCCCTGGGCCTTTCCAGCTCTTTTTATAAAATAGCAGCAGAGCTGTCACCTCTCAGTCTGGGACTGGGGCAGCCTGGAGCAGGAGCTCCCAACCCGCAGTGCCCAGCTCCGGTACCTCCTCCGTGATCCTGGGAGCACGTGGATGCCACCATCTGGCCCTGGCAATCTGCTACTGCTCATCTTGTCGTTTTTCCCTGTCACCTCATCTAGAAATGCCTCAATCCATGACAAGTCTCTGGAAGGGAGGCTCTGGCTCCCCCAGCCTTGGTGGGCGCAGATGCAACACGAGCCCCGTGTTTCCCTGCTGTGCCTTTCCCTTCTCTGGGCCTCCTTTTACACTTGTGTTGTCAAAGCTCTTAGGAGTTGTCAGAACAATTTCCAGCTCCTGAATCCTTCTTTTAGTGTTTTAGAGGTTTTGTAAGCTGCTCCTACAACTCTTTAACCTTTTGGAGGGGCTTTCTGTGGTTTTCCATGCAAGCAGTGTTTGCATTCTCTTCTCAGTTCCTTATCTGGATATTACTGCTGTTTTTCTGAAGTTGTTTTCATATCCTCACAGTCTCCTGACTTGATGTTTATCCATGCTTTTTGGTTTTTAGTTTGAGCATCTGACTTAGGTTGCAGTGTAAGATGTAACCAAATTCTATCACCAGCTGTTGAAACCAGCTGGGGCAGGGTTCTTTATCTCTTCCATGACACATCCCTGAT
The DNA here is from genome assembly GCF_009650955.1 of Corvus moneduloides. Taxonomy (NCBI): domain Eukaryota; kingdom Metazoa; phylum Chordata; class Aves; order Passeriformes; family Corvidae; genus Corvus; species Corvus moneduloides. The sequence goes on from NC_045492.1 coordinate 2,510,892, forward strand.
AACTCCCTCCAGGCCATATCTTCTGCTAATGGGCCACCAAGCCTCACTGCATGGCCCATCAAGTTACATCATCCCACCGGGAGATGCTCCGCCCAGGGGGAGGAACCGAGCGTTCCTGCCTGGCTCTAAGCTGAGGTTTGGAACAGCACAGGCAGCCCTGACCTCCTGGCTTCCCGGAGGACAAGAGCTCCATAAGCAGCACTGGACCTGCAGGGGAACACCAGACCCTTCTACAGGATCACGGCTTCAGCAGAGCCACATCCATCACTTCAGCAGGGCTGCAGCCACCATTTAATGGGGCTGCTCCCAGTGCCCTGCCTGGCAGGTGCCGGGCTGTGTCCTGACTCTGGCAGTGTCTCTGTACCCCTGCATTGATTTTAATTTTCCTCTTAATTTGTAGTTCTGACTTGGGATCTCTCCCTGCTTTGCTTTCAGACAAGTACAGCATCCCAGTGGGAATGGAAGGGCTTAGGCTTCTGGAGGGGATCTTCTTTTCTAGGAGATCTTGTCAAGGAAAGGGCAGAGCCCGGAGCCTTTTTTCCACCTCGTTCAATCCTCCCCATCTTTGGCATGGCCTGATTTATGTTTTGGACATCCCTGATTGTTGACCATGCAGTCAGACCACCTCTGCAATCAGACCCTTGCACAAATGAACAGGCAAGACACTGAAAATACATCTCAGTTCCCGGAGAGAACAACTGGCCTCATCTGTTCGGGACCTCAGCTTTCCACACCCACCCTGGGAAGTGATTTTATTCTGCCAAGATTAGCTGTGGAAGAAAATAACCCAACCATTGCACAGATGAAATATTTGATGACTCATTTTTGGTGACGCGCACATCCAGTTATGACCTCTGCCTCTACTCCTAAGCTCAGGAAGGCAAATACCACAGCAGAGATCAGCCATCAGATATTTTAACACGCTTGGAGGCTGCTGTCTCTGCTGAGAGTGTGCATGGCAGTAATGCCTCGTTTCTGGGGGTGCTTTCTGTCGAGTGCTGTTTCAGGTGCTCTCTCTGCAGCGAGGTTGGATGCTCTGTTGGATGCCCTGGTGTTCCTTGGCAAGTGCAGATTGCCTGGACCTCCCAGTCCCAGCCCTGACAGGCAGCAGGATGTGTTTGCCGAGAATCTGAAGTGGCAACTCAGCCACTCATCCATCTGAAACACCCCTGCTCCTCCTGAGGCGCCACAGCAGCCGTGGTTCTGTTTGGTGTTCCCCAGCTTGCTTCCCTCCTCAAAGCCAAGGGTTCAGCAGCAGCCACAGCCACACCCCAGCTCCTCCCTGGGAGCCTGGAGGCAGCGGAGGCAGGTGAGACAGGGAGGAGTTTGTGCCTCCAGCACAAGAGAAATCTGTGGGTTTGGAAGGTTCCAGGATGTCCTGGTTTGGGGAAGTCAGGCAGGTTCACACATCATGGCTTGTCACATCAGGTTGTGTCTTCTCTGAACGTAAGAACCCTGCTGTGCTTTCACCACCCCTGCTTTGCCAGGAAAACTGCTGAGCCCTGGCACGCCTAAACTGGGATCTTCACAGTGGATTAAGGGCCTGAGAGAGCAGCAGCCTCAGCTGTGGGGGAAGGACTGATCCACTCCTCAAGTCCCACCAGCTTCCTCCTCTGCAGAGTATTAGGAATATCCAAAGGGAAAAAAATCCCTGAACCCCCTGCTGATGGGGCAGAGACTACCCTGGGGTAACCCCTCAGCACCCAGGTGGCTGCACGACTCACTTCTCTGCTCCCCGCAGTATGAAACCAAGAAATTCACCAAAAGGAGACAGGTATCTTATAAAAAAAGAGTATCACACATGTTGTGCTTCAAAACAAACTTACTGGGCTGGGTTATGAAAGCTGGAGACCAGGCAGGGAAACAGTCGCTGCAGGGTGTCAGCAGTGCGTCCACCCCAAAACTGGGACAGGTTCTGCACCAGCCACTGCTGGCCTTGCCCACTGCCCTGCCCCAGTAGCCCTGTTTTGCTCATCAGAAAGGTCACAGCAACAAAGAATCACTTAGGCTGGAAAAGCCCTCTAAGACCATCCAGTCCAACCATTCCCCCAGCACTGCCAAGGCCACATCCACGTTTGTTGTTTGAATCCCTCCCCCACTGCCCTGGGTGGCAGTTCCAATGCCTGAACACCCTTTGGTGATGAGATTTTTCTTAATATCTGATCTAAACCTTCCCTGGTGCATCTTGAGGCCATTTCCTCTTGCTCTGCTGAGATCCCCTCTGCCCCTGGACCTGAGTGTCCACCTGCATTTGCAGCGACGGTTCCTGACCAGCATCTCTGTTCCTGGTGGCTCTGACTTCCCTGCTGGGAAACAAAGCCATTCCCAGCACGGGGAGGATGAAATCACCTCCAGAAGTCAACACCCTTTTAGATCCTGCTATAAAACAGGCCACGGGACACAGAGCCTCACCCGGAGCACTTCCTGTGCCACTGAAACTCCCCTGACCTCCTCCCCACAAGGGCTGTGAATTTGTACAAGGGCAGGTGGTGAAAGGACGAGGGGGAACGGTTTTAAATTATAAGAGGAGAGATTTGAAAGTTCTTCCCTGTGAGGGTGGGGAGGCCCTGGCAGAGGGTGCCCAGAGAAGCTGTGGCTACCCCTGGATCCCTGGAATTGTCCAAGGCCAGGTTGGACAGGAGCAGCCTGGGAGAGTGGAAGGTGTCCCTGCCCGTGGTAGGGGTGGAACAAGATGAGCTTTAAGCCCCTTCCAACCCAAACCATTCTATGATTCCATGAAATTTTCCAGGTTCTCCCTCCACCATGCAGGGCAGAGCTTCCTGAAGCTTCAAAACATATCAGTGGCATTGGGTGCAATTCCAGGGTCTCCTGGCTGTGGGCAGAACCCACTCCCCATCCTTCATCCTGCTCCCATTCCTTCCCATCCCAGCATGGACCAGGTGGCAAGAGGAATGAGGGCAGAAACTGGCCAGGGAAGGTCTTGTGGCACCATCCCTCGGCCTCATGTGGCTTTTTCCTTCTGAAAAGTGTGGACACAGCCCTGGCTGATGGAGGGGGAAGGCAGCTGGGGTCAGGCTCAGGCTCTCCAGGCTCCCCAGTGGGGATGAAGGGAGGCAGCAGGACCAGCCTGGCACAGAATCCACTCCTGTGCTACTGAGTCACCCTGGGAGAAACTCACGGGTAGGTAACGGGACCCAAGTGGGGAACAAGTGTCATTCCAGCTGTAATGAAAGTGCTTTAGTCCCAAAAAAACCCCAAACCCAGCTTTAAAAAGAAGCATGAGATGGATTCATTCCAGGATTACTCAAATACCTTGCTTTGGGGGAATATACTTCACTTCTCTTTTAACTTTAATATCACATTAGAGACTGCTTGCTGGGATAGTGGAGACTGTATCCTGAATACTTTATTGCCAGGCTCTGAGAGCTGGTGGAGTGTTTTGGATAATAGAAATGAATAATGTATCATGCATTCATTGCCTACCAGACTGATTTGTTTACTAATAATTTAGTTTAAAGTACATTATTGTTTTACTACTCACACACTGATTTACTTCCTAACGCCGACTAAACAGATCTCATTAAATTAGAATAATTTTTAACTCTAAAAATATATTGTTTACAATTTGCTCCTTAGAAGGCATTTGGTCTCAGCTGCATAAATTTGTCTCCAGGGTTATGTGTCCAAAGTGTTCTTGAAACCATCTCTGGGATATTTCCAGACTTTGTTTGGTACCCAGGGTTTATTCCAGCCCTCGTTGCTCAGCTCTTCGGCAGAGGAACTCAGTAAAAACAAGAGAGTCCATCATTAGCAGAGCCTCTACAAGACACTCCCACAGAGCAGGAGCCTGAGGCTCCATGGTGAGCTTTTCCCTGGAGTGACTCTTGTTCCTGGGAAGAGCAGCACGTGCATCATTCCATATTGCTGCTCACAGCTCTGCACTGCAGAACCACTCACACGTGGGTCCTTCAGCAGATTTTGCAACAATTTCTGTGTTTAAGAAATGTAGAAGCAGAATCTTCAGGCTTTGAAGCCTTTCTCTCTGGCTCAGCCTATGGAATGAATCCAAAGGCTACAGCTGAAGGAAGGGAATGAGGTTTAGGACTGTTGCTAATAACCCTTACGGCTCTTTGCAGCCATTTCACTGAAGCTCAGCTGACTTTGTAGTGATGCTATGAAGGAAAATCTCTCTTAGTCACAAGTTTCATTCCCTGCATGACCAAGGCTGCTAAACACACCCCTGATCCTTGCAGTCTTCCCACATTTTAGCTCCCTGGACCTGTGGAGGAAGGTGAATCAACTGGGGCTTTGCAGCATAAACCAGAGGAGACAGAAGAAGGGGACGATGCAGGAACACTCTTTGAAGATGCTGCAAAGAGAGAGACTGACTGTTTTCCATGTGTGTGGAGGGTAGGAAACCATTCATTTAAAACACTTCATGAAATATTCTCCTTACTCATTAAGAACTTTAAAAAAATATGTGTTGCAGGCAGTAGAGGACTGGAGGAGATTGGTGCAAACCCAGTGAATCCTTCATGGGAGGCTGCAAGAAGTGCCTGGACCAGCATCCATGGGGTGAGATGGGGCTGATGGTGAAAAGCTGGCTCAGCTCCAGATTTTTCCACAGCTTTTTCCCAAGCTTCTGCATTCCTGGCTGCGGAGTGCAGTTCTGGAGCTGTGGGGTGTGGGAGTGTCAGTGCCTTCAGAAACCTGGCTTCCAAAAGAAACAAATGTACTCTGGATTATTTATATCTTCCGTACTTACATTGGAGTAATTAAAATGGTGCTGGAAGAGGGTTCTGGATGGATTCACTGCTGGGGATGCTCAGCCTCCATCTGCTCCTACCTGAGCTCTGAGAGGGGGTTGGAGGAAGGGGAAGAGTCTGTGCTGTGTGGACAACTTTCATTCGAGGTGAATGGGGTCAAAGGATGTTTGCTGGAGGTGGGAAATTGCCTTTCAGCTGTTAATTTGTGACAAAGATGAACTGAGGTGTCACAAACCCTCAGAATGGACTCCCCAGCTAGACTTTGCAAATCCTCCAGAGAGAAAACCAGCACAAGATGTTGGGCTACAGAGAGACCAGAGCAGGCAACCTTCTTTTAACTTCAGACCTGGAGGAGATAACAGCATCAGAGCAAAGGGAAGCATCCCAACATTGCTCTCAGGGATAAGAGCTGGGAAGAGATTGCAGAGCTTACAGGATGAGAAAGAAATTAAACTGCAGCACACAAAACCCCAAAATCCCCGCTGCAGGCTCATCCACTCGGTGGAACCAATCTAATTTGTTGGATTCTTTATTCCCAAAGCCTCTTGAGACCTTGGAGTAACAGAAAGAAGCTCCCCAGAGTGAAAAGAAAGTTTCCAGCCCGGAGGAGCAAAAGGGATGTCATGTTTATTTAAGAAGAGAGAGGGGACAGGGACACAGGAGGAAATCCTGGGTGCCTCCAAGCCCTGCCAGGCAGAACCCAGAGGATAAGTGTTGTCAGAAGCTGGATTTTACTGGAACAGCTCTGATAACACCGAAGGAGGAGCCCTGCATGGTGGCTGTGGTTTGAAAGGTGTTGGTGCAAAGGTGAAGAGCTGGAACAGCCATTCCCAGCCTCTCCCTTACAGACAGCACAGGTCCCCTTTGGAGACATCATCCTGGTTTGCTTCAGGCAGCTGTGGAGGAGAAACAGCCCAGGGAACTCAGAGCCAAGGGCTGTGGTGCTTCCAGAGCCATGCAGATAAAGGAGGGATGTGCTGGAAAGTGGGAATGAGGTGGGCAGGAGGGAGCAGCCTGGAGGGAGTCACCCAGCCACCAGGAGTTTGCTTGTGGGCCAGCTGGTGTGGGAAAGCACTGAGAGAAAAATGCTCCAGGCTATGAAAATTATTTCCTTAAGATGCTGAGAAAACAGGCTGTCCATGGATCACAGAGGAAAGGGGCTGCTCAGGCACCAGCACATTTCCATGAACACTCCTGGGAGCTGCCGTGGACATTCCCTCAGTGCACAGAAGGGATCCACGTGCCTGCAGACACGTGTGATTGCACACGGCAAAGTGCTGCAGCTCCCAGGGAATGGGCAGAGCCTCAAGGGGATTATTCAGGATTTGTGACTGTCCTTTCTCAGAGCTCTGCGTCCCCTTGGCTGCACCTGAATCCAGCCCCACGTGTGCTGGAGATACGTGGTGTCCTGTTCCAAGCTTTGCCCAGTTGAATTTTGGATACCTCACAGCCTCTCTTGCACCCCTGGTTCAGCATCTGATCATCCTCAGCATGATTTTTTTTCCCCTTCTGTCTAATGAGGATTCCCCTGGTCCCACTTGGGGACTCTCACTTGCCCTCCACAAACCTCTGGGAAGAGCTGCCTCATCCCCCTCCTGTCAGGCCATTGCAGGTTATGATGAGACCTCAGCTTCACCTTCTCTTCTTCAGGGTGAACAGACCCAGCCCCCTCAGCCTCTCCATCCCTGACCATTTTGTTCTCCATCCCTGACCATTTTGTTCTCCATCCCTGACCATTTTGATGGCTGGACCCACTGGCCTTGCTGGGAACCAAGAGGGCAAGGATCCCTTTCCTTGCCACGCTGCCACCCTCACTAACACCTTTTGCAGGGGCTCATTTATCCATTTGCAGTGTCCATTTATCCCTCACTTGTCCACCAGCATACCCAGGACCTTTTCCTCCAAATCTTTCCCTGGTTCCAGCAGTGTCAGCTCCTGGTGTTCTTCCCAGGATTTTGCTTTTGTATTTATTGACCTTTGTAAGGCTCCTAGCAGCCCATTCCTGCAGCTGCCCAGGTCCCCATGGCCAGCAGCCCTGTCCTCAGGGTCCCCACCGAGCCCCCAAAGTGTGGGGAAGCTGCTCAAAGTCTGTGCTGCCGAGCTGAGCGGTTTTATTCTGAAACAGCTACAAGAATATTGCTCTGTTTCCATACAATTTAAAACAGAAATTAATAAGATTGTTTTTAATTGAAACCGAGTCGGCATTCTGTGCTCCAAACTCTGCGCAAACCAAAATTTCTGATGCCTGACCTGCTCATGTATCTAAATCTGCTTTCCCTCATTCAGATGAGAGCTGCTCACATTAATACATTATTCAGTGATTCAGCCCTTCTGTCCATGAGCCAAACCCATTTTTTCAAATGTATTCATCACTCCCTCCTGTTTGTTGACTTGTTATGTGAAGGACATTCAGCCTGGCTGGAGGATTTGGGCACATTTTGCTTTGTTTGCCAAAGAGAAGGTGCCAAATTTTACTCAGGGCATGGCTGAGACCCTCTGAGGTCAGTCCCACCCTGACATGACCCTGTCCCATGTCACTGCCAGGGAGGATAGAGCCCTCAGGAATTCCTGAGCGTGGCCTCAGCCTTTGTTGTCCATGCGCTGGCAGAGCTAGACTGGAGAAAATCTTGGATTGTGTTTCCACTATATTGGCATCAGACTCCTTCATTCAGCCATTGATGTGTTTTTCCCTTATATGAGGATCCTACAATGATATTTTAGAAACTTTTGAAATGCTATTTTTAAAAATTTGGGTCAGGAAATGCTGAGGATTTGCCCTCTCTCACAGAAAGATAAGCAGTAATGTGCAAAAGGAAAATAATCACATTTCCTTTGAATGGAAATGTCCTTTCTGGGTCCTCTGGGACATCTACAGATCTGGTACCCCTGGGGGCATCAGGGCAGGCCCCCATCCCACAGGCTGGAGCCTCTCTCCCAAAGAACATCTGGATCCCACCTCTGGCAGCAAGGGATGTGCACACCCCGAGCCCCATCCACCTCACACGACCCCAGTCGATGTCCCCCATTAGAGAGCCACTGAAGTGGAAGCAATTTGGCTGTGAGTTGTTGCTGGAGGTCTGCTCTCCTTCCTGCCTGGGGCTGCAAAGGCGCTCAGGGTGAAAGATTTACAGTGTTTTGGAGAGACAGGGTTATCCTTCATGAGATGGGAACAGTGACAAGCTGGGTTGTTTCATCTTCATTCCCCTCCTGAAATGCCTCTTGATTCATTACACTTTGTCCTTCCCATTGCTGTAATGAAATAAAAATGTTTATGTTGATATATAAAGATAGCAACATTGATTTTCCTTTCTGCAGTAGATTTGATTACTATCAAGCTTCCAAAGCCTTCCTGAGGTCTTCTTTTATTTTATTGCAACACCTTTTCAAGCTCACAGCTTTTTCCTAATTGTGTTTTGTGCTGAGAGAAGCATGTGGAAGGACTGGGGAGGGATGCAGGTGAGCTCTCAGAGGGGCCCTTTCAGCACATTAAGATGTTGAGATGCTCTGATTTCACCAAGACGCTGCTCGGCAAATTCCATATTTGCAAAGACTGGAGATGAAATTATAAATATGAGACTGCAAGCAAAGTTATTTCAGATTTATTATTGCTGCTTCTGGATTTTCATTTTGTCTCCGATCCCTGGGGCTTTTAGATGTTTACCAATATTTTGACACTATTTGTATTCCTGTCTCAGTGTAGGATACCTCTGATGTGCTCGTAGGAAGGGATGAGCAGGTGTGGGGAAAACCTTCAGGTGCCTTAAATACGATCAAAACCAGAGCCTGATTTAAAATTTAGACATGTTTGTGTCTCTGTGTTAAACTAAAAGAGGAAATTCCAGCCTGGAAATCTCTGGGAGAGCAGAAAGAATTGACATTTGCAGCTGAATTTCACACCTCAGTCTCCTGAGGTTCCTTCTCCACCCCCGCTCTGCCCTGTGCCACGGGGGAGAGCAGAGGCTGAGGCTGTGCTGGTGCAATATTTCCAATCCCGAGATGCAAAAAGCACTGGAAACTTTAACAGTGCCTGTGCTGTTCCAGAGCAGGACACAGAAATCACCCCGAGGCTACCGGGACAATCCCCTGCACAGCTGCTCTGGTTCCAGTGCTAAGCTGGTCCTACAGCAAAGCCTGCCTTGTTCAGCTGCTTAGAGTTATTGATTACTGAGGCAGAAGGTTCATTATTCTGGAATCCATGGGAAGGCTGCTTGTTTCCATTTATTTCCTAACGACCAGCGTTCCCCAATTAATCTTGGCTTTGTTATGAATTCGGGAAAGATTCCTCGTAACCACTGAAGGAATTGATTTTTCGGGTTTCGATGTGTTTCTGTTCAGCACAACTTCACCATTTCCTTGTTTGCCTCAAAGAAAAAAAAGGGATATACATGAATCTGGAGCAGGCTTTTCCCTCCAGGTGTTCATTTAGTGGTTTAAAGATCAGCTTCCAACAGTGCCTGGAAGCACATGTTTGAATAAGGCTGGATTCAAAATGCTTGTGGAATTCAGCCGCTTCCTCAATGAGCTTTCTGGAAAGATCCTGGAGGAGTCTTCCCAACCCACCAGCACAGAATGTTAAATGTGCACAGACATGGGACTGATAGCCAGACATCTTTCTTAGGAATCCTGTAATTCTTCCATGGCCCTATAGTAGGAATTCCACAAGTTTCTCCTAAAATCCTTTTGTTTTCCAAAAACCACTCACTGGAAATGAAATCTCACCAAGCCAGCAGATGTTTTCAGATTATTTCCATTCAAAGGAAAGATGAGTATTTTCTTTTTGTACATTATTGTTTATTTTTCTGTGAAAGGGCAAATCTTGGCCATTTCCTGACTCAGAATTTTTAAAGTAGCATTTTAAAACTGCCTAAAATATTATTACAAGATATTTAGACAAGGGGAAAATGCTTTAATGGCTCAATGAAGGATTCTAATGCTAATAAAGGGGAATCACAATCCAAGATTTTCTTCAGAGAGTCGTTCAGTCTCTTTTCAGATGGTTGACTTGGAGATTTTCCTGAATCCTTTCTGAGCCTTGAATTTATTTTCCTACTTCTAATGTAAAAGCTGTTAAAGGGGCATGAGAATGGTGAAGGGAAGCCCACGAGGAGCCTCTGAGGGCACTTGGTCTGTTCAGCTGGAGCAGAGGACACTGAGGTCAGACTTCACTGCTCTGTTCTGTGACAGGGACAGCACCCAGGGAAGGGCTGGAGCTCTGCCAGGGGAGGGTCAGGCTGGGTATCAGGGAAAGAAAGGTTCTTCCCCCAGAGGGTGCTGGGCACTGCCCAGGCTCCCCAGGGAATGGGCACGGCCCCGAGGCTGCCAGAGCTCCAGGAGCGTTTGGACAGCGCTGCCAGGGATGCCCAGGCTGGGGTTGTTGGGGTGTCTGTGCAGGGCCCGGAGCTGGGCTGGGTGATCCTTGTGGCTCCCTTCCAGCTCAGGATATTCCAGGATTCTATGACCTCAATTGCCATGATCACGCAGCCCAGTTCCTTGCTCCTCCTTTCAGTTAATGAATGTATTGAGTGTGATTCCTCACCCCACATATGCTCTGAACCTGAGCTGTTCAACCACAAGAGGCACAAGGAAGTGACGATGTGACCCTAAACCCTCCCACATGCTCAGGCTGAGTGGCTGCACTGCAGGACCAAAGAACAACCCTGAGCTGGAGCTTGAAAAATGTCAGACATGAAGTCACAGAATTCCAGAATGGTTTGGGTTGGAGGGGACCCTTAAAGCCCATCCAGCCCCACCCCTGCCATGGGCAAGGACACCTTCCACTGTCCCAGGCTGCTCCAAGCCCCGTCCAACCTGGCCTTGGACACTGCCAGGGATCCAGGGGCAGCCACAGCTTCTCTGGGCACCCTGTGCCAGGGCCTCCCCACCCTCATAGGGAACAACTTTCTGGGGATATCTAACCTAAATTTCTCCTCTTTCAGTTTGATCCCATCCCCCCTCGTCCTGTCCCCACAGCTCCTGAGGAAGAGTCGCTCTCCTGCTTCCCTGCAGCCCCTTCACACACTGGGAAGGTGCTGGGAGGTCTCCACACAACCTTCTCTTCTCCAGGCCGAGCAGCCCCAGCTCTCTCAGCCTGTCTCCAGAGAGGGGTGCACACCTGAGGGGGGCTCTGAGCAGTTCCACACCTGCTGACAGGCAGGATTTTTACTACTGGGGCTTTAGTGAGATAAATGCTGGTGTCTCTTGGCTACTTCCCCCCCCCCCGAGACCCACTGGGGGAGGTGACAATCTCAAATTTCAACTCAAGAATGACGCCTTCACCAGCCTAACCCTGAGCTACACACCCTCACTTTGTACTTCTTGTCTCCAGATGCATCCGAATCCTCAGGAAACTCCCTCAGCATTAAACTCTTTGTTAGCTGGATTAGCCCGGGAGGTGCCGGTAATTGAAGCATTCTTAGGGCTGCTTTTCATTCCCAATCACTCTGCCAGAGATGCTTTCACACACGGAATCCTGCAGTTTCCCTGGCAGTAGGCTGGGCACAAACCCCTGCTAAGCTGAGATGTCTTTTTCTATGAAGTCAATTACTGTAGAAAATTCACCAATACAAAGGGCATAATGCAATTATTTGGGATTGATTTCTAATAAGCTTATGAGTAGACACGTGGGCAAGTTCAAGTTTGCTGAGGGAGTTTATAATAATAATAGCTGTCACATTCCCATTAGCTTTCATCCCAGGGGATTTCACAGCACTCCGCAAATCCTGAACTCACATCCCCAAAGAGGAACCGTTGCCCAACGTCTACTTGCCTTTTCCTTGGGAAATCTGCCTTTAATTCCCCCTTTCACCACGGCCTCCCAGCACAATCCTCCACGAAAGAAGAAAGAACCGTGTGTTCCTTCTGCAGGGGACTGGGAACAGAGACCCCACAAGGACCAGCAGGGACGAGGTGACAGCCTGGGCTAGGGGAAGGTGTCCCTGCCCACAGCAGGGGATGGGATGAGATGGGCTCACCCAAACCCATTCTGGGCTTCTCTAAATTTGAAAGAAGCCTATTTAGACCCAAATCAGCCCTTGGAGGGCTGATCAATCCAGTCTCCAGGCCTGATACGGAAGACATGTCCCATGGCCAGCTTCTCTCCGTGGGCTTTGAAGGAACCTAAGAGTGAAGAACACGGGCTTAGCCTGGCAGCTTTTCACAACCTGAAGCTCCTCCCCACTCTGCCGTGAAGTCCCAGCACAATTCCAAGCTGTGGGCACTACGGATTTCAGCAGGAAAGCCAAGTGAGGATGATAACAGCAGCCACAGGGACGATGCTGAGGCGGGAGCATCTCCAGGAGGATGCGGCACCTGCCAGGCAGGCAGGGAGGGAGGAAAAGCAGGGGATGGCAGCCAAGGGCAGAGGCACAGATGGCTGAGAGCACAGCTCCTTCCTGGGGGTTCACAGGGGCTCCTGCTGCGCTTATGAGGAACTTTATGTGCTCTCTTTGCAAAGCTCCAGAGCCATCCAAAGGCGGGAGCTGCCCAGGGAAAGAGGAATGACAACAGCAGGAGCTTTAACGAGGCTGTCTGGGTTGCTGTTGGCCTTTCCTGCCCAGCGCAGCCCGGCCCTAGGAGAGATTTCATGGCAAATCTAAATAAAGCTGAGGCGCCCAAGTGAAACTGAGGCTTTTATTTCCCCTAGAATAAATACCTCCTGGTCCGTAAGGAACATGGAATCATGGCTTTATTTATTTTTCCCTCTGAGATGAGCTTCACGTGAGTTTGCAGACCAGGAAAAGCAGCATCAGCATGGACAGGATTGTGCTGGAATAAATCCATTTCTTCATCTGGCATCACCCCCATTTATTTGGCATCCCGGTCTAATAGTTTTTAGGGGTTTTTTAGAGTTGCAGTTGGCATGAAATAAACCTGACCCTCCTTAATTTATATTCATCTCAGTTCATGCCATTTGAAGAAGAGTTTTCACTTTCTAAGCAGACCAGATAATAATTAATAGACTGGATAATTGCACCATCAGGCCTGCCGTTTTGCAAGGATGGGGATGTGCTACTTTAATATTTTAAAACTTCCCAGATTGTTCCAGACATATGGGGATTTTATAATATTTACTGTGCCGGGCTGCTGAAGGACCAGGCTTAACTGAAGTTATTTTAATCATGCCATTGTTTTTGAAAGGCTCTGAAAAACACAGACATTGCAAAGAAATATTGACAGCTGAAACAGGTTCCAGGATGGGAACTGGGAAATTGCTCCATTAAAGCACGTGTGTATTACAACATTAGGCAATTATTAAATTAACAGAGGGCAGAGGCTGCTCAGAGCCCTGCAAACAGAGCCCAGCAGCGAGTGAGGAAGGGAAAGTCAGATGCTAATGCAGGCAGGAATCTGAATACCCCTCTCAATCACTGGCACGTGGGAATTCCAGGGATTAAAGGGACGCCTTGGTCTCCCAGCAGCAATAAAAGTGATCAGTCACTCGCTAATGGAAAGCTGTGCCTTCCCCCACTCCCCCAGTTTATGGTAAATTGGTCCCCAAAAGGTGATTTCCCTGGTTCCCCCCGCAGCAGAAGAAAAACAGTGAGGGAAGAGAGGGGAAGCAAAGGAGGTGAAGCCACAAAATAGGATAATACGGATCTTTGCCCAGGTATGAGTCTGGGAATGCTCATCTGGGGCACAGGAAAGTCCAGGTCACCCCGTCAGAGTCTGAAATATTTTAGTCTATGACTTAAACATTTTCATGAAGGACTTTTAAAACTGTGTTACAAAAGCTGCAGACAAGACTACCGCACCCGGAATGGGGCCCTGAGTGAGGCCTTACACCGCTCACTGATGAAGTAACAGCTCAGGGCTGGGGACATTCACAAAGCACAGGCTTAACACCTCCAAGGTGGAGACCACAGCCCCAGGGCTATCAGCTGCCAGGCTCGCCCAGACCCTCGCACCGAAGGGCGGGGGAGGAGAGGCTTTGGGTATCTTGGAAAAGCCTCTGGTCAGAGGCGCAGTGAGCGCCCGTCCTCCACTGTGCAGAGGGGCCCAGCTGAGGGGCCCTCACCGAGGGGGGAAGCTCAGACCCAGCAGAAGGGGTGACCCGGCCCGTCACAGCGGCCCCTCCAAGGGGTCCCAGACCCTGCACAGAGCACCAGAGACGATGCAGCAGCCCCTCAGTGCTGCCAGGGACAGCGCCGAGCCGGCCCCTGCAAGGCAGACACGCGGGCGTTCCCGGCCGGCCCCGGCGGGCATTGACCCACGGCCTTCTGGGCTCTGCGGCTGTGGCGGCCACGGCGGCGGCGGGGGACCCTCAGCACCAGCAGGGCAGATGGAGGGGAGCAACGAGACATCACTGGGGCCCTCGGATGGGTGATGTGCTTCCACCCAACCCCTGTCACCGCTCCCTGTCCCCCCACCCCCACACACGCTGCTTTCTTTCTTTTCTCTTTCCTTCTCTTTGCCTCTTTTACTATTAAATAAAATACATCAATTTTTTGGCAACAACATCTAATCTCGTTTTGGTTTTAATCTCGTTTCTGGGAATATTTTGAACCTTCTAAGTTCTTTCCGGTTTATGCACAGAGATTTAGCTTGCTTTGCCTTCCTGGGTTTAAACCGGATCATAACAACCCCCCACACCTCTCCTGGAAGGATCCCAACCACATCCTGCACCTCCACAGCAAACTGCTCCAAAGGACAGCCTGGAATGACACTTTGCATCTTTATTCCTTGTAACACTCGCCTTGGTTAAGGGATTAAATTTCACTGGAGCCAAGACTGTAAGGCTGAGGAACCACCACATCCTGGAATCTGCCAAGCAGCACATCCCTGGCGGCAGGAGAGGGCTCAACACCGCCTGGGAAAGGGGGCTGGAAGAGCCCTGTGGCAACTGGGACACAATCCCTGTCCCTGCTCTGGGCAGGGATGAGGTTGAGGAGGAGTTTGACCCTGGGCCGAGCCCTGTCCCCTCCAGGAAAGGGACTCTGCTCCTGCCTCTGGCATTTCCTCAGCTGTGAGGAGTTTTAATCCTTGTTAATTCCTAGAGTAAAAGCTTGGGAAAGGCTCATTAGCCTGGAGGTAAGAGCGGGAGCTTGGGAAGCAGCCTTGCTTAGGGAACAGGGAATTGTTTCCGCAAGGCTTCACAGCGCTGGAAAAGTGGGATTTACCCTGGGCATCCAGGCCCTCTCCTTGGACTGCCAGTGGCCAGAGCACCTTCCTTGGGCACACGGCTGATCCCCTAAATCCCCTCAGGCAGCAAGAAAATTCAGATGACACCAACTTCTTGAGCAGTTTATAACCCCAGGCCTCTATTTTCAGCATGAAATGTTTTGCATTAAGTGGAAAACTGTGCACTGAGCCACATAAAGTATTTAAGAGTTAGATTTTGGGAGAAGGACACTGAGTGTTGTTTCAGCTCTCCAAAGCTCAACAGTTCCTTGAAAAAGTTTGGGTTTGGCTGTCACATGGAAAAAGAAATCAATCATTCACACCATTTTAGCAATTATCCCCCTTTTTAGATTTGTCAAAATTGGAACCCTGGAGTTAAATTCAAACCCAAAATAGCTGTCACATTGTTCTGGACTTTTCAATATTTACTAATTTTCAATTCCATAAAATACAAGTAAAATTCCTCTTTTTTTGCAATTTTTTTTCCCCCACTGCTGGCAAGGTCTGGTCTGCACACAGCTCCCCTGGATGGCAGCAGGGATTAAACACATCCTTTAGGATCCTGCAGGAACCATTGGGTTTTAAGAATTAAATAGGCAATGGGTGGTTGGAGGGTTTAGTACCCACAGTCTGATGGTCAAACCTCTCCAAAGCAGCCTGGAGAGAAAGGTGAACTTTGAGGAATGTTTCACACAGGGAATAGTGCAAAAAGAAATGTTAGACTGAGAAGCATAGAACAAAATCAGGAATATCCTGAGCTGGAAGGGACCCACAGGATCATCCAGCCCAGCTCCTGCACAGACACCCCAACAACCCCAGCCTGGGCATCCCTGGCAGCGCTGTCCAAACGCTCCTGGAGCTCTGGCAGCCTCGGGGCCGTGCCCATTCCCTGGGGAGCCTGGGCAGTGCCCAGCACCCTCTGGGGGAAGAACCTTTCCTGATCTCCAGCTTGACCCTCCCCTGGCACAGCTCCATATCATGAATATCTTATATCTATAATTAACTTACATCTTCTGATTTAAAGATGAGCCACAGCTTGGCTTAAAACTCAGAACTCTTTCACTCTCCCAGACGGGATCTGGGGATGAATTATCTGTGGAGAACTGCATAGAAAACAAGGACACTTTGGAGATTTAAGAGCCAAAGTCCCGTTTCAGTGGTGCCGTGGAAACTTGGGCGTGCCAAGGGCCAGATTCCCAAAGGCGTGTGGGGGTTTAGGGATGCTGATGGACTGGGGTTGGTCAGGGCTACAGCAGGCAGGGAAAAGGATGGTTTAAAATCCAGATGCAACAGGAAGAGCTCAGATCCAGGCCAGGGATCTCAGGCTGTGAGCTGAGAGCTGTGGGGAGGGGACAGTGAGCAAAGGGCCATGAGCCAGGTCAAAGGAGTCCCAAGGGACTTTAAAAATTACTTTCACCCACAGCAGCACAATCCACAATTCCCAAGTGTTTGCATCTCCATCCAAAGCCAAAGTAGAATCCACAGGCTGAAGATGTTTGAAAATTCCTGGTCTGGCCCATTTGGAAAACCCAGACTCCAGCAGGAAGGGCACAACAACCCTAATGATCCTTCTCCCCAAAGAAATCATTTCTGCTTACAGAGAACGTAGAAATTGAATTGGGCATTATGAAAAATTCTCTGTGTAGCTGCAACTACAACCCAGATAATTCATTTAGGCTAAATATAGGGCTGTAATTGAAAAATCCAAATAAGGGATGCATATGCATTGATCCATATGATTTAAATCAAGCTATAAAACATCAACATTATCCAGCAAAAGCTGCTGGGGAAACAGCAGCCAAGCAGAATATGAAATTCCAGGGAGACCACTGCACTGGCTGGGAGGAGGACTTAATTGATTTTGACAAAGAAACCTATTTGCTGTTTAATTGATTCCTACTCTAAATTCCCAGCACTTTCAGACCGAGCAGAGAGAAGCAGCAGAATAGTGATTACCCAGAGCAAATTACAGCTGGCCAGGGCTGGAGTACTTCAGGTCCTGGTAATTCTCTATTTACCAAATTACTGCTGTGCATTTTCAGAGAAACACTAAAATGAGCTCATATAAGCACACAAATCACCCAGAGTTACAGGAGGATTGAAAGAGCTGCCCAGGCCCCCGAAGGCCCTGGGGGGAAGCAGTAACACCCTCACTTTATCCCAAAAGTGTCCCTGCTCTTCTGCACCTCTTTAAGGGTAGCGGGAGCTGTGTTTGCTGGGAAGGACGAGGTCACAGATTGTGCCAGTGCTGTAAAATCCTCTTGGAATCCCTTCCCAGCTTTGATAGATGGCTGTGTCACTTCTCCAGGAGTTTTCCCCACATGACTGACCTCCAGGGTGTCTTCCCTGCTCCTGGAGAGAAGCTGCTCAGCAGCCCCAGGGGTTGCAGCACATCTGGGTGCAGCTGTGTGACCCCGAGTTACGCTGGAGCCCACAGGGCTGCTGCTCCTCTCACATCCCCAGTGCCTTCCCAGGGACTTCGTGGGCAGCACGGAGCCTTTGCCTTCACATCAGGGATGGGGGGAGAATGATTTTCTTCCCACCTTAAAACAGAGAAGCAACCCCTGCAAGTCAGGCACTGCCTCACACAGAGGTCCCTTTAGACAGTGATGGTGTGAAGGTGTCCAGCAAAGTCAAGGAAATGGGAAAAGGACCTCAGAAACTGCTCAGGACCTCAAAAATGGGAAAAGAGACAGAAATGGGAAAAGGATCTCAATTCTGCTCTCTACAGCTACCTGAAAGGAGATTGTGGCGAGGTGGGGGTCACCCTCTCCACCCAAGTAGCTGCAGCAGGACATGGGGAACAGCTTCAAGTTGTGCCAGGAGAGGTTCAGGCTGGAGATCTGGAAAAATTTCTTCACTGAAAGCCTTGGAACAGGCTGCCCGGGACAGTGGTGGAGCCACCATCCATGGAAGGTTCAAAAAGAAAAAAAAAGGAGCAGATTTCACAATCTGGGTTAGGAGGTAGGATGGTGTTGGGTCAAAGGTTGGACTCAATGGTCTTGAAGGTCTTTTCCAACCTTACTGATGCTGTGGCTTCCAGGGTCACAAGGAACACACAGGTGGACACGGATGGTGCAGAGCTGCCAGCACAGCTCCCACAGCCCCGTTCCTGTGCTGGGGCTGTGCCAGTTCCAGGTGTGACCAACAAGGATGCTCAGCTCCTCCTCCTGATGCCAGCCCTGGAAGCACAAACGAGCACCCCCGAGGTGTCACCTCACTGCTTTTAAGCCCCTGTTTCCCCAGTGCCTCCCTAACAGAGACTGATGGACTCAGGGCAGAGATTTCTCCATTTGAAAAATCCCTTCCCATTTCAGAAAGCCTCCCCCTCCCAGCTCACCCCTTTGTCACGCGGTGCCAGGCAGAGCTGGGGCTGGCACACTCCTCTGCCACAGGGAAGCAGAGGTCCATGGAAAGCCAGGATAGAAACATGACAATTACAGCCTGGACAGAGAGAATAAATCATTGGCTTTGTTTCAAAATAATTAAAGACAGGTTGCTTGGAAGTGTTAAGAGGCAGGTTGGACCTTGGAAAATATCATTACCTGGCAGGATGGTGCAGCCAGCTGGGGGTTGGGCTCTTCTCCCAGGGAACAAGGGACAGGACAAGAGGGCACAGCCTAAAATTGCATCAGGGGAGGTTCAGGTTGGATATTGGGAAAAACGCCTTCCCTGAAAGGGTTGTAAAGCATTGGAATGGGGTCCAGGGAAGCAGTGGAGTCATTGTCCCTGGAAGTGTTCTGAAAACGTGTGGCTGTGGCACTTGAGGACACGGGGTAGTGGTGAATGTGGCCGATGGTTGTGCTTGATGATCTCAAAGGTCTTTTCCAAACATAACAATTCCATGATTTTATGATTATTATCACCAATATTTTAGGACAGATCTTATTCTTTCAGGACTCAGACACTTCTTCCACGTCTCCTGCTGAAAGAGACAGAGCACAACCACCTGAAGACCTCAGCTTAAACCTCTGTCCAGAGCTGGGACTTGTCCACAAGGCAGTAAAGTCTTCTGCAACCTCCAGGAAATGCTGAAACCTCCTCCAGCTCCACCAGTTTGGGAACGCAGCTGAAAAATGACAACTGTGCAGGTTGACCTTTTGCAAGCTCTCCCCTCATTAAAAGCAGAAGCCCTGGAAATCACTAAGAGCTGTGGCCTGAGGGACTGCATTAGTGACTGAATTCCTTGGTACATCCTTTCAGGAAGATCGGGCAGACCTGGAGGCCCCACTGGAATGTTTTTCCCCCCACAGATGCCCCACTGCTGTGGGTACCTAACTAGAAATGGAGCCTCTGATCTGATCCAGGAGGGAAACAGCCTGAAAATTTCCTTCCTGCTTCCAACAGAGCAACTTCCCAAACCAAACAATCTCAGTCAAAAGAGAAGGAGCAAAGAGAAGCAGGGCTTTGCTGTAAGATTCACTGAAGTGCACGTCCAGCTGAATTCTTCACGAATTCCAGAGAAAGCAGGATGGAAACTGTGGTTTGGGTTGGAAGGGACTTCAAAGCTCAGCTCATCCCACCCCCTGCCATGGGCAGGGACACCTTCCACTAGCCCAGGTTGCTCCAAGCCCTGTCCAACCTGGCCTTGGACACTTCCAGGGATGGAAGTCATTGTAAAAGATTCCCAAGGAAAGGAACTCTGAGAGATGCAGCTCAATGAGGAGGGAGAACCCCAGGAAAGGCTGAGCCCCTCCACCTCCCTGCAGTGCTGAAGCAGCCCCCATTCCCAGGAGGAGCCCCCCAGGGAGGTCACAGCAGGTCCTTCTCTCCAGGAACAAGTTCCTCTCATCCAAGGGGCTCCAGCACCGCAGGGAGGAGGGTCCCCATGTCAATAAATGCCAGCGGCATCCCTGCCTGGTGCCCTTTCCTCCAGCTCTGAGGAGCTCTCTGTTCCCAGATGCTCCCAGCCATTGTCTGCCAGCTGGGGTGAGGGGACAAACAAGGAGATTTCCCAGATTTCCCACAGCAGCATCCCAGCACCTCCTGGGATCCCTGAGGAACTGCAGCCAGTGGTGCCCCTGCAAAGCCAGCAGCACTTACCAAAACCAGGGCTCTCCTTTTCCTGCTCAGGTATCTCCTCCCTCCCCAAAACAGCCAAAGAGAGGGAGATCAAATAGAAAAAGGAAAAAAAACAAAAAATAAAGCACCTTTATGGTTTCTCCCCAAACTGGAGTGGATTCCGGGGAAGCGATACCAGCAGTTCCTGTACTCTGTGTGTGTCTCTGAGAACACAGCCAGCCAGGCTCCCCTGGGAACCACAGAGTTTCTCTCTGGACCTTCTTCCTATATTAAATCCACAGGCCATAACACAAGAAATCAGTGCCTCTCAGCTTTTCCTCAGCAGGAAACTGCGTTAGTCACACCAGGAAACCTGGATTGCTGAGGGCTGCTGAGAAAAATGAGACACTAAAGAAATATTTTAGATTAAGCTTATATTAAAATGGTGTATTTTATATAACGGATGGAATTGTGATGTGAAAGTAGCAAAGAGATCTGAGAAATTCAAGAAAAATTAAGAAAATCAAGAAAAATCTTGATTTGCTTAATTTTTCTTGATTTTCTTAATTTAAGAAAAACAAATGTGTTCAGTTATCTTTTCAGTAGTGATGCATAGGCCTAGTTGAAAAAAATTATTAAACATATCATAGAATAAATTAAATATATTTATTTGATGTAGATATTTATATATTGTGTATGTTATTATTTATTTAATAAAATAAAGGCATTCTGCTTCTCCAGGTGAAGGAAGAAACGTGTAGGAAGGTTATGAGCAAATCCGGTTCACCCTGATGAGTGTCTCCCACCACTCCTTCAGAACATTCTAGCTCTCCCAGGACCATCCCTGCCCCTTCCCACCCCACCATCAGTCCTTCTCCTTGAAGGAAAACACCAGCTCCATGCAAAGCTGGATAAACAGGATGAGAAGGGCTCAGGATCAGAGAGGGGAAGCCATTCCCTGGTCCTGCAAGGCTCCCTGGTGGCAGGATGTGCCCCCCTCTCTCTGCCACAGAGGGCTGGTGCAGATGGGAAAGATAGCCCAGGTTGGGTCACAGGCCCAGCAAGGGGTCAGCTCCTGGGCCTCCCAGCAAGAAGCAACAGCTAGGGCTGGAGGGCAGATGTGGGAAGAGATAAAAGAAAAATAAATATCATTAACCAAAGACACTGCTCTTTATGACTATAAAGACACACAAATTGTCACAGAAGTAGAAGCCCCTGACACACGTCCTGGAAACCTGTGGGGGAGCTTCTCCTACATCTTTGTAGATATTTTCCAGAAATTGAGGGAAAGGGTAGTGATGTGTACTAGTCTGAAAGCAAAGCAGGGAAAGATCCCAAGTCAGAACTACAATTTAATGGGAAAATTAAAATCAATGCAGGGGTACAGAGACACTGCCAGAGTCAGGACACAGCCTGGCACCTGCCGGGCAGGGCGCTGGGAGCAGCCCCATTAAATGGTGGCTGCAGCCCTGCTGAAGTGATGGATGTGGCTCTGCTGAAGCCGTGATCCTGTAGAAGGGTCTGGTGCTCCCCTGCAGGTCCAGTGCTGCTAATGGAGCTCTTGTCCTCCGGGAAGCCAGGAGGTCAGGGCTGCCTGTGCTGTTCCAAACCTCAGCTTAGAGCCAGGCAGGAACGCTCGGTTCCTCCCCCTGGGCGGAGCATCTCCCGGTGGGATGATGTAACTTTAGGGGCCATGCAGTGAGGCTTGGTGGCCCATTAGCAGAAGATATGGCCCGGAGGGAGTTATCAGGGATGTGTCATGGAAGAGATAAAGAACCCTGCCCCAGCTGGTTTCAACAGCTGGTGATAGAATGCTCGATTTTGGTTACATCTTACACTGCAACCTGAGACAACCTGAGACACGACGTGTGCCCCATCAGCAACTGGATGGGGAGATACAGGGCACAATTCAGGTACCTATTTACAGGTAGGGAAGAAATAGCATGGATTAGGATGCAATGTATGTTATCTACTACAGTGTTCTCTGTGTTTTATTCCTGTGCAGTAAATAGTCTGTTTAAAGTCATCTTATGTCTGTTAGGCTTGTGTCTGTTAAATAAATAATTCATTTTGTAATAGACCTGATTGGGCATTATTAAAGAACTTGTGAACAAGAATGGTTTTTGGGGTGTTGGCCACCCCAATAAAGCTCCTGCCTGCTTCCAAAGGCCTAGGCAAAAGGCAGGGACTTATCTAAGTTCCCATCTCCATTTGTATCACCCCTCTGCCCCTGCTGCTCCAGGCACAGGGACACAGCTCTGAGTGACAGCAGCAGGGAGCTGGGGGAGCCCAGACACCCCAAAGTGTCACCTGCTGGTCCTGCCCTCTCCCTCCCAATTCCCATTTATTGATGAGTCTGGACTTCAGCTCTTTGTCTCAAGCACCTGTGCCTGACCCCTCTGGGAAAGTGAAGGTTGTGCCACAGCACTCATCCTTCAAAGCCTTCCAATCCCACAGGAAAACAGCACTTCAGGGGTTGTCCTGCTGTGTTCCAGCACTGCTTTATGGATTAGCCAGCAGCAGGTGTGCTCCGGGGCTGTTTCAGTATGAGCAGGAAAGAAAAACAAATGTTAAAAAAAAAAATTAAAAACCAAAACCAAAGCAGAGCCTTCACTTGAGGGTGGCCCTGGTGCTGCAGGGGCAAGGGCAGGCAACAGTCAGAGGGGTGTCCGTCAAAATCCAGCATGGGCACAAAGGGAGGTGGGAATATTTAGCTCTCAGTCCTTCTTTTAGGAAAGCACAATAGGATCATCCAACCTGGTGAGCATCTCCAGGGCAGGGAACAGAGCTGGGAAGGGGCTGTAGCCCCAGGAGTGGCTGAGGGAGCTGGAAAGGGGCTCAGGCTGGAGCAAAGGAGGCTCAGGGGGGACCTTGTGGCTCTGCACAAGTCCCTGACAGGAGGGGGCAGCCGGGGGGGTCGGGCTCTGCTGCCAGGGAACAGGGACAGGAGGAGAGGGAACGGCCTCAGGCTGGGCCAGGGGAGGCTCAGGGTGGACATCAGGGAAAATTTCTTACTTAAGGCTGGTTTAGCAGTGGAAGGGGCTAAAAAAAGACCTCCAAGCTCATCAAGCCCAGTCATTAACCCAGTACCATCATGCAGGCAGAGAATAAAACTAGGTCCAAAAGCAGGAATTTAATACAAAACAAAATTGCAACAATGGTTGTCTCAAGTGGGATGTCCGGGCTTCCAGCCAGCCCTGTGAGCTCCTGTCAGCATCAAGCCTCCTCCAACCTAGCCTGGAACACTGCCAGGGATCCAGGGGCAGCCACAGCTTCTCTGGGCACCCTGTGCCAGGGCCTCCCCACCCTCACAGGGAACAATTCCTTCCCAGTTTCCCACCTATACCTCCACTCTTTCAGTTCAAAGCCACTCCCCGTGTCCTATCCCAGTGCACAGGCTCAGGACCACCTCAGGTCTGATCCTTCCCTGCTTTAACCACTTCTTCAGTGCCCAAACCTTCAGTGAAGCATAAAACCCTTCATGCTCTGTGCACCTGAGGCTCACTGTCCCTCCTTGGGGCCATGGTTCAGCCTCCCCAGGAGGATGAGGGGGCCCAAAGCACCCACAATACCACCCAAACTGAGTGTCACGCCCTGATCTGCTGGGGGTCAGTGGGAGGGGACACAAGGCAGCCAACAGGAGACATCACAAGCAAAAATACTTCACACCCCTAAAGCTGCTTTTTTTCTATTCCACGAAGTGACAGATGCTCCCAATCACTCTCTCACAAGGTAAACACTGCATTTGGGTTGTAATTTGTTTAGCAAGCCTTCTATTTCCAGCTGTAATTACCCCATCAAGGCAGCTAAATGAAGATGACATTTCCAGTGACCTTCAGCTCCCAGCTGCCATCGCCATCCCACGGGGGAGACAGAGCAGGGAGGGGACACAGCACAGCGTGCCCCAGGTGAGAGGTGCCTGGGAGCTGCCGGCCAGGTGTTCCTCCAAAATCAGCCAGCACAAGGCAGAGCAGGGTTCTAGGGAGGACAGCAGACCCAAAATGGTGGATTTCTCTGCCAGGGAAAAGGCTGCTGTAGTTGGTATTTGCTCAAATGGGAGAGCTCAGGATGTGTTTCCTCATGGAAAGATCCTGCAGAGCCGAGGTACGCGGGGATAGCGCCCTGCAGGATGGTCTGTGCAGGAGGGCTCATGTGCAGTGTAAATATTTTGGGGTTCCCCTTGCAAAGGAATTGGGTTTTCTCCAACATTCACTCGCCAAAGGGCAGAGATGGTATTTTGCCTCGCACTGAGACACCCAGTGAGTCAACTTGATAAGATACACACACAGAGCCCTTAAAATAACTCTAAAAAATGAGCTTCCAGTTCTTTTCCATCTGGTTCCTCTCCTGCTCTCCAGACTTCTGCACCTTGCCCCAGGTGAGCCCATCTCTGTCCAGCATTCCCTGCTGCTTCTCTGCTCCCATCCTCCAGACACTCAGTTTACCCCTCCTCCCCCTCACTCACCGAATTCTCACCTTTAATCCCAATCCATCTTGGAGGATTTTCCACTGTTTTTCCATCCAGCCTCTCACCTCTGGCTGTCCCCAGCCCTCCTGGTGTCTCCTCCTCCAGGTCTCTCATGCTTTGCCATTGCACCTCATCCTGGCCTTAGTCTCAAAGTTCTTCCCACCCTTCCCAGCTGTTCCTTTCCCAGATCATCCCCTCTAACAGCTCCCATGGCACCCCAACTTCCAGGGCACCTGGGGAGAGCCAGGCAGGAATCTGTGCCTCCTGCACTAAGCTCCTGTCACTTTATGAAGCAAGAATAACAGAAACACAAATTAAAAAGTGAAATCCATGCCGAGAATGGCACAAAATCCAATCGTGTCAGCATCCAGCAGGTTAATCACCCTCCAGACCACCACCCCTGAACTCCACTGCTGGAGAAGCTCAAGCCATGGCTGTATCTAAGTAAAGACAGGAATCAGGGAGTCCAGGAAGCCAATGCTGCAAATGAGCTGCTCCTGCAAATGGATTTTGCTTTCCACAGGAGCAGCTCCAGTGACCAGAGGCAGCAGAGCAGGGTAACAACTCGCTGGCCGTGCTCTGTACCCACAGGAGGAGCTGGGCCCTGGTTGCTGCAGCAAAGGGCAGCCCAGCATCGATCAGGGCAGCAGCCTGTCAGTGCTGGAAGCATCAGGGGCTTTAACAAGCCCTGCAAAGATCGTTTGGAATTGTCACAAGCTCACACTTGGTTTGCAAGGCAGCCTGAAGCAGATTTATTGACCTCCTGCACCATCCTCAGGGTGCAGAGGGAAGGAAAGCAAAGGAATGCTCAAAGTCCAGCTCAAAGGCCAGCCAGGACCTGCCACAAGAGGCCCCTGGCAGAAGCATCTGAACGAGGGAAGAGCTGAATGCTGACAGCAGCAAAGATTCTGGCTGGAAAAGCATTGGAATGCTTCAACAGGGAGTGCAGGGCACTGCAGAGTGACGGCACTGCAGGCACCTGCGTCCTCTCCAACAAACTGGTGTTCTCCAGGGCTCCCAAACCCACACTGATCTCCCCTGGCTGCTGCAGGCTGGCACCATCCAGCTCAGACAGCAGGGAAATCCCTCCAGGTTTCTCTCCCCTGCCCTGGAACTCTTGGCTTCCTCTAACAAGAGGAGATGTAGTAGGAAAGGAAGGGGACAGGGGAGGGAACACGAGGAAAGCACAGGGCCAAGCGCACAGCTCCTGCCTGCCCACATCAGCCACCAGAGCAGGGCCCACATCTGATTTTACTCCCACACTGATCAGCCACAGCAACTTCAACCCATCCCATTCCAAATTAATTCCAATGAGTTTTGAACGTCTTGAAGTTTTCCAATCACAAGAACTTAGGGTGACACAGAAATTGGAACCCAGAGAGCTCCTGGCTCTGCAGGGCCCCAGCTCCTCAAGCGGCCCTTCAGGGAGGCCTCAAACCTTTACAAACTCGGTGTGTTCTGCAGCAAGTAACAACACAGCTTTGTAGGAGGGATGACAATGACCAAGAGTGACAGGAAACATGGAAGTGAGAGGGGGAAATTAAGCTCCTTGCAAGCAGCTACAGAGCTTTTGCCTTTCAGCACTTGCTGAGAACTTCACTTTCCCGATCTATTGCCTTAACAAAGCTGCTTGGGAAACTCTCCTTAAGCCATTCCCCCTGCCAGGTGGGAAAACATGGAACAAGTTGGTTAATGCTTCCTAATTGCACTCATAAAAAGTGTGAGCCTGCTGGAGTGATGCCCAAGGAGGCCTCCACCCAACACCAGCACATTCATTCCCTGACCTCCAGGTCAGGCATTTGAGCAGAGAACAGCAGGGGCTGCAGGAAGATCAGCAGGACATGAATGTGAGAATGAAATAATTAAAACGTTGAGCAAACTGGCAGAGGGACACGGTGGCATCCACCAGAAGTGGAACAAGAAGCAAGTGCCCCTGCAAGTGCATTTAAAGCTTAAACCAGCCCAGAACTGAGCTGGCACACGGGGGCACAGCAGCAGCAGGGGAAGGCGAGACCCAATCACCAGGGCAATAATTACCAGAAGCAAGGAACACTGCATCATTCCCAAGGGCTGCTGAGAGCCAGAGGAGGTGCCTCAAGGCACATCTTCCCTGCCAAGGTGTTTGCTTAGGGCTGTCACATTACCAACACATTGCTCATTTCTATCCAAAATTACTCAAAATAAGCATGGATAGTCGGGCAAAAGCTCAGAGACAACGAAGAACAACCTGGATACTTTCCCAGAGCCCAGAGGAGTTTCAGCCTTAAACACCGCAGGAAGCCAGTGCATTCATCGTTCCCAGCTCCTTCCCACCTTGATCCCCTGCTGTCTCTGCAGCACAGATGAAAACAGATCAGATGAGAAAGTCAAACTACTCCCATGTGCAGCTACTCAGAGTTTTCCTTCTTGCTTGGTGTAGGAAGTCCCCGCGGCTCCCTGAATCTTTGGGTGTTAAACAGTCAAACAGGGAGAGGCTTCCACTCCCCAAGCTCTGCTTGGGAAGCCTCCTCTTTTCAAGCAGAGCTGTAGGAGCTGCCACAAGAAGGTCATTTCAGCCTGTGGCAGCTCCTCTGCTGCAGTCCCCGTGGCCTAAAAAGCCTTTACAGGTGTTGGGCTGTTCATTAGCAGCCCCAGCACAGGCAGATCCCAGCCACACACAGCACTGGAGTTCCCAGCTGCAGCTACACAGGGTCCCACGAGCTGTGGGCCCAAGGCACAAGCAGCCAGGAATGTTCACAGTAAATAGGTTTAATGGCCATGCAAGAACACATCCCACTGATCCATGGGCAAAAGCAGCAGGATTCGCTGGGATAAGCGCTATGCTAACACAGATCAGACATGCTGCACTGACAATACCAAGTGCAGGAATGCCCAGCTATTCCTTAAAATTCACTTTTACAGTCAGGCAAGTTTAAATTTCAGGCATTCCTAGGTGGTAAGGAACAACTTTGCCAGTAAGAAGACAACACACTTGTTTACTTCCCACCAAGCAGCAGGACTGGCTCCAATATCCCCAATTCCCAGTCCCCCAGTTCAGCAGGAGTTACAGGAGGCAGAACTGCTGAGCTTTTCTCCTGAGAGCACACAGTGGAGGGATGACCCCTGCAATTTATCTCTCACACCTCAGCAACACCTTGGCCTGGCAACCTCATTTGCCTGATTATTTTGCCTTCAGCATGAACTGGTTGCTACAGGAGGAAGACACTTGTCTGGTACCAGGCATGCTGAGCTCAGGGAATCAGGATCCAAACCTTTCCTGCCTGAGGGATTTGTGTTGCATCAAGGAATAATTGCTGCCCAAACAGTCCTGCCTCAGCACAAAGCCTGGACACACAGGGGTGGAGGAGGAGCAGTGCTGCTGGAAAAGTGATCACTTTTACGTAAGAGAGGAGGAAGTTCCACCTCTTCAAACCCACATTCACCATCCACAAAAAAAGCCCCCTCCCCAGTCCCTGTTTCTGACCCTCATGGAATAATTTCAATTATCTTTAAATTAAAAAAATAACTCTGGAAGAAGCAGTACTCACATGAGAGCAGATTCCACTTCTGGTCTTGAAGACAGAAGGATGAGAAGCCAGGAGCAGAGCTTTTCATCTCTGAGTCCCACAGGCACCTGGTCCATTTCCGGGCCAGTCTGAGGGCACTGGGCTCCCCAGCCTCTTCCAAAGGGAGCTGGACACGGCACTGGAAGAGCTCTGAGCTCCCCAGAAACGCCTGGTCAGGAGAGGGCAGTGCTGACAGCAAGTGCCTGTCACCCACCCCCGGTGCCTCTCCATCAGAGAGGCCACAGCTCTCCCAGGCCAGTTCTCCCACACCTCCCATCCCACCAAGCTGAAGCCTTCCCCAGGCAGCAGCAGATAAACACAGGAGGAGAACTCAGCCTTGGAGGAGCAATGCCAAGGGATGCCAGGGCTCTGGCAGCTCCCCCAAGCATGGGACAGGACCAGCAGGGCCGCCAGGCTCGGGGGAGAGGAGGAATTAGAGCTTCCTAGGATGTCAGGGCTTACTGTGATCCTTTCTGTAGCACTGACTGCACCTCCTGAATCCCCGAGGGCACAGTGGAATTCCATCGAGGAATAGATGGGAAGAGTACAGTTCACACCCACTGAGCAATACTCACAGTCTTTGTCCAAGAGACACCAGAGCCAGGGGGTTTGTATGCAGCAGCTTTATTTTAAGCAGTTATGACCCAGTAGCAGCAGCTTTTAGGAAGACAGTTCTCTACACTTTACACTTACTGAGGGTTTAATGCCAACAGCAATTACTCTTTTCTCCTTTACATGGGGGTGCTGGAGGTTTCCAGATGCCCAGCTCCTGCTGCCTCTGCCCCCTTCTGGGAGGATCGATCCTCCTGGCAGGGTTCCTCCTCCTCCCTGGGGGAGAAGGGTCCCACCAGCCAGGACAGAGGAGTGTTGTGCTTCAGGTAATCCAGCAGCTCCTCCATGTACTCCTGGATCACAGCCAGCTTCCTCTGGCTCAAGACACTGCTGGACAAATCCTGGAAGGATTTTGCCACTGAGAAAGCAGCATGCAGCTCCTGGATGGCACTGAGAGCCTGTTTCACCTTGTCCTGCAGGCTGCAGGGAAGGCCCTGGATGGCAGCCACCACCCCACAGCAGGTGAGGTGCAGCTGCTGGGTGATCCTGCATGCCATGAGCAGGGTCAGAGACTCCATCTCCTGGGAGGAGGCAAGAAGGACAAGATCAGGAATAAGTCAGTTAATTAAAAAAAACCCCAAGGGGATAACCAGAGCCCTTTGCCTCCCTCCCCAGGAGGGCACCTCTGGCTCTGTAGGGCTTTCATCTCCACTCTCTTTGAGGTACTTCCTACTCCAGTCCAGCCACATCTGGTGTAGTTTCTCCTGCCCCTCCTGAAGCTTTTGATCAAATCCTTGCTTAAACGCCTCAATCTGTGGCAGGGGAAGATCAGAGTGTCAAGACAGACAGATTGGCTGGGGAATTGCAAAGCTTTTCAGCACAGCAATGAAGGGGAGAAAAGACCAAGGCTTTGGTCCCCTCCTGCCAGGATCTGGGCTCTACCTACCAGCTCGATGATGCAGTGGAGCTGTGCCAGGGCCCCCTGCATGCCCTGCCAAGCCTGCTTCATCCTGGCTGTGGAGTGCAGGTGGGCAAAGAGGCGAAGCTCCTCCGAGAGAGAGCCCAGGCGCACAAAGTACCTCCTCTGCTCCCGCTGCTGCTCCAGGGGTGCCACGTCTGTGCCCTCCTCACACACTGCCAGCTGGGCTGGGGACACAGGCAGTGCCTGAGTCACCAGAGGTGCCACAGTAACAGGCTCACGAGATGCCAGACTGGGAGCCAGGTACTCTCCAGTGTGGCACCAGCACAGGGTGCCCAGAGAAGCTGGGCAAGGGTCCCTGGAAATGTCCAAGGCCAGGCTGGACAGGGCTTGGAGCAACCTGGGAGAGTGGAAGGTGTCCCTGCCCATGGTGAGAAGCCCAAAATGAGCATTAAGGTCCCTTCCAGCCCAAACCATTCTGGGATTCTCTTCTTCCCATTAGCCCCATTCCAGAGTAGTGGGGTGAGGAATGGGGCTGACCATCCCCAGACACCCCTTCCTTACCTAGTTCATCATTTCCAATAGGGAGAGAGCCACCTTCTGCTCTCCCCAGCACAGCCTCTGCTCCACAGACACCTGTGTGTCCCACTCCAGGCTCCAGAACCACCCCAGCAGTGCTGGGCACCGTGGGTCTGGCATCCCCCATGCTGCTCTGCAGAGCCTCCTTGGTAACATCCATCACCTCCAGCACTTTGCTGCTCACAGCATCCTTCACATCAGCCACTCTGGATGACATCAGCTCCTTCGTGTCAGAGAGAATCTGGGGAAGAGGAGGAATGGCAGATAATGCAGTGGGTTGTGTCTTACACCGAAATTCTGAACTGCACCAAGAGGACAAATAGCACAGTGTCAGGTGAGTGTTCACTCTTGTAGGAACTTGCATCGCACACTCAGGTCCTCACACAAGAGCCTACATCACTCCCAGGCTTAGAAACCCCCCAAGAACCAGGCCCCTCTGCCTGCCAGGGACAGCATAGCCTTGAATTCTTACCTGTTCCACTGGCTTTTGAAAGAGTGGCAGCTTCTCCCCCAGTTTCTCCAAACCCTTGGAAGCATACTCACTCGCTGCAGCAACTGAAGAGAGAACCAAAAAAAGTATCAAAACTTGGTTTTCTGCAATTTCACCTCAAGTTCCATCTTGCAAAAATCAGTTTCAGGGAGGTCAGCATCAGAGCCAATCCCCAAGTCTCCATCACACCGCTGGGATCAGGGCTCAGCTTTAGCCTTATTTAGAAGCCAGGAGCTGTCCCTTCACTGTGGTGATGGAGAGGTGCATTTCTTCATCCCAGCACTCCTCCCAGGTGTGGAAGGAGCCAGGGAGTCCCTCCCAGGCAGGGGCCCGCCCTTCCCCAGGGCATTACCGTGGGGCTCCAGGGTGGCTAGCACTGGCTGCACACAGCTGGCCGTGGCCTCGGTCACACTCTGCACTCCTTTCTCTGCAGCATCACACACAGACCTCAGGTAGGGGTGGCTCTCCTTGGTGGAGGCATAAGCAGCAGAAACCACATCACAGGCAGAGCTCACCAGGCTCAGATTGGCCAACTCCTTCACTGCAGCCTGGAAGAGCAAAGAAAAATGCAGCCATGAAGCTCCAACCATGGCCCTGAGCAGTTCTGCCCTGAAATTCCCTGTTTGGGGGGAGATGTCACCAAATCACCTGGCCTGGCTGAGGAAGAAACTCTTGCCTTGCTCACACACTTAATTAAATCCATAACTCAGCTGTGACATGAGCTGGGAAGCTTTGGCATTAATGATGGACCACCCCAGGAAAATTTTCCTCTAACACAAAGAACATCCAAGTTTGGGGGCAAGCTCAATTCTTCTGCCACATACCCATCTCCAGTTCACCTGGAATGATTATCCAACAAGCCAATGTCCCAGGAAAAGCCCCACCAGGCAGGGCTGAGTTGGTTTTAAGCTAACAGGCTTCACCCTCGCCTGCAGGGATGCTGCTGGTCACAAGAGCAGCAGGTCTCAGGGATGCTGGAACATTGGAATCTTTCCATAGGAGCACTGCTTGCAGCAAGCCAGAATCTTGAGTTAGAGAAACATCTTTCCTAGCCAAGAACCAGCCAGTTTTGCTTAGCCTAAGAGGCTACAGGGACTTTAGGCTCACATTTCTGTATACGTTGTCACCCAGAAGCTGCAGGACACCGCCTGAGCAGAGGAAACTCCTCCTTTTTGAGGGCTCCCCTCAGCCACAGCAGGGCCACCTCCCCACACCCCACAGGGAGCACCTACCTCCTCCTCCGTCTCTGGGGGGCTCTGGACAACCTCCTCCTTGTCAGGCATAGCAGAGGCCATGGCAGCTGGACTGCAAGGAACACCAAGGCTTTAGGGAGAGATCCCCCTTCCAAGGGGACGCTTCCCTCTAAGGTCATAAAAGAGAGAAGTTCCTTTACTCCCTATTCAGGGGAAACCCCTGAAATGGCCTCATAGGAGGGGATCTGTGCCACTTGCAAATCTACCTGGTTTCAAGTGGTTTATGATGATCAAAGGAACAAGGAGGACGTTCTTCCCTCACCCCAGAGACCAAATATTATCCATATATTTAGGAGAGGCACAAGGTATCTCCTTCCTTCCCACCGAGGAATTCTTGAACAAACAAAATAACAACAGCAGAACTGGGGGAAAACAGAGCTCAAGGCTCTGCCCTGCTGTTATCACACCCCAACACCTGAATATTCCCCCTGCAAATTCCAGAACAGGACCTTTTTTACCTGCAGGAAGTGAGCAAACCACCAGCAAGGAAGAACCAAACACCCACCATGCCCCATCACCCCCTCCTGCCTTTTTATAGTGCCCAGGATGGGGTGAGGAGGGACCCTCAGGGCCTGGCAGCTCTGGGGAGCAGCAGGAAGGATCCAGTCCCTGTCCTGGCCGATTAGAGGGGATTAGGACTGAAATGGGCCCTGCTGTGGCTCGTTAATTACTCTGTAATTAGGCAGGTACACCTTGCCATGTGTAAAGCAGCTTCACCTGGAGGCTTCCATTCCATCAGCAATGACTGTGGGAATGTGCAAAGCAGTTTCCCGTTCCTAATTAGTGATATTTAATGATTAATCATGTTCCTAGATTAGGGATGAGCAATAAGATTTTGGGTTATTTAAAGGGAACTTAATCTCTAAATTTGAGGTGCCACAATCCTGTGCTAGCCACGTTCAGGGGTCTGTGACCAGGTGTGTACAGGTCTCCTTTTGTCCCTGCATTCTGAGCATTGCAAGAAATTGAGTTTATTTATTTATTAAAATGGTTTTTCTGATGGCAGACACTAAGTACCAAAGATCACCGTTTTTACACTAAATATATGGCATTATCTGTGCTTTCTCAGGCACTTTTAATGGTAAACTCAGTGTTAGAAAAAGATAAAAAAACCACTTTGGGATGGCCCTGGCTGCACGAAGATGCAGTTTGCTGGGTGAGGAGCCTGGGTGATTGTGAGGCTGCCAAACAAACCTGTTTTAATGGCCATGGAGCTGCTGCAAGCACAATGCTGGAGGCTCATGCAGGAAATCCGGGGGTTGTGACACACTGTCCCTTATCAGAGCTCACTCTCACCATAACAGAGGCCACCAGAGTAATCACTGAAATGTCTCAGGATGTTCCCTGGGGTCTGTGCTGCAGGAGAGGGAAAAAAAAAACCCAAGTACACCCTGTCCTCCAGACAAGCCCTGGAGCAGTGCTGAAGTGCTGCTGGAGGATCCACCAGCCCGGAACACCTGGAGGGAGGAGCAGTGGTTGTGCTTTGCCTCGAGGTTTGTCTTTCTGGTTTGGGCTGTGACAGCAGCAGCCCTGGAATGTGTCACCCTCCAGCACAGAGCTCCCACTGCTCAGCTCTCACTGCTCCTGCAAGGCTTTGGATGACCAGGCAGTCACCTCATACAGGGACTAAAAGGTCCTTGGTGGCCTGAGATGTCCAGGCAGTCCCTTCTGCCTGCAGCAGTAACAGCCTCGAGTTCCACCAGGGGAGGTTGAGGTTGGATATTGGGAAAAATTTCCTTGCCCAGAGGGTGGTCAGGCATTAGAACAGCTGCCCAGGGCACTGATGGAATCACCGTCCCTGCAAGTGCTCAGAAAAGCTGTGGGTGTGGGGCCTGGGGACATGGTTTGGTGGTGGAGCTGGCAGTGCTGGGGGAATGGTTGGACTGGATGATCTTAAGTGCCTTTTCCACCCTTCATAATTCCATGATTCCATGCTTATGATTCCACCTTCTAAGGATGTTTACAGGGCAAATTGGATTTTGAACCTGTGGAAATGGGAGCTCCCGTGTTCCTGAGGATGAGCTCCATCTGGCTCATCAGCACAGCACAAGCCACAGCCCCAAGGCTGCCAGAGCTCCAGGAGCATTTGGACAGTGCCCTCAGGGATGCACAGGGTGGGACTGTTGGGGTGTCTGGACTCCATGATCCTTGTGGGTCCCTTCCAGCTCAGGATATTCCATGATCCTATGAGAGAAAAATGGCACGGGAAGAGGCCAAAACAGGCATTGGCTGCACCTTTTTCCCATAATCCACACAATTTCAGCCAAGTTCTCAGCACTACAGGCTGGTTCTCACCTGGGTCTCTCTGCAGCTACAACCCCCTCAGGGGGTGCATTTGTGTGTGTGTGGCTGGGGGGGGGTCTCTCTTCCCTGCTGAGACCACCTGTTTTGAAGGAAAGGCACCACCCAAGGCAGGGGCAGGGAGAGAGAGGTGCTGTGGTGCTGGGAAGGGCACAAGTTGTGTGTAAATCCAGGACAGAATTGATGGGAGGGGACTCCACCAGGTCCTGGCAGCTGTTGGTGCTGGAGGAACGGGAGAAGCCACCAGCTCGGTCAGTGCCAGAGGTGCCAGGGAAGTTTGGGCTGTAAATTAATCACCATTGCTGTGCTGATGGCTGCACTGGTGTTTGAAGCCCAGAGAGCTCCTGTGGAAGAGCAGGAGCACAGCCTGTGGATGCTGTATCCATGACAACAGCTCCTTCCACCCTCAGCCGTCTCACAGCAATTGGAACTGGCCATCCCAGTGCTAATGATGGGAATGGAGAGGCAGGAGCACTGGGCTGGCCTTGAGGACGGTGGGACTGAGTCCTCAGCCCTGCCAGCTGCCTGTGGGGTGACTCTGTCTGAGGCTGTTGGGTTTTGTGTCTCAGCTCCTCCACCTTTCAAATGGGGTCCATGGGTTTGACCTTTTCCCACAACAGGCTTTGGGATCTGCTGATGCCAAGTGCCAGGTGAGAGCTGGGGCTACTGATAGTGAACTCCACACTCACCACTGGGAAAGCACGTCCTGCTTGAGTCACAGCCCCCTCAGCCAGAGAAATAAGAGTTGCCCAGAGCAGATCTGGCCAGCACAAGTTGCCAAATCCTTGGAGGAGGAGGCACAGCCAGTCTCTGATGTAGCAGGAGCTCGTGCAGGAGCAAGGTGGGAGCAGAGCTGCCAGGAGGTCAGGCTGGGCTCTGCTCTCCATCCCATCCTGCTCCTCCTCCAGACACCTGGGGGAAATACATCCAGCAAGGGCATGAAACCTTCTGGAGTGGGTCCAGAGGAGGCACCAAGGCGATCAGAGGGATGGAGCTTCTCCTCACAGCTCTTCCTCCTGCTGTGAGGAAAAGCTGAGAGAGTTGGGATTGTTCAGCCTGGAAAAGAGAAGGCTCTGGGGTGATCTAATGACAGCCTTCCAGTGCCTGAAGGAGCCAACAGGAAAGATGGAGGGAAACTATTGACAAGCGCCTGGAGTGACAAGGGGGAATGGCCTCAAAGTGACAGAGAGTAGGTTTGGATTGGATATTGGGAGGGAATTGTTCCCTGGGAGGGAATTGTTCCCTGTGAGGGTGGGCAGGCCCTGGCACAGGGTGCCCAGAGAAGCTGTGGCTGCCCCTGGATCCCTGGCAGTGTCCAAGGCCAGCTTGGATGGGGCTTGGAGCAGCCTGGGACAGTGGGAGGTGTCCCTGGGGTCTGGAGGAGCTTTAAGGTCCTTCTCAACCCGTCCTGGGATGATTCTATGATGAAACAGGTGCCTGTCCCCTGAGAAGGTGCCTTCCACCAGCATCCCTTGTAGCTGGACCACTGGACAAGTTCTGGCCGCAGCAGGCACAGGGGGACACCCATAGGAGACCATCCACACCCCTCCAAGAGCATCCTTAGAGACTGACACCTGGCTCAGTGCTTGCATTTGGAGGGTTTGCGTGGTGCACGTGCACAGAGGGGCTCACAAAGCAGAAGAGGAGCTCTGGGTGCCCCTCTGCCCCACAACACACTTGCTTAGAGTGTCCTGGCCTCTTTCAATCACCTCTGTACCATGCCGTCAGCAGGTGGCATATATTTGAAGAGGGTGACCAGCAAACTGTCATAAACACCCCTCAGAAATATTATTTGAAGTCCTTTCCATAAAAAGAAACTGGAGCTTGATGTATGTGCAGAGCACAAAGAATGGGCTCCAGCAGCACATTTTGAAAATCACTGCTTTAGGCAATCTCCTTAGCAGCTTGTTAGATGTTTTATAAGTGTCCTTCCCAGCTCCAAAAGAAATAATACCACTAATGATTGTGTCAGATACAAAATAATTTCACAGCCTTTTTTGTCTGCGAGCTTTCCAATTTCAATAAATCACGTGCCCCTCTCTGCAGCTGAAGGAATCCAAAGCCCTTAGAGCAGGCAGCTTGGCTGGGAAAGAAAATAAAAATAGGAAGGACACTGGGGCCATTTTTTTCCTGTATTTATTCCAGCAATATTTTGTTTGCCTTAGCAAGTCAGGCCTTGCTGAGCTGCGATTCCTGCTCCCACCAGCGCAGCTGTGCGCTCCCGGGGTCCCACGGGGAAGGGCTGGAGAGGGAAAATGAGGGAATCTGCACACCCCTGCTTGTTTCACCGGCTTGCAGAGTGGACTGGCATCCCTGAGAGGGCTGGGGAACATCCCAGCTCCCCAGGGGAGGGGTGGGAGCTGTGCCGTGACGGATCTCCTGCCACATCCCAGGGAAGGGATTTGCACTGCTGAGGGGCTAGGGGAGGGCTTTGAGCAGAGAACTGTGGGGACCTGTAAGCTCCCTGTAAATCCCAATGCCCGGGAGATTGTCCTTGTGGACACAGCCACACCTGGGTGACAGCACCAATCCACCAGGAAAAGCTTTCCTGCCGGTGATGTCCTTGGGGACGGCCGGGATGAAGCAGGGCAGCAAGGACACGAGTGCCTTTGTGCTTTACCTCTTGGATTTAAAGATGGGATATTGTATAGGGGAAGTAGAAAACTCCTTTCACACCTCCCTTGAATCATAAAATCACGGAATGGTTTGGGCTGGAAGGAGCCTTAAAGCTCATCTTATTCCAGCTTCCCTAAAGCGACACCTTGTGCTATCCCAATTTGCTCCAAGCCCCAGCCAACCTGTCCTTGGACACTTCCAGGGATGGGGCAATGGTGAATTTCCTTCTAACAGAATAATTGCAACCCAGGCCAGAGTTATTTTAAATACCCAGAAACAATCAGTAAAAATTCAAATTTCCGGGAAATGTGCATTTCCAGTCTTTTGGAACTCCCTGTTGAATTTTCACTGGGAGTTATGGGGGAAAGGACCCAGGAAACACTTGTTTGCAAACAGGAATTAAACGAGATGCATTGAAAAGAGCAGAGGACGGTGACTTTCCAGTGCCCAATGCAGTTCCAGACCATGAATAAATAACACACACCACCCTTCCTGTGCTGCTTGCACCCACCTGCTCCTGCCCTGAGTAACAGCAAAGATCTCTCCAGACTCTTGCACAAAGCAGGGTAAGGCCAGAAGTTCTCTGCCTTGGTGCTCCAGAGGCCTGTGGAGCACTTGAGGAGAAGCACAATCCCCTGTGTCCCTTGGCCACACACTGTCCCCACACAGTGGCTGATGGAGCAGGTTTAGTCTCATGACTAACTATTCCAGGTCCTGGCTAAGCTCCACCTGGGATTTGCACACTCTCCACCCAATTCTCCGCTGGCTGCTGCACTCCCAGCTCACGCAGCGATGTCTCCATCACTTAGGATGCTTCCACTGCCTTTCTCTTAGCCAGCTGCCTATTTTTGTAACATTTTGCAAGAATTTCATTACCTTTGAGACCTTTCCCGTGCTCTGTGAGACCTGATTGAAATTTAGTAATGGATGCAGAAAGCTCAGCTAAAACACCCAAAGGAGACAGTTACTCTGCAATGTGAAATAACATCTGATCCATCGTTTATCCACAAGCAATTATGATTTTTCCTTATTGCTGACTGATGTAATTTTGAGAAATTTATTCCAGTCCTGTATGGCCCCTCATTTTCCATTGAAATTCCTGGAGTACCTGGCACCACCAGGGAGATGATCCCACTCAAGACCTGCCAGGGACCCCTCTCTGGGCAGAGCAGCAGCCTCAGCTCACCATCTTTTCAGTTTGTCTACAAAATAAAAAATATAGCTCAAATGAGAAAGAAAAGCTCAGAAAGCACACCATTAACTAAATTTTGTGTGTGCATGTGTGTGTGTGTGTGTATTTAAGCTTTTCACTGTTAAAGCTGGCCCTGAACTCCTGGGCTTTGCTCCAGAGGTGAGTGGGTAACTCAGGAGTGATGATCTTCAGACCCCTTCCTCAGTGCTTCCACTGCCCTGCTCTGGGTTTGGGTCTTATCTTGCTTATTCCCCTGGCACAAGTTGTGATAAACCCCCAGAAAATCCCTGTTCCCTTCATCCACCGTCACTGTCTCGGGGTCCCTCACACCGATCCCTCTTAGTCCATGGAAAGTGTGGCATGCTTCTCCCAGGTAGAAGAGACTCCCAGCAGCTGCAGGCTGGGATGGATAAGAGTGGTTGGGGCAATTTGGTGTTTTGAATCCTCCCATTTATTATCCTTTCTCTTTGTATTTTGGAAATCACCTGACCATTCCTGTCCTTCAGACTGTACCACTGGCTGATCCCAAGAAGAAGCCTGTTTTCCCCAAGGCATGGCTTGAGGCTTTCATGGGAAGATGATGGTGAAACGTAGCATCCTGGAGGTCTGGAAACATCATTTTATAGAGGATGTGTCGTGCCCCTCGGCAGGGAGACCACAGGATTGTGTGGGTGGCTCTGAATGAAGGCTGTCCAGTCGAATTCCAGCTGCCCAACCCAAACTCTGAGGCTTTCAACTGCCACAGAACACTTGGAATGTGCTGCCACCATTTAAATGCAGCTGGGAGATTAATTTCAATTTGCAGTTTAATGGCATCAGGGTCAGGATGAACCACAGCCATCCCCCGTGCCCTCCAGCTGGAGCTCCAGTGCCAGGTGTTACTTGCAGAATTCCAGGAGGGTTTTGGGAATATCACTGCCATGGAAGCAGCAGCAGGAGGGTTTTGGGAATATCACTGGTCTGGAAGCAGCAGGAAGGTTTTGGGAATATCACTGCCATGGAAGCAGCAGCCTGTGCACCAGCCCAGCTATTTTGCATTTGAATTTCAGACCTGGTGGCCTGAGGGCTAAAAGAGTTTTAATGCTTGGTTCTGCAAATAAACATCCAATCTTAACGATGCCAGGCACTCGAGATCGCTTAGAAATGTAGGAGTATTATGGGATAACCTGATGCAATCAAAGGTAACTTGCCTGTAACACTCACAGATTGCTTTCCCATGTCCCACCAGCTTTTTCATTGCTTTTTTTAGTGGTTTGGATTTTTGAAGGCAGAAGTTCAAGGTGTTACAGCTGACTTTAGAGTGAGGCCTTCAGCTCCAAACAGGGATTTTCCAGCAGCCCCTTTCCAAGCCATGGCTTCGTGGCCATCCTGCCCCAGCACCCTGCAGGATACTCCGGGAGGAGAAGGTGCATTTTCCTTGCTGCTGTAAATCTCCTTTCTGAGTGCCTGGAGGCGCAGAGCTCCGGTGATGGCAGCGGTGAGCCGTGGCCAGGAGCTCCTCTCCCTGCTCCATGGGATTGCAGACTTTTCCAGAAGCCCCTGTATTCCAGGGAGCTGTGCTGGGGCTCTGCCCACAGCCCACCAGGTGCTGGTGTTTTATTCCAGTGGTGCTCTCAAGGAGCCTTTGTTTGCATGATTATCCCAAGCAGTGGGATAGGACTGCCCTACTTTGCCTCCCATAAAAATAGCACCGAAATAAGGTTTGATCTTTTTCCAGCCACGGAAATAATTGGGAGCTGTTTGCTTCCATGCTCTTCCCAGTCAGTTGTTGGAGCTATTTTAAAATTATTCTTTCAGTGCCTTTTTTTTTTTTTCTGATGGGGTCACTGAGATTGGTGGTAAATCTAGATACACCTGTCAAAATACCTTTCTTTTCTCACTAACAGAACACATTGTATTAGATGTTGCAGCATTAGTGTATTTTAATATGTATCCCTTTCTTTTGCTATTCTCTAAAGTAGTTGGAGGATGCAATTTTCAAATCTTTTATTGTACAGCCTTTTATCAAACTGTCTCCATAGCTGCTGCTTTTTTTTTTGAAATCAGATTTCTCTCTCACAGGATCAGATCTGAAATCATTTGTTACATTCCTTGCATTTCTCATTTCTAAAGACAGACATTGCTTTTTTACACAGTTTCTGGGGGGCTTTTTGAGGCTTTTGTACTTCTTTTCTCCTCTTTTAATATTGATTCTAATGTTTGTCAGACTATTTTATTTCTGCCTTCTCTGTTCTCTGCTTTTTTGATCTTTCCTGCTGGTGCTTCCCTATGAGTTTTGTAACTAAATTTCTTTAATTTCCAATTGATGTCCTTTCTTTAAGTACTGTTGATACAGAAGAAAAGCAGAAGAAACATGATAGATTTTCTGCTGATTTGACAGTCTAATGAGAGATAGAACAAGCCACACACTCCGGCTCCTCATAAATCCTACAGGTTCCTTGTAATGGGAAGAGAATTGTCTGAAAAACACGAATGACATCCAGGGAACATCATCAAGATGTGGATCCAGTCAAGCCAGATTGGGAATGTAAATAAATTGCTTTAAAAAGTGGATCTCTCTTTCAGGAATCATAGAATCATGGAATATCCTGAGCTGAAGGAACCCACAAACAACATCCAGTCCAACTCCTGGCCCTGCACAGACACCCCAACAATCCCCCCCTGTGCCTGGAGCATTGTCCAAAAGGAGGGGAACTGGAGTGCCTTCCAGCAGACTCTGATGTGGTGTATTTAGGTCTGGGTAGAGACGGATCTCTTCACTCTATCCCCACAAGAATTTAGGAAGAGGGATTTGTCACACAGTGGGCTGAAATTCCAACTCCAATAATAGAGTCGCTGAAGAGCGATGTGAAAAATTAATGAGCAGTTTAGAAAAACTCAGTATCCAGCTGCTGAGGGAGGCTGGGCTGCTCGTGCCCAGCTGCTGCTGGTTCCATTTCTCGTGCTCTGCTTGTTCCTTCCATTCCTCACCACCCTCTTTGTTTTGCCTGGGTCTTTTCTTCATGTCCCCCTGCAACACAACTGGGCTGGGGCGGGGAGAGTAGCCCAGGGTCATGGAGGGGCTCTCATAAACCATTTCTCCTTCACTGTTCAATCCATGAAATCTGTATTTGCAGCACTGATGTGGAACGGAGAGTTTGGGCCACGCTGTGCTCACACACACAAGATGTGGTTGTGCAAAAACCCTCTGGGCAGGGCAGGGCAGGGCAGCAAGCAGGAGAAATGTCAGGAAACCACGAGCTATTGCTAAAAAATCCAGTCAGGAGTGGCCAGTTGTCCTGGGTTGCAGTGTATCCTATTACCATCCTCATGAGCTGTTGAAATCAGGTGGGGCAGTGTTTCCTTGCCTCCTCCCCCCAGACTATCTTTCTGTTAATGGCCCATCATTGTCCTGCCACATGACTCAGAGATAACTCCCTCCGGACTATCTTCTGTTAATGAGCCTAATCAACACTTGGCCTCATGACTCATGACCCCATTGTGAGATGCTCCACCCAGAGGGAGGAACCAAGCATCCCATCCTGGATATAATCTGAGATTCTGAACACCAGAGACAACCTTTCCACTGCATTTCCAGAGGACAGGAGCTACACAGCCACCACTGGACCTTCTGAGGAAGAGCAGACCCTTTTTTCTACAGGATCACCGCTTCAGAGGACTGCAGCCACCATTCCACCAGACTGCTACCACCACCCTGCCTAACAGGGACTCGGGTTATATCCTGACTCTGTCGGTTTGAAACAGTGTTTTCTTTTAGTTTTTTTTCCCTTTTCTTTAATTTCCCCATTAAATTGTTACTCTGACTTGGTGCCTCCCACTGGTTTGTTTTCAAACTAGTACACCAGTGCATGGCAGGGAGCTTGGAAACGTCCCAGCCACGCCGAGATGTCAAGCTGGGGACAGCATCACCTCCCCTCAGTGGGTGAGAGGAGCAGGGAGAGCTGACAGCAGAGGTGACAGGCTGGGAATGCCCTGGAAGGACAGGCATTGCCTGTGCTCACTCTGGAGCAGCAAAGCAAAAAGAGCTGCTCTCCGTGCAGTAATTCCAGCCAGGAAAGGCATGGAATATTTTTATTTTCCAAAATGCTGAACTTCCCCATGCCCCAGCACCATCTCCCCAGAGCCCCCTTGGCTCAAGAGCTGCTTATTTTAAACCATCCTCTCCTCCGTGTTAAAGGGAAAGTGCCAGGGCTCCCAAAGGAAAACCCGAGTAGCAATACGACCTTTTAAAAGGGCTGTTTTCTGTGTAAGGAAACCAAACCAGCCATAGAGAAATTGTTCCCTGAGGAACAGGAACGTCCTGAGTCCTTCCCTCCACATTTCCAAGAATCACAACCCTTGCTGCTGATCAGGCACAGCCTCCATCCATTCCTCGCTTTCTCATTTAAGAGCCTGTTTGAAGAAAGTTCTAACTCAGCTGCTGGGGATGGAGCAAAGGAGGAAGTGACAGGAATGTGTCACACTTGGGGATTCTGCTGGAAGATGCCGCTTGCAAACAGTCTCTTCTCTCAGCCCAGGTGCCTTGGCAAGCCTGGCCTGCCCCTCCCTGAGGACTCATCCAAAGGCAAGAATAAACACTGCACTCAACAAGCCCAAGGGAGGGGAGGCTTCCACCACCTTCCCCTGCAACTTCCCCATTCTCTTTAGATGGAGGAAAAAGAATAAAAGGGGGAAAAAAATGGATTTTATAAAATCATAAGATGATGTCACTTTTTTGCTTAGGAGAGAATTTTAGATTTGGGTTCTTTTGCACATCTGCTGCCTATGTTTAATTAAAAATAACAAAATGGAGTTTCCTTTATGAAGGCTGGAGGTGGCACATGCCCCAGCTGTGCCAAACAACCATAAAATTTGGGTTTTACCAGAGGTTCCAGTGCCCAAAGTGATGGGCAGTGAGACATACCCAGAGTCCTGCGAAGCCCTCACCCCCACATGAGCCTTTTCATCATCCAG
Organism: Corvus moneduloides; assembly: GCF_009650955.1. Taxonomy (NCBI): domain Eukaryota; kingdom Metazoa; phylum Chordata; class Aves; order Passeriformes; family Corvidae; genus Corvus; species Corvus moneduloides. The sequence goes on from NC_045492.1 coordinate 2,553,604, forward strand.
GAGTCCAGGATTTCAGTTTAAATTATTTTAATGGTTTGGGTTCAGCTGAGAGGCTGATGAACAGCCCAAAGCCAGAACTGTCCTGGTTCTTCTTGTCCCAACCCTGCTGCATCGTGCTCAGAGCCCTGATTCACTGAAGTGCAGCTGGCCCAGGGCCCCAGCCACGCTCTGAGCTCCAGCAGTGCCCAGAAAAACAAATCCTGGTAGAAAATTGATTTCCTCAGAGGCAAAAGAAGCTGGCCCAGAAGTTTCCAAGCAGGAGCTGCTCTGTAAAAGTCAGGAGGCACGGAGATATCCAGCTTGAGGGAGTTAAAGCAAGAGGGAGTGCAGTTGTTCAGAGAGGGTTTGGTGAGAGATTTGCTGCTTTTTTTCTACCAAACCTCCAGAGTTTGGTGTGTTTGCAAAGCTCCTGCTCTGGTAGAGTGGCACATGACCATTGTCCATCTCTCAAGAGAGGAAGCACAGGAGAAAGAGGTGCCTGTGTAGAAAATCTTGACATTTCCTGCAAAGCAATGGATTGCTTGGGTGTCACTATTGTAAAAATAAATAAATAAATAGTAGTTATTATTATTGTTGTTGTTGTTATTATTATTATTATAGCAGGGTGGAGGGAAGGGCAAGGGCTCCCTGCTTCTTGCAGCAATGGGAGCACAGGTGCCCAAAACCTGGCTGGCCACAAGCTTCCCTGAACTTGGAGAACTGCTGAGGATGCTGAAAAGCCCCTCCACTCCAGAGCCCTGCAGCCAAAACTGTCTCCAAGAGCAAGACAACCAAATTCCCTTTGAAAAGATCAAAGGGCAAAACCTCACTTAAAAATGCTCGAAGTATTTTAGGGCATTTTTCTTTTAAATCTTTTTTCTCGCTCAAAACCATTCACTGAACCTCACCCTGGGCCGTTTCACGCCCTCAGAAACATGGTTTTAGGGCAAGCACCCTGTTCGTGACAATGTTTCACCCAGCTCTTGTTTTATAGCCAACCAAGCATCAAATTTACAGATGCAGGAGCCATAAATGTGCATTATCTCCGTGCCAGGAGCTTGGAGCGAGAGCCCTGGGCTCTGCAGTCACTGCTGTGAGCAGTCCTGAAATTAATCCAGATTTTCAAGAACAGGTTGGCAGATGACACCGCCCCAAGTGGCAAATCTGTGCCTGTCCATGCACAATCCCATTTTCTGAATCTCCAAGCCCGAATCTCATCGCTCCGGGACGTTTCGTTATCCACATCTTATCTTGACGCTGAAGATCTCAAGGAGATACGGGCTCAGATGCTGCTGATTTTGGACACCAGCACCATCTGCTCCCTGCCCTTATTCACTCTGCATTAAAGACTAGAAAGCTCTCATGAAGTCAGAAGAAAGAAAAAAACCATGGATATGTCATCTGGGATTCCTACTGTTCACTGCTAATTAAGTTTGTCACAATCTTGACAGAGCTGGGAACAATGGAGGGAATCAGAAAGAAAAGGCACAGGGAGGGAAGATATAATAAGAGTCACTCTGGAGCTTTTTCCTTCTGATTCTGTTGCCAAAGAAAATGATGAAAGGAAATAACGATGTCTCCGTGGTGTTTGCTCTCCAGTTCCACTACAGATGTGAATTCAACCTAACAATTCGTCAATTTTTCTCCAAGCTCAGGTAATGTCATTCCAATATTTACTGGGCTGCACAGTGGTTCCTGGGGTTTCTATCAACTCAAATCCAGGCTCTCCCTCTTTGTCACTCCCTCTTTGTTGTTTTGTCCCAGTTTTGCCCTATCTTTTACTTTGAGAGAGCGAATAAAGCTGAGCCCAGCTCAGCAGGCGTGTCCCAGTGCTGGGCTGAAGGGCACCTCAATGGAAGGAGCTGCCCATCCGCAGCTTCCTGCAGGAAAAAGGGAACCTGCTGGAGTTCATTTTCATCTCTTTCTGTGCTCACTGCAGATCATTTGGGTTGGGAAATAGATCTTAGATCACCAGACACAGCGTGCAAGGATGTAAGAGAAGCAGGAGGTGTTGGCAGAGCTTCTCTTGGATGGGGAGAGCTGCAGAAACCCAAACCAAGGGGCCCCGGGCTTTGCCCTGCAGCATCCACAGAGGGCAAGAAGGGCACTGCTGCTGGGACTTCTCCAGCGGAGAGGAGTTTCAGGGCTGGAAAGGCACGTTTCCAGGGAAAACTGCAGCCTTGGTACCAGAAGTGGAGGATACAGGAATGTGGGGGGGTCATTGCCAACGATTACCCCGAGCAGTTCTGGGCTTGGCCTCACCCCTGCTCTGTCACTGCCCAGCTCTGGGGCTGCTGCTGACACCTCCCTGTCCATGGAATCACTGGGGGGCCTGGAAAGGCTGGGTTCATGGTTGGCTCTGATCTTAGAAATGTTCTCCAACCTGAACATTTCTATGATTCCTGCCTATTTTCCTTTTGTTTTCTGGACCGAATAATAATAATGATTTGCTCCTTACTGGAAAATACAGACCCCACCAAAATAACTGCTGGGAAGTAAAAGTATCCTCAAGGAAACAGGAGGAGAAATTGAGTCTGTCTCACCTGTGTCCTCAGAGCAAAACTTTGGATGGCATTTTCTGTGTATCCCCAGCTTCATGGCCAGAGTTGAGGCTGGGTTTGAAACATGTGGACACCACAGAGCTGCTGCTCTGATGTACACCTTGTGCTGCCCCACCTCCTTCCAAACTGCTAAATCTGCAGAGTGTTCTCAGAGTGGGCTTTGTGGAGGGCCATGAAAATAGATTTATTTTGGAATATTTCCACTTGCCATTACAATTAATCACCAGAACCCAAGGAAAAGGAGTGCAGTTTATGAAAAACATCAAGCAGGGAATGTGACTGCAGGAACCTGACAAATGGGACAGCCACACAGAGAGGTGGTTTAGAATAATCCATTTTCATGCCAGCTCCAGTCAAGAGAACAGGGAAAGACTGAACAGCATCCTTCCCTCTGACAACCTCCAGAGCATAATCGTGGCCCTCATCTGAAACCTTGCAGTGGCTCCTCAGGATGTTTTTGAAAGACAAGGCACTGTATTTTTCAAACTCTGTCTCAAGCAGGAAACTCACAAGAGTCCCTCTGCTGTGAAAAAAAATAAATGGTCCTCTATAAAAGAAGTAAATCCACATTTTTCAAACCCAGCCTCAACTCTGGCCATGAAGTTGGGAATACACAGGAAATGCCATCTGAAGTTTTGCTCTGTGGACACAGGTGAGACAGACTCAGTTTCTCCCCCTTTTTCTTGGGAATGCTTCCACTTGCTTCCACCACCTGCCAGGAAGCAGCAGGCTCCTCTGGGATGCATCTCTGCAAGGTCACCATAATTCAGATGTAAGAGAAGTGGGGAATGGCCTTTTCTAACCCAGCCTGCGTGTCCCTGCCCCGGTGAAGTGTCCCAGCCTCCAAGGTACCTGTGAGGATGATGAAGAGAACAAGGAGGAAGAGAAGACCCCCTTCTTGTGATTCCCACTCCCAGGAGAGCAGATGGTTCAGTGAAACAGGAATTCCTTCAGACCTTCACTGCACACACAAGAAATGTATTTTGTGTCCATCCAAACAAATTTCTTTTTTGCATCCTGGCAGCTGAGCTGTAAAGGCAAAACAAACAAATGCCCGAAGTGCAGCCCTGCCATGGCCTTTGTTGGGAAATCAGCTCCTAAATCCCCCGAATGCAGGTGTTTGGGGAAGGCTATGGGGGTTCTGGAGTTTGCCTCCCTGTGGGACAGGGGGATTGTTGCTTCTAAGGAGGAACGGGGTATGGGCAACCCAGTGTGCCTCGACCTTCCTAGAAAGAGTGTCCTGCAAGGAATAGCTCTTCCAGGAGTGGTGGCCGGCTTCCCTGGGGAACAGGTGATTTCAGCAAGTGTAGTGATTTCTCAGCTACAAGTGATCCCAGCTCTTGTGATTCAGCTCTTTGTGAAATCACCCACAGAGAACTCGGGGACAGAGAGGCAGGAGCCTCGTACAGCAGTTCCACAGAGGCAGCTTTCATTGTCCAGCAGCCCCTGTGAAGGGGTGCCCAGGACAAGGCTCCCTAATCAGGGCTGGGGGGCAGAGGTTCTATGGGGTAGGCAGGGGGTGGGGTAGAAACCAACTGGCCAGCTGGGTACTGGGTATTACCATACAGAAACAAGGCGTGCTGGGGGTGGTTCACTGTCACCATGACCCAGAGGAAGGTTGCTCATCTCTGGGCAAGATCGTCCTGCCCTCAGGCCTCTCTCCTCCAAGGGAGTGCAGAGGGCTCCTGTGCCAAGGGCTCCTGTGCCAAGGGCTCCCAGCCCTCCACAAGGGCTGGCGTTCCCATGCCTGGGCAGGCCAGGGGAGGATGATCCAGAGCCTCATGGCTCTTTTCCAGTCTCTGTGAGAGGCAGGAGAAGATGAGGCAGATTTCCTCTAAGACCTCACTCCAGCCTTCCAAGACACAGATGGTTGTTTTCTCCTCCTCTGCTTCCCAAAACCTGTGTGTGTCTTCAGCTGCTCCACCCTCTGAGTGCACACAGCCAGGCCCAAATAATTAGAAGTGTTTTGTGGCTGGGAATTCAAAAACTACAAAAACTCACAGATGTACTTTGTGGGTTGGGGTTGGTTGGAAAGACAGAGCGAGTTTTGGAGGGGTCTTGGTTCTCTTTGATCTTCATGTGCCTCTGGTGACCAACCTGGACAAGTGTCCACACAGCAACACCCCCATTTCCCATTACAAGTCCCAGGCAGAGCTCCTGCTGGGGGAAGAAGAATCTCCAGAACCATGAAGTGGAGCACTCCTTTCATTCCAGCAGCAGCTCCTTGACCAGGAACTCCACAGTTCACCGTGAGGAAGTTCATACTCAAATTTCACCATGAGTAGTTCCTAACCAGAAAAAGGCACACCTGAGACTCCCGAAATGAATGATGCCTCCTGAATAGTTCATTATCCAAGATACAATGCCTTCTGAACGCACTCCTAGCCGGGAGGCTCCCATGGGAAATACATTTCAAGTGGATACACCAAAATCCTCTCCAGCATTCCCCAGCAAGGAATCCCTCAGCTGGAATCTGCAGAGGGAGGGAGCTCATTGCTCCAACAGCTGAAATTTAATTTGACCTTAATAATTAAACCTCCAAAGAGCAGCTTTCACATGCCAGCTGAACCATTAAATTCCAGGAGTGGATGTAAGCCTTTTTGCACTGAGTGCAGTTTACTCCTGCAGAAATTTCTTGGTGCTCTACTGGACTTGTTATTGATGTAAATTTTGTGGCACTGATTAAAAATGTTTCTCTTCCCTTTCAGACTATGACAGAATCTGTGAGTTGTTTGGTTGGGTTGGTTTTCTTCAATCCATTTGGCACTAAGAAATTCCTCATTGTTTGAGCTGTGCCTCAGCGCTGATGCACAGGACCTTTTCCAGGAACCGGAGTCACTTCACGGCAGCCTCAGCTGGAGTCTGTGGAGCAGGTAAAATGGGACAGTGGTGCCTCCAGAACCCCTCTGAGAGTCTTCTCCAGGGTCTTGTCCTGAGCCTCATCCACCAGGATGCACCAGTCAAGAAATGCAGTGGGACCACCATGGCAACTGCACTCCCTGATAGACTCAACCACAGGAGATGAAACCAGAGGGCCTTAAATATTGGATTTTCTCTAGTTCCTTGCTCTACTCAAATGTCGGTGGTTGTACAACACAGCCAAACACCCGACCCCGAGCTTGGCTCAGGAATCTTGGCAGCTTTGGATAAAACCACTTTGCCATGACATGTGTCAGGCCAGCAGAAAGGCTTCCCACAAGCAGCTCCTTCTGGTTCCCAACCACAGACCTCTTTGTTAAATGTAAATCATTTAAAAGGCACAAGCAAGACCTCTCTAGCTGCTCACACACCCAAATCTGAGTATCTTTACTCATTGAGAAAGTGCACTAATGAAATTGTAATGCACGTGTTAATGAATGTACATATTTTCTCAGTAAATTTCGCACAGCTATAAGTGGTCAAATAAATAATGAATGCCATGGAATAATTTATGTGAGCTCTGTTTCTTACTGTACATCTTTTAATTACTGATATGAACGCATCTCAATGAATTATTGAAAGTCAAAGAATAAATAATATTAAAATTAAAAAGTACACGAGAAGCAAAGTTCAAATAGATATTTAATTCTACTAACACACTGTGGCGTAATCCTTGCCCAATAATTGGCAGCAGGAGAGGAAATGTTCATTTCTTCTGGGTTTTATTTGTGCCTTTTAGTGTTGAAATTCATCAGCTAAAGCTACAGAGATGATGCTCATCATTGGACCTTCAGAAGGAACTATGTTAATTACATTAATTATGTCAATTCTTCCCTGTGAGGATGCAGAGGCCCTGGCAGGTTTCCTGTGGCTGCCCCATCCCTGGAAGTGTCCAAGGCCAGGCTGAATGGGGCTTGGAGCAACCTGGAGTAGGAGAAGGTGTCCAGGCCCCTTTGTGATGCCCCTTGTATAAAACCAACACCAAGTTCGAGCATTGCCAGCAGCTTTTCACACTCACACAGCTCCTCCAGCAGAGGATTCCACACCACTCGGAGGTTAATTAGCCAAGCTTTACAATTCCCCCGTGGAGCTACCAATTGTCATCCAACTTCTACACAGTCACCCAAAGGACAGGGATGTTCTGGGCCTCTAAATGCAGTGGTTGCACCATGTGAGCTGGTTTTGCAGCTGGGACCAGAGGTTAGAAGCAACTGAGGGGAATGGCCAGTAATTAATGCTGCCGGTCGTTAGCACACTTGATTGCGTGTTGCTTATGCACTGCAGAGTAATTGTGTGCAATTTGTTATAAACCGTGGGTTCCTGAAAGGTGCTGCTGTGGCCTTTGGAAGAACTGCCCGGGATGCTTTGCCCAGGGAGATGTTTGCAAACCTTTAGCAGAAACTGTGCCTAAAGGCCTCCCCCATGAGATGCTGAGTGTGTTTTCTGAATGGGGGGTGCAGCCACTGCCCTCAGCCCAGCAGGAAGCCTCCAGGCACAAGTGCTGCTGGCCTGTTCATCATCCCCTCCCTCAGTGCACCGTGATGGGAACTCTTCATTCCAACCCACTGCCTCTCCCTCCCTCAGCAAACCCGTGGTCTGTGTCATGGTTTCACCCCAGTCCCTCTTGGCTGCTCTGGCACTCCCCCACCAGCAGGATCAGGGAGAGAACTGGAAGAGTAAAAGCTGGAAAATTCAAGGGTTGAGATAAAGACAGTTTAAAAGGGGAAGCACAAGCCACGCACACAAGGAAAGCAAAAAAAGGAATTAATTCACTGTGTCCCATGGCTGGGCAGGTGTTCAGCACCTCCAGGAGAGCAGGGCCTCCTCTCACAGTGACTTGGGAGGACAAAAACCATCACTCCAAATGTCCTTCACTTCCACTTTCTTTCCCTCACTTTATACAACTGAGCATGATGCCATGAGGGCTGGAATATCCCTGGGGTCAGCTGTGGTCACTTGTCCTGGCTGTGTCCCCCCCCAGCCTCCCGCACACCCCCAGCCCCTCCCCAGCGTGGCTGCACGAGGGGCAGAAGAGGCCTTGGCTCTGTGCAAACTCAGTAACAACAGAAACATCTGTATTATCAACCCTGTGTTCAGCACAAACCCAAAGCACAGCCCCAAACCAGCTGCTGGGAAGGGACTGGACTCTAGCCCAGCCCAAAGCAGTGCTCCGTGGCACCCTGAATGATGGATTCATCCACAAGATCCATCCTGGGCGGGTTGCTCGTGGTGACGTTGCCTTTGCCACAGTCCAGCCAGGAAATATCGCACTGGACAGTGCAGCCAAGGCTCATTTCCCCACGAGGAGCTCCAGTGCTGCATCCCACAGCTCCCCCTGCTCAAGCTGAGCTTCCAGGCTGAACATGGGCTGCCCCAGGTGCCCACTGGCACAGCTCAGCTCTGCAGAGCAGCTTTTCCTATCAGGAGCTGGTCAGTGGTTTGATCATTTATTAAATTATTAGCACATGTGGGAAACAGGTCAATGATCAGATCCTGCCTTGGAAATCCCACGTCCAGATCCCTGCTCTGCACTTGTGGGTGTATCCATGGGGATCAGGAGCTGCTTGCCCAGAAGGAACTGGGGCACCAAGCCCAGTCTCCAATGAGGGACAAAATTCCCTGTGCCTGCTCATGGAGAGATCCCACCCTGGCCCAGCAAACAAATACCAGGGGAGTGAGACAGACTGGAAGCGACATTCTTAAATGGTGTCACTTCCAATTAGTCTTTGTGCCTGCAGAATGAGAAGAACTATTTTTAAGTTATGTTGGAGATTTATTTTCAAGCTTTTCCAAGGTATATCAAGCATTTTCCTTTCTGAGATGTCACAGCTCATGCTTTTGATCCTTTTTATGACTTGCCTTTGCTTTTCTTCCTTTTTTCTTTCTCCTGTCGTATCTCAAACATTCACCAATTTTCCCCACTTGTGATTTTTTAGAAAAGATTTTCCTACAGAAATTCTCAGTGAACAATTAATTCTTTGGCCAGCTCTACAAATGGAAAACACTTGAGAGAAGAGCAGCAATGTGTGGACAACTCCAACACAGACACACAAAATATCCTTAAGACAAACTAGTTTTCAAACAAAGATGCAAAAATAAATCTCAATTTGCAAATGCACTGAAGATATAATTCACCAACAGAAAGGTTGGGGTTGGAAGGAACCTTAAAGCTCATCCCATTCCACGGGCAGGGACACCTTCCACTATCCCAGGCTGCTCCAAGCCCCGTCCAACCTGGCCTTGGGCACTGCCAGGGATCCAGGGGCAGCCACAGCTTCTCTGGGCACCCTGTGCCAGGGCCACCCCACCCTCACAGGGAACAACTTTCTGGGCATATCTAACCTAAATTTCCCCTCTTTCAGTTTGATCCCATCCCCCCTCGTCCTGTCCCCACAGCTCCCGAGGAAGAGTCGCTCTCCTGCTTCCCTGCAGCCCCTTCACACACTGGGAAGGTGCTGGGAGGTCTCCACACAACCTTCTCCTTTCCAGGCTCAACTTCCCCAGCCTGTCCCCACAGGGAAGGTGCTCCAGTCCCCTTGCCAACATCTCCACCTGGTTCCTCACAGGACAAAACCCATGGAATTAATTGCTCAAGCTCAGCTCATTGACACGATCCCAGCAGCCCTGACCAGGACAACCCCAGACACTGCAATTCAGACCCAAAATGGTTGGGATGGTGAGGTTGAACATGATCCAGCACAGCCCATGTCTCAGTCAATATCCATCATTTCATTCTGGGATGGATTCTCCACTGCTGACGTCCCCTTTTTCCCATGTCCACGTGCAGGATTGAGCCAATCTCCCCTCCTGGCTGCACACTGAGGTTTCCTTTGCTTCCCCAGAGGGGAAGGAGATGGAAAACCAGAGCCCTGGAGAAGAGGGAGGTGGGAAACCATCCCCTTTTCACCACCTGGAAACAACACAAAATTCTGCCGCTCCCAGCAACGTCTGGGGCTCTTTGCTAAAAACAAGGAGCAGAACTCGGGGACTGTTCAGATCCAGACCAAAAATCAAGTCCAAAAAGCAAGTCCAAGTGCTTGCCAGGCTGTCCCCTGCCCCCTGGCCAGCCAGGTGACTGTCACTGAAACTGAACTAGTGCATCTCATGGGAACTTTGCCTTAGAAATGATAAATCAAGCAGGGTTTTTTAAAGCTACACCTTTATCACAGCGTCTCCTTCAGCACCTCCATGGGAAGGAATAATTATTTTGTGCACATTGCATGTATAATGAATTTTCAGGCATACTTGTTTGATCTATAGCCTTGAAAATAAAAATCCCATTAGTCTAACAAGCTCACCAATTATTTCCTGGGATCGTTGAGCCTATTCCAGCGGAGAAAGTTGCATAAAATTGAAAGTGAACAGGGAACAGTGCAGTATGATGTTTTACAGGGTAAAACATTTTAAAACAGTGTTTCACATCATGTTTGGGGGCAGAGGAAAGGGAGGCGGAAAGAGCAGAGAGCCTGGGTCTGCTTTAGCTGGGTGGATGTACCCAGTTGAGCTAAAATTAGGGAAGAAACACATTTAAATTTGCCTGAATTTAGATATTAACTACTCAGGTGTCTCTGTCCAAGCTAGCTTTTGGAGGTTCCATGTTGAAAAAAAGGCTTTTCCAGGACACACATTCTCACTCATTTCAGCTATCTAAATCCAGGGCACTCCAGGAAAATTCGCTCCTTTCTCTCAGCTCCAAGGGAAGCCTCAGACACTGGACATGTCTGTACTGGAGAAGCACAAAGTTGGATGATGCAGATTTCCCCTCTACACCCAATCTCACTCAGTCCCCAGGAGCTTCTGGTTGTGGGGGCTGTAGAGACACCCAGAGCCACCCACGAAGCTCTCTCCAGACATCAACCTCCAAATTAGTCCTGCTGCCCTCTGGAGTGACAACCTCTCTCTCCACTGCCTTGGCCAATTAAGTAATAACTCAAATTGCTCTCAGGAGCTTCCTCAGCTTCAGCTGGCTGCTGGTGGCAAGCTGAACCCAGCACACAAAGAGAAGACAGCAAGGGGCCAAATCCAAGGCAAAGATTCCCAGGGAAGTCTGCAGCTTGGGACAAGCTGGTGGTGGGCATGGACAGGACACAACCTCAGTTTGAGCATCTGTGTCAAAGAATCAGTAAAACCCCCAATAAGTAATTTATTGTTGGAGCTGATGGGTTAAAATCAGGATTACACCCAAATCTTGCTCCTACACACATGTGGCAGCTCATGGATCAATACATTGAGGAAGGCACCAGGAAAGAGGCTCGATGTGGTTGTTCCTCCCTTGGCAGAGGTGGCTCCAGGGCTTCCATCAGCTCTTTCCCTGCCACTCTGAGTGTTGGAAGGAGGATAACAAATCGAAATTCAAAGCACAACCTAATTCTTGTTTGCTCTGTAGGGATGTTGGGAGATGTTCTTTCTGTGGTTCTGGAGGGGCAGAGGAGTCTTGCAGCAGCAGCAAAGGCAGGCAGAGATTAGAGAAATGCTTAAAAGAGACACATATAACACTGGCATTCCTGATTTCCAGCACTTCACTCTGCACCCAGAAAGGTGGAAATGACTGCTCAAACACCCATGAAAAATACAAATTAAACAGGCCATGAAAACAGAACTATTTTGTCCTGTGGGATGGGGTCAACAGCAAAAATGGACCTTCATGGACAGAAAGGATGATGTGACTTAATCTAACAGGATAACTGCAGCCTGAAGAGTTTGGGGATTGAGCATGAAGAGTTTTGAGGGTTACAAGGCACCAAACCAAGCCCAGGGCTTGTCCCCCAGATGCCAGCCCAGCCCTGGGAGGAGCAGGCCCAGAGGGTGCAGGTCCCTGGCCGGGCTCACTCAAACTGCTGCCTTCTGCTTTTACCCCCAGCACATCCCCTTTTCCTGTGCTTTGGAGTATCCATCCGTGTTCCTGCCCCTCACCCTGTGCCTCCCAGCAGGTCACAGCTGCTCTTCTGTTCTTTGCAGCATCTGCCTCCTCCCAGCCCTGACACAGAGACCCGACAGAAGGAGAGGTGTCCCCAGCACCTCAGGTGGAGCAGGACGTGCTGAACTGCTCTGGCTGAACAGATCCCACCAGGAATCAGGTGGGTTCAGAGCAACACCAGCACCAATGGGCTCTGTGGGGGCTGGTGCCACCCCTGCTCTCATATTCCCAGTGAAATGACCCTTCTGTTGGATTGATGCAAATGATCACTGCAGAGTCAGACACGCTCAGTTCCAGTACAAAAGGATAAAAAACCCACCACCAAAAAAACCCACACACATCTGTTCCCTGTTCCTATCTCTGGAACAAGAACCACAACTCAGAACATGGGAGTATTAAAAACAACTGGGAATGATGAGAGAAAGGGCACAACTGGGGTAATTGAGCCATGAAAATGGAGTTTCTGCTTGTCACACTCAGTACTGCCTAGAGGACTCTGGAAATACTTCGCTCACTGAATCCCTTGTCACATACCTAAACTTTAAAGACCCATCCCAACAGGGCCATGAGCCACTTCTGGTTAACCTGAGGTTTGTCAAGCACTCCTCACACACACAGCAGGATGTTAATTAAGGGTTTGAACAGATGGGCACCTGCAGATCACATCTGAGGAGGTGCAGAAACCAGTGCCCCCAGTCCTCCCAGGAGCTGCTGATTCACACCCATCAGCAGCACATCACTTCACAGTTCTGCTGTTGGAGGGCTCGTGGTGTGGTTTCACAGGGGAGCAGCGTTTGCTCTGTGGCTGGAGCAGGGTCGGGATCTGGCTGCTCACATGGAAAGGTTTTTCCCAGCTGCAGGAGACCCCAACCCCAGCCTCTCTGTGTTTCCCAACCCCCCTGGCTGTGAGTGAAGTGCTTTCCCTGGGGGAGCAGTGCAGTTTGATTCTCTCTTCAGCTTCCTTGGCTGTCTCTTACTGAACCCCTTCAGCTGAAGGGCTTTTCCTGCAGCACGTTCTGTGCAGCAGAATTGTCTCCCCACACCTCCTGGCCAACACTCCTCAAAGACTGGTGTACTTGTCTGAAAGCGAAGCAGGGAGACACCCCAAGTCAGAACTGCAATTTAATGGGAAAATTAAAATCAATGCAGGGGTACAGAGACACTGCCAGAGTCAGGACACAGCCTGGCACCTGCCGGGCAGGGCGTGGGAGCAGCCCCATTAAATGGTGGCTGCAGCCCTGCTGAAGTGATGGATGTGGCTCTGCTGAAGCCGTGATCCTGTAGAAGGGTCTGGTGTTCCCCTGCAGGTCCAGTGCTGCTTATGGAGCTCTTGTCCTCTGGGAAGCCAGGAGGTCAGGGCTGCCTGTGCTGTTCCAAACCTCAGCTTAGAGCCAGGCAGGAACGCTCGGTTCCTCCCCCTGGGCGGAGCATCTCCCGGTGGGATGATGTAACTTGATGGGCCATGCAGTGAGGCTTGGTGGCCCATTAGCAGAAGATATGGCCCGGAGGGAGTTATCAGGGATGTGTCATGGAAGAGATAAAGAACCCTGCCCCAGCTGGTTTCAACAGCTGGTGATAGAATGCTCGATTTTGGTTACATCTTACACTGAGACACCTGGCCACCCAACAGCTCTCCTGTCCTGCAGGACACAGCCTGCTAGGAAACTTCCCTGGTGCTGGGGTCACTGGCAGCTTCACCTGCTCACAGGGGATGGTCCAAATGTCACCTGTCCTGAACCCAAATCAGCCCAGGACTTTGCCCACCGGGAAGTTGCTGCTCACTCCTTTCCAAAATAGAAGCACACTCTGACACTACAGAGAAATTTTTGGCAGCCAACCCTGCTTCCACCAGAAAGTGGCACTGGAAGACCCTCCCTGTCTGGATGGACACCTCCTTCATCCAGTGTCCAGAAGGTCACACAAGGACAAAACACTGAAGTGGAAGCAGAAATCCTGGGCACAGCCCTTCCCTGTGGAATCTGGGGGGGTGCTGGCTCAATAAAGCAGAAGGATTTTGGAAAAGTCTGCTATTGTCCCTGAAAGTGGGATGACTGGTACAGCTGGGAGCAGAGCAGGGTCACCAAGAAAGGGGGACTGGCATGCTCTGAGGCAGGAAACTCCACAGTGAAGCTGGGACAGGGAGCGGGGACATGGCCTGGCCCAGCCCTGCAGCTCCTCTGCTCCAGCTGTCAGCTACAGCAGGGAATTTGGGAATTGCACACTGTGATCCAGCTGTGATGCTCACAGGAGCCTCACTGGGCTCTTAAGGAAAACTGCTGCTCCTAAGTAGCTCTTCAGGGATACTCAGCAGCGGATGAAGGAGGCTCAGAGAACAGAGGGCAGCTGAGAGGCAGGGCCAGGGCTGAGGCTTGTGCTACGTCCTAGAAAAAAGAGAGACAAGATCTTCTCTCAGAGCTCAGGGCTACAGGGAGCCTCCAAGGCATCACTTTTTAGGGACATCACACCACAGAGAAGGAAAGGGACAGAGCTCAGGAAATTGGTTCGCTTGGTCTCCACTTAAAAAAACAGCACTGATGGTAACTGGGGCTGAAGAGGAAAAATTACCACAGAAAGGTTTGGGTTGGAAGAGACCTTAAAGCTCACATTGTTCCACCCCCTGTCATGGACAGGGACACCTTCCACTAGCCCAGGCTGCTCCAAGCCCCGTCCAACTTGGACACTGCCAGGGATCCAGGGGCAGCCACAGCTTCTCTGGGCACCCTGTGCCAGGGCCTCCCCACCCTCACAGGGAACAATTCCTTCCCAATATCCCACCTAACCAACATCCCTCTGGCAGTGGGAAGCCATTCCTCCTTGTCCTGTCACTCCATGCCCATTTCCAAAGTCCCTCTCCAGCTCTCTTGAAGCCTCTTTAGACACTGGCTCTAAGGTTTCCCTGGAGCCTTCTCTTCATTTCTGCTGGCCCAACCAATTGCTCTGCCCACAGAAACTCCAAGAAATACAGCTTTTTGTCTGCCTTTCCCCATTATAAGGCTGTTTATCATTTACTCTCTATTAGGCTGTCTTCCATCATCCAAATTTATTCCTACCTGTGAGTCCAGTTGGGAATCTCCACATCTACTCTTGCCCACCCAAGACCAGAACTGGCCTCACTAAAACCAGAGAGCACAGCCCAGGCCCCCGAGCTCTGCAGCAGACTTGGTTTAAATGTCACGGTGAGGCTGCTGAATTCTGCCTCAGTTTCAGATATATTATCCCACACCCTAAAACTTTCTTGAATAAAACATGAAAATCCAGAATACCATCTGTGCAATATCATTGGGCTAATTAAGTTGATATTAAATACAATTTGTTTTACCCAACTCTTACATTTTTAATTTTAAGTGAGCTACAGAATATTCTGGGTGAAATAAGTGTTAGAAAAACTGTTCCTGGAAGCTCCAGCAGCTGAGCTGGAAACACCTGGGCTGCACATGAGGGGGGAGTCTCAGCAGAAACCTCCTGGAGCTCTTGTTAGCAAAAGAAAAATGACAAAGCATCCCTGGTAAAAGTGACCCTGCACCCATGGGGCTCTGTGTGGGAAGAGCCCTTTGTAGCCAAAAGAAAATGATGTTTGTCCAGGAGCAGCCCCGGGGTCTGCCTGTGGGAAATCTGCCTCTCTGCATCTCCACGAGCCTGTCCAGCCTCTTCCACTTTCTTGGGAGAAAAAAAAAAGTCTAAAAAATCTTGTAATGCACTCCAGAGACAGAGCAAGGAGCCCTGAGGGTGTCCTGGGCAGGTCATTGCAGCAGCTCTTGCCCTGTGCCTTGCAAAGCTTCCTGAGAAACATGGGCTGCCCACCCCTCAGCCCAACAGGGAAAGGTGCCAATCCCCCTCACCACGCTGCCCCCAAATCCATGCTGAGCAGGGGGAATTTCTTCCCAGGAGGGCACCAAGAGATGGGGAGGAGCTGCTGAGAGGGGACAGGACTGGTGGAACAAGCTGTTGATTTAAGGACCTCCACACATACCCAGAGCCATGCAAAGGCAATTCCTGCAGCCTGGCCCAGCAGCTGGAGGTGTGAGTGCCCCCAGGTCACCTTGCCAAGGCCATCCAGCCCATCCAGACACCAGCTGCCCTCTCAGTATAGGGAGTGTGTCAAGAATCCCCTTTATTCTGACACGGGGGAGGTGACACTCCTGCAAAGCACTCGCAGGTGAAAGGACTCTGGAAGCAACAGGCTGGAAAATCCTGCTTTTCCAGAGGCACCAGCCCCAAAGGGAGTGCGAGTGAGGGGCTTTCCTGCCCCTCTCAGCTCTCTGGGAGAGAATGGTCTGCAACTCTCCATCAGCAGGGAACAGCTGCCCTACCAGTCTTCATCTTCCCACTTCCCAGCCTGCATCCATCAGACTTATTTCCAACACTTGCAGGAGATGCAGCGGCTGAGCACAGAGCAGTGCAACTGCTTGCTGCTTAATTTGAAGTGACCAATGGGATTTTCATCAAAATATATCCCAGCAAACTCCTGTAAGAGGCTTGTGAAAGACTGCAGGCAGCCTTGAGCAGATGGGGATTTTCCTGGCCCAAAACTTTTCAGTGTCACCTGCACGTTCTGAGGGACCAAGTAACCCAATGAACGTGCTCTGTGCAGGGAATGCCTGTAAGATGCAGTTCCCAGGCCAGGGACAACCTCATGCTAAAATTTAGGACAGCTCTAGAAAATATTGGACAAGTCAGAGGAGTGCTGCCCTCTCCCAACTTTATGGGAGGATGGAATTTTCCATGTTTTTGACCAAACAATGGAAATGCTGAGAACTCAATATTCCCCACCTCAAAAAAACCAAAACATCAAAAACCAAAATAAAACCCAAACGCAACAATAACAAAAAATTCAGCTCTGAAGAACAAGTTTATCTGTTACACCAATGGCAATTGTTGGTACACGCTCCTGTGCACAGGCAGCAGGTTCTGACCAGGAAGAGCTTCTCCTCCAAAGCTGAAGGACCTGCAGGAAAAGCCTCCCTGGATTTGCAGGTCTGGGAGACATTTCACCTTCTCCTTGTGCCATTGATTTAATGGGATTCAGGTTCGCAGCTGCCATCTCACCCCTGGTCTGTGTGCTGACCCCATGCCCCCTGCTCCATGCCAAGGATCCAGCCGGGATGTGACGGAAGCCAGCAGAGCCAGGAGGCAGCAGAACCTCTGGAGATGGTGCCAGCCCTGCTGCCCTGCACGTGTGCACAGCCTCTGCACGCTGCAGGAGCTGCAGGGCACATGAAGCCACCACATGTCCGTGGTCACTGGTGTCTGCCCGGCTCTGTCAGGACAGCAGGAAGGGTCCCTGCTCTTCGGCCACCACCCCTGCAGTGCTCCAGGCTGGGGCAGAATGGCTGGGAAGGGACCTGGGGGTGCTGGTGACAGCAGCTGAACGCCAGCCCAGGTGGGCAAGGAGAACAATCCTGGCTTGTATCCAAAATAGAGTGGCCAGCAGGATTAGGGGAGTGATTGTCCCCTGTGCTGGCACTGCTGAGGAATCTCGAGTGCTGTGGTGTGTCCCCAGGAAAACGGGAGACAGGATTCAGTTCTGGGCTCCTCACAAGAAAGGCACTGAGAGGCTGGAGTGTCCAGACATGGGAATGGAGCTGGGAAGGGGCTGGAGCACCAGGAGTGGCTGAGGGAGCTGGGAAAGGGGCTCAGTCTGGAGCAAAGGAGGCTCAGGGGGGACCTTGTGGCTCTGCACAAGTCCCTGACAGGAGGGGGCAGCCGGGGGGGGTCGGGCTCTGCTCCCAGGGAACAGGGACAGGAGGAGAGGGAACGGCCTCAGGCTGGGCCAGGGGAGGCTCAGGGTGGGTATTTGGGAAAATTTCTTCCCAGAAAGGGTGGTCAGGCCTTGGAAGGGGCTGCCCAGGGAGGTTTGGAATCCCCATCCCTGGAGGTGTCCAGGGAAGGTCTGGATGTGGCACTCAGTGCTCTGAGCTGGTGACAAGGTAGGCATCGGGCACAGCTGGGACTCCATGACCTTTTCCAACCCAAATGTTTCCGTGAATCTGTGAAGGGGGGTTCACATCAGGTACCTCAAACATAACCAGAGTTGGTTTCACCTGTGCTTTCCCTCCCAACACACCTCTGCTCCCTGTGGCCTGTGGGAACAGCAGGGCTGTGCCTGAACTTCAGCAAATCCCAGCTGTTAAATGGATCTGGGGCACCAGAGAGGTGGCACAAAGAGAATCCCAAGTCCAGCCACTCCCACCCAGGTGTGCCACGACTCCAGCTGGTGAGATGGGCACTACTGGACACACACCAGCCAGCGGGACACTCCTCACCCCCTCCATCCTACACATAACTCCAAGTTCTTAGTGTCAAAGAGCTTTCTTTGCAATGGATAGTGGGGAAAAAAGCAGGAGAAATAGTAAAAAAAAAGTGCCAACCCATGATTCCTCCCAAAACCTGTTAAGCTTGGAAAAGGACACTGAAATAGGCTTAATTTTGTGCAAAAGTCTCTCACAGCCTCTCCAGCACCAAGTTTTAATGGATCAGCCATCAGGGTCCCCCATCAGGCTGAGTGAGAGCTCCTGCATTCCCTGGTACCCCGAATTCCAAGGCCAAAGGCATGCAAAACAAGCAGAGCAAACCCTGCTCCTTCCCCTTCCCACTGCCGCCCATGTGGGCAAAGGAAACCATTCCTGCTGAAATTCATTTCTGAACTGGAAAGGGCTCAAAGACTGATGTGTCCCCTGGATAAGACCACTGACAAGAGGGGGAAAATATCATTAAAATTAAAACTAAAATACATCAATCACTCCACAAATTGTACTCCAGTACGTCCTTCAGGCAGGAAGGTCCCCTGCTGGGTGCCATATTCTCTTTCTTTAGGGTTCTCTTTCTTCAGGGAACACACAGATTGCAGCAGCTGAGGGTGTTCATTGAAGTGGATCCTGCACATAACAGACAGAAAACCTGTGTGGGGCATTGCTGTGGGGTACTCTGGGAGGGATGGGAGCCATGAGCTCATCCCAGAGCATCTCTGGGCTCATCCCTGCAGCACAACACACAGAGAAAACCAGCATGGGCTGGTGGTGAGCTGGGAAGCACTGGGAGAAACTCCTGAACCACTTTTGTTCCTCCTCCCTCCCTGCAGAGGATGCACTTCCCTTCATCCCCTCAGTCACAGGGCTGTTCCCTCCATTGTCCTTCCTTCTCTGCAGCTGCATCCCAATGCTGGTGTCTGTATTTGATGTCGGGAATGAAAAATCAAAGCTTTCCTGGTGTTCCAGGGCTGCCTGCAAACCCCTCACGGGGATCAGCCAGGTCTTACAAGCGGGTGCCTGGCACAGCACTCTCGAGTTAAGGATACAAAGAAGCTCTGTTGTCACCTCTGCTTTTCACATCTAGGTAACTTTTCCAGCTCTTCACTATTTAAAGGTGAAACTTTCTGTATTTCGTGTCTGCCTGAACTGTTTGAGAGGGAAAATGGTTTGAAGAATGTATTGTCTTTCTTGGGGAAGGGAATTGAAAGATGCTTTCCCCAGTGGTTAAAAAGAAAATAACCATAGGTGCCCTTTTCAGAACTGGAATAACACCAAAAAACCACAGAAAAGTTTGAAGCTGGTTCAGTTTCAAGCAAAAAACACTTGAAAATCAGATGAATAAATCAGGTCACTTCCAAGCAGGAGCAACTGATCTCTGTCCCTTCAGTTGGCTTCTGTGTGATGGTTTTCTTTGCTTCTTTTTGTAGAGGAGCCAAACGAAATCCTTCTTCCCCCCTCCATTCCTCCTCTGGCACTAGTGGAAAACCTTCTCACATCCCTGCTGCTGGAGTGTTTTGCAGGAGGCTGGTGTGCCTTTGTCAGGAGCAAAAGCAGCCTGAGGAAGCTGAAAGCCTGGGAGAGGAAGGAAGGTCTGCAGCCTCAGCCCCAGTGTTGTGTAAAACACTGCAAAAACTGCCAGAAAGACTGGTCATCCCTTTCCTCTCCACTGTTAAACACAGCAGGTTGCCTTCAGGAACGAGGGCTCTGACTCTCATCACCCATGGAGCCACTCCGAGCATCCAGAGGGCACTCGGAGTCCATGGGATGAGGTTTGTGTTGGTACAGACCCCAATATCAACCAGAGCTCCCTTGCTGGGTTCAATAAAGCAGATTTAGCTCCAAACCCATCTCTAATATGTCTGTTCCTCGTAGCCAGATGAATAATGAACAAATATAAATCACAAGGAATTTATCTGATGATGGCAAGGAGAGAAAGGGATGAATAATTTATTTGATGGATATTATCCATCCATCCATGGAGCCAGCCAAGTAATGAAAACATTTATTCACAAATCACTCTGTTGACAATTGAAAACTTTGTACGAGAAGTAATTCATATGTATGATTTGACTCCCTAAAAACCCAAAATAGAGAGCTGACCTTGCAGAGGAGCAAGAAGTGAGCAAGCTGTGCTTATCTTAGAGCCACCTCATGCTTTCCATCTCTTTTCCATCTCTGGGACAGAGATTTCCAGCTCTGAACTATAGCAAACATGATTTTCACCCACAGGGGAGCCCCAGAGCTGGACAGTCACCTCCAAAAATCATTAAAACATGGCATGTGACTTTCCCACGAAGGCAGAGATGTTCTTCCCACCAGCCCAGCTCTGTTCCAGAGTGCAGGAGCTCCTTCCATAAATAAACCACTAAAAAGGCCTAAAAATAACATTTTTTTCTTCCAGAGGACATTCAGCTGCTTTCCAAGTCTTGTGCAGTTGATTCCATTATCAGAACTCCTTCCTCCATCCCGTCTTGGAACTTCCAGACTGTTTAAACAACCCAAACGTGTCCATATTCCCTCTAAATAACACGAGCAACAGTCAAGCAAGGTTACAGCTGCCACAGATAAAAATGGGCTATTTATGTCCCCCTGAATTCCAGTCACCATTTTATGGCCTCAGCTCCTCTAAAAAGGATCACAAATCTACACGAAGTCCCCAAGCGCAGCTCTGTGCATTTGGGTCCTCCAAGATATTTAAAATCACATGAAGATGGACTGCTCCCTATTGACCATCCAGCCTCAGAGGCACAGGAACACACATTATTCCACCATGACTATGGAATCAATTGCCATCTGCTTTCAAGCAGGAGAAGAGGGAGAATTCCTACGGCCACAGCTCTGGAGCTGGTGAGCCAGAAAACTTGTCGTGGTTCAATTAATCTCACAAAAGGAATCAAAATCACGGCTGCCTCTCTGAAATAGATGCAAATCTCCATTCCCCTCTGGTGAGTGAAGCAGGGCTGGCAATCATGTCCAAGCAGGTTGCTTATGAGATTTTACTGCTTGTGGGAAAGCACAACGGCACAAGCCTGGGCATATGGCATTTGCAAGGTACTCTCTCCTCCCAGCTGAGATCGTTCGTGCAGGAGACGTGGGAAGGAGAATGAACAGCAAAGTTCAGGCAGGCTGAGCAGATGGCTGGGGGTGCTTTGCCACAAAGACCCTGAAGAAGACCTGCATTTGTGAGGAGAAAGGTGGGAGGGATTAGAGGAGCCTGGGATGCCTTAGGACACAGGGTTGGGCTTCACAGCCAATTCCCAGCAAAAGCCCAAAAAAGGCAGATGTGTTCACAGGTACGAAACTGCTCTTAGAATCCCACATTGGTTTGGGTTGGAAGAGATCTTCCCTGAAAGACCATCCAGTCCCACCCCTCTGCCATGGGACACCTTCCACTATCCCAGGTTGCTCCAAGCCCCGTCCAACCTGGCCTTGGACACTGCCAGGGATCCAGGGGCAGCCACAGCTTCTCTGGGCACCCTGTGCCAGGGCCTCACAACCAAGAGTAAAAAATTTCTTCCCAATATCCCATTTAAACCTGTCCTCTTTCAGTTTAAAACCATTCTCCTTGTCCTGTCACTGTCTGCCTGCATGAAAAGCCCCTCTCCCTCTTTTTCATAAGCCACTTCAGGCATGGGAAGGTGTCCTGGGTTGCAGTGTATTCTATTACCATCCTCATGAGCTGTTGAAATCAGGTGGGGCAGTGTTTCCTTGCCTCCTCCCCCCAGACTATCTTTCTGTTAATGGCCCATCATTGTCCTGCCGAATGACTCAGAGATAACTCCCTCCGGACTATCTTCTGTTAATGAGCCCAATCAACACTTGGCCTCATGACTCATGACCCCATTGTGAGATGCTCCACCCAGAGGGAGGAACCAAGCATCCCATCCTGGATATAATCTGAGATGCTGAACACCAGAGACAACCTTTCCACTGCATTTCCAGAGGACAGGAGCTACACAGCCACCACTGGACCTTCTGAGGAAGAGCAGACCCTTTTTTCTACAGGATCACCGCTTCAGAGGACTGCAGCCACCATTCTGCTGGACTGTTACCACCACCCTGATTAACAGGGTGTCAGGTTGTATCTTGACTCTGTCAGTTTGAACCAGTGTTTTCTTTTACTATTTTCTCCTTTTCTTTAATTTCCATTAAGTTGTTATTCTGACTTGGTGCCTCCCACTGGTTTGTTTTCAAACTAGTACAGAAGGGGCTCTAAGGACTCCCCAGAACCTTCTCTTCTCCAGGGCTGAACACCCTTAGCTCTCCTAGTCTGTCTCTAGAGATCAGAGGTGCTCCAACCCTCCCCATCCCTATCTCCACCTGCAGCAGGACAGGATCTGAGCAGCAGGACCTCAACCAAACTCGCAGCCCAGGCACAGGCACTTGGATTTTGGTCCAAATTTAAAAACCCCTCTGGCTCCTACTCCCCAGCACCCAAAGGGGGATCACCCAGTGGGACCATCCCCAGCTCCAGGGGTGACCAGCCCTCACCCCAAGGAGGAGATCCCTCCTCCCCCACCCTTAGCCAGGGCACAGCTCCCCTGTTTCCATGAAAGCTTTCAGCGGCACACAAAAATGGCCACAAAATTAGCAAAGTTTCATGCAAAAAAATAACGCAGAGCCAGACTTGGAGCCTTCCCCAGAAGCAGAGCTTTGGCTGAGACACAGTTCCCTGCTGCTCACAGGAATAGCTGATCTCTTCGATGGCAAAACCTGCTTTACCCAGTCCTACTCTCCTCCTGAGGGCCACACTGAACACCAGACACTCCTCAAGCAAGAGAGATACCCCATTCCAACAGCAGATACCTGGGGAGCCTCTGCACAGCCCAACACCACCTTCATTTAATAGACAATGCTTCGATTTCCAGAGCCCCTCAGTAGCACTGTACTCAGAAGGCCTAGAAAAAGAATCACAGTCATTCTTTTGGAGTCTTCACAGAGGCTTCAGTACCATTTATAAGTGGAATTTCTTGTAAAACCACTCCTGCCTGGAGAGAAGGATCGCACTGAGAGCCCAAGAACTTTGGAAATATTGAAAAGCTCCACCACAACCATTCACCTGCTGCATTTCTATTCATTTCCCCTTAATTCCCAAACCCAGCACTTCCTATTAGCTACAATTAAACCTCCAGAGGTGCCTGCCAAGCCAGATTTAAGGGAAATTTGAACCACAAGACCTGCTGGCAAGTTTTATTTAAAGAAGCAGACAAATCTGTACCCTCAAGTAAATTCCTCCAGATTCAGCCAGCAGCAGGTGAGCTGAGGGCAAGATCTACCAGCACTTCCCTGTCCTGATTCCCAGCAGGATGGGATGCTCCTGCCTCCAGCAAGGAGCTGACCAAAGGGATGGAAGAGGGAAGGAGGAGCTGATATTTCACATTTTTGGGATTTATTTTTTCCTTCTGCAGGCAGCCAAACCAGCCTGGAGGCACCAAACAACATCAGCTAAAGGCATCCTGGGGGCTTTGCTGGGAGGGGCAGGGTGGCCACTGATGTCCCCGTGCAGGTCACCTCCAGCAGCTCCCTGTGTCCAGGCACCTTCCAGTGCTGGGCAGGAGCAGGAGCTGGGCACTGAGGAGAGGCAGCTGTCCTGGAGCTCCATCTAGTGCAACGCACCCTGCGTTTATTCCTGTCTCCACATTTTGGGATGCTCTGCCTCTTGGAGTCACAGCATTTCCAGAGACTTGTGCTTCACAATTCCCCCCATCAGTAAATCAGTGCAGGTGCAGCTGTTGCTGCTGCAGGTGACACAGGTGACACCATAAAAACACAGCTCAGGTGCATTTCCAACCAGGGAGGAAGCAAATGGACAGGGATTCTCTATTTTTTTTTTAATCCTCTTGTTAGTTTTCCAGTTGGAGGGGCTGCAAAAGGTGTTGCTCACAAGCAGTGCAACCTCTGAAAGAGCAGTGCAGGCACCAGGGCTCAGGTGATGGAAACACAGCTCTGGTTTACAGAAGGATTCAGACTTTTCAGGTCTTGACACCTGCTCCATTGTCTTTGAAAGCCTCCACCACACCAGAGCTGCTCAGAGCTCCAGAAAATGGTGATTTCCCCTGAAATTCTTGCTGGAAGCTGTCAGCAAACAGGGAACTGCACCATGAGCGTGAGAGGGTGAGCTTCTGGTGTTGTTTTAAATGTCAGTGTCAAAAGAGGGGGAAAAAAGAAAAATAAGGAAGCCTTTTTGGAAAAAGGGCAAGGTTAATTTCCAAAGGAATGAAGGAAAAAGTGTGATGAGATCCTTCTCATTGCTGTTTCCCCAAATACACGCAGGTGGACACAGAGACCAAGGATGTCTCTCCCCACTTCTCTGTGCAAATCCTTTTCCTAAAGCCCCTCTGCCATCCATGCCCACCACCACAGCCCTGGATCCCAGTGTTTTCCCCTCCTCCTCAGGGAAGCCAAGACTTTGTGCACGGCATTATATTTTTAACCACACCCAATATTCCAGGAGTTTCAACTCCTGAGAGGGAGGGGAGATCTAAACAAAGGGAGATGTGTAAACACCTGAATAAAGACATGAATGATTAACAGAAATAACTGTTAATAACTGTGAATTGTTTCCATGCCAATTGCCATGATGCATTAAAGAGGCTACAAGGGATTTCCAGCTATTAACAGGTGAGGCAGTGGCGTTAAATGAAGGTCACAGAGTGACTTACACATCGTGCTACAACACTTTTGCTCACTTTTGTCAGGAAAATTAATCCACGAACAACAGAGGTTTATGTCCAAAAAGGAGACAGAGGAGTCCTGTTACTTTATTTGAATAAAGGGAGAGGTTATGGGCATTTCCCATGGGGTCTCTCAAATTGTTGGAGGATGCAGCCTCCTTTTTATCCTAATTTCCCAGCCACATTTCCCTTTCTCTTTCCCCATTGGCTGAGGTACTTGAGAGGTACAGACTTCTCACCTAATAGAGACCTCCTTCCAATGTGTACTCCTCCTTTTTCTTTTCCTATGGAATTTATGGTTCTTCCCATTGCTTCTTTCATCTCTCAGTATCTGGCTTTACCTGCCAACAGACCCACAGTTTGTTTGTACAGACAAATCCCTCTCACTCCTTTCACTTTTTTAATAAATATCTCTGCAGTGCTATTCCCTGGGATCTCCTGCTTTACACACCTTACAACTGCTCAGCTTTCCATGGAATCACAGCATCATTAAGGTTGGAAAAGACCTCCGAGATCATCAAGTCCAACTTTTACCCAAACACCACCATTCCCACTAAACTATATTGCCAAGTGCCACATCCACTTGTTTTTTGAACACTTCCAGGGATGGTGACAACAAAATGTGGGGCTGTGCAGCAAACAGTGGGATATTCCCCAATGCACAATTCCTGCTGGAGAAATATCAGGGAAATTCCATGCTGCCAGGCTTGGGAGTTTGAAAACTCTCGAAAACAGCAACAAAAAAAAAGAAATCAAAGCACAAACATGCTCATTCCTTGGAATAAAGCATGTGTGGTTTCCCATCCTGGCTCCAGGGCTGTGGGGTGCCCTGCAGGATGGGCTCCAGCCAGACACAGCCCCCCATCCCAAGGGGATGCTCCATCTTTGTGTGGGCCCATCAGCTGCTGGTTTAAATTGGCCTTGAGTTCTGTATGTCTTACAAAACCCTCTTAAAACAACTTCTAGAAATGCTTTTATTCCACGGATGTTCTGACTTGAATGCATCTGATCCAACCGCCCCCAAATGACCCTTTTACAGCACAGCCTGAGCAGCCGAAGGGAAGCAGAGTTGTTTTCTCCCTGCTATCGCAATCAAGTTGTTTGGTATAAAATGTGGCTGAGAAGTGAATCCATAATGTTCCTGGCCATGCAAGGAAACTGCTATTACCAGGAGGAAAACGCAGGTAGTAGCTCTGTGGGTTTTTCTCCACTGGAACTGTAATTAATGTGGATGCTGTGCACTAAGTGCAGGGAGAAATACAGACTTCACAGCAGTGAAAATGCATCTCATTAACACTGGAACTACTGTATCGTCCAAATGCATTATGTTCAGCAAGGAAAAGCTGTGTAATTGAATTCCCACCAAAGCACAGTTCATCTGCATCAAATGGCACCGTGCTCATCCTGCAGCTCCTTTGGGCTGCTGCTGGAAATGAGGATTAATTAGGATACCTGCTCGTTACTCAGGGAGCAGGCAGACACGCTGTGGTCAGGCTGGGGGCTGCAGCAAGAGGCCAAGAGGCTCAAACCCCAGCCAGGCAGAGCAGGGGGACTCCCAAGATTTGGATCTTCTTGCACTCAGGATGCACCAAGGAGTCAACATTTTTTTGTTCCTGCAGAAAATGCTGGTAAAAAACCCCAACAATTCACAGGAAGGCACCTCTGCTGCATAAATACTTCAGTAATAATTAATAAGTGATTTATGGAATTGGTTTTGAATTATTCTAGGCTGGATTGGCTCGAGTGGCAGGGATGTGTATAAATCATTCTGTGCACAGCACCTCCCAATCCTAACACGCAGCTAATGAACCCTCCGGAGCCGAACACGCTCCTCCTTCAGGAAGAACCCACTGATCTGCAGCATTTTAATGGGTAAATTATTATTAATTTAAATAAATACATTAAAAACTCCCAAATACAGCACAGGGGAGAGTTTGGGAAGGGGTAGGAGGAATCCAGACAGAACAGCAGAGAGGTTTTGGAGATTTGAGTGGGAAATCTGTGCTTTCACTACGTAGTCTTTCCATCAGATCCGAGTGGGACTAATCCATCTCTTTGCTACAGAATCTCCCATCCATAAGCCCCAGCACTGGGGTGTGTAAGGGCAGCAGGAGCTCATTAAACACATTTTAACTCATCATTATCATGTATTCTCCCTTTTCTTCCCCCGTCACATGCTCACCAGAGCCCCCAGCACACGGCTCTCCAGCATCCTACCGGCACAACTTCCAGGCTGAGAAACCCCTGCAAACCCAAACCCCAGAGTTATTCTGGGCAGAGGCATCTTGGGGCAAAGCAGCACACAGGGAGGAGCTCACCCCATCTCATGGGGTCCTGGGATGATTTTGCTCCATGTTCACCCCAGACCCTGACTCCCAAAGTGTCCCCTGCAGTGAAAACAGATCAGCCCCCTCAGCATCCCCTTTGGGTGTCATTTTGGGCTGTAGGGGAGGCAGTGGGAGCAATCCATCACCTCCAACCTTTGGAAAAGCAGGTACTGCTGGGATGTCATTTTAAGCTGCCACTTGGGTTAATTTTACTCCCTGGAGGTGCGAGGGATGCTGAGCCCTGGCTCATTCTGGCTCCCCAAACATGTGGGACATGATCCCATCACTCCCAGGACCTCACTGTGCTCACCAGTGCCTGGGCTCCCATGCAGCCTGACACACCCTGTTACTTCTCTGCTTCAAATCCCATTATTCAGCTCTAACGAGGAAATAATTTTAATTAAGGAAATTAAAAATGGTTTTGCGTGTGAATTTTAAGTAGGTGTTAATTTGAAGGCATGAAAAGGAGCCCTCAGGCCACCTCAGGATCTGTTTGTGTCAGGAGCAGCAGGGGATGGGGAGGGAGGAGGGGAAGGGCCCTCTGCATCCCCTGGGGACAGCAAAGGGTCCCTGGGGAGCAGGGGCAGGGCAAAAAGGCAGGACCAGCAAAAGGCAGAGCAAACCTCCAGCTAAGGAGGGCTCCTGCTCATTCCATTCCTGCAGGAGGGTGGAGCCAGCTGGGAGTTGGTCTCTTCTCCCAAAAAGCAACAGGGCAAAAGGAGTAGGCCTCAAGTTG
Source organism: Corvus moneduloides (assembly GCF_009650955.1). NCBI lineage: Eukaryota > Metazoa > Chordata > Aves > Passeriformes > Corvidae > Corvus > Corvus moneduloides. The sequence continues at coordinate 2,580,965 of NC_045492.1, forward strand.
CACCAGGGGAGGTTTAGGTTGGATATTAGGGAAAATTTCTTCATGGAAAGGGCTGTCAAACATTGGAACGGCTGCCCAGGGCAGTGGTGGAGTCTCCATCCCTGGAGGAATTTAAAACCCCTGTGGATGTGGTACCTGGGGACATGGTTTAGTGGTGGGCCTAGCAGTGCTGGAAGAACAGTTGGTAGTCACTGATCACAGAGGGCTTTTCCAACCTTAATGACTCTACAGATCTATGAAAAACAGCAAAAAAAGAAAGGTGTTGGGAAATCCTTCAGAGCAGCTCTGAAGCCATGAGGCCGCAAGGAGGGACAAGAATGTTCCCAAGCTGGCCCAGGTCCCCGTGGGCTGCAGTGGCCTCTCGTGTCCCTCCCACGGGCAGCTCCCGAGGGCTGAGCTTCACCTGGAGATGCCAGGTCCTGGTTCCATTCCCTCCTTCAGTTGTTGCTGGTCTCCAACACCCCAGGACTCCACCAGCAGTGTCCCAGGCTTTCCACAGGTGCCACCAAGCCGCTGGGAGCTCAGCTGAATGACAGTGCCACGGGGAGTTGGCTTTTGGCCAGAAGGAAGGAGATGCTTCTCATTTTGTGTCCTTGCAGCACAGACAGCCCAGAGAAGGCTGTGATTGCAAGGCTCAGCTTAATGCAGCTGGGTAAGAGTCCTATCAAAAACAGCAGCTAATTAGTTAAGTAATACCCAGGGTTATTAATGCTGCAGTTCTGCCATCACCCATGTATTTATAATAATAGTGTTCCCACTGTAATAGCATTAATCATAATGGATTTACTAAGAAATTAAGGGGGAAGGGATATTATCTCCCTCAGGAACAGCACTTGATAGCAGCCCTGCTTAGTGTGTGGATTTGGATTGGTTTAATTCTCAGTGTCTCGCTCGTTAATCTGCTCTTCCAACGGCCCCTCACAATCACCTCTCTGGGAGTGCAACCACACGAGGATGGAGGCAGGACAAGCACAGCCAGGTGAGGGGGGGTTCAGACAGAGCAGCCCCAGGGAATCCTGGCAGAGGGTCAGCACAGCCACCAGGGTTTCTCATGGGGTGGGAGGGCATGGTCCTCTCCTGCCTTGGTGGGCAGTGTCCACTTCTGGCCATCATCCTCTTCTCCAGCCAGTTGGCTTATTCTCAGCTCCATGCTTAAAAGACTCTTTTAGTTTTACCTGGGGAGCAAGGAATATTCAGCATCTCTTCCCAACATTTATAACAAGCACTGAAAGGTTTTATTGAAACTTGTTTTCCCATAAACCTTTCTCCTCATCAGGCTTCTGGTTCAGGACACTTGGACTGACGGTAGCTTGTCCAAGCCAGGGAATGCAGTGAGACCCCCACAAGGTCCACCACCTTCACCATGATCAGTGCATCAAGCTTTCACCAGCAGCTCCTGATAAAAATGAAAGCTTGATGTATCTCCTAAAAGTTAGGTGTTCTGAATAAAATTAAATCCTGATGAAAATTAAAGCTTGATAAAAATTAAAGCCTGAAGTCCAAAGTGTTCCAATGATTTTTACCAGGAGTTCAGCTTTCCTTGATTAGTTTATGGCTGTGCATAAAGACAGAGAGGTTTTAACACAACTTGCATTAAACCCCTCTGATGCCTTGCTCGGGAGAGCAGAGATGCCCTGGAAGCCGTTCACCTGCCAGCAGGAAAACAAGCTGGAGAAAAAATGCTTCCAAACCTCAGAAACCACCGGAGCCCTCAGGGATGGTGTCCCCAGCATGGGCAGCTGGCTGTCCCCAGTGCTGGCCTCCAAGGAAATATGGGGATTCTACAGCTGGGAAGTACTTGGACTTATTGTCCCTGTCCTTTGAATCACCTAAAAGACCTGAGGACACCTGGTTCATTTTTTAACCCCAAATTCTTGATACACAAATAAACACATTTTCCCCTTTTCTTTGCCCATTTAATATTTTTTCTTTTCCTTTACTAGTTAAGGAGAGGGCTGGGCTGAGGTTCCTGCGTGCCGAGGGACACTCCCATGCCCAGCCCGCAGCCACAGAGGCCGCAGTGAGGCCTCCCCGGGGCCTTCTCTCCTCCCGGCTGAGCAACCCCAGCTGTCTCAGCCTTTCCTCAGAGCAGAGGGGCTCCGGCCCTCGCAGCATCTCCGGGGCCTCCTCTGCACTCCCTGCAGCAGCTCCAGGTGCTTCCTGTGCTCAGGACCCCAGAGCTGGGGACAGGGATGAGCCCTGGAGGGGCTGCAGCTTCACGGGCAACAGCAGGGAATTTTGTGTTATCCCTGGGGAGGAGCTAAACGCACTCTGGTGCAGAGGGATAAAATCAAAGGAATGAAGCCTGCGCCGGGCAGACTCCTGCTGCCAGCGGCCGTTCCTTGTGGAGTCTGCAGGGATCCATCAGGAGCAGATCCCGGGGGTCCCCTTGCCCCGGCCCCCAGCCCGGAGCGGCTGCGAGGGGCGGCAGGGCCGGGCCGTGGGTCCATGCCCAGCTCAGCTCGGAGCTCCCCGTGCTCCCCCAAGCACAGGCTCCAAAGCAAACCCTGCCCGTGGGGACACAGCGTCCGTGCCCCGCCGGCTCCCTGCAGCTGAGGCCGGGCCTGCAGCACCCTGAGGTGCCCGCGGAGCCAAGACTGTCCCCAGGGCTTCCTGGAGCCCGAGCCAAGGCAGAGGCCCTGAGCTGAGGCCGGCCCTGGCCCCTCGGGGTGCCCGGGAGCAGGGGGTGCCCGCAGTCCCTCGGTAGCGCCGGGGACACCCAGGGAGGAGCCGCGGGCGAGGCTCTGCAGGACCTCGCAGGCTCGGCCCTGCTCCCTCAGGGGCTCCCATGGGACAGGGCCTGCTGGGATTTGCCCCTGCAATTAAAATACCAAGCGTGTGCAGAGCAACCGCAGGGAGCCAGTTCATCCCCACAATGTCACCAAGCCCCAGAGCCCCAGCAAGGACAGCCCCCAGCTCCTCGCTGGCCGCACAGAAGTGATGGGGACCCTGTCAGCGCACGTCCAGGAGAAGCTGCAGATCTCCCTCTGTCTTTATCCCGATGCTCCCATCACTCTCCCTGAGCTGGAATTGCGGTTTGACAGATGGGTAAAACAAAAGCACCCCAAACTTTCCAAGCAATAACATGAGCCGTGGTGCTGAGGAAGAGCTGATTTAGGACCTCCTGGCCTTGCTGAGGGATGGTTTGGCAGGGGAGAATAATGTCAGGTGAGGGATGGAAGAGGTGGGTGAGGGAAGATTTGTCACATTCTCTTATAGCAAACATGCTATGCCCTGGAGGATTTTGCAGTGGGATCAGGACACTGGAGTCCCTTGGCACAGGGGGATGCCCCCAGAGCCACCCAGCCCTGACAGCCGTGGTCTGCACGTGGGAAGAGCATCCCTGGTCCCCAAAAGGCCTCCCAGCAAACCACACACACACACGGCCCCTCTGCCCTCTGTGCTGTTGCTCTTCCAATTTAACTTTGTGCTCGTGTCCCTTGGCTCCTGGCCAGGGGATATGGATGGTAGCAAGCTCCCTGCAAACAAAAGGAACTTCTCAAGGACTGTACTGGTGGGATTATATGAGATTTGTCAATATTTGCTCCTGCTCAGGACTGAGGTGAAACTGAACTGAATGAGGCTGAAAAATAATGTCAGTTATTGGATTGGGAAGTGCTGTGACAGCCCGTGGAGGTGGCTACTGAGGCATCACCAGCTGTTCAACTAAAAAATGCTGGGTTTTTTTCCCTTTTCCTCCCTCTTCTTTGTATTTTAACTTTGTGTTTTAACTTATGTGCCAGGCAGAGCTGCTCCATGTTGCAATAAATAAGGGTGTTTTGTGTTTTATCTCCATGTCATTACTGGTCAGGTGGAGCAGAGACCAAACCCTCCCTGGCACGGGTGAGGACAGGAGCCAGGAGAGGCTGTGCCTGATCCCAGGGACTCTGGCACCTGGAATCACAGAATCCCTTAGGCTGGAAAAGACCCCCAAGATCATCGAATCCAACCATTAACCCGGCACTGCCAAACCCAGCACTAAGCAAAAAGCTCAGGCCTTGATCCATGTGAGCTGTCCCAACACTCGGCATCTTCCAGGATCTGGCCCACCCTGGTCTGGGATACCCCAACCCCGCTGAGAGGAAGGCAGCTCCCAGTGTCACCTCCAGCCCTCCCTGCCGGGACAGGGACGTGCTGGGCAGGTCTCCTCCTGCCGGGGCTGAGGCACTTTTTGGGGGCTGCGATGCCAGCATCTGTCGCCCTCCTCCTCCCACGCCGGCGCTGGTTCAACACCCTGAGCGGCGCAGGGAGGGAAACCCATCCCGGCATTGCCCTCTGCTGGCAAATCCCTCTCGGATAAGCCTTTACTCGGCTGCGTTCTCCCAAAATATCCTGCGGAGCAGCTGCGCTGTCTCTGGATGCTCATCTAGGCACCCACAGCATCTCCAAATCCCGGTGGCACCGGCGGCCTCGGCCGGAGGGATTGGGCGAGGAGGACCTTCCTTGAGATTTGGTGCAGGCTCTGGGTGCCCAGGAAAGCAGCTGAGTGCCTGGAAACAGGGGCTGGAGCCGGGCTTTCCCTTGGGGGAAGAGGGGGCTGAAAGTTAAAGTGGTGACAAATGTTTTTCATTAAAAGCCAGCAGCCAGTGACCCCATCACAGCAGGGAAATATTGGTCTGGAATTTACAGGAGTTTAACGGGGTTCAGGAGAGAGGCACAGAAAGTGTTTTGTTGGGAGATGGTTTTCCAGAGAAGGGGGATGCTGGGTGATGAGCCACTGCTACTTTTGGGTGTGGGGCGATCTTGTCACAGTGCCCTCGGCAGCGTCACCTGTGCCCCATCACCTTCTGCCCCCCGGTGAAGGTCGGGGACTGGCGGAGCACCCCGGGGCAAGTGGCTTTGTGCCCAGGAGATGGGGTTAGTGGCCCCCGAATCTCAGGGGAAGAGCCAGGAAGGGTGGGCAGGAGCCGCTGCCATGCTGCCAGCTGTGCCAGCTGTGCCGGCACCCCCACAGCAGGGAGACATCCCGGTGTCCCACGTCTGTCTGTCCAGAAAGGCAGTTTTGCCTCCAAGTGTTCGAGTGGGAAATTGCAGGGACCGTCCCGTGCTCCGGCATGGCTTGGAAAGGTGTTCGTGTGTCCCTGCAGCGGCTGAGCCGGCTCGGAGAGGGGGAAGACTGGGGAGGAATTGCTCCCTGTGAGGGTGGGGAGGCCCTGGCACAGGGTGCCCAGAGAAGCTGGGGCTGCCCCTGGATCCCTGGCAGGGTCCAAGGCCAGGCTGGACGGGACTTGGAGCAGCCTGGGGTAGTGGAAGGTGTCCCTGCCCATGGCAGGGGGTGGATGGGATGGGCTTTAAGGCCCCTTCCAACCCTGAGGATTCTGCAAGCACAGCAGAGATGATGGGCCAAGGCAGGACAAGCTTTTAGGCTGTGTCTCTGCAAGGCAGCCCAGCCTAAACCCCACTGGTGCCTGGGACATTTGGGATCCTGAAGCCAGGGCACTGCCGACCCAGCACCCTAGAAAGCTCTAGAAGCCTCAGTTCTACCTAATCCCCAAAGCCATTTGGAGAACTCGCTGTGGATGGGGAAGATCTGCCCAAGCCCTGCACACATCATGTGCCTGTTCCCTGCTGAGCAAATCCCTCTGCAGAACCTCCTCCCATCACCCACGGGGAGCCGGTTATGGAGGAGGATGGAATTCAAGTGCAGGTGAACAGTTCAGCAAAGGGCAGGAGCACCCCAAGGACATTAGGAGGGTGACATGAGCCAGCCCCAGCCAGGTCCATCCCTCCTTCACTCCCAAGGGACAGCCAGCGAGAGAAGCTCTCGGCCACAGCTCTGAGGTGACACATAGGAGAAGGTCACCAGGCTCCCACAGCGCAGACAAGGACAGGGAAACCTCTGATGATGATGCCCTAAAATGTGGCCTCAAAATCCTGAGCTGAGCAGACTGGGAGATGCCCAGCAGAGCTAAAGGCCTGGAGGCAGAGGAGGGAAGGACGGATGGGGCTGGGCTGCTGAGAGCCACAAGATTTGGAAAGCATCACTTTGATTTAATGGACCTTGATGTTTGAAAATGAAGTTGAGAGCTCTTTTCTTTGCCACAGGGTTGAGCAGCGAGCAGGATTTAGAAGGGCAAGAGCTTTCCAGATGAGCAGTGCAATTTTGTCATAAGAACCAAAATAATGATAAAAATAACAAGCAGGGGAGAGGGGAAGTGTTGGGCTCACATACAAGTGTTAACTCTCAGCAGGGCCCTAATAAAGGGATTCACCTGTTCTATCAATTAGTGGTGTTACACCTCTGGAGTGGGAATAAACTCATCCTTACAGGTTAATTCCATAAACACGCTGCGTTCAGGGCCTTCAATGCGCTTTTAATGAAAGGAATGAGATTTAAACACACTTCTGCAAAGGGATTACAGAGTGGCCTCTGGTGTTGGCATCTGTGGGGCTGGAGCCACATTGCCATAATAACCCAACAGGCTGGGACACCCTGGGGGCACCCCCAGAGTGGGCAGTGCATCCCAGGGGAGCTGTGGAGGGATGGAACCACCCTGGGAGGACCCACAGCCAGGCAGCCCTGGTGCAGCCAAAGGGGTCCCCAGCCCTCCCTGCTGTTTGGATGCCCTGAGCTGTCAAACACTCACCTGGCACCAGCCACCCAGAGCGACAGCGGTGTCCCCAGGAGCCCGGGATGTGGCACAGGGGTTGTGCCTGGGGATGGAGGAGCTGCAGCATCACGGGAGTGCCCACTGGGATTCTGTGGTGGGGTTTAGCAGAGGGGCCAGGTCCGAGGTAGGGAGAGGAGGAAGAGAGAAGCATGAGCAGCTTAGCCCAGGCTGTGACCTCCAGGCCACCAGTTCTGTCCCTCAAGCTCCCTCCAGAGCAAGCAAGGCTGGGGCTCCCAGCTGCAGCCTGGGGCACAGCACAGCCCACAGCACCCACACCAGCACCGTGGCACCCATCAGCCCTGCAGGACAGCCCAGCACTGAGACACCTGCAGGACTCCAGAGCCTGAGGGTCCAGTTAGGGCTGGGAAAACTGGGGGCAGGTGCAGCCAGACAGTGACTTGGGTGAGACAAGGTGGGGGCAGAGCCAGGGAGCTGCGATGTGCTGCTGTGAGAGCTGCAGCAGGGCTGGTTTGGCAGTGAAACAAGGTCAGCTGGTCCCAGAGCATGACCAGGTCCCCAAGAGTGAGGTGTCACACGAAGGGGGGATGTGGCACAGGGGGAAGGCACCTGATTTATGGCACTGACAGCCATGACCTCTCGCTCCTAAGGAAGTGTCATGTCCTGTGTGGCGCCGGGGGACGCTTCCCTGCAGGCAGAGCACACAAGGACCTGATGGCATTTTTTGGAGAAGTTGTGCTTTCCTTCGAATGCTTCAAGTACCAAATGGTAGATGACAGATTTTAGTGAGGACATTCCCCTCAGTGCATCCTGAGAGGCCCCCTGGCATGCCCCTGTACCCACCTGCTTCCATGTGAGGCCAAAAGCTCTCCAGAGAGCTCTCAGCACCAAGCACCTCCTCAGAACCCACTACTAACCCAAACATGCAGTTAACAACTCACCAGTGAAGCAACTGGAGAGCAATTTGCCTCCCCAGTGGCTGATGGAGCCCCCCATTCCCTGCATCTTTAACAGTGCCCTGAAGTTAAATGTCTGTGTCTTAGAACAGTCCCAGAAGAGCATCTCTTGGAGAGAAGAGCAGGAAAGGCACCCAGGAGAGCCATTTATACACCTGGAAAGGTAAAGATCCAGCTGGAGATAATCTGAGAGAGAGCAGCACTGGGCAGAGCTGTGGATTTCCATCATTCGTCGAGGGAACAGTCCCCCAGCACAACATGAGGGCTCTCCAGCCCCAGGAGTGATGTCTGCTCAGGTTTGTTTATCCTCAGTTTATCCACCTCACCTCAGCCTCTCTGGCCCAGCTTGTCCAAGTGCTCTGTGAGTGTTCACCCTGTTCCAAAGGTACAAACACAGATCCTCGGTGTCAGTGGACTTTGAGCCTTGAGCAGCCACCAAGGAGGGATCTCCTTCCTGATTCCCCTGACTCCAACGTGCAGCACAAATACAAAATGCTTCCCTGCCCCTCCCGGCGTTGTGCTTCCCTTGGATCCGAGTACAAATACCATGTCCTGGCTCCTCCACCTGCACAACAGCCGCTCCCTCTGTGCTCAAAGTATTCCAAGGGGGAAGCAGGGATGAGGCCCTTCAGCCCAGTCTGTGTTTTTATACAATCCCAGAATGGGTTGGGTTGGGAGGGATCTTGAAACCCATCCAGTGCCACCCCCTGCCATGGGCAGGGACACCTTCCACTGTCCCAGGCTGCTCCAAGCTCCATCCAGCCTGGCCTTGGGCACTTCCAGAGATCCAGGGGCAGCCACAACTTTTCACCCTGCTTTAAATGAATCACTCTCACACACACACATACAACACAGACAATGCTTTCCACCTTTCTCAGAGGAAAGAAACAAGGATTATCCATAAACTGAAAACACCTGGATCCCAGATTTTGCCTCCTTTAACAGCTCCACGAGAAAACACCATCACAGCTGCAACTTGAGTTGTCTGATGAGGGCAAGTTAAATGAGAAGAGTTTCCCAGCAGGAACTGGAGTGGCTTTCCCAGGGAAGGGAAACCCTGGGCCCCTGAGCAGCAGCTCCAGGAACTGCTGGCAGGCACAGCTGCTTCCTCCTGCACTGCCCTGTGGTGCTCTGGACAGGGAAGTTCTGCCCTCACCACCAGTCGGAGCGAGGCAGCAAAATGTTTACTGCAAACATCTCAGCTGTTCACTGGTGTTAAGCAACAGCTAAGGAACTCAGTGATACCCAAAGCAGAAAGGTGATCAGTCCTCAGACATATTGATAAACTGAAGGCTTAAGGCACCAGCCCATCCTTGAATAAGAGGATGAAGAGGTTCCAAGGGCTGAGGCTGTCGTTGCTGTCTGGCTCAGTAACCAGGAAGCACAGCACACACTCGCTGCTGTGATTCCCCTGCTGTGCAGAGCAGGCTCTGTGCTCAGGTACAGCAGTGAACAGCAAAGCCCAGCTATCCCAGGGACCAGCTGCACTGCCAGGTGCTGCCTCTGGGTGCTCCCGCTTGCTGAGCTCCCACATCAGGAGCCTGAACAGCATTAACGGTTCTGATAGGATTGGGTCTTCCCCTCCCAGCTCCACCTGAATGCTCCTGTTGGGACCCTTCACTGCATTTGAGATGCTCCCCTGTAATTCCTGGAATAAAATACAGCTGCTTTAATAACATCTGTTAGCACAGTGCACAGCAGAGATCATTGCCATGATGAAAAACAAAGCCAGGGCCCCAGCTCTGTCCCTAAACCTGTTGTATCAAACTTAATTCAGCTGATTTCTCCTTAGTGTGGGGGATTTTACACAGAACAGAATCCCAGGATCACTGAGGTTGGAAAAGACCTCCAAGGTCCAGCCTGTGACTGATGTCCACCTTGTCACCAGCCCAGAGCACTGAGTGCCACGTCCAGTTGTTCCTTGAATATCTCCAGGGATGGGGATTCCAACACTTTCCTGAGCAGCCCCTGACAATGCCTGACAACGGCTTCAGTGAAGAAATTCCTCCTGATGTCCAACCTGAACCTCCCCTGGCACAGCTTGAGGTTCTTTCCTCTTGTCCTGTGCCTTGTTCCCTGGGAGCAGAGCTCAACCAAAGCTCAGCAGGCTTTAAAGTGGATGTCCCTCATGTAGAAAGAAGCTAAACTACAGCTAAACCACAGCCAGATCACTTAAACAGGATAGAATTGACAGCAGCAGCCACAGGTGAAAATTAATCGAGATATTTAATACAGTGCAATCCATAGTAGTTTCTTAATTAAAATAATTGTGTGCATGTATCTGAATGGGTTATCAATTATCACAAAAAAGCAATAAACATTGTAGTGCTATGTAGAAAAATGTACAACTGAACTTGAAACCATCCCTACTTTCAAGAGAGTGTGGATCAACTGCAATCATTCTCACCAATTAAAATGGGCACAGTGACTACGTCGTTGCGGTGACAGACACAGGGCTGGCCACACAGCAGTCAAGGGATATAAATAGAACTGGCAAAGAACTAAAAACCTAAAGCATTCTTGCACCTAAAACACAATAAAGAAGCCGACGGTGGCTTACGATTTTTCCTGGATTTTAAATGCCTTACAAGACTCCTAGACACACTTAAAACTGACTTAAAATTACAGAGTGTTTTTTTCAGCTTATTTCAATTCAATATATGGCCCAAATTGAAGATGAAGATCCAGCAGTGGCAGGAGCACAGTCCAAAAGCTGAGTGTTGGATTTTGCACATACCTTTTCTACAGAAATTCAACCGTATCAACAGCAGGCAGTTCTCCCTGCTCCCCCTTCTCTCCTCTGGGCAGACCATGCTATGCAGAAAACAGCAATGCAGTTCCCACTGCTCTGGGTTAAAATTAAAGATAAAGACATTTTGCTTATGCTTTCTCCCCAACAAAACACATTTGCACCCAGAATAGGTAACCAAAGTCTTTTTTCCAGCCAGGTGCTGCTGTGGTTACATGGTTCCTGCCCAAGCTTCCAGCTCTTTCATGTCATCATCCTCTTCTTCCTCTTTCTTCTTGGCTGCAAAACCACAAAAGAGAACAAGTGAGTGGGAATCTTGACAGAAGGCAGTGGCCTCTGTGCCACTGACCAACCAGTAAATGAAGCACCTAAGGCCAGCTGTGGACAGAAAATAAACAAAACCTTTTTGACCTGAAGTAAAAGGTGCTTTGCTGAAAGAGCAAAACTTCCTGATGTTCCCACTTTGAGGGGAAAAAGACAACAGCTCACACAGTTGAGGAAGGCAGTGGGCATGGAAGTTAAGGTGGGATATTTTTCCATAATTTCCAAGCCTCTAAGCCCCTTTGAGAGGGATGCAGCTTCTTACAGAAACTCATCTGATGTCTCCAGTATTAATCTCTTCCCCATCAAAAGTAAATTCCTTATTCCATCACTGAGTACTGCAAATGCAAGAAATGAGGTGTTTGGGTCAGGCAGGTACAGAATTTGGAGGGGCTGAAGAGCCCTGGGAACATCCCACTCTCCTTCTGCTGTGCTCCCTGGCAGCTGGGTGGATGTGGATGGCAGGGAGCAGCCTGGACGCTGCCTTCTCCTCATTCCTGGTTGTTCCAGGGCAGAAAATTCTGCTCTTTGTCATAACATGACAAGTCCAGTTTCCATGAACTCAACAAAAAAATGTTTGAACCCACAAATAGCTGCAATAATTTTGGAAAATGCCAAAAAAAAAAAAAAAAAAAGAGTCAATTCCTGGTCCAAGTGGTTTGTGTCATTCCAAATGAAACGTTTACGTGAGGAGAACTGAGTCAGCTCCAAGCTCCAGACCCCACATTTGTACAAGGCCAGAACTTGGTTTTCTATATTAAGCTCCTCCAGCCTCCATTAATCAAAAACAGCTCCTGCCTGAATTTCTCCTGACACCACCAGCAACAAAATTCCTCATTCAGACTGATTAAAGCCAAAATCCAGACAGATCCTGAGAACCCGAAAAGCAGGAAAGCTCATGGTCATTTTCCCTTCAATGGATGGAAAAGGAGCTAACAGAGTCAGCTCTACCTCAAAAGACACATTATTATTCCCAAAAGGACAATTACACATGAACCTGAACCATCAGGGACAGCATTCCCTTTGGAAGTCTGACCCATGGTAATCACGAGCAAACTTTTAATCCCAGTTTTAAGTCAATTTTAAGTGAAAAACAATTTAGGTTAAAAAAATAAACCCACACAAAATCCCCACCCAACGTCACTCCAGAATCCCAGTTTTTCCCAAGTGCCAGCCTTGGAGGCAGCTTTATTGAAGCAAAAAGTAGCCTGCCACTTAAATACATTAATGGAATTAATGGAATTCTCATTTCCATCCAAAAGCAGCTTAGCATAAATCCTGTGAAACACTGAGCTTTATGCTCATAGTTTTTACTATCAAAATTGTGCACAAGTTTTTATGACTTCAGGAAGTTTCTGTAAGTTTTATGCTGTGTAGCTCCTTCAATCTGTCCACAATTACACCACCTCTTACTTGTGTGCAGTCACAAAATGCAGAGAGTAGATTTGGGTCCACGACATTGTGTTTGAAATCTATTTAGAGAACAAACCTCATTAAATCAGCCAGGGAATAAAAAAGGCAATGCACTGGTTCATTTAATCTATTTTTCCTGAATCAGATAAAGGCTCAGACTTCACGTATTCTGACAGAGCTTTCTCCCCTCTCCCCAACTCTGGTCAGCAGTTCTGCCTCACAGAACACAACTAGCAACACACAAAGTCAGTGGTGTCAGAATAAAAGCAGTGTAACACACAAGGAGCAGTGGCACAAAGCAGAACCTCGGTGGCCGGCAGTGCCTGCTGCTTCCCACGTCCATCCAAGCCAGGAAAGGCAGCAGGATAATTATAGATACACTGACCACTTGGGATTATTTTCATCCACTGTTTTTTTGGACTTGTTTTCTCTAAGTAAAAGGACATGGACTAGAGCTGCAAAGTTGACAGCTTATTCATCGTTTTCAGGCAGATTCAGCAAAATGGGCTGGTAAAGCTTCATACCCTCCCATCAGTGCTGCCAGGAGTGTCCCAACTCAGCTGAATTCCATGGGGAATGTTCATACAAGAGGGATCAGTTCAGATTTAAGAGCAGCTTTGAACCATCTGTGTAAATACAAACATTTCTTGTCCATCCTCCATGTAAAATCCTCAAGCTAGCTGTAATTCCCTGGATATGTGTGCTCTAGGACCGGGATGATCCTCGCTTTGGGTACTGCAGAGAAGGCCACAGACTTCCCAAAGAGGGGACCCCAAGGAAGATCCTCCCAAAGGCCAGAAAAGCAGGGATCAAATTAAAACCCAAAGCAGCAGCAAGGATCCATGGGGGAATCTGAACCTGCCTGGCACTGGATGACCCCAGAGGTCTTTTCCAGCTTTAAGGATTTTATGAGATAATTTACTCTGTCCTCCCTTTTACAGCCTCAGGGTGTCTGTCAAGATTTCTTCCTTGTTGGCCCAGCAGCATCTGGAAAAAGGCTCCCTTCTCCCACACCTCCACTGCACCCTGAGCATCATCCAGGCTGCAGAGAACCTGGATGAGCTGGAGCAGCAAACAACTGCTCCTGTGACGGGGAATGATTTTTGTGCTTCTTGTGAAAGGCAGGTGCCCCTCACAGAGAAATGGTGCTGGGTGTGATTTGGGATCCAGGAAGCAATTCCTGCAGCCAGATCTCCCAGATCCGAGGAGCTGGCAGATAAATAAGCACACTTTAAATGATCCAGGATGTTTCAGTAAAGGTTGATCCATACCTGGCTTGGAGGGTATTGATATTGAGGGCACATTTGGTAGTGGTACTGTCTCCGGACCACTGATTTCCAGCAAGTTTTTGTCTAGTTCTTCTTGTTCTAGTTCCTCTAGTTCTGCCATGAGTTCATCCTAGGTTTTCAAGGAGAAAAAAGAAAAAAGAAGGAACTTTAAGTCATATTTATTAACAAGCAGATTTAGCTGATCATATTATTATGGAAAATAGCACAAATGAACAGGATCAGAGCAAAGGGAGGAGATGAGGAGTCTGATTCTGATGTGATTCCTCTACTTGATCTCTTGGAGGGTGAGGAGGGTGGGGAAAGCAGAGGACACAAGGAGAGATCCAAGTCCAAATATTCTCAGGTCAGGCCATCCAGACCATTCTGAGCATAAAGTCCAGGTCACAGCCACCAACAGTTCCAGGAGAGATTTCACACCCCAGTACTGCACCCAGGCACACACAGCATGCAGAGCTCCAGAGAAACATCTCCTAGGAGTCACAGTTCCTGGAGGGATTCAAAAGCCATGCAGATGTGGTGCTCAGGGTTAGTGATGGGGCTGGCAGTGCTGGCTGAGTGGTTGGATTCCCTGATCCCAAGGCTTCCCAAGCCAAAGGATTCCACGACTCACTGACAAAAACACAAGCAAACAAAGCCATACCTCATCAAATTCCTCCCCAAATCCTACTGGCTTGGAGATGGCTGTAGAGATCTCATCTGCCAGCTCTTGCTGTTCTGCGATGTCCTGCATTAATTCATCTACTTTATCAATGTCCCTAGAAAAGAAAGGAAAGAATTCGGTACCAGCAGGCACGTTCCCAATCCACGCTGTATTTCCTGGGTTCTGTAGAAATGCCACACCATGGTGATATTTCCAAAGCCCTTTCCCCAAACACACTTTGCATGCAAGTCTGGATTTTATCCCCCTGCTCTCAACACAATTGTAGATGTATTTTTAACTTTTCCCTGCAAGCTTAGCTCCCAGCAGTTATACGGACACCAAGGAGAGGTTTTGTTCTGCACCACTGATATTAATAATAATCTGCTCTCTTCCCTGATTCAGCATTATTACATCCACAATATTTGCTTCTGGAGCAAGCACAACATTCCCATAATGCAGTTTTACCTTTAATTATTGCTACATACACCAACTCCACTGCACAGAAAAAAGTTTTAAGTCTCCCCTTGAGGCTTAAAATTCTTGCTGCTACGAGATGGATCTGTAACTGCTGCAGGCTCCCATTTTCTTTAGACCACACTGGTGCTACCCAGCTTTTGGATAAACACAGAAAATAAAACAGTAGTAAACTGAGGAAGCATCAATATTTGTGTATTTTGTTCAATTTTAGTTCAAGTTTGAGCCTTTCAAAAGAAGGTTTTGCTACTCCAGCTCCACCTTTGGTTTGAAACACCTGGCATTCAGCAGACCTAACAAACACCAAACTACAGATCCCATGGAAAGATGCAGGAGGGAATAACTTACATGTTGTCATGAGCAGCTTTCATAGCCTTAGCGGCAAAACCCATGTTCTTAAGCACTTCAGTGTTGGTGTTGGCATTCTCCAGGGCTTCCCTCTGGAATTCAATTGTTGATAACGTGCCATCGATCTGTGCCAGCTGCTTCTCGTACCTCTTCTTGCGCTTCAGGGCCTGCAGGGCAGCTGCGCAGCAAAGGAAAGGGTAGGACTGATGAGATTTATGCCCAAAACAGCCGTTCACCAATTTGCACCAAGTGCCACTCAGCCCAGAGAAGTATTTAGCATGTTCTAGTGTTTGTTGCCCATTCTTCCCAGATCAACTATGTTGCCCCACCCTTGCATTTGCCTCCTTCAACATCCAAGCTCACCCACTTAAAAACACCGTTGTTCACCCTCATCCCATCAAGGAAGGCAGCATTGCTGGTGCAGCTCCTGCCAGATGAGGTCTTTGTGCTGCTGCAGGTCCCCCCTCCTGCTGAATGCCTGGGAGAAGCAACTTGTTCAAATCCCAGGAGAAATGTTCCCTCAGCTTTGCACTTAATGCTGGGAAATACACATTCTAGAAATGATTGTATTTATGTATATTTTGTATTACTCCTCCTAGAAGGTGCTGTCCACACAACAGCCTGAGCTGAGAGAAGCCCTCACTGAAGGCGGTTTGAGCAATTTGCTGCTTGTGAGCACTTGTAGAACTCCTGCACTCTGCAGGAGGAGCCCACCCAGGACAGCTCCCACCTGTGGGATGAGTGTGGGAGGACTGGTCCAACCTGCTCTACCCCTCCCCACCCACACAGGGGAGCACCCAGCAGCTGACAACAGCCCACAGCCAGCTCTTCCCAAGACACCTGGACAGAAATCATGGGCATGGCCATTCCTGAAACACTGACAGGGAACACCAACTACATTTACACGTAGCTGTATGAGACGTGCTCGATACCACATCCCTGGAAGTGTCCAAGGCCAGGACAGGGTTTGGAGCAACAAACACCAAGTGTCACGTGGAGTAAGATGCGAGTACAGCTTCCCTTTGTGGCACTGCCACTTCCCCTCCTGCTCTGGACTGACCTGTCCTCTCCATGACAGCCCTGGCCATATCATACCCCGTGTACTTTAAAACCTCACCTCGGCCCCAAGCTGCTGCTCCAACAGCCTCACCCTCAGCTCCTGAACCCAGCCACACACAGACTTCATTTCTTCAGTGCTCTGATCTCTGGGAGTCTCACAGCAGAAACCACTTCATGTGACACAGGATCAGCTCTGCTAAAAACCAGTCTTGGCCCACCCAAAAGCCCAGTCACGCACACCAGGAACGGCAGCAAATAAAAGCTTTAAATCTTTAAATCTCTAAGAGATGTTATTTCCAAGCAGAATTTTTTGAGGAGAGCAGAAAACAAGGAGTAGGAACTCCTGACAAGAGACAGGTTCCCTTATCTCCCCTTCTAGAGGGCTGATAACTCAGTGATGTGATCAATATGTTTCTGCAGCACACATGGAATCACTGCTCTCCTAAAAGCTGATCAAGCCCACAGGCACCCCGGGTGTTTTGGCAGGTGCCATCCTGAGATGTTGTCAGTCCTGCAAGATGAAGTCCTGCTACCTGAAAGTCCTAAACAGAGCTTCAGCTCTGCAACTGGTTATAAATATGCTATATTTGGCTAATTTCAAATTAACTAACGTGTTAGAGAATAAAAAAGCACTTTTTTTATGGGAAGGCTCAGCTAAGGATGCCAAACACACAGAGTAGCTCAGGATGATTTAACAGAAGCCAGCAAAAACACCTCAACTATTCCAACAGAAGCCCAGGACCCAAACAAGCCTCTGCACTGACTTTCACTCCAGTTGCCAGTAAATCTCCCTGGTTTTGGGGCCAGTCCAACATCCACTTGTTTGACAGGAGTGAGAACAGGGGGTTTTCAAAGGACAGTGTTTGCTCTGCAGAATGAGGCACGACACAAATATCCCAAACATTCCAGCTTTATGCCAGATGATAAAGTGATGAGCAACACATTACTGGGATATTTCAGCTGGTTCATTCTGCACTAATGGGTTAATTAGGATATACGAAGTTTTCTTACTCAGAAAGATAAAAACTGTTAATAAGAGTGTTTATAGAGTGACAGATGCTGGGGAAATGCCCAACAACAAGGGGACACCCTTTATTTAGAATTTTGTGCCTCGTGGAGATTTACTGGCAAAACCAGAGATTTTATAGCATTATAAAACATTATATAAAGCCAAGTCAAGTGCTACAATTTATGTACAGCTCCCCACTACAGCTTTCTCTGAGAACAATTACAGTTTGTCTACATTTCATGCTCATGTACTTTAAAACAAGCTGCTCAGACACCAAACATTGCAAGAATCATCGTGAACGATCAGAAGTTCTCATCAGGATTGTTAGGTAACCCTGTCCCTCCCATTCCCACCCACACCACTTCTGTACCAGAACTGCACTGCCCTTAAACTTCACATGGATTTGGGGTATTTTCTGCAAACATTTCCTACCCCTTAAGACCAAGGAAGATACTTATTTTCCTCTCTCCTTCCTAAAGCCAAAGCAAGGACAAAGATCAGGAACCTATTGAAATCTTATGAACTGCCAGAGTAACACATTTTTATTAAGTTTTTATTAAAGTCAAAGCTATAAAAACTTAATCTGAAGGGAATTATCTCGGCTCTTTTCCTCAAAAAAAAAAAATCTTTTTCCAGAATTTTAAAATAAATAAGAACCAGAGACAGTGGGGTACAGATGTCCTGTGGTATTGCGCACATGCAAGAATCGAGTGTGTCTGAGATCAGAGCAGCACAGGGCCTCTCTCTGCCCTGCTCAAAGGCTGCTATCACATCAAACAGCCATGGAAGAGGCTCTCCTCAGCACCCACACCCTGAATTTTGCCTTTACTGCTTCCAAGACAGTAATCACATTAATTACAATGCAATTCATACCCAGCTTTAATTGCTGCGGAACTGCTTCAGCAGGACCTGTGACCATACACCGAGTTTAAAGCATTTATCCTCTGGCCAGCCAGAGCTCACCCATGCCCTAGAACGTGTTGCTAGAGAGATCCCCAACACATTTTTCTAGAAACAGCTGATCTCAGCTTTCCAGCAGTTGAACAAACTCCTTATCTCAGAGCCAAAAGCCACGCAAGATTTCCAGGTGGCTGGGCCAGCCTCTCACAGCAGCTGCTGCACAGGGCCTGATATCCAGAGGTTCAACTGCAGAAGTGGCTGAATTTACTCTGGAATATCCCTATTATAAAAAAAAACCCCAGCAGTACCAGTTCACATCACCAGCTGCTTCAAGAGGGGATTTAACATTTCATACAACCCTCAACAACAGCAAAAATAGTTGATCATTCCACGGACAGTTTTCACAAGACAACAGCAAGAACCTGCCAATAAAGGGTGTTTTAGACAACTTTTACAACCCACACCGTCTCCTTAACAGGCCCAGTGGGTGTTTTAACTCGTAAGTCCAATGTGCAGCATGAATTGCAAGCACTTAAAAGATCCTCTAAAGAAACAAACAGAAGATAACAAACCTTAGCTGCATTTTATTTGAATTATAATAAAGCTTTCAGAGAATACACGTGACTGAGGGAAAAGCAGTTATATATACTTATTATTATTGTTGTTGTTACTATTATATTAAAGGTAATACATTTAAAACTACCTGGGTGACTCCTGACCTCCATGAGAAGACAGTGAGCAGGCTCAAAATGCCCTCCTCCATGTGACATTTTGATACATTAATTGTCTTTATTATCAGCTATGAGGGGGATGTTGGAGGCAATTTTTGTTCATGAAGATTGCCCCACAGAGCTCTGACCAGTTAAATGGCTATCAATGGTTTATTACCTCTTTTCCATTGGCAAAGCAATGTCAAATTTCTCTCTGTTAATGAGCACCAGACTGTGATCTCTGCAGTTCCTTTTTACAGAGAAATTCTCACAAAGAAAACACCAGATTCCAGGGAGGGATAAAACTGCAGCTGAGTCCAGTGAGATCTGGGCTGGCTGCTTCAGTTTCCTGAATGTAAAACATGCCTAAAACTACATTCAAAGAACATTTTTCACACGTTTTAACACATAAAAAGCTATTCCTTCTTCTGTATTTTGTTTTGGTTTGGGGTTTTGGGGGGGGGGGATGATTTGTCATTGGTTGTTGGTTGGGTTTTTTATTTCCAGTCTTTGAACTGCAAAATTCTATTTTAATTTTCTATTTATTTGAATTTCTGGGGCAACCCTTACTGCTAGAAATTCCAGCAGAAGTTCTACACTTTCTGTTTGACCATGGTGATTCCCAAGAATCCCAGGGTTTCACTGGGATACCACCACAGCACGACCCAGCCCTCGAACAGAAGTGAGAAGCAGGAACTCATGTGACGGTTTCCAGTCGCTACTCCTGACTAATGAACACCCAGAAATGGAAAGAGCAGAGTCATTCAGCCAGCCTCTCCTCCTCAGTCAGCAGATCAGTCAGACAAACATGACTGCTCACTCAGATAATTTCACTTTGTCCTCCAGAAATGCCATCTGTAGAATTTGATGTATTTTGAATTATTTTAACCTGTGTATAGGCAAATTATTATTATTAAATGAGCTGTTGTAAGTCTAATTTTTTTTTTTTTGCAATATTTACAGCAGTTTGTTAGTCAAATGAGATGAATGTTCACTGTGATAAGCAGCTGGCAGGATAATAAAAATACAATTTTACTACCTGGTACTGCATTCAGAGAGGAAAAACTGACTATGAATGTCAGTGGTTTTTGTTAAAAATCAACAGCCCTGCTGCAAATAAATATTCCTTACACACTGGTAGGACAGGCAGTGTTCCTGGGATATTTATGCACACAGCAATTCTGTGGAATTAATGCTTTTAAATATCATTAGTAGGAAAGTTTAGATCAGCAGATAAAAACCTGGAAGAACAAGGCTTTGCTCTCTGCATAATTGGAACTTCAAGTTTTGCTGGCAAAAACACATTTCAGGTTGAGAGGACCAAAGAGCACTGGGAATAAACTCAGAGGTTTCACTGAATTCAGAAATACACCTGACCAAGGTCAAAGTGTTGGTGATGCCAGAGGATTTGTCCCCACATAGTGCCGGTGTCTCCTGCCTCTGCAAAATCCTCCCAAAACTCACACTGACACCTCAAACAGAGAGGCTTCTCCTCCAGAGGAAGACTCTGGAGTTAATAGCTTCTGATTACTCCAGCTGAGGGGAAAAGTAACTTACTCTCACATCTAATTCTTGCTTTCTCTCTGGCAGAAATGGCAGCAGCAGAGATGCCAGTGCACAGGGCCAGCAGCAATATTAATATGGCATGAGAAAGCTCCAGAGCAGCCTCAGAAAATAACGTGCACCAAATGTCAGCCAGGCCAAAATAATAAAGAGTGCAAGAGCTGCAGAGGAGCTTCCCAAACTGGGGTGCCTTGGCCCCTCGAGCTGCAAGCCCAGGCACTAAATAGGATTGAGATAATCAACTTAATAGTGGAAGAGCATTTTGCACGTTACCCTGTGCATCCAGCTATCATCTGCTCCACGGACAGAAGCGTCATTATTTTTTGCTGCTTCTGAAAATACCATTCCATCTTCCTGGCACTTGCCTCGGCAGCAAATTTAATCAGGAACAACATCCTCGCTGTCCTTGGAACGGGATGAACAAGGGGCATTGGGAGGTGGAAGGAGTAATTGCCTGCCTTGCCTGCAGTGGGGAGCTTTATCTTAGGCAGCAACTCCTTATCTCTCATTCTACTGAAAGCCAGAAAACTGCCCTCAAGATCTCCAAAAAAAACCCTAAGAAGGGAATTTAAAGCAATTGACAAATTATCCCCCAATGCTACGAGCAGATAAAAAGGTGGATATAAACCCCACTACAGACTGACCAAACTTTGAGTTTTGCCTTGAGTAAGAATCTTTCTGCAGAGGTTTGATAGCTCCAGGAACTGTTAAACCAGGATTGTCCGTGCTGGCTCAATACAAAGGCATCCCGGCCACACCAAGGAATGCTCATCCCAGGCCAGGTGAGCCTCAGAACACAAAAAGTCAGGTGTGATTTTAAGCATCATGATCGCCAAGTGGTTGGGACACAGAGGTACCGAAGCCTGGTTATAAATAAATCCTCACTGATTCCAACACTGATCCTGTGCACAGCAGCAGGAGTTCCTCTCCCGTGAGGATCACCTCCGAAGAGCTCTGCTGTCTCAGGGATGTTTTCAGGTCTAAAAGTCACTTCACGTCTGAAGTCATGATCACACATTTCTCCCCATACCAGGGCCTCTCTCCAGTGCCTGCAGCAGCCTCCTGTGCCTTTCTTTTGGGAAATGTGCACTTCTAGCAGGGAATCGTGGGCAGAGTTCAGGCTTGGTCCTCCCCTTGTCTTTCTATGCCTGTTTATTCACTCTCTAATACAGTTTCCAAACCCTACCCTCCAAGGAAGGCAACTATTCCCAGCTCAGAGATTGTGACTGACTAAAACTACTTCAATAAAGCACCCAAACCCAGGCCAAGAATGCAAGAAGGTTTCTGCCTAATCTTTTAAAATACAAGATTACAACTGCCTCTTGAGCACAGCACTGCCAGCACATTCAGTCTATTGTGCAAGAGAGAAAACAAAACAATAAATGCTCCTGCTCTAAAAATCTATGAATGTACAAAAGAGAAGAAACAAGAGATAAAGAAAAAAGCATCTGTAGAGCAGCAGTCAGGGCTGTGAGACAGCAACACGCAAACACAGGAGGAACCATCACCTTCACACCACCCCTGGCTCTGCTCAGAGCATCAGCCTCTGCACCAGGGATTGCAGATGTTGTCCCACATCACAGCTCAGAGGGGGTTCCTTCAGCCTTGGAAGGTGATTCCTCTGTCCCTTGAATGTCAAGGCAACACTGCTGTGGTCAATAACCCTCTGTAAAATAATCTCCAGGCAACTCTGGGACAGTTTTGTCGAAAAAAAGGGAAAAAAAATGTCATCTACAGTGAGCCTTGAAGTTCAAATGAGAAAACCAGAAAAGAAATCCCAGTTACAGAGACAGCTTTGTTCCACCCAGGAGCTGGAATGAGTCTAAGAAATGCTGGTTCAGCCAAAACCATCCAGGCCTGAAGCTTCAAACCATTACTTGAAATCTGATCCACCCTCTGGAAGCAGAGCTTGCACTGCATTTCCCAGTTTTCACTGCCTCACTCCTTGGGCTCCTGCATGCCTTTGGATGACAGCAGGGGATTGCAAGGCATCTGCAAAGCTGATCTACCCAAAACACATTTCTTCTTTCCAAATTAAATTAGGTATTTTCCAAGGCTGCCTGAGTAAATTATCCTCTCTTACCCCTTCCAACTGCCACTAACTTTGCTGGTTAAAAATCTGCACCTTCTTTGATGCACACATAAAATTCTGATGTGAAATGAGATAATTATTCAATATTCAACCAAAGTTTAAACTTTTAGGATGAGAATTGCATGCTCCCTAAGGTGTCCCTGAGATTCTCAAAGCCTGCAAATACTCTTCCTGGGTTTTCTTCTTCATTTTGTGGTTGCTGAAGGTAGTTTGTTAAATAGAATTCCAGTGAAAACTCAGAATCTTCCTTTGAATCTCTGCCAGAAATGCATCAGGTTCGGCTTTGCAGGAATAGAAGTAGCTCTTAAGTATCTCAAAATGCTGTTTTCTCATAGCAAAAAAAACAACCAACCAACCCAGTTCCCTAAGCTGAACAGTGTTTTTGTAATTAATTCTCAAAACTCAGAAGATCCTACCCTGAAGTGGCACATTTCAAGACCATTTCTTCCTGGGGAATTAAAAGAGTGGCTGCCTCGGAATCCAGCAGGCATTTTCCAGCCTTGAACCATTATTATTAGAGCATTGCCAAGTCCAAGAATTTCACTGATGCTGTCATAATATTTAGCATTCTCTTAACAGCCTAACTTCCCCAGATGAGATATTTTGGGATGTGAAAAATTACTTTTTTCGTGAATGCTGAGATTCCAACACTGACGACTACGGGGAAAAGCTGAGAACACAAACCTTTTGAAAGCCAAAAGTTATAAGGCAAGTAAGACAAACCATATTTATTTTTAAGAAGTTTGTACTTCTTGACTCAACCTCCAAACACTCCAGTGGCAATGCTGCAGTACTTCTCTCGAGGTGAACTGCAGTTTTTAATGGCAATCCCATGCTCTGAGGCCGGGATCAGCTCCAGAGCCAGCAATAAACTCTGTTCCTGCTGATGGGGCTGCCAGGGAAGCACTCACAAAAAAGCCTTTCTGCCTCTCACTGTCCTCCCAGGACAGGGCACGTGCAGAGCCCACCATGGAGAGCCTGCCAAGGCATTTTAAGGAGGTACCACCCTCACTGGAGATGCAGTGACTGGGCACAGTTCCCAGGCAGCCCACTATGAAGTTTGCTTTGTATTACCTTGTTTTATTTCATAACCAGTCAAAATCACCTCCAAATTTTTGAATACCACTGATGTTCCTGCCACTCTGGCATTTCTCTTTTCAGTTCAACCCCTGAGCAACAACCCCTGTGCACTCACCTGAAGTAAACACAGAGTCCCTAAATCTGGATGAAATCCTGCCAAGTCACGAGGAGCACACACAATGTGGATGTTTGGTAACACTTACACTCCACCACAGGAGTGAAACAGCCCTGGCTTGCTGCACACGTGGATCACCATGCACATCTCATTATCACACAGAATTACAGAATAAACTAGGTTGGAAAAGACCTTTGAGATCATTGAGTCCAGTAAACGCAAGAGAGATGGGGATACTGGTTATCTGGAAAACTCCAAACTGCCATCAGTCCAGAGCTGCAAGACAACAGCTGCCCACATAATTATCCTATAATTGTGTTAGCTCCTGGAAACTGGCTATTGACAAGGCTTCATCTCAGCAGTGAACCCAGGGGAAGCCACAGCAGAGCTTTTCCAACTGGGCTTCCAACTGGAAGGACATCATGGACAGAACTGTCACTGCCTTTGCCACAGCCTAGCACTGAGCTTCACCCAGGGGAAACTTCTGCTCTTCTGTGTCCCACCAGTGCTGGGTCACTGTGGCCACTCCACTGCCCTTGGTAGTGGCCACGAGGAAGGTTCCCATGGAATTACAGTGGTTTGGGTTGAGAGGGACCTTAAAGATCAGCCAGTGCCATGGGCAGGGACACCTTCCACTGTCCCAGGCTGCTCCAAGCCCCGTCCAGCCTGGCCTTGGACACTGCCAGGGATCCAGGGGCAGCCACAGCTTCTCTGGGCACCCTGTGCCAGGGCCTGCCCACCCTCCCAGGGAACAATTCCTTCCCAATATCCCACTCCGTCACAGTGAAGCCATTCCCCCTTACTCTGTCATCCTGATCCTTGTCCCAAGTCCCTCTCCAGCTCTCCTGGAGCCCCTGTAGGCACTGGAAGGGGCTCTAAGGTCTCCTCAGAGCCCTCACATCTCCAGGTGAACACCCTCAGCTCTCCCAGCCTGGCTCCAGAGCAGAGGGGCTCCAGTCCTTCCTTCAGGAACTGTATCCCTGCTCCTGCTCAAAGACTCACAGGGATGACTCAGAGCAGAACAAATCTCCTTATCACCAGCTCTGCTGTGGCCTTGGGCTGTCTCAGGGTAAGGCAAAAGTCTGTCAACATCGATGCCTGCCCTACTTAGGATTCTCCAACTGCATCCTGTTTGTTTCAGGTACTTTGTGCCAGGAGGTCCAGTTTGCTGGACACCTGGCAGCAAACTTGATGGAAAGTCAGGGATGAGAGCTGCTCCAGCTTTTAGTTTTGCAAAAATCAACCATTTTTAAGCGGTGTGAGTAAATGACAAGATTTTACTTTAAACCCCACTCACACCCACACTTTGCTGGCTGCGAAAGTCAGGGCATATCCTGCTGCTCACACTACAGCCCAAAGTCTCTGGGACAAGCATCACATACTGCCCCAAAAACAAGAAAGGGCAATGCAGTTTTGGGTTTTTGGGAGCAAGAAGGGTTGACAGAGGGACCTGAATGATACAAGTGCAAAGGCCAGCAATGTCCCAGTCCAGATAAACACTCCACAACTCTGCACAAGTCTAAGTAAAAAGAGGGTTAAACCAAACTGACAATTTGCATCACCTGAAAATTATAATTTTTGAACTAGCCTAAGAGCCCTGGAGCAGGATTCAGTAATTAGGCCTGGAGTTTAATGAGATACTAGACTCTAACATCTAATACATTTTGAGAGAAAAAGTGATAAACACGAAGTCAGTGGCTGCAAACTTGCCAAGCTTCCCTCCTGACAGAGAACAGGAACAGAGGAAGGATATATTGCATCAAATACAGTTACCAAAGCTGGCAATATCTGGCAGAACCACAGGGGTTTGGGTTTTGTTTATGTCACTTTTAAAAGCAGTTTTTAAAAAGGTGTTTGTGAATCCTGCCAGTGCTCCCAAACCATTTTATACCAGAGACTCTTGTCTCCGAAAGGCTCTGCTGATCATAGGTAGGGTAGAATCCAAAGGAGAAGTTTCCTCTAGTTTTTTAAGATCTAATTTAAAAGAGCAATTATGACTTCTCCCAAAGCAGGTGGTGAATGCCCATCAACCTTAGGGGAAGATGAAGGACTTGAGCCTGCACTGCCATCAACATTCCTACACTGAAGCCCTGGGTTATGGATAAGCACCTGGAACATCAATTTTGCATTACACTGTGACTTAAAACACAGAGAAGGCAGGCTGAGGGCCTAAAGATGGGCTGGAAATGCTGCAGGATTCCTGCTTCCCCTCCAAAGGCATCTGACGATTCATGGAAACAAAAGCAGGGTCTCATGATTGGATTCTGGGAGCAGAATCACTTCTCTTGCCGAGAGCCAAGCAGGATCTTTAAACCACGCTCACAAGCAATGTCTGAGGCCTCGCACACACTGTCACAGACCCTTTGAGGCCATGCCCATGCCCAGAGCTGAGGCTGCGGCTTTCCCCTCCCTCAGTGCCAGATCCTTGCCACACTTGGAAGCACTCAGCGTCCTAAACAAAACCATCACAGCCATCCTGCAGGCACTGCTGCCGTGATTTAATTAATGATCCCTTCGTCCCTTGCTGGGAGAGCCCACGTCACCCTCAGATGCTATCACAGTTAGTGCCTCTGAGCAGGGACTGCTGCCAGGAGAGGCAGAACTGCCCTCCCTCCTCCTTCCCGTCACATTCCTGCCTCCCTCCCCCAGCCAGCTCCAGCATTTGTGTGGTTAAGTGTGGAAAACAACTTTTCCTTCCTTTTTTTTTTTTAGGAGTTGGGTTTTGTCTGGCTCAGCAAACTAATCCAAGTCATGCCCTGCCCACATAAACACCAAGAGCAGCACAGAGGAACAGGTAGGACCAGGCAGGGCTGCTCCTGGAGCCGCCTCACTCAGCCAGTCCCAGCTGGACATTCCAGGCAGGTTCACTGACAGGGGCAGTTCTGACACCAGAATCCTCCAGCTGCAGGGAAATCAGATCAACAGACTGATGGGACAGCTTAAAAAAGGCAAAGGGATGTAACCAGATAATTTCCATTACACACCATCACCAGAGGCAGCACTGAGAGCCCCAAGTGGGCTTAAAGTCAGGACTTCAGCCTATGCCCAACCTCCTGGTTTGTTTAGTTTTAGTGCTGGGTGGAGAAGAGGAGTGTTCTCTTTCCAGGAAAAGCCTGAATTATACAGCAGGAATCCAGGAGTGGGTTTGCATCTATTTTGTGTTCTCAGTGCTGGAAAAAAAAAAACCAACACTGTATTTATGTACCCTGAAAAGAGAAACTTTGACATCAGAAAAGAAAAACCACTTGCTAACAGAAACCAGAGTGGAGGGAAAATCCATGAAATGTCCACTCTCCTGCTAAAGTCTGATTATATTTTGGACAATATTGGCTTTTCACCCATCTATTAACACCGTGGTGTTAATTAATAGAAAGGTCAGATCAGTGGCAGGCAGGCTCATAACTGCATCCGCTCACCCTGGATCTGAGCTCAAGCGAGCTGCTTTTAACACTGGCACTCTAAAGCAGCACTGAGTTTCTCTCCCTGCTGTAATCTTCATACTGAGACATCACTTGAGCTTTGGGTTCCAGGAGAAACAGACCCTGGCATTGTTATACCCAAGGTAGTCAGAGCTCAAGGAATTAACCCCTTGCTCCTCTGTGTGCCTGTGCTATTCCTCTGGCAGCTCAGCTTTGCGTGATCAGGCACAGCCACAGAAAAGCACAAACACCAGAGCAGCAGCGATTAGGATCAGCTTAAACTGCTCTGAAGCTGAACACTGAACCCTAGAGCTCCAGAACCCTTGGAATAGATGGAGCAGCTTAGTTTGTACCACGAGGTTTGAGCGCTGAGAAAACATCCCAGATGAAACAACGCCACGGACAAACTGGAGCGGAATAAAAGGAGGCAGCAGCAGCACGGGGCTCCCAGACAGGCTCACAGCTGCACTCTGCTTATGTTAGAGCAAAGTTTATTTTCAGGGCAGATGTAAAATGCAGTGAGACACTGGCTGATCAGTGCTCAAATCAGTCGGTACTGCTGCTGCTCCTGTAAATTCACTGAGAGGAATAAATCCACTACTCGTGAGGTAGAGCAAAAGTGCGGGAGAGCCTCTCAGAGGGGTGGGGTTTTCAAAAGATTGAACATTTCCATGAGAACACAAAACAAAGCACAAGCATAACCCAAGTTCCTCCCAGAAGAGGGAAGAGTAACTCGCCTGTTTTCAAAAAACCCTCCTACTGATGATTAATCTTGATAGCTTTTCATCCCATGGACAAAACATGGCAAGCACATTAAAGTCGTCACTGCTGGTCTCCCCAGCACACTCAGAACTCTTCATGCAAGTTGAAAGCCTCCCGTGCCAAGAAACAACACAGACTGAGGAAATTTCTACTACAAAGCTCCTTATTATAACCTCAGAATTTCCTGAGTTGTCTGGTTACACAGCCTGGATACCCTAAATGCAGATCACGAAAATACACATCTAAAATGAGTTGATAAATTAACAAACCCCTGCATATGCCTGGGGCAGGCATGGGAACCAGAAGCCTCTAAGTTTCTTAGATTTAAGCTTTCCTTAGACTCCAGAAGTGCTGCAGGAATGAGTGAATGAGCCTTTGGAAAGCAGCTCACTTGGCACCTGAACAATCACTCAGTGTGCTGGGGAGCAGAGAATGTTTCCTCAAGTGTGCCAGACACCCGTCTTCCCTCTGGGACAACAAAAACGCCATTCCAAGTTTTCCCAAGGTGGCTTTAAGCTTCCAGGTAAGTTCCCTGCCCCACTGCATCATCTTCTTTTGGCTTTCCCGCAGCAGCTTCCAGGAGCATCAGTAGCACTGCCCAGCTGAGATCACAAATGTGCACCACCCACAGGAGATTCTCAAGGAACAGGGACACGCAGCATCTCCAGAGGGAAGTGATTACATCTTGGAGAACTAAGCCTAGGGATTCTTCATATTTAATTTTTTAAAGGTTGATCCAACACTTAAACAAAATAATCTCTAGCTAATTATCTTTTGTTCAGGTTTACTTGAAAGCATTCCAACTATATCAAAGTATTTCCGTTAAAATGACAGACTTTCACACCTAAAACCAATACATTTTTATTTTCAGTTAAAATATGGATTTAAGTGACCTTGCATCAAAATCGCATAGATTATGGATTATAAACCAGCCTGAAGTCAGACAGGGAAAAATCCAGTAACTGCCTATAAAAAAATGCAATTTGTAGGAGCTCAGCTGATGACTGACAACTTGAACTCAGGAAAACTGAGTGTGTCCTGAAGGGAATTCACTTCCCAGCAAGGCACACTCAGCTGCCTTAACTCACAGCCCAGTAAGAACAGTTGGCCTCTCAGCCCCAGAAATGGAAAAAGAGAAATCCATCCCTACCCTCCTCCTATTCACAGCTCCTTAATTACTCCTCAGGATCCTGTGCTGCTGCAAGCCCTCAATTAGTCTGACCCAGAATCCTGCCGGTGAATGGGCAGGTTTTTCTCCTTCCTCCACCTCCAAGGAAATTTAATCCCTCCCCTACCCGAGGTTCTGAAGGGCAGCAGAGAGGGAGGGAGGAAGAGAGGGATGGATGGCATTACAGTGGAGCGAGACAAAGACCTGAACAGAAAGTTTAGAAGTTTGAGAGGCCCGGTGTAACCCAGAAGATGAAGAAACTGCAGAGACATATTTTAGTTCTCCTCTCGAGCTCATTACCAAACTAGGCCAAAAACCACAGCACAGACTCACTTACTAGAACTGTTGCAATGTATTTGATTTAGAACTGACTTGGTTAAGCACCAAGTCAGGCTCTGCTGAGGTCCTCTGACACATCCTTGAGCCCTTGTACGCTGGCTCCATCCACGTCACACAGGGAAGTTCTAGAGTGTGGAAGGAGGCTTAAAGTGCTGACTGAAGTAGTGACATGAAACTCCTAAGGGTAATTACTGCCAATTAACCCTTGCTAGACGTGTGCTTGCAGCTCCCTGTGCTACAGGCAAAGCCACTCCTGCTCCTGCACAGAGAGGGCGACATCCGCACAGAAATCAGGATGTGCTTTCCTGAAAACTTTTGGTGACCATGCTAAAACACACAAGAAGTTTGTTTTCAGAGCACTGGAATACATAACCTGACAAGTGCTTTATCTCCAGACACACAGACACATCAAGCACTGCCTGGAAAACACAGCCAGACCTGCCCAGAGAAGCCAAGTTCCACCTGGGAAACACCAATTCCATTCATAAGCTTTAGGAGTGTGTGTGGAAGAGCCTCTTGGAGGGGACTGAGGAGTGGGAATAAACCCCAGAACAAATACTGTTTCTAAAAGAATGAATATTTCCTTGAGAACACAAAACGAAGCATAAGTACAACCCAAGCTCTTCCCAGAAGAGGGAATATTAACTTGCCTGTTTTCAAGAAACCCTTTTCATGCTGGCCAATTTTCTCCCTGGAAGTTCTTCATCCCACGGACAACAAACACCACACACATCAAAGCTGTAACTCCTGCTCTCCCCGACACGCTCAGAACTTTTGGTAAGAGCTAACAAAAATAAACATAGATCTAACTAAACCCTTACATTAAGCGGGGTTTTGGTAAAGAGTTTTGTTGGTTGGAATTAAAAACCACCACCAGAGCAAATCAAGGCCTGATTCCACGGTGCTACCCAGCTTTTCCAGCTGCACCCAGTGCCGGGATATTTTCCTGACCTCTCCCCAAAGTGAGATGGGCAGGGGACGGGAAGGGAACACCACGGAGGAGCCGAGCACTATCGCGACATCGGAATCACGAGGCAGTGACGCGACACCCACACGGGGCTTTCCCCACGAGGGAAGGGGAAGTGTCCCTCCCTTCCAGAGTGAGGAAACACGGCTGGGGCGTAAATCCCGCCGGGAAGGGCGCTGAGGCATAAAATAATGGCAATAGGTACAACAGAAAGGCACCAAAGTATAAACTAAAGGCTCCGGGTGTAAAATAAAGCCGCACGGACGAGTCCGCGCCGCCCAGGGCGCTCCCGACCTGTTGCCCGGGTTCGGGGCGGCGCGGCCCGGCCCCCGCCCCGCTCACCGCGCTTGTTTTTGGTGCCGTGCTTGCGGGCGGCCGCCAGCTCCTGCTCGATCTTCTTTTCCAGGAACTCCTGCTTCTTGCTGAGCATCTCCTCCGTGTCGCGGAGCCGCTGGATCGCCTCCTGCGGGGACGGGCCCTTCCCGCCGCCCTTCCCGCCGGCGCCCGTCCCGAACAGCTTCCCCAAGAGCCCCGACATGGCTGCGCGGGGCCGGGCCGGGCCGAGGCCGTGCAGCTGCGGTGCCTGCTCCCCTCGCTCCGCTCCCCGCACACACCGACCCGAGGCCCGAGGCCGCCGCCGCCGCCACCCGACTCCGCCCGCCCGCCTCGCCCCGCCGCCCCCGCTCCACCGCCCCCGCTCCGCCTACAACTCCCGTCGTGCCTTGCGCCGCCGCGCCGCGCGCGCCGGAGGGCTCCGTGCGCGGGGGCTGCTGGGAGATGGAGGCACGGCCGCAGGGAGGCGCGGGGCACGCCGGGAAGGAGGTGTCTCCCGAGCGGAACCCGGCAGTGGCGCTGGGGCGCGCTGACGTCACGGGGCCCGGCCGACGTCACGGAGCGGTTTGACGTCACGGGGCGGGTGTCGGGCAGGGAAGGAGGGGCTGGGGCTGGGGGGACACGGCCGGGAAAGGTCCGGGAGGAGCGGCTGCTGCCTGGGCCCTACCCCAGGATGCTCCCCGGACTCCCGCACACCGTGCGAGAGGAGGAAGGTGGGGCTGACACCGTGGCTCAGGCGGGCAGGGGTCGGGCAAGGGGCCCGGGGGTGAAGGGTCACAGAGTCATTAAGGTTGGAAAAGACCGCCAGGGTCATTGAGGGGTTAACCTGTGACTGATCCCCATCGTGTCACTCAACCCAGAGCAGTGAGTGCCCCGTCGTCCTTCCCTGGACACTCCAGGGATGGGGACCCTGGGCAGCCCCTGCCAAGGCCTGACCACCCTTTCTGGGGAGAAATTTTCCCAAATACCCACCCTGAGCCTCCCCTGGCCCAGCCTGAGGCCGTTCCCTCTCCTCCTGTCCCTGTTCCCTGGCAGCAGAGCCCGACCCCCCCGGCTGCCCCCTCCTGTCAGGGACTTGTGCAGAGCCACAAGGTCTCCCCTGAGCCTCCTTTGCTCCAGGCTGAGCCCCTTTCCCAGCTCCCTCAGCCGCTCCTGGGGCTCCTTTCCCAGCTCTGTTCCCTTCTCTGGACACACCTGAAGTGGTCAAGAAGTGACCACGGGAGCCTGCCCAGGACCAGAGCTGGGCACGGAGCCTGGAGCGGGCTGGGTGTGAATCCCAGCCAGTCGCCTCCTCCTCCAGCACCCATCCGCGCTGCTGGGGTGACCCCCCTTTATGTACCCCTCAAGCCTGCTCCAGGCTCCTGTTGAGATAACGTGCTGGAGAATTTATTCTTTTAACCTTCCCTTTCTAACTTGCCAACTGTACAAAAGCGAGTTTTTAAACCCATGGTTGTTTAATTGGTGGTGACTCGCTGTGAACTCATTTCCTGGACTTTTGAGTCACGTGCTCAGAGCTGTGGGGGCAGCATGGACATAATTCCATGCTGTGATCCATAATTTCACAGTACCTACGTACAAAATTCCATGAGGAAATGGAGTCTGTACCTCAGCCTGGTGCCAGCCTTTCCTGGATACTTTGGACTTCTGTTTCTTTGTGCTTGGCCTCAACCACCTGTAAAAGGGATAAACCCCCATCTCTAGTCACAGCAGGGTTGTGACAACATTAATGAACAACACACTTGGATAATAATAATGTTTGTCACTGGAAATCACCCAAGAAAATTAATCACTGCTTTGGAGCAGAGCTGGGATATCACACACCACATGGAAAAGAGGAAAAATGACCCAAATAAATGCTTGTTGGATAACAGAGCATTTTTGTGCCTTGAGTAAGAGGGAAAAGCACTGCTCTGGGAAACACAAAGAACATCCCACGTAGCAGGTGGGAGTTCAGCAACAGAGCCCTGTAATGGCTCCTGCCTTGTTCCATCTCCCTAACATGCAGATAGGTGGGAAAGGCAAATACACAGGAAAAATCCACTGAGGCTGATGGAAACACTGCCAGGGCCGGAAAGCTCCCAGCTGACAGCACAGGGGGCTGAGGAGAACAGGAGGAGCGAGAGCTTTTACCTGCCCTTCCTCCCACACAAGTGTCTGCTGTCACCAAGCACCACAGAGCTTTGCTCTGATCCAGTTCTCCCAGGGCATGGCTCTGGCTCTGGGCTTCTCCTGGGAACTTCAGAAAATGCCAAGATGCTCCCAGAGGTGGGTTTGTAAAGAACACAGCTGTGCCCAGGACACAGGATGGAACCGGTCCTGGGAGAAAAATCAGTGCCCTGAGCACCTTCAATCTACCCTGGCCAGTGGGCAGGGCTCTGCTGTGGTAACAGAAACAACAAATTTGGGCAGAAATCTTCCCTGCAGGAAATGGAAGAGTTTGAAGACATCTGAGTTTGCAGGAGCTGAAGCAGCTGGACAAGAGCGGGGCAGGGAGGACGATCACTCAAGGTTTCCTCTAAGAGAAGAGTCATTTTGCTCAAGATAAAACTTGTTTTGGTTCAACACCACCCCATATGCAAACACCTATCAAGCATCCAGGGTGGCACCTCTGAGCCCTCCTGTCCCAGTTATGTTCAGGAAAGTCCTCAGCCTTGTATCCCTCAACAGTCACACACAAGGCAGCTGTGTGGCTCTGCTCCCACTCCCTGAATTACACCCAGTGTAGCCAGTGGAAGCTGGGTTCCAGCATCCTGCTGAGCTGGGGGAAAGCAGGATTTGGGAAGGGCAGGCCATGTCTCCAGACGGTGCTTCTGAGCTGAAGGAGCTGCACCCACACATCATCAACCCCAAAATAGACCCGACTGCAGAGACCACATAATGACACATACAGTGTGGTACAGAGGGGAGGAAAAGAGGAAAAGTATATTTAGCCAACTATTTCCTGATTCTGTTCCCCTCCTGGGAGAGCAGAGTAAAACAAACACTGTGGGTAAATAAACTCTGCCCTTCAAAGCAGACAAGAGCTTGCACAGAAGCACAGACACACCTAAGGAGGAAGGACCACCTGGATGTCCCCGGCCCAGTCAGCTCATCCCAAGCACATCTGCTCAGGGCAGGATGCTCTGTCCAAATTGGTACTGAGATCTCAGGACATTTCTGCAGCCTTCTTCCTTATACTGAATTAGAATCATGGAATCACAGAGTGGTTTGGGTTGGAAGGGACAACAAAAATCATCTTGTTCCACCCCTCTGCCATGGGCAGAGACACCTTCCACTAGCCCAGCTTGCTCCAAACCCCATCCAACCTGGCCTTGGGCACTGCCAGGGATCCAGGGGCAGCCACAGCTTCTCTGGGCACCCTGTGCCAGGGCCTCAGCACTGTCACAGGGAAGGATTTCTTCCTAATATCACATTTAAATTTTCCATCACCTTGAGGCCATTCCCCCTTGTCCTGTCACTCCAGGCCCTTGTGAAAAGTCCCTCTCCAGCCTTCTCGTAAGCCCCTTTAAGTACTGGAAGTTGCCATGTTCCAACATGTCCCTGTCACCTCTCTTCCCATCCCTGTGCACCTCTGGAGCCTGGCTCCAGCTTCTCTATCCCCTCCTATGAGGCAGGGGCAAGACCTCTCCTTAACCTTGTGTAAACCCTCAACAACCCCTTCTCCCAGCCTCCCCTGGAAGCCCTGAGCTCCCATTTCCTCCCACCTACCAACAGCTGGAGGTGAAGAAACATCACAAAAAATCTGAAATGAACAAGTAAGTTAGCAAGTGAGTGAGCAAAGTGAACTGGTGGCAGGACCCATCCTGACTGGAATTGCGGGACTGTGTCCCAGGAGTGACAGTGTAACCCATCATTAGATGGCACAGTCTGGGAGCACAGGGTACAGCCCTCTGCAAGCTGCTATACTTAAGATTTTAAGGAAGGAGACAAGAACACAGTGGGCTCAAACAATGGGCTGGATCAGACCAGTCAGACCAGTAATACTGGGCTGACTGCTGCAGTGGCCAGGAACAGCCACAGAGTCCCAGACACAGCCAGGATTTCTGTACCCAGGAGTGACTGAACCCTGAAGCACCTCTGGATAAACAGGTTGGGAATGCAGCACTTTGCATCCACAGACACCTTTAGCAGCTCACAAACTCACAGGGAACTCACAAACTCACCAGGGAAAGCTCAGCTTGGCTTGCCCTACACTTGGAGAAGGGGAAAGCATGGGACAGCAGAGCATGAGGACACATCCCAGGAAGGCCTGGAGGCAGCAGGGATGTGCAGGTCTGGGTGCAGATCCTTCCCCAAAAGCCAGTGGATCCTGTGGCAGTGGAAAACCAGAGGCTGAGGGCAGTACAGGAAGGAAGGAGCCTGGCAGGGCACTGGAGCAGGCAGCAGCACTCCTGCCTGCTCCCTGACCTATCCAGCTCCAGAGCTGCCCAGGCACCTCCCTCACCAACACTGCACAATTTCAGTTCCTGCGTTTGGTGCTCCTCTGCTGGATTTGGGATTTCTTCTTGGGAAATCAGAGAAGCCAAGAGGACAACAAATGTCCCAGTCACACCAGCCTTCCTTGCTGCTGAACCACACCAACTCCCCACTGAAACTACTGACAAGAACTGAACTGAGGGGATGTAGAGGCTGGGAAGCAGCTGCCAGAGCTTCTCTGCAGCACCTGGCCCAGAGCTGACACTGCAACATTGCCTCCTGCATGCATCACAGCTTTCCTGTGTGACCCTGGACAGGTCACCTCACCCAGCCCTCAGTGCCCTCACTGAACACAGGGGTCACATTTAACTGTTCACAGGGATTGACTTATTGATGTCTAAGGCACTCAGAGATCCCTGAATCTGGGGAAAAACCATGAACAAACACTGTGGAGAGAACAGCACCCAGAGAGAAGAGCCAACACACACACACACGTTCCCACACACTGACTCCACACGTGAGGTCCAGGGTGTTTATAATGTTGTAGTACAGACACGGTGATCTTTCTACTGAGAGAGACAGAGAGAAGATACCAGACATAAGTCAATCAGGGTATTTCTGAACAGTGTTCCCAAAGGATATCAGGATGAACTTGCTTCCACTAGGAAGGATGTTTGCTCTCAGAAGGGCCACCCAAATACTGGGCAATACAGCTTTTAGGCCAGAAAAACCACAGATGGGACAGGCTGTGATTTGCAAAGCCACCTGATTTCAGCAGCTCTGTTTGTTGCAAGTTTGCATGGTCCTTCTTCTTACCCTGATTCAGGGATCTTTGTCTTTCTTGCCCTAAGCTGACCCGTGGTGCAGAGGGACAAGAAATAATGGAGCCACTCTCTTCATGCCTTGTAGGCATCAGTGACTTCCAAGCAGTCCTCTGCCCAAGGATGGGAAGAACCAGTGGAGATGGAAGCCATTCTCTCCCATATCCATCTACCTCCCCAGAAGAGCTTTGGTCTTTTCCACAGGGATGAATTTGAGCACCAAATCAGACAGCGCCAGCAGCAGCCCCCAGCCACACAGTGGCTCTGGGCATTGTCACTCCGAGGTCTGGATGTACACAGGGACAGCCAGCATGGTGCAGGGCCCGTCTGAGGCCGTCTGCAGCTCTGCCAGAGCCAGGTTGGAGGCCATGCTGTTGGGCTGCCCAGGGACCAGCTCCGAGTCAGCAGCTCCCGACCCGCCAACCACGATGGACAGGACGGCGTCCGACTCCTGGAAGGGCTCTTTGTTGGGGCCCCCCTCGGGGGGGCTCTCCCCGGCAGCGCCGTCCTTGAGCTCGGGCAGCCCCAGCGTGCCGGGCAGGGCCAGCCCGGCCTTGCGCCCGCGTGCCACCCGCTTCTTCTGGGCCTTCCTGAGCTGCAGCTCCTTGTCCTTGGGCGAGCCCAGGCGGCACTTGTGGTCCCTCATGTACTTGTGGCGCGTGAAGCCCTTGCTGCACGTGGGGCAGCGGTATTTGTAGTTGCCAGTGTGCGAGCGCTGGTGCTCCACCATGTGGGCGCGGCGGCTGAAGGACTTGTTACAGTACTGGCACTTGTGGATCTTCATCCCTGCACAGAGAGTTTAGTTAGAGACCCAGCCATCCCACCAGGGAGAGCAGGACAGCTTCACCTCCTCCTCCAAGGAGATGCTCCTGGATAAAAGGGAAGAGACATTGTGCCTCACACAGCAAAGCGTGGGTGGCTACAGCTTGAATGTCTGTGTTTAACCATTGATTTCACCCTTTGTTGAGTCATACAATGTCCGGAGCTGGAAGGAACTCACAAGGATCACCCAGCCCAGCTCCAGGCCCTGCACAGACACCCCAACAACCCCAGCCTGGGCATCCCTGGCAGCGCTGTCCAAACGCTCCTGGAGCTCTGGCAGCCTCGGGGCCGTGCCCATTCCCTGGGGAGCCTGGGCAGTGCCCAGCACCCTCTGGGGGAAGAACCTTTCTTTCCCTGATACCCAGCCTGACTCTCCCCTGGCAGAGCTCCAGTCGTTCCCTGGGTGCTGTCCCTGGTCACAGAGAGCAGAGATCAGTGCCTGTCCCTCCACTGCCCCTCAAGAGAAAGCTGCAGACTGGAAATAAATATTCTTGCCTCAAGAAAGAGCATTAAAATATCACCAGAAATACATGTCAAGTAATTGTGATGAAAATGCAAAACAATCTTGAAGTATTGGTTTTTTCCAAGTGTATTTAGTAAATAAAGAGATTTTCACTTTTTTTCCGCTACAAAATATGGGAATGTACACTTGGAAACAACCCATAACTACACTATCAGCCCATCCCATCTGATCCCACTCTGCAGGGCTTTGGGCACAAGGAAAGACTTCCAGTTCTACCCCAAGAGATAAAAGTCTGATTGTTCCCTAGGGCATGGGAATAAATTACTAGTCTTTATCAGGATTGGGAGCATAATTTTTGGAACACAGAGAGAAGGGAATCAAATCCCATGAGATCTCCTTTTGCATGTGGGATGGGACTGGGGAGGAGTGGAGAGAACACTCTGGATATTCAGTTGATAGCAAATAGACCAAATAATCCAGCTCAGCTTCTGAGTGTCACCAGCAGGCCTGCCTACAGATTATATTGTCTTAGAAAACAGCCCAAAGCTTAGACATGATCCTAAACAGACCCTCACTTAAACAGGCCTGCAGCAAAACAGAGAGAAAAAATCTAAAGCTAGTAAATGATTCTTATTTCTCAGGCTTAGTCCTTCTGTCACATGCTCCTGCAGCACCACAGGGAATCCCAGTCACTGCATTCCCAACCACTCACCTGAATGGGACAGAATGTGAGCCTTCAGCTTGTCAGGCCTGTTGAATTCTTTACTGCAGCCTGTGTGGCTTCTGGAACAACAACAAATGCTGGTGAGATGTGGGAATCAGCTGAGGAGCAATGTATGAACAGATCCCAGATCCTAAAGAGATCCATGACCCTTCTCCTCAGCAGCACCCAGATGTTCATCTCGGTGCAGCCTCAGCAGGAGTTCCACTCTTTCGGCCTTTCTGGGGAGGGGCAAGGAATAAACAGGCTGCCACAGGGACATGTGGCTTCTCCTGTATTGCACATGGTCTGTGCCTCACTATAAATCCTCCCAAAAGCAGCAAGTTCAAGATCCCAGCTGGAGACAGAAATATCTTGGAAGAAGGTACAAGGTGGCTGGAGCAGGGAGAACAGCCAGTCAGTCTTGGCTATCTCAGAAGGTCCATGGCTGAGCCACGGATTTGGGGTGCACCTTCCTAAACTCTGGCTTGTATATGTTGCCAAGTGCTGTGTTGTCCTGTGTTGCCAAGTGCTTTTGGAGACATGGCAGTAAGTGAGAGTCCATCATCCAGGCAACCTCTGTGGTCAAATAATGCTCCTTCTATTTCTAGTGCTCCCCCAAGCCTCCCATGAAGGCAGGAGTTATTTTACAGGGCTAATGAACCAATGAAATTATGTGGCCTTACAGGAAGACAGTAACAAAGAATTGGGACTCTTGGGTTCCCAGTTCAACAGCACACAGCATTCCAACCTCCCCAAGCAGCAGTGGCTTGGTAGGTGCCACAGTGTCCCCTAGGATACCTGCAGGAGACATTCCTTCCATCCCAAGCCCCATCCCAAGCCCCTTCAGACACGTTGTCATGTGCAGACACACTACGTACGAGAAGGGACATTTGTATTTCTTGAAGGGCTCGTGGATGAGCATGTGGCGCTTGAGCTTGTCCTTGCGATTGAACGCCGCGTCACACACTGAGCACTTGAAGGGCTTCTCACCTGGGGAGGAGAGAGACCAGGGGTCAGGGACAGTCCAGCCACACAGGCTGCTCTAGCCATGGACAGGGCACCAGGCCAGCTGTGCCACACTATAAACTTGCCTAAACTTCACTGCCCAATGGACAAATCACACAGAATCACACCAAATTAACTAGGTTGGAAAAGACCTTTGAGAACTTGACCTATGACCTAACACCACCTTGTCACCAGACCATGGCACTGAGTACCACGAAAAGACATCCAGTCTTTACTCAAACACCTCCAGGGATGGTGGCTCCACCACTTCCCTGAGCAGCCCATTCCTATGCCAAATCACCCCTTCTGTGAAGGACTTCTTCCTAATGTCCAGCCTGAAATTCCCCATGTGCAGCTTAAGGCTGTGTGCTCTTGTCCTGTCGCCGGTTCCCTGGGAGAAGAGACCGACCCCCACCTGGCTGCATCCTCATATCAGGGAGTTGTAGAGAGTGATAAGGTCTCCCCTGAGCCTCCTTTTCTCCAGGCCAAACAACCCCAACTCCCTCAGCCGCTTCTCAATAAAACATTAAATGGATGGGTACAACCCATGCTGCACACTGCTCCTGCTCTCCAGGACCAAACTCCTTAGTTCTGCCACCACAGCAAGTGGGGAAGCCACCTGTGTCCCCCATTTCTAACTAGTGCAGTGCTGGGCACGAGGCTGAACCAAACCCATTGATCTGAAACCAAATTACTACAAATGACTCAGCGCCAACTCTGTCACTCCCGCTACCAGGGCACAGGGTAGCCAGGGCTGTGGCACAGAGGTGACGAGCACTGGGAGCAGGGGAGCCGTACCCGAGTGGATGTGGGCGTGCAGCTTGAGGTAGTGCTCCCGCCGGAAGAACTTCTTGCAGATCTGGCACTTGAACTTGCTGCCCCCGCCGTGTGTGGGGATGTGGCGGCGCAGGTACCGCTCACAGGGGAACACCTGGAACACACAAAAACACGGCTCAGAGCCGGCACCACGCACCGGACATCGTGGAGCTGGCATAGGAGGTGTAGCCTGGATAGAAAACATAAGAATCATGGAATGGTTTGGGTTGGAAGGGACCTTAAAGATCATCCAGTCCCAACACCCCTGCTGTGGGCAGGGACACCTTCCACTAGCCCAGGCTGCTCCAAGCCCTGTCCAACCTGGCCTTGGACACTTCCAGGGATGGGGCAGCCACAGCTTCTCTGGAAAACCTGAGCAAGAAGCTCAGTCATTGCTTTCCCAGGAAGGATGCACTGCGAAAACCATCAGGATATATAAAGAAAGTACAGATACAGCTTCAAAACAAACCAACAAGAACTCAAAACAAAAAAAAAAAGCCAAAACTTTCTTAAGAAACACATAAGCTGAAACCTTGCTGTCAAGTATGTAACACCACAGAGCTGAGGACCAGCTCCCCAGAAGGATGCCCAGTATCCCACCAAAGCCAGCAGTAGGATGGGTTGGGCTGTTGCAGTGGGGATCCTGCAACATACATATATCAAACCAGGAGTCACGCCGAAAGGAAATATATACGGACAGACAGATTCTTGATAGCTGTTTCAGAGAGATGTTTATTTCTCCAGCCGCATGGCCGGAGCTCTGCCGAGGAACTGTTCCAGTCACGGGACCAAGGGTCCTTCTGCCCGCGCAGGGAACACAAACCAACCAATGGGAACGAGGCTGAGCAGGGGCAGGGAAACCCCGTGTCTGTGCCCTCAGGGCCCCTCTCCCAGGGCTCCATGGCAGGGGAGGGACCCCAACACCGGGCAAGGAACCCCAGGAGTTCCTACATTCCCCACAGAGTTAACTTCACTTTCTGCTTCCTCATAATCTGTTATTCAAGGCTCCTATTCATGGAGCCAAGGGTTCCCCTCAGAGCCCTTGCCAGGTGTCCAGGCCCGGCTCAGGCCATGGTCAGCACTCACCTTCTGGCAGTGAGGGCAGGGGAAGTTGTGCGTTGCTGTCTGCAGATGGTGCTCCAGGGCTTCGGGGGTGGAGTATTTATTGACACACTTCACACACCTGGTGCAGAGAGAAAGGACACAGCCTGTGAGCAAGGCTCCTGCAGCAAACCCCACACTACAAGCAGACCTACCCAGCCCAGCTACCTTCCAGGGTGATCTTTGACAGGGTTGATACAGAGAATAACCACTCAGGTGCTCTAAAACCTCAGCAACCCATATGCCAGCTCACACTCACACTTAGCATCCTTCAGAGAGGGAAATGCTGGAAAACTGGGTGGAGAAGCCTTTAAATACGAGTGCACTTCCCACAGGCTGCCACGGGAGCACCCAGACCTGAGCACATATTCCACATTGCTTCCTCATGCACACAAGCCCTAGGTAAGGACTTCACCTTACTTCAAACACCTCCTTCCACCTTCATTGCTTGAAGACACCAGGTCCCAATGAAGGAGCTGAGAGGGGGGGCAAAGCATGGCAGGAGTGACACATCCTGGCAGCATTTCTGCCAGAGGGCTCTGCCAAAGCTGACTGACAGTGGGCACTGGGGACAGACCATCAGCAGTGAGGACAGAGGCACTCACACCCTGTTCCTGCTGTGAAACCCCTTCTCCTTAGGTCGGACTAAAACCTCAAGCACAAGCCAGGCTCTGATCTCAGGGATCCCCACCAAGAAGCTGCAGAACAAAGCTCTGTAGAGCAAGGATAACCAAAAACCATGGTCTAGGCAAGAATTAGCAGGTATTTATTCCATGAAGCTCCTAAGTGACTCCAGTATCTCCTGGGTTTCCTACTCTTCCTGAACATCTCTATGGGCATTTCAAAAGCTCTGTGGAGCTCCTTGTGGAACGCCTCACACTTTCCCTCCACACTAGTAGAAAAGCTTTCCAAGGAACAGACCCTTTTGCAGCAAAGGGATAGGAAATTTTTTTCTGGGCACAGCTTTTACAACCCACAATCCCTTTGCTGTGGGTGAAGAATGAGAGAAAACAGGCTAGAAAGGGCTTCCCTGGGTCTCTGACCCAGCCCAGGGCAGGTCAGCCGTGCCCACTGGTGATAAGAGGAATTGCACTGATGGGATCTTCCCACATACCCAATCCCAGCTTTTCACTGTCATTCAAAGAGACTCCCTGCATTCAAAGTACTTGACCCTTGCAGTCTGGTGGAGGGGCCCCCCCATGGGCCACCTGGATGTCCAAAAGCACCACGGCCACTGGACACAGGGCCCTCTGTCCCCTCTAAGGTCCCACCAAGCATGCTCTGCACCCACTCACTCCTACAAGCCTTGTGAGCAGCGATTGTACTGTACTTGTACACGGCCATGTCCTTCTTGGGGCTGTGCTGGGGCAGCAGGCTGTGCGAGTACTGGTGCACGCCCAGCTCGTACAGTGAGGGGAAGTCCTTGCTGCAGAGGTGGCAGCGGTAACTCAGCTCCTCCTGGTGGCTCTTGATGTGCTCAAGGAAGGACTCCAGCTTCTGGAAGGTCTGGGCGCAGGTCTTCACCACGCATTTGTACACCTGGGAGAAGGGAGAGCAACTGGAGAGGCTCACCATGGAAACAACCAGGGAAAATCCTCTGCCAACAGGCAGAATTGCCTTCCTTTCTGGAAAGAAACACAGACTGTAACCACTTGAGTGGATGGGACCACAACACCCCACAAGTGATTGTCCCATGACCTGAGAGCTGCCACCTACGCCGAAAACTTCGGATTTCATAGAATCATAAAGGTTGGAAAAGACCCCCAAGATCATCAAGTCCAATCGCTGAGCAAACACCACCTTGTCAACTAAAGCACAGCACCAAGTGCCATGTGTAGTCATTTACTGAACACTTCCAGGGAGGATGACTGCACCATTTCCCTGGACAGCCCACCCCAATGCCTGACAACCCTCTCAGTGAAGAAATTCCTCCTGATGTCCAACCTGAATCTCCCCTGGCACAGCTTGAGGCTGTTTCCTCTTGTCCTGTCCCTTGTGGGAACAGAGCCTGACTCCCCCCTGGCTGCCCCCTCCTTTCAGGGAGTTGTGGAGAATCAGAAGGTCCCCTCTGAGCCTCCTTTTCTCCAGGCTGAGTCCCCCCCAGCTCCTCCTCTGCCGTACTCTCTAGACCCTTCCCCAGCTCCGCTGCCCTCCTGTGGACATGCTCCAGCACCTCCATGTCTTTCTGGAAGCGAAGAGCCCAGAACTGGACACACTTCACTTCTTTGCATCCTCTCCAGCCACCCAAACCTGCTTGGCTGAATTCTCACTCAGCAGGGTAGAGACAGAGGAGTTTTTCAAAGCCACCCAGACCACACAGCTACAACCCCAAGAGCTGAGCTGCATGTGAAGAACTGGCAGCTCTACAGAGCAAAAGGCTCAGGATAGACCCTGGTAACTGGTGCATTATATGAAGCCAATCCCAATCTTGCTGCCCACACAGGCACCCTCTGTCCCTACCTGCTCATTCTTGTGCTGTGTCATGTGTGATTTGAGCTGGAAGTAGGTGTTGAACTTGCTGGGGCAGAACTGGCACTGGTAAGAGCTGTCGATCAGGACAACCTGCTTGGCTTCCAGCTTGCCCTCCTCGTTCTCCTCCAAGGGGCTCAGATCCTGGGGCGGGGGCACCGCATGGCTGGAGGGCTGGGGCAAACCTGGAGAGAGGGAAAGTCACAGCCTGCCATGAGACAGCTCTGAAAGCTGCTCTGCAAGCACCATGCTGCCAAGGACACACCAGGCCAGGCTCTTCCTTTCAAAGACAGACTCTTCAGATCAAATGAATCTCACGAACAGGGTCATTTTAAATTTGTTGACAGATTATTAAGGGCTCTGACTACTCCATCTTCCCCTTCCTAGCCCATTCTCTTTTTCCTGTGCTCTTTGGAGCAGTCAGAGAACAGGCTTCCACCAGTGAACCAGAGCCAGATTTACTCCCACCACTGGCAGAAGACAGGAGATAAGCTCAGCCAGTAGCTCACAGTCCATAATGCCTACAAAGAGCAGCTCCAGTTGTCCCTTGTCCTAGACATGACATTGTCACTGCATTCCCTCCCCTACCAGGACTGGGGCCAACAGCAGAAAGAGGATCCAGACACCAGCAAGGAGCTCTTCTGTGCCTCAAGTATTTACAGGTGGCCACTGTGGCCAGATCCAGCCTGGGCATGACCTGCACAGTGCAAAGCCAGAGCACTGGGCTATTCTAAAGCAGCAGCTGTCTGTCCTCTAGACCAGAGCTGTCAGGTGTGGCTCGTGCACTGCCAAAGTTGCACTGCCAGGGAGTGAGAAGGGGAAGACCCCTTACCCTGTTTATGCACATACTGGCACAGAGTTTGGAGCCACTTTCTCCACCAGCACCTGAACCCACCATGGGGGTATGAAAGGATGCAGCTTCCAGCTGGAGCTGAGCAAATGCCACTTAGTGTGAGCTGCTAAACACCACCAAGGAATGCAAACAGCACACACAGCTCCCCTCCCTCCCTGTGTGGGGGTGCAGAGACCTGCAGCCTCCTCACACCACTGCTCTGCCCCACACACACCATCCCCAGGCAGCAAACCTGTGTTCTCCTCGTCCTCAGGCTGGTTGGGGTTCAAGGCCATGACCTGCACAGTGATGGAGTTGCGGGAGATGGTGCAGCCCAGCCCTGGAGGCCACACTTTATGAGTCTGCATGTGCTTCTTCACGTTGGACTTCTGGGCAAAGGCTCGGCCACACACGATGCACTGGAAGGGCTTCTCACCTGTGTGACTGAAGGAGGAGGCAGCAGGTCAGCATCTGGTGGAGAGAGGAGGCAGCCCCCAGGCAGGGCCCATGGGGGGTGGCTGCCAAAGGACAGTGCTGGGCACTTGGTTTAGCAGATCACACCTGGGCCTGCCAAACAAGGGCTTTGAGACCTGAGTCACCAGAGGAGGTGGATTGTGAGAGGCCTGGGGAAACAAGGCTGGTGCACAGACAAAACACCTGGGGTCTGGGAATGACGGGGCATCAAAGGAAGAAGCAGCAGAGGAAAACAGCTCTGCAGCAACATCAGGGCATTCAGTGCCAGGTCTCTGCACAGATCTTGGGGACCTCATCACTTTCTCAAGGGTATAAGCATTTCTTCCCTGTCACCCTTCTCTCTCCAGCACACACCTCTTCTAGCTTGCAAACCCCTGATCTGCCTGAATTTGCTCTCCTCTGTCCATAGTAAGGTCTTTCTACTCTGCCCTTCTGCTTCAAGAGAAAGTGAAGAGTCCAGGCTGGGAAGGGGTGCAAAAACCACCACTT
Organism: Corvus moneduloides; assembly: GCF_009650955.1. Lineage (NCBI taxonomy): Eukaryota > Metazoa > Chordata > Aves > Passeriformes > Corvidae > Corvus > Corvus moneduloides. The sequence continues at coordinate 2,625,651 of NC_045492.1, forward strand.
GTTTCTTCCCATCTGTTCTGAGTCCAGCTGACTCCACTGGGGGAAAAAACTCTACAGATTTCAGCTTCCTCCTGCCAGGGAAATCTCTCTGATTAGAGCCCCCTGTATAGACACTGAGCTTGGCTTACACCTTGCTAACAGCAGCAAACAGGAAGGCTGCAGCTTGCTAGGGAGGGAGAGAAAAGAGAAATGCAGAGGCAAGCAGTGGGAATGCTGCTACTCCAATGATCAGGTGACAAGAGGTTTGGCTGTCAAGGTATCATCAGCAAGGAAAATGAGCCTCCAGTCCCAGCACATAATCAGCATGATTACATCCATGATACAGTGTTCGCTCCAGTCACTGGGGAAAAGGTATCCTGGGGTGAAAGGGATGAAGAATCCCTCCCATTGCAGCACAGATTCTGGGACATAACAAACTGGACTGCACAGACTCCCTCAACAGAGCTGTACCCCGCCTCCAGCGCAGCCACTCTGCTGTGTCCAGGGTAGGGCACTGTTACCTCCTGATGTGCTGCTGCAGGTCGAAGTTCTTGGTAAAGGCCTTGTCACAGTATGTGCATTTCAGCTTGGGGGACTTGGGTTTGCCTAAAGGGAAGAGCACACACAAGAATGAGATCACATGGCACAGCCCTGTCCCCACTGCTTCACAGGGCCCTCACCCCAAGACAAGACTGTTCAGGACCAAGAATAAAGAGCTTATGGAAAGATAAGATCTGCCTGGTCAGACTGGGGAGTGGTTATGGGCACAAACATTCATTTAACAAAGCCTGAGCCAACTCTACAAATCCTGAGCAGTGTACTCTGGTGGGGCAGGGCATCCCCCTCAGGCAACAACCACTGCCTTCCAGGGACCTTTCCAGCTACAAAGCACTAACCTTAAAGGCACTTTGGGCATTGGGAAAAGGTACAGCATGAGTGAGAGGAAGGGCCTCAGCTCTGGTTCTGCTGTGAACTCACCAGGTTACCCGTCAGCTTCATGCAGGGCATTGTGTTCCCCCTCCAGAGCTGCACAGCCAGTGCCACCCCTCAGGGCCTGGGGAGCCTGGGGCTTGGCCACCCAGCTGGGACAAGCACAGTGACCCACAGGGCAGGAGCTGTAAGGGACTCACCTTCCTGCAGCCCAGCTGGGACAAGCACAGTGACTCACAGGGCAGGAGCTGTAAGGGACTCACCTTCCTGCAGCCCACCCTCGTTCTTGCAGCGGTGAGTTTTGGCAGCGGCAGGGGAATCAAAGCCAACCACAGAGCCTCCTCCTGCACTGCTCAGGGGCGTGGGAGCACTGGTGCTCTTGGCCTTGAACCCCTGCTTCCCAGGGCTGTACACAGAGGGAGAGGGGTACACAGGGCTTTCCACACACTGGCTCGGTACCTGTGAGAGGGCAATTCATCAGTGGAACAGGTTTGCTACAGAGTTATACCATACCCTAACCTCCATCTCCACCCACACTAGGCTGTAGATGGGTTTTCTGCCTTCTGCCAAACTGGATCAAATTTCTGGTTCACCAGTCCAACAATGTGTCTCTAACCAAAACTAACACCCTGCACAGTGTGAAACTCTCCTGCTGAACATCAAAAAGCATCCAGAAGCTATTACAGCAGGAACAGGACAGCAAAGAAACACTCTGAGGGAGCTGTCTTGTCCCTCATCTATGTCTCATGCCTGGAAGAGTTTCTTATCCCTCTGGAGCCGGTTACCAGAAGGATCACTGCTGACCCTGTGGCAGGTCCTGCTGCCTGCCCTGGCAGGACTGCAGAAGGCAAGGAAGGCACAAGGAAACTCCAGGTGCCAAAGCATGGCTGTTTATGTCAGCATCAAAATTAGGAAAGGGCACTTAGAGACAGTGATCAGTCTGAGGTGATAGTTTGAGGGCGTTTCTGCTGCCCACCCTGATAAATTAACACAGACCACTACTTATCCAACATCCCCATCCATTTCTGACCACTGGAACTTCCAGTAAATCCACCTTGCCATTCTTTAGCAAAAGCCACCATGTTAAGCTCATTGAGATTTAGACTGAATTTTTCTCTCCACATAAGCCTGAACCGTGCAGTGTGGTGCTCTGTGCTTCTACAGAAGGTGAGCCCCTCACCTCAACTCCCTCTCACTCCCAACATACGCAGGTATCCCTCAGCCAAAAACAAATGTTCAGATCTCCTAAACCTGTGCCAGTCCTCTGTCCCTCTTAGCTGTTTCTCCTGTTCTCAGAATCCCCATCATCTTACTGATCTCCTTCTGTTTGCTACTTTCTCCCAGAGAAAATAATTGTTGCCAAATAACCTAACCCATCTTCCCACACTATAATTCTATGTCCCTCAAGGCCAGATTGGATGGGGCTTGGAGCAATCTGGTCCAGTGGAAGGTGTCCCTCCCTAAGGCAGGGCATTGAAACTGGATGAGCTTTAAGGTCCCTTCCAACCCAATCCATTCTGTGATTCTCTGAGGACACATCCCTAGGAGCAGCCCCGGCCTTACCTCCATGGGCGGATAGGGCTGCATGCCCAGGGTCTGGATCTCCACGGTGCTGGATGCTGCCATGGGAGCAGGAGCACTGTACACTTCCACCACCCCGCTGCCGGTGCCAGGCTGCCCAGGAGCCCCCATGCTTGGGGGGGGAGGCGGAGGCTGAGGAGGGGGTGGTGGCGGGGGCGGCGGTGGAGGGGGGGGCTGGGACAGGTAGCCAGCCCCAGCGTGCATACTCATGCTGCTCTGCAACCAGAGAGACACACAACACGTTGGAAATGCAGCAGCCAGGAGCTGGAGGGGCTGCTCCCTCACACACATTCCAAATCCCAATCTGCCTGCAGGAACAGCGGTGATGTCTCTGCACAACACAGCACATCCAGCTGGCAGGTTGGACCAGACTGTGCTGGAGGCTTGGCATGACCCACAGGTACACACTGCCTCCTCCAAAACACAAGCTCTCAAGCCCCACTGCTTTTATTGCTTTGTTTTTAAAGCTTTTAATCCTTCTGGTTACAAGGAATATTTTCAGAGCATGGAGAGTGTGTACAGGCCAGCCAGCGTGGAGGGAGCCCAAACAACCCTCCCAGGAGAAGAACCCATGGAGTAAGCTGACAAGGGCCCTGGAAGCCAATCACTATATGGGGGCTCAACAAAAAGCTGGAGAGACCACATGACAAAGATGTCAGCATCCAGCAAGTTTGCGAGCAACACCAAGCTGTGGGGTGCAGTCAACACACTGGAGGGAAGGAATGGGGCATCCTGAGGCATCTGGACAGCCTTGAGAGGTGTGCCTGTGTGAACCTCAGGGAGTTCAACAAGACCAAGTGCAAAGTGCTGCACCTGGGTGAGGGCAATCCCAAGCACAAGTACAGGCTGGGCTATGAATGGGTTGAGGGCAGCCCTGAAGGGAAAGACTTGGGAGGGCTGGTGGATGAGAAGCCCAACATGACCCAGCTGTGGGCACTTGCAGCCCTGAAAGCCAACCATGTTCTGGGAGGCACCTCAGCAGTGTGGGCAGTATCTCTGGAAGTGTTCAAGGCCAGGCTGGACAGAGTTTGGAGCAACCTGGTCTAGTGGAAGGTGTCACTCCCATGGCCATGGGGCTGGAATTGGGTGAGCTCTACCCATGACTCCCTGGATCCACACGTGCCCCTTACCTGCACTGGGGGCTGCACAGATGGCATGGGCTGGTTCAAGGAGGTGAACGCAGACATGGCTGACATCAGCACCTCGTCACTGACCAAGATGTTCCCCTGCACCAGGGTCTGAATCAAAGGTGATGGGGGAACTGTGATGTATGTAGAGATTTGCTGAAAGAAAAGATACACTGTTTACCAGCAACAGGACAAAACAATACCCAAAAACCAATGACACTGCTTTTTACAGAACCTCAGGGTCTCTGCTTTCACAGCCTCCGGTCAGCAGTGAGCACAGCAATTATCTGCAGCTTCCTGCTGAGTCTGTGGGAGTTTCTAGCTCCACAAATGTTCTTCAGAAAGGCAGAAAAAAATGTCACAGCGGCTCAGAAAGTGGCCATTGGCTGCAATTCAAATCAGGGGTTATTAAACAAGATCTGCAGGACAAACTGGTCATGGACAAGTTCAGGCCTTTCCTGGGTGCTTGCCCCAGCAAGGGAAGGTGGAAAATTCAGGGAGAATGCTCTGGCTGCAGACAGTAAATGTCAGGCTCATCTCTTCAGACCGGACTCAGGTTATAGCAGGGCAGGAAGACTGTTGAATTTTTTGGCTGGAAACAACTTGTGTTTTCAGTCCTGGGAAGAAGCACCATCCACTGGAACTACATTAATTGGAAAAAAGAAGCTGGTTTGAAAGTACTTTTGGAAGCCTCAACTGCAGGCACATTACATGTCATACACCAGGGACTCACACTGGAGAATTCTCTAGGGAATGATGAGAATTACTCCAGAGGGGATATTCCCCCAACGTTCATCACACCACGTTACATGGGCTTATTTTCAGGAATGAGGGAAGGGATGCAGGGATGAAGCTGCTCCTCTTCTACCCATGAGCCAGACCACAGCCCAGGGGACAGCAAGAGCCATGCCCTCCTGAGCAATATGAAAGTGCACCCAGGCTTGTGGCCAGTGACACTGGGGCTGGCTGCAGCACAGACACAACATGAAATCCCTTCTGTCCTGTCCTGGAAAAAGGCTGTCAGACAGACATTCCTGCTGGAGGACACCTCACTGCAGAGACCCCACTTGAACCACGGGGTGAAAAGCCAACAAAGGAACAACAGCTGAGCCTCCTAGAAAAGAGCTCAGTCATGAGGCACCACTGGATCTAAAAGCCTCACCCCGATTCCCCCCCAGCCCCAAATCCCAGCAGCAGAGCAGCAGAGCCTGTGCCTCCAGCACGGTACCTGCCGGCCAGCACTGGGAGCCTGCTGCACCGAGGTGATGGATGGGGTGTACACGCTGTTGGCAGCCAGAGACACCGAGGAGAGGGATGGAGCACTGCCCTGGCACTGCTCTCTCTTGTGGGTCATGAAGGCAGGCAGGGAGTTGAACTGCTTCTTACACTTCCCACAAAGGAACACGTCTTCATCATCTGCAGTGAAGAAGAGCAGAGCTTCAGGCCTTCTCCTGCATTCCCCAGTGCTCCACTCAGCAGACACAATGTAGGGTGTAACAGGCACCTTTGGATCTCAGCACCTCAAGGACATCACCATCAGGAGAGATCAGCTGCAAGGGCCAAGCTGTCCGCCCTCTCCAAGCCCAAGTTCTCCCTAAAGACAACTGATGGGATTGAGCCCATCTTAGCCCTGCTCCCATACACAAATCCCACTGTTTCCCTGGGACACACTAATCCCACTGTCTGTCTTCTCATCCCAAAGACAGGAACAACCAACCTTTCTCCTGTAGCACTCTCTGCTTTTAGTCAAAGCAGCTCCTTCCAAAGCATCAGCATTATGCTGGCTGAGGCACATTTTATTACTCAGGTTGCAGAAAGCACAAGAAGTACCTTGGGTAAGGGCACAAAGTCACTGTCAGCTTGTGTCCTAAAGCCACCCCTCCACAACACTGCTGGTTTTTGGCACCTCTGCTTGATGTTAGAAGCAGAAAGAAGACAACCCAGTTACATGTCCCAGCTGAAATCTGCAGCGTTAGCAAACCACGCACCATTTGCACTCCATTCAGGCAGACTCACAAGGCTATTCCTCCTGTCTGAGTCAGCCTGAAGTTGACCATTTTTGGGGACACAGACTGTAACTCCTTGGGGGATAACTCCACATCCAGCCAGCAAGTTCTAGTCCAGCACAGTGAGGGACCACCTGCATGTAAATGACCAGTTCCCATATTCACTCATACAGAGGTGCTCCAGGACTGGAGCACTTGAGCATCTCCAGAGGAGGAGTGGATATTAAATAAAAGAAGTGAACAGTAACAAGGGCTAGAGGTGGGGGCAGTGGCTTCTCCCTCCCTTTGTGCCTTTATTGGAAGCTCATGGTCAAGTCTGTTGTCATGACCACCTCCAAAAACATGACTGCTCGCTTGGGCACTTGTCCCTTCCTTCCTCCTGCTCTGTCTGGTCTTGCTGAGGGCACACAACACTCGTAGCAGCACCTTACACACTCGGCCCGCCTGCCCCTCTCCTCTCTCCCAGTGCCACCAGGACTCACCCATGGGCTGGATGGTGGTGGAGGAGTTGACATTTGGAGCAGACGGATCCGTCACACCTCCTTGCCCATCCAGTAAGGACTGCACAGCCAGCACTGTCTGATTATCCATTCCTGAAAGGAGACACAAGCATGGATGGTAAACTGAACACAGCCAAACAGGGAGTGTTTGGGCACTGGGAGCTCTCTCCTGAGCCACTCTCCAGCTGCTGCTCTGTCCTCCCAGAGCCACTCTCATCCTCTCACCCTCTACTCCACAGCATCAACTACCACACAACAGCAACACTCCCACCTGTCTTCATAATTCCTTTGGTGCAAAAAGGGAAGGGAAGAAGGGCAAGGAAAACCAAAAGAGATTTCAGGCACTTGCTTCAGAGAGGAAGGATGCTTATAACACAGGTATGAAAAGAGCTGAGAATGTCACAGGGAATGTGGGGATGTCACAGGGCAGAAGCCTGGGTGGATGCAGCACAGACACTGAGCTTGGAGCAGACAAAATCCTTGTGTGCAGCAGCTCTCCCAGCAGCAGTGTCACAAATGCCTCCCTGTTTTCAAGGCCAGCATTCCCAGATCCGATCAGACACAGGGCACACACGCCCAGTCAGATTTGTTGTTAGAATCAGCTTGCTTGCTTTGGCACAAACATTTTTCACTATAGCTAAAATGTTGGAGACTGGGACTGCACATCTAGGGAGACAACCTGGCCAGCAGCACATGACTGTCGATTAAGCAGGACACACTCTTTCTTTTTAGAAAGCGAATGTAAAGACACAAAGGACAATCTGATTTTGGAAGAAAAATACCAGAATGGGGTGATTTTTATGTATCACTCCTTCCTACCACTCTTTTATGACACAGAATCCACAAAGGAAGCAAATGGCATGGCCAGGTTGTGTGTTACACCTTGTGGACTAAGGGAGAGAAGAAAGGTGGGGGGGGTCTTAGGTGGTTTTTCACTTCCAGATCTTTGCAAGACGAAACTGCAAAGCTCTGAACTCAGAATTATGTGCCACAGGAAAGGAAAATCAATCTGTCTGATCACTTCAAAGCAGTGAGGCGAGGACTGTGCTGAGATGAGGAGAGGTTGCCCAGCAGCAGGAAGGACAGTGAAGCACCACAGCAGATCACAGCTCAGCAGGAGCATCCACTACCCCAAGTTCCTCTCATAAAATTTTTCCTGAATAACTGGAATGTTACCTTTTTGATGGGGAATACCCATATAATCTACAGCCTTTTAAAGATACCCTAAATACTCATTTCTGCTGCATTTCCAGTGTGAAGAACGTCACATTAAGACTCTGTGAACACCTTTTTCATCCTTTCACTGAGAAGAGGTTGCAAACCCTGCCCGTGTCCCTGTGAGAGAGCAGAGCACCATCCTCCAAGGGCACAGGCAGCTGCCTGGAAGGCAGCAGATCCCACTGCTACATCACACACTCCCATCAAATTTCCACCAAGCCTATGGGAAGCCTTTCACAGATCACAGAGGCACAGCAAAGCTGCAGGTCCAGTTCTGCAAGCCTTGGCTTGCAGGGAGAGCTGGAGCCAGCCCTGCAGCTCAGCCCCGCCGGCAGAACGCCACTGGAACACTCCCGGGAGGATCACCTCACTCCAGCCAAAGCCCTGCTTTAAAACACACCTCCTCCTGCACAAGTAACCTCTGGCCAACTGCAAAGGCAGCACTGCAGGCTTCTGACAGCACAGCCAAAGCAGAGAGTGACATGGAGCAGCCCTTCTCCAGTAAAAATAAGCTAAAAGGAAAAGAAGGATCAAAAATTCAGGTGAAGTATAGTATGGGGATAGCAAAGGTTGCACAAACAGTCCCACTCTTGATGTGCCTGACAACTGGGTTTCCTTCTGGCACAGTCAGATCTTCCAAGGAAAAAAGCCACAGTTGCCTTGATCCCACTAGGAGGAAGAAGCCTGAGGAGAGGCCAAGACCTGAACACAATGATGCAGCAACATTGTCAATGTTGCACTCAGCCTCTTGATGGAGAAAAATCGCCCACGGCAACAGAATTTATCTGGCAATTCAGAGTCCCTGCACTTCACTGAGTAACTGCACAACACCACACTTCCCCAGAGGGAAACCCCTGAGGTCATGGTTAGTGACCAGTGAAGACAAGCTGGCAGTTACTCGGTTACATGGATGCCACTCACAGAAATCCACAGACTCCAGGAGAAAGCTCTGGATCGATCCTGCCCTGCCTACAGCCAGCACCAGTCTGCAGGATGCTCTTCACAGTCATGGAACTTAAAAAACCCAGCTAGCTCCCTCTCTCCTGGCAGCAGCAGGAGCTGAGGTGCCCAGAGCCTGACAAAACCAAGATGATTTGGGGAAGCCAAGATAAAAGCAGAGGACTACTGATCCGTGCTTTCTTTTTTTTCCCCTTTCAAATTTCTCTCAGCTGGAGATGGAACAAGACTGTCCATGTCACCCAGGTGCTAATTTGCCCTTGTGATAAAGTCTTTTTTTCTGACAGGAGCACCAGGTACTTTAGTGACAGGTGAAGATGCACCTGTGCCCTGCAGCACTCTGAGACCAGGCTGCTCTAAGAATGCCAAGTCATCATCGACTTGTAATCCAATCAACAAGACAAAACAAACAAGCTCAGACACTAAAAGCTGCCAATTGCTGTGGGCTTAAAAAGAAACCCACACTTCTTTAATTACCTAAAAAGCTTTGCTGTCCTGAATGCTGCAAGGAAACTCACACAATGAGGAGCTGATTGCAGAGAGGAAATAGGGACCTGATTCTACACAGGGCGCTAGCAAATGCACCAAGTAACCTGACAAAATAGAGAAAAATATTTATCCTCTGCTCCTCTCTCTGCTGCTGTGGTCACAGGTGATTTTCGAAAGCACAGGTGACAATCCCAGTGCCAGGCTTTCCAGGCAGTGGTGCCTCTCCCATGTAAAGGAAAATACATCTGTAACCCAATTTAGGAAATCAATGCCTGTGAAATAGCTTCTCTCCAAAGAGGCTGACCCCTAGCCCAGCGTCAGACTGCCACAGCTTGGCACATCCTCCTCAGATGGCACCTGGCTGTAACAGTGTCCCAACACTAAACTGAGATGTATTTCATCACCCACCCATTCACCCACACAACAGGCACTGCCCAGGCTGTGCCGAAGAGCACAGTCACCCCTCAAAATACACATGCACCCACCCAGGCGCTATCCCTGGGGCTGGCACGGAGCGTGGCACAGCAGTGGGACCGATGGTGTGATCCCTGGGGCGTGGTGAGGATGTGGGACCCCAGCATGCAGGGACACGGGAGGCACAGGAATGATGAGAATGCCCTGGGGATCGGTGGGGCTGTTTCCTGAGCACAGAGACGGGGGTGATGGGAATGCCCCAATGTGCAGGGCACAGCGACAGGGAGAGGATGAGGTGCCCTGGAGCACCAAGAACAGGATGGGTATGGTGTGTCCAGAAGCACCAGGCACAGGCACAGGGTAGGGATGAGGTGCCTTAGAGCACCAAGCACAGGGGCGGGGAGGGAATGGGATGCCTTGGGACATGGGGCACTGGGGCAGGGTAGGGATGCGGCGCACCGAGCACAGGGCCCGCGGTTAACGAGGGCTATACCCGGTGCACAGAGCACTGCGACGGGCGGTGCGGGGATGCCGCGGCGCACAGGCAGGAGGTGGCACAGGGCCGGGGGACCGGAGGTGCCAGAGGTGCCGCAGAGAGCCGGGGACGGCGTGGCGAGCCCCGGGCTGCGGTGGGGGCTGCCGGCGGGGACTGCAGCTGCGTCCGCCGTGCGGGCAGCGGAGAAGCAGCGCGGGAGACAGCCCGGGGCTACCGGGAGCGCCCCACGCCGCGCCGGGCCGGGCCTCACGGGGCGGCCCCGCCACGGCCCCTCGTCCCGCGCGGCGGCGGCGCTGAACAGGGGGAGCTCAGAGGAGCGGGGGTCACGCACCCCGGCTGTCGCCGCGGCCCGGGCGCTCCCGGCGCGGCCCCGGTCTGGCCCCGTTACCTTCCAGCGCCTCGAAGATCGCCTGCGCCATCTTGGAGCGGCGGCGGCAGCGACGCCGCCAGGGGGCGCCCGCCGCCCGCTACGGGCCTACAGCGCGGGAGGGGTGGGGGAGGCCCCGGGGGCGGGGGGGGATCGTGTTCGACTCGGGGCGCGGCGGAGCGGCACTGCGACAGCCCGCGGAGAGCGGGCGGAGAGCGGGCGGGGACTGCCCGGCGGCCGCCCCTGCCCTGTTCGGGCTTCCAGCACGGCCACGGTGGCCACGACCCCCAGCCCATGACCGGGCTGCGCCGGACCGGGCTCCCAGCGGTGCCCGCCGCCCTCACGAAGCGGGTGGGCGGGACACCTCGCTCAACTTCCATTGGCTGCAAGGCAGGTGCTCCGCACCAATGAGAGGGTGAAGTGGTACCGCTTATTGGTCCAGAACAGTGATTGACAGGAGTGTGAGCCTATGAACGCGGCGGGCGGGGCGCCGCCCCCGGAAGCGGCGCGCGGCGCGGGGCCATGGCGGGCGGTGCCATGGCGGGCGGTGCGGAGTCGTTCCGCGCTCTGCTCCGCGCCGCCAACGCGCTCCTGCAGAAGCGCCGCTACCATGCCGCGCTCGCCGTCATCAAGGGCTTCCGCAACGGCGCTGTGTGAGTGCCGGGCACGGGGGGACGGGTTCTCGGTCCCCCCGCTCGGTGGGGAGGCCGGGGATGCTGTGGGAGGGGTGCGCGGAGGCGATTCCGCCTCCCTCACCTGCAGTTGGGGTGGTTTGAGCTGGGTTTGGGGTCCCCTTCGGGCCTGGCTCGCTGAGGTGCGTGTGCTCTTCTCTCTCTGGCTGGGCTCCTCGCGGTTTGCTGTGCTGCTGGGCTAGCTTAAAAGCAATAGATATTTGGCTAAGTAGCCTTTTTCGGCTGTTAATAGAATAAAAACACAATAGAAATAGCATAAAACAATCTCTATGAAATATCTGTCCACCTTTGCAGTTATGGAGCCAAAATCCGTGCCCCGCACGCTCTGGTGATGACTTTCCTGTTCAAGAGTGGAAGGTATGAACCCTAATTCTGCATTTCTGTATTGCTGCTTTAAACGTTTTCATCCCAGCTGTCTGCTTTTCATGTTTGTAGAGTGTTTAAAAAGCAGAAGGATGTGTGAGCCATGGTTGAGCCTTGTTCTGATAGTGAAGCACATACAAATACATATAAATGAGGGGGTTAATCACTTAAGGAATCGTTGATGAGAACCAGAGGGCAGATTAGCAGATGCCAACAGCAATGTTCTGTTCTGTGTGGAAATATGGGAACCCAGACTATGGCTGTGCACGTTGTGCCTTTCCTTGAGTGCCAGAGGTTTGCATTTAGTAAAAAAAAAAAAAAACAAAACCCAAAAACTTAAAGAGCTGTTTGAGTAGTGGTAAAATTAGACAGAGGCACAGTCCACAGTCTGGGTAGGGCTGTTCTGATGAGTGAGCCAGAGGTGAGGGGATTTCTCCTTCCCAAGACATTCCTGCAGTGCCCAAGCCATCAGTGTAGGTCAGGAGTGCAGTGACCAAGCTGAGTGAGTGCAGGGGTCCAGCCTTTTCGCTCTCCTAATTGTCTGTTTCTTTCCTTCAGTTTAAGGGAGAAACTGAAATCCATTGCCCAGGCTACGTACGCTCATTCCCGGAACTTGGCCTATTTTGTGTTCACCTACAAGGGGCTCCTGGCAGCGCAGTCCCGGCTGCAGGGGAAAAAAATCCCATTTCATTCTTTCCTTGCAGCCTGCATTGGGGGCTGGCTGGTGTTTGGTGACAACAATCCCATCAACAGCCAGGTAAAGGCATTTGCTGAAAGTTTCTTTGGCCAGGAAAAACAACAGGTGTGTCAAGAAGTGGTTGGTGGCACCTTTTTTCTGGTGGTTCTGACCACATAGCATTGCTCTTTTATTGTATTCTTTGCACAGATTGCTGTTTCAACTGCTCTGCACTCAAATCCCAGAGGTAGTTGTGTGTCTGCCATGAACAGTGTGGGCAGTTGGAGTGCTGGAAGCCCAGGTTTGCCTCCAGAGCTGCACTGAGCTCCTGGGAAGGGCAGTCAGGTTATCCAAAGATGTGGGGTTATCCTATGTGTCACCTGAGCTGTGGTCACTGCCTGTGTGCTGTGTGCTCCTGGTCTGGAGTGTTGTGAGTGTAGAACTTGATGAGTTAGAGCTGCACTGAACTAAACTGGTTAAACTGACAACTAAACTGGTTAAACTGAGCAGAGTTGCTCAGGGGATGTTTGATTTAAAGCTGGGCGTTAACACACAGTCACAAACCAATGAGTGAAGCACAGAGATGCAGATTAATCCAAAGCGCTTGACTTAAGCCAGGCCTTCAGTGTGGTGTTAGGCTGTGTCCAGACTCCTCAGTTCACACCTGCTTGGCAGGACTGCTCTGGGACTGTTGCATCAGTGCATCTGAGGTGGCAGGAACTGGGCAAAGACAAAAGTTGTGCAGCTGCACAGATGTGTTGTGTGAAGTGCAGCCTGTTGATTGCTAAATCAGAGCAGCAGGACTCTGAGGCCGTGGGGAAGACACAAACACCCGTGGTTTTGCAGCCTGCTGATACGGGAAATTACAGCCTGCTTGCTTTGAAGTGGGTGAATTGTTCCTGCCCCTCTTGGCTGGGTTGTCAGTTCTGAATCCCTGGAGCTGGCTGTGCTCAGTACTTACCCCCTGCTCTCTGGGTTTCTCCTCCTCAGATCATCATGTACCTGCTGTCCCGGATCCTGTTCGGTTTGTCTCGGCTGGCTGTGGAAAAGGGCTACATCCCACAGCCCAAGCAGGATCCCTTCCCTCTCGTGGCTGCCCTGGTGTGGGGAACAGTCCTGTGGCTCTTTGAATACCACAAGGAGACTCTGCAGCCCTCCCTGCAGTCCTCCATGACCTACCTGTACGAGGACAGTGAGGTGTGGCACGACCTGTCTGACTTCCTCATTTACAACAAAAGGACAGACAGCAAGTAGGTGCTTCACTGTCAAATGCCTTGGAATGGGATGGGACCCCCCAGCAGCTGAGGGAAAAGGTTGTTCTGTTGCTCTTGACCTGTGATTTTTTTTTAAATTAACATTTATCAAGCAGAGTTGGCTGTTGTCTCCTGGCCAGAATGTTCTGCTCAGTCTTTTGGCTCCTTTTTTGAGCAAGCATGCACCCCAAAGAAACTTGTTGCAGTCTTTTTTAAGAGGCCTTATTTTCCCTACAAGTGTGGCATTGGGGTTTGCTTTTTAAAAACTAAATATATTTATAAAATGACAGCCTGACACTAAGTGGAGAGTATGAAAACATCTTCTAGAGCTCATCTGAATGTTCACAAGTGGTTTCTTCTGTGCTGCTGTGCTCACCGTGGTGTGTTCGAGGAGCGAAGGGAGTGGGGAACCTGCTGAACTCTGAAAGCAGGGCCGTCATTTCTTGATTGCTGTGGATGGCTGGAAATCCTGTTTAAACTATTACAAGGACAGTTGTGTGCTCCTTGAGAGAGTTCCTCGAGAGTTTTCCCTCAGGGAGACAATAAAATATGTGAGAATAAAACTGTTAAGATTGTCTTGCACAAGCCTGGTAAATCAGGCTTGGAAAGACCATTTTTGCTTTGGCATTTTGGGCTGAATCTGTGCCTCTGCAAAGTGCACTACTGAATACTCTGTAATTCTTTTAAACTTGTTTGTAAAGCTCTTTAAAGGTACTTGAACTTAATACCAAAAACAGTTACACAACTTGGGCTCCTCCACAGCCAGGCCTTGGATCTCATGCTGGGGACTTTGTGTGTCCAAGGGAGCAACATTTAACAAGCACTTTTATTTTGGTGGAACATGGAATGGGTTTCTCTGAGGTCCAGAATCTGCCCTTCACACCAGTGGCACGTGTTGGCTGTAACCAGATTTGAATCCGATTTTGTACCTGTGGTTTGTGCAGGCTCGTTGCTGAGCCAGGCTGAGGCCATGAATTAATTTATTAATTATCTTCCTCTCAAAAACTGAGCTGAGCCCCAGCATAGGGCAGCACACACTGGGCTGTGGCAGAAGATTGACTAGATAGCTGAGAAAGCACAAAAACTGGTTTAATTAATCAATTAATGAATTCACACTCAATAATGCAAGGTACAGGGCCATATAACACTACACAGTTCACTCAATGATGTGCATTGAAATAATTCCTGGTACACTGGGTTTGATGGGGTGGTATTTCCAAGAAAGTCATTAAGTTCCCTGTTCCCTTTTGGCTCTGTTGGGACTATTTGTTCACTTTCCCTGTATCCAGCTGCTTTTTCCTGACCTGCCCATGTCATTGCATAATCCTGCTGATGCTCCCTTCATCTTCTTTTGAGCTTTCTTTACCCTCCAGGCTCTGGCAATTTCTCCTATTCAGTGGTACAGCTGGAACAGTACATTTAACTTCAGGGAGCTTCTGAGTAGAAAAAAATTCTGAATTTCTTCTTAAGTCATTTTTCCTTGTCCTCCTAAACTCCTTTATTGCTGTTGCACATAATCAAAGTGCTTCTCTGCTCTTTATTTTTCCACTTTTCTTTGTCCATGTGAATCCATGATGTACATGGTGCCCAAAAACCAAGATAGTTCTTTGTCATAATAACTCTCTATGATCCCTTTAACTTCTAATTTCATTGCTAACTTCTAATTAACTGCTATTACAGTCTGGACTGAATAATTGAATTGGAACATCCATCAGTATTTAATCAGACCCCAGGAAAGCTGAAAAATTAGGAATTGGGTTTGTTTCTTCCAGTTAAATATTTTTCTCTGTATAGATAAGCATAAAGATTCAATACAGAAAAACTGCTGAAGCTACAGGTGAGATCTGATTCCTTTATAAACATCTTTATTTCCACCACTGCTGGGTATTTGAAGCATCACAATTTTTCTGTCAGAAGCCTCAATATTGTTCCAAATAAGAGCACTGGTATTCTGCTAATATTGCTGAATTCCTACAAGCTTTGATGGGATTTCAGAAAATCCTTCCACAAGCTGACAGCTGTAGCTT
Source organism: Corvus moneduloides (assembly GCF_009650955.1). Lineage (NCBI taxonomy): Eukaryota > Metazoa > Chordata > Aves > Passeriformes > Corvidae > Corvus > Corvus moneduloides. The sequence continues at coordinate 2,640,726 of NC_045492.1, forward strand.
GGGAATTGCTCCCTAAAACTATTAAACTCACAAATCCTTGACCATGTGTAATTACTGCAGCGAAGGATGCTGTGGGCTGGTTCTGTGAGCTGGGTGTCTGTGAGAAGGTTTTGATCTGTTTAATTTGTAGCTGGCATTTCTTTCTCTGAGAAAGCCTTGTGATTCCCTTAGAGGTGCAATAATTTTCCTTTGCTGGGGATTGTACTGCTGTGGCTGCTGGTGAAGCACTTCTGTGTCCATGAGAAAGACAAGTGCCCTTTCCTGACCTTTTCACACTGCTCTCTGTCCTCTGTCCTCTCTAGAAAATAAATCCCAGCCAAAAACCAGTGTCTGGAATCAGCCTGGCGGCAGTGACCACGACTTATCCTTGGTTCAAAACGCCCTTTTTCTCTTGGGAATCTCTCACTTTCTAAGGAAACCCTGCCCATGCCTCCAACCATCTGCAGTTGAGCTTCAGGAGGCAGCTGCCATCCCTGGAAGCTGCAGCTCCTCCCGGGAGCACAGCCTTTGGGACTTTGCTGACGGTTGGTTTTCCCGCTGTGCTGGGCCAGGACGTTAAGCTGCAAGTCACTGCTTTCCCCAGGGAAGTAATTGGGACAGTTCCTTAATGACATCAGCCCCCATGGCTGTTCCTGGGACCAGATAGCTGGGGATGAGCCCCTTCTGCTGCCAAGGTGTTGGAACAATGCAGGCGTGTAGTAGGGAAGTGAACTAGAAGTAATTTGTCTGAGTCAGACTTTTGGGATCTGTAAGTGACACTCCCTGCCCTCCCCCAGGGCATTGTGTGGGGAATTGAGTGCCCTGTTTGGGTTCCTTTTTTATTAGCATTAAAAGCAAAAGAAATAAAGAGACAGTTGGGAAGCCACCTGCGAATCGGCCAAGTGCTTAAGAATCACAAAGAAGGGCCATTTTCTCCCCTGCAGCCCCGACTGGTTTTGAATTTTAAGATGAACATGGGGTTGTTTGTCTACAGCAACTTTATTTTCCCTTGTTATTTCTCCCTTGACACCTGACTGATGCTGAGTGTCTAAAGAGGAGCAGAGTGTCTCAGTCTTAGCTCAGTTTGTCAAAAGAGAGGATCACTGGATAAAATTGAGGTGTTTAAAATGATGCTTCTCCCTCAGATTTTAAGCCTCTCTTAGAGGCAGTTTTAAAGGTTAATGAATCAAACTGATCAAAAGTTTTCAGCAATTCTGAGCTTTTCAAGCAGCCTGACTATCCTGGGCTATTAATCATTTATTTTATGAAGGAACAAAGCAGGCTCAGGGTTATTTACTGCCGCTGCCTGCTGCCCTGGCATACCCACTGTGCTTCCCTTCCCTTTGGAGGACAGCTTGTGTGCTGGGGCTGGCTCTGGGGATGGCTGGAGAACCCTTTCCGGGACAATTGCATTATTTAACAAAGGTGAAAATTAGACAGCTGCCTGACATTTGGGTTAGAGGAGGTTTTCTGTGCTGTGTTGGATGCTGGCAGTGAAGGAGAGGGTATTTCTGAAAGAAAAACCTGTGTTTGTCCATTTAGTCCTGCAGAGAAGGGCTCGAGGAGGCTGGGGCTGCTGGAAGGTGTGAACCTGTGTCTGTAATGGGACAGTGGGATTTGTCCTGGCCACCATCCCTGTGTCTGTGCAATAACCAGAGAAATGTCCCTGTTCAGGGCATTTTTCACAGAATCATGGGATGGTTTGGGTTGGATGGGACCTTAAAAACCATCCCACCCCTGCCATGGGCAGGGACACCTTCCACTATCCAAGGCTGCTCCAAGCACTGTCCAGCCTGGCCTTGGACACTGCCAGGGATCCAGGGGCAGCCCCAGCTTCTCTGGGCACCCTGTGCCAGGGTGGAGAGGGTGCAGAGGAGCTTTGATACTGGTGCTGTGAGACTTCCTTGCCCTGGTAGAGTAGGGCAAGCTCTGCTTTAAACTGAGCTGGGTGTGGGTAGAAGGGCAGGGATGATCCCTGGCTGGTGAAAGAGACCCAAAGCAGGCAGACCCCTGTGCACACTGAGCTCTGCAGCCAGCTGGGAGCTGCTGTGGATGCTGGTGTTGGTGGAGTAACCAGAACCCTGTGCAGATCCCTCAGTCAGGAGCAACTGTTGGGACTCCAACTCATTTTCCCTGCATCAGCACAAAGGTGACCTTTGGATAATACCCCAAGCCATGTGCTGCTCCCTACTTGTCAGGTTGTGTTTGTCTGCCTGGCTCATGCCAGCCTGGGCAGAATGTGTTTTCTGATGCTGCTTTTGAAACCCAGCAGATAAGGGAGGAGGAAAAATAAGGCATAATGTCTGTCTGCCACTGTTAATACTTTTGGGGTGTTAATCTTGGGTTTCCAACCTGTGTGTTCCTACCAGATTGGTGGAAGAGGTAACTTTTTTCCTTTACTTAGAAGAATTTTCATATCTCTGGTGATGAGGAGGGAGAAAAACAAACTAAAAACTCTATAATACAGGTGTTATTACCGCTGCTGTTGGTATATGTTTTATGTTCATAATTGCTGTGTAATCCAGGCCCTGATTTTCTGACAGCATAGAATAAAGAACATAAACTCAGGTAACTTGTGTGACACTGATCCGAATGCTTGTGGAACTATCTCGGGTTTGGTGTTTAAAACAGTAAAAAAGAGGGGGCAGTGGGTTGTTGATGTAGCTCTGTCCACTATGAATTGCATTCTTGTGGTCATTATTTCTGTATAATCAATCTTTGAATATTACAATACTGTGCTTTCTCTAAAAATAAAAATCCTAAATTTTTGTCTTTTTTTTAAATGTTATCATTTTTAAGCTAACATATATGAAGCAATGCTCGATGATTGCATGTGTGTAGTCCTCAATGTAGAGGAGCCATGCACAAGGTGCATTTTTGGCATGGCTTGGGCTCTGGTGTTACCAGCTTGGAAACAGCCAGTGCTGCCTTGACCCCACCATCAGATTTAATTCCTGCAGGGGTAAGGGTGCCAACTGCAGAAACAAATTGGGATGGCTGTCACCCCTTCCCCTTTTTGTTTTTTTTTTTAAACATGACATACACAAATAAAGAAAATAAGGATGTCTGTGGATGATTTTGCTGCCTCTCCAAGCTATAAGTTCAAAGGGAATGTGCTGTAGAGGTGACTGCTGTGGTAGTGGGGATGAAGCAATTGCTGAGTGTCTGTAAGACCAAACCTCCAGCTTTATAGCTGCTGGAATACTGGAGTGTCCAGCCTGGACCCATGAGAAGCCAAATTAACACCTCCAAACTGATTCCAGTCCTACCTTCAAGGGTTTTTTCCTCCTCACAAAGCATCATCCTCTGTCTGAGCCCTCGTTCTGCTCCAGGTGAAGCTCTGAGTGACCTGTAGGTTTATTTCTGGCATTTTGGGTTCTCAGTGCCAGTGACCATGCTCTGAGTGCTGGGAAGTGAACTTGGGCTGGCTGCAGACACTAAGGATAGGTAGAAGCTAAAGCTTGGCTTGTTCCCAAATCACTCCTTGATAACCCCCAGGCTCCCAAGAAACACTTCAGCCTCTCCATTCTTCCACGGGGTTTGAGTGAAGGAAATGGAACAGCCTTGTGGAATTTTAGTGTTTGTGGTGCTCTGGCTCAGAGGATGAGACAAGACTGCCCTGGCTGGGTGTGAAGAGCAGAGCAGGAGGGGAATGGGCTCCATGCCCATCGCTTCCACTGAGAGACACTCAGCATGATGTGAGCTTTAAAAACAAATACCACCAGAGGACAGGAGGAAGTCACACTTCTGAGTCTGTTGTGCCCAGTATCGAAAAGAGGAGCTGATCTGGTGTCCTGGGACAAGAAGGGCTGGTGTCATCTGTAAAAGATGCAAGGGAACGGGCACTGCCTGGCTTTTGGGACTGGGATCTGAGAGGAGACACCTAAACCAGGGCAGCTCCCTCTGCCACAAGCCAGCTTTAGATACTCGATTTGTGCTTCCAGAAAATGGCTTTGGTTTCCACAGAGCAACAGTGCTGGCTCAGGTGCCAGAGGTAAGGGACAGTAGGGTCAGGGCAGCAGAACCAGGGGGGCTCTGGGCTTTCCCCAGCTTGCCTGTCCCCACCACGGGAAGATTGTGCCACGCTACCATCTCACCATCTTGTGCACAAATCAGTGAACTGGCAACAGGGGCATTGGCAGGAGACCCCAGGGAAGTCCTGCTCCCCTTCATGCCCTGCACACATTCCAGTGCCAGCTCAGCACAGTCCGTGCGGGAGCTGCGGGAGGCAGGACCAGCTGCGGTGACAGGGACGGTCCGTGTGCTCCGGGGACACCCGCATGCTGCACCTAACTGAGCACAGGGGTGCAGGTCTGCATCCTGCCGGCTCTCTTGTCACCTCGCTGCCAGGAGATGATTTTCCAGCGCAGGTACCAGCTCTGGCTCCACCTGCAGACTTTTCCCAGCACACACCCCTTGCCCTGAGGCTATCCCGCTGTGCAGGGCACCCAAACCCACCCAAACCCAGTGAAGTGCCGCGGGCTGAATCCTGCTGGAGTACAAAGTGTCTGAACAGCCTTCCTGATCCTATGCAGGAGCGAGCGGGGCCGTGCAGACAGGGCTTTATCTGGGAGCAGCACCTGCCAGACAGCTAATCTTGGGAGCACGTCTGCACTCCTTAGCGGGGCTGCCGGGGCCGGGAGGAGGCTGCAGCTGTGCGGGAGACAGGATTCATCTGCTTCCCCTCATCCACATGCAAGGAAAGCCCCTGCCCGCCCTTCTCCCACCAGCGTTTGCCTTTCATTTGTCTCCACAGCCGCCTCTTTTCGCGCCGCCAGCGCTGAAAGCCTTGGAGAAGTTGCAGCGCAGCCTCCGGGAGAGGGAGCAGAGCCTGCTCCCCCCGAATGAGCTCCGGCATGAATTGGGGGGGGGTGAACCCAGCCTTTGTGAGCCGAGCGGGAGCAGCTGGTGCAGCAGCTGTGTCCCAAACCCTGCCTCATCCCAGGAAGCGCCGGGCTGAGGCTCCCCAGGGATGGGGAGAGCACCGCCAGCCATGCGCTCCCGCCCGGCTGCTGGGGTTGCCTTTTCCCCCCTCCTCAGATAGAAGAAGCATTAACTGTGTGCAAACATCTGGTCTAACTGTTGCTTGTGCTTCGCAGTAATGATGATAGTGCCGTGGAAGGGCTCTGGAGAGTGGGCCCGGGAATATTAGAAGGACCATGTGTTAATTAACTGTATTAATTTCCTTTAAGCAAGGCAGCGTTTCTGTTTGCTCTCGGCTGGTGAAGAAATGAGGCACAGCGAGTTGCTTTGATTGGTCACGGCCACGCACCACGTTACTGCTGTATTTAAAGACATAGGGAGCCAGGGAAATCACGGCACTGCTCCGCGTTGGCTGTCCCCAGAGGAATTGCAGCCACTGCCAAAGTATCCAGCATAAAATCCTTTAAAGCCAGAAACCTGTTAGGCCAGCACAGGGGCACTGCGTGTCAGGATCTGCTCCGCAGCAGAGGAGTTAACTCATCCCTGAGAATCCTGCGTCCCACGCACCGCTGGAAAAATCAGCCCATCTCCTGCATCCCCGGCAGGCCAGGGTTGGCAGCAGGGCCGGGGCAGGAGCCAGTGCTGGCTCACAGCCCTGCCTGGCAGCAGCAAGGGGCTGGAGGCCACTGTGCTCGACCACGGACCCCCGGGGACACATGGGGGCAGCTCATGAGGGGCACAGAGGGGTGAAACCCTGGGCTCGGCTCCGAGGGATTTGGGTGCCTGGCTCAGACCCTGCTCCACACGTTCCTCATGAGCCTCCCCATGTCTGGACCCTGCCAAAGGCCTAATCTTTACATGCTTTTAAAATTTTTTTTTTGTTATTATTAGCAGGATGTATTTTTTTCCTTTTTAATTTTGCTTCCTCAAGCAGCAGGAGGTTATCGGTGTCCTGCAGGCGGGAGATACTGGTGGTGGGAGCTGCCTGTCCCGTGTCTCGTGGGTGGACTTGCATCTCTCTCAGCATATGGGGCCACTCCCGGCTCCGTCTGCCATCCCTCTGTCCCTGCCTCTCCCCAGCCACACGGTCTCACGGTCGGAGATAGCGTCTGGCACGGTCAAGTGCAGGTTGTGCTCCCAGCAGAGCTTTTCCTCCACCCTGTAAGGGGTTATCAACCCGTCCTGAAGGAGCTGCCGAGATCCACAGCTGTTTGGTGTTTGGAAACACAGAATGCCGTGAATCATCCACCAAACGGATGGAACAGATTGCAGCATTCCAGTCCTTCCGTGCATGCTGGACCCCTGGAGCAGCGTCAGAGCCTGAAGGCTCCAGACTCGCCTGACAGCCTCATCCATGGTCTCGGGGCTGCTTTGAAAAAGGGAGATGGACAATCCTGAACTGATCCCTTCATCGCTCCAACAGTTTTAGACAAAAATCCTGCAGACACCTTGCCCCGCAGTACAGGAGAGCTCCTGCCCCAGCACGGCTGAGGACCCACTGATGCCCCCAGTGCTGGGGGGGATGCCACGGGCCTGGGGCAGGCTGCGGTTGCTGTCACCCCGCGGGAAGGGGCACTCACGGGGGGCAGCCTGGGACACCCCGCAGAGCCCAAAGCCACCCTCTTCCCCACCAGTGATACCCGTGGGGGGGCAGAGTCCGCAGGGCAGGGGAGCACTGTGAACTTTGCTCATGGGTGTGTGCCGCTGCCCTCCCGGGCCATCCGGAGCGGGGAGCGGCCGCAAGCCCATCACCCGGCGAGGCTGAGCTCGGGCCGTGATCCGACTTAAAATCCCCACGGGTGGGCAGAGCGGGACCCGCGGCCGGTTCGGAGCGGGGAACCCGCGGGGGGACACAGGAGGAGGACAGCCCCGGGGGCACACAAACAGGGACACGGGAGGGGGACAGCCCCGGGGGGACACTCCCGGGGGGACACGGGGGATACTCCCGGGGGCACACAAACAGGGACACGGGAGGGGGACAGCCCCGGGGGGACAGACACAGGGACACGGGAGGGGGACAGCCCCGGGGGGACACCCCCGGGGGGACACGCACAGAGCCCGCCGCCCGCCGCACCCACGCGGCGCCCCCGCCGCGCCCCCGCCGCGTCCCCGAGCCGCGCTCCCATTGGCCGCCGTCCCGACGCGGCGCCGCCGATTGGCCGCCTGTCAGCGCGGCCCCCGCCCGCCAATGGCCGCGCGGCACCGCCCGCCGCCCCGCGCGCCGCGGCCAATGGGAGCGCGCCCTCGCCTCCCCGCCGCTGCGGGCGCAGCCAATGGGCGGGCGGCGGGGCGGCTCGCGCCGCTTTTCGCGGCAAAAAGGATTTGGCGCGCAAAGGCGCGCGGGGCCGGCGCGCCGAACAATCCGGCGGCGGGCGCGGAGCGGAGCCGAGCGGAGCTGGAGCGGGAGCGGGAGCGGGAGCGGAGCGGCCCCGCGCCCGCCATGGGCTGCGCCCCTGTCCGCGCCCTGCCCGCCGCGCCGCCCGCCGCACCGGCGGCACTGGCTGCCATGTGAGCCATGGCGGCGGCGGGCGGCGCGGCGGGGCTGGCGGCGCTGCTGGGCAGCGCCTCCCCGCACCTCCTCATCGTCTCCGCCGCCGCCGAGGAGCCCGCAGGCGGCGGCCACCCCGATACCGACCTTCTGCTCTTCGCCACGCCGCAGCCCGCTCGTCCCGGCGCCGTGCCCAGACGGCCCGCGCTGGGCCGCCCGCCGGTAACCCCCGCGAGTGGGATGGGGAGGGGGCGGCGGGTGGGCCGGGCGGGGGCTCCGGGGACCCGGCGGGGCCGGGCTGTGCCCTGGGCTGTGCAGTATTGGGCCTCGTCGAACCTGCTGTGTACCGACCGGGCCGTATACCCGACCGGGCTACACCGAGCCGGGCTGTACAACGGGCCCGGCTAGATACCGGGCCGTGCTGTATAGCGAGCCGTGCCATGCCGAGCCGGGCTGTACAGCGAGCCGTGCTCTGTACAGCGAGCCGTGCTCTGTACCGGACAGGGCTCTATACCGGACATGACTCTGTACCGCGCCGGCCCGTACTGCTCGCTGCCGTGCCGTGCCCTGCTCCGTGCCAGCCCGTGCCCGGTGTAGCCGGCTGTGCCAAGCTGTACGGCCGGACAGTGCCACGCAGCACCTGCCGGGCCGGCCCTGCCCCTCCGCCGCTCCGGAAGCCGCAGTCCCGGGCGCTGGGCCGTGCTTTGCCTCCCCACCCACGGCCCACGCCGGCTTTGGGGCGCTCCCCGCAGCGTGGCAGGGCGCCCCGCGGCTGGGACAGCCGCCCATCCCTGCCGGGGGTGTGTGACAGCTCCTGTCATGCCCTTCCTGCCGGGATCTGGGGTGTCTGTACCCCACAGTGCTGTGGGGGGGGTCCCCTGGGGGTTCCTCACAGAAACCCTTCATCACCAGTGGAGCCGTGGGGGTGGCTGTCCCTCTGCTGACCCCATCTCTTGCAGGTGAAGAGGAAGCTGAACTTGGAGACAGATCACCAGTACATAGCGGAGAGTTTGCCAGTGGGCCGGGGCAAGGCCAGGAATCCTGCTAAAGGTATCAGCTCCACTCCCTGTGGCTCCCCTTGCCAGCCCAGCTCAGAGCAGAGGTCCAGCAGCCCCACTCTGCTCCCACAGGCTTGTCCCTAGTAGGTTCTTCCAGTCCCTTTGTATCGGTTTGGATGGGCTGTCCCTGGGGCTGGCCTGTTTCTGTCCACTCTCTGCACTTACTGCTGTGCCCTGTGCTGGTGGCATGGTTGTCCTGCCCATCTGCTGGGCACCACACTGGCTCTGTCCCTCCGTGTGGGAAGGAGCTGTAGCTGCCAGCATGGTGTCAGTGCAGTGTCCCAGGTGGACCCGCTGTTACCTCTTCCCTGAGCCCTGCCTGGCACCTCGGTGTTTCAGCCACAGTTGTGGTCACAACAGAGCACAGGTGTCACAGCCTGTGCCAGGTGCCACAATATCCTTCCTACAGGGGATTTGGGCAGCTCACCCCATTGCCCTGAGAGAACAGATTGGGTTTGGGGTGCCAGTCCTGGTCGCTAGTCCGTAAGCCACCTACAAGTGTGGTAGGAGTTTAGTGACCTCTCAGCTGCAGCTCTGCGTTTCCCTTGTGGCTAGTGACACTTGTCCTTGGTGTCTGGCAGGGGCAAAGTCTCCTGGAGAGAAGTCCCGCTATGAAACCTCCCTGAACCTCACCACCAAGCGCTTCCTGGAGCTGCTGAGCCAGTCCCCAGATGGTGTGGTGGATCTCAACTGGGCAGCCGAGGTCCTGAAGGTGCAGAAGAGGCGCATCTATGACATCACCAATGTCCTGGAGGGCATACAGCTCATCACCAAGAAGTCCAAGAACCACATCCAGTGGCTGTATGTCCCTTGGCTCATGGGGCTGCGCCTGGCTGTTCCCTGGGTTGGGGGAGCTCTCTGGGCCAGGCTCTGGGTGGAGGAAGGTCCTACTTGGGTGGAGAATTTCAGGGTGGTGTCACCAGAGCTTCTGCAGGAGGCCAAATGGTGGCCCCTGTGGGGAGGGCTGTGCTCAATGCCACGAGGCTCCTGAGCAGTGTTGGTATCACCTGCAAGTCCCCCTTGGGCTCCCCGGGTCATCCAGGGGAGTGGGGGGCTGCATCTGGGCTTGGGGAGCAGCCTACTGCAAAACCCCTGCACAGCTGGTTCCCTGGGTATGGGGTGGGATGTGGCCTGGCCTGAGTGGGGCACAGGAAGCTGTGGGGGTTGGCTCCTGATGACCACGATGCTCCCCAGGGGCAGCCAGGCCACCGTGGGAGCGCCTGGGCGGCACCGGCTGCTGGAGAAGGAGCTGCGGGAGCTGCAGGCAGCTGAGCGGCAGCTGGATGACCTCATCCAGATGTGCACGGTGCAGCTGCGCCTGCTCACCGAGGACCCCGCCAACCAGCAATATCCTTTGGTTCTGGGGTGGGGCTGGCTGGGTGGTGGTTGTGGTTGAGCCACAGTGTCACAGGCAGGGTGTTTCTCAGCCCACATCCCCGCGTGCCTTCCTTGACCCGCCCCACCGCAGCCTACGTGACCTGCCAGGACCTCCGCAGCATCGTGGACCCCGCGGAGCAAATGGTGATGGTTATCAAAGCACCCCCAGAGACCCAGCTGCAGGTCTCAGACCCAGCAGAGGTGAGCTGGGGTCATGCTCTGCTCCCCCTCTGACCCCCCTGCACAGCCCGGTGTTCCCTGGGCATCCTGTGCCGCCCTGTCTCACCCCTCTGTCACCTTTCCCCAGGCTTTCCAGGTCTCCATGCGAAGCACTCAGGGCCCCATCGATGTTTTCCTCTGCCCCGAGGACAGCTCAGGGGTCTGCAGCCCTGTCAAGAGCCCCTTCAAAGCCCCTGCAGAGGACTCTTCTCCCAGCCATTCACAGCCCAGAGCCTCCCTGCTCCTGCATCCCGCCCAGGATGTGAACATGCCGCTGCTGCCCGGAGAGCAAGGTGGGGCTGGGGACACCAGGGAGCTGGGGACATGAGGGAGCTGGTGTGATGTCACCATGGCTCTCATCAGCCCCTCTGCTGTTGGCACAGGAATTGGGATGATGCTTGGGCACCCCAGCAAGGCAGGGAGGTGGGAAGGCAGGTTCTCCACATGCAGAAAAGCTTTTTTGGGCTTTATTTGGTGAGTGTTGTGGGATTTACAGCTGCTGTCCATCCCCACAGAAGCGCTGCTGCCAGGGCCGAGCACGCTGCCCAGCAAGAGCCCAGAGGAGGAGGTGAGCCTGTCTCCACTGGCCTCCATGGACATCCTGCTGGAGCAGAGCAGGGAGGACTTGGCAGGCTTCTTGGCTGATGAGTTCATCAACCTGTCGCCGCCGCAGGCGCAGGACTATCACTTTGGGCTGGAGGAGGGCGAGGGCATCAGCGAGCTCTTCGACTGCAACTTTGGGGACTTCACCCCCTTGGACTTCTGAAGCTGTGCCTGGGTGCTCGGGGAAGCTGCCAGGGGAGAGGGCAGCCCTGGCAGGGCGGGCAGGGCCAGGCAGGGCAGCCCCTCTGGCTCCAGCGCCCGCTGTTCCTCCCCCATCCCTTTTTGCAATATTTTCTCCTTATCCCTCCAGCCCCCCCAGCCCGGCGGGGGCCGGTGGCATCCCCAGCTCCAGCCCCACAAGGAGGATGCCAGGGTGGGGTTGCCATCTTGGGGGACCCCCTCCACAGGGCCCTAATCAGGGGGAACTGCCCAGGGCAGAGCCGCTGCCCCCCAGGAGCCCGTTCCAGAGCTTTAAGCAGTCCTGTGTATAGATTAATGTTTTGATTAATTTATTATTGTCCCCTGGGGACAGCGTTTCATTTCCGTGGGGGTTTGGGGGGGGCTGTATAGCAGAGTGGGGGTGCTGAGAGTTTTTGTTGTGCTGGGAAGGGGTGATGGAGATGTGGGGGGTGCTGGGCCAGGGCTGTCCCCCTGCGTGGGGGGCTGCCCACAGCCTGGCTGAGCGTGGGGTATTTATTTATTATTTATGGCATGTGGGAGCTCTCCCAGGACATGGAGGGGGCAGGAGGACAGTGCTGGTGGGGCACAGAGGGTGCCACCAAGGTCTCACCAGCACTTCCTGGCTTTGCTTGTGTCCAGAAAGGGGCTGGCAAGGCCACAGCTGTGGCAGGTGGCTGTGGGAGTGGGCACGGGGCTGGATGGGGCTGGTGGCCCTGAGACCATGGGCACGTCCCCTCGGGGGACACAGAGGTGTCCAGGGGCAGCATCTCTGCAGGTGAGCACCCAACGCTGTCTCCAGGCTTTCCTTCCCCTCCCTGTGCAGCTGTTCAGCCTTTTGGCTCTGGCTTCCCATCCCCAGGCCACTGGGGCTGGGACAGGAGGGGAGGGGGTTCTGGGGTCCCCCTGGGCCAAGCTGGAGACGCACTTTCACTTTTACTGCCATTTAACAAGCTTGTGTTCCTCTGAGCTTTGTGTTTAATAAAGGTTTCTACTGACTCTGCCCTTCGGCTGTGTTCAGGTGCTGGGGGTGTGAAGGGTGCTGGGGACCTCAGCTGAGAAACCAAGAGGTTTGGGGTTATTTTGTGGGCTGTTTTCCACTTGGAACTTGAAGTACGTGACCAGGTATGTCCGTACCTGGGGCTGCAGGAGGTGCTTTGGTCCTTGGTGTCCCACACAGGATGGGATCTGGGGCTGATCCTGCCCTTCCTGCACCTCCAAAGAGGCTGTGCTGCAGGAGGATGGCTGATGGGTCTGGATGGGGGTTGCTTTCCTTTCAGCAGCCCCTGTCCCCACTTGGCTCCTCTCCTGCCTGGTCCCCTCCCCACCTTCCCCCTGGTTTTGGGGCAGCATTTTCCTGGCTGTGGCTGCAGCATGGGGCCAGTGTGAAGCCACTCCATGCATCCGCTGAGTTCCCAGCTTCCCCCGTTCACCCCAGCTCTTGGTGCTGCCTCAAGGCACCTGCTGGCACCGGTTTCTGGCCCAAAGTTTGAGGTTCCTGTGTCCTTGCTCACTGGGGACATGGTGTCTTCCAGCAGTAGCGCTGACCCTAGGTGCCCTGATTCCCTCTGCAGCACACCAGGACTGAGGGACATTGGGGACCCCCAGGGAGGGATGCTTGGAGTTGCCAGGGATCCCCTGGCAGCCAGGATGGGGCTCAGGGGGGCCATGGCCACTGCCCCAGCGACAGCCAGGGGTGTGCTGCTTCCTGCCTGTGTTTGTGCATTTTCTCCCCGCCTCCTGCCTGGTTTTCCTTTAAACAGCCTGATAAATATTTCATCCTGACCATGTTGTGTAAGCTCACCCTGCTCCTGCACCAGCAGGGAATGGGATCCCAGGCTCAGGACAGGCTGCTGGCGGGTGCTGGGTGGCACAGAGAGCCCATCACCACTGCCTGGCCTCTTGCCTCCATCCTTGTGCCTCTGTTCTCACACCTGAGGCAGTCCCTGGCTGGCTGTGCTGCCCCTGGATTGTTCTTACAGCTGGGCACGTGTGGATGGCAGCATGCAGGTGTAGGGTGCCAAGCCCCACAGCTCAGTCCCACACACCATTCCCTTCCCCAGCTTTCCCAGCCTTCCAGAGAGCGGCAGCAGGGCTGGTCAGGGCCCTGCCATCTCCAAACCAGGCTGCCATGAGTGACCCCTGTGCCTGAGCGGGAAGAGATGGTGCTTGTCACACTGTCCCCCCTTCAGATGGGGCTGTTTCAGACACGCTGGAACAGTATTCCCACTGCTCCAATCCATGGGACTCCTGCCCCACAGAGCCAGGACAGGAGGACGGGGACCAGGTGGGGAGGGCATGGAGCCTGCTCCCTGTCTGCTGTGTCCTTCATTGCAGGGTCCGTGTTTGTCACCTGAGGTGGCAGGTGCTGGAGGTTTTATGATTTACTGTGGGGTGCCCAGCCCAGCCATATGCCAACTCCTCCTCATCCATCCCTCCCCCTCTCCTCTCTGTAGTTCCGTTGTGATGGATGGTGAAGGTGATCTGCAGTGCTGCCAAAGGGGAGAGACCCCGGCACAGGAAATGGTTTCCATGGGGGCCAGGAGGCACAAGGAGAGGGGAGAGGACTTACGCTGACATCCTGAGCTCCACAAGGCTGTTCCCACAGGCAGCCAACCCTCAGCAGCAGCACAGCTTTGCCTCTTTCCTCTGAGCAAAGGCAAACCTCTCTGATGGCATCACCATCACATTGCCCTCATAGGGAACCTCCTGGGATGCTGGACCCTTGGCACGCCCAATCCCCATGGAAGCAGCCCCGGCAGGGACAGGGCCGTGTCCCACTGTGGCAGCACAGCCCATCCCTGGGGGCTGCATTGGCAGCTCCACGTGAGCCACAGCACCGTAAAAATAACCACTCTGCCTCCCAGGATGATTCATGATGCGGCTGAAGGGCTTCCCTCCTGCTATTTTGGATTGCTGGAGAGGGAGCTGATGATAGCTGCTCTGGAAGAGCACATGGCAGCTTTGGGAAGCAGCCCTGGGCGCTGCCTGGTTTTATTTGCCTGCTCCACAGATGCTTTTCCTTGTCAGGTGAAGCCAGCACGGTGCAGGAGATGGGCACCCTGCACGCATCCTGCCTGCTCCATGGGCTCCCAGCTCCCATTCCCGGGCAGTGTGACCTCACAGGGGCCATGTCCATCCAGCCCTGGCGTGCTGTTGGGTTGCAGTGGTGCCTCCATGGGCATCAGCAAACGCTGTGCAGGATTTGGCCACGGTGCTGAGCCCAGGCAGCCCTAGGGGCTCCTGTCCTTGTGCTGTAGGGTTGGGATGTGGGGGAGTCAGGATAGCTCCACAGTGGGATGAGCTCCAGGACAGGCTGGCAGTGGCACTAGGTGCCCCCCATAAGGGGTTTGTACCTGTAACCTAATCCCCCTCAGAGGGTCCTATAGGGGTTTGGGGTCCCTATAGGCAGGGGTGTCCTGCCCCACCTCTGCATCCCAGCCCACACTTCCTTATTTCCACTTCCAAAAATGTCCCCTTTCTTCCATGAGGAAGGAACTTGGGGCAGTGAAGATCAGCATCGTTTATTTCTGGGCTGCTGTTAAGTGGGTGCTTCCTTTAATTCCACCCCGTTGTGGTGCTGGGGAGCAGAGCAGAGCCCTGGTGTCCCCCACAGCCGGGGCCATGCCCCCCTTCCCTGCCGTGGCTTTCTGGCAGCGCCTGTGGACATTGGGAGCACCTCCTGCTGTCAGCAGCTTTGCTCTGAACTCCATCCTCACTCTCAGGCTGCTCCTTCCCACGTGGAAACCCATGCTGACTCCAAGGGATCCCAGTGGGCACCGAGCATGGATTTTTGGAGCAGATGGGAGTGCAGGAAGCCCCTCCAAAGGGGGGATTTTGATCCATGGCAGAGCACCACCATCACCCAAGCCCCTTCCATGCTCCCTGGCAAGGTGATTCCCCTGTCCCTGCTGCATCCCTTCCCTGTGTTTTGTTCCTGCTCCCATTTCAGTTGGATTTGATGATGGCCACGCTCAACAGCTCCGGCCCTTGGATGTCTCTGCCTGCCTAGGGACAGGGAGAGCCCTGTGCCAAGTGCGGTGAGTGCATGAGCACCCCGGAGCCCTTGGATGCCCCTGCCAGGGCCCAGGTGCGCTTTTACCACCTCTTTTGCCTTGCACACACCTGGAACAGCTGGGAGATGGTAAAAATATTTGTGATGCCGTGGGCTCAGCTTGGAGCGCGTTATCCCCGAGGGAGCAGGAGATGAGGGAGCTCCACGTGCCGCAGCTCAGTCACGTTGGGGTGGGGAAGGAGCTTGGGCCTGAGACCTCGGTTAAGCAGAGCTGAGCTCAGCACTCAGGGTGTCCTGGAGAGCTCCATGTGAAAGCAGAGGTGCTGCTGAGGGAGGCAAAGCCTGCCTGGGATTTTGCAAAATCCAAACAAAACTGGTTCATGCCCCTTTCTCTGCAAGTGAAATCCTGGAATGCAGGCACAAGCCCCCAAGTGCCTGTGCCGGGCAGGGATGGGGGCAGCTCCTCCTCCTCATCTTCCCCAGCCTGCTGGGGTGGGAGGGGGGTTCACACCTCTGGAGGTACCGGGATCCTGGCAGGTTGCTGCGGAGGGAAGCAGCACAGAGCAAAGGCTGCCTGGCACAGTGGGCATGGAGGAGCTGGCATCACCAGGAACTCATTTGGAACCACCCTGACTGTCAGGAGACCACTCCAGGGCCACCAAAACCACAGTGGGACCACCTGTAGTCAAACTGGGGCCAACTGGTACAACCAGGGCTATCCCAAAGCCAACAGCGACTGCACTGGGACCACCTGTGGTCAAACTGGGGCCAACTGGAGCCACAGTGAGACAACTAGGGCTATGCTAGGGCCAGCTGGGACCACCTGTGGTCAAACTGAGGCCAACTGGAGCCACAGTGGGACAACTAGGGCTATGCTAGGGCCAGCTGTGACCGCCCATGGTCAAAGTGGGGCAGCCGCAGGGCCAACTGGGGCAATCAGGGCTATCCTGGGGCCAAGAGCAACCACACTGAGACCATCCATGGCCCAGCTGGGACCAACTGGGGCCCCATTGGTGTGATCAGGGCTACAGTGGGGCCGACAGCAACCACACTGGGAGCACCCATGGTCAAACTGGGACCACTTGAGGCCTCACTTAGGGCACCCAGGGCTACGGTGGGGTCAACAACGACCACGCTGGGACCATCCATCACCAGACTAGAGCCACCCTAGGGCCAACTGAGGCACCCAGTGCTACTCTGGGGCCAACACTGAGACCACCTGTGGCCACACTGGGATCAACTGGGGCTACCAGGGCTACTGTGGAGCCAACACTGGCCACACTGAAACCTATGGTCACACTGGGACACTCAGGGCTGGTCACACAACCCATGGATGGCAGCACACTGGGCTGTACTGGCTGCAACTGGGACTACCTAAGCAGCGACCGGGCACCGGGACCCAGCACCGCCCCGCCCCTCTCCCCTCCTCCAAGCACATTGGTGGTTCTGGGTGCCAATCACGGCCAGCGACCAATCGAATCGCGGCGGGGGCGGGCCCTCCGCGGAGCCAAAGTTGGCTGGGGCGGCGGAGCCGCTCGGCTGAGTCGGGATCGGCGGGCGCGACGTGCGCACGGCACCGGCCGGGCCGAGCCGAGCCGAGCCGAGCCGAGCCGAGCCGAGCCGAGCCGAACCTAACCGAGCCGAACCGAGCCGAACCGAGCCCAACCATCCCTGCCGAGCCGAGCCTAACCGAGCCCAACCATCCCTGGCGAACCGAACAGAGCCGAACCCATCCCTATCGCACCGAGGCCGTTGCTACCGCACCGAGTCCATCTCTGCAGCACCACACCGAGTCCATCCCTACGGCACCGAGTCCATCCCTGCGGCACTGAGCCCATCCTTACGGCACCGCACCGCGTCCTACGACACCGCACCGCGGTACCGCACCGAACCCATCCCTACAGCACCGCACCGTGCCCTGCGGCACCGCACGGCGTCCCAAGGCTCCGCACAGCGCCCTAAGGCATTGCACCCTCCGGCGCCGCACCGCTGCCCACGGCCCCGCGCCCTCGCTGCCCGCAGCACCCGCACCCGGCGGGACCATGATGTCGTGTGCCGAGCTGCTGGCCGTGTGCCTGCTCTCAGCAGATCGCGGCCCCAAGCCCCACCGCCAGCCGCTGCCCATCTTTCACGACGTGAGTACCGCGGGCGGGACCCCCGCAGCCCTGCCCAGCCCCGGGGCCGCCGTGCTTCCCCTCGGGGAGCCGCGGCACGTGTGGGCGTCGGGGTGAGATTCCTTCCCGCCTGGTCCCGGAGGAACCGGCCCGAGGGATGCGCCAGAGGCTCTGCGGCCATGCCAAGCCGGAGCTGTGCATGGTCGTGATGGCTTAAATAATGGTGTCGTGTCCTTCGGCTGAATGCTGGGCCTCTGGGTGGCTAGAAACAGCCCACGCCTCACCCAGAGCTGGCTGTCATGACTCCTGGAGCGGGAGCTGTGTCTGGCAAGAACGCTGTGCAAGGTTCCCTGGAGCTGTTCACAGCCATGGGATCCAGCAGCCCCCGGATGCAGCCCGTGTCCCTGCCCGCTCCTGACGCGCCGGGATTGTGGAGGAGGATGCTCCGTGCAGGTTGGAGGTCGCCCAGGCATCCTGGCGGCTGCGGGTGGCACGGAGGAGTTGAAGATGCAGGTGGTGGCTGTCTTTGTGTTCAGAGATGCTGGCACAGTTCCTCCTGCCACACCGCGTCCCCTCCAGGCTACGGCCGCGCCGGGGCTCTGGGGGAGGCGGCTGCATCCCGGCCATCTCCCAGGGCCAGTGGCACTGATGCTCGGCTCCCCTGCTCCTGGCTGTGTTCCGTGAGCTGGGTCGGGTGGACAGCGCCCAAATCTCCCTGGTGAGAGAGCCCTGGCATTCCCAAGTGTCCGGCACCACTGCGCTCCAAGTCACCCTGTGGACCAAGGAGATGTGGGGGCAGAGGTGCTGCCCCTGCCCTGCCGCAGGACTGAGGAGGAGAAAGCCAGCGAGGGTTAAGGATGAGGGCTGGTGGTGCCCCGGCACCTGCACAGCCCAGGTTGGTGCCAGCTGTCATCTCCCAGCTGCCATCTCCGTCTTGTGCCGATCCACGTTCACCCCCGTGTCCCAGTCCATCCCAGAGAAGGGGAACAGCAGATCTTGGGCAGCACTGCCACGTCTGGTCCAGTCCAAGACCTCCTGGCATCCCCGGGGAGGCGCTGGGAAGCGCGGCTCCCTCGGCCGTGGCGCTGCTCGCAGCTTCCAGCTGGGGGTCAGGGTCTCTCTCCTGCCTGGGGGGGTTCGGGCTGCAGGGCTCTCCAGGCAGCATCATTAACCGCACTAATTACTTGAGGGAAGATGGGCAGGAGGGGGCGGGTAGTAACAGCTGTGTTCCAGCTCAGCTCCTCAGGGCACTCGTTGAGTCGCACATCTATCCCTCAGGGTGTCATTAAGGCAATTAAAATGGGAAATGTTAACAACGCTAGCAGCTGCTTTCCGGGTTCTGACGGCTTCTCTTCCTCTACCCTGTGACTCCTTTGCTCCCAGCTTTGCTCCAGAACTTGGCAGGGTGAGTTTAATCTCTGCACTTTTGGGTCTGGGCAGTTGGCCGGTGTCCAGCTGCCCCCCAGGCTTGTGGGGGTGAGCATCCCACGGCAGCAGGGCAGGACCCCCGCCTGCCTTCCCGGCAGCGCTGCCCACCACAGATCCCGGTGGCTGCTGCTTCCCCTGGGACCTACCTGCACACCTCCTGCCTTTGGGAGAAGTGAGGAGGAGGAGGAGGGCTTTGCCTGAGACGCTTCGCTGCAGGCGCGGTACGAGCCGCAGTGCTGCCGTCGCCCTGTGCAGCATCTCAAGCCTCGGCGAGATTTGTCCCCCAGGCTGGTGCCCGGGGCTTGCTCGCTCCCCTCCCGGGACACGGGAGGTTCGGGAAGGACGGCGTTTATGCCGGTGCCTGGCTGCAGCCTGCCTTAGCCTGCCGTGGGTCGGTCCCCAGGGCAGCTGTCCCTCCCCAGCAGCCGCCTGTCCCTGGCTGCCTGTCCGGCAGCCGCGGTTGCTTCCAGACCTGCAGGCAGGGAGAAATCCTACAATCTCCTTCCTTCCCGGGGTGCGTGTGGGGCTCATCCTGCAAATAAATGCTGGTTCGGTGCCGCTTCCCTCAGTCCCAGCGTGGCTGCGGCTGCAGGCTCTGGGTGAGGCTGCGGCTGCTCGGGACCCAAGCCCAAGGGCTGAGGGAAACATCCCGGTCTCCAGGCAGGGTGGGTCCCTGTGCTTCTGAGGCTGCCGGTCCGCCCTGAGGCAAGAGAGGGATTGCTTGTAGGGTCCTCCAGCAGCCCACGCAGACCTAATCCCATTCCCAGCTTGGTTTTGCATCACTTTTCCCTGGCTTTGTCCCAGGACTGCTGTCCGCACTGGGAGCAGCGCTCACCTGCCGTCGCTGAGCATGTGCTTGTGCCCAGGGAGGGGCCAGGATTCGCCCTGTGGAGCATGGAAGTGGCTCTGTGCTGTTTGTGCTTGGCTGGAACTGGGTCCTGGGGTCAGCCAGGGACGGGCTCGCCCCAGGCAGTGCAGAGCCCTGCCATTCCCAGGGGCTCTGGAGCAGACGTGGCCTTGCCTCGGGGGGCTCTCACAGCTCCCTGCTTGTGCCACGTTTATTTTGAGCTCCAGGCAGCTGTCGTGTGTGCACTGGCTCGTGTAACTCCCTGCTGGAGCAGTGAGCCTTGTGTGTGAGGGAGAGGCATCCACTCTGTTTGCTGAGGTTCCTGCTGAACCCAGGATGGGCTCACCCCGGGTTAGAGACCTTCTCATCCCCAGGGGATCCTCCTTGGAATTGTGCTCTCCCTCTGAGCCCACAGATAAACCCTGCTGAGCAAGGCCAGCCTGTGAGTGGGAAACGTTTGCCCTCGCTCCAATCTGCACCCAGCGCCTGGGTGACACCTGACTGTCCGTGGGATGAGCTAGGTGGCCTCCGTGACATCTGGAGCCATAGAGGTTCATTGCATGAGCCATGCGTCCCTCTGATGACACAGAGCTCTGCAGGACGAAGCTTCTCCCTTGATGGAGAGTCCCTGGCAGGGTGGCACAGACAAGTGAGACCCACGGGTGCTGCCCCTGCAGCCATGAGACCCCACAAGGAACCCATTCTGCTTTAAAATCCAGAGAAATCGCCACTGTTTGGGAGCTGCAGGCTCCTATCTCAGCTCCAAAGTGCATCCACCACGTCCTGTGTGGTGCTCAGGGAGTGCCCGCCCTGCTTTCCTGCCAGGGAAGCAGCCAGGCTGGCTGGAATCCCGGGGGGATGGTTACCTAATGCTGCTGGGCCCAGAGCAGCCTCCGGGCCCTGCAGCAGCTCGGGGCAGGAGGAGCTCGCTTCGCTTTGTTCAGAAGAGCATCCTCCAAGGAGCTGTCCCTGCTCCTGCTTTCGGTCACAGGGAAGGACCCAGGGAGCTCCAGCACCAGAAAAGCCTCTGCCCACCTGCAAGCCAGAGGCTTAGGGGGTTTTCCTGGGCAGCTCTTACTTTACCTCAGTTTCTCAGGGAGATTTTGGTGCCTGGATGGGGGTCTGCAGCCTTGGAACATGCAGCAGGGCTGGTGGTGGGCAGTGCAGGAGGAGCCGGGGGCGGAGGGGGCAGCGGTGCCTCTGCCTGCTCCGGGGCAGGCTGTGGCCAAGAAAACAAAAGTTCTGTCTCCTTTCCCGGCCCTTTTTCTTCCCTAATCTTTCTTCAGACCTGCAGATTTCTTCATCACTCAGGATGATATAAATGAGAGTTGCCACATAGACAACTTTCTGTCCTTGACTCCATTATGATGTGCTGGACAAAACCTCATATGTTTTGGTCTGGGAAAACGTTCCCAGGCTTCGGAAGTGATGCTGTTCCTCACTGGAGTCAGCCCCAGACCTTCCAATAATTACTGGTGAAACAGATCCCGGCAGGGATGAGCAGCCCCAGCTTTCTCCTGGGTCGTGGGCAGGAGCCTCGTGGTTGGGAGCCTGCATTGAGACCCTGAACTGGAGCAGCTCTCCAGCTGTGCTCTGTGGCAGAATATGTTACAGATTAATTAATTCATTAATAATTAATTACGGTGTGTGTGCACGCCGAGGTGCTGCAGGAAGGGCTGTGCTGAGGGGTGGTTGCAAAGCTCAGGGCAGGAGCTGCTGCTCGGTGCAGGTGGTTGAGTGTTGGTGCTGCACAAAGTGCTTCCTTATGGAGTGGGTTTATACTTAATGTTCCTTCATATAAATGGACTGAAAAATTAAACAGTTGCTATCACAAGGATGTAGCAAAGTCCTTTCTGCTTCGTCTCTGTGTTCTCTAAAAGGTGCTCGATGTGAGTGCTGGGCTCGCTCGGCCAAGGGCTCTGTGCATTAGAGGCAAGAAATGGGTTTAATCATTGGCAAAGGAGAATTTCCTGGAGCAGCCTGTGCAGTCCCAACAGCTGGGGCTTCTCCACGGCTCCCTGAGCTCCTGGAGGTGATATTCCATGGTGCTGGGTGCTGCCAGGCTCACTGTTCAGATGCCCCTCTCTCCCTGCTGCCACATTGAGCCCTGTTGTATTTTGTCTTGCAGATTTTCCGGCGAGCCGACAAGAACGGTGAGTGCTTTGTTCCTGCTGCTGCCTCCCCCTCCCTGCCTGGCTCTGGCTGAAGCAGTGTGGCTCATTCCCACTGGGAGGTTTGGCTGAAAGAGAGAGGGAGGGAGGAAAGTGCTTTTCTGCTTCACCTGGATCCCAGGGCTTGGCCAGGGGCTGGGGAATGGGCTCCCCCAATTCCCCATCCGTGCACCACGCAGGGCACAGCCCCTTCCAAGCCCTTCTCCTGGCCCAGGGGCTGGCAGGCTTCTGCTCTGTCCCTCACAGGATTGGTTCTGTCTCCGTGCTCAGTCCAGGGTTTTACAGGGTGATCCTGGTTCTGGGTGCCCCTGGACCTCTGGCATTTGGGAGTTAGGGTCTGCTACCCAGTTTTTAATTCAGCGCCCATAAACCAAGAGGTCCAAAATCACAAGTGGTCTCCCTGAGGCTTCCCACACTCTCTTGGGCTCTTCTCCTTCATGGTGGCTTGGAGGCTCTAGGAGATGCTTTTATTGCAGATCTCAATGCAGCCCAGGAGCTGAAATCCTCCACAGAGAGGAAGGAAAAAGCTCTTGAGTCAATGGAGAGCATTTTCTTGCCGTGAAAACCGATGCTGCCCTCACTGTGCCGTTTGTTCTTGGACGGGCTGCGTGCATTTTTGAGAACACAGCAAAGGGGGCTTTTGGAAAGGGCTGAGGTTCCCACCTGCAATTCCAGTGTTTTGCTGGGCTGGTGGGCCATGCTTTCAGGGAGATATCTGTAATTGTCATGCACAACACGCCCAGCCATCCCACGCACCCGCTGGAGGCTCGCCGGGGCCGGGATGCTGCTCTCCACAGATATATAATTATTCTTCCTTTTTATTTAAATGCAGATGATGGGAAGCTGTCATTTGAGGAGTTCAAGAACTACTTTGCTGATGGCATCCTGAGCTCGGAGGAGCTGTGGGAGTTGTTCAGCGGCATTGACAGGCGTCACTCAGAGTGAGTACCGTGGTGGCAATGGAGGAGACGCAGGAGAAGCTAAAACTGCCTGACTGGAGATGGAGGACGTTTGGGGGCGGGTGTGATAAATAGTCGGGGTAAGATAAACCGACCTCTTGCCACAGGCAGGTGTTCAAACCCATTGAACACCAGCAGTGAGCACTGGTGCTGAGAGCAGTCAGACATTTTGGGAGCAGCAATCGGATTTACTGCGGTTCCAGAATGCAAGCAAGCATTGAAAATGCCATTTTTTTTCGGTTTGGAAGATGTATTCCAGGAATACCCAGCCCATGGAGCAGGTTGTGTGTCTGCAGGGGCGTGTGGTGGTGTGAGGACAAGGCACAGACTGTGCAAAGTCCCAGACTTTGCCGGTGCTGACACAGGGAGCTGCTTTTCACTTACATAAGAGCTGCTTTCCACACAAGTGGGCCCGGTGCATGTAACAGGGAATTTAGGCCAGCTACTTGTAAAAAAAAAGAAAGCCCCAAAGAAAAGGAGAAGGAATTGTGTTTAGCTCTGGTCTCCTCATGAGTGGTGGTATCCAGAGGAGTCTGTTGGGCTCAGCTGGGATTCTCATCCCAGCTTTTTGGGTGCTTTTTGGCCTCGCTGGGGTCCGTCTGCCCGGCTGGCTGCTATGGGCGTGTCTGTCCTGGCACTGGGAGGAACTGGGTGCTGCTGAATTGCATGGCTGGGCTCTGTTCAAACACTGGGGGGCTGCTGGGGGACAGGGGGCTGCAGCTTCCTGCCCGTCCAGGTGGCAGGTTTGGCTCTGGCTCGTGCCGCTTCCCCAGCAGCCCAGGAAGCATCTCCTGCACCTCGGACACCCTTGGCCAGGGTGCAGGTTCCCAGCAGGGCGAGGAAATTTGGGCTTTGCAGGGAGCCAGGGCAGTGGCACAGAAGGCCCTGAGATGCCAACAGCCACCAAGAGCAGCCACCCAGCGTCATCATCCGCTCAGGACCGGGGCAGTAGGAATGATGGACTCCCAAAGGTGTTGGAGCTGGGTTTAGCTCCCACTGCAGTGATGGGCAGAGAAGTGGGCAGGTGTGGGCAGCCTTGTGCTGCTTTCCTTGGGGCCTGGCTGCCCATTGCTGCCTGTCCTGCCAGCTGGGCTCATGGATGTGGGCAGCAGGAGGTGTCTCCTGAAAACGTCTCTGTCTCTTTGGGCTGTGATCCCAGGAAGTTGGCAGCGAGTGTTCCCTTTCTTCTGGAAATGCTCCTTTCCTCTTGCTCCATTTTTGGGGTGATCTTGGAGTCACAACTTCCCTGGAAAAGCTGGGAGCCAAGCTGGGAGCTTTAACCCAGCTCAAAACTGAACAGGGAAGGTCTCCTGCCCTCAGGTCAGGCTCGTTCCATCTGTCTGGAGCAGCTGAGCTGGCCTGACAGGGGCCTGTGCTGCCAGGGGAGCCGTGGCTGCAGCGGTGCCCCCACAGCTCGTTACCGTAACGAGGGTGCCGTAGCTATGGCAACGTGGCAGTGGCAGCATCAAGCTGGTGACATCTATTAGCAGGGCATGAGCACTGGGTCTTTGTTCTCTTCCTGCCACCAAGAGCAGAAGGAGCCCTCAGACAGAGCTGTTTCCAAATTCCTGCCTTCAGTGGCTTCCAGCAAATGTAGGAAACACCAGGTTTGGGGTGTGCGGGATTTGGCGTCATGTGAGGGCTGTGCTGGTGCCCTGATGTCCCCATGGTGGGGGGCTGGACAGCCCCTCTCTCCTGGGCTTGCCTTGCACTGGCAGGAGCTTCATATTTTAGAGAGCTGGCCAAAATTTGCTGCCAGGTTCAAGGGTGTTCCAAAGCTGGAAAGCAGCTACAAGCTCTGCAGACAGAGCTGCTGTGCTGCTTTCATGTCCCGTAGCTTTTGTGATGATGGGAAAGTCTCACCCTTAACCCAGCAGGTGCATTTGGTGCTGTGTTTGTCAGGTCTAGGCTGGAATTTGTGTTTCCTTGTCCCTGCCAGCCTGACCCGAGGAGGGACAGTAACAGAGACCTTCATTCCCAGGCCCTCTACGTGTCCAGCACTGCCCAGACCCATCCTGACCCTCACCCATCGCTGGAATGTGCAGCTCCTCCTCTGGGCCCCAGAGCTGACAGCTGGGGAGAGGAATATTTCAGAGCTTGTTCTCCCTCCAGAAAGCCCCACGCTCTCCTCTTTCCACCTCCCACCCCCCCAGCACTCAGGTGGGACGCTGGGGCCTGTGCATCCCACACCTCTGGTGGGGTCACTTCAGATTCTACATCTCCACATGAGGCTGTTTTTGTTCTGCATTTCAGGAAAAGGTTCCTTTGGCATAAAGTATCCCCTCACTTTAATTCTGTGACATTTAAAAGTTCATGTTGAAACCACACTCAGCTCTGCATGGCAGCTGGTACAACAGCAGGTCCATGGTTTTGCTTGGCTGGTCCAGAGCTCCACACCAGCTCTGGCAGTGGCACAGGAAGGTTCATCTTCCTGAAAAAAGAGCATTTTCATCCACTGAAATGCCTGGATGAGAAGAGACTGATGGTTTTGGAGGGATGAGAGCTCCAAACTGCATCCAGAAGCATCTGGAGAGTTACACTGTGTGGTTTTCTCTCTGTGTCCATCTGCAGCCCAGCTGGGTGGGACAGCAGCAGATCCCGGGGTGTCACCAGGATAACAGCAGATCCCAGGGTGTCACTGGGACAAGTTCATGGAGATTTGGTTACAAAGGGCTTTGGACTGAATGCTGTGGTATTGCAGGGGCTGGATGCCTGCACTGTGAATCCTGCCCATGGAAGTGGTGTTTGGATTTTATGTTGTGCTGGTTTGGCCAAAGTTAGAAATATATCCTCTGAGAGAAGGCAGGTTCCAAACCACCCCTCCCCTGCCAGGTTTGGGAAAAAAAATAAACTTTTTCCTCGAAGGAAAGTGAAAGAGATAAAAACTATTTATTTAACAAACACATGGGAGAAGGAAAATAATGCTAAATAATAAAATCTCTCGCTGTGGAGAAAAAACCTGGGAAAGTGTCAGAGTCCTCCCTTTGGTCTCCTCGGAGCTGGGGCTTGGCCCAGGGCCAGGCCCTCTATGCCCGGTGGAAAGTCCTCCCGATGTGCTCTGAGGTTGAAGCAATCAAGCAGAAAAAGGGAAAAAATCCGAAATTCCAAGAAAAAACAAGTTCAGCTCTCTGGAGGGAAAAAAAAAAACCCAAAAAACTGGCTGAAGCAGCAAGCAGGGTGCCTCTCTGCTCCTCTCTACTGCAGCAGAAGGCAGAAGCCAAAAAAAAAATGCCGAGAACGAGAGTGTGTTATCTCTGTCTGTGTCCTTGAGGGTTTTTATCTCTCACTACTCAGGCTCAGTTTAAAAGCATAGAAAGGTGTAAATACTAATGTCTGGGCATAGTGCAGCGATAGGGAATACAAGATCAGGTCACCCCAAGACATTTTTGTCCTGCACCTCTTGGGGAGATTTGGAAAAATCAGGTCTGGAAAATCCATCTTTCCATGAGAGTGTTCAGGAATTGGGTGCAGATTGCTCAGAGCCTTTGACCTGGAGCCACAAGGGGTGGAAGTGCTGACCTGGTGGCTCTTAAAGTCTCTCAGTGGAAATAACCTCAAGCCTGTGATTCTCTGGAAGAAGGGATTCCAGTGAATCCCCTCCCCTCTCTTTACTCAGAGCCTCAGAGCCACAGCATCTGCCAGTCCCTGGATGATGGAGAGTGACTGAAACACTCCATGTCACATGAAAAAAGGTTTGGAAACCAGATCTGTGATGGCAGTGGAGGTTCCCAACATGATAAATGATAAAAATAAAAAAAAAAATTCCCGTCTGCTTTTCTGCAGCTGATTGCTGTTTTCTTGCATAAATTCCAGGCACATTCTGACAAAATCCCAACAGCATAATGATGACAAGATCCTTCATCATCAGTTCAGGCTTAATTACAGTTAATCAGTGGTTTGAGCACAGTCAAAATACGGCTGTGGGAAATGTGGAGAGTCTCAGGAGTGCTTTGGAGGCAGAGGATGGCTCTTCTCTTGGAGTGGGAATGACAGAGAGGAACAGAGAAAAGCCTGCTGCCCCTGGCAGCCCTGCAGAATGGGTCAGGATTTGGTGTGCACGTCCTTCACGTGAGCTCCTCCTGGCTTTTTGTGGGAATTCTGGTAGCAGGAGAATGGCACCAGCAGCCCTGGGGTTTGCTTGCTGGGCTCTGTCCTGCCCCTGCCTGTGCCCTGGGGGCTGCTGCAGGCTGAGGGACGTGGGGAGAGGTTCCCATGCAGGGCTGCTGATGGAACAGGCTGCATCAGGAAGGGAAGGGTGCAGATCTTCCCCTGGACAGCTCCCAGAGGGATGATTTTTGCCACAAGATGTCGTTGATTGGTTCAGTGTTTAGTGGTTTAGTGCTTGTTTAGTTAACATTTCTCTTTAAGCAGCAAACAGACATATAAAGAGTTATCAATAACCTCTGGCCTCTCCTTAGAAGCCACAGGGTGGGAGCTGATGGCAGCTCTTCGTCTCACCTTGCTGGCACCAAGGTGGGGGCTGGCAGTGGGTTAAGCTGGTGACTCCTTGTTCCTGCTGAAACCAGTCCCAGCCCCAGGTGCTCACTGGGACCAGTGCGAATACCTGGGTGACGTGTGCAGGAGGTGTCCATGTCCCCTCTTCGGTGACTTTTACCCTTCTCTCAGCTGAGAACCAGTGGCTCCCTGCGGTGGCAGCTCTGGGCACAGGTCTGACAGGCTGGGCTGTGGGTGCTGCAGTGCCAGGGCTCTTGCAGCACTGCAGCAGCTCTGCAGGCTCCAGGCAGCTGCCAGAAATGAAGGGGAGCAATTAAGAAGGAGCTAAACCTTCTTCCAGTGTACACTGGTGCTCCAAACCCCAGTGTCTCTGTCTAGCAGAGCTGCTCAGAGATGGGACCAGCAAAGTTGGATGGAGAGGAGCTGCCAGGGGAAGGGGCTGTGGCTTTGCAGGTTTATCTGTATTGAGTCTCGAGGGAAACACGGATTTTTTATCCACTTAAAAAAGTGCCTGCAGTGCCAGGTCAGTGCGCAGAGCCCTGCCTAAGTCAGCTCCTGTGTGTTTAAAATAGCTGAGCCGGATCCCAGCCTCACCCTGCCCCTCTCTGCTGCCTGCAGAGGCTCCAGATGCAGTTTTGGAGCAGAGGGGCTGCAGTCCCCCTGCCCTGGCTCTGCCACCCCTCACACCAAAATATTCCTGTGCTTTGAACTACTGCCTGCTGCTAAAGTGCACCAAGTGGAAGCCCAGAAGAAAGAGAGAGGCAGAAACCAGTCTTTGATGTCTTGGGAAAAACTGTAGGAAGATTTTGCCTTAATTATTTCACCGTAAATGGAATTTTGGACACTTTGCACACTGTCCTCTAATTTTACACGGGGGTGTTTTTGTCCCTTTGCCCTGTGAGCAGTGTCAGAGGGGGGCAGGGTGATGTGGCCGTGGTTTCATACCCCCTGGGCAGCAGCACTGCAGCATTCCTTGTGCTTGGAGCCTGGCAAACTCCAGGTACCGCCGGTTCCTCCATGTGTGACAGCACTTAAACACTTAAAAAGCTCTCTTTTGGGCTCTCTTCTACTTTCCCAATCAGGATTAAAAATGATTGTAACCATCTAGGGGATTTTGAGGCAGCAGGATGCTTTGAGCAGAGGCTGATTTGAATCAATGATATCCTGGGGTCTGTCCCTGCAGGCTCTGGGTGATGCTGGGCATCGTGAGCAGCTCTGCCTCTGTGGCTTTGGCTGCCTGAGCCGATCCAACAGCACCATGCAAACCCATCCCCAAAACCTGTGCCTGTTTTTGAACATTTCCTTCTCCCTCCCCACCCCAGCAGCACCTTTAGTAGCCACAGCAGGGACCTGGCCAAGCCCTGCAGGGATGCCAGGGTGGATTCTGCAGCGCCGTGCTCTCTGTTAGTGAGAAGGGGTGGGGGCCTGGCCTCTGCCTCCAGGTTTTTGGAGCCAGATCTCTGCTTTAATGACCTTCAGGGCAGGAAAAACCGCTGTGGTGGGCTGTGAAGCCATCCAGCCCCCCGGGAGCCTCCAGGCAGCCCCACACCACCTGGGCTCTGAGGGCAGGGAAGAGGAGGAGGAGCAGCTGGGGGAGGAGGGCGTCTGGTGCCACGGGGAGGAGCTGGGCTGAGGTCAAGGATAAACAAGGAGGGAGCTCTGGCTGGATGCTTCCCATCTTTGGGGGAAGAGGTTGGGTTGAAGAAGCAGCTCCAGGGCTCAGAAATGGGGCTGCCAGCCAGGGGTGTGGGGCATCTCCATCCCAACCTCACCCTGCTGTCACAGATGCTTTCCCAGCACACTCCAGCTCCAGGAGGTGTTGGTGAAGCCGATTTTGTTGCTCCTTCAGCCCCTGCAGCAGAGGTGCTGGCTCTGAACCTGTGCAGCTTCTTATTTTTCTAAACCCTTCTGAAAATACATGAGCAAGCAGTAAATCCGCTGGGACTCGAGACAAGCCCCCAAACCCCTGGTCACCACCACTGTTTCTCCCACACCAGCCCCACTATCTAACAGGAGCTTTTTTGTGTGTTTCTTGCAGTAACGTGGACACGGAGAAGTTGTGTGGTAAGTCAGGAGATGTTCCTGCCCTGGAGAGCTTCCCCTCCCCAGGATCTGTGTGGTGGGGCTTGTGTGTGTCTGAGCCGGGCAGGACTGGCTGCCATCGGCAGTCCCTGTGCCTGAATCCTAGCACAGAGGTGCTTTTCCCAAGGGGATAAGGAAGGACTTTTCATTTCAGCCCAGGTGGGAGAATGATTCTGGAAAGGGAAGGGAATGCCCCCTCTGCAGCTCTGGGCTGTGTGTGGGGAGCAGGAGCAGGGGAGGCAGAGATGGAGGTGCTCAGGAGCCTGACCATGGTGTTCTCTCGTGCTCCAGATTATTTCTCGGCGTACCTGGGGGAATACAGGAACGTGCTCTCCGCCCTGGAAACCCTCAACGCTGCGGTGCTGGCAGCCATGGACAAAACCAAGCTGGTAAGGACGGCACCAGCGGCGGGCAGGTGGGCGTGAAATTGGAGCTGTGGTGAGCACAGCTGCTTCTTAGTGTGAGATTTGGGGGTCGGAGGCAGCAAACCCCTCAAATCAAGGGGGTGCCTGGGCGTGCTCGGGTTGTCCGCGTGTGGGGGCAGAGCCTGGAGGATGGGGAGCCCAGCCCGAGGAGCACAAGGGTAAATCCAAAGCTTTTGTGCTCTGGGAACATCATCTCCCTCCTTGCAGGGCTCTGGCAGTGGCTGTTCCAGCAGCTCCTTGGAGGGTCCTGCCCACGGACACTTTCTGGGAGCATCCCCGAGAGTCCGTGTTGAGTTCTGAGCCAAACCAAAGCGTTTCCCACCCAGCAGCGTGGCTCAAAATCTGCACTGCAGGGTTGATCTTGCTCTGGAGGGACCCCCCAGCAGCTTGTGCTGAGCCCAGCCCGTGCTCCCAGCACCAAATCCCGGCTGCAGGAGAGGGGCAGCGCTGCAATTCCCTGTCTTCCCAGCCTGGTGCAGCGTCCATCCCTGCGGGAATGCTCTCCCTCCCTCTCCCCGCAGCTTGTGCTGGTGGGAAGCAGATTGGAAGCTGCTAATTAGGGCAAGCTCCGAGCCCCCGGCTGTGCTGGGCAGCGTCGGGATGAAGACAGTGGGGAAAGGGACCAGCAGCCCCCTTTGTACCTGAAATAGGTTAAATGGTTTAGCTGTGTGCTTGGGCTGGTGCTGAGCTGTGGGAAGACCCTTTCTGTGCCTTCGGTGCTTTGCTCGAAGCAGATGAGGGGTATCACCCGTGTGAACACTGCTCTGACAGAGAGGAAAAGGGGGGTCAGTCCCACACTTATCAAAGTGGTGTTTGTGCCTCTGCAGTGTTTCAGTCTCTCTCTGAGCTTTCCTCTGGCCAGAGCCAGCCTCAGCAGCGTCTCCCTGAACGTGGGGAAATTTCATGCCAGGAGAGGGAATCTCTTGAAAATGCATGTTTCTCGTTGGTTCAGGTCCCCGGCCCCACTCACAGCTGTTAGATACAAGTCCAGAGGGAGAGGAGGAATCCTCTCCAGAGAGCTGTGCTTTATTTCAGTTCCTTTCTGTCCTGTTTTTTTGGGTAATGAATGTGTGTAGTCACGCGTTTCTCCAAAGGACAGCACAGTCACTGTATTGCTGTGATGCATTCCTTCACTCCGTAGTTTCTGGTGCTACCGGTGTTCCCTGGAAAAGAGAAGCAGGTTTTTCCTGTTGAAACAAATTTCGATGGACTCATTTCTCCACCTGTTTGGATCTGCCCAGAGCCAGGGCAGTCCAGCGTTCCCAGCACTGCTCTCACCCAGGGGAGGCCTGTGCTGATCAGGTGCTCTGATCCCAGCCCTGATGTGCCCCAGGGCAGATACTGATCCTGCTGGGAATCATCTCCCTGCACTCCCCTGCTGTGCTGGGCTCGGAGCTGGGGAGAAGGCAGGAGTGGGCAGGGCTCTTGCAGAGCTGTGGGATACCTGCCACTGCTGCCAGAGATGATAAATGCTGCATTCCTACCTGCTGGGACCTGAATATATTCCCACATTTGTATTTCCAGAGTTGGACTCGGGCTTGAGTTATTATGGGATTAATGGGCTGGATTTTAGCCAAAGCTCACACCTCTGTGAGCCAGGGCAGAGAACAGATTTCCCAAATTACACCTGGCCCTCAATTCTTTTGGTTCAAACACCTCTCCGAGGTCTGAGAGCCCCACTTTGGCAGACAGAGCAGCCTCATGGAAGAACCAGATGAATTTTCATCCCAGGGAGCTCCTTGTGCACTGAGAAAACTGGAAGAGCCCTGCTGAAGGATCTGCAGTCCCTGCCTGTTCTTCCCAGGCTGTATTTCTGAGGACTTTGCCTCACTCTGGAGAAGGCAGTGATGCCCAGGCTGGCTAGGAGAAGGAGGAAATCTCTTCCTTGAGCTGCCTCTCACCACAGCATCCCTTAGTTAGGGCATGATCCATCTCCAGTAGTTCCTCACTGCTGCAGCCACGGCGTTGCTCAGCCCTGCATCCTCCAGGGACCCCCAGCTGGAAATGTGAAAATGAGCAGGAAAACAGACAGAGAGCCCGGGCAGCTCCGTGGGGGATTGCTCAGACCATGCCAGTGAGCTACAGCAAGGAGGGAAATAAGGAAACTGAAGCTCGGAGGGAATGTGCTGTGGGTGTGTTTGGGAGCTGCCAGAAGCCTTTTTGGTATCGAATATTCCCAGCTCTCTGCTTGTCACTGCGGGCCAGGATACCTGGCATGGATCACTGGCCTGTCTCCTGGCTGGCAAGCTCCTCGATCTGCTCCCATGCACCTTGTCAGGATAAACCCTGGGATAAAGTGTGGGAAGTACGAGCTGGGTTTGTCCTGTGGGCCTGCAGTTACTGCAGGAAGCTCTGTGTGTGTGTGTGTGTGAGCAGCAAACCTGCTTATGGTTGTTTTTATGGTTCTACAGGTCAGCAGGAGGAAACCAAACCGTTAGGGGTTCCCATGCCTCCATCCTTCCTCGCTGGGCTGGTGGGAACATGCTAAAGAAAATATGCCTTGTCAAGAAGAGAGGGTTTTTCCTCCAAATTCTGTCATTCCCACTTATTTGTAGAATAGAACATGATAGCTGTGCTGTAGTGTGCTGCTTACCCCTTATTTTGTGGCTGGACTTCATGTTTGCAATATAATTGCATCAGGGTAGGAAGTGAGCGGTGGAAATACCTCAGAAAACAGTCTGATGTTTCTCACAGGGAGCCTGTATGCTAAAATCTTTCCATTTCCCAGTGAGCAAACACTGCAAACCCTCACATAAATACTTCTCCAAGCCAGGCAGCCTTATTTATCCTTTGACAGGAATTATGTGGCCACCCCTTCCATTCTGTCCTGAGCTTAACTATCATCATAAGAAACCAATAAAACCCCTCAAAAACAGAATTGTAGCAGCTCTTGGCAACTTGGTGATTTTCATCGGGGTAAACAGAGCTGAAGTACCAGTGCACCACCAGAATTCCTTGTCTCCTGCTTGCTGAGTTATTTCCTTTGTGACTCCCCATGGGGCTTTGCCATGAGCAGAAAACGCTGTGCTTGGTGAGTTTATTGAACCTCTGACAACAGAGGGCTTGACCTCTGTGCTACACCTGATGAGAGGATTTTGGTTTTTTGCCCCAAAACGAGGCATGCAATGGGGGCCGGACTTTCAGTTCTTTCTCTCCCCTGGCATGAAATTTTCCAAGTTGATGCAGAAGGTGAAGCAGCACTTGGAGCTCTCCTGAGGGATGGCTGTTTCCATCCTTGTCTGCAGCACGTTCCCCTGGGCGTGCTGTGTTTGACGAGGCGAGAGGCAGGAGGCAGCTGGCAGTGCTGCCTTGTCCCCGTGGGACCCTCTGCAGCTGAGTCCTTCCAAGCACAGCGTGCCCTGGGCTGGGAGTGGGCTTTTGGGGGCTGTCACCCCACGCTGGTGCCTGTGCCCGTGTGTTTGGGGTGTAGGGACTGACCTGGGTGAGCTGTGGGGCTCGGGGCAGGCTGAATGTGGTGTTGGTGAGAGCAGCTCTGCTCCTGCCATAAAACTCCATCCGTGGAGGACGGAGTTAGGCCATTCAGGGTGGAAGCTGAGAGCGTGGGCAGTGCTGGGCTGGTGCTTATCCCAGAGCCTGGCCCTGGGAAGGGGAGTGATGTGCTCGGGGAGAAGAATCCATCCCCCACACGAGGGGAAGCATCCGTGTGCCAAGGCTGTGGCAGGGCTGGCAGGACACCTGGGAGGTGGGAGCACACCTCATTCACCCCACAGCTGCAGAGGGGAAGGGCCCTCAGTGTGGCCAGAGGGATGGCAGCATTTGGAATTTGGGTAGTGAAACGGACTGTGCAGGGCTGTGTGGTGGGTGAATAATGTACCTGCTGTGCCCCCCTGGGGACTCACTCACTCCAGCTGTGTCCTGGGGAGGTTGGAGTGTCTCTGTTCCCCTTCAAGCAGGGAATGTGTGTCCGGGCTGGCAGGAGTTGGGTGGGCACAGAGAGGCAGTGCTGGCAGGGATTTTAGTGCCTGCACACCCTGGGATGAGGAGGGGAAGGGGTGGGCAGGGGTCCCCAGCCGTGAGCTCTCCATTCCTGGGGCAGGTGAGGTGCTTGGCTGGGAGAGGCTGGAGATGCAGAGCTGGAACTCAGTTTCCAGCTGCTTCTTGTCAGTGTTGCTGCCATCCTCTTCCTGAGGCAGGAAAATGAGATTCATTTTCCAGCAGGGATAAAAACCCCTGGCCCCTGGTGCTGGGGGCGGGGGGGGGAGCTGTGACCATCCTTTGCTGACTCCAGCATGAGCCCAGAGCTTGGGGGATGAACATCCATCATCTCCACTCCCTTCCCCTTTCCCCTTCCCATCCAGCCCAGTCAGATACAGCTCCTGGACTGGGCTGATGGCACAGAGCAGCCAGAAAACCATGAGGGGCTCAGGACCCTCCCCACTGCCCCCCTTCTTTGACACCAGCAGTGGAAGGGTTACAATGAAATCCTTCTGTGCAGAGCTTCTGGAATTCCAGATCCTCTGTGTGCTGGAGAGAAACACAGCAGGAATTGGAAATATTTGACCCGAGTAGTGGGGTAGCATTGCTGGACATGATTTTGGACATGGTTCATGGAGCCTGGGGGGGTGAGGGCAGCCTGGCTGCGGGTGCTGCAGCCTTGGGGCCACACGAGGACACCGTGGGGAAGGTAAGGATGCTGCTCCAGTCTGTCTCCTCATCTTGTCGAGGAAAGGGGCTGACCTCTCCTGGTGGATGCTCCTGGGGAGCAGCCAGCCCTCTGCATCATGTGGAGGCTCCCTCCCCGACCTCCCACTGCTGGTCCTGTCTCTCTCAGTGCTCACGGTGACATCCTGTGGTTTCTGTGTCCCTTGAGGAGCTGGCATGGGGCTGCCCATGGGGACAGGAGTCTGCTGTGACAGCTGGGCTGTGCTCCCCAGCTGCTTCCTTTGCACCCTCGGATCCTTTTCTAATCGTCTGCCGAGCTGAGTCAGTTCAGCGAGGCAGCAGCAAAGGCAGGTGAGAAAATGCCTGTTCAGGGAGCTGAATCGGCTCCCTGGAGCACCAAATGACCTTTAGACCAAAATTGCAAGGAGTGAATGCAGTTCCCTGGTTTTCAGCTCATTTTTCTTACCCAGTGCTGACCTGTTCCAGTGCTAGGATGAGAAATCACCTCCCGTAGTAAAGTGGCTGCAGCGCAGGTGCTGTGTGGACATTCCCCTGCTCAGCTCCTTCCTCCAGCACTCGTGGCTCCCCTTGGGGGTCCTGCAGTGCTGACAGCTGGAGAAGGCCCCTTCCTCATCCTGGCAGCTGTATTTCCTGTTGGAAAATGCAGCCTGGAGCCTTGGGATTGACTAAATGTACCCAGACCAGACACTCGGCATGGCCCGGATCCCCAGCATGAGCCCCGATTGTTTTCCAGCCCTAGGGGCCACACCCTTGTTAGATAGACGGTGGATAGGAAATAACCTGGAGTGTCAGTGAGAAGCACTTTGTTTCTTTTGGGGCTCTTAATTGACTTTGCACCCGTGCAGCAGCGCAGGAGCTGCTCAGTCACCGCTGCTGCAGCTGTGCCCGGAGCAGGGCAGTGTTTCGGAGTCACTCCTCCTGCAGAGTGACAGCGGGGGATGGCTGCCACCTCTCTACTGGAATTTTGTGTGCACGTACTCGGCCCCGTGCTCCTGGTACTCGCCCTTTGTCATCCACGTGTGCTGGAAGGACGTGAGTGAGGCTGCCATGGAGCCCCCAGCCCAGGCTGCTGTGCCCCGCTTGGGGTTTGCCAGGACCTCAACGTGGACGCCTGCGCCTTGGAAAAGCAGGTTCAACTCCAAGCACATCCTCTCGGGAAAGCCAGGAAACATGGAGGAGCCGCCTGAGAGCACGATGTTCCCCAGGATGTGCCTCCTGGCGTGGTCAGGCACCGACTGGAGGCTCTGCCCGGCCAGCTGGTGCAGCCCGGGGCAGCTGTGGTGCAGCAGCTCTGGCCGGAACAGCGGCTCCGGGCAGCAGAAGCGCTCCTTGCCCAGGGTTATCCAGTGCCCATCGGGGGTCTGGAATCTGGCTGGGTGATGGGACCCTCTCTCCCAGAGGTCTCTCTCGTAGTCCAAGGACACGTAGCAGCATTGCTCCTTCAGCCGGGTCAGCGCCGCCTTCGTCAGGGCCTGCAGCACCGAGGGCTCCCTGGGGCTCTCCAGCAGCAGCCGCTGCAGGTGCCTGGACAGCTGCTCGCCGGCCACCCCCAGGCAGCGGCTGCCCTTCCTCAGGGTCCGGCCCCCGCAGACAGAGGTGACGTGGGACATTGCTGCCCCGGCCTCCACGGCCAGCCCGGTGACCCTGCCGTGGGCGCAGAGCGACAGGAACCCGGTGTTGGCCACGTGCAGGGCGGGCACCCCAAAGCCCTCGAACAGCACCTCGGCCGCCTTCTCCCTGTCGGCGGCGGGGCAGGACGGGGACTCGGCCAGGAGCACCGGGTGCTCCTCTGGGGGCACTTTGAGGCAGCAGCAGAAGAGGTGGCTCCACAGGGCTCTCATGGCATCCCAGTCTTCAACGACGCCGTACTTGAGGGGGTAGGACAGGGGTGCTGCGGCCCAGCCGCCCGTGCTCTCGGTGGCAGGGAGGTGCTGCTGGGCACTGTGGGGATGCACCAGCACGGTCCTCAGCACGCACTGGGGCTGCTCCTGGCCAGCAAAGCCCCCCCGGGTGAAGTGGCTGCCGCTGTCTATGACCACTGCAGGCTTCAGCATGGCTGGTGCTCCGCAGGGATGCTGGGCACAGGGGAAGAGCCTGCAGTGAGACAAGAGGTGTCTTGTGAGGGCAAACCAGGCTCAGGTAGGTGCTCTGCAAAGGAGGCTGGATCAACCCCGCTGGAGGACAGCAGTGTCTGCTCTGGAAGTGTCTGGGTACGTCACAGCCTTCCCTTCTGTCTCCTCGCTCCCTGTCTTGCTGAGCAATCCCTCCTTGGGTACCTTGTCTCCATCCCCGGAGACTTTCTAACAGCGCAAGGACAGAAATTCAGGTGGTTTTAAGGAAGCAAGTGAAAACTGGACAGGAAAGTTGAGCGGTTGGACCAAATGGGCTGTGGCCAAAGGAGTGTGGCCAGCAGGTAGAAGAGGTGATTCTCCCCATCCACTCTGCTCTTGGGAGATCCCACCTGGAGTACTGTGCATGTTTGTGTTTCCCCAGCATAAGAAGGACATGGAACTGTTGGAGAAGGTTCAGAGGAGGCCATGAAGTTGCTGAGGGCACTGGGGCACCTCCCCTCAGAAAGCTGGGGCTCTTGGGGCCAGAGAAGAGAAGGTTGTGTGGAGACCTCCCAGCACCTTCCCAGTGTGTGAAGGGGCTGCAGGGAGAGTGACTCTTCCTCAGGAACTGTAGTGACAGGACAAGGGGGAATGGGATCAAACTGAAAGAGGGGAAATTTGTGTTGGATATTAGCAAGAAACTCTTCTCTGTGAGGGTGGGGAGGCCCTGGCACAGGGTGCCCAGAGAAGCTGTGGCTGCCCCTGGATCCCTGGCAGTGCCCAAGGCCAGGTTGGATGGGGCTTGGAGCAGCCTGGGACAGTGGGAGGTGTCCCTGCCCATGGCAGGGGGTGGAACAGGATGATCTCTAAGGTCCATTTCAATCCCTTAACATCCTATGATTCTATGAATGCTGCTGCCAGCAGAGCCCATAGCACATGGAGAGGAGCCAAGAGGATCTGTGATCCCAGCTAGCAAAGAAAGGAAGGAGTTCAGGGTGCCTCTGTGTGTGTCCCAGCACTTCCCCAGCTCTCTGTGCCTCCCAGACCTAGTCCTGTGGCATGGTGTTCCTCTTGACCTACTATTTGGGCACCCTCTAGGCCAGGTGACCTCTTCATTCTCTCCAGAGCTTCTAATGTGCCCCTCTGGAGCCACCTTTACACCCCCCAGTGTAAGCACACATCAGAAATTCATCAGGGAAGCTCTCATGGAAGCAGACAGGCTTGGCACTATCTCCCTGGGCAGAGAGGGCATGAAGCCAGCCCTGCCCGGGCGTGCCAGTGGTGGGTGGGTCCCTGGAAGGAGCTGCCAGCACCTGGGGGGCCACTACAGGCTCCCAGCCTTGTGCCAGAGCCCTGGAGTGAGCAGAGCAGTGTGTGAGTGGGGGGCACAAGGGATGCTGTGCCGGCCCTGGAGCCCTCCCTGGGGCTGGGGGCTGTCCCTGAAGGTGCTCTTTACCTTGTGGCTTGTGTCCATCTGCCCTCCTCCACGGCTCCTGGAGCTGGGAGTGCTGGGGCCAGGGCTGGGAGTGCTGGGGCCAGAGCTGTGGGTGCTGGGGCCGGAGCGCTCATGGAACCATGCGTGCATTCCCCTTGTGATCTCACAGGCAGTGCACCCCGAGGGTTCTTCTGCCCTCCAGCATCACTTCTGCCCTAAAGCATCACTTTTAGTGATAACTAAAAAAATCTGATTGAAATTCACCCCATCTGGTTTACTTCAGGGACCACCCCTGTCCAGGTGTGCCCCTGCGCAGAGGCAGAGGTGTCTGACAGATCCTCTCCCCTTTGCCCCAGAGGTACGAGACCTCCTCGAAGATGGAGCAGTTCCTGACCCGGTTCCTGCTGCGGGAAACCATGCACCAGCTGCAGTCCCTGCAGGCGTCCCTCGAGTGCGCCGTGGACACCGTGGAGGAGCAGGCGGGCCGGGAGAGGTAACGGGGTGGGACGTGCTGGTCCCCCTGTCCCCAACCCCCGCACTGGGAGGGACAGCCGGGAGCGGGATCTGCCCTTTCCAAGCCCCCAGCGGAGCTGGCACCTCTAGGAATGACTTCAACCCCTCCTCTTGCTTTTTTTTTTTTTTTTTTTTTAATTCCAGAAAGGACATCAAGAAATCGGAGACTTTGGTTGGCCTGAGGTCAGGGAGGCGGTGTGGGCGCAGGGGACAGAAGAACGTCTGCCTGTCCCCAACAGACCCCTATTCTGGCATGCTGACAACAGGTACCTGCTGTCCCTCGGGCTGTTTGTGCCCTGCTGCAGCCTGGAGGGGGTGTGGGACCAGCACAGAATCACAGAGTCAGGTGGGAGAAGATCTCCAAGGTCGAGTCCAACCATTCCCCCAGCACTGCCAAGGCCGCCACTAACCCATGTCCCCAAGTGCCACATCTGCAGCAGCACTGGGTAGTGAGAGCTTCTCCAGAATGGAGCCTGGAGCATCTCACCCAGATGCCAGCTGGAGCTCCTGTGAGATGTTGTATCTCTTAGGCAGTGGGAAAAGTTTCAGTAGAAAAAAAACCAACAGTTTTTTGGATTAAATCAGAGGTTTAGAAGCTTTTGTGTTGTGAGGTGTTGAGCAAGCTTTTGCAATGACAAAACGGAGCTTTTTTTGGGTGACGTCCCTGTGCCCTTTGCCGTGCAGGGGTTTGTGTCGAGGACAACAGCCAGTGGATGGCTCAGATCAACAGGCTCCAGCAGCTCATCGAGAAGCTGGAGTGCAAGGTGTGTGCCCGAGGGGGGTGGCTGGGACTGCCCCACACCTGGGCATGGCCAGAGCAGTGCTGAGACCCCCCCTGTGCCAGCAGCCCCCCTCTTCAGCCCTGGCATTGTCACAGAGCTGCACCCACGCACCAGCCCTGCAGTCTGCAGAGCCACCCTTCTCCCTCACCTCTGGGGACCCTCTCCTGGCTTCCCCAGGATGCTGACGAGGCAGTCGGGCCTCACTGACCCCACAGATGAGCAGGGCACAGCCCTGCCCTCCCCCAGGTACCACAGGGAGTGTCCCTGGAGCGGTGCCCACCTGTCCCCTGGGTTACAGCCCCTCCTGCTGCTGAGCTCTCCCAGTAACCTCGTTTTTTCCCTGGTGTTTGACGCAGAGCCCACGCCTGGAGCCGCTGAAGGACGAAGCCATGTGCAAAGGCCAGGATGCAGTAAGTCCCTGTCCCTGTCCTCGTGGTTTGCAGGTGCCTCCTCTCACACACGCTGCCTCTGTGCCCCGGCATGGGGGGAGCTCTGGCTGATGGAGCAGGGTGGGATTCAGGGCTGTGGGCCGGGTGTGGGGCCAGCCACGAGACAAACGCAGCTCCCTCATGTCCCTGACAGCTCCAGGCAGTGCCCACAGGCAGCCCAGGGAAGGCAACACTCTGCTTGTGAGTGCCCAAAGCCCCCAGGGGTGCTCTGAGTGCCCACACACCCAGGCGGAGGGGTCCCCAAGCCCCTTTGTGCTGGGGGAAGCACACTGGGAACTGCAGCAGCCCCAAAGGACCCCACTGGGGGATGCAGCATGTCCTGTTGGTGTGGTCCTTGTAAAGACAACCTGTCCAGGTGGGAAGAAGCCCCTTTGTGTCCCCGTTGTCCCCAGCACGGTAGTGCCAGAGCCGCTGCGGTGCCACAGGATGGCACAGCAGGGTGGGAGCAGGGAGGGCAGGAGGGGACAGGCCAGCCCCTGATGCCGCGCTGTCCCTCGGCAGCACATCCTGGTGGCCAAGAGGCAGATCTCGGTGGCCACGAGCAGCATCGAGGAGTTCCGGCAGGCGTTCCGCTCCTACACCGAGGGCACGGCCGGGCACAGCAGCTGCCTGCAGTAAGTGGGGGGCTCTGGGGGGTGCTTTGGGGGGTGGCTCCCCCAGAAATGGGGGGTTTAACGCCCTTGGGGGACGCAAGGGTTTGTATGGAGTGTTTTGTGTGCTGGCCAGGGCACGGGCGGGCTCGGACCTTGCAGACAGGACGCGTGTCACAGCTGCAGCGCTGTCCTTGCACTATCACCCCAGTAAGAACCAGTGCCTGGCAAGGAGTGGGGAAGGTTTACGCCAGCAGGAGCGGCTGTGGCGTGTTCCTGTGAGTGAATGCACGAGCTTCTCCAGCACCGAAGGACTCGAAAGTGATGGAAAGATCAAGGGCAGAGCTCCTGCAGGGCGTTCATTTATGGGGAGTGTGTGGGAAGCTGCCAGGAGCACCTGAAGCTGACCCTGTGTGAGGCCAAGGCTGCCCCAGCATTGCTGCTCTGTCCCTGAGGTGGCACAGCTGCTCCCTGAGCGCTGCTTCCCTTCTCCCACGGGACACTTGAGGCCGCTTGCAGCCGGCAATGTTCGTGCCGTTCCCGTTTCAAGTGTCATTTTTCAGCTCTTCACTTCCAACAGCACAAATTCACATTTTCAGCGCAAACAAAAGGAAGATGCTCGCTGTGACACGTGCAGCGGAGAGAATGGGAGGCTTTTTCTTTGGAATAGATGGGCGTTTTTGTCATCAGGGCTATTTGTGGAGCCAGCGGGGTGGCGTTGCATGGGCTGGCTCTCCACGTGAGCGGAAAGCTGGAGCCGAGCCCGGGGAGACTCCGTGGGCCTGGTTCACTCCAGGGAATGGCGAAGCCCCTCGTGGGAGCAGGGAGC
The DNA here is from genome assembly GCF_009650955.1 of Corvus moneduloides. Lineage (NCBI taxonomy): Eukaryota > Metazoa > Chordata > Aves > Passeriformes > Corvidae > Corvus > Corvus moneduloides. Next base: position 2,681,339 of record NC_045492.1, read on the forward strand.
CTCAGAGCTGCTGGGTGACACGCTGTGCTGTCCCCCCGGGGCTTGGCCCCCTCCAGCAGCCCTTGGCAGCAGCTGGAGGAGAGGCTCGTCCTCAGCTGGAATTGCTGCTGCAGCAGCCGAGCGCAGCTGCTCCCCTGGCCCTGCACTCGCACCCCGCTGCTGCCTCCCACCCACCTTCCCACGGGCTGGGGGCAGCCCCAGCCTTTCCTGTGGCAGGAGGGAATGTGGGAAGCATCGCTGGCAGCACAGCATCGCTTTGGGGGCAGAGAGCTGCGGGTTTGTGCTGTGAGCTCAGCTCCTGCAGCCGTGCCTCAGTTTCCCCCCGTGTCAAGGGTGACAGGTGCCACACACCTCCTCCGAGGGGCTGGCAGGATGAGCTGTGCCCGTGCTAGGGATGAGTAAGGAATAATAAAACACAGAACGTGCTGGTTCCTGGGCAGCAGCAAAGACCTGTGCAGGAGCTGTGAAGCTCCTCTGCCACCTGGACATGGGAGCTGTGAAGCAGGATTTGGGTTCGGGATCCCCTGGAGCTGTTCACAAACTGTGAATGCATCCAGACTGTGCTCTGGAAGCCTCGTGGTGAGGCTGATGTGCAGAGCAGTGCCCCCCTGTCCCAGGCTGCTGGGGCACGTGTGGCCACGCCGCTCCAGGCTCACGCCAGGGCCGTGCCAGAGCCGTGCCAGGGCCGTGCCAGCCTGCCCAGCCCCGGCTCAGGGTCTCTCTGTCCCCACAGTGTCTCTGCCTGCAAGCTGACGGACGAGGCCTGCTTCATCCTGTACGAGTTCTGGCAGGATGTGACCTCGTGGAGAAGGTGGGACAGTGTCCGTGTGTGGGGCCGGGTGCTGGGGGCTCAAGGGGGTTGCCCACTGCTCCCCCTCCTTGCCCTGCCCTGTGTGCCCTGGGGCCGTCTGCAGCTCGCCGGGGGTGAACACCCCGATAGAGGATTTGGGGAGCAGGGCAGGAGCAGGGGCTGGTGCTGGGGGGTGCAGAAGCTGCCCTGTCCCTGTGTGTGGGCAGGGGGGTCCTGGCACCACATCCCCCTGACCCTACACCGTGTTTTACAGCCACTTGCAGTCCAGCTGCAGCAAGACTTTCCAGCAGTCCATCCTCAGCTTGCTGGAGTCCCCGGAGCTGCTGACCACCATGCTCTTCCCAGGTGAGGGTGCCTCAGTCCTGCTCCGAGTGTGCTGCAGAGGGCAGGAGCAGGGCAGGAGCAGGCAGCGTGGCTCCCTCCAAGCAGAAGATTGCTTTGGGGTGACCTAAATAATGTTTTTCAAGCCAGGGTGAGACCCGTTGTCCCCAGCAGGTTTGGCTGTGTGAGCTGGGGTCTGTCCCCTGCCCACGGGTGCTCTGCAGTGGGGACAGGCAGGAGCAGGGACACTTCCCGGGTAGCAGATGAGCTGAGACCTGTCCCAAATACACCTGGTGCCTCGTTTGTTTTCCACCTGAGCCCTGAACCCGCTCTGCAAAGCGCTGGTGCTCCTGGGTCAGTCCCAGGGGCTGCATGCAGGGCTGGGATAGGGGAGAGGCCAGCACAGGGAATGTGCACGTTCCCATGGTCCCGTGAAGTGTGACCAGATGTGGGGAACTAGAAACAATATCAAGCCCCAGTTTGCTTCCAGGCATCCCCTCAGGGTCTTGTAGAATATTTAGTCCATCAAAGATGGGTTAATTTGGACTGAACCCTGTGCTGCTGGTGCTGCTCCTGGCTTGCCAGTTCCGCTGACCACATTCCCTGTGCTCTCCTGCAGAAGCTGCCACAGCTCCAGGGGATCACCCCTCTCCAGGCTGTGCCATGGGTGGGGGTGGGTGCTTTAGAGCCAGAGACCTGCAGGCTCAGGTCCCCCATCTCTGCCCCCCAAACCCCCATTCCCAGTTTAACACAGCCCTCACCTCCCTGGTTTCCCTCTCTCCCCAGCTTCCTGGTGGATCATGAACAACAACTGACCCGGGGCAGCCGTCTCCAGGACACCATCAGCATGCGGGAGGACGTGGAGCCCTGGGCACAGCCATCACTTTTGTCACCTCCCTGTCCCTCCTTCCCTCCTGAGGCCTGTGGGGGCTGCCTGCCCTCGGCCCTGCCAGTGTTTTGCTCCTTTGCTCTTTTCATGTTAATTTATTTATTTATCCTGCTCCTAAGACAGTGTCTGAGCTGCCTGGGGGAGCTGTGTGGGGGTGGCAGCCTGGCCTTTGGGGGAGCACTGGGCTGGTGCTGCAGCCCAGGAGCCCTCAGTCCCTCTTGCACTCCAGCTCCTCTTCCTCCTGGCTCCCAGGCTCCACAGGGTGCTGGGATGGGCAGGGGGACAGGGCTCTGGCCAGCTCTGACATCCTGCCCAGGAGCCAGGTGGCTTGATATGGATTGTGAAGAGTGTTTTATAGGGAAAAAAATATTTCATCAAGTACTTCTGGCAAGGTGTGCCTGCTTGTGCCCTGCCACGCTGGCAGCACGTGCTGTGGCTGTGAGACTGGCTTTGTGCCCATGGCTGTGCCTGGCCCCAGCACATCCCACTCCCTGCTGAGGCCAGAGTGGCTCCAGGCTCTGCTGCTCCCTCAATTCCCATAAACCAGCATTGGCACCGGGCAGTGCTGCCAGAGGTGGAGCTGAGTTAATGGGGAGGGGTCTGGGGTCATCCTTGTGCCCCTGCCTGTCCCCAGCACCAGTGTGGGGCACCATGGGTGCCTGCACCCTCAATCCTCACTCACCTGGGACCGGCTACCACCCCCCCAAGCTCTTTTCCCACTCCCTGGGGGTGCTGTTCCACCAGAAACATTCGAGTGTTTCTCCCCCAGTCCCTGGGTGCAGTCAGTAAAATCTGTGGCTGAAGGGGCAGTGGGTGCAGCTCCAGCCTGGGGACACCTCATCCACCCTGTGCTGGGCGGGTCTGACACGGTGTCACCCCTGGCTCCAGGGGGTGACAGCACAGGAGGGATTGTTGGGTTTTAGGGTGCTTGTTTTGCTCCAGCAGAAGCTTCCTGCGTTTGGGGTGCTGGGGGGGACCTGGCTGATGCCAGGAGCAACCAGCAGAGATGGGATCAGGGGCGCTCCTGGCTGGAGGAGGGGAGGAACAGCAGCTGCTGCTGCCAGCTCAGCTGGGCACTGCCAGATCCCAGCCCAGGGCAGGCTCGGGAGCCAAATCACAACTGCCCCTCCCAGGGCAGGGGGAGCAGAGCCTGTCCCTGTTCCCATGGGGACCCATCCTCCAAACGCCCAATTATTGACCTGATTCTCAAACCCCGCTGCTGCCCCTGGCCAAAGCCATGACTTGCTGTGATCACGGGGCAGCAGAAGTGGCTCCAGCCCCATGCAGGGGCAGCTGCTGGGCCCAGGGCCACAATCCTGCCCCTGGGAATGACATCCAAGGGATCCCAGGATGTGCTGGAGCCACGGCAGGACCGTGGGCCATCAGTAAGGGACGAGCTGTGCCAGGGCACAACCAGGGGGGTTACAGAGGCCACCCGGGGCAGCCACAGAGGCAGAGCTGCAGCAGGCACTGGTTTGGGACTCCTGAGCTGGCTCCCCAGCTCCATGTGGGGTTCACTCCTCGGTTTTGGGTTTCTTCACCACCCGATTAATGTTTGCAGCAGCCTGGAGACCAAAATCCTCAGGTGAAGCCACAGCGTGTGCAGGGGGCATCCCCGGGGGCACAGGGCCGGCAGTGGCAGCCAGCTGTGCCAGCACATGGGGCTGCAGTGACAGCCAGCTGTGCCAGCACCCTGCAGGCTGCTCTGTGCTCATATTAAAAAAACACTTATAAAAAGCTCAGGAAACAACACATTGAACTATAAACTCAAAGACATCCAACAGCACTGAAGATAGGGCTGAACTCCAGCTCTGCCTGCACTGCTCCCAGGCTTTGCCCACAGCATCACCACCACAGGGGAGGCAATTTTTGTCCCTAAAAGTCCCCTGGCCAAGGCCAAAGCCACGGTGTGGCAGAGTTCCCCAAAAACCTCTGAGCACTGCTGAAAACCTCTGCCCCTTCCCAGAGAGAAGGGGGAGCTGGAGGATGAATATAGTCTTTTTATTGACTACTTTTGAGTAGAACAAACTAAATACATCTGTAACAGTTTGGGTTCCTTTATACAGGACATTAAATAAGTTATGCACAGGAATGAAGTAACAAATTTCTATTACAGAATTAAATGTCAAAAAAAAAAAAAATAGAAACCTCAACCCAATGTCTCCCACACCCCAAGTTCACATTTATCATTCCATGTTTAAAAAAAAAAAAAACAACCCAACAACAAGAAAAAAAAGAAGCAATCATTCTAATCATGACTGTTAGTATTTCATTCATTTACACCGGGGTTAATTTTAATACACGGCCATCAACGTCGCATGAGAATTATGGAAGACAATCTATTTACAAGCAAGTCCTTCCAGCCCTGCTCTGCTTCCCCTTCCCACCCCACCTTGCCACTGTCACCAAGGACCCACAGCACGAGGAGGGGCTGCAGGTGAGGAGGGGACGTCATAAGCATGTGGGATTGACCTGAGGCTGCTCCAAATGTGTCCCTGTCCCCTTAGGGCAGGAAATCCCTTCTTAAGGCCCTGGGGTGAACACCCCTAGGACGGGCTGCTGCAGGTCAGGGTGGCTCCAGTGCCACCCCCACTGGGAGCTGCCTCAAGCTGGGCTCCAGCACCGATTCCTAGGGACACAGGGGACACATCCCCAGGGCCACTGGAGCTGTCTGCAACACCAGGAGACCTCGTGGCTTTTTAATAAAACCTTGCAGACAGGGAATCACCAGCTCTATCCCACAACAGCAGCTTCCCAAGGAGCCTTCCCAAGGGGCCAGGGCTGGAGCAGCAGGTCCCCTGCTCACCCCCAGCAGCGCCGTGACGACTCGTTACAGCTCCGTTATTCCAACTGAAAAAGTGATCAAAAATAATTTGGGAATTACTCACCTCACTGGGCTGCAGCCCAGCATCACACACACACAGTCAGGGAAACACAGCTCTGCTGAAGAGATGGATTTCTAGAGCTCCTGTGTGTGGCTGTGGGAGTTGGGAGCAGCTCCTGGAGGGCACGTCCCCCCCGTCCCAGGGGCTGTGCCACTGCCACCCTCTGTGCCACAGCCCTGCTGCAGGGCGGTGCTGATCACAGCCTGCACTGCCCTGAGTCCCTGCAGTCCCTCCTTCCACAGCACAGCAGGGGCTCTGCTGTGGATGGATCTCCCCAGGCTGTGCCCACAGCCCCACGGAACCTCGCTCCGAGCCGGTGTCTTTGGGACAATCTCTGAAGGTGGAGGCACAGCCCTGGGCACCTCTGGCTGCAGCACCCCTGGGGCTGGGGTAAGGATGGACACAGGACACCCAGTGCTGCCTTTCTTTTACCGCTTTGGCCAATGTGTGTGGAGAGCGCCGGCTGTAAATAACCCCTCGCATCAGTGAGGGTCCCTGGGCTCAAAAACAACAGCAGCAACTCCCAAACCAGCAGCTTCCAGGCAGTGAAAAAACCAAACACTTTCTGCACAGCAAAACAACAGCCCCCAGGTGGAAAGGGCACCTGCACCCAGCCCAGCTCTGCTCTGCACGTGTTCCCCCGCACAGGCCCCACCCAGGAAACACCAACTGTCTGTCTCACCACAGAGCAGGATGAAATCCAGGCCATCCAGCAGTACCTCCCTGCCACTGCCACTTGTCTTAGAGCAGACAAATCCTCTCCTCCCTCTCTGCAACCCTCAGCTGCCAGCCTGGAGGCAGAAGTGGGCTCAGCTTTTGCCATTGCACAGAGGATGAAATGCTCCTGCTGGGAAATTGGCTCTGGTCTGTTCACAGCAACAGCCAGCTGGGCACGGCCACCTGAGGCACAGCTGTCTGGGATGAATCAAAACCCGATGGATGTTATGGAGAAAAGGTGGCTGAAGGAGGCAGTGGTGGCTCTGACACCCTGGGGAGCGAGCCTGAGCATGCCACAAGGACAGGGCTCCCTGCTTGGGCACCACACTCTCAGCATCTCCAGCATGTGCCAGTGCCCTTCCCTGAATCCAGGTCCCCTGAGCAGGTGCCCAGTGTCCCCCAGGCCCTGACGACGCTCTGGTGTCCCCCTGAGAGGAGCAGAGAGATGCTGCAAGTGAGGCTCACCCCAGTTCACGAGCCATAAAGGAAAAGGCAGGACGAGAGGGCAAAGCTGGAGTGTCGGCGCTCCGAGGAGGCAGCATGATTGTGACAAATATGCCAAGTGATAACAGTTGCTGTGGGGCGTTTTTCAGCTTAAAAAAACCCAGGGAACTCATCCAGGGGAATGAAGCAAACCCTCCCTCCTAGAGTCCGTTCGTGTCTATGGCTGTCACGGATGCCGGGGTGGAGGAGCGCGAGGTGGTCGCCGAGGTCTTCTCGAGGGCCGGACTGGGGATGCCATCGAGGCTCTTGGCTGCTGCTGCCACCCGGCCCGTGGGCAGGGCCAGGGGCTTGCTCTGGCCGTGCAGGCCTTGCCCACAGATGCGGTGGTGCCTCTCCCAGTCCTTGTGCTGGCAGAAGGAGCCGCAGTACCGGGCGATGTTGCAGCCGCTGCACGTCTCGCTGGCCTTGCGGCCGCAGTTCCAGCAGCTCTGCAAGACCAAAGACACCGCGCTTGAAAGAGGTTTAGTTTTCCTAAGAGCTGCAGGATGGTGCTGACTCAGCTCTGGAGGGGACTGTTCATCCCCTCAGGCCCAGATTTGGGAATATTAAAATGAGCAATCCATTAATTCCTGCTCTTTCCCAGCTCTTTGCCAACGGTTCTAACCCCCACTGCTCTTTGCCCACAGCCGCTGTCACACTGCTCCAGGCACATCCTCTCCCCTAGACCCACCCGAATGAAGAGGAAACAGCAGGCATGGACTGAAAAACACGCTGCAGATGCTGCTATTGGGCCTTTTTATTTCCTGTTTTAAGCAGCTCTGTTTTGGTCTCGCTCCCAGCCAAGCACTCTCTGCGGGGATCACGGCGCGCTGCACAGGCACCATTTGCTCCGCACCCTGCCTCGCTGCACAAGAGGTTGGAGCAGGCCAATTTGGAAAAGCAAATGCTCATTTGAAAGCCTCCCAGCCAGGTGGAAGCACTGCCAGAGCCCGAGCTTCAATCTGGAAGCGGAGCAAAGCCCCTCTGGCCGCTGGGAGAGGTGTCAGCTGGTGGCTCCCGGCGTGCCACCGCTTCCCTCGGAGCGCGGGGCAAGGGGCCAGCGCCGGAGCGGCGGCTGCAGCTGCTCCGGGGAGGGGAAGGAGCGGCGGAGCAGCTTCCCTGCAGCTGGACCAGGGCGTAGCAAACACACACTGGGGAGGGCAAGCTCAGCTGTGGGAACGCAGCCTCTGTCAGAGCTGGCCTTTGTGGGGACACGGCTGCTGTGAGTGCCAGCAAAGAGCTGTGGGAGCAGGGTGGTGGGAGATGCTGGCTGTACCAGGCAGCCCTGTTGTGGGGAAGGGCAGTCAGATTCCCACTGCCAGGCTCAGCACTGGAGCCACCAGCTCATGGTGATGGTTTATGGGCTGGCAGTGAAGCACCCGACTGGTTCACTTTGGAGTGAGCGGCTCCAGAGCCTGTGTGTCCCCAAGGCTCCTCCACCTTCCAGGGGAAGCAGGACTTGTGACCAAAAAGCCCCTACACCAAAGGCCGTGGTAGTTCTTGGAAAACTGGGTCACTGCTTCACAGCTATTTACACTTCAAGTGTTTTTCAACTGTGTTGCAAAGGTTACAAGATGGGCCAGAACACAGGACAGCTTTTAGACAAGGGCTCTGGGGCTTACACAGAGGGTGCTCAGCAGCTCCCAAAGTCCCAGAGTGCTCCTCAGCACAGCTGGAGGAGGAGGACATTCCTCTGCTATTCCCCTATGGAGAAATCACTACTTGCCTCATTCCTTCCATGGCTTCCTGAGCAGTTCCACCCACTCCCATCATGTGTTTATTGACTGGTGTGTTCAACCCTCAGCAATTTAATGGGGAATTGCAGTATGGACATCATTCTCTGGAATGACACCTAATTATTCCATGGTTCCAGCCATGGAACCTTCCTGAGGCCCAGCTGAGCTGAAACCCACCAGCAGGAGGGGATGGACCTGCTGCCCCCACATCCCAGCAGACATGAACAGCACGGTCCCATCAGATTTCTGCTCCACAGACACAAACCCTCTGCTCTTGCACGTGTAGAGAAGTTAAAACACAGAGTAAAGCCCACATGGATGGGATGTGGTAGTGCAGGAATGAACCATGTGACTCCCCTTACCCAAAATCCCAAAAGCTCTACCAAGTGAGCTTCCTGTTAAGCAACAGGGAGGGTAATTGATGACTGAAGAGTAGAAAGAGATTCTCTGAGACACCCATTCAGCACCTGTCACTGGCTACGACAAACCAAGAGCCATCCCTCCTTTTCCAACATGCAAGTGTGGTACAGACCACCAGGAACGTGCAAGAGCTTCTCCTGCAGCTCAGCTTCTGCCCTGCCCTATTTTCAAGCCCACAAACGGCAATTCCTTTTCTGCAAACATCAAGTACCCCACCATAATTTCTGAGCTAAACTGCTGCATGCACCAGCATCCTTTTCTTGCTTCTACACCTCTTTCAACCCCACAGAATCCCTGCTCATTACACTGGGTGCAGCTCAGGGTGCCCAGTGGTTGCACACACGTGTCCACAGACATTGTTTAGGGAGAATTCCCTGCCAGCAAAACCTAGAAAGGATGTTTTATGATGTTGGTGCATTGCTTTAGTTGTTGGTTGGAGAGAGACTTCCAAAAGGAAAATGTGTTGAACACTGGATGGAGTTTGGAGCACCCTGGTCTAGTGGAAGGTGTCCCTGCCCATGGCAGGGGCTTGGAATGAGATGATCTTTGAGGTCTCTTCCAACCCAACCCATTGTGTGAGATCTATGATTCTATGAAAGGGGGTGGGGGACCTGCAGGCTTGACCTGGAGACTCTGTGAGCCTTGGAAAGCCCTTTCCCAGGTTGTCCCCTGGCACCTCACCTCGGTGGACTCCTCCTGCTCGTTTATGACGAGGAAGGCATCCTCGGTGGCCTGGCGCTTGGCATCAGCGATGGTCTGCTCCATGCGCGCCCGCTCCGACGCAATCATCTCGAACGCCTTCTGCTCCGCCTCGGCCACCGCCTTCTGCACCTCCGACATGGCCTGGCGCTTCACCTCGTTCACAGCTTCTTCTGGAAGGAAAGAGCAGCCTCACCCACCCGTCCTGGGAGCAGGGGGAGCCTTCCACAGAAACACAGTTCCAGCAGCGCGTTCCCAGAACCAGCACCCCGACCACTCCCGGGAGTGCCGAGGCCAGGCTCAGTCCCACGGGATCCCCGCTGGCATCACAGAGGAGCAGAGCCCTTTGGAAAAGGCAGGGTGGGGATGTTGGCAGCCAGATGTGCACATCCTAGGGTGTTCCTGCAGCTGGGCTCCTGCTGTTTCTGCACAGCAAATCCGCAGCATCTGTGTTTACCCCGAGCGATCCGGCAGGAGCCCCGCCGGGGTCACCGCAAACACTCACCGGCTTTCTTCCAAATCTCCTCAGTGACGTAGCCCGTCCCCGACCTGCTGCTGAACTCCCGCAGGGAATCTGCTGGAATAAGGGACACAGGGAAAGGTTGGCAAAGCCTCATCCCACTCAACTGCCACTCATGTACCCAGTGGTACCTCAGGAGGTCACGGGGCAGGGCAGGATTGACCAGCTAAAACTCAAAGCAGAGGATCCCTATGGCTAAAGCCATTCCTCAAACACTCAGATGATAAATGACAACATTCAATTAGCACCTTGCATAATTTATGACACTGTATAACCTATCTCCTGGTACTCTAAGGCAACAGGCAATGCTTATAGATGTATGTTATCCAACTCCTGCACTGTCCAGAGGCTGTGAGCATCAATCTGTAGACCAGCAGTTTACATTAAGCACAGCACTTCCCAGTCCCAGGGCAATTCAAAGGCTTGAACAGAACAAACTGTCCTCCCAGACACCTGGAGGTGCTGCTTGATGCTTAACTGCACCTTCTCACAGGAGCAACAGAGATGAAAATTATCCCTAGGTCCCACAAGGGGAGAAAGCAACAGCGTTCCAAAGTTATATAACATTTTTTAATTACATCACCTTTAACAACATGGGGCTGGAAGTGTATTAGTCATGATATATTAAATATAGAAGGGCTAAAAGCTGGCTGTGCCCCCCAGACCATCACACACACACCCACTGCTCCTCAGGCTTTGTGGCAACTGGAGCCAGGGGCACTTGGATTCCTTGCAGGAGGATTCCCTCTATATTTTGTTTACAAACAAGTAGAATATACATCAAATTGACATTTTTTCTTGCTAGAAGAAATCCATTTTTATTACTGAATAATCGGAGGGTTTTTTTTCCCCAGAACTTGATTTGCAGCAGATTTGTTTGGATGGAAATCAGAATTGCATTTAAATAAATCAGCATTTTAGACTTGTTTTTTGTATGGGGTCAAACCCTTGCGTACTGGAGGGGGAAACTATAGTCTGCTTTGATAAAGTTGACTCATGATACAAAAAACAGAATTAGTAACACAGGTAGCTATTACACTTACAAAAGCCTTTGGTATTTTTAGAATAAATAGACCTTGACATTTAAAATCCTTCAGGCAAGAGGGACTGGAAGGGGGAGAGTGGTGGAGACAAACACCTCTCTCCTGCCTTTTCACCCCCAGATTTATCAACTTCGGGCAGCAGAGACAAGGAAGAGGCCCTTCCACCATGAGCAAAGGTGCCTTTAGCTATTGCCAACAGCTGCTTCCCTGCATTCCCTCTCTTCAAAGCCTCGAGAAAAACACTTAAGCAGCGCCCAACCAAACTTATCCCACAGCTGGCATAATTAATCCTCTCTCTCTGCCTGGCAGAGCCGTGGCAGGCAGCCCCCTCCTCACCGCTGCCCACGGAGTCGGCGCTGGCGGGGCTGTGCTGGCGGCTGAGCAGCTCCGCGCCCGCCTTGCGCGGCTCGGCCGTCTCGGAGCAGCGCCGCTTCCAGTAGTTGAGCTCCTCCCTGTCGGCCTCCTGGCAGCGCCGCAGCACCGCCATGGAGCGCCGCGTCTTCTCCACCATCTCCATGATGCAGTTCAGGGCCTGCGGGAGGAAACGGTCCTCAGTCAGCCGTGAGGAACCATCCCAGGGTGATTTCGCAGGATTTGGGATGGCGCCATGGCCCAAGGTGGGGGTCACACACAAGAGGTGGCTAAATGCCTCCAGGCCATGCTCCTAAAAGTGGAGAGGAAAACCCCACCACTTTCCTATGGGATTAGGGTTGGTTATGATCCTGGTGCCAGCGCTCCACAGTCACAGCCTCACTCCAAATATTCAGCTACAGGGCCTTTGCTCCACCCGAACCCCATCCCCTCCAAAAACCCATTAGCTTTAGACCATGAGGTCCCTCTGCATTTATGATCAAAGCCGAATTTTAATCCCATCTCTTGGAAGGAAGCAGCAGTGAAGTGCCTGGATGAGCCGCCTCGCTCAGAAGGAAAAAGCTCAGCATAAAATCTGCCAGAAGCACCAGGTCTTGCTGTTGGTGCCTTTTTTGGTCCATAAAAGGCTGGCACCTCAGGAAAAAAAAAACAAACTTAAAATACAGTAATGATAGGTTTACTAATTTTCTGAGTCCATATCCTGACTGCACTTAGCACATCTGTGCACTTGTGCTGGCCAGGGCTGCGGCAGAAAAGACCCCCGTGGGGATAAAGCTTGCTCAGCCAGCCATGGCAGCACCTGGCCACATGCTCTGCAGGAGAAGCTCCCCAGCTCCAGACACTTCATCCACACCGATTTTAGTTTCCACTGGCCATGGGCAGAGGAAACCTGCCAGGAAAGTGCTACAGCTCCTCTCAGCCCTCCCCACCATCCACCTGCTTGTTCCTCCACCAGCCACCAGGAGAGCCTGGATACGGTACCAACAACAAGGAAATCACCAACTGGAGCTGGTGGAACACTGGGCTGCTGCTTTCCACAGAGCTTCCCACACACCCTGCCATTCCTTACGTGATCAAGATGCTTCCACTCATCCGCCCACTCCCTCTCTGTTAGGCGGTGATCCACCAGCTCGTCCTGGTAGCCTCCATTCAATCCTGCAACAAGCCACGGCCACAGAGGGATTAGATGGACCAATGGAGAGAGAAGCGGCCCCAAAACAAGAATAAAGAGCTTTTTTCCAGCTCCACATAGCTCGGATTTTAAAACACATCTCAAGGTGGCAGCTCTACAGGGGCAACTCCACGCTGGTGCTTTTTTATCCCTGTCTGGGAAGTGCTACAATCCACTTGTGGCTCCAGCTCTGACCTGCTTGTGGAGCTGGTTCTCCTGTTATAAACTCACAGCAGCTCAGAGCCTGTGATTCACGCTGTCCTGTTGGAAACGCATCATGCACCTCCCACACATCCCTTGGAGAAACAGGGCAGGGGGTCAATCTCTACTCTCCTGCTTTGGAGATCTTGGAAAAGTTGATTTCTATTTCCCTGCCCTCTCTTCCTGCCTGCTGGGTTGGCTACACTCAACTCACACATCAAGTCCTTCCTCCTCATCCTCAGTGACTCCAGCCTTCACACAGGGAAATACAAACTCTCAATCTTCCAGTTTGTCACTTCCCACGGGCAGTTGTTTCCTCTGAACTCCCTGCAAAGACTCTGCTGTGAGGACATGCCCAGCATCCCACATCTCTGGGTACAAGTGGCCAAGTAGAGACCAACACCAAAGCTCAACCCTCCAGGCTTTCTCACCAAGCCCGCCGTGCCTGTCCCGGATCTCTCTGTGCTCCAACATCTTGCTGGGGTCCCTGTAGAGGTGGGAGGTGGCAATATCTTCCAAGGTGTAGTGCTGGAGGGGCGGTGGGGTGGGGTGGAACTGCCCGCTGGGGTTCATCAGGGGGATGGTGAGGGCAGGGCTGTGCCGGGGCGCGGGGCTGATGGTGCAAACCCTCTTGGCCGGAGGCTCTGTCGGCAGCGGCTCCCTCTCAAAGCTGCTGTCTTCCCTCCTGCAACCACACCAGCAGAGACAGGCATTCCTTAGCATCCCATAAACGTACTCAACGATGCAGATTTGGAATCAGCAGGGTTTGGGCAGCAGTGATTTTACCGGGGGTAAATGCAGAGCTCAAACAAATGCGCTCAATTTGTGAGGCGATGCACAAAGTGACCCCGTCAAAGGAAAGGGTTCAGGATGCCTGAGTGTTGTGATTCATCTCTCTGAGCATGACCAAATTAAAATTTCACAGTTTTTATAAATTTGAGGCATGCTCCACATAATTGCATAACAACTTTTATCTTGGAATAAAACGTGGTGAAAATGAAGCACATCCTTCCCAGCCCTGCCAATGCCTCCGTTCATTGCCTTGGAGGTGGGAAACTGCTCAGCTCTCTGGCTCAGGCTTTTCAGTGCTACCCAAAAGTCCCTCTGGGACAGAACCTGCCTGAAAGAGGAACCCAACCTGAATTCACAGTGCAGCAGGAGCAGTCATTGCAGTCTTAGAACAGCCAGAACAGTTGTTGGGAGTGATAAGATCCTGGATGCTGCTTAAAGCTTTGTCAGCAGCAAAGATAAAACAAAAGTCACGACTTCAACAACTGAGCAGAGTGACAAAAGCTGGTTTTCACCTGTCTGGACTGTGCCTCTTGCCGTTGCCATTGACCTCGATGAGCAGCTCGGAGGAGTCAGCGGGAGATGTGGTGTTGGTGTTGAGCAGGATGTGCTCGTGCTGTGCCAGGTACTGGGAGGGCGTTTGCTTGGCAGCACGGGCACAGTGCAGCAGCTCCCGCTGCAGCAGTGGGAGGTTGGCCTGGAAAACAAGCACAGGGCTGGATTACAGCAGGGCAGGGGTTTCCAGCTGTTCCAAAAGGTTTGGTCTTCATTAATACCCCAGAGCAATAACACCTGTGGCCCATGACCCCCGCTCAGGATCCTCCAGCTCCTGGTATCTGCACTGTCAGATTTACCTGTATTTTCCCAGGAGCCTGATGTTGGTGGACCCAAAATCCAAGTGTTACAGGAAGCACTGTGTGCTTCCAGCATCTAGTTACCCAGAGAAATTGTGGAATCCCCATCCCTGGAAGTGCTCAAGGCCAGATTGGACACGGCTTGGAGCAACCTGGTCTAGTGGAAGGTGTCCCTACCCATGGCAGGGGGTTGGAATGAGATGAGCTTTAAGATCCCTTCCAACCCAAACCATTCTGAGATTCTGTGATTTAACCATCCCAGACAGACTCTGTGTGCCAGCACTTCAAACATTCTAGATCTGAACATTTGCAAATAAGATTATAGGCTCAGAAGCTGCCACATGGAGCTTGGTTTGCCTCCTTTATCTCCAGCACACAAGCAGACATATGTGGCACACGGCACAACGTCAGCCAGTCCCACACGGCCACCGCTACGCTCTCTGCAGTCTGTCTTGGACTCCAGCAGAATTGCTGTGGTGCTTGCAAGGAGAGCTTTCCCAGCAATGTCACACTGCCAAGAGGCACAGGCAGGCACACAGAGTGTCAGCAAGCCCCAGCAGCTCCCCGTCACCTTCAGGAAGGGGATCACAAATGGCCGGAGCGGGAAGTTGGTCGCCTCTTGCAGCTTGCAGTGAAATTCCTCGATTGTCACCGTTGAGTTCTGAGAAAAGAAATTAAGAAATGGAATGGCAATTTGTTCTTATTTTTAGACATGTGGGAAATGGCTCCAAACGAACAGAACTGGGAGGGAGACAGCATCTGCCACTCCAGGACTGACAGTGTTTGCATTGGATCCTGCTGAATGCAGCCAGGAAGGCTCAGGCCAGCAGGGTAGGAATGCTGCACTAGGGGAGGGGTGGGAACTGCCTGGCCCAGCACCCTCCCAGCTCCAGGGTGGGAGGCAGAGGCTGACTCCAGGGCAGCAGGACCCAGCTGGCATCTACTGCATGCTGGGGCAGGCTGTGGAGAGTCAGACTTCAATCCCAGCTGCTCAGAACTGCACACCTTCCTCTCCTTCCTCCCTTTCAATTCTCCTCATCTAACCTATCCGTGGAGTCTCATCAGCCTTCTGCTCACCATGGTCCTCTCCTGGTCCAGCCCTGCATCCCCTGGGGCTGCTCAGGCTGGGGAACCCCAGCACAGGTAGCATTTGATAACCTGCACGTACAAAACTCATCTCTTGCAGCAATTACCACAAGCCAGGCTGCGAATGACAGGTAGAGGGACCTGGACAACTTCTCATTCCCTCCCCAAAAGGGTAAGCTAAGGTACTACCCTACATCCATGCAATTAAATATGCTACAGAAAAGCAGCAGCAGCACTTTGCATTGAGTCCTTGAGCCCTGGGAGTGACCCTGAGGACATGGACAGACTCAGGTTTGCTGCCAACCTTGGAAGCAGAAATGCTCCAGGCTGCTGCAGTCTAGCTCCCTTCAGTGCCTGCTGAGCCTCAAAAGAAATGCGCCAAAAAGCAGAGATCAGTGCAGGAGCCCCACTGGGTGCCCCACGGGACCACAGTTGGCCAGGGCTCCAGGGCCTCAGTCCAAAGTCACAGAATGGTTTGGGTTGGAGGGACCTTAAAGCCCATCCAGTGCCACCCCCTGCCATAGGCAGGGACACCTCCCACTGTCCCAGGCTGCTCCAAGCCCCATTCAACCCGGTCTTGGACACTGCCAGGGATCCAGGGGCAGCCACAGCTTCTCTGGGCACCCTGTGCCAGGGCCTCCCCACCCTCACAGGGAAGGATTTCTTCCTAATATGCAATCCAAACCTCCTCTTTCTCAGTTTAAAGCCATTCCCTCTTGTCCTGTCACTCCATGCCTTTGTAAAGCATGTGGAGTATCATGTCTAATGCACTGGACAGCATTTCTCCCAGTTATTCTGTGTAACTGCAAACACTGGATACAATTCTGCAGCAAGACCCGTCCATTTGGGTTTGAAGGGTGTTCTCATGGCAGGGGTTAGGAATGAGATGATCTTTAAGGTCCTTCCAAATCAAACCATTCTGTGATTCTGTGATTTACAGAAAAGCTTTGCCCAATTCCTTCCAGGTTTCTTTAAGTTTAGCTGCACACAAACTCGTGCCTAAGCCACTGGACCAACAGCTTTTTGAAACACAGCAAAGGCACGGAAAAAGAAGTCACTGAGTTGCCCATGAAGCACAAACATAACAGAACCTTGCTCAGCTACCAGCTCTGCTTGCAAAGACACAGACAGACAACACTGTGTGTCAGGACCTGGGAAAAGCGAGGCAGCCCAGGATGGTGCAGGACTTACCACCAGTGCCAGGACAAGGGTCCGGACCTTCTCCCCGATCTCCGGTGAAATGTCATTCCCAAACTGCTGCAGGGTGGTGAGGAAGCGCTTCAGCTTGCTGAGCTGCCGGGCTCCACACGTGGCTGGGAGCTGCTGGTTGGTCAGTGAGGAGGAGGAGGACGAGGAAGGGCCGTTGCTGAATCTCTGGGGTGGGGATGGGGCCCCGTTCAGCGTCGGGGGGGAATGGTTTATTCCGTTGGGCACTGCAAAGGGGAGACAGAAGCGATGCTGAGCACCACATGGGCACATCCCTGTGGTCTGGTGCTTGAGTGGGTCCAGCCTCCAGCCAGGAGGCTGCTGCTGCTGAGGGGCAGCTCAGGTGGCTCCACCTCGCCCGAGGAGGGCCGACAGATCCTGTCCTGCGCCTGCCATCCCTCCCTGGGGATTTACAGGGAGTTTCGCAAACACAGTTGTTTTTTCCAGCTTGGTCCCATCTGCAACTTTGCCTCCTGTCAGTGGTGAGCATGTCAAAACAGACTGAAGGGCTGGAAGTTTGGGAACTCGGCAAGGGATTAGGATAAATTGTTGACATCCCCACGCTGTGGTTGCACAATGTCGAGCCTTGTCTGATGAGCAGCTGTGCACTGGGGGCCCAGCTTGGTATAAACCCAGAATTTCAGACTGAAAAGCACACAACTGGAAATAAGAGTCAGAGCTGATCCACTGGGCTTATCCTTAAAAACCCAGTCCTGAATCCCTTATGGTTTAAAGTGCTGACAAGGGGGCCACAAGGTATAAAAACCATTTCAAATGATGGTGTTCAGAGAAGCCCTGAAACCACCCAGCAGAGCTGCCCCTTGCCTGTGGGAGGAGCAGAAACTTGCGAAAAAAGATGCCAAAATTTCTGCTGCAGCTTCATGAGGATCATACCAAATCCTGATGAATCCAGTGAGGGGTTTTTCAGAGAAGACAGGAGGTACATGAACAGTTAAACCACTCTGGGGCATGCCAGGGTCGGAGGCTGGAAAGGCTCCACACACCTGGACCTTCGTGGTGAGCACAGGAGGGAAACTTAACCAGAGTCAGTTAAGATGCAAGGAAAGATAAGGCTACAAGAGACCATCAAAGGTGGTTCCTGCTAACCAGGAGGTGAAAGCCCTCACAGACAGACAGAAGATGAGATGAAGGTGAAGGCCAGCACTGAGAGGATGAAGGTGCAAAGCCAATGTGAGCTCATGCCTTTTGTTATGGAACGAAGCAACCTGAAGAACTCCTGTCCCCACTCCCAAAGCAGCAAAGCAACAGGGACGGCAGGACGCACCCACAGGTACAGCTCACACACCGGAGCTGTGTGAAAGGCAAGGCCTCTGGTAATTACTCATAAAGGCATTTATTTCACTATAAAAGGGTTATAAATAGGGGCGAAGCTGCCAAGAGAAGCTCCTCTCAAAAAGCAAAGGCTGTGCAGCTCCGTGCTCTCCGGCAGCCACAACTGAGGCGCTTTCCCCCTTCTCTATTTCACTTCCTCTTATTCTTTCAGATGAAAGCCTGGGAGAGCAAGGGGCTCTATTTATACCTCAGGACAAAGAGGGGCTGTGAGACACCCCTGGGACTGAGGAGGACGCTCGGGAAAGGCTGCCAAGCAGGGAGCAGAGGATGCTGGTGGACAGGGGGATGCCACGGAAGCGGAGCAGGGTCGGGTGGGGGCTGCCGTTAGACACGGCCCCGTAACCGCGCTCTGTGTTTTTGGGCTCACCCCTCCTGACCCTCTGCCAACGGCACCACCGCAGGGCGGCTGGCAGTTATCTGATCCTGCACGTCACCAGGATCTGCTCCACCACAGACCACACAGCCGGGCCGGCACCTCGACTTCCAGGTGAGAGCACAGCGCTGGAGCAAGTCAGGCAGTGTACCAAGACCAGGGGGATTGCCAGTTTGGGGGCAGCAGGATGATAAAATTCCTGGGAACAAAGTCATCATCTAAGGCTACTCTTAAATTCTGCCTTAGGTCCTACATAGTCAAAGATTTCGCTGCTTCTCCAACCCTGCATTAGTGATCCATAGGCAGGCATGGCTTTGTTCCAACTGCTCCAGCTCAGCTGCCCAAGCCATGGCCTTTCACAGGGCAGGTCACACACCCACCGAGTGACCAAGAGCCTCTGGTGCAACTGAGAAAGGAAAAGGCAAGAATGAACTTCACCACAGGTTGCATCTCTCATCTGTCTTGGAAAGAGGCAATTAAGTCATCTGCAATCAGCAGATTCAGACTTCTTGGCCCTTAACAGCATGCCAAGCATCCTCATTGGAAAAATTAATTTCTGTCACTTTGCTAATGGTCTTTTTCTGCCTGAGCAAAAGGAGAGCCATTAAAAACGCCTGAGCACATAAAGATGGGGACAATGTGTCTGGCGGGATAACCCGGTGATTAGTGCTGCTGCCAGCACCACGCAGCACATCAGAGTGTGTCCTCCAGGAGCTGGAAATCTCCGAATCCCACTGCCAGCATGGAACTCTGAGATAGCCCAGGCACTGTTATGGACAGCACAGCAACGCAGAACCAGCTAGGGAACACTCTGTGCAGGGAAAAGGGGTGAGGAGAGCGTGGAAAATATGTACATGCCATGTGTGGGGGTCAGATAACTCCATGCCCAACAAAGTAAAGCAGCTTTGCTCCGGAACAATGCCTTTAAAAAGACATTAAATAGCTTAAATGTTGGCTAAAGAAGGAAAGAAAAAGACCCTTTCTAGGCTGTAAGAAAAGGCTGAAGGTCCTTTCCATCCATGCAGTCACCTCTGAGCAACGCTCAGCTGGAAGAAGTGGGTGCAAGGCTGTGCTACAGCTGGGCAGGATCAAGACTGACTGAGGCTTAATAGGAAAGATTATAAAGAGAAGCTGGAGAGAAGAGAATCTGGATGGACAGCAAGGAATTTTCAAGGCTGGGAAATTAAAAAAAAAAGAAAAACTTTCTAATCTCAGCCGCAGGAATGCTGTCTGCAAAGTGAGATACAGCAGAGTGGGAATTAACTCCTCCAAAAGATAGAGCGGAAAGCCCAGCTCTTGCCTTGCTTGAAGCTGGCCTGATAAAAGATTCAATTTCTTAAGGAGTTTAGGGTGGAAATCAAGGCTGCACCTGCAAAGGGAAGGACTCAAGGCAGCACCAGGAGCAAGGTAGGAGCAGGCAGGGGGGATTACACAGCCTGTTCTATGTCCTGCACGCATTACAGAACTGCAGGAAAGCCCCAGGCCCCCCTCCCTCACAGCCAGGCAGCACCACCCGCCATGCCCTGGCTGAGACAGCCCTGGTGAGTTCTCTGAGCAGAGCCTTCCCTCCTGGCTAGAGCTGGTCCCAGGAAAAGCAGCATTACTGGGCTCTTACGTGCAGTCGGAGTGAAGGACACGGGCCGGGGGCCGCCGGGGTTGACGGGGGGCAGCGGTGGCATGTTGGGAGGAGAGGACCTGGACTGTATCTTCACTTCCACGGGCGATCCGGGCATCACTGGAACCCTCTTCTCACCAGCAACTGTACCAAGAGAAGGTGGCAAGGCTCAGTGACAGTCACTGACACGCATTTCCCGCCCAGCACGCCAGGAACAGTTGTGAGGGTGAAGATAAGAGCTGGGGGAAGTCACGCAAGGCTCCCACGCCGCTCTGCACGGCCCCGAGCTGGGGACAGGCACGCAGGGTCATGCTCGTGGTGTCTGTGCTCACCACCCCAGCCTCCTGCCTCCATCTCCTCACCCCTCATGCCTGAAGATGCTGTTCAAAGTATTTCTCTCAGTTTCCTTTGTCCCCATTTCAGATCTCTCTGATACTCCCCAGATGTGCCCACACACACCTCGCTGAGCCTTTCCAGAGGAATCACAGCCTCTGGAAGCCATGCAAAGGGGAACCTGGATTTGTGCTGTGCCAGACGTGACTGGAATGGTGGGCCTGGGGCTGCAGAGATGAGTTGATATCAGCTACTCACAGCCCCTCTCCTGTGTGCAGTCTCTACTGTCTAATCTACCACCAGCTCAAACTGCAGCTTCCTTCCCAGCTCAGGGGAAGTGTGACCACACTCCCAGCTCCAGTGGCTGGGATCAGATTCACAAGACAAAAAAGAGGAGACGTGCTCATGTAATAGGGGGACGCTTTTTTTTTTTAAGTGGGATGTTTTGGGGTATTTTTGATTTTTAAAATGCAGACAACTCAGCAGACGAAGCCTAAGGATCTCCAAAGCACAGCTCCCATGGGAGCCAATCCCATTCCAGGGGTGCTCTGTATTGCACTGCCAGCATCTCCAGTGTCCATGACCCCAAACAAATCACCCTCTGAGATGATGGTCCCCACTCCCTGCTCTTCAAGCTGCCCCTCCTCTCGCTCAATTAACTCACTAATGAGATGTGAGCAGCTTGTCCCACCCAGGAACATGGCCGGGTCCCCATCACGTCCAGCTGCACCCCAGCTCAGGCTGTGAGGGAGCTCAACTCAACTTCCACCTCTCTCCAGTCATGCAAGCTGGGCTTGGGACCATTACCATCTAATTTGTTATCCACAGCTCTTACCAGTACCTGTCAGCTGCAAGAAACTCAGCTTTTGAGCCAGGGCAAAGTGATTAAATGCTGCATTCCCATAGAGCACTGAATAGGTGGCAAACTTCTGCACTGAAATACAACACCAACCTGCTACTTCTCGACTCCCAACAACAAAAACGCTGCTTTCGAGAGCAGGGAAGACACAAACTGGCACCTGAGCCCTCGTGCTGCTGCCTGGGATCTGCTCTGTCAGCCCCAGCACCTGCTCTGCCACCGAGCTGCCTCATTTATTTTCCTTATGGCAAGTCATGGGGAATGCCAGCGAGGTAACAAATGAACTTCATTATTCCCAGCATTTCTTTCTGCTGTTTGCAGGAAGGGAAAGCAGGGATGACACACACTGAAAATCCATGTTTTCCTGCCCTGTCAGTGCAGGTGGAGTAACTTGAGTTGGAATCACTACAAAATCCACGTCCCAGAACATTTGTGTCTTCATTTATCTAAGCCTGCTTTCAAGAAAAGGAAAAAATTCTAGGCTTTGCTTTCATGAAGTGGGGAGATACTGAAGCCAAGGGAAACTACTATTAATTTTAACATATAATAACTACATTAATCCCATATTGCAAACTACTAGACATGTGGTCCAACTTCCATACAATTGAACCCTGATGTGCAGACTCTCCCTGCCATTTCCATGCACGAATATGATGTTGAGATGAATAACCATGCATTGATGTAGGAATATAACATCATTTATACATGCAGGCACCTATTCCAGGCAGGTGAGTTTATCAGCAAGAGCAGGGAAAACCCCCTGACTTTCTTTCCTCTCCAAAGAAATGCAGCAAAACAGTGAGAGAGCTGATTTTGTGCACAAAGTTATGGGTATTTCTACCACAGAAAGTCTGGGTTCCCTCACCCAGGCAAGGAAGGGAAACATTGCTAAATGACCCAAATTTTTCTATCAAAACAGCACTAATTGTGCCTCTCCAGCACT
Organism: Corvus moneduloides; assembly: GCF_009650955.1. NCBI lineage: Eukaryota > Metazoa > Chordata > Aves > Passeriformes > Corvidae > Corvus > Corvus moneduloides. The sequence goes on from NC_045492.1 coordinate 2,703,018, forward strand.
TGGTGTCAGCTGTGTGATGACCATCCAGGCACCCACTGTCACCACCTGCCTCCTCTTCCTCTCCCTCTTCCCATGAAACCCCCTTTCCCAGGTGTACATGGCCAACCTGGTACTGCCATACTCTGGAGAGCACAAAATCCTTGAGTTTTCTCCAATTCCTTCCTAAAATGTTCCTAGGGCACATTAAGAAAGCAGAACTAATTTGGTTAATTTACAGGGAGGAAGATAAATTTCACATGGAATTTATAACCCCAAAATAAAACCAGCTACTGTGTGAGACACCAAAACTGAAGCCCACAAGAAGCCAACACCTTCTTTTCCAAGCCCACTCCAACAGACAAGAAGCAAACGGGATTGTTAAATTTAAAAGCTTCCTGCTAATGACCTGGGGCATCTATAAATGGAGATAAAAACCATCTTTCTGAAGCTCTTCATTTTTAGCCTAAACACATCCATTTAATGAGAATCATGTGAGCAAACCAGGCTGTGACCAAGGGCTTGAGTCAGCCTTGAGTTGACCTGGGGCTAAAACTGAGCCAGTGAGCTGCTCCCTGGAGAAAGGCTGCCTTCCTAGTCTCATTCTTTCACTTCCACCACTTGGAAATATTTACTGGCTCCCCAAGAGCAGCTTTTCAGCGCTGCCTCCAGATGTGCAGGGAGGGTGCAGAGATGCTCCTTGAAACGTGTACAAGTCACTCAGCTGTATCACTCACCTAAAGAGTCAAATGCCATCACATATTTTGGATGATAGTCTAACAAGAATAATTGTTGTCAATGACTGAATGCTCCAAGTACCAGAGCAAGAGACCTGTCCAGACTGGAAACATTGAACTGTTTTCCTTCCGAAATTCCTCCTTGCAAGCTTTACCTGGATTAGAAACCCAAATGCTGTTGCTACTTCTCAAGCAGTGCCTGCAGGAGCAGGCCAGACATGTTTATGGCATGACACTTTGGCTGCCAAGCTGCCAAATGTCCAAACTTTGCAGTGACATGTGCTCAGCTTTGCACCAGGACCTGCCCAGGGTAACCAGGGAAGGAGGCGGCAGCGACGTGGACACCTGGGCGGGAGAGCTGCCTCCCCGGCCTCAGACACACTGGAATTTCACATGGGAAGACGACTCGGAGAGAGCAAAACCCAATGAGATGCTGTTTTAGTCTTGGCTCCATGCAAGAATTCCATCTCCTCCCAACAGTGGCGGGCTGTGCAGCACAGATTTCGCAGCGCTGAGTTACAGATCTCAGACGCTCGAGCTGCCGGCTGGGCACGGGCAGCTGCAGGCACAGACCAGGCTGTGCTCCTGCCCTATATATTCATGTGTCCCATTTAAGGAGCCCAGGTGTGCAAGAGACTAGAAAGCCCAGAGCTGTGAGTACACCTGGAGCCCTGCCTCCCTCCCTCCCCGACACGCTGCAAGGCCCTGGGTTCATCTGTCTCTGCTCTGGCTGTCGGTGTGCACCAGATTTCCTTCGCTGCTCCAGTTCCCATCCTGGCGTAACAAATTAAAAAGGAACATATGTCAGGATTAAGTGCAGCTGATGACTTTCCTTTCTGGAGAGGAGAAAGAGCAAAGTGAGACGACGGGACAAGATGGCAAGAGAAAATCTGGGGTCTCGACAGATCCTCAGAAAAGTCCCACTCCTACATTCCCAGCTCTCCAGCACCACAGCACATTTCAGAGGGGGCAGTTTCAACACCAACTCGAGACAGATTTTATCCTGTTTATGTTCTTTAAAGAAGTCTTCCACCTATGGTGTTTAGTACAGAGAGTGTGTTGCTGGGACAGGTAGCCCCTGATGAATGGCCAGCATTTACTTGCACTATAAACTGCATAAAGAAGCTGCTTTATCAATCTCTTCATGCCTGTGGGCTTGAGAAAAGGGAAAAAAAAACAGCAACAAGTTAGGGAGTATCTCAAGTACACTGGAATTTAAATTAATCCTTAAATTCCTTTGGCAATTAGAGAAGTAAAAACAGGGCATGAGGAGAACAAAAAAGCAAGATAAGGAACTGGAGAAGAGTGACAGCGAGGCAGACAGACACAAATGGTCTCCTCCTCTTCCCAAAGTCCAAAATATAGTTCAAGGCAGTATCAGGAGGTGCTCCATTCTGCTCAAGATCTAGATTCCATGGCAGAGCCATGGATTTGCTGAGACCAAGGGAACAGAGGAAGAGCCACTGCTACAGTGCAGAAAACGTGGATGTTTTATCTGAATTTACACTGTAGTGTCTGCATGGGCACAATTTAATCCCTGAGCGAGCACATGGAGTACGTGCAGGTTTAAACCCTGCTATCAGCTCGAGACAGCAAAGCTTTCCTCCTCCCTCACGGGACATGGATTTAAAGCCTGTGGCTGGGTGTTTGGAGGGCTCCTACAGCAGGAACGTGGATATCTTCAAGCCATTCCTGATGCACGGGTAGGATTCCCCTCGATTCCCTGGCATGAGAGTTAAGGAGGAAGGATGAACCTGCCTGCCCTGGGAGTGACTCTGGAGCTCTCATTTGTAAATAAGCTGCAAAGAGTCAGAACCCCGTCTCCCCAATCCATGTGCCAGACTCGAGCTCTCCAGCTTTCTGCAGATGTTAAACCATGAAATATCTTGGAAGAAATAAGAGAAAAACCACGTGAGACAGCCCTGCAACACCAGCAGCTATGCCCAGGTAAGGGTTTCCTTTGCTCTTTGGCAGCTTGCAGGATGGAGAACAGGCTCAAAATCAGACTTTGTCAGCAAAGCTTTGACCACCAAGTGGTTACATTGCAAACCTGTAAATTAACAAAGATATTTTTTGAGCAAAAGGCTGTGTACAAGCGTTTGCCCAGTGCTTCAGTCTCAGGAGGGAAAGCATGTAATGGTTTCAGACAGAAAGAAGAGGCTTAATCAAAGCAGATGTTTCCAACTTTCATCTAGAAGAGGCAGAACATATTAATAACCTAAAAAGCCTCTCCTCACCTCAAAAAGTTAAAAGCCCCAAATTCATACCTGCCTCTTGAGAGCAAGAGACTGGAGAACTGCCCCAGTAACAGCAGCCAAGCTTCGCTCCAGCAGGAAAAATTCTTTGCTCACCCACGAGCCAGGTCTGAGCTTGTTCCGGAGCCAGTGGACAAACAGACACCCCAAAGGTGATCCAGCTATCCCAGAACATCCCCCAGAGCAAGGGAGATCAGCCACACTCCAGCCACACCTCTCCTTCCACTGGCCCTGACACCTCAGGTGAGCACTTGGACTAGAGGCATGAACTACAGATCACCTAAAAGTCAGCAAAATACCCCCTTCCTACAAACAGTCCTTGGAACTTCTTTCCCCACCGTTTACACGGATCAGAGTTCCTGGTTTAAGATAAAGCAGTGCCAAACTTGGCTAAATGGATAGAGAGGCCATTGGAAACAGGGAAACGAAGGAGGGACAGACCTTTAACAGCCCCTTCTGACCCACACAATTCTATAATTCTACAAGCAGCTCAATGTATCATCGTGGAGGACAGGCCAGGGAAATGCCCAAGCCCAGCCATGCCAGCCCCAGCGGCCCCAGAGAGGAGGATGTGCTGCAGTTGGCTCATCACAGGGTCCCTGTTGATCGTCTGAATGCAGACGAGAGGCAGCATCAGTGTAACCTGACCCGATAATGTAAATAGGGTGAAATGAAATATGGTTCGCCACCTCCCCAGCTTTGGCGAATGTTTATTTTGAATAACATGCTTATCTGCTCCAACTGCTCACCATCTGTTTTCAGTCTCCACCAAGCTAATATTTTTCACATTTAGGAACTGAGAAATGGGAAGAATTACATTTTAATTTTATTAACATCTTTCCTCTGCTCCAAGGTTGCCTTTCCCTCCCCTTGATGGCTCTAAGCCATCTGTAGAGCACCTTTGCAGTTCTCCAAGGCATGCAGATGAGAGGTGATCTACATGCAAAGCAAGAGCATCATTACTCAGGCTTCCAGAAGATGCCATTTACTGCTTCTCCACCGCAATTCCCTCCCTCACCTGCTTCCAGACAGCTTCCCCCAAGCTCAAACTCAAATCACATCGTCAAGGGAAAAGTAATATTTTATCTTTTTGCGGCATCGCTGCATCAAAAAGCGATGGAGGGGGAAGACTGAAGATAAGCATCAGGAACAAGGCAGCCAATACAGCAGCTTTCGGGAAAAAAAGGATGGTTGGGTCTGTCCCAATTTGGAGACGTTAGGAGGTTTGTAGTCAAGATGACTTCTCTATACAAATACCGACATTTATTTGCACGAGGGGTGGTTTCTAGAGGTCTTTCTTTGCTTGAGTCAACAGAAGGTCATTTACAACCAGAACTGCAGGACATGAGTGCGTGGCATAACCAGGTCACCAGCAAGGCCTGGTCACACAAGGTCCTTGTCCATCCTCCTCCCTCCAGGCCACGGAGCTGGCCAAGATGATACTACAGCATCTGTGGCAGTGGGTAACTCATGGCACTGCACAGATACTTCCTCCACTCCATGTGATCGGCCTATTTTTACCCCGTTTAGCTTGGGTTTATGGCACATGCCGGCTCCTGAGCTGTAAGATGCTGTGGGAGTGGAGAGGGCTCGGCACCTCGCAGGAGAGCCTTGCATCACACAGGAGGGAGCTGCTGAGCCTGGGATAGGCATTTTATAAATCAAAAATAAATGCGTGTATCTCCATTGCCATCTAGTCCTCTCCCACACACAGCTGTTTCACTTTAAATCTCAATTCAATGTGAAACTCAGATAGAAGAACTTGAAAGAGCAAAGTATGTTATCGTTTGCAAGCAGTCCAGAAAGCAGTTAATAAGGGAAATAAGATTAATAATTTATTCCTGAAGGCAGACTGCAGATCTTTATCCGTCTTGCCCTTCAGTGATTTTTATAAAATCCTGTTAATGTGCCTGGCTCTACAAACTCAGCGGTAGCACAGGTTGGATTTCGGAGCAGTTCCCACCCAGACAAGGCGGCTGCAGCTCCAGCTCTGCCTGTGCCATGGCCATGTCAGACCCATCAGCACAAACCTGCCTGCATGGCATTCCTGCCTCCTGAGCTCTGCCTTCCTCTGGGGCCATGGACTCAGGCCAGGACCAAACCCATGGATGCAGGATTCACCCCACAAACTATCACATCCAACACGCCCCAGAGCTGTTGGACCTCAAGCCCCCAAATTCTGGTCATCTTGCTTCTACAAGAACACAAACCACTCTGCTGTGGTAATCCCCACTCTCCTGCTCTCTGTTCCACGAAGGAGGCAGGGAATTGTTACTCAGAGCATGAAAGCTGCCCTGACAGCCATTTCCACCCAGGAGCTGCTGCTGCTCTAACCACCACACCGCAGCCATTCCCTTCCCACACCACCAGCATCCCTACAAATAAGTTCTGGGGACCCAAGTTCAGCCCTTGATGTCCCTGGCAGCAGGTTTTGCTCATCACTGTCTCAAAGGGATGCTGTGAGCTCTGCCAGGGAGCCCATGGTGCCCCAGGGCACAGAACCCTCCTCATCCTCACCAGCTGATTGCTCTGCCCCCACTAGAGACAGCCACCCTGGAGGGAGGGATATACTCCTGGAATATAGCCCAGGAGAGTATATTCCTGGAAACCAAGGCCTGCATTGCAGTTTTAGGACAGGAAGCACTTTGGGGATTGAGGGGAGTGATCCAGCCTTCCCAAACCACCCTGTTGGCTGCGTTATAGCCTGGGACAGGGCCCTCGTTCAGCAAAGCCAGAGTTGCTCACTAATTCATTTGCTTAGTTACTGCTAAGTATTTTGGTAATTTTTCATTAATTCATTGTTCCATTTAACATTACAGAATCAAGACTATTTTTTATTTTATAAATCACCCACTCCTATAACAATATTAAGAAATATTTCCTCCTCCGCACTATTTACTCCTTGGGCTAAAGCGCTCGGAATGAAAAATGAAAGCAGTTACAGATATCAAACAGGCAATTATCACAATCATAGCAAAAAATTAGTTCTTAAAAGTCTCAGCCTGCTGCAGTGCTCTCCAAAGCCTCTGACTGAAACAACGGTGGCGGGAGCAAAGTTTCCAGATGGGAACATCTGTGCCTCATTTGCCGCAGGGAAGAAAACACCAGGAAGATTAACGGCTCCCGAGGCTGGTGGAGCCCAGACACAACACGTACAGAAGGGATACCGTGGAGAAAGGCTTGGAGCAACAGCCTGCTATCAAAGATTATTATTTTTTTTTTTTTATTTAATGATTATTTTGTGGGGCTTCTACATGTGGGGAAAGGAGAGCTTGAGTTTTGCTCACTGTAAATTTTGTGTAGAGTGAAAGCAAGACTTGAATTAATCATGCTTATATTAAAAAAAATGAAATAAAAGCAGCACTTTTCCCATCTACTTTTTAGATAGAAAAAGTAATTTTAAGAGTTGGCTTTAAGGGGTTACACCCCCAAAAGGTCTGAAATTGCTCCCTGCCCAAAGCATCAAGGCCATGGATTTGCCCCTCTGGGGTCCAGTGAACACCAAGTTTACACCAGAGAGTAAGAAGTGATCCAACAAGTGAGAAACTCATGGTTGAATGATCAAGTCTCCCCTGACAATGGCAGCAAAAGCCTGTTTCCCTCAGGAGCATTCCTTAAACACTACCACAGTTTAGGGACCACATTTCCCTAGGTGGGCAGGCATATAATCCACAGGTTATATAGAGGAACAACTGAGCACTGGGATTTTGGGAGTGCAAATCTGTTTTTCATTCTGCTTAGGCTAAACACCATGGGGTAAACAAATCTGGAACTTTTGTACCTGTAAAATCCTGGGAGGTCCAAAAGAGGGGAAACACAGTGAAACAAGCTCTAAGTTTAGAAAGCATTTTCCACCTTAACAGAGGCTTCAAGACAGCCTTTAGGACATGATTTTATGTAGCCCTCATAAATCCTTTTAAAACTTGGATTGCTGGCCATTTAACAAACAGCTCCACCCTTCTGCTCTCCAGATGAAACACATTCGCACTGGGCTCCATTTTGTTCCCTCCTTCTCTGACCCAGCAGTACCAGCAAAGCAGCAGAGCCTGGGGAACCGTGGTTAATTGGCATCCTCTAATTACTAATTAGCTCTGAGGGGCTCTCTGCAGCTCCCAACAGTCAACAGGAATGCATCCACTGATTTAAACAGGCTTGGGAAAAGCAGAGCTGCGGGAGCAGGCTCCTAGGAATGACCCAAGGAACTGCACAAGGAATCCACAGCTCCCCATAGAGGATCCAGCACGGGGCCACCACCACTGCAGCCCTTGCTGGGCTCTGGAGGAGCCTCAGGGAGGCTACAGGGTTGTCTCACCCAAGAGGAGCATTCCCAGAGGGTTCTGGCTGCTCTGCAGCTTCTCCTGCACCAGAGCCTCTCACATGGATGCTGCAATTAGAGAAGTCCAAGCAGCGTCTGTGGCTTGAAAATCCATCAGAAGAGATTTAAGCCACCAATTCATCCCACCACCACTCCGCAAACTGCATTTAGGACCCTGAGCCTCCTCACTGTCCAACTCCACCCTTTAACAAAAGAGCTGAGGAAAGGGCAATGTGCACAGAGCAGATCCCAGCAGGAGCTGACAGCCGCCGGTGCAGCACACCCAGTGAGGCCACAGCTCCCACTCTGCAGCACTGCCCTTCTCCCCGCTGAGCTGCTCCAGGAAATCCAGGCGAGCACTGCAGCTCTGGCATTCCCATGGCTTCCCCAGGAGAAGCCCCTTCCCAGGGGAGTCCTGCAGCTTCCGCACTGTGAGTCTGGTTCATCCCAAACGGGATGGTCACCAGGTCAGCGACCCTCCTTTTTCACTGCCTGGTGTTTTATATCCCAGCTCTCAGCTTCAGTAGGAAAAGCTGTGGAAAAGGAGGGCATTTTCTAGCCAATTCCATAAGAAACTTAGGAGGTGCAGAGAAGGATGCTGTTTCTGGGTCAGCACAGTGAGCCCCTTTACTGAAAGCTTCCCACCAGCGGTCCCGCTCTGCTCACTGCGGGATGAAACCCTGCCTCTCCAAGGACAATCATTTTGGGAGTTTCCTCTGAGAAAAGCATCCCATCAAGGAGAGGCCACTGCACCTCCTGGTGCATTTTTAACCCCAAGCAGCTGAGGGATGGTGTGACACCCTTTATCACAGTGCCAGGTGAGCTCAGATCCCAAACCCACAGCTCCTGGCACTTCGGATCCTGCCCACCCTTGTGCCTCTGCTCACAGTTAGCTGCTGGGAATAAGCCTGGCCACATGCAGGACGAGTTCCTACAGGGATGTGAATGGTCTGCACAAAAGCTCCCACAGGTTGTTATGAGGGCAGCAAGGCTTACTCAAGTTTTTTGTCATCAGAGAACCCAGAAATCCTTCAGCCGCAGCAGCTCCTTCGGGAGAGACAGCCTTGTCTGTTGAAACATGTCCTCTTCCCTGGGCATCCCTGAGATTGGATTGCACCTCCACAGTGATTCTGCCTCACTGGATACAACAAACACAGGCATTGTCCATGACGTGGACAGGTCCCCAGTGCCACACTGCTCTGCCTGGCACACCCCAGGGATCCCTACAGCAGGGCAGAGGCAGCCTGGAGCACCTCGGAGGAAGGAAGCACAAGGAAAAAGGGGAACAGCTTGAAAATCATTAAATCGTTTAAAATAAAAGATGAATTTGAACCCACCTTAAAATCACCCACTAACTGAAGATTTGGGAGCTTTAAACCTGACTACTAAAGACATACAGGAGGAGTTTTAAGTCAAGCTTTAAAACCATTTAAGAAGACATCCCTCTTGCTGTCCTCCATCTTCCAAACCCTGCTGCTTGACAGTTTGGTCCCCAACACTATAAATCAACCTTAAAACCAGCACTGACCTCAGAAAACAACCAGTACTGAGCAAATCTGGATTTCTTAGAGCATCACAAATATCACTGAGCACACAGGGATGTGAGCTAATGAGAACAGGAACAGCAGGTCTGGGGTTTAAGGGTAGGGGTACCCAGTGAGTAGAGAGTACTCAAAATGAGTAAAACACAAACTGGGGTAAAAAAAGTCTCTGCATACCAGGCAGACCCAAAGCACCAGTGCCAGCAGCTCAAGCACCACTACCAATAACCGTAAATAACAGCAATTAAAAAAAGCAAGGGCACTTCTGAAAGAAGCGAGATCTCAAGGCAGAAAACCACATTTAATCCATAACAACCAATGTGACCACAGAGAGGCACAAATAATAGCAAGGACACCCAAAACTATTACAAAAGCCTATATTAAACTAGAAAAAAACCCCAAACAACAAACCTGTTTATAAAGCACAGACCAGGTACAAATCCTGACCATCTGGAGAAGGAAGCAGTCCCCAAGCTCATAGTCAGAGGGGCCAATTTAGATGAAAACAATGGTCATTTTAGCAAAAACAAAACAGAAACCAAATCCAGTGCAAAACAAACACCACTAACCAAGTTCTACCACAAACCCAAAATGAAGCAATCAAGGAAGGATACAGAAAAACATCTCCCTTGGGTCCCTGAAGTCATACCATTTCCAAATACAAAGCAGTCTAACACAGAGTCTCCCTTCTCCAGATGGAGGCTGAAGAGCAGGAGCTCACCACTGCCAGCCAGCTCCAGGGCTAAAGTTCCACCAGACTTTATCCAAAACTGGGGAAGTTGTCCAAGAAATCAAGGAGGAACTTGGGAAAGATTTGGGAAGTCTCTTTCATCCCTTTTATTTACAACCTCCTACAAGTGCCAGAGGGGACTCCATCCCTCTGTCAGTGTCTGCAGGGAAGGGTCAGAGCAGGGACCAGACTCTGCTCTGTGGGGACAAAAGAAACAGGCAGGAACCGGTGCCCAGGAAGTTCCACCTGAACATGAAGAACTTCTTTACTGTGTGGGATTGCCCAGAGATGGCAAATATCTCCCTCACTGGAGGAATTCCAGAACTGTCTGGACACAACCCTGTGCCATGTGCTCCAGGATGACCCAGCTGGAGCAGGGATGTGTGACCAGAAATCCCGCTGTGGTCCCTTCCAATCTGACCCACCCTGAGATTCTGTGACCAGGAGTGTCCCTTGCCCCACACAGCCAGGGCGGCTTTCCCAGGCAGCCCTGGCACAGTGCTGGCAGTGCTGCCCACACCAACACCCTTCTCACTGCCCTGCTGATATTCCTGAGGTAGCCAAGCCTCGCTAATGACTCCCCAGCTCCCTGGCTCTGTGGAGAGCTCACTTCATTCACTTGGGCGCTAAGTGCGTTCTGTGCTGCCCAGCTAATAGTCCCTGCCATCAATGGCACACACAGGAGCCCTGCCAAGACGACAATTCTGCCTCTTAAAAACACTCCTCACACCACTACACAAATTGCTCTTCCTCTGTGCCCCAAGCCTGACCAGCATGTGGGAACTTTCCACCATTCCACGGAGCTGGAAGCACAGGAGGAATGCGTTTAGGGGTGTGTTTTGGAGGGGTATAGGGGCCTGATGATGTAGAGGGGCCCCTACACAGCTGGAGCACCACGAGCCAGCATCTCCGGCAGAGTCCGGGCACAGAGAGATCGGGATGGACAGGAGAACCATCAAAAGTCACTATTTAGAATCGTGGCATGGTTTGGATTGGAAGGGACCTTAAAGATCACCCTGTTCCAACCCTCTGAACACCTTCCACCAGACCAGGTTACTTCAAGCCCTGCCCAACTGGGACACAAACACTGCCAGGGATGGGGGATCCACAAATTCTTGGTCTGTTGAGGGAATGATCCCAGCAGAGATGGATCAGAGCAGTGACTGTTTCTGCTGTGCCTCCTTCCCCTCCCTCTCGTGGGCAGCAGAGGTGGAGAACTTCCATGGATAACCTCTGGAGATTCAGTGATGCACGGGGACTGGAGAGTGAAGGTTGGCCCAGCAGCTGTTGCACTTGCTTTCAACCCATCCCACTGCAACACAGCACAGACAAGACTTTCCAACTCATCATTCTCAGGGTTGTCCTCAGGTAGTTACCAGTAAACTGCATTAACCTGCTCCCCATCAACTGGAGTACGGGGGAAAGACAAAAACCCCCAAAAGCTCAATTGCCAAAACTGCAAGACCAGGGCACAAAACAACCCAGCAAACTCCCAAGTTTGTTCTGAACTGCTGTTTTCATCCCCTGGTCACAGCAAAGCCTGTGCCACAGTGCCTATAAATTTCCTCTAATGATGCAGCAGTGAGGCAGAGCCCCATCTGTGCCTGGGCACAGGTGAGACTTTTCACTATCGTGTAAGTGCAGGCTGCCTTTCAATTACACTCACCAGCCCATTAGGCAAATTAGATTTGCATATGAGAGGATAACTAGAAAGTCAAGAAATAGGCCCTGAAGGAAAATACATTCTATAAGCTACATATCCCTGGGAAGATGTGGACAGGGAGTTTGCTGTTCAACCCAGGGCTACTTTAGGTTTTCATGGTGTTCAGCTTTCTCTCAGTGCTGGCATGGGTTTGAGGACAGCCTCTCCACCAGGCAGAACTGAAGCCAGACAAAGACATCTGCGTTCCCTGCATTCCCACCTCCCTAAAAAGATGCCCATTTCTGCAGGGCTTTGCATCATTTGCAGGTTCTGCCTTGCAGTATGCTGGATAGGAGATTAAAATATTACTAGTGTGAGAGAATTTCAATTGACTCCACCTGGGTTTCAATAATATATCACTAAACTACAGAATTATTTCCAGCACCCTAAGAAGGTCCACGGGGATGTGATAGCCAGTGGTATGGCATTACACTGGTGTCCCATGTCACTGAGGACAGTCATGTGGACTAAACAGTTCTGCTCAGGTGATTTTGAAGAATTCATCTGCCTGCACACACTTTTTTTTTTTTCCCTGAGTGAGTGTATGCAAAACAGAGACAACCTAGCTCATCTCCCAGAATCCAGATGGCACTTGCAAACCTTGTCTGTGTATCAAATGTTGTTTTTTAGATCAAGTGTCCCTGGTTGACAACACAGAACTTCACGATGCTATCTTTAGAGAGGCTTCTCTGCAAAGAAACACCCTTGGAGCATACGTTGCAGGAATATGCTAATGTGGCAGAGTGTTTTCAGCGGCCACAAATGGATCTGTTCCTGGGAGCTCAGACACCCCACAACAAGCTGAGCCTGGCTGGAGATGAAGGCTCACCCTGCCCCTACGGAAAAGATGCGACAACAAGTGAAAAACCGCAGAGAAAGGTTAAGTTACACCACTGGAGAGATGCAGGATGAGCTCACAGCAAGGGCACTCACACATGAGAATGATGATTACCAAAAAACCCTACTAAAGGAGTGAGGGCAGCTCAAAACAGACAGCAAAATCTGAGATTTTCCATTCCTTGACTTCTCCTACAGGTTTAGAGATTCTTACCCTAGTTCCTGTTCAGCTAAGTGCAAGGATCTTACAAAAACCCAATGATTTTCTTCCTCAAGGTCTTCACTTCCTCCTCCAGATTGCATGCAAAGATAAAAGCAGCACATGCAAAGTAAGTTGTTTAAAACCAGCCCATTAATAAAGAACAAAACTACAAAACTTGCAGTTTCACATATTCCTGAGATAGTTATGTTACCCTCAATGAAAAAAAATAGTACCAGTTGTTAAAAGAAAACACCAGCACCTCCCAAAAAACCCACCCTGAGTTGTTTTCTATTCTCCTCAGCTCCAAGAACAAGAATCATCACCTGCATATGAAAAAGCATGAAAAAACCCGACTTATACACAGTCCCCACTAAGCAGCAAAATGGCTTAACAAAAACCAGGAAAAAACAAAGAAAGCTGCAGAAACAGGCTATGATCCAGCTCAACCCTGGGGTCAGAAGGTGACACCAACAGCACTGAGGTGGCAGAAATAACCCCCTGTGCCTGCTGCTGAAAAGAACATTTCAGAACAGTGACATCAGGTAAAGCAGCAGCTTTTGAAAAAAGAAAGTGATCCAGGAGGTAGCTCCTTCCATATTGCAGGCGCTCACAGTAAACACCATATGGCCTGTTAATTTAATTAGGGAGAAGAAACCCCCTAAGTTTGAGATTTGACTTTGAAGGGTTTAAAACAAGTCTGAGGAAAATTGTTTGAGATACTCTGTTAGGTTGCCTTGCCTCCTTCATCCACCTTCTGACCCGCTGGACCTGGTGGCTCTCCCCAGGCTGCACAGCACCCCTAAGAGCTGGAATTTTTTTTTACAAGTCCACTACCTTCACCACCACTGCACCTGCACAGATGCTTCCCAGGAAGATCTGGGTGGTCCATGCCAGGCAGCCGAGCCAGGAGAGGTCTGGATCAGGAAGGAGGTACGTGCAGTAAATAAACCAAGCATTTCAGCTGAACACATCTTCTCAGATAGCAACCAGAATTTTTATCTTAAATCCTCACAATCTACATTGGCAGGTCCCACCCGTCAAAGAGAGGATGGAGCTCACGGTGAAGGTCAACCTGACAAATGGTGGAGCACCAATGCTGAGACACAAAGCCTCAGGGCAAGTCCCCTCCCTATCCATAAATAAGTTTGCATTTGTAATCTTGAGATCAACCAACCAAACTCCAGCCATCCCCAAAGACTTTTGTATGTCAACAAAGTCTCACTGCAGCATCTAATTCCAGACTAGCCAGGACACTGCTGAACAAAACGTCATTCTCCATTATGAATATATATTCCATGTCCTCATGTGAGGAGGGAGGGGCATTTCTAGGATCATTTCCAGCTAGAAATCTGTATCTGTACCATGATGGGACACTGCAGCACCACTGTCACGCTGCCCTGCCAGGTCTCAGCATGAACTGCTCAGTGCATCACGCGAGAGATCCCACGGAAGGGGCTGCTGGGGCACCACCAAGAATGCAAAGACACAAAAGGTGATGATTGCCTGAGGAATGGCCTCCCAAGCTGTAACAGCTGAGGCTTACAAGGCTCTGGTAGGCTCTCAACTTCAGCAGCCCCCTGAGGCCCAGGCAGGAGCAGGAACACCTCAGCCATGGTGCTCCAAGGACCACCACCCCCTCAGGAGCTGCTGTGTCAGGAGCCTCCAGCACAACCTTCCTCAGCACAACCTTTAGGGAGTCCCAGCTGGGTAAGGGAACCACAACATTTCTGCAGAGAGGTGCAACAGACCAACCGACCTGGGGCCTGGGACAGAGCTTTGGCACCCAGGCTGCTCGGGCAGAGGCACAGAGGGAAGCTCTGCCTGATGCCTCCAGCATGGGCACGAGCTGCCACCCTCCTCTACTCCTGCCTGGCACAAAGGAGGTCAGGGCTGCGTGGACCCACCTGTGCTCCCCACCGGAGATGTTCTGTGCCTCTGCAGAGCAGGTGCATTTCCAAGGCCCAGGTAGGGCAGCAAGGGATGCTCCCTCCCTCCCTCTCTCCTCTTACCAACTGCAGCCCATCTTGTCTTGAGGAAAATCCAGGATGCTCCACGCCTCTCTGCCAGCACTACCACAAGGAGAGATTTTGGGAGGTTTGGGCTTTCATGGAACCTGCTGCCCTGTAGATAAATCGTACCAGAAAACCACATCGTTCCTGGAAATTTGTAACCTCAGTTGGCATGGAGTTTCTCCTTGGCTCCTCTCAAGAGCTGACTACACTCACAAATTAACATCCCACTTGTTCAATTATGTTCTCCTTTTCTATCCAGACCCAGGTTGGGATCTGTGTGCCCCTTTAATAGGTGTGTCACAGCAGTATGCCAGTTTCCCATTTTCTAGCACAAAAAAAAAAACCCCAAAAACAAGGCCAAACCCAAATAACAAAACATCTAAAGCCCAACAGACTTCTTCCTGCTAGCAAGGAAACCTCCTCTCAGGACACTGCAAAGATTTAATTTACTACCAATTGCCCTCTGGTTATTTTACATTTATGGGGTGGGGGCTGAAGAAAGGAAGAAAGCAGAGAGGGTGTAATTAGCTTTGCTTGTAAAATGTTCATCCCAGTTGTAACAGCAACTGGAGCCTATCGGGGGCTTAACAGATTTCAGGGTTTTGTTGAAGCTGAAGGGTCGGGGGGGGGGCGGAGGATAAAAAAAGGGAAGAAAAATATAAAAAAAAAAAAAAAATCAATATGTGGATCCTACATCTTGCCACAGCCCCATATGGAAGTAATCAAGCACAAGGGTGGCAGCTGGGGCCAATAACAGTCACCTGCAGTTGAGGGACGTGGGGGTTTCGGATGGGTTTTTAATGCTAATTTCCTGAAGGAACAATGCGGGAGCGGGCGCGGAGCGGCAGCCGAGGGCGGCTGAATGGGGAGCCCGGGGAACAATGGCTGCACCTGGCGCGGGGAGCCGCGCACGGAGCCGGCACGCGGCGGCAGCGCCCGGCACATCTGTTCCGCACAATGCCCGCTCCCCTCGGCACTCACAGCCTGCCTGCCGGCCTGCAACAGGTCCGAGCTGGCCCTCCTCCTCCTCCTCCCCGCTCAGCTCAGGGATGGGCGTCAATACTTCGGGGGGTTCTCGGCGTTGTTTGGTTAAAGGGATGGTTACGCAGCATCCCGCCGGCAGGTTGCGGCATCCCGCTGCCACGGGAAGGTAAGGAAGGAAAACTGACTCTTGGCTTTGAAGATCTGCAAGTGTTGGTTCTTCTAAATGGTCTTCTGGCCACCTGTGACTGTGCTCCTTCAACACCCCGAGTCCTGCTGCAGCCACCAGAATCCCATGGCCAGGAGCGCGCCAAGGAAATTCAATACGCATTATTCTCAAACCTTAAGCTTGGCTTATAAAAATGCCGCTACCCAGCCCAATAAAAGGCATGATAGTTACACTTTAAAATGCTTTGAAACCTCTGAAATCGCTATTGTCCTGTTGGACATAAGCTGCTGACACACAAAGCAGTGCTAAGGTCAAGGTCCTGCCTCAGAAAATTGCTTGCAGACCCAGGAACTGAACCCAAGCCTCTCCGTGCTGCACTTTAACTGTGGGATCATCGCTCACCATTTCTTCCTGGCTGCTGCTCCCGCTCTAAACAAAGGTTTTTCCAGCCGTTCCCTGAACGCTGCATGAATTAAGGCAGTCTCCACCATAAAAATAAAAGTTGAACAGACTCCCAGAGACCTGCAGTGACGCTGCCCCCGGGGACTGCTCTGGAGTGTCTGTCGAAACACATTTCATACCTAACTCCTAACAAGCAATCAGATATGGAAATAGTCACTAGATAAAGGCAAGCTTACAATCCAGCCCAGAACAAGTATGGATAAGCCAGCTCTTATAATGGGAAAAAACCCAACAGGCAACAGATTATGACCATCTCCTGCCTTAAATCTGCTGCGTGTGCCCAAGTCCTCAAACGACTGCATTCAGCTCTCCAGCTATACTATAAACATCACATATACACGTCAAACAAATCTCATTTTTTGTCCAAACCTTAAAAAAACAGATCTGGAAAAAACAAGAGGCCACCTGGCTCCCCCATCCCGTCCCATAACCGTGGGAGAGCGCTGCCTCCTGCTAAATGCTGCTGGTGGTTACTGCATTTATGGGTCAATTTGGGGCCTGGAGGGCTGATTCACTTGAAAACTCAGCTCCTGCAGTCAAACCACACAAACCTGTCAAACCAGTGATAACCTCTACAAGCCAAAATCCACTGTGGGAGATGCAAGACAAAGCTCTGTAAAGCAGCAGTAAAAGCATTTGGGACTCACACTCGATGCGACAGGCGAGGCAGCATTAAGCGAAACCCCGCTCTCTTGGGAACACCAGTCCTGTAAGACTGAGAAGAATAAACCAATAAAAAAACCAAACCCAAGAGCCCGACCCAGGGTTCACGTGAGCAAAGCTCCCCTTGCTTTGGCGGGTTTAAACAAGCCTCTGCAACACCAGCAGATGCAAGCTGCAAAAATAGCAGCCAGCATCTTGGAAGTGAGCAGGGGCTGTGGCTCCAGTCCCTGGGCAGAGCAGAACCTGGCTTGGCAGCACTGGTTTGGCCTTTTCACTATTAAATGGAGTTTCTGCTCTTTTCCTCAGGGCATTCCCTGTGTAATAGAGTTCTCAGATTAACGATTTATTCTCCTTGCCTTCAGCAATTCTGCTCCTTCCTCAAACCCTTCAAATCCTTCCCTTGGCTTAGCTGCACTTTCCTGTTGGCAGTACTCACTCCCACTGCCTTTGCTTTTCTTCTTTCTCCTTGTTTCCCACACTGGAGTCTCTTAGTTTTGCATTATTTGGGTGTTTCTCTAACTGCTGGATGTGCTGGGGTAGGGCTACCTGGCTGTAAAGGGCACATGGTCATTGCCCTAGGTAGTTCCAAACATCAGACTAAACATCTTTTCCATATTAATAGTGAAAATCATGTCATCCAGTAGACAGTAGTAGGGGAATAAAAAGTGTCTTCACTTGGCTGTCCTACACCATCTCTATAAAATTATTAGGGTTGGGGACAGAGTTTCAAGCCACCCTCTTCCCCAAAATACAGCTACCTCTCTCATCTGAGCACTCGGCTCATCAGGCATCCTAAATCCTTAAAAATAAAGGAGCCTGAGAAAAAAAAAAAAAAAAAAAAAAAAAAGAAAATTTCCTGCAGGGCTTGAGCAAGACTCTACCAAATTAGTTGTTTAATGGCCAAATTGTGCTGCCCTGATGCCGGGAGAACTTCCGTTTGCTTAATCAGGGCTCGACCTGCAAGGAGACCGCAGGAGCAGCTGCTCCAACACCCTGTGCTGCCTTCACAAACTCGGGCAGTCTCCAGGAGAGCTGCAGCAGAGGAGCATGGCTCTCTGCTCCTAGATATCATCACACCCTGGATGGCTCTGCTGGATATTTTTGGGGTTTCAAACTCCTTTGTGCTGGTGCACTTTGAGACGTTGAAGTGCACACACTCCTTCTGCCTCCTCCTCCAGGGACACACAGGAGGTGTTTGGTGCATCTCTAGAAGCAGACATACAATATTTTGAAAAGCTTCTACCCAAATGCTTCATGCTGCAAAAGAAGGAAAACCTTAAGGTGGCCCATGGAGTGGCCAAATTGGCCGAGCACAAAGCTGCAGCCCAAGCACCCTGCCAGGGAGCCCAGCCAGGCTCTCCCCCAGGAGACCTTGTAATTTGGCATGTTTAAAGCTACCCTGGACAAAGCAACACCAAAGGGAATCCCCCTGCACCAGACAGCCCAGCAAATATTCCTCTCTCTTTTTCCAGCCTGACAGCAAGCGATGCTCAGCCACATTTAAGCTCCCCAAACTTTGAGCACTGATTTTCATGCATCTCCTGTGGCTGGGCAGGATTTCTCCAGCACATAAAATGGACTGAGTATCATTGCACAGGAGCTGAGTGGTGCAGGGGGCAGAAAAAGCAGTTAATATTTTGGGGATCAGCTTAAATATGCAACAGAGGGATCTTTACAACAAGCTACACCAGAGGGTCAGACGAGCAATTTCAACTCCCGAACCTTCCCAAAAGACAGGGAGGGGGGAAAAGGGCAGGTTTAAACGAAATATGCAAGGTCCAGGGGTTACAACAGAAAAAGGAAAATACAGCCTGTCTACAGCTCGACAGTGAAAATACATAGAGGAGGTGTGTTCTGGTATCACAAGATTGATCTGGGAGATTTAGATGCTGGGAGCATCAGTTGCTGCTCAAGGAGCGCAAAGACAAAAAGGGAGCAGTCTCTGCCACAATGCAGAGAAGCCCTGAAAACACTGGGAAAATTAAGGAAATTTGGGAGCCAATGGAAGAAATCCACCTCTGCAGTTTACCCCCCCACTCCCAGCTTCAATACCAGCATGCAGAAACCAGAGTCAGCCTAGGCACAGCAGAAAAACCACGTTCTGCTAAAACACACAAAACCCTTCCTGCTTTGCCATTTCCCCAGAAAACGCCAAAAATCCCAACCCTCTGCTCATGGAGGGGGGAGCGGGGGGAAAGAAAAAAAAAAAAAACCCCAAACCATTCCATAGCAACACGGAACGAGCTGTACCGCAGCTCTCCTCAGAGAGAGTTTAGTGTTTTTTCAGCTGCAGAATCCTCGCATGCAGCCGGCTGGGCTATTGAAGTTTTCCCCAGCACTGCAGAGGACCGAGGCAAGGCTGCCGAAGCGCTGCGGCCGCCGCCGCTCCCAGCCTCTCCCTCTACCTGCTCCCGAGGTGGGGGCTCTCCCCAGCCCGCCGGCAAAAGCCACGGCGCTCCTCCAACCTTCCTGGCGGCCCCGGGGCTGAGCATCCCCCGAGCATCCCCCGCGGCCCCGGATCCGCCGAGCGCTGTTTAAAAATAATCCCATGCCTTGCTTACCCTACCCAGCGAGGTTGCAAGGATCCAGCTGCTGTGGAATACACCTCGTTTCTTTGAAATAGAAAGAAAAGCGCTCTTCCTCCTCCTCCTCCTCCGCCCGTGATCTTCGAGCGCAGCCGGAGCCCAGCCTGCCTTCTCCTTTCATTAGCTGGACATGTGTCAGGTCCCGCACATCTGCGATTTCTCACTGCCTGGAGCCGCCTGTCCGATTCCAGGGAAACACAGATGGATCCCAGATGGGAAGGTCCTGCCAAACAGACCAGCTCTCCACCTTGCCAGAATACCCAGCTTAGAGGCACACACCCTCGGCTCCCTGCCTGCTCCCTGCCTGCGCCGCGCTGCTGCCAGGCTGCTCGCCAGCTGATGTCACCAGGCACACACCTACCAGCGCCTCGCCGCCCGCCTGACATTAACTTGTTAAATACACGGAATTTGTTTATGGCCGGCAGGAACAGCGAGACAAGGGCAGGAGCAAAAGAAGCTCCACCGCCCCAAACCACCCTCCCCAAACCGGCCCTGCCTTGTGCAGCACCGGGGGCACAGCAGCCTCTGTCTCAGCCCTGGGTTTTGAAATCGGGATGAGCTGTTGGGTAAACCGGCGGATTAATTTTCCGAAGGTTTCCCCACGCACGTAAATCTTCGCTGCAAACTCCCCCCGCCCCGAGCCCAGCGCCGGAGTTTGCGGCGCTGGAAAGCTGGCATGTGGAAGCAATTAGAAGCAACAACAAGATAACAAGACACTGATGTTGCAAGGGTACCAAACGCGGACTGGAAAATTCAAAGGAAGAGCAATTAAATGTGTAACATACTACCCGGCTCGAAGAGGAAGTGTTAAAGGAAAATGTAAATCCGAAATGTTTTATACCGGGAGTAAACTCCACCAGAGATCTCAGAGCAGTGAAGGAGGCTCGGAGCAGAAACCCACTGGGCACGACCACATTTGACCATTTTCCCCCTCTCATTAATGGACAGACGTGGCGGCTCTGCCACCTACAAACCTCCTGGCAATCCTGACAAGCTGCTCCCCGAGGTGCGGCGTGAACAACAGATATTAACTGGAGGCCCCTGACTAATCTCATCAGCCCGGCACCATTCACCGCCAGCCGGGTGCTGGGCAAACACGGATTTACACAACAGCATTCCTGGCCACGCAGGCTGGCATCCCCGGCTGCCGGGGTTCTGCCCCGAGCAGGGGCAACCACCCCTCCAGACTGCCCAAACTATCCTGCTCCACACCATCCCACTCCCAGCTCCTGTAAAACCACCCAGGAGGAGAAGCAATGTTTGTATTTTGCCTGCAGACCATGCACAGGCACATTTTAAGACCTCAGGAGGGATTCACTGCTCCAGTCCATACAGCTGAGCAGGTTCAGGTCTTGATATCCTTTCCAAATCTTTGCAGTCAACACCACCTTTCCCTCCAGCTACTTGTTTTGAGAACCAGGGACTCAATACTCTCCCAGTTCTGCAAACTAAGAGCCTGCCACTACCCAAGCTGGGGGATGCTGGTTTTTCACAAGTCCCAAAATCATACATGCCAAATTCTCCACAGTTGGTGTAGGCATGACGGGATAGTTACTTGTTCACAGGCAGCAAAATGCTCCTTTTGATGAAATTCCCAGTGCTGTGGTAGGCTACTGCTAACTGCCAAGCCATGTTCATAAACCTTCTGGAGGTACTGCCCCCCGGCATCTCATCTAACCCTTCACCCTGGCTTCTCTGCTGCTTATTCCTAATTAGTTTAAGGTACCTCTGCTTCCCTTTGGGAGGGAGAAAACTGCTTTAAAGGAAGCATTAAAAAGCATTCTGCAAGCAGGCATGGCATGAGTTCATGAACACACCAACTCCTCCACGATCTCCTCCTGCAGAGGACAGGCCTCCCAGTACAGGCAGGATGCTGCATGGTAATGGGGGCAGAATTTGGGCAGGAGACTCCTGTTGTAGGAGCACACAAAACTGCTGCTTTCCTGGCTGGGCAAACACATCGCTCTGAGAAGAGCAGCCTGGCTGCAGGCAGAGGGGGCACAGGTTTGCAGCACCTCTCCCTCCTCCAAACCTCACCCAAGAGCAGCAATTCCACATGCTTCAGTTAGGAAAAAAAATAAACGTGAATCACATTCAAGTATCAGCACACGAATACCTGGAGCATCCCGTGAGGTGATGCTCAGGCAGCAGAGCAGGTTGGGAACAGGTAGATCCAAGAGTGCCTCCCAGCACTCCCTTCCTCCAGCACCCCAGTCCCCACTGGAGGGGCTGCTGGCAAGGCACGTCAATAAAACATTTAAGTTCAGAAAGTTCAGCTCGCTGGGGCTTCTGACACTTGTGATGGAGGTTGCGCAAAATACTGAAGCTGTCAATATTTCATAAGCTGAGATGGAAAAACCATCTCTAAATTACACAGACAATGGAGGGAGACACAACCCAAGCAGCTCCAGCAGCACCAGAACTAATAATTTTTCTATGGACTTGCATCTCATGGTCGGCTCCCCGGCACCTCACGCTGTGGGGTCCCCAACAGGAGCTGTCCCCGGCCGGGTTGTGGCGACAGCGGTGGCTCTTATGTGGATTCTCTGATGTCTTATAAGAAGCAAGCTCATGTTGCAGCTCTGTCCCCAGTGGAGATGGTACCAGGCAGATGGATGCAGCCCTGTGCTCCCAGCATTAAGTATCCAGCACCAGACACCGCTGTTCCCTGTCCAGCCCTGTCCCAGCATCCCCAAACCAGCCTGAAACTGGGCAGTGAGCTCAAAAACTGATTTTGGTCTGAACGTAACAGAGGGGGAGATGCTGTATGGTGAACAGCAGATGCTCAAAGAGATGCTGCCTGTCAGGATCTGTCAGGTCTTTGCGTCAAAGCCATCCCAGAAGTACCCTCAGAAGGCACAGGGACATCCTGGGGCTGGGGGGGCTTTATGGAAAATAGGTGACCAGCACAAGGAGTTCCCTTGCCTGCTTTTTAAAATCACAGTTCAGCTTAAGGACCTGAACAGTTTGTAATGTTTCACTTCACACAAATAAAAGCTGTCCACAACTACGACAACTGGGTTCTAACTACCCTTTGTCAACCCATGGCTAAATAAATCTCTTCAATGTTTTTACAACCTAAAGCACTTTGAAATGTCAAGAACACAGGTCACTGCAAGTATTTTGAGTATAGTTACAACGACTTTATAAACCTTTATGAAAAGGCACAACTCTTTGCCATGGTGTCCACAGCCCAGTGTCTACCAAAACCCCACCATCCTCAAGGAAGAAATCACCACTTCTGGCTAGAGAGGCAGGAATATGCTCAGCATCAGAGTAAGTTTTGGATTCTCCACGCACAAAAACTACAGGTGGGATCACCTGGGTGCCCTGAGTAGAAGCCATTGCCAAACCTCCTTTGAAAGCCTCATGGATTGTGCCTTTCACATGATCCATGTGCCTCAGCTCACCCAAACCATGACCTATCCCTAAGCCCATCCCTGAGCTCACCACTGGCAGATGCAGGTCCATGAGGTATAAAAAAATCACAGAATCCCAGAGTGGGTTGGGTTGGAAGGGACCTTGAAGCTCATCTCATTCCACCCCTGCCATGGGCAGGGACACCTTCCACAGGTTGCTCCAACCCCCTTCCAACCTGGGATGGGGAGTCCATTCACACATCATCTACTGACCCCCCTCACTGTTCCCAAGAGGCTTATCTGCTCCTAAATATGCATTAAAGCAGATTTTGCAGCCCAGGCATCACCGGCACAGCGGAAGGAAGCAGAACTGCAGGCAGCACGGGGAGAATGCTTTTCCCTGGCTCACCATGCTAATCTGCTTCTGCTTTCTTCTCCTGGGAATGTTCCATGGAAAGAACGATGCAAGCAAAGTTTGAACACTGGGAGCTATTGATACCTGCTGCTCAGTGTGGTTTGTGAGGAAAGCAAGGAAATCTGAAGAATTTTTCCAGTTTCCAGTGGAATTTTTATGCCTGTCATAGCCCATTGCCACAGCGAGCACAAGAGACCCGAACTGCTTCTGATTTCTCTGCTATTCCACAGATATTCCATGATGTGCCTTGGCTTTATTTTTTGCCTGCTGTGTTCTTACCTCAGAAAGAAGCTTCACTTGAACTCAAGGCAACCCTGGAAAGCCTTTGCCTTTTTAAGCTGACCACTTTCCATTGCACAGAAAAATAAATCCAAATGCACTGAGGCAGCCAAAGCCATTTATCAGGCTAAGTAGAAACCGTAAATTCATACTAACTGGAATCTGATGGAAACCAATTGGGATCCTCCTTCAGGCTCAGGTCTGGCAGGAAAGTCAAACATTTTATTGCCTTCTTTATGCCTTACAAGACAGTGGAGCCAAGAAGGGACTGCTCCCTTTGAAGCGATGCTGGTGGGGTTGCAAGGGAGACTCAGTGACTTGAGTTCAAGCTCAACCCCCCGAAACAGAGATAAGACCTCTCCATTCCTGGCAAATTTATCACATTTAACAAACATCCTCCTTTCAATAAATAATCCATTATTTGAATTAGCACATGGCAGATTATGTTAACAAGCTTAATTCGTCACAGAATCATAGAGAAAGGTTTGGGTTGGAAGAGACTTTAAAGCTCATCTCATCCCACCCCCTGCCATGGGTAGGGACACCTTCCACTGTCCCAGGTTGCTCCAAGCCCTGTCCAGCCTGGCCTTGGGCACTGCCAGGGATCCAGGGGCAGCCACAGCTTCTCTGGGCACCCTGTGCCAGGGCCTCCCCACCCTCACAGGGAACAATTCCTTCCCAATATTCCATCTAACCCTGCTAAGGCAGTAGGAAGCCACACCCTCTTACCACTCCAGACCCTTGTCCAAAGTCCCTCTACAGCTCTCTTGGAGCCCCAATAGACACTGGAAGGGGCTCTAAGGTCTCCCTGGAACTTTCTCTTCTCCAGGCCGGACACCCCCAGCATTCCCAGCCTCTCCCCAGAGCAGAAGAGCTCCAGCCCTCAATGAAATCCAAATACATTGCCTCCTTCTGGACTGAACACGAGCTGTATGGCTTTTGTGCCATTTCAATCCTGCCCAGAGAAGGGGAAAAACCATATTAAAAGTTGACCTTAATTGAGCTGGAAGAATTTTACACCCAGAACATCCCCAAGCAGATATTGCCAAAAAATCCCCCAAACAAACAGGGGGAGCAAAGATGCAACAAGGAATTAAACACAACCTGAGGAAGTTACTGAAACTACTTCTGGCAACCCATTAAGGGAGGGGAGACACATCACCTAAGCAGATGATACCTTATTCCTGTGGCCACATATGTAAAGAAAAAACCTGCAGGAATTGATGTCCTGTCCAAAAACATCCCCCCCAAAACAACAAACCAATTCCTAAACCTAACACCCTTGCTCTGATTAGAAATCCAAGCTTCTGTAGCCGTCACGGGTATTTAAACCAAACACAGAAATATGGAAAAAATGAGTAATCCTATTTGGAGAGAGTAAAATCCAGCCTGCACAGGATTAATTCTAGTCCAACAGCTCTGCAGCTTGACAGTATTTTCTAGATCAATAGCAGTGCCATTTGATTACAGATTTGTTCAAATACATACATCCACTCCGCTCCAATTGTCATTTCGGTGATGCTCAACTTTAATTGCCCAACACCCCGACCAGGAGCATTCCTGGCTTTGGAAGCTGTGAGGATGGAGCTCTGCTGCAGCTCTCAGCCACCTCTCCACTACTTCAGAAAACCCAATCACCTGTCTCCATCTGACACTTGTGCCCCACTCCTTGCTGGACCATCCTCTTCAGCACCTGTTTATGGTGCAAACAGGCTTTGGAAGCCAAACTCCTCCCTTTTGCAGGTGAGCTGGTGGCTTTGAGAGCTGTGTCCTGGATCACCCTGCTCCAGGCTCCCAGTGCTCCTCACCACCAGATGTGGAAGACCATTTACAATTAAGAAAGCACAGGTTAAAGCCTATCAAAGCAGCAGAACTTGGGGGTTTTTGCCTCATCCCAGAGGCCAATGTGAGCAATAAAATGCACGTGATGGATCCCAAGCCCCTTCCCTACAGCAGGCTCACCACATCCCAGTTTGCTTCCAGCACCTCCCTCCACTGGTGCCTTCCCTGCCACGAGATCTGACTCTTGCCCTGAAAATGGTTTTTCCTTCTTTATCTTGGGCTCTTTTAACAGAAGCCTTTCTCCCAATTTCATCCTGAGCTTCCTTCTGCTCCAGTCCCTGGGACTGCACATCTGTGAGGGCTGCTGGGGCTCAGCTCCTTTCCCAGTGCTTCGGAGGAGGAAAGTGGTACCTCCCCACCACACAGCCACCTAAGGAGCCTCTTTTCTCATTAATTAGTTGTCACTAACCTGGCAACCTTGATTAAAAATATCCCAATTCCAGTCTCCCTTTAGAAAAAAATAAATCCTGAACTGTTTTGTTCATTACACCCAGTAAAACCACCAGCTCAGGATTTTAAGGAAAGCTTCCCAGTAGCATCCCAGTTTGTTGGCTTTGCAGGTTTAGCACTGAGCAGGGTTCCCTTCCTTCCAGCCTCAACCAATCACAAAAAAACCACATTTTCAAACGTGCTTTCTGCTAGTTTTTCCTACATTTATTTTTTACCCATTTTTCTTCGCCAGCTCCCTTCTCCTGCTTTCCACTGACCCTTTAGACCTAACAAACGCTGGCTTTGGGGAGAGAAAAAAAAAAAAAGAATAAAGAGCCCAGCGCAGCCCTTTGCGCCTGGCCCGGCATTCCAGCGCTGCGCTCCCGGCTCCACAAAGTCTGATTTAGGAGCACTGCTGGGAGCTATTAGTTTACGAAAGGCCCAGCACGCCCACCCAGGCACAGGCGACGGCGAGAGGCTCCCCTTTCACCGCTGCCATGTGCCTCCCATCCCGCCCGGAGCGCTCGGGAAGGCTGTGGTCGGGCTCGGGGCAGGAAGCCAAGGGAAAGGCAGCCCGGGCGGCGGGCGAGGAGAGCGCAGAGGTCAGGGGAGAGGGCTGGATATCGTCCACAGCCCCGTGCTGCCGCAGGAGAAGCCATTAATTAATGGGATGCTTATTAAGAGAGTTCAGCCTCCATCCAGACTCTCCTTTTATCCTGCCTGTTTTGCTCCTTGTTTCCATGTCCTGTAACCACTTCTTCCTTTTTGTGTCCTTTTCCCCGTTTCCACTACCATGCTTTTAAGCTCTTCTTCAATCTGCTTTTTTGCCTTATTTTTGCTTATTCTCCACTCTCTGCTTCCACCATCTCCAGCTCCTTGCCTGCCTCCACCCCTTGCCTGACAGCACAGAGAATCCCCAGCAGCCCCAAGAGGTGATCCCAAAAATCATCACTGTCAGCCCTACCACTGGAGGCCCATGGAATCTGCTGAGCAAGCTCAGCCACCTGCCCAGGTGTCTGCTACCTGCCCCTGTTACCCACCCAGAATTAAAGCATGCATCAGCCTCCCAAAAATGTGTGCCATGGGGAACTTAATGGCATGGCCTGCCAACAGCTGCCAGACTTTGGCCAGCTTATTATCCCAAACTCCTGGTGTGGATGTAGGACAGAGTTAACGCCCCAAAACTGAAGATCAGCTCAGTGGTGGGAGAGGCAGGGAGAAAGGAAAGGGGAAAACAGGCAATAAAGCATCGTTTTGGAGACATCAGGGTTTTGACATTCTCCAACTGGCTTCTATTAGCATTGCATCTGTCTTTGGGTGCCTGAAGGGGAAAAAATAAAAGGAAAGACTCATTTCCAGAGGTACAGAGCAATCAGCAGGTTCTCTGCACTTCCACTGCCTCTGGAGTGCTTGGATGCAGCTCAAGGAAGACCAGGAGCAGTGAACAAGGACCTGAAATTTTATTACCTTCCCCTCCTGCCGGAAGCAGAGCCTATTTGCAGATTTACAGCTCGTGTCAACAGGAAGTTCGTGTTTACAAGTTTCCTGGAAAAAAAAGCCAGCATTCCTGTCCTCTGCCATAGCCCGGTGGGAATGCTGCCTCGTAGGGACTGCTCAGATGGGTATGGGAGACAGGAAGGAGTTTTAGCCATGTAGAATATCCAGACAAATAGATAAAGCTATGGGGAAAAAAAAAAAAAATTTGAAGGCCAGAAGGAGAACAGTAATTCAGCAATTTGGTGGAAAATGCACAGCAAGACAGCACAGCCGTGTCTGGAAAAATACTTTTGTAGCATCTGGGATTCACACTTCAAAGAAGCAGAAGAATTTTAAGAGGATAAAAAGCTATATTCAGGCTAACATGAATTTTTCTCCTCTGGCCCAACTCTCTTGTCATTCCCATTACACTGTTCCTCCAAGAGTCACAGCCAAGCTCAGCTGGTCACACTGGGGTGGGTCATCCTCCCAATAAAGGCATGAATGGGACCACAGCAGTGTTTGGTGGTGCTGCTGGATCCACCAGGATCCATCCATCCCCAAGCTCAACCCCAGATTGAGCTGAGAACATCATTTATTGCCTTCAAAAACTGGAGCCCTGGGCCTAAACGATCCTATCTTGTGAAGCCTGGATTTAAAATCTTCCCCTTTTATTTACATGGTTATTAAAAAAAACAACCTGAAACCAAACAAAAAAAACCCCCCAATATTTGTTCCAAAATTACACAAAAGAAGAGGACATGAAGACAGCCAAAGGTCAAGCAGCCAGAGCTCTACCAGGATTCCAAAGACTCAAATCAGTAAATATTTATTTAGGCCATACTGTACAGTTTCGTAAAGACAGATATGGAGTACCTAGGTATCTGATCTCCTGAGAACATGCTGCTCCCAAGGAAAGTTTCTGTCTTGACAGATAGACATTTTCCAACAGAAGAATGATCCAATCACAAGATCCCTCTGAAGCAAACTAATTCAACAAAACACAACAGGTACAGAAAACCAAGTCTCAAAACCCCACAGTTACCTTCTCCCTAGAGAAAGGGCTGGAGAAAACCAAGCTGGCAAAGCACTCAACCCACCCAGCCTTACAAACCTCCAGGATTTAACATGCAGAAGCTTGAAACAACTGAGCTGAAGAGGA
Organism: Corvus moneduloides; assembly: GCF_009650955.1. Classification (NCBI taxonomy): domain Eukaryota; kingdom Metazoa; phylum Chordata; class Aves; order Passeriformes; family Corvidae; genus Corvus; species Corvus moneduloides. The sequence goes on from NC_045492.1 coordinate 2,731,147, forward strand.
AACTCAGAACTGCTGCAGGCATCAGATCCTTCCAACACCACCACAGCTGTCCCCAACCCTTTCAGCCACAGCTGATCCCAGCACAGATTTAGGGTGACCCCCCCTCAGCCAAAGCTGCACGTCTCCATTCCTTCCCTGGGCATTCAAGCTCTTTCCATATCAACCAGCAGCACTAACAACAAAATTCCCAGTAGAGTCGGAGAGATGGGGAGGAAAGAGCCATGCAAAGGTCCCCAAACTTGTTTTTCCCTCCTAAGTTCTTAGCAGGAAACCATTACTGAAGAGCAGCCTGCCCTGGATCCAAGCATTTCACATCCAGGTGTCACCATCCCTGTGCAAGAGAATGGAAGTTCAAAGGGAAGGTTTTGCAAGAGGCTGAAAGGAGCATTTGCTGAGAGCATCACATTAAAGCAGTCAGGTGTCTTCTACCCCACACACTGGACACACGTGTTCAGACAACTTCAAGAGCCAGAAGAACCCAAACATGTGTATGGGGAAGGTAATTTACATGCACAGAGAGGAAAAAGCAAGAGAACAAAAATTCCCTTCAATCCAAACCTCAGATTTACTGAACTTGAAACTTTAAAAGTCATCAAAATCTTCATTTTCTACACCATGAGTTATATTAAAAAAAACCCTAGCAACAACTCAGGGGGACAAATAATAAAGAGACAAAAAACCAGAATAAAAACCTGGAGTAGGAGATAGAAAAGAGAGATTCATCAGCAAAGCTCCTCCAAAAGGGGGTTTGGAGCTGAGGGCAGAGGCAGCTCAATGGCAGCATTCTGGAAAGAGCTGATTTGATTTGGCTGTTACTACTGAGGAAAAAACTAAAACAAAACAACAAAAAAAAAAACCCTAAAACAAAACTAAAGCAGCTCAATCATGTATTTACTTCCTCTTCATTTCATTAATCCTACCCAGGGCTGCAGCTGAGGCAAAGCTGAGTTTATTGCCCCCAACCCTGCTTTGGGGTGTGCTCTGCCCAGGTGAGCCAGCACCTCCCAGGGCTGCTCTTAACTTCCCCCAGCTGTGTTTTCCTGATGTCCCAAACATCTCCACCTGGTTCTGCAGATGGAGCAGCTGCAGTTGGAGGCAAACACCTGGTGAGCCACAGCCCTGCCCTGCTTTGCAAGGGGAGATCTGAGTTACAGCAGCTCCTGCCCTATTTAAGGCCTGTAAGTGCTGTGTTTGTGGTAAATAATTTGCCTCCTTTGAGCCCAGCGAACCTGAAAAGCTCAGCTAGGCAGCTTTGCACTGACCAGCCACCAAAAACCTCCTGAAGATGTGGAAAGGAGTGCTAAATCTAGCAGAGGTTGTACTCAGAGCAGACCACTACTGGATGCTCCAGTGATTGTACCTTTACAACAGTTGCATTTCTCACACACCAGCTTTGGGCTACACCAACTCAACCAGCAAGAGAGCTGCAGATGTGCCTGGCTCCAGGCTGGCAGGAGCCTCCCTTGGGATAGAGGAAGAGCCTGGTGCTGTTCACTGCTGATGTCTGACCTGGTGCTCCAAGCTCCAGAGTGAGTACTTGGAAATTCACTTCTCTAGAAAAACATTTGACAAATACTCATCCTCTAGGGAATGTCACGATGAGCAGAGCAAGAGAAGTAGTAGGACTGTTTTCTGAGGGATTTTTACAACACTCATATCAAGTAACACCTCTCTTCAAATCAATACTGCAGTCTGAGCAGGCTTTCAGCCCAACAGTTCATTCTTCTTGGAGACTCCTTACAACTAAGCAGCAGTGTCATACATCTACCTGGCTAGCAGTGCTGCTTCAGCATTTCTTTGTACCATTTTCCTGTAAGTTCTTGGTCAGTGATGGTAGTATTTATGTTAAGAACACAAGAGTATATAACTAAAACACTACAAACTGGAGAGGGGGACAGTGCACTCAAAAAAACCCCAAACCCACTTCCCAACAGGCTCCAGATGTCTGGAGACTACAGCATCAGCAAAAGCAGCTGTTTGTTACTTAGCAGTCATTTCCAAGTGACTTGAGCTGAATTCGGTATTGTAGTCACACAGGACAAACAATCCGTGAGAGATGCTCAAGGCCAGGTTGGAATGGGCTCTCAGCCACCTGGGATAGTGAAAGGTGTCCCTGCCCATAGCAGGGGTTTGGAACGGGATGATCTTTACGGACCCTTCCAATCCAAACCATTCTGGGAGTCTATGTAATAAAATTTTGGGGGAAAAGGAGATAATTTAAGGGTTAAATTAAATCTTGCAAGGCCAAACTGACAGGAATCCATTCCAGAAAGCCTGCAGGGTCAACTTGTATTGACTACAGAAGATCCTTGTGCAAATTAAAAGGTTTCCCTGCCTGTTTGTTTTGGCATATGGAAAAGCTGCGAATTCATTCCCTAAGGTTCGCACCAAGGAGGCTGTTAAATGCCAGGACAAGTCTCGGGCCTGGGATGTTTGGATGGTAAGGAGTGCTGGAGGTGCAGCCTGCTGCAATTCTCCCATGTGCTCAGGAGTCAAATCAAATCAAGCTGACATTTGTAAAAGCCCCTCTCGGGTCCCATTTCCAAACACCTGCATCCCTGGGTCCCCCAGTTCTCCTGTTTCTCAGTGCCCCTCTGCAGGAAGGAGTTATTCACTATGAAAATGGAGAGTGCCTGTCTTCCTCACCCATGCAGAACAGCTAATCCTACCAGGATAATCCTGCTTTAATGAGAAAACTATAGGACCTTTGATAAAGCATATAAATCTTAGAAAAGCCCTACTACAACATTCCTTAGTCTCTGGGACTGGATGACCGACCTCTAAAATGAATTTTGCATGTGGCTTCTCAAGCTGTGGAAGGTAACACGTGGCAGGGAGAGCAAACTGCTGCCTCTTGTTTGCAAGACACCATAAAATCTGTAACAGTGCTGCAGGCAAATTTCCCATGCCTCTGGACACGTGTGCTACTCCATCAACAAAATGCCTCAACCTCTGCCTGCCACAGGAGCCAGAGGACACCGTCACATCCAGCTCCTTTTATCCAACTCACAGCACACTTCCCAAAATGGGAATGGCCATGATACAGCTGACCTGCCCCAAGTCCGTGGCTCTAAAGGTTCAGTGATTTCCTACAGCCCAACAAAGAGCTGGGAGATGGCAGGAACTGCGTCAGAGCCAACCTGGGCTGCAGCACAGCTGCTGAGCTCCAAGATAAACTTTCGAGCCTCTGCCAAACTGAGAATCTGTGTCAGGTTTTGTATGACAAAAGAAAAAAAAAAAAAAAAAAAGACTTGAAAACAATTCCTCATTACAGCTTAGGTGTAGAAATCCACAGACACTTTTTCCTGACCTCACAAGACCTTGCTCCAGCACCGGAGGAGAAGAACCCAATGAATTGACATTTCAACACTTTCTTTTCCCCTCAAGTACAAACACACAACTGCTGAGAAAAAGCAGTGATGCTCTGACCTGACACAACCAGTCGTGTTGAGGGATAATTCCTGTGCTGTATCAGTGACTGGAATTACCAGGGCTTTGCCAACAGCTTAATGAGATGGAAACTCATGCTCCCACTGCCAGAATTTGTTTGTCGGGCTATAAACTATTTAGATGCCCTGAATATTTTGCTCCTGTGTTATAAAACAGGTGTGACGAGGTGCATCTCCATTCACGGAGCTGCTGCTCGGAGCAGCACGGCCTTTTGGACAGATCTAAATTCCTGGTGTGCTGTGTGTACACAGGGAGATCTGTCCACTGGCTTCTCCTTCACCAAAAGGGGCTCTCAGAGCCTGGATGGCAACTTGGGTCAACCTGCCCAGAGTCCTGGACTGGCTTTGTGTGGTGCTGCCAGGCTCTCCAGGGCTTCCTGGGCCACCTCAGACCAGCAAGAGCACCAGCAGGACAGTAAAAGTGCAATGCTGGTGGAAACTGAGGCAATCCTTACACGTGCACAGGGGAAAAGGGGAGATTCTATGCCAACCAAACAATCTTGTTTGGTACCTGTGAGACTGAAGGCAAGAATTCCTGCATGGATGAGATCCTGGTGTTTGGTGTTCACCTGTCCTCACGCCATCAGGATAGTCCTCAGCACTGATGGAGGATCAAAATGAGGTAAAGAATGTTCAGGAGCACTGACTGAGTCTACAAGTGTTTTTTTCTGAGCATATTTTACCATAAAAATATAACTAATTTTATTCCATTAAATTTATTTCAAACTTAGCTTTCTTAATTAGAGGTACAGGGCTCGAGGGGAACTGCTGTAATTATTAAATGGGAAATAAAACCTGATGAAAACAGTAACTGCAGTGACTGAAAACTTAAATAAAACTGCTAGAGGACAAATCAAGAAACATCCAAAAATCAGCTGCTCAACAGTTTATGTGCTCTGATAGTCATTTACCCATTCAAATGCACAAAGAGGTTTTATTTTCCTATTTTCCCTCTTGCTAAAATCAATACTACCCAGGAAAGGAAAAAAAAAAAGGGTTGTTCAATGAGACAAATATATACAAGAAGAAAACAGTCAGAAAAGTGCCTGGGAATGTTTTTGGAATACTGCAGTGCAAAACCAAGGCTCTCCCTCAGAAGATTCCATCAAATTAACTCCTAGGTGCTCAGCATGTCTAGATAAAGAGGGAAAACCAAGCTTTCACAGAAAAAAACATCCCCTGGGGGGGGAAAAAGGGCACCACCAGTGTATTCTGGAATGTGGAAACTCAGGTGGGCCAAGGGCAGTAATCTGAAATCAGGTATTTTGCAGCAGAGGGGTAAATAAACATCAGTAAATGGATGCAGGTGATCCAACCACGATCCCAGTGCGGGCTGATTTGCAGTCCCTGATATGGGAGTCATATGAACAAGCCACTGTGTGACACAATTCCTGACCCAGGCTGGGTTAGGAGTCGGAATGCCTCTCTGGAAGAACGCTCCTGAGGACGACGCAGTTTTTGTAAAGTACAGTGTGTCTCCTTACTCACCACGGAAGGTGATCCATCAGCATCTGTAGTGTGAAGAGAGAAGCAAACAGCAGAAGGAAAGCAAAGTGCTAGAAAGAATTCCTGGCTAGAATCTGCTGCTTTAAATCTTCCCATGAACACGGGCTGTGAGCTGCAGAACGACACACTCGCACCGGGAAAGCAAAATGGGTACAAGGCTCCCATCCAACTTGGATTTAATGGCAGAGAAGATAGATCTGCTCTTTGAGAAAAATCCCAATTGTTGATTTCTATTTTGTCTGGCGATGGAGCACAGTATTCCTCCTTCCTTCCTGCCAAAAGTGGTGGAAGTACGATGTGCTTTAAAGTAATTACAGCAGCTCATCCCAGAAGTGGCTGCATTTCAAACGAGGCAGGAGATGCACAAGAGGGGAGTGGCTGCTCCTGGCTGAAAAAGCTGAACCTGCCTTCAGACCCGGGGATGACAACAAACCACCACATTTGCTTCCGATACCTGTCCAATTTGCCCCCTTCTGGTCTGCCTAACCCTGCTGCACCTCCGTGGATGGCTGGAAAATCCACAGCAGCATGGCTCAACGTGGCACTCATGGGCAGGACATGCCATCCTACAGGGACTTAGCTTGATCCAAGGTTTTTTGAGCTGGTATCTCTCTGACTCCTCGGCAAAACTGGCAAACATTTGGCTGTGCCAACCCTGCACCCCTCTAAACATTGCAGTACGCCTGGAAGTGCGCAGTATTTTCATTATTGGTAGAACAGCCATAATTATCCAAATAAAACTATTACTATACTGGGTCTCTGATCATAAATAGAACTTAATGGATTTTATTACATCCCAGGAAGCAAGAGCTACAGAAGGAAAAGTATTGCTAAATGTGCTTTGCTACTACCTATCAATTTCTCCTAAACACTCAGCACTTAAGAAATACCCAAAGAAACACACTGCTCCCACTGCATAACCATTGCAAGTTCCCCTCTGAGCTCTTCCCCTGTAGCCAGCTCGCAGGGGACGTTTCAGCAGCTGAAAATTAAAGGGTCACAATATTGAGCCTTCAGGCATCAAGTTCACAATGGAAATAGCAGCTGACACAGAAAGGGCTCTGCTGAGCACGGCGGTGATAATTCTGTTGCCTCAGAGCTGGAAGCAGCTCACTTACGCAAAGTTTGTTATTTAACTCAGCGAGGAATGAAAGAAAATGCCACAGCCATGGATTTATTCCTTACACAGCCTCTTTCAAATCACACTCCACACCGGAGGCGCGCTAGCAGTGAGTCTTTAACTCTGGCTGCAGCATCCTCTTATATCCAAATAATTCCCTGTCAAGTGCCGGGGAAGGCAGTGATGGCCTCAGCGAGTGCTGCTTGTCCTGCAAACCCGTCTACTGGAGCCCAACTTCCAGAAAACTTCGCAGGAGCCAAACACCACTAGATGCCACAGGTCCAAGAGCGAGTGACAACAAATCTGGGATGTCCGACAGTCACCAGTCCAAGTGGCCTCATGGAGAAGGGCAGGAACAACGAGGACTTCAGTGGGGCAGCCAGATATGCCAGCTTCCCATTTGCCCCTGCTCACATAATCCAGGAAAAGCCATCTTTCCACCCCCGGGGACTCCCCACCTGGCCCCGCTCCGCGGTGACAGCCCAGGCCTGCTGCTATCTCCCAAACAGATGCATTTATTCTCCTGAGAGCCTCCCACGTCTTATCTAGCTGGCAGTTTCTGAACGTCGAGCGCCAAGTCCGGCTAAAACCACTTTAAGCTCTTTTAGGCAACAATTCCTGAGAGCGTTTTGGCAGTGGAGTGAGGCAGGCGGGACGGCAGCCCCGCTGCAGCGTCCTCTGCGCTGTCCTGCCGGGATGGGCACGGAAAGCAACCCCTGCACCCCGCTCTAGAGATGCTGTAAACAGGACCTGGCACAGGAATGGATGTAGAGTTTACAGAGATGCCTTGCTTCAAGCAAATTTGCCTCTCAACACATGGCCAAACTCTCACGCAATAAATTAACTATTTGGCAGCCACCGAACTAGCGCTGGAGCCAAACCAATTAGAGTTTAATGTGATCCCAATTTCCTATTTCTGCGACGGGGGTCGGGGAGGTGGGGGGAGCAGGGGGAAGAGGAGGGAGGGAGAGCAAAGTAAATCCCCTCCTGGTTTATAAATCCTTGCCAATCATCCCAGATAAACCTGTCACCCACAGCTCTAAATCTGTACTTGCACTCGCGTGCTCCGAGGGACGTGGTGGGAAAAGGCGCATCGGACGCAGCCAGCCTGACTCTCGACATGTGTTTTCCATACTTGGGAAATTCAATCATTTAAAAAATATTTACCAAGCTTTGTCTTTAATTAGAAAAACATGACGACGGATAAGGCGAGTTATTGTTTCTAAGCTAGAAATGTCAGAGATCCTCGTGATGTCAGAAGATAAACCCCATCAGCGACCCGCGGACGCGCTGCCAGGGCCGCAAATGTTTCGAGGGATTTTTTTCATCTCCCCTCAAAGTTCAGCTCCTTCCAGTCAGAATTCATCGGTGGCTTCTTGGCCCCCACCAAAGCTACTCCGGGAGGAGGAGGAGGAGATGGAGGGAAGGCTCCTGCAGCAGATTTGCCAGACGGGTGTTTTAATGCAAACGAGCTCGCACAACGGGGGAGGAACAGAGGAACATTTGACTTCTTTGTGTTTTAACATCCTGACTCTGGTACCTCCCTTGCACAAGTAATTACCTGCCCTCAACTAAGATAAGCAAATTAATCTCATCCACACCTGGAAACGCCACAGGCTGAGCTGTCCCCATCATTTAAAAAAGTGTTAATTTAAGTTTCTGCTTAGCCAAGGCTCAGAGAAATGCTCGCTCTCGGGAACACAGCCACAGAATACTGCAGCCCACAATACTCACCTAAGAAAAGGAAGCTGCCTGCGCTCCAAGCAGACAACCAGGAGTTCTGCCTGCCCAGGACCATGGGGGCCCTACAGCTGTACCCCACACTACAGCCCCTCTTCCACCTCTGTTTGATCCAACACCTCTGGCCAGATCCGGAGAGGCTCCGCAGGCAGGATGCATAAGTTAGAAGTACAAAGCAAATATTTGTTGGCAACAAACAAAAGACAGCCGGGATGTAATGAGCTGCAAGGCCCATTTGTGGGCTCACCACTCCTGTTAAGGTGACTGAAGAGTCTTTGCTGACCAGGTGGGGGTCAGGGAGGGTCCCTGGACTGGCTCCTCAGCACTGCCCGGCTGTTGTGTGCCACCAGCCCAGTCCCACCAGTGCCAGCAACTGCTGGACCCAACCACCCCTCGCCAGTCCCTGGCCAGACCAGCCCATTCCCACATACCCCAAACATGTATAGCCTCCCTGCTTTATCTCCTTTAGGGCTTTATACCTCCTTCTCCTCCTCCTCTTGTTGCCTCCTGGCAGAGAAGGCGGGATCAAACACACAAAAAGGCCAGGTGGGAGCGTGTCAGGTGATATATTTGGAGGAACTTCCTGCTACAACAACCAGGTGCACTACTAGGAAGTGAAAGCCAACTCCCAAGAGGTCATGAGGATTAAAAAGTACGGCTAAGCAGGGAGAAGCTGGTATTGATGCCAACAAACTGGTGTGTCTATCGAAACCACTTGGACAAAAGCAGCAGTAAGTCTGCTAACATTCACTAAGTATTTGTTTGATTATTTTATATCCACAGTCAAAAAAAGGCTAATCCTGCATTTTTCCATTCAAAACCATACCTGTAATGAGAGAGTTCTATAATATTTTTCAAATATTTTTTAGCAAGCTTTGAAGTGTCACCTATGGCCCCAAAGCCAAGCCATGAGTATGCCATGTACCTTGTGAAAACACCCTTGCAACCCAAGGCTGAGGGCTAATAGCAATGACTATCTTAAATACCAACATAAATCTACACTGGAGAAAATCCCTGCCTGAACAGTCTGATCCTTTAAATTATCCCAAGTGTGCAAAGCACGTCACTGAGGAAAACATATGTGCAGAGTTTGACTTCAAAGTCCAAGTGCCAGAAAAGCTGCTACCTGTAGAAGTTAGTGGCGCTCTCTGATGACACGGAGTAAAGGACATTTTAATTGACTTCTGGGGTCAGGGTTGATTAACCTGGAGCACAAAATACAGCCAAAATGACGCCCAGGACACCTCTGTAGCTGAATCAAACAAGGGTGTGCACACAGGATGTGGCACAAAGAGATAGGAAGGTGACAGGGACACAGGACAAGTTTTAAGTCCCAGACACTGGCTGGACAAGCGGTTTTCTGGAAAAGCTCCAGGTAAATCACCTGTCTGGGTGGAAACCCTTCCCCTGGGACTTTCTACATCAGAGGGGGAGAGATGGATTCACTTCTCACCTTTTTGAGTTTTACAGCCACCTCCTTCTTCTGAAAGGGAAGAGTTCACCTCTGATTCTTGCCAGCAAGAGAGAAACCTGAGCAGTTCCCCCCCCTCCAGTGGCTCATGGCAGCCTCTCGAGGTGCCTGTGACTCCTTGGCAGCTCAGGCAGATGGCAAGCACTCAGCTCACTATTCCACTCCAGTCCTGCTTCCAGCAGAGTCAACTCCACAAGCTCTACCCCAAGTACAAGCTCTTTTCGACCCTCAGAGTCCCTGCAAATCAAAAAACTCTTTTTCTTTTCGCTGACTGCTTTAAAATGTCAGTTTATTTCACTCTCCTGAACACTGGCACAAAGGAAGAGGAACACCTTAAGCCTTTCATTTTACGGCATATGAAAATCAAGACTAAGTCCCTGAATGATCCATTTCAATTTCTGCCCATTGGAAATGTAAGAAGAGCATATTCATGAGAGCCACTATGTGCTTCAAACTGGAACATCCCAAAGTTTCAAAGCACTCCTTCATTGCTTCTCTCTTTCCCCATCATTAGTTCCACACTGAGCACTGATCCACTTCTCTGTAACACACACCCAAAGGAATCAAGCAACCTCCTGACATTGCCAGGATCTGTGTAACACAGCAGAAATCATTGGGCTGATAACCAAAGCAATGCAGATAATTAGATTTATAAAAATTATGAGTCTACAGCTGATTATTACTTTCTTGAGACCAAAGATAAACCCCAGCAGTGTTCTTGGGCTGACACTGGGCTCAAGAACTAAGTGATGTCTTGTGTCAGCGTTCAGGCTGTTAACAGCTGGCACTAACAGGACATCCTTACCTGATCTATCTACAAAGGTCCTGATAGCTATAGCCCATATCTATGTGCTTATCTTTATAAAGCAGCTGCATGGCTCACCAGGCTTATCCTTAGCATTCCCCAATGGATGCTGGGCCACAGGCACATTAAAGCTGCACAAAAATAACACCTTAGCTCCCACTCCAAGCATTCCAGGTGCCCTCACCCTCTCCTGCCAGGGGCTATGGCTTTGCTGTCCCTGCTGCCGTAAGGTCAGTGATTGCTTCCGCAGTCCTGTCAGCAGCGCCCAGATGAAAAGCCCTAATCACAAAATAACAAACTGGTTTGGGCTGGGAGGGACCTTAGAGACCACCTTGTTCCACCCCTTTGCCATGGGCAGGGACACCTTCCACTAGCCCAGGCCGCTCCAAGCCCCATCCAGCCTGGCCTTGGACACTTCCAGGGATCCAGGGGCAGCCACAGCTTCTCTGGGCACCCTGTGCCAGGGCCTCCCCACCCTCACAGGGAACAATTCCTTCCTAATCTCAGACATGGTTTAATATTGCAAAACTCAACAGCTACACACACATCCATACGTTCCTGCCACGATCCAATAAAACATTCAAACAGCTTGCCCTGTGTTGCAGAAACTGTCACAGCTGAGAGAGGAACTGGTTTCACATACCCATCCTGAACCTATGATGGAGGCACAAGATCCCTGTCTCCCTTAGCTTCAATGATTTTTAGCAGGATTTCAAAGGTGTGTCTGTCCTCCCTGTGCTCAGTCTGAGGGAAGCAGGGAGTCCGAGCAGTCTCTGCATACACCATTGAGCTGCACCACGAGCAGACACACTGTGTGGGATTTGTTTCATCCAACTCCTCACTGCCAAAGCCTAAGCCAGCTCTCCTGGACTCCCCTTGCAGGCAGTGAAAAAGCCCAGGCACCTCCAGTGTGGAATTTGTCTCATTCAAAGAGAGGTGTGCAAGGCTGGAGAGATGCAACACCCTCAGAAGCGCCTGTTTCTCCAATGTGACTTCAAAGGGAGCTTGGGGGAAGGAGATGGGGCACAGAGGGCTGACTTTGGACAGCGGGGTTAAAGCACATGATCTCACCCGAGCTCCTTCTGTGGGCCCTTTTCTTCAGGGCTGACAAAATGAAGGTTAGGAGCCAGGTGCCAGGGCTCTCCACAGCCACGTGGATGTGGACATGGCTCTCCCACCACGGTGCTCTCCAGGCACCTGGGACACTGGCTGGGTAAAGTCCACGTGCCTTGCCAGACTCATATATTTCTAACTGCCTTAAGGGGTAACAGCCTCACTTCAACATCTCCACACACTTTGCATCAAGCAGCACAACAAAGTATAAAACCACCCGCTGCAACTTCTGTCACTCGGTAATTCCTTCTCCATATCGGGAATGCAGCTTTCAGAGTGGTTTCCACATTAGCATCAGCATCTATCTTTACACTGCTTCCCTATGAGCAATCACACTTCATTTTAAAATTCCTGAATTTCCTGAGCTTTGGGATGTGCTTTTAACTGCTTTTCTCCCTTTCCTGAGCTATGGCTTATCCGCAGAGTCACCTTGAGGCCATGATCCAGCCCATGTGCAATGGACATTGCTACACACAGACACCCCGGCTCCGTCCGGCACCTCACTCCTCATCCCGGGATGGGCTCATTCTCCATTCCCAGTTGTGGATAAACAAGCACAGGCCACAAAACGCTCAGGAGATTGAAAAACAGGCTAACCACGTGCTCTCCTGCCAACCTCCTGGCTTGCAGAGGGCACAACACTTCTGGCAACAAACCCAGGAGTTTTGGGAAATTAATGCAAATGGAGCTGAAGAGATCCACCTTCCCAGCTCCAAGCAGGAGAGGATGCTGCCAAAGCCAGGATTTATGTGCACAGGATTCACACGCACACAGGGCCGGGTCGCTGCCCGCAGTTTGCAGGGGTTGGAACACTCGTGGCCAGCTCTGTCCCGGGTATCCACTGTGGTGGCACTCCCCGGGACATTTTACCGACGTGTTCCAGCGGCGGGCTGGGAATGTGGGAAGTGCCAGGAGGGTGCAAACCTTTCCCTTTGGCTCCAACACCTGAGCTCCGGCACTGCCGGACCCAGCCGCCTGCCCAGGGGTGAGCGGGGGGGGGGAGGGCTGCACCCCTTGTTCCCGGCCGCCAAAGCCCATCCAGCCTGGAAATTCCACATAAACCCGGGGAACGCCGGGCTGGGCTTGCGGGTGGGGGTCCCCCAGGCCCACACTTCGGGGCAATGAAGCCGCACGCTGAGAAACACCCACGAACCACACACACAATTACAGACCGCGATACAAAGCGCGTGTCCCCCTCCCGCGCCCCGCTCCGGGGGCTCAGCCCCGCTCCCCCCGGCCCGGCCCCGCTCGGCCCCGGCCCAGCGCTGCCTCCCGCCCGTGCCCCGATCCCGGCTCTTACACTGGCAGCTTCCCGGGATCCCCACCATGGCCCGAATCCCCGCCGCCTCCTGCCCGGCCCGGCCCGGCCCGGCCCTCGCCGTGACGAGAGCGGGGGCGCGGCCTCCCCCGGCCCGCCCCGGGAGCCGGGCAGGAAGGGGATGTGGAGGGAGGGGAGGTGCGGTGCGTGTTAGTTCAGTGATGGATTACAGCCGAGTTGCGAGGTGTAACCTTCACAGACCCAACTGTCCGCATTCTCCACCTCCACGGAGGTCTCCCGCTCCCCCTAAGGTGTTACAATACCAGTGCACACCCCCAAAGGTGTTACAATACCTGTATCCCCAAAAGATGTTAAAATACCTGTACCCACACCCCCAAAGGTGTTACAATACCTGTATCCCCAAAAGATGTTAAAATACCTGTACACACACCCCCAAAGGTGTTACAATACCTGTATCCCCAAAAGATGTTAAAATACCCGTACACACACCCCCAAAGGTGTTACAATACCTGTATCCCCAAAAGATGTTAAAATACCTGTACCCACAACCCCAAAGGTCTTACAATACTTGTACCCCCCTAAAGTGTTAAAATATCTGAGGACAAATAGGTTTGTCCCCAGCTCAGCCCCAGTGCCTCAGGTGTTGTAACCAAAGTGGTTTTGCTCCCTCCTGGCATTTCCCACATTCCGAGCCCACCGCTAAACCACGTCTACAAAGTGTCCCAGGGAGTCTTGCCACAGTCAAATATCCATGGCAAAGGTGAGATGTGTTTCTGCTCCTACAAGCTAAATCTTTCACTGCATAAGTACCTCAAAACCTAGAAATGCCAGAGTTTGGGATCACAAGAGCTTCACTGACAGCCTGAGACTCCTATTCGGGGTTTGTCAAGGCAGCAGCCTCATAGAATCATGGAATATCCCTGAGCTGGAAGGGATCCACAAGGATCACCCAGTCCAACACCTCTGCCTGCACAGACACCCCAACAACCCCACCCTGGGCATCCCTGGCAGCGCTGTCCAAACGCTCCTGGAGCTCTGGCAGCCTCGGGGCCGTGCCCATTCCCTGGGGAACCCGGGCAGTGCCCAGCACCCTCTGGTGAGGTCTGATCGGCATCTGAAAACGAAGCACAGCTTTGCTCCCATCCTGCAGGGATTTGCCACTTTAGGTGCTCTCTGGGAAGCTGAAAATATGCCAGCTTGGTCAGGAATGTCCCAAAACACTTGGGAGTAGCTGTAGGAGGAAGATATGTGCCTGCAAATTGGGTTATAGCTGGGGTTTCCCTTCCCAGCAATAAAATATATATGCGGTCCTGGAAGCAGGGCCAGGACACAGTCTCCTGCCCTAGGTAGATATCCTCACCAGTTACCAAGTCATGCTGGTAACAGCGTGGCTATGGATGCCCTGCTTCAGTCTAGGAAGAGCTTACTCCAGTGAAAGAGAGCTCGTGGGATGGGGCAGGAGATCCGAGCTGGCTCTGTTCATGCTCTCAAGTCACGGCCTGTATAATCAAGGCATTGAGATCTGTGAGCCCTGCTCGGGGAAGAAAGGGCACACGGGTCAGGGCTGCTGTTTCCCAGTAGGACTGTGGAGGGCTGGGAGCCTTTGGCACAGGAGCCCTTGGCACAGGAGCCCTCTGCACTCCCTTGGAGGAGAGAGGCCTGAGGGCAGGACGATCTTGCCCAGAGATGAGCAACCTTCCTCTGGGTCATGGTGACAAAGTGAACCACCCCCAGCACGCCTTGTTTCTGTATGGTAATACCCAGTACCCAGCTGGCCACTTGGTTTCTACCCCACCCCCTGCCTACCCCATAGAACCTCTGCCCCCCAGCCCTGATTAGGGAGCCTTGTCCTGGCCACCCCTTCACAGGGGCTGCTGGACAATGAAAGCTGCCTCTGTGGAACTGCTGTACGAGGCTCCTGTCTCTCTGTCCCCGAGTTTTCTGTGGGTGATTTCACAAAGAGCTGAATCACAAGAGCTGGGATCACTTGTAGCTGAGAAATCACTACACTTGCTGAAATCACCTGTTCCCCAGGGAAGCCGGCCACCACTCCTGGAAGAGCTGTTCCTTGCAGGACACTCTTTCTAGGAAGGTTGTGGCACACTGGGTTGCCCGTACCCCGCTCCTCCTGGGAGAAACATAGGACCATGCTCCCAGCAAACTGCGTTTGACCTGCCCCAGTTCTGGGCTGGTGGTTGCTGGCAGCAGCCTGTGGACAGCCCAGCCCTGCAGCTCAGCAGTGTTTCACTCCCGATGCTCAGGGAGCCACAGGCTCAGTTGGAGTTTGCTGGCCAGGAACAGGCATCTCTTGGGCCCAGATATCCCAGGATGGAGCAGATCCAACTTAGCACTAAAACAACAGGACCATCCATCCGGTCCCATTGTCTTGGTTTTAACTTTGTGGCTTTGCCTCCTCCCCTGGCCCCTGTCTGCCAGAGCCTGCATCCCCCGTGCCGCTGTTATCTCCTGCTGGGCTGGCTGTAGCTTGGCTCTGGCCAGTGTTTGCCACCACCTCATTTCTGTGTCATCTACAGCCTTGCTGGAGCCAATTTGACACTGGTGAAGCAGACAGGACCATTGTGTGGGGTGCTGATAAGGGCCTTGTTTTTATTTAGCTGGTTCTTAAAGCCTGTGAAGCTCCTTGGAGAGTGGCAGGTTGGGCTCCATCAGAGCCCACCGTGATGGGAGCAGCTTCCCAAGACACCTGAATGTGCCAGTCACAGCCTGGCATCTCCCTGAGGCTCACCCAGGCTGGATCTCTCTGTGTGCTGAGGGCAGAGAAGATGGAACTGCTGTGGTGACAGTGTGGGGCTGTTGCTGCCCTGCTCCTTGTCCCATCCCTCCAGAGCACCCCAACCTAGAAGGACACGCCCTTCTAGTGAAGTGTCGCTGCTCAGATTGAGGAGAGGGTGATGAGGACTGGGAAACCAAGGCAGAGCACTGGAATGTGCTGGGAAAAGCTTTGAAGGAGCAGCAAATGTATTTTCATCTTCCTTTCTCTTCAACAGATTTGATGTTGCCCAAGGTGAAGCCATGGCAGGCACAGGGCAGCTCCATGACAGGGCCTGCATTGCTGCTTGGTTTCTAAAGATGGAACAGCTGCTTTGGAAACCCCAAAGAGGAGAGGACTGTCTAAATAATACC
This sequence comes from Corvus moneduloides, assembly GCF_009650955.1. Taxonomy (NCBI): domain Eukaryota; kingdom Metazoa; phylum Chordata; class Aves; order Passeriformes; family Corvidae; genus Corvus; species Corvus moneduloides. Next base: position 2,746,774 of record NC_045492.1, read on the forward strand.
CCTGGAACACCAGGAAAAGATGCACATGAGGCTTGGTCTTGCAGGCCTCAATGCTGATGGAAGGCGTAGCTGCTCAGGACAGCAGTTTTGGGGACATTTCCATAGGTATATGTGACTTCCCCACAGGAAGTAGGATCACGTTTGAAATGGGGCCATCCTGCTGCCCCTCCAGCAAGTGTCTTCTAGAGAGGAAGAGGTGTGAGCAGGGAATGGGATCTCTGTGCTCTTTCTCAGATCTGAGACGAGTGGTGCCAGGGTTGTGGGTGAGACGTGGGCATGGTCTTGTAGGGAGGGCAAGCTCCAGACCCTGATGGTCTGTGAGCAAGGGGAGCATGTTACATGGAGATACCCTCTGCTGTAGCCTGCCCTGCAGGGAGCTCTCCTTCCCCACCTCCACCCACCCAGATTTTAAGCCATACAGTGAGCTGAGCTTGTCTCATGCTCTCTGGAACAACAGTCATCAAACAAAGGTGTCAGATGCAATTTTTCCTCTGCTGGTATACTGATAGACAGAGCAGGGCTTATTTGCTCCAAGAGAAAAAAACCCACCCAGCCTTTATGACTACGGATTTCTGTGCTGCGTCCAACCGAGCAACACCTGTTCACTCAGCTGATGCTGCTGTATGTCCTTGAAAAAGGCTGGTGTACGAGAGAAGAAGCTCTACAGGCATGTGGACTTCATTTGGAACCCTTTTCTTTTTATCACTTGAACACATAATGTATTTGGGACAAGAAAAAAGGCTTCTCAGCCCAGTGCAGTGTGTGGAGAGGTAGATATATCTGTCTAAGTATTTATATACCTCTATCACACCCGACTGAGCAGCCACAGTTTTGCAAGCAGCATTTTTAGGACTATAAATACACAGCCTCTATACAGGGTATGTATCCATGGCCAGTAAACCACCAAAATATTCATACATGCCCTCCAAAAGCCAAGAGGTGCTCCCACCATCTTTAGAACATTTAATTTAATCGGATATCAGGCTGTCACGTCACAGGCACCTTTTCCACGGTGAATTCTCTATCAGATGCACAGGGAATGGTGCTTGCTGTATGAGCAGGTACTTGGCCTCTGCTCTGGTTATTGCTGCCATCCCCCACCTCAGCTCATGCCATGCTGAGCGAGCTATGCTCTGCAGATGGTTTTTTTTTCAGTTCTGGTTGCTGTCCTGCCACGTCCTTAGCCCTGCCTGAGCACTGATGTGAAGCACCATTCTGGGTTTGGTCCCCATCCTGAAGGAATGGTGCTCCTCCAGCTCATGCAAAGGTCCTTCCAAAGGGAACAGGAGGGACAGGAAGGACATGGAGCTGTTGGAGGGAGTCCAGAGGAGGCCATCAAGGTGATCAGAGGGATGGAGCAGCTCTGCTGGGAGGAAAGGCTGAGAGAGTTGGGATTGCTCAGCCTGGAAAAGAAAGGCTTCAGAGTGAGCTAATTGTGGCCTTTCAGTACCTGAAGGAAGCCTGCAAGAAAGATGAAGAGAGACTTTACAAGGGCTTGGAGGGACAGGACAATGGGGAATGTCTTCAAACTGAAAGAGAGGAGGTTTAGATTGGGATATTGGGAAAAAATTCTTCCCTGGGAGGGTGGGGAGGCCCTGGCACAGGGTGCCCAGAGAAGCTGGGGCTGCCCCTGGATCCCTGGCAGTGTCCAAGGCCAGGCTGGACAGGGCTTGGAGCAACCTGGGCTAGTGGAAGGTGTCCCTGCCTATGGCAGAGGTTGGAATGAGATGATCTTTAAGGTCCCTCCAATCCAAACCTTCTCTGATTCTCTGATTCTGTGAGACCTCATGGCCTTGAGTCCCCCTCTGAATAAAACCAACATGACAAAGGTGGCTGCAGGATGCTAAGCTAGAGGGAGGGAAGGCCCTGGGTGGAACAAACTCTCTCAGACAAAGATTTATGGCCAGTCTTGCTCCCCACAGCTTTGTCCTGCCTCTTCCTCACCCCTTTGCTGTCCCCTCCCAGTTCCCACACCAGTTCAGTCTTTCCATTTCCTCTACAGGGAAGGCAGATCTGGCGGCAAGGATTAACAGCTTTGATCAAAGAACAGTGAACACAAAAGCAAGAGGGAATGTTGTTTGGAAATCTCTCATCTCACAGGCATTTGTAGCTCTAAAAATGCTGGAAAGAAAGACATTACTGTCATAGGAATGAGTGGGAAATGAGATAAAGGATTCCTCTCACAGGGCAGGTCATGGCAGAGTACCCTGCCTGCTTCCTTCACAGCGAACTGGTTTTCCAAACAAGGCAAAATGGAAAGTTTAGTACAGGCATCACTAACAAGGGTGAGAACTGAGTGAAAGGCGAGTGAGGCAGATGGTGCCAGAAGGAGGTTTGGAGGTTGGTGGAGTTTCCCAAGGTCAGTCTTGGTGTCCGGTCAGTGTTTCTCCTGGCACAGTGCGAGTGGTCAGCATTGCCTGGAGAGGCAGGTGTGTCCTGGGGGAGGGGATGGGATCCCATCAAGCAAAAACTTCTGGAGGAGGGGATGGGTGGGATGAGACCTGTTCAGCAGGTGGGAGGCAGAGCACACAGCGGCTGTCGAGCCCAACAGGCAATAATTCTGAGATAAAATCAGGGGACATTATTTATTGTGCAGATCCCTTTCTTCAAACACAAATGTTTGAGCACGAGGGTGTCCAGCCCAGCTTAGAAGCTGTAATCCTGTCCCTGAAACCATCTCAGATCTTCCTCGTTTGTATATTCAAGCTGATGAGTGCCTGCTGCAGCCATAAAGAGGCTGATACTGTTTTGAATATCTTACTTGTTTTCCAGAGGCCATCTGGCTGCATTTCTTCACTGTTTGAGAAAGCAGTGACACTGACAGTGGTGCATTACCCAAAAAATGCCCTGTGCTGGGAGAGTGAGTGACTGGAGGGGCAGAAAAGAGACGTGTGAGCACTCAGCAGTCGGAGCTGGACATCAGGGCTGTGCATCGCTTTGAGATCTCTCAGCAACTCACTGAGAGGAACCAACTCGCTGTTCAGGACCCTGGGAGCCAGCGAGCAGCTCCTGTGCCATGTCATCAACTCCCGTGCCACGTCATCAGCTCCTCTGCCACATCATCAGCTCCTCTGCCACGTCATCAGCTCCTCTGCCACATCATCAGCTCCTCTGCCATGTCATCAGCTCATCCACATCACCGCCTGGCCGGGCACCCCACAACTTGTGCAGCTCAGGGTTTCAGCTCTGGGTGTCCCACCCAGTGCATGCAAACGGGGATGGCTGCTGGGACCCACAGACCTGCTCCCTAGGGAGCAGTGAGGGAGCTCAGTGCCAGGCAGGATCAGGTCAAGGTGATCAGACTCCAATGCCAGCAAGAGCTGAGGAAAGCCCAGCCATTGCACCAGTTTGGACTTGTCAAAGGATGATTCCCTGGTTGCCTTGCTTTTGGCTTCTGGGGGCAGGGACACCACCCAGCCTCGGGGACACAGAGCCACGGTGTGTTTTGGTGTCATTCAGGAACCTGCAGCCATAAAAGTGCTCAAACTTTTAACTTTGCAGCCTCAACCCAGCCCCTTGTCACACTCGGAGCAGCCCTGAGCTGAGCCCAGCCTGGCCGTGCAGGCTGCCTGCCATCTGGCACAAGCAGGGCCAAGGAGAGCTAAATAAATGTTAAATACACACTAATGCCATGTGACTCCAGCAAAAGGCAGTGAGCTCAAGCTCCAAGAGTCTGCTTATGTAAACAGCATCCTGAAATTAATATTTACCTTTTAAAACAAACAGATATTTGGGGTGTTTCACAGCCTTTCTGCCTAGCAGATGCCAAGAACAACAGCTTGGTACTGCAGGGAATTGGCTTGACAGCTCAGGGGACAGTAAACTCCCCACCAGTCTCCAGACTGTGAGGTCAGAGCCGGTCCCTCTCTTTTCAAGCAGATAAATTCACACAAGTGCCAGATTAATCTTTGCTTGGGGGCTGCGACCTCTAATGAGGAGTGGGAGCCACCCCGACATCGCAGCCAGGGAGCGGCATTTGAGCGGCAGATGGGCTGGGGATGAAGGATTTGGGGATGCTCAGAGCAGTCCCTTGTCCAGAGGGACCCTGGGGAGGCAGAAGGGCTGTCCCGTGGTGGCTCCTTGGGTGGCAGCATCACCACGAGCCTGGCTGCCGTGCTCCACTTCCAGCCAGACCTGCACCTGTGGCGTAAATCCCATCATTTCCCTAAGGAGTGATCGTTCTGCAAATCACAACCCCTGTCAGAGCACAGCCAGGCTTGGGGGTGTCGCTCACACACCCTGGTTGCTGCTGCTCCTCCATTGTGGCCATCCTCATCCTCATGTGAGCACCCAGCACTTTTTGGGGTTTGCTCTGTTGTTTTAAAACATCATTTTCCGGCAATGGGATGTGTGCGGGCACAGACACAAAGCGAAAGTCAGCTGCCACGGTGGAGGTGTTTGGCAGTAAATAGCAAATGAGTAGAGGCTGGGATAGGAGCCTGATTTAGGTTTTAATATTTTTTGCAGATGTCAGAAGCAGAAGGAATTTTTGGTGCGTTTTGCAGCTCACCACTTCTACCATCACCCCCTGCCGGCTCTTATTTCAGCCCTCTGCTCCTAACGCACCTTCATCTCTGGCACTGTGCTTCCATCCTCGTCCTCCCAGCTCGGGATGACTCTTCCCTCTTGGCTGTGGTCCTGATCCTCTCACGATCCTGCCTCTGGCTCTGGGTGCACTTTTTCCAGAGGATTTCGGGCTGCTGTGGCTGTGCAGGGTCCATGCTCACAGCCACCATGTGCCTGTCCTAGTGCTCAGCTGGCTCCTACTTTGGATTTTCAACTCCCTCCAGCAGATTCTTGGTGATTTTTCAATCTCCCATAGAAGGGAAGAAAGGGGACATGGGATGCTGATGGGCCAGGGATCCACCAGGGCTCGGAGCAGAGCTGGGAATCCCACATCCATCCCTCCAGGAGCACACAGATCCCACGAACATTGACCCTGCTGCCGCCTGCCCCTCACCCGCCGTGCAGCTGCCGGCTTGGGGTGACAAAGTGACACCGCTTTTGGGGGCCGTTACCTGCCAGGCACGGCAAACAAAACCCCTTAACACCGGCAGTGCGTGGGTGGGAGCCGAGCTGGGCGGGAGGATGTGGAGAGGCTCTATTACCCCTGTAAAACAAAACCCAGCAACGACGCCAGCCTGGCTGCGATGGGGCCCCTCCGCGGGGCGATGGGGACTGATCAAACTGATGACACCCCAAAAGTGATGGCAAGGCAAGCTGAGCTCACGAAACCACATGAAGTGTAGGATGCTCGGGCGCCAGGGAAGGGCTGCACCCAGCCTGGGGTGCTCAGCGTTTCCAGAGTGGCTGCGCCGGAAAAACGAGTGTGTTTGTGTACGGATTCGCGTCGAACCCCTCTTTCTTTTGAAATCTAATCCTCTTTGCATTTCAACTGCTGACAGCGCTTGTCTGGGCTTGCAGTCACGGTGATTTAAAAGGTGATAGTGAGCGGTAAGAAATTCATCTGCCCCGCCGAAGTCACACGGGGTCCTGAGGCTCAGTGCTGGGGACCGGGGCCACCAACACGCTGTGACAGCCGCCACCCCGTCAGGAAGGGCCACTGGGCTGTTCCCCCACTTCCCTTGCTACAATTAGTTCAGTTTGCTGATGAGGTCAGCCAAAGTTGGGCTGGAGAAAGAGGGGGAGTTTTCCTACTGAGTGACAACTTCAGGCTAAGACTGGGAGGATGTGATCGGGTCGCTGGGAGGTCTGTGGGGACATGGGGACAGGACACCACGGATGGGTCTGGGAATGCCATCAGCCCTCCTGCTTCCCAGGTCCAGCTCCAGAGGGGGTGTCCAAAACACTCTCGTGTCTGCACCACACCTCAGCATCCCCTTACAAATAAATTAAAACTTAATTATGATGTTTGGTGCATGGTAATGGGATGCCAATTTTCCCTAAGTGGTGGCTGATTTATATAAGACGGACCTGGAATCTCTGCTATTAAAATGAATGGGTGAGTTGCATTTTACATGAAAGCCTAAAAATCAAGGCTGCCAGTAAGCAGATTCAAATAATCCTCTCTGAACTGAAAAAAGAAATACTGAAGTTTAGAGGAAGAGCCATGCCCCAGTATAAACAGGGATGTTTTCAGAACTGGGAGGGAGCAGGACTCCATAATTCTTCAGGGAATTAACCATAGAGCTTGGTTAGGGGTGATGGATTAGAGGAAGGTTTCCTGCCTGCTGATTTCAACCATGGACTTCAGTCACTTTGCCCTGCCTGCTTCCAGCTTCACCATGGGTTTTGTGTGAGGATTTGTACACCCGGGCATTTCCAAGGAATATTTCTATACTACAGAAGAATAGTATAAAAGAAATCTTTATATATAAGAATATAAAACATTTAAATATGAATACATAATTTATGTAGAATATATATATATATATATATATATATATATATGAGAAGTTTAATTTCTTATCCAAACCAAACCAGAGAGCAGAAATTCTGTTACATGTAGCGAGAGCTGAAAATGATGGAGCTGAGGGAGGGGTTTTGCTGAGGGTGATGAGTTGGATATGATCCCCCCAGGCCGTCCCCTTGCACTTCCAGCACCTCTGCCCACCCTCCCCTGTGCCCCTCGACACAGGAGGGCACAGGGCAGCTCCTGTCCAGCATGGGGGGTTCCCAGCCCACCCCGCAGTATCCACAGTCTCTCCGTGCAGCCAGAAGGAGAGGTGGGAGCATTTCCAGGCTGCGGAGAGGCCCTGCAGAGGGGCATGGCAGCTCAAGGATGCTCTGCCCGGCACTTGGCACGTGCCGTGGCCACAGCTCCAGTCCTGGCCTCCTTCCCACGGAGATGGCTTTCCTAGAAAGCTCTGCCTGCTGCGGGCTGGCCGGAGCCCCGCCGCGCCCTGGCCCCCACACCAGAGATGCCATCGGCCTGAAGGTGGGCACGGAGGAGGCTCAGCAGTGCCAGGTCTCCTTCCATCCCTGCCCAGGGGCTGATGATCCTGAAATAAGACCTGCTGGAGCGCCCAGCTGTGTTTGGGTTTGAGTGTGAAAGGACACGTGGGTGTGCCCATCCTGGCTTGCAACGTCACCTGGCACTGCCAAAGGGCTTCAGGTGATGAGGGAACATGCACAACGCAGTTGGGTTATCACTTCTTTTTTAATAGGTTTTAGGGTAAAAAATAATCCAGGACCACTAAGGAATTAACAAGAGTTGCAATAGCTAACTTCTCTCCCTCCCAGCCATCTCCTGCCCCAGGTCCTCTGGGCTGGGGCTCACTGCCCCAGGCTGCCGGGCCACTGGCATGGGGTGGCTTCAGCTGGAGCACAGGGGACGTTCCAGCTGGGCAATGTCCTGTGTTAATTTGGTTGGAAGTTCGTTTTGGAAAAGAGGAGTGAACAAGTGTGTGACATTTTTGTTCCAAACTCAGGCTTCTCTTTATGTGCTAAACTGTGGAGTTGGAGATCAGCAGAAATCGAAATAATGAATTTCACTGTTACTGGCTTAAAAAAAAAAAAAAATCCATTAACTGGCAAATTCTGAAATGTCATGATTTTTCCGGCTGTTCAGCACAAAAACCAGTCTGGAAATGTCAGTATCCCAGCAGCCCTGTGATCCTGACTGGCTCCAGAGTCTCCGGTGGATCCCAGACAGGTCCCCGTTTGCTTTGGCTTCCTCAGGGAAGGCCCCTTGGCTGTATCCCACATCTTTTGCAGAAGGACATCAGCCCCAATGCCATCTGGGGCTCTGCCCATAGCACCAGGAGGGTGAAGGGGGATTTTTTGGAAGTTCTCCTGGCTGGACCACCCTCCTGGATCACTGATGCAGTACCTGCCCTGGGATCGTGCCTTTCCCGGCCGGAGCCGGACCCAAGGGCAGCACAGGGTGCCCTGGGAGCAGCCAGCTCCACCCGGGAGTGGTGGGTAGCACAAAGCCCATATCAGCAATGATTTCCTGACAAACAGTGCGGCTCATTGTCTGTTCTCATTTATAAACTGCTCCACACCAGCCATCTGATATCCATTATTACAATTACAAACAACCCACAGTAACTCTCCAGCTGGTCAGCTCCATCCTAACAGCACTGCAGCCATTCAAGGATGCCATATGGTACCAGAGTTTCCAAAGCAGCATTGTCAATCAGCCTTATTAATTTCTGAGTTCATTTCTTTTCCTTTTAGGGATATATTTTTTCCTTTCTTTCTATATAAGACAGAGACACTTCTCTGGCCTCAATTTGGAATATGCAGCTTGACAGAATAATTGAAACATCTACATCTCCGAGGCAGCTGGCAGGGAAAGGAAGAGCCTGAACTCTGTGAGCAGCCCCCCGAGTACTGGTGCTCATGCAAGACCTCCAAGTGTTTCTTCCCATCTACACCCCAGTGCGTGCCACGAGAATATTAAAAACCCATTAGATCTGGAGTGCCGGACATGGCTGGCTCTTTACTGCAGATGGAGGGCTGCTAATGGCCATTTCCCTTCGATCTCTGCGTCTCCTTTGAGCTATATTTGTTTTTTCCCCAACATTTTGGAGCCTACGGGTGGTGTCATTGGAGTCGGTTGGGGATGCTGAGATGCTGCCGGCTCTGCTCGTGCCCATCCTGTGGTGAGCAGGAGCTTGGGAGCATCCCAAAGTGATTCCCAACTGGATGGACTCTTCCTTTGGGGTGATTTCTGGTGATTTTGTGCCTGGCCACTTCCGTGTGGCACCACTGCACGGTGTATGTGTCACAGTGTCATTGTGGATGGCACTGAGGGAAAGGGCTGTGCTGGATATGCCGTTCCCAGCCCTGCAAACACAGCCAGGCACTGCATCACAGCCACTGGCTGCAGGGACGGCTGGGCCTTAATTTTTGCTTTGCTTTTATATTTTTAAGCAAAATCAGCAATCACCCAGGGATGGTTTCTTTCCTTGGCTCGAGGCAGCAGAATTTTGTGGCTCTGAAATGCTCGGCTCCAGCTAAAGCTCAGCACCTGAGCTCCAGCAGGATTTTCCTTCCCTGGGGGTGGGATAGAGGTGATGGTGGGAGTGGAGGTGGAGACCTTTCAGGATGAGCCACGGGCAACGTGGCACCCTCAAAGTGTCCCTGTGAAAGTGTCTCCATGCACTTTGGTGTTTTTTCTCTCCCCAGCTGACTGTGTGGTGTTCACAGCTGGAGCAAAAGCCTCCTGTGGGAATGTGGATGCCTCCAGCGGCACCCCAAACATGCTGAGCTGTGGGTACCCCCACCTGGGGGCCTGGCAGAGCTGCTCAACACAGGATTTCACTCCTGGCAGTGGTGCATGGCCAGGGAAGAGGAATCAGGCTGAGAAGAGGGAGGAACATCCAGTGGCTCCTTGCACCATGGCGGGTGAGAGCAGCAGGTTTTGGGGCCGTGCATTATGCAGATCATGTGGGATTATGTAAAACCTCTTTGTTCATCCTCCCTGTCAAGGGCAAAGAGCTCTGTGGGGCTGGGACAGTTTGGGGGGGAAATCTGCAGCCGCACAGATGGCGACACCGGGGCTCCAGCTACTGGAGGAGGATGTCCACTGCCTCCCTGTCCCACAGTCCCTGCGGGCACTTCCTCATTGCTTTTAGCTCTTGGGAGCCCAGAGAAGATCCAGCACCAAGCCAAAGCTTAGCCCAGCTCTGCCAGGGGCTTTGCTCCTTCCCAGAGCTGCGGCCGGTGTCCACCTCCAGAGGGAAGCGCTGGGAATGTGTCAGCCCTCTGGAGCTGATGCCTTTTCTTGGTCTTAAAATCAAGAGTCAAACACTGTTAGAAGGGGAAAAGGGAGTTTACCGTGGTATTTATTTTAAGGATCCTTAGGTGCACACATCCAGGTTGACTGCACTGAAATGCACCCCGCAATGCACACCCCCAAAGATCTAACATTCTAGGTGTTACTAATTAGCAGATCTATCAAAGATTCCCCAGTGAGAGGCTCGAGTGAGCCCCCCTCCCCAAGGAACCTTCCCCTGGATGGTTCTATCTTGGTTTACAGAATGTGTTCTGGAGAGGACCTTGGGGTCTGGGGCACACTGATCCCCAGCTACGAAGCTTCTAAAATGTTTAGTCTCCCAGCTTGACAAACCAGTCCAAGAATGTAGGCAAAAAGCACTGAGAATACAGAAGTTGTAAAAAGGTATAACAGGGGTATAAAAGAAAAGGCAAAAAATCTTCATGGCATCAGAGCAGCATCCCTTCAATGACAGCTGTCACTGTGCAGGATCACCAGTGCAGTGCCTTCACCCACGGGAAGTGCAGGTTAAGGTGCTCCTACCTGTGCTTGCCCTTGGGCTGGGAGCTCCTTTGACACAGCTCTTCCTTAGCACCACCATTTTTGTCTGCTCCAGTGCACACGCTTTGAAGGGTACACTGAACCAGCTGGATTGTTTGACTGACCTATGATAACAAAATAACATTTTTGTGGTGCTGTTTCACACTTGTTGGTCTCCCCTGTTCCCACCTGGATTCTGCAGCCGTGGTTTGGTGCCCAGCTTGCACTCCCATGGGGATACTGCCAGGCACGGGGTGTTCTCCTGAAGGGCAGGGGAGGCTGTGTCTCCATGGATGTATTCCCACCCCCATCTGTGATCTGATCTCACCTGCTGTAGCTCGTGGCGGTGCTGTGATGGGGCAGAAGCCTGAAGCCCTGCTGGTACCTGTGGTACCCACATGGGCTGGGTTTATGGTGAGTTTCCATCTGGCTTTTCTCTCCCCTCTGGCTCTCTCCAGTGTGCAGGGGAAGGTTTCACAGCCCTGTTTACATGGACACCCAGTCAAAATTCACTCTCCTGCTGTTTCTCTGCTGCTTGGAATTTGGCTCTGTCGTCTTCCTGCGTTTGCACCAGGAGTGTACAACATCCCACCCTTCGACCCCAGCTCCCCTCCCTGGCCAGGTGTCTGGGCCTTTCCAGGAGGGCTGGAAGGCTGGGGTTGGTTGTGATCCCCAGCAGCGATGGGCAGGACCCCTCTCCCCAATCCCACCACCCAGCACTGCTCCCACCATCCAGCTCTTCTTCCCCTCTCAGCATCTCCCCACAGGACACACAGACCTCCCTTTCCTTTGAGCTTCTGAATTTGGGACATTTTCCTCAATTTCCCCCCATCTTTCCTCTCTGGCTCACAGTGAACCACCCCATGCCTTCTGCAGGAGGCTCCTCACTTGTCTGCACCTCTCCTGATGTGTCTGTGGGGATGTCAGAGCCTCCTGGCACAGCCCCTGCCCTGTCCCTCCTGCTGAAGTGGCCCAGATGATTCTGTCCCTCACGATGTGACAGTGCGTGAGCCATGCACTTACAGACCCCAGCCTTGGGCAGCTCTATTGTTCCCCCAGATTCTCAGACACTTGTCCAGAGGAGTCCTCGTGCCTGTGACACTTCCCATGGGTGGGAATGCCCTGGGGGAGCCTCTGGGATCTCCTGTGTGTCCCTCCATTCCACTGCTGTGGGGCCAGATGCTGCAGGGCCATGTGGTGCCCTGTGGCCATCCTGCAGCAGAGAGCCACCGCTCCAGGGTTGGTTTTCCTTTCTCCCCATCCCTGATGCAATCCTGCAGTTATCCCTTTGCTCCCTGAAGTGTGTCCAGTTGCTGAACTCCTTCTCTTTCATGACACTGCCCAGCACCGAGGCTTCAGGATCCATACTGGCTTTTGTTTGAAGGTTGTTCAGGGTATTTTTCCCCAACAATTATTTTTTTTTCTGTGGGATTTTGCTGTTTCCTCAGCATTCTTCACTTATGATTTCACATACCTCCTGGATCTGACTCACTGCTGACACCATCTTTTCTGAGGATCCGAGGGGAAGCCAAGCCAACATGACTTTCTGGTCTTATTCCTTGGTTCCTTCTTCTGCTCTAGCCCTTCCTGACAGGCATGGATCCCCGTGTGCCAGTGCTTCCTTGAGAAAACCTCACCACGAGCACGGAGCACACCTTGGTTTGTGCTCTGGGTCAGTCTTGGCATCACCTGCATCCATCTTTCTGAAGGGCTCAGAGCACAGGCTGGGCAGGGGAAGTTCCACATTATCACCCCTCCTGACGCTGTGATTGTAGTTTATGCTCAGATCCACAGAGGAGAGAATATTTCCCTTTTTCTCCCCAAGCTCTTGAGGGTGTTAGAGAAAAACTCCGCTCTGCCAGCTGCTCTGCATGGAGCTTCCTGCACCGGGGATGGGGAGACAAGTGGGCAAGGGCATGATGCCAAGGTCAGCGTTTGCTCCAGTGCCTGCCCCACACCAGCTTTCCAAGAACCTCTGCAGCAGGAAAAAAAACCTCAAAAAACAACCTAATTTTTTCATTTGCAGCTGGAGCGAGGCCAGATTTTGCAGCAGAACATTTTTTGGTGAAAATGGAGCTGTTGTCTTCTGGCCAGCACTTGTTGAATGGCCCCTGCCCGGACACCGCTGTGGAATGGCAGAGCCAGGGCTGGGACAGGGAGCTGAGGGGCACCAGCCACTACCTGCTGGGTTTTGGGGCTGAGCCTGGACCTGAGAGTGTCCCCTGTGAGGTGTCACCAGAGGGGACCCGCCGCCTCTGCTGTGGGCTGCGATCACAGCTCCGCTTTGAAGACTCTCCAGTGCTTTGTTCTCCCCCTGATACAATCCATTTGGAGCAAATGCAGTCTCGGAGCATCTTGCCAAGCCCACAAGCTTTGGGGAGGGAGGCTGCTGCGAAGCATTAGCGGCAGATAAGGCCTCCTCGGGGATGGATGGCTGGGGAGGGAGGGGCGGTGGTGGAGTCTCACCTCTCCTTGTCCTGGCTCAGGGACTCCGCTGACCAGGCAGCCAGGGAATGCCAGCCTCTGCCTCGGCTCCTTCACCTGGTTAATCCTGTCACTCTCCTGTTCCTTCACCTAATGTGCTCCAGGGCCTGACCCTGCTGCTCCTCACAGCCCACCCCCCATGGTCCCCTGCTTGCCGGGCACCCCAGGGCACCACAGCATTCCCCAGTTCCCATGGGAGCTCAGTGCTGGACCAAACAAGGGGCAAAGGGATGTGGCTCAGTGGCAGGGGGTTGGGATGGAGCCCCTGGGCTGGTTGTGAGCCCCAGCCCTGTGGGAGCCAGGGCTGGACTCACCCCACCTGCAGTCACAGGTGTTGGGGAATTTTTTAAGGCCCTGGAGGCAAATTCCTCACCCTGCCTTGTCCTGCCTGATCTGTGCAGACAGAGGAGGCTGGAGGTGCAGGAAGGGATGCCTGGGATACCCTCAGGCAGGGTCAGAGCTGCAGGCAGGGATCCCGGGTCCTCATGAAGTGCCAGGAGTGGGTGAGGGATGTTGTAAGCCCCTGTAGGATGCAGTCTGTCCCCAGCCTGGGGACCTGGGGCGCTTGGTGACAGTTGAGGGGGTGGAAGCGGGGCGGGGGAGGTTAACGCCGTTATGAGCCGGGGCAGGGGGTCTCCAACAGACGAGGCCTCGCCGGCCAGATGGGGAGACTCGTCTGCCGCTCGCCGGAGCCACAAAGCAGGGTCCCCTGGCAGCAGCTGGTCCCAAGGAAGAGGTTAAGGTGACACGTGTCAGGGCAAAGCCCAAGGGTGGCAGACGCGGCCCAGGCCTTTGTGGGGGTCACCTCCCATCTGACGGGGAGCAGGTGGGGTGGGAGCTGGAGGGACCCGGGGCCGGAGGGGTGGCGGGATGGCTCCGTCGTGGTCCTGCCGGGCAGTGGCATCGCCGGTGACAGCCATTCGCCATCTGCCTTTGTGCTTTTGCAGATAATGGACCTTTTTTTCTCCCAGAAAGAATGGGAATGGCCCCATGGCAGGAGATGCCGATGGGGGTTGCTGCATGCCCTGGCCTGGAGCAGGGGATGGGACAGGGGACAATGAGAGGGTCAGTGGCTTGAGAGCTGGGGCAGGGACTGGCTGGGCATCGTCCTCGTCTGACAGACACCAGGGTGGGTGTCCACGCTGCTTCCCAGTCTTGCACAACTGGACAAACCGCAGGCAGTGCTTCATCCCTGTGGGCACTGCTGGCCCCAGGACCCACTCTGGAGGCCAGGTCCAGCCGGGGGTCAGGGCTCACCCCCTGGCACAGCTCAGCCCCTCGCCCAGCTCAGCATCGCCTGCCCCTCGGCTCCCCCTCGCCGCGGGGCTAATTTCAATTATCTTCTCCAGGCCATATGAATTCTATTAATATCAAAGTAATGAGGTAGTTACTGCAATTCGGAGGAACGGCTGGGGAATTGCTCGGGATAGGGTTTCGCCAGCCAAGAGGGTAAATTAAAACCTCCCTTTGGAGAGGAGCAAAGGGCTGTAGCAGAGGTGAGCAGGGGCCAGCCCGAGGCAGTGGGGGATGGTCACGGGGCCACTGCTGCCATCCCTGTGCCATCCCCATCATTCTGGGGGGCTCCTTTGGAGATGCCATGAGCTGGATGGGGAGCTCACAGCAGCGGTGGTGCCCCCCATTCCCTTTCTGCAGCCCCTCCAGCCCCTGCACAAGTCCCCCAAGGATCGTGCCTGGAGCATCCACCCTGGAATACAGCAGGATGGATCCCCCTGCTCAGCCTTCCTGGGGCCTTGTGGGTTCAGGCTGCTGCCCTGATGGTTTAGGGAGCCCTTCAAAGCAGCACTGAAATGGGCAGCGTGTGTCCTGTGGCCAGTAGCACCCCAGGGCTTGGGACTGTGCTGGGCTCCCTCAAGGCACACGGGGTCCAGCAGCCTGGGAGAGGACGGGGAGTGATCACAGACCTTTCCTGGCACCTGAATCCAAGGAACTGAGGCTTTTCCAGGTCCAACAGCCTTCCCTGACCATCAAAAAGATCTGGCAAAGCTGCCAGCAATGCTCTCCTGGGCAGCCCTGAGCTCACTCGAGAGACCTGAAAAGACGATGGGGAAATAGCAGGAACCACATGTATATGTATACACCCTCCTATAAAACAAGTTCTAGCTACTTGTCGGGCTGGAAAAAAGGGCTTTTTATGGGGCTGTGGATGGGCTCCTCCTGCATCCCCCCCGGCTGCGGGGTGCTTGAGGACACAGCTGCAGCAGGGACCCGGCCAGGAGCTGGGGACAGTGCTGGGCACGGGGAGTGCACGAGGCTGAGCCGGGGGAGCATGAATGCATTAAGGGTAAAAATAGCTCTTGGTGTGGAGCAGGGGTGTCACACACGCCTGCCAAGCTGGGAGGCAGCAGGAGGTGCCTCCCAAGTCCTTAGGAGAGGAATTGGGTGAGGAAGGGGAGGGTGGGTTAAGGGGAGTGGGGGGGTTGTGCCCAGCGTGCTGAGCAGAAAGTCAGGGCATGTGGAGGATCCTCTTGGACACCGCCCCCCAAAAACCGGCGTTAGGGCAGCGCAGAGCCCGGAATAACTGAGCAGTGAGAAGAGGGGAGGATCCCTCCGCAGTGCCCTCTTAGCCCAGATAAAGAGGGAATATCTTTACCACCTGGCACACAGGACGGGGTTTCCTAGGGAAGATGTGGATGCCCCAGAGTTGAGACATCAAGGCCAGGTTGGATGGGGCTTCCAGCAACCTGGTTTAGCAGAGGTGTCCTGCCTAGGGCAGCGGAGTTGGACTAGATGGTTTTTAAGATCCCTCCCAACCCAAACCACTCTGTGACTCTCATAACCAGCAGGCTGAGCGGGCAGCGGCAGCGTGTCCCCTGTCCCCCGTGTGGCACGAAGCCGTGCCTGGTGATTTGAGCCAGAGGCTCATCCCGTCCCGCTGCTCTGGTTGGTGCCGCCGGTTCTGCAGCAGCCGCAGATGCTGCAATTTGTGAGCTGAGCGTGGGGGTTCTCAGCTGGTGGCAAAGCCCCTCCGGATCCCCGCAAGGCTTTGTCCCGCCGCAGGCAGCGCCCAGCCGGACGGGGCGGTGGGACAGAAGGTGCCCCAGCGCCCAGGGTGGGGGTCCCCGGGCACCCCCAGCCCCCGGCAGCGCCGGTGGCTGCAGAGCGGCTCTTTGCTGGCATCTGCTGACAGCGAGAGATCCTGCAGCTGTTCCCAGGGAGCGACGCTGACACTCGCCCGGAGATGGCCCTCGGCCCGGAGATGGCCCTCGGGCCGCTGCTGGGAAGGAGCAGGTCCCTGGCAGCATGGGGCTGTCAGCCAAGCACCGGCCAGGAGCGCCCCGCAGGGATGTGCCTCTTGCAGGGAAGGTGAAGGCCCACGGAAGGATGCACTTAAAAACCTGATACTGAAGGTGGCTTTCCAGCTGGAAGTGGGAACACATCCCTCAGGGCTCAGACAGACTTTTCCTGGGATACGAGGCTCTTCCATCCCTCCTGTGTCTCTGTGCCGTGCTTGGGACAGGCAGCTCTTCCTGCAACATCCTCTGAGTCAGGGAACGAAATCACATCCATCAAGGTCTCCTTGTGCTCCAGACAACTGCTTGGAATCATAAATCATAGAATGGTTTGGTTGGAAGGGACCTTAAAATTCACCCAGTTCCAACCCCCCCTGCCATGGGCAGGGACACCTTCCACCAGACCAGGCTGCTCCAAGCCCCATCCAAGCTGGCCTTGGACACTTCTGGGGATGGGGTGTCCACAACCTTGGTGGTGCCACGTTGATAGGCCAGCAGAGAGAGGTGACAGCAGCAGAGAGAAGTGACATTTATCAAAGTTCTACTTGTTGAGTTATAAAAACCCCAGGAGAGCTGCAGAATCCAGAATCATGGGCAGTGTATCCCACCAACTCTGCAGTCCAAGAGATGCTTATTCCCAGTTCCAGGCAGGAAGGAAACAGCATTTTCATTTGCAAGCTGCAACTTAACCAAAACATGGCCCAGTTGAACTGCAAACATGACAGTGGATTTTACAATCTGCAGCTCATGTGCCGATTTTATTATTAATTTATGTCCATTGACACCCCTGCTACTGATGCCCCTTGGTCTTGGAGCATGGAGAGCCAAAGCTGCAGCAGGCAGTGAATACTGGGCTTTAATGTGCGACAACTTTTGCCTTTCCAAAATTATTTTAGCTTCTGGGTGCTGCTTTTTCCCATCCAGTCTCTTGTTCCTTGATAAAATGATCCTGCCCTGATAACATATGAGCTGCCACGCAGTGGCAAAAGCATTTTCCCACCGTGAGAGCCCAGCTGACTGTGGTTATCTTACAAGGATCTGTAAGAGAAGAGCCTGCATGAGATGGAAGAAACTTTGTAGGGACTAATTATGTCCCAAAGCAGACAGAAACACTCTCAAGTTAAAGGACTTAGAGATCCCAGCGATTCTAAAGTCAGATACACTTTTTTTCTGCATTTCCTGCACAGCGAAGGATGAATCCATCTGTTAAGTACATATTGCATACCTAAATCTGTTAATATATAGACTAAAATCTATCTAGATAATAAAAGCTATTTCCCTTCCATCCCTTGCAGGATTTTACGAGGCTCAGTCCTGCAGGGCAGGGTTGGTGCCATCCCCTTCCATGAATTCCTGGGGACACTGAGCAGAGCAGCCCTTCCCTGGTGCTGAGGACCAAGGATTGTCGGGGTATCCAGCGGCCTGAGATGCTACCTGGATCCCCATGGTTTGGGAATGTTGTCCCAGGGCCTGCACTTGAGCTCTTCAAGTCTTTTCTTCAGAAAGGATTAATTCAATTAACACAAGTAACAAACCAGCTCACAGCACTCTATAAATAGACTGGTGGGCTCTGACACAGCTCCTGGCTATGCCAAGAAATGGGACTAATAATAGCTGCTTAACGACAGGGTTCAGGGGGCTGGAGAGATTAGGCAGAGAAAATGCCAGGATGGCTTAAACCTGCCATGAAAATCATCTGGGGAAGCGTGGAATCCCAGAATCCCAGGATGGCTTGGGTTGAAAGGAACCTTAAAGCTCAGCTCATCCCACCCCTGCCATGGGCAGGGACACCTTCCACTATCCCAGGTTGCTCCAAACCCTGTCCAACCTGGATCCAGGGATCCAGGGGTAGCCACAGCTTCTCTGGGCACCCTGTGCCAGGGCCTGCCCACCCTCTGCAGCATCCCAACAGCCATCGAGGAAGCTCTGCTGGAGGAGATGGCTCAGAGTGGGGGCCACGGAGCCCATCGCTGCCACACTGCCAGGTCCTGCTCCTGGGGACCGTTTGGAGGATGATGGAGTGAAGAGATGCTTTTTCCAGCTAAAATGCAGGAATTTCCCCCAGGGCCGAGGTCAGGGCCCTGGCAGCACCCCCAGTCCTGCACCTCAGCCTCCTGCACTCCCCAGCCCCTTTCCCTCCCACTGCTCCTGCTGCCAGGAGAAATTCCCAGCTGGGCTTTTGTCACCGACGCACGCGTGTTTCTGCGGGAAGTTTCTATTTCTGTGAATAGCAATTTTTTCAACCAACTCCTCCCCCGCCTGCTCGCTTTCACAGGAGCCCTGACGAACGCCGCTGGCATGCCTGGAAGCTGCGGCTCACTCCCGCGTGCCAGCCCCGGCCGGAGCCTCCTCCCTCTGCCCTCCCATCCCACCGCCTGTCCCGCAGCTCCACGGCACAGCAATTATGCTCGTGGTATCTTGGGAGGGTCAAACCGAGCTGGGACCACTCCAGGAGCTGGGCGGGCTCGCGGTGCTCACCGTGTGCCCTGGGACAGGAAAGGGCTACAACGAAGTGGAGGAGCCTGGGGGAGCCAAGCCTGTGGGAAAACCCCAAAACAGCTGGACCTCTGCTTGGGAGCCACTGAGATCTCTGAGAACGCCCTGGCATGTCCCAGTTTCTCAGGCCACAGCTCTTGCCAGGCCCAGCTGTGCAGAGGAGCCAGCAAATGATTTCTGTCTCTGATTAAACCTGGAGCCAAGCCCCCGGTACTCCAGCAGCGTGTCAGCCCTACTTGTCCCCTCCTGATGGACCCCCTGCTCAGGGTCAGCCTCCCAATTTGGGACCAGGGTCTTAAGGGCACTTTGGACTCCCTCTTTCCATTAGAAGACACCACCTGCAACACTTGCCTGGGGTGTCCATTGCACATAAGTTGTCACAGGAATATCAGTTGCTGAAGAAGGGGAGGCAGGGGGTCCCACAGCCAGGCAGAAGTGGTGGCTGTGGAATGTGCTCTCTGCTGCGGGTCCCTGAGCATCGTCCTCGCTGCACTCACAGGGTGAGGCTGTTTCCCCAAAGGAGGTGAAGTCAAAGCGCTGTGACCTGGATCCAAGGACCATGGGCCTTTCTCCATCCCAGCAGCAGGACAGGGAAAGGCATTGGAACCATCTGGATGGCTTCCGTGCATCCAGGCCATGCTTCTCAGCATCCCTGCCTCGGGGCACAGAGCTGAGAAATGAAAGGGAACAGCACAAACGATGCTGTTCTGCTGCACTGAGAGCAGTGCTTAGTGTTCCCGCTGCTGGTTCAGATGGGAATGGGACCTTAGAGGCTGGAATTATCAAAAGCAGCTCTTGGGAATGAAAAAAAGCTGGACAAATTGCTGTTTGCAGCTGCCTGGATGGAAAATAAAGTGAGTGCTCCCAGGGGAGGTGGCACAGGGGGAGTGAGCCCTGTCTCTGCTTGAGGACCAAAGGACCATATTCCCCTTGCTGTTCCCAAACCAAGAGGCACTGGCAGCCAGAGAGGGGCTGGACAGGGGATGGGATCACAGGGGAACATCCTTGGGATGCTGTAGGAGTGCTTACCACAGTGAGCAGCACCACACTGCAAAGTGTCATTTAAACCCTGGACATTTCAGCGAAGAGAAAATCAGGAATATGTAAACCGTCTGTTTGGTAAAGAAATAACCTTCAGGGTTTCCTCTGCTGCAACCTCAAGAAATTCCACAGCTGCTGCTGCGTGGGAGGGAGCATTTTTCTCCTCAGCGTGAGGCTGATGCTCAGGGCTGGCTGCAGCCCCTGGCCGGGAAGGGCTGTGCTGAGCAGCGTATGCTGCAGCCCCTCTGCCACCCAGAGCCTCTCTCCATCCCCTTCCCAGCCTGCCAATAATGTTACTGAATTCTTATAAATCCCGTGCTTTCCAGAGGGGTTGAGACCTCAGTAGTGCTATCTCAGAGGCTCCTGGAGCTGCTTGAAGCCCTCTGCAAGGGGCAGAGGGGATGTGCCAAGAGCGATTTGCTACTCCTGGAGGTATTTTCTACTCCTAACTAATGCAGAAAAAATGGGTGTCTGCCAAGGAAGTCAAAATATTCCCGCTTTCAAGATCCAGGGTAAGCAAGGAAAAAGCAATGCAGACTCTTCTGAAGGTCTGCAGACACCATCTCCCTCTGCCTGGCTCCTGTTTAACACCCGCTGGGACTGTTGGGAGGTTCCTGCCCTGGTTGTGCCCAGCTCCCACTGCTCCTCCTGTGACAGCCCCGCACAGGGACACCCAGAATGTCCAGGGCCAGACCTGGGACAAGCAACAGAGTACTGGGGGCCTGTGTCCCTCCCCATAGCAGTCCCAGGATGGAGCGGAGAGCACTGGGAAGCACCAGGTCCTCCTGGTGCCCCCTGTCATGCCAGAACAAGGAGCACTGGGGAGTTGTGTCCCTCCTGGTGCCCCATCCCAAGACAGAGAGGGGAGAACCAGGCTCTTCCAGTGTCCCATGGAGCAGTAGGGCCCTGGTGTCCTGGTCTCTCCCCGTGCCCCATCCGGACCAGAGCAGGGCACTGGAGAGCTGTGTCTCTCCGGTTGCCCCATCCCAGGCTGGAATGTGGAGATCCAAAGAGCACTGGGCCCTCCAGGTGTCTGACCTAGGATACAGTGGAGAGCCCTGTGTGCCCCATCCCACACTGGAATGGGAAGCACCGGGGAGCACTGGATCCCTCCTGCTGCCCCATCCCAGGATGGAGAGGGGAGTCCTGGGGAGTCGTGTCCCTCACGGGCAGGAATGGGGAGCATTGGAGAGCACTGTGTCCCTCCTGCTGTCCCCCCATCCGGGCTGGAGACAGAAGCACTGGGGAGCACTGGGGAGCACCGTGTCCTCCCGCTGCCTATCCCAGCACGGAGTGGGGAGCACCGGGGAGTTCTGCTCTTCCCTGTGCTCCATTCTGCGATGGGGAGCACCGGGAGCCGTGTCCAGGATCGGTGCGGGGAGCACTGGGGAGCACTGGGGAGCACTGGGGAGCATCCCGGTGCACCGTCCAGGGAGGGAATGGGGTGGGGCCGGGGTCCCGGTCTCTCCCGGTGGGCGGTGCGCGGGGCGGTGAGTGGCGGGGCGGGACGGTGCGCGGAGCGGTGCGGGGCGCGGAGAAGCTGTGCCGGGTGTGAAGAGGCGGTGCGCGGCACTGCGCGGGCGGTGCGGGGGCAGGCGGTGCACAGGGCGGTGCGGGGTGGTGCGGGACGGGGGCAGGCGGTGCACAGGGCGGTGCGGGGCGGTGCGGGGCGGTGCGGGAGGGGGGCAGGCGGGGCACAGGGCGGTGCGGGGCGGTGCGGGACGGGGGCAGGCGGTGCGCGGGGCGGTGCGGGGCGATGCGGGACGGGGGCAGGCGGTGCACAGGGCGGTGCGGGGCGGTGCGGGGCGGTGCGGGGCGGTGCGGGACGGGGGCAGGCGGTGCGCGGGGCGGTGCGGGGCGGTGCGGGGCGGTGCGGGACGGGGGCAGGCGGGGCACAGGGCGGTGCGGGGCGGTGCGGGACGGGGGCAGGCGGTGCGCGGGGCGGTGCGGGGCGGTGCGGGGCGGTGCGGGACGGGGGCAGGCGGGGCACAGGGCGGTGCGGGGCGGTGCGGGACGGGGGCAGGCGGTGCGCGGGGCGGTGCGGGGCGGTGCGGGACGGGGGCAGGCGGTGCGCGGGGCGGTGCGCGGAGCGCTGAGGGGCGGCGCGGGGCGGTGTGGGACGCGGAGCGCGCGAAGATGGCGGCGGGCAGGCGCGCCCCGCGCACCGGGCTGCTGGAGCTGCGCGGCCCCGGCGGGCAGTGGCTCCGCGTCCTCCTCACCCTGGCCGAGGACGTGCTGGGGGTCAGCCCGGCAGACGGCCCCGGCCCCGGCCCCGGCCCCGAGGCCCCGGCGGCGCAGCTGAACGGCGGCGAGCCGGGCTCCGCCGCGCCCGAGGCGCTCGCCAACATCAGGCGCACCGTGCGCGTAGTCAAGCAGGACGTGGGGGGGCTCGGCATCAGCATCAAAGGTGAGGCCGGGCCGCGGGGGTCCCGGGGCGGCGGGAGGAGAGGGGCACCGGCACCGGGACCTGTTGCTGCCGCCGTCCCCGCGGCTCGCTCGGAGCGAACCCCGCGGGGAGCGGGGCTGGGGTGGGGATCCTCACACCCCCCAGCCCCAGCGCAGGACGTGGAGGGGGACACGTGGCAGTGACGGGACCCGAAACATTGCCGGGCCATGGAAAGAGCCATGATTCGGGGTGCGGAGTGACCGGCCAGTCCCTGTCCGCCGTGCCCCGGCCGGAGTGAGGGACACCCAGCGTTTGGGAGCCGGCGAGGGCTCCCAGTGACCCCCGCACCCACGGGCTGCTGTCCCGTGAGGCAGGTGGGGTGCAGGGGGGCACCCAGTTACACGGAAGTTGCCCTTTTGCAGCCAAAGGGAGGGCTGGGCCGGCGTGTCCTTGTCCCACCGTGTTCCTGAGCCGGGAAATGCCCCTTTAAAACTATCAGCGAAACGAAGGGAGCGATGTAAAGCCCTTGGAGCTCTCCGGGCGCTGGGTGGGGTGTTGAAGCAGCGCACTGGGGCGTGGAGATGCGTGCTCCCGGGAAGCGGAGGAGCGGGAAGCCTCGCTGCTGTAATGCCTGCTTGCCCTCCCAAGCTGCCCCGCTCCTTGGGGAGACTCGCTTGAACTTCAGGCTGGAAACTTCTTGGGGCAGGGATGGCGTTCCTGCCTTTCTGCCTGCCTTTGGTTTTCACGCGGCTCCGAGCGTGCTGGAAACTGTGAAAGCAGGATGAAAAGGGCAGCGGAGGCGCAGGGACAGGGCTGTCACGAAGCGTGGCTGTGAGAGGCAGCGGGCTCGGCAGCCCCGGGGGGAGTGACAGGGCAGCTCTCGACTCCTGACGTGGCTTCTCCTCCCAGCTCAGAGGGGACACAGACGCAGCCTCCGGCTCCCTCTGGAAGTGGGGAGGTTTTGCAATGCGAATGTGCGGGTGCTGGAACTGGATCGACACTGCTGGCCGTGTCTGCAGGGTGCCCCAGCCTGCCAGCCCTTTTTTAGGGAAGTACAAACCCCCCTTCGTAACCACTCCTTACTGCCAAGTTACTGCTTGCTCTGTGGCTCTCCCAGGAAAGGAGAAACTTCCCTTGGTTCAGCTAAAACTTTATTTTTGCAGTGACGTGTGTGGAAAAGAAGTAGTTGCCATCAAAACTGGGCAGTGGAAGCTGTTGTGGAGGGTGGGGCAACCTTGGTAGGGCAGGACATCACTCCTCACCGGGCTGCTGGCATGTCACTGTTCATGTGCCAGCCGTGTTTCACGCAGGGACACTGGGTGCCACCCGGGGGGTGGATGTCCTGCCACGGGACATGGCGAGGGGCTGGCAGGGCAGCGGGGAGCCGAGAGGGAGCCGGGCTGGCGCAGGTTCTTAGCCCTGGCAGGGCTCTCGGCGCTGGCAGCCGGGAGAGGAGCCGCTGCCGCAAGGACGGAGCAGCCCCCGCCTGGGCCTCTGACAGCTGATAACCGGAGCCCTCGCAGGGCTTGGCAGGCGGCTGAGCGAGGAAATGCCTGTGGCACTGGCTGGGAGCAGCCCGGGGCGGGCAGTGACAACAGGCTGGGCTCAGCATCTCCCTCTGGGATGAGGATCATCTCTTGGAGACTCCTCGGGACAGGCTGTCCTGGGGCGCAGGGCACGTCGGGCGCTGCTGATCCCCGGCTACCGTGGGCAGTGGCTGCTGCATCCCTGCGCCCTGGCACGGAGGCAGCTCGGATCTCCCTGCGGGTTCAAAAGTCAATGTGCAAATTGATCTCCTGAAGCCACCGGGAGTTTGAATAGCATTATTTTAGTGGGGACAGTGGGGAGCAGGGCTGCTGTGTGGGGAGGAACACACAGCCAGGTTGGCTCAGCTCTCCCAGGCTCTTTGGCCTCTCCAAAAACGTTCAGCTGTCTTATCTGTTGAGATCATGAAGTCCTTGGAGCCAGGACAGTTGCTCAGCATACATGATTAATAATGCAAATAAAGACACACTTTCCTGCCAAAACTGATGGGGAGATGGCCAGTTTATGTGTTCGCTCTGTGAATAATCTGTGACCAATCTGAGTGGTTTTGGAGCAATCACTTCATCAGCTGTAAAGCCTCATGGTACTTTGGCTGGTGTGGTTGGTGCAGGTGTCCTGTGGGTATCTGGGGGAGTGGGCAGTGGGCTGACCTGGCACAATGCATTGAGTGCCAGCAGAAAGGCTCAGCCTTGCTGGGACCATCTGGAACTGGAGCATCCCCCTCCCCACCCACTCCTCTGAGCGCTCCAACAGCCACAACTGCTCCCTGTCTCTTCTGTTTCAAGGTGGACGAGAGAATAAAATGCCCATCTTGATCTCCAAGATCTTTAAGGGGCTGGCAGCGGATCAGACCGAGGCGCTGTACGTGGGGGATGCCATCCTCGCCGTCAATGGCACTGACCTGTCCGAGGCCACACACGATGAGGCTGTGCAGGCCTTGAAGAAGACGGGCAAGGAAGTGATCTTGGAAGGTAGGAGACAAGGATGTGATGGGGGGAGAAGGGTCCTCCTGTACTGGGATGACACAGGGGTGGCATATCATCTGCAGCTGCATTTGCATACTCTTTCAAATGGAAAACAACATGTGCAGAGTAATTTGTCTGCTCATCCGGAGAGCTGGAGGTAACTGCTGGGATTTCCCTGTCTCCCTCCCAAGAGGGAGGGATGTGTGTGCCAGTGCTCCATGCCCAGAGGCTCTGTCTCCCTGCTGTGGGTCCCCGAGCAGGCAGCAGTGGGAGGTGTGGGACAAGTTTCTGGGATTTGGGATTCTTTCGTTGCTCAGCATCACCCCCACGTCTGCAGTTCCTGGGGCAAGAGAAAACATTTTCTGCTTTTCCCATGGTTTTAATTTAAACCCACATCCTTGGCTGTTGTAGGTTTATGCCAGCAGGGAGGGGGTGCACTGGCCCCCCACTCCTGCTGAGCACCTTGGGGTTTGCTGGTGGGCTTTGGGCAGGCGGAGGGTGAGGCAGGACCTGCTCAGGAACTACCCACCCAGGGGATGCTGCCCACCCAGGGGATGCTGCCCACCCAGGGATGCAGCTGAAGGAGCTGCCCAGCCACGCGATCCCTGGAACCTGAGGCTACAAACATGCCAGGGATGCAGCCTTCACCACCCTGGAGCAGACTGTTCCCTGGGAACAGGCTCCCTCGGTACCAGGCAGATGGTTTCAGGTGTCTCCCAGCCCTGAGGGGGCTGGCACACTGCAGGAGCCCCTCAAGCCCTATGTGAGGACTGGGTGAGGATTGATGGATTGGGGCCATGGGAGCCCTGAGGGAGAGACCCCATTCTTCTCTGATTACCCTTCACATCACATCTGTCCATGTTTGCCCACCCTCTGCCAGCTCGGCCAGGCCGGGATGAGCATCCCAGATCTGTCCCTCAGGAAAGGAGCCTTCCCCTCCCCTCACTTCTAACCAGCCCCTGGGGTCACCCTGCTTAACAGAGGGGGTCTCGGCACCAGAGACCCTTCCCAGATCCCAAAGGGAGGTTTGATTTGGGGACAGTGCTCGGGGCTGTCCCTGGACAAAGCAGAGTTCTGTGTGCTGTGCTGCCAGCGACCACTGTGGCCCCAGCTTTCCTGCGCCTTCCCCAGATTGTCTCAGCTCCAGATTTTCATTTTTAGCTTTGCTCAGCCCTTTCTGCTGTGGGTTCCTCCTCTCCTGGGAGTCTCAGGACCACGGTTAAGCTGGAGGAATGTGCTGCTCTGCACAGCTGCAGGGAGCAGATAGGGTTGGTGGTGGGGTGGTTTTGTTGTTTTTTTCTGACCAAAGAGAAATACAAGAGCTTCTTTCTTTGTGAGTCTGCGAAATTCCTGCCTGGAGCCGCTGCTCTCGGACCACCCTCCCTCTGTTATTTTCTGTTCATCCTTTGGTGTGGGTTTCCTTTCTGCCAGAGGTCCTGCCAGAGGTGGAGAGGAGCTGCCCTTTCTGGAGAGAACAATTTCTCTCCCTGGACCTCTCCTCCTCCTCCATCCTCTAGGAGCCAGATCACCCTCCTGGGAGGCAGCTGCAGGCAGGGCCTTTGCTGTAGCTTGCTGAGCTCAGGTATGACCTGCTGGGCTTCTTAATTAATTAAAACTCCCAGCAGGTACTCTTGGGAGGAGAGTGAGGCTGGGCTGGCTCCCACTACAGCACTCTGGAGCTCTGGGATGAGTTTGTATCTGATGTCCAGCCGGAACAGGGAAGTGATCTCTGCTGCTCATCTGATCACTGATTTCACTGATAAATGTGGTACATCTCCATCCCCTCGGTTTTTGTGTTTACTGGCACAGTGCAGCTCTGCCAAGGGGGATGGTGGGGCTGGCACTGTGCCGTGGTCAGGCTGTCACTGCCCTCTGGAGGTGGTGGCCCTGCCTCTGGACAGGGTGTCCTCTGCCTTGTATGTGCCACCCCTGTGGCTCTCCAGGAGCTGGTTGGCCAAATACCCTGCCCCAGGGAGGGGTGGCAGGGCTGCAGGGCAGGGGGTGGCCTTGGAGTGCTTGAAGGGTGTTAAACAAGGGTTTCCCTGCTGTCTTCTCCTGCTTGGAGAAGGCAGAACTTAAAAAAGAGCACCTTAACATTACTTAGACACTTTCTGGTCCCCGCATGGTGCCAGGTGTGACTCCAGCTTTCCTTATGGTGCTCTAAGTGCTAAAACAGAGTATTTGGCGCAGCCAGTGTCTGTTTGCTGCCTTGCCCTTCCTGGCTGCAGTCATTCCTGGGATTAGGAGTTTTTAGGATGGTTTGCAGGTGGCATTGCAGCAGGCAACGAAACTGGGAGAGCTGGCACCTCCTCACAGGGCAGTGAGCTGGGCTGAGATTCCCCGAAGTGGCGGAGCTGGGAGGTGATGCGTTTTCATGTGGGTATCAGCAGTGGCTCCACGTGCCAGATTTCACCCTGAGCTGCTCAGCTTGGCTTCAGGGTGTCATTGCTGCCCAGGCGTGAGGACATGCAGATACCTCTCCGTGTGTCCTGCCAAGATTTTTTTTTGGATGTGCCAAACTACTCTCTTGGTATTTGCAGGAGGAGTTGGACTGTATTTATATTACATTGTTATTTTGGGGAGAGTTGCTCTCCCTTGCCTTATTTTTCCCTTGTTTTTTTTCCTTATTTTCATTGCTTGGAATCTAGAGACTCTCCATGGCAGGCGAAAGGCTGATAAACATCCTTCCAGCTGCCCCAGGAAGGGTTCTGGGGACAAGAGTGGTTTACCTGGTGAGGCCCCTGTGCTGTATTGTCATGGGGGCAGAACTGGGAGCAGTGAGGAGGAGGAGTGGGGGCAGCTGTGGGCATCTCACATCCATGATTTATTTGCCACAGGGATGCTTTTGGGGCTGTTCTCTGCTCTTTAGGGCTTGCTTGGCCAAGTAATAGCTTGGAAGCTCAAAATTCAGAAAAATGGGTGCTGGGAGAGAGGGGGGGGCTGGGGATTCTCCGGAGTGCTGGTTGCCATAACCGTGGGAAGGAAGGTGTTGGATCTGCCCCAGGGATGATGCCACGAGGTGATGGGGCACATCTACCATCTCCACACCATGCTGCTCTGAAGCTTTGCTTTCCCTGGGGAGTTTCCTGGGTTTGTTTCTCCTCCCGTGGAAGCACGGAGGGCTGTCCCACGATCTCCCTGCTGGTGGTGCAGTACAGGGGAATGTTTAATAAAGAGCCGGGGCATGGAATGTGGCACTGAGTGCTGGGACAGGAGGGACAGCAGTGGCACCTCACCCTGCAGCACCGCATGGCATCTTCCTCCCTGGGGTGGAAGGACTTGAGCTGAGGCAGCTGGGACAGGAGCTGTCGTGTTCATGCTTGGAGCCAGGGGCAGGGCATGGTCCCAGGGTGGGGTGCTGGGGATCTGTGTTGATCTTTTTGGAAGCACATGAGAGCATCGGGTTGGAGCTTGCAGGTCATTTCAGGGCGTCTCTTTGGGATGTGTGTTTGCTGAGCCCCCCAGTTTAACATGCCAATTCTGCATCATTAATCCTGAAGCAGAGAGGGACCAGCTGGAGGTGGGATTAGCATCTCTGGGGCCAGCACTGGATCTCCAGGAGCTCTCTGGAAGATTTCCTGATGTGATGGCCTTCCTGAGCTGTGTAGGTGCTGCTGGGAAGATTTTGGCAGGAGAAACAGCAGCACCATCCTACTCCTGACCAGAAATGCAGTCTGGAACTCTTCTTTGAATCCATGCTGTGACCTCCTGGCTGAAGCAGAGTGTGCTGGTGACCCAAGCAGCAGGAGGGTGTTCTTGAACCTGCTCTGGGTGTCCATGTGTCTGTTTTCCTGCCTGGAGGAAGCATTGTGGCTCCTCAGTGAAACTCTGTGGGGTCAGGCTTGGCTCTGAGCAGTGCTGAGCCATGGGGATGTGTGGGGCAGGTTGTGCTGATTCAGGATCCAGGGTGCCCAAAGTGGTTTGTTTGTGCTTGTTCTCCATCCTTGTGAGAGATGGGCAGATGGAGAGGGAGAATTTCTACCCAAGAAGTAAAACCAAGGAATTTTGGTGGTTCTGCCCCTTTCTGGCATGCTGGGGAGAAAAAAACCGGCTGCAACACAGAGGCAGACCCAGGGCCTTTGGTTAAACGTGTCCCTCGTGCAGCTCCCTCCAGGGTTCAGGGGCACATGGCATGCTCCAGTGATTGGGATTCCCTGTGCTACCACCCACCCCCCTGCCGAGGCACCGTTCTGGCATGGGTTGTGTGGCCAGAGACTTGCTGTTCCCCAAAACCCTGGAATAAAGTTTTCCTTAGTGCAAAGCCCTGAGCAGTTAAAGGTCCTATTTGTCCCCTGTCCTCTGTCCTGGAGAGGATTGGTGGGACGGGCTCTTTCCCTGGAGAGCGCACGTGGCTTTGGGGGCCAGCAGCTTTGGATTAGCCCAGGAGCCACCAAGGGCTGTGTGCCTGCTGTAGGTGACTTTAGGTCAACAGCAGCCAGGCTGTGTTGCTGCCCAGTGGTTTTTGGAGGGTGCAGGCTGCCAGGGAGCAGGCAGCAGCCCCAGCACTACAAGGTGCTAGTTAGGAAGAGAAAACAATATGGGAATTACAGTTAACCACTAGCAGAGGTGATGCATGATATGGTCTGAGTTGTTTGCTTCAATGAGATGGAGGTAATTAATGAATCCATTCAATACCAACTTCAGTGAAGGGACTGGCAGAAGTATAAGTCAGCCCGCTGTGAAGCCAGTGCTGGGGTCACTGGAGGGGACAGCAGCTCCCATGGCATGGTGGCCTGGCCTTGGCAGGGGACCATTGCAGCCTCCAGCACCTCCCAGCTTCCTGTGCTGGCTCAGGAGCCCCTGTGCTTTGTGACCAGCCTGAAATCCTCCTTAAAGCCACGTACCCGAGACACACGCGCTGCCTGTTGCCTAATTCTCTGTGCCCTGTCCCAGACTGGGCACTGCTCCTGTTCTCCACGGCTCCCTCGGGACGTGACCCCGCCACCGCCCAGCTAACGCCGGTGACGTCCCCCGCGTGCCCGGGGAGCCAGGGGCTGCCGCAGGGACGCCGCTCGGGTTTCAGCAGCTCAATGGCATCTTTCTGAACTCCAATTAGTTCCCAGGCACCAGGATAATGGCAGGTCCCCGCTGCCAAGATTAATGGCTCGGGTCAGATCCAGCGCGGCTCGGATGCCTGCGGGAACGTGGCTATTTTTGCAACGGGAGGCGCAGCGCACGAGGCTGGTGGCCCCCCGCTGCCGCCTTGGCCCCGGGGCTACCGCGGGGTGACCTGGCCCACGTGGCACAGCACCGTGGCCATTTATAGCCGTGTCCCGCGGAGCACCCACGGGGCTCTGGCTTCCCGCTGCTCCTGCTGGGCCGTGAGGGCTCAGAGGTTTTAGGGAGCTCACTGGGATAGGAATGAAGGGGGAGAGCACAGAAGGGACCCATCAGGATCATCCAGTCCAACTCCTGGCCCTGCATAGGGCACCCCAGCAATCCCACCCTGTGTCTGAGAGCATTGTCCAAACACTCCTGGAGCTCTGGCAGCCTTGGGGCTGTGACCACTGGGGAAAACAGGTGGGAGATGGGTAGTGGTGGCCAGGTGAAGTTTGGGAGTGGGTGGTTCTGCGTGCAGACCATTTCCTGGTGGGAAAGGGGCTCCTTTCTGGCAGCATATCAGGCTGCTGTGGCTTGGCTGCAGTGATGGCGCTGGGCCCATCCAGCCACCTACAAGTGTTGGCTGCAAAGCCAAGCTTGTGTCCCCCATCCTGCCACCCACTCTGCTGGCTTGGACCTGGAGTGGAACCAGCCAGGATGGCTGGGGACGTGGCTTGCAGGCACGTGTCTATCCCGTGGTGTTTTCCTAAGGGCCTCCAAAGGGAAACCCTTCCATGGAGTCAGTAGCTGGTCCCATGCTGCCCCAGGGCAGGACCAGGACTGGCACCCTGCCTGCCTGGAGTTTTTTAGCCAGCATTGCCAAACTCATTTTCAGGATGTGGCTGTGGGGCCCCATCAATTTGTGGTGCCTTTCATGTCCCTCTTCCCCCAAACCTCTGGAGCCGGCTGCC
The DNA here is from genome assembly GCF_009650955.1 of Corvus moneduloides. Classification (NCBI taxonomy): domain Eukaryota; kingdom Metazoa; phylum Chordata; class Aves; order Passeriformes; family Corvidae; genus Corvus; species Corvus moneduloides. The sequence goes on from NC_045492.1 coordinate 2,777,178, forward strand.
GTCCCAGCGTGGCTCTGAGGGCTGTGGCTCTGGAGCCAGGCTCACTGGGCACTGATTTCTTGTCCCTGGTTTGAGGCTCATGGGGAAGGGCTGTGCGAGCAGAGAGCACGCTCTCCAAGGCTTTTCCTGGGGCCATGCCAGAGTATTTGAGAGCTGTTCCTCAGCTGGCAGCGGGACTGGCTGTACCAGCACAATTTGGACTGTATAATTTTGGCCTGGGACTCTTTCCCATTCCCCACCCCTGGCTGTGTGTGCTGCCCCAGGGAAGTGCTTAGGCCTGGATCCGTGAGCTGATCTGGGTTAAAGGGAAGGAAAAAGGGGGAAAAGGCCGTTCCTATCCCTCTTGGGGAGCTCTCCAGGCTGGGATGGTGGGCCTGAGGTACTGGGAGGGTCCAAGGTGTCATGTGAGGGTGGGGAGGCCCTGGTACAGGGTGTGCAGAGAAGCTGTGGCTGCCCCTGGATCCCTGGCAGTGTCCAAGGCCAGGTTGGATGGGGCTTGGAGCAGCCTGGGCTAGTGAAAGGTGTTCCTGCCCATGGAATGAGGAGGTTGGTATGGGATGATCTTTAAGGTCCCTTCCAACCCAAACCATTCTCTGATTCTGTGTCACTCCCTGTGTGACCTCACCCACCAGTGCCATCCCTGCACCCACAGGGGCAGGGGGCCCACAGCACCCATGGGTGGCAGCTCTGGGGAGCAGAGGGGCCACCAGCTCTGATGCAGGGGCTTTCAGCAGGGTAGGATGAGGCCGCCCTGGCCTGTGCCATGTCCTCAGCGGGCGCTGCCTCTCTTCCAGTGAAGTACATGAAGGAGATCTCACCCTACTTCAAGAACTCCTCGGCGGGGCCGACGGTGAGCTGGGACCCCTCTCCTGCTGCCCAGCAGAAGCGATCATCCCCTGTGCTGCCCCCTCGGGAGCTCCGGGAGAGCCGGAGTGTCCCTCTGAAGATGTGCTACGTGTCCCGCAAGTGCCTCCCCACCGACCCGGAGCACAGGTCAGCGTGTGGCGCTGGGGCCGGGGATGCCACCGTGTCCCGGGGAGCCGAGGGTGGGCAGGGACTCATCGGGGCCGTGTCCCTGCAGGTACCTAGAGGTGTGCTCGGCAGACGGACGCGTTGCCCTCTTCCTGCGGGCCAAGGATGAGGCCACGGCGCAGTCGTGGCTCGGCGCCATCCAGGCCAACGCGGCCGCGCTGCTGCCGCGGGTGAAGGAGGAGCTGCGGGCACAGCTGGCGGAGGCTGGCACGGTGGCCGGACGGGATGTCAAGCACGTGGGCTGGCTGACCGAGCAGGTACCCCCAGGCCCTCTGCCACCCCGTGCCACCCTGCTGCCGGTGGCCCTGACCCAGTCCCTTTGCAGCTCCCCAGCGCCGGCACCAGGAACCTCCTGGCCGTGCTCACGGAGAAGGAGCTGCTGTTGTACGGGAGCCTGCCGCAGAGCCGGGACGCCCTGGGCAAGCCCACGCACAGCTACCCCCTCATCGCCACCAGGTAGGGGCCGCCAGCTCAAGGATAGGGTGGTGGCAGTCCCTGGGAGCAGTGGTAGGGTCTGGGAGTCAGGGCAGAACCCAGAGGTGGTGTCAGACCCCCAAAGTGGTGACAGTGACCAGGGATGGTGGCAGGAGCTGGGGGTCAGGGCATAGCCCTAGGGGCGATGGCAACCCCCGAGGTGGTGGCAGTGACGGGGGACGGTGTCAAGGGCTGGGGGTCAGGACGGACCTGCAGGGTGGTGGCAGGGGCTGGCGGTGGTGGCAGAGGCGTTTGAGGTGATGGTAGAGTCCAGGGGTGGTGTCAGAGTGGTGGGGATGGTGACAGTGTCCAAGGGTTGGTGGCAGAGTCCCGGGCATAGTGCGGGGATTTAGGGCGCGGGCATGGTGACAGTGTCCCGGGGTGATGTTAGGGCAGTGGGGACAGTGGTGCTGAGTCTCGGGGTTGGGGCGGGGGTTTGGGGCGGCTGTCGGGGCGGGTTTTCAGGGAGGGACTCGGGGCAGGGCTCGGGGCGGGGTTGGAGCGGGTTTTCAGGGTGGGGAGCAGGGCTCGGGGCGGGGTTGGGGCGGGTTTTCAGGGTGGGGAGCAGGGCTCGGGGCGGGGTTGGGGCGGGTTTTCAGGGTGGGGAGCAGGGCTCGGGGCGGGGTTGGGGCGGGTTTTCAGGGTGGGGAGCAGGGCTCGGGGCGGGGTTTGGGGCGGGTTTTCAGGGTGGGGAGCAGGGCTCGGGGCGGGGTTGGGGCGGGGGCGGCTCCAGGGCCGGGTCCGGCGCGGGCGCTGAGGGGCCTCATCCGCGGGGCTGCAGCGCCCCCTGGCGGCCCCGCCGCGCGGCCACCGCGGAGCGGAGCGGGGTGAGGCGCTGGGGCCGGGCGGGACGCGGGGCGGTGCGGGGGCCGTGCTGGGGCCGGGCGGGACGCGGGGCTGTGCTGGGGCTGTGCTGGGGCCGTGCGGGATGCAGGGCGGTGCTGGGGCGGTGCTGGGGCCGTGCGGGACGCGGGGCTGTGCTGGAGCCGTGCTGGGGCCGTGAGGGGGTGCGGGGGCAGTGCGGGACGCGGGGCGGTTCTGGGGCCGTGCGGGATGCAGGGCAGTGCTGGGGCAGTGCTGGGGCCGTGCGGGGGCCGTGCTGGGGCTGTTCTGGGGCCGTGCGGGATGCGGGGCAGTGCTGGGGCCGTGCGGGACGCGGGGCAGTGCTGGGGCTGTGCTGGGGCGGTGCTGGGGCCGTGCGGGGGCCGTGCTGGGGCTGTTCTGGGGCCGTGCGGGACGCGGGGCAGTGCTGGGGCTGTGCTGGGGCTGTGTGAGGAGCGACGCTGAGGTGCGGTGCTGAGGAGCCGTGCGAGGTGCTGGGATGTTGCGCTGTGCGGTGCTGGGGCGGTGCAGGGAAACGGGGCGATGCTGTGTTGGTGCTGGGGTATTGCGGCGCAGGGATGCAGCGCACGGGCGGTCCAGCACTGGGGTGGTGCGGGGTGCGATGCCGGGGCTGTGCGGTGCTGGGACGGTGCTGTGGCGGTGCCGGGGCAGTGCGGGGTGCGGTGCTGGGGTTGTGCTGGGACGGCGTGGGGTGCATTGAGGGGCGCGGTGCTGGGGCGATGTCGGGGCGGTGCGGGGTGCGGTGCTGGGGCGGTGTCGGGGCGATGTCGGGGCGGTGCGGGGTGCGGTGCTGGGGCGGTGTCGGGGCGGTGTCGGGGCGGTGCGGGGCGCGCTGCTGAGCGCTGGCCGTGCCGCAGGCTGGTGCACTCGGGGCCGGCCAAGGGCTCGGCGCTGTACGAGGCCGAGCGCTCCTTCGCGCTGCGCGCCGGCGGCCGCCTGGGCGTGCAGACCCATCTCTTCAGCCTGGAGAGCCCCCGAGAGCTCGCCCTGTGGACGCGGCTGCTGGTGGATGGCACCCACGGCGCCGCCGAGCTGGCCCAGGAGGTCTCGGCAGGTCAGCGGGGGCCCGGGGAGCCCGGGTGGTGTGGTGGGACTCCCAGCTCACCCCTGTCCTGTCCCTGTCCCCAGCCTGCACGTGGAAGGGGCAAGACTGCACCCTGACCGTCCACATCGACAAGGGGTTCACCATCTCCACCAGCGAGCCCGGGCTCAGCAGGACCATCCTGCTCCAGCAGCCTTTTGAGAAGCTGCAGATGTCCTCGGATGACGGCACCAAGATGCTCTACCTGGACTTTGGTGGCCCGGAGGGAGAGATCGTGAGTTGGCTTTGCTTTCAGCAACCTCACCCACCAGTCTTGGGGGAAGAGGGAGAGCAGAGCACCCACCCTGCTCACAGCACCCATCCTGTCTGGCATGGGGGTGACACATGGCCCCATCTGCCTGCCTCAGCCAGGGTGTGCAGCTCTTTCCAGGGCCCCAGTAAAGCTGTGGTGGGTTTGGGGAGCTCTGGGTGGTCCCTAGCTGAAAGCTGGCTGCTGCAGGAACAGCCCTTCCCATTGCAAACGTGCCTCCTTTCCTTTTTTGCAGCAATTGGACCTTCACTCCTGCCCCAAGACCATCGTCTTCATCATCCACTCCTTCCTGTCGGCCAAGGTGACCCGGCTGGGGCTGCTGGCGTGACGAGGGAGCGCAGCGCCGGCTGGAGCAGCCCAAGCCCCCAGCCCATCTATGCACCTCCCTCCTGGCCAAACCCAGCCCCGAGCCATCCCAAGGAGACTGCAGCCCCCATGGGATCACGCCACCCCCACCAAGGAAAAGCACCATCCAGCCAGGAAAAACCCCTCCCGGGGGCGTTTGGGGGCAGCAGTGGGGTGAAACCCCTCTTGGATGGCAGCACCAGGACTTCTCCGGTGCCTTTTCCCCCTCCTTCCTCGATGGCTGGAGAAGCCGGTTGGGAGCCCACGAGTGGACACGTGGCCATCACCCCAGTGCCTTGAGAGATGATATTTTCTGTACAAAGAACCCGTTTGTATCCATGTTTTATATTTATACTGCCCGCTTCAAAACGCTGATGCGGCAGCTCTTCCCCACCTGGCCTGGACCCCTCGGAGAGTCCCCAGGTCCTGCAGCACAAGGACCTGTGTCTGTTTTCCAGACAGGCAACCCAAGGGCTGGAGGCCAAAGCCAGCTCTAAAGTGCTAAAGGGACAGGAACTGCGAGATCAGCTGTATTTGCCAAATTTTTCCATATTGTGTGGAATGCTAGGAACCACTTTTCTCTGTTGGAGTTGGATGGTTCGTTTGTTTTTGTGCACTCTGGGGTCACTTTATTTCTCAGTTTGTGGGGGAGGGTTGTCAGGTGGCTGCTGCGGAATGACTTCTTTTATGAACCAAAAGATTCTGCATGAAAATGGCCTTTTTTGGGGGGGGGGTTAAATAAACTTTGCAGATCACAACCAGCAGCAGCCAAGATCTGTCTCTTGGTTTCACTTGGAGAAGTAGAAAATCAGTTTGTGGGTGGTGCCTGGGCTGAGTCTTGGGTGTTTTCCACCAGGGGAAGGAAGGGATTTGCCTGGAGGCTGCTGTGAGCTTGTGGTGCTGGGGACACTGCAGGGGGATTCAGGTGGGGACAGAAAGTCTTTTAAGGTGCCCAGCGCTGTGCTGGGAGTGGCAGAGAGGGACATACTTGATGCCAGTGCCAGCTTTGGTGATAACAGATGGGTTTGGATTCCCCACACTTCCAGGTGCCCGATGGAAGGAGGGCATTGTTTCCAAACTCAAAATAAGTTGTGTTTTGCTTTTTAAATTTTTCCAGTAAAAGCAGCTGCCTGGCTGAGCAGCAGCAGAGGCTTGGAAAGTTGTTGGGATAACGGGAAAGGGCTCTGTTTGCATCTCTGCAGTGCCAAGTTCTGGGTTAACCTTCTCCTTTTGGACTGGCCCTGCCCATGGGGGAACCTGGAGTCTCCCAGGAAAGCCCTTAGCCAGGGAATAAAACACACAGGCTGCAGGCAGAGGAACAGCAACTGATTAGCAGCAAAATAATATCAGAGAAGCTGTGGCTGCCCCATCCCTGGAAGTACTCAAGGGCAGGTTGGATGGAGCTTGGAGCAGCCTGGGCTAGTGGAAGGTGTCCCTGCCCATGGCAGGGGGTGGGATGAGCTGGGCTTTAAGGTCCCTTCCAACCCAGACCTTCTCTGATTCTGTGGTTTTTAATGATGTCAGGCAGGGGGGAGTATGGAGGGAGGTGTTGGGGCGACACACGTGGTTTTGCCATGTGCTGAACTGCACCCCAGGGCAGGGACTCAGATGTTGTGGCAGCCTTTGGGGTGCAGGGGGAGAAATTGCAAAAAAAGGGAAGGAAATCCATAGAAATTGAGAGCAACAAGGGCAGTGAGATGTGTGTGGTCTGGGCAGGGAGGAACCATAGAACCACAGGTTTGGGTTGGAAGGGACCTTAAAGCCCATCCAGCCCCACCCCCTGCCATGGGCAGGGACACCTCCCACTAGCCCAGGTTGCTCCAGGCCCCGTCCAGCCTGGCCTTGGGCACTGCCAGGGATCCAGGGGCAGCCACAGCTTCTCTGGGCACCCTGTGCCAGGGCCTCAGCACCCTCACAGGGAAGAAGCAGCACAGGAAGAGTTTATTTGGTGTAAGAAATAGTTCCTGTGGGGTGCACCAGCACTCAGCTGCACAGCTCCTGGCAGGACAGGGTGATGAAGAGGAAGGGGATGTCCTGTTCCTCCCAGCACAGCCCCGTGGCTGGCAGCAGGAATCTTTTATGATGAACAAGCCCTTTTTATTGCACATAACTGTCAGATTTCCAGGAGACCTCACAAAATGGATTTGCAAAAGGAAAAAAAGAGATCCCCCCCACCCCTGTTCCTAACTGTTAAATCAATACGAGTAATTTAGAAACAGATGGTGTATTTTTCTATGATCAAAAGCATGTCAGCACAAGGAAACACATTATTACTGCAATTTACCTTCCTCTTCTTGCCCTGCAGCCATTACTCTTTGGGGTTCATTGCAATAAAAGAGGGAATCGCTCCCAATCCAGAGCAGATTTCCTATTAATCTTATGGACCACAAACTGCTTTGACTTTCCCAGTGCTGCTCAGGCTCCATCCTGCTCCATGCCTGAGCTGGGAAGGAAATAGCTCAGTTTGGAGTTGGATATGTATTTTCATGGATTTCTTTGCATTTGGTGATAGTATGTGGATTTTTTCCCCTTCTACATTTCATGGTGGTTTCTCAGCCTCTTCACCCCTCTGGCACCATCCATGCCTTAACAGGATCCTTTCCCCAGGGATGCTCCTGCAAAGGGGCCTGTGAATAAGACAATTTGTCTCATTATAATGAGGGTCTGGAGCACCAGGAGGGGCTGAGGGCTGGGGGGGGCTCAGCCTGGAGAAAAAGGAGGTCAGGTAGCTGGAGATCTCTCCCTAAGCCCAGCAGTATCTTGGATTCCTGGGAAGATGTCTGGAGGGGTGCTGTGAGCACCCAGGGTATTTTCCAGGCTGGCACCATAGAATCAAGGCCAGTGCTCATCACAGACCCCAGAGTCTTGGGGAAAAATCATTGCAGTTATTCCCTAAAACTCCTAGTTTTCCTAAAATTTCCAGTGCTCATTGATGTAAATGTCCAGAAACATCCAGACATCTGGAATCACTGATTTTTTCTGTCCAGGGAAGGTTTTGGGGTTGGCAGTAGGGGCTGGATCCCAGTGCGGGATGGCATCTGTATGGAGTGATGAACATTCCTGCTTGGGACCACCCCGCTATTCCCTGGAGAAGAGTAGAAGCTCCTAAGGGTTTTATCCTGCCAGGCAGAAGGACTAATATTTTTAAAAGCAGCTTAAAATAAATACAATGAACTCTGCTTACAGGATGATGGGAATGGGCTCAGGTTAAAAGCAGATTTCCTCAGCTCCATCACTTTGAGGCAGCTGAAGTTTTATTTGGTCACCATAGCTGGAACAGTTCAGGGCAAGGGAAATTCAAAGATGTGTGAGTGGTGGGGAATGGGAAAGCAGGAGGGAAAAGATCCCTGTTCTGCTCTCTGTGTGGAGCTCTTGGGATGCTCATTGCCAGAGTAGGGCCAAAATGGGGAATAGAAGTGGAGGCACAGAGACTTTGGCATCAAAGCCCGAGCCATGCATGGAGAGAGCTGGCTGATGCCAGTGAGGGTGACAGCAGCCCAGTTCTGGTGCAATCCCTTCCCCTTTGGGAGCAAATCCAGCCAGGCTGTGGCAAGGTGAGCTCTGTTTCCTCCATAGGGGAACCCTGTCGGCATCCCTGGCAGCAACGTCACGAGTGGGAATTTCCCCCAGAAATGGCTTTTCCAGGCTGTGAGACCTGAAAAACGGCCCTGACTGAAGGAGCTGGAGAGGGAAGAGAGAGATGCAGCGGGAAGAGTGATTAGGTTGTCCCCAGGTGTTTGCTCACCCCCAGAAGAACACCGTTTCCCTCCCAACACCGCTTGTACTTTCCATTAGTCAGCTCTGACCTTTCAGCGCCGTAATCAAACAAGACAACCCAACACTTAAATCTGAGCATTTAGCACTGACATTTACAATTGGTTCTCGAGCTGGAGAGACCAAATGAAAATTTCCTGGCAGACAGCATGCTGCAGGGCAGGGGAATCAAAGAATGCCTCTGCTGGACAGCCAGCGTGCCGGCCCCCTTTGGCTGCCCGGTGTTTGGGCTAGAACAGTGTCATTGCAAAGTCAATATTCACCTGGAGTTTGTGTGATCCCACTGACATCGCCCGGTCAGAGCACGAGGAAACTGGGTTTTGATGGATGTAAACAGGAGGGATCTTCCCCAGGAGGGAGCCCTGCATTTAACTGCGTTCAGTGTTGGGGATCTGAGGCTGAAACGAGGATGCTTTCTCTCGGCTGATTCCTTGCCTGGAAAATGAGCACTTGGTGCATCCTGTGGCACATCCCTTGGGGCATCCTGTGGCACATCCCTGGCTCCACAGCCCCACGTGTGCCCCATGGTGGCAGTTTGGCTGTGCCATCCTCGTGCACATCCCTGGGCAGGGATGGGCTTTTCCAGACCTTTCTCCGGGGGAATTAAGCTCTGATCAGTGGTGTTTGCCTGGTGAAGATAAAAGCCTGTGGGACTTCGGGGTGTTCTGGGAGCCAAAATACCCCTGGGATCCCCCAGGTCCTATACCCATCCCCCTTGTCCTCATGCAGGGTCTTCTCCCATGGGATAACTTCCCATTGGAGCTACTTTGTGAAGTTAAATCCGTTAGTGTCTGGACAAGGTTTCCCAAACTGCTGCTCGTGATGTTCAGTGCTGCTCCTGCCTCCTCCAAACAGCAGCCAAAGCAGCCAGGCTGCAAACCAGGACAGCACAGCTCCCCTTCCCCTGCCCAGGAACAGCCTCATCCCAGAAATAGCCTTAAGCAGTCCAAAATACTCTGAATCAGGACTCTTTTCTTCCTTTGCTAATACAATGTTGGAATAAATGAGTGCATTTGTTTTGATTACAGAACTTGAGCTATCCAAAATGCTCTTGCCGTATTTTCCCAGTGCTGCTCCGTGTGCTGCTTTGCTGAAAAACCAAAGTTCTGTGCAGGGACATCCCATTAGGATTTGATATGAGAACTGGGATCAGCATTTGCGCCTACAACTACAGGTTCTGGGGGTTGTCCTGTGCAGGGCCAGGAGCTGGACATGATGAGCCTTGTGGGTCCCTTCCAACTCAGGATATTCCATGATTCTATGAAAAGCAGGATTTTTTTTTAAGGCTTATTTCTCACCTTTATCAAATTGCACCTAAAAATTGCACTTTAAATGTGGTCAGCTCTCAAATGTGGGTTGGTGCTTGGGGCACCCAAACACCCCATCCTACTCCATGGGTGCTGCTGGAAGCCAGGGATGGGAGGCAGGCGTGTGCCCCCAACCTGCAAGGACCTGATAATTGATAATTTCCCTTGGGCCCACTGGGCTGCTGCTTTCTCCCATGTTCTTCTGCCTTTCATTCCTCATGGAAAACACTTGTTCCTCCTTTTCTGCCTCCCCAGTGCTGGGTGTGGTGCTGGGTCCCTTCCAGGTGGCTCATGTGACATCTCCATGTCCATGGGAACAGGCCATGATGTGGAATCTCATGGATGGCAGGAGAAATGAGTCATGGACAACCCTCTTCTCCCGTTGGAATTAGAGGTGAAGCAAACTGGGGGGGATGTTTTAACCTGTGCCATTCTCGGGGAGACTGTCCCCCAGAATCACAGGGCAGCTGGTGGGGGAAGTTTTCAGCCTGTCCTTGGGTGGGAATCTCCTTGTCCAGGGGACACAGAGCAGGCTGGTGTGGGCAGGGAGATGCTGTGCCCAGGTGGGACCTCTCAGTCCAGCTGGAGCTGTTCCTCAGCCCCTTTGAGCAGCACTGGCACATAAAAACACCTTTTACCTGGTTTCCCATCACCAGGTGAGGACATTCCCATTTCTTCTTGGGTTGGGCCCTATTTCCCTTTCCCAGCTGCCATTTCCCTGCCATCACAGCATCTCCAGGAGCTCAGTGTCCTCTCCCAGGACTTTCCTGTGTGCTCCAGCTAAATCCACTCAGTACCTCACTTCATCTGCTTTCTTTTAAGACTTCAGTAAGAAACCTTTTGTCTTTTTGTGAAGTAAGAAACCTTTTGTCTTTTTGTAGGCAAATCTTCAAGTTTCTGGAGTATTTGCTCTCTCAGGAGTTTCTATGTGATGTTAGTCTGCTTTCACTCATTTCTACTGTTTTTGGTTAAAAATAAAATAACAATAAAAGCCCAGAGTGCAGAGGGAGGGAAGCAAATGGGTCTCATGCAACATCCCTGGTCCTGATGAAACAGGGAAAAGAACCCACTGGTGACACCTGGATCATCCTCCTCACCAGGAGACAAGGAGGCAGTGTTTTGGATGCTGTTACTGAAATCACTGGAGGAAAATTCAGCAGAAATTCACATGTTTTCACCCCAGCTCTGCTGCTCATCTGCTTCGGGAGCAGGGATGGGTTGGCTTTGTGCCTCAGTTTCCCTTTCTGTATAATGGGCGCATCCCTCCTGGTGTGTGTTGACAGCAGAGGAGCACAATCCTGCACAATGATATATCCCAGGGAATGAAAATCTTTGGGAAAGTTCCTGTAATGTCCTCATCCATGTGTGATCCCTTTCCAAATGGAAATGTTATAGCACTTGTATGTAAGGAAATGCTGGAGTAAAAAACGGAGTGGTTCTATCTATCTATCTATCTATCTGTGTCTCAATTTAACACATCCAATTTAATTTCCCTCCGTGTGTTCTCAAATAGATGAGGTTTCAAGAGGCTCAGGAGCGGAGTGGGGCTCAATTGACAACCAGAAGATAAAGGTTTGTTTTACAGCAATGGGATGAAAAGCACAGAAAATTGGACTTGGTTTTATAACACTCATTCAGGAGTCCAGAAATGGGATTTAATGTATGATGTGGTGAGATACAGATGAGACCTATTCAGAGTTCCCGTGTTTTTGTTATATTATATATTATCACTGCTGCACAGGAGGTTCTTTCCTCCCCCAAAAAATTCCTTCTGAAAGCAGAAGGTTGTTTCTGAAGGCTTTGCTGTACTGGGGACACATCCATATGCAATATAAATGACCTGTTGTTTCAGCAGATGATAATGAGAATAAATATCAAATTAAAATAAAATAAAATCAAACCATGTAGATCAGGAAAAATTGCAGAATTTCCAATACCCAGAAAGCTCCTGCTCCAGCAAAGGGCACGTAGCCATGGCAACAGGAGCCCTCACTGTCACGATAATAAAAAAATATATTATTCTAGGAGAGCTCTTAAAAGGGAAATATACATTTCACTGAGGTGGAGGATGAAATATTGTGCAGGAAAGTGAGGAACGAGCCAGAGGAGCCCAGACAGTGATCCTGGCAGTTCTGCCACCTTCCGCAGGTAGGGACGGGGATGCAGCCCCGGCAGGAGGATGGGGAGGCATCCCATGGCCCCGTCCAGGAGCTGCTCTTTGCTGATCCTTGTGGGTCCTTCCAGCTCAGGATATTCTCTGATCCAGGATTCGGCTGCCTCTGCCTCCTCCACACTCCTGTGCTGGGACTGGGAGACCTCTGTGGATGAGCTGAACCCTGATGTGCACCTGGAGCGATGCAGATCCACTGGGAAAGGCTGGAGATGGAGGGGCTGTGCTGGTGCAGAGGGGGTGGGCTGCAGGGGAGCCCTGCTGGGGTCTGGTGGCAGCAGCCAAAGCTGCAGTGTCAGCTGGGGAATCCTCATGGCATCACATCCCCCTGGAATGCAGGGACACAGGAGCTGCAGCAGCTTTTGGGGAAGGCTTTGAGCTTTTGGCAAAGAGAAAATCATGGAGAACAAGCGTATTGGCTGAACTTGTCCTGGGTTTGAATTCTGTGAAGGGGCTGAAAAACAGTGCTGGCAAGTCAGCATTTCCCCAGTGGTGAAAAAGGGATGTGTTTGCAGAAAACTTTGGGAAAAGGGAGAGAAGAAAAATGCTGCATTTTCCCCTATAGGATACCCAGGGTTTTGTACCCTGCAAGAGGCTGGGGGTGACCTCCACAGTGGAGAAGTCCATGTGTCTGAACCTGCCTGGGGTGGGAGGCAGGGCCAGGATACCCTGGAAAAACCACCCTGCTCCAGGTGTGGAGCACCTGGCTGGACCTCCGTGTCCCCATGCCCTGGCACCTCCTGACAAGGGACATCTTGTGTCCTGGTGGCTGCAGGACTGTCCATGGAGGAGCAGATCTGAAGCACAGGGGAGGGAGAGATGTCCTGGCAGCCACAGGAGCCCGCGAGTGCTGGGGCTGCTCAGCACTTTGGGGCTGTTTCATGGCTCTCTCTGCGTTTTGGGGTTCAGTCTGGGGCATCTCAGGGTCCTCCCTGCTGACAGCACCGAGGTGTGGGGTAAAAACACCCCCAGTCTGGACCCTTCTTGTGGGTGCTCTCTGCAGCATGGAGGGGGTAACCTGACCTAGGAATGGAGAGAGAAAGGGAAAAAACCGACCCAAAAATATGGGCTGCATCCTTCCTGCTGTGACCTCTCTGCTGCTGGGATGCCTTAATGGGTCACATGGTGGGATTCTTGGAATTGTTTTGTGCAGGCCCAGGAGCTGGACTTCCATAATCCTTGTGGGTCCCTTCCACCTCAGGATATTCCACGATTCTATGAATCTGTGAACTGTTATTTCTCCCTCCTCCTGCTGCACACTGTCTGTGGTGGCCTTTCCACGCTCACACCCACCCAGGACAGGCTGGCAGCACTGTCCCAGCAAACCTCTCCTGGCAAAACACCTGGAAATATATTTGGATCGTCCTGAGTGCTGAGGGAAGGGAGATGGCATCCCTGGATGCTGCTGGCACTCTGTGCCCCTGCAGGGCTCCCTCTCCAGAGGAGAGCACAGTCTTGGGGCTGAAATAATCTGAATCTGAAATAAAACCTCTGTGGGCATCCTTGCAGCAGGGAGAAGTCATCCCACGGATATCTTGGAGGAAATATCCTGGATCTCTTGAGAGCCAGAGATAACACAGGACTTGGGCACTGCAGCTTGGCTCCACTACCCCACAGCACATCCCCATGCCAGGGATGCTGTCTCAGCTCAGGGGACGAGAGTGGAGCACATGGTAATTCCCATAACTTTTATGTTTAGAGGAAAGGAAGAGCAGCACAAGTTGCCTGCAGAGCTCCCTGGCAATGCTGCTACAGCCAGTGGCATGTCCAGCATCCCCTGTGCTCATGCTTTGAGCATGTTCCCACCAAAACTCCGGGGCCAGGGAGCTGAGGAATCCCAGCCCTATAACCTGGGCTTGAGCCTGCACCTCCATATCCTGCAGCCACGGGGGGATTTCCTCTGGGTCCCACTGGACACGATTTTCAACCTCCTCAGCCTCCTCTTTTCCCTCGTGGGGTGGCACTGATATCCATGTTAGCTTAGTCTAAAGCAGGAATTGAGATTCTTGGCTCCAGGATGGTGTTAATGCCCAGCACGGCCCAGCAGAGCTATAAATATATAAATACTTCCCTTCTGCATTAGAGAGCAAATCCAAAATTGCATCCAAAGCCACCAGCAATGGGCCAGAGTGCGGCTCTCCAGCCAAAACGATCCCAGGGCTCTGGAAATTTAGGAAACGTCTGTTTCAGGCATCCCAAAATATCAGTGGGTTTTGGTTTTTTTTTTTTCCCCCTGCATTAGATCTATCGGCACAGAGTGCAAAATATGTGCCGTTATAAAAATATTCCTGAAGCTTGGCCAGAGCAGAAAGGTGGGAGCTGGCTGCTGGAGGCTGGTGGCAGCAGGGGGATGGGGGTCTTGGTCTGTCCCCCTGTCACCCTCACTGAAGGGACCCCCCAGCAGAGCCGGCAGCTCCGGCTGCTGCTCTCCTTTAGGTGCTGCTGGAAAACGGGCACGGGAAATGGGATAAAGACGGAGAGGAAGGTTTGGAGACCCTCCGAGCATCTCCTTCCACTCCGGGGGTCACCCGTGCTCCGCCTTGGCACCATGTCAGTGGCGAGGGGGATGCTTTTTTGGTTCCAAACGGGCGATTTTGGTTCGAGTTCAGGGTTTTGCGGGGCGCAGCTGCTGTGCCCAGGGCGCTGCAGGGGGAGCTCGTGCCGTGCGGCAGCTCCATCCCTCGCATCCCGCCGCGCTTCGGCCTCCTGCTCGCAGGAAATCGTTTCAACCGAGCCCAAGTTTCGTACCTTGCAACCAAACGAGGAGAAATTGAGGGTGGTGATGTCTCGCTGCGGATGGTCCCGCTGCTGCCCGGGATAGACGGTGCGGAAGGGCAATAGCAGCTGGTGTCTGGGAAAGCCTGGAGAGGAGAAGGCTCCAGGGAGACCTTAGAGTCCTTTCCAGGGCCTAAAGGGGCTCCAGGAGAGATGGAGAGGGACTTTGGAGAAAGGCTTGGAATGACAGGGCAAGGGGGAATGGCTTCCCACTGCCAGAGGGCAGGGATGGATGCGATATTGGGAAGGAATTGTTCCCTGTGAGGGTGGGCAGGCCCTGGCACAGGGTGCCCAGAGAAGCTGGGGCTGCCCCTGGATCCCTGGAAGTGTCCAAGGCCAGGCTGGACGGGGCTTGGAGCGGCCTGGGCTAGCAGAAGGTGTCCCTGCCCATGGTGAGGGTTGGAATGAGATAATCTTTAAGGTCTCTTCCAACCCAAACCATTCTGGGATGATTCTGTGATAAATCCAAAGCTTCAGCTGGCTGGAGCACTGCTAAATCCTGAAATGAGCCCGAATGAGCTGCGGGTTTTGGGCTCAAGATGCTCAGGCATCATCTGAACTGGTCTCTCTGGTTTCCTGGGTGCTTGTGCCCATTTCCAGAAGGAGCATTTGGCCCTTTGAGTGTTTGCTGACACTCACAGAACACCCCAGACCTTGGGCTGCCCTTTACGGGAGGAGCTTTCCTTCCTCCTCGCTCCCGTAAAAACTTCCTGGGAGATGGGCAGAGGGCGGAGGGGGCAGCAGAGGCCGCGGTGGCTCCGCAGCTCCTTTCGGGAGGCAGTCTGCATCTCAGGGTGCCGCTGGGCAGCCCCGGGATTTTTAACGAGGAGGAAGAATGTTCTCCTCGGCTTTCCTTCCCCTGCAGCCGCGGAAGGTTCAGCGCTGAGTGCGTGTGGGACCGGGGAAGGTGCCGGGGTGCTGCGGTTGGGTTGGAGCCAGCGGGACACCCACGTACCCCCAGCTCTTGGCACACAGCTGAGAGGTGTGAGCCTCCCATCCTCCCATTCCCAAGGAAAATTCAGCTCAGGGAAAACCCAGCTGGAGGAAAAGTCAGCTCAAGATTCTCCCCGGGATGTTTTAATTCCTCCTAGCCTTTACCTTGTCTGAGGTAACTTTATTTTCTTGCTCGTAATTCCAAGCTTTGCTCTGTGTTTTGATTCCTCTCAGTCTTCACCTTGTCTGGTGCATCCTTATTTTCCTTCTCCTACTTCCAATCTTTGCTCTGGATCAGGACCAAAGCAGCAGCTCCTGGGAGAACCACAGACTCCTCCTGGCATCAGCACAGGTCCCTTGGATACGAACCCCATGCAAACTGGCTAAACAAGGAGGTTAAATAAATATGTGCAGACTTATTTATGTATCTTCCACTGCTTGCTCTGGGGAACAAGCAGAAAGAAATTAAGGAATTAGGAGTGACTTATCCACCAGGAACACTCTTTAGTCTTTTATCTGTATTCCTCATAGGTGCTGTTTTCATATTAATATGAAGACTGTATGTACATAGGAACTTAAAGCACAGGAGATAGAAAGGGCATTGGATAAATTGGAGATAATTTAGCTTTTATATGTACACAAATATAGATACACACATCATTACCATTTGATTTATGCGGGTGTGTTTACACATACAGATCTTATATTTACATATTTATAGAAATGCTGGATGTATTGGGTCCTGTCGGAGACAGCTTTCAGATAAAAGAAACCCAGTGAGCTAAATGGGTGTAAAAAAGGAGCAAACAAATAGAAAATAATGATAAATCAATAGCCTCACCTTTTTCTCCTGTTACTAAAAGTAAATTACATTGCTGAACAAATACACTTTTTACCCCACAGGCTACTGTAGAAGGTGGTCACGAACAGCCTTCCCTCTTCATCAGCTTGATGGGTTTTTATTCTCCAAACAACACCAAAAAAATCACAACTTTCCTTGGAAACCAAGCCACAGGTATCACTTTGCCCCAAAATCCACTTTTCCACCTCATTGTCCCCCTTGGAGCTGTGGTTTGATGCCCTGGAGGCAGAGCCCAGTGCCTGCCTTGACATGGTGGAGCTGTGATGGGAATTGGAGATGGGGTATGGTGGGACTGTGACTGGAATCAGAGCAGCTTTCACCAAGTTTTGCTTCCCAGTGGAACCAGACGGTTTTGCCCAGGAAAGTACAGCCAGATCAGACATCACACACTGCTCCTCCTCTCAGTGTGCTCATGGAAGAGGCTGGAGAGTTGGAAAGAGGAATTTTTAGCGCTGAAATGGAATTTCACACCTTTTCTGAGATGATATTTCAGTTCTTGCTTTTTTTTTTTTCCTTTTTCCTGCTAATGGTTCTTGGTGTTTCTAGACTGAATTGAACAGAAGCTTTGAACCCTGGATGCTCTCCTGAAGGGCAGGGTCTGGCCTGGACCCTCACCCCCAGGATCTGGCAAAATAAATGTGAAATCACTTAGTCTGTGCAGGTGAAAATCTCCCAAGTGTTGTTCAGACACTGGATTTTTGGAGTGGCTTCTTTTCTCCAGACAAGACAATGTGAGATGGTGTTTGGAGACAAAAATGTCATGAGAAGAGCAAAGCCCAGCCCTTGTCGGGCTGCTTGTGCCCTCTCTGCAGCAGATGGTGCCTCTCGGCTCCCTTTGAATTGCTCTCAGTGCATTACTTGGTTTTCAATTTCATTCCCTTTCCTAGGAGCAAGCTCAGCTTTATGTTTCCCTTTTAAGCTGATTGAAATAAAGTATTTGAACAAATGTCATGGGCACTTAGAAATCTCTCCTCTGTTTACTCTCCTTTGCTTTCATTCTGTCCACCCTCTGCAGCACTGGCTCTTAAAGCCTTGAGTGCTGTCTATCGAAATTAATGTATCTTGCAGGCAGGATACCAGACAAATTCATTAATTTTTCTGTATATTGGAAATATGCCTTTATGAAGCCTCTGTTCATGTTTTCCTGATGCTTGAATAGCTGAGCTTTATGAGCCATCAGCAAAGAGATGGTGGCTCCTTGAGATCCATTAGGTCCATACCTCCAGGAGCGTGGTCTTCATCCAACAAACACTTAGAGTCAGTATGGAAAACAGGCCCCAAAAAGGAAGTTTTGTGTTCTTCCCAGCTCCCTTTAAGCATCCATCATTGCCTGTATAACTCCTGGAGATCCAAGGGGACAAATCCAGGGGCAATTTCCACTTCAAAGTGGTGTTTCTGCTGTTCCAGCTCCCCTGGAGGCTGCACGGTCTCCGGACATCCCCACCCTTGGAGCTGGAGCTGATGCACTTTCCTTCAAGCCATGCTGTCACCATAACCACCCAGATCTTCCTTCCTCCCTTCCTTCCTCCCTTCCTCCTCCCTTCCTTCCTCCCTTCCTCCCTTCCTCCCTTCCTCCCTTCCTCCCTTCCTCCCTTCCTCCCTTCCTCCCTTCCTTCCTTCCTTCCTTCCTTCCTTCCTTCCTTCCTTCCTTCCTTCCTTCCTGCCTTCCTGCCTTCCTTCCTTCCTTCCTTCCTGCCTTCCTGCCTTCCTGCCTTCCTGCCTTCCTGCCTTCCTGCCTTCCTGCCTTCCTTCCTGCCTTCCTTCCTTCCTGCCTTCCTTCCTGCCTTCCTTCCTGCCTTCCTGCCTTCCTGCCTTCCTTCCTGCCTTCCTGCCTTCCTGCCTTCCTGCCTTCCTTCCTTCCTTCCTTCCTTCCTGCCTTCCTTCCCGCCTTCCTTCCTTCCCGCCTTCCCTCCTTCCCTCCTTCCCTCCTTCCCTCCTTCCCTCCTTCCCTCCCTCCCGAGATGCCTGATCCTGGGGCACAGAGCTCTTACAGCACCTTGCACTGTGGCATGAGGTTGGCACCCACGGGGACAGTGTCCTTGTGTTTCTCCAAGCAGAAAAGTCCATAAGCCTTTGGTTGAAACCTTTGGTTGAAAGCTTTGATTCCCCAGGGCAATGGGAGCAGTTCCAGGCATTATCCTCTTCCAAGAGGACTGTCAGAGCTCTAAGGACATTCATAAAGCCCCGTCTAACCTGGCCTTGGGCACTGCCGGGGATCCAGGGGCAGCCACAGCTGCTCTGGGCACCCTGTGCCAGGGCCTTGCCACCCTCTGAGTAAAGAATTTCTTCCTAACATCCAATCTAAACCCAGTCTCTGGCAGTGGGAAGCCATTCCCTCTTGTCCTGTCACTGCAGGCCCTTCTCAAGGGTCTCTCTTCCTCTTTCTTGTGAGCTCCCTTCAGGAACTGGAAGGTCACAATTAGGTTACTCCAAAACCTTTTCTTTTCCAGGCTGAACAACCCCAGTTGTCTCAGCCCTTCTTCGTAGCAATCCCTCTCATCAGCTTCAAGGTCTCCTCTGGACTTGCTCCAACAGTTCCATGTCCTTCTCATGTTGGGGACCCCAGAGCTGGAGGCAGCCCTGCAGCTGGGGTCTCGCCAGAGTGAATCCCATCCCTTGGGGGTGATTAGGGTTAGGATTATCACTTCCTCTGGGTGTGATATCCTCAAGCCTGTCCATAGCTGGGAGCTCTGTTCCTGGACTCTGCAAACCCCTCTGGTTTCCCCAGGGAGTCGCCCACTCTGTATTTCCAGGGCTCTGAGCACAGATGTGTTTATTTAACTGATTCTCATAGGTTCCTTCCAGTGATGCAGAGAGAGCGAGAGAGCTGTGTACATTAAATGAAGGCAGTGTAAAAAAATCAATTTAGCTCCCATCTGAGCAGCACGGGGAAGGGAATAAATTGGAAATTATTTTTAAAACAACAATTTGCATTGTTCCCATTGCCAGCTGGACCTGTTCCTTCTGCTGCGTGAACTGCAGCCCTGGATGGAAGCACTGGAGGCTCAAGCAGCTTCAGAGAACACAAAGACTAGCAAAAATAGTTGAAAAGTGCACCTAGGAGTGCTGGTTTCAGGCAGGAGCAAGGAGCACTGGCTGTCCAAGCTCTTGGCTTGCAGGGGTGGATGTAGCTGCACATTAAATCCTTACCTTTGCCTTTGGAGTCCTTGGGATGGGCCCATGGAGGGGAGGCTGGTGTTCAGCTGATGCTGCTTTCCAGTCCCTGGTCTGTTTGCTGCTTTAATATGAACTTTCTTGGTTTCAAAAGCTCTTGAACGTGCTTTTTTCCCCTCTCTCTGCTGCTGAAAAGTTCAATGAAAACACCACTCTTTCATTTGAAAGAAATGGTTCATTTTAACAAAAGGTTTTGAATCCTTTTCTTTGCAATTTCTTGCAAAATGTCACGTGTGATTATTTGTAAAAGAAACAGGTTAGTGGCCAAAATAGATGCAGAGATCAGACTTGAAGGACCTGCATGTGGCACCTGGCCAGATTTGTGCTCTTGGACTACCAGGGGTGGCAAGGAAGCCACTGTCCTTGTCACCATGGGATCCCATGGAGGAGCTGCTCACCAGGGACAGGTGAAGAGGAAGGAGTGGGTGAAGGGTTCTTCTCACGGAAATTTGGGACTGAATAAGAGAACCTGGGGGTTGTCCAGGACTTGTGGGGTGTTTAGACAAAGGGCCAAAGGAGGTGGAAAGGTCAAGATAGAAGATGGGAAAAGGGGGACAACAGCAGCTGGTATTGAGGAAGGTGATCCTGTCCTGTTGAGCAGGACAGAAGTCCAACAGGACAATGGGACAGGGAGGGCAGATTTTAGCTGGAGGTGTGTACCCTGTAGCCCATCCTGCCTACTGCAGCCCCACTGCATCCTACAGTCACGGAGTCACCCAGGTGGCAAAAGCCCTCCAAGATCATCCAGTCCAACCATTAACCCAGCAGGACCGTGTTCACCACTAACCCATGTCCCCAAGGGCCACATCCACACATCTTCTGAGCACCTCCAGGGATGAGGACTCCAGCTGTTCCAGTGCCTGATCCCCCCTTCAGTGAAGAAATTCTCCCAACATCCAATCTAAACCTCCCCTGGCCCAGCCTGAGGCCGTTCCCTCTCCTCCTGTCCCTGTTCCCTGGGAGCAGAGCCCGACCCCCCCGGCTGCCCCCTCCTGTCAGGGACTTGTGCAGAGCCACAAGGTCCCCCCTGAGCCTCCTTTGCTCCAGGCTGAGCCCCTTTCCCAGCTCCCTCAGCCACTCCTGGGGCTCCAGACCCTTCCCAGCTCCGTTCCCATCTCTGGACGCTCCAGCCCCTCGATTTCCTTCTTGTATCCAGATCAGCCTCACTGCATTGGGCACATCCCTGGGCCCAGTTTCTCACTGCTCAATGACCCTCCAGGCCCTGGAACCAGCAGTTTGAGGCATAGCTTGGTACCCTGGAGTTGATGAATGTTCAGAAATCCTCATTTTTGACACCCTTCATGCGAATGACCAGAAAAGCTTGTATTTGCAGTCACACATCTTGTGTTCTGGCTGCTTGGTTTTGCTTTCTGAGCATGCAGCATTTCCATTTTCAGCCTTCCCTTTAAAAGCAAAGGCTTCTTTTTTGCCTCACATAAGTGAGTGGCCACTGGCCAGAGTGGAGGGACTTTGCAGCTGCATAAAAAAAGAAAGTGCCTGTAAGGCAGAGGGACCAGCAGCCCGTGCTTAGCGATGGGTTCAGCCTTTGCAGCTGCAGTGGGGCAGGTCCAGCTCAGCCCTTTCCCCTTGCAGGGCTCAGCTCTGCAGCCTCTGGGAACCTTTTTGCCCCAGGTGCTGATTTTGGGATACCAGCTGCTCCTGGGGCTGCTGACTGGCTTCCCCAGCTGTGACAGAATCCTGTCCCTGTGCCAGGGAGGCTGCAGTGGGATGGGGGTGGCAGGAGGATTTCCCTGAAGTGATGCCAGAATATGGGCTTCCCTCCAGACCTGGGATGCCTTTAGGACAGGAGATGCTTTGGTGCCAGAACGTTTCAGCCCCAAGCTGAGGGTTAACTCTCTGGTGGTTGGGAGGGGGGAAGGGTTAAGCTTTCAAAACCAGAACATTTTATTTTTGCAAGCAAAAATTCACACTCTCCACCCAAACCAACATTGAAGGCCAGGGTGTATTTGAGCCTGTCATCTCTGCTTTGCTCTCCGTTGTTAAAAACCCCCTCTGCTCCCTGCCTGAAAAAATGTCAGAGGGAAATTGAAAAATAACGTTTTCCCCTTTTCCCGCTGCCACACCTGCTGTCCTTCGACAGCAACTGGCATTGCTCCAGCATCTTGGCAATCTCCGAGCCAGTGGGTGCTGCTGGAGCTGGGTACAAGTGGTTGGGTGGGATCCTGGGTGCTCCTGGGTGATGCACCTCCCCAGGGACCCTACCTCTGTGAGTTCTTCCTCTGTAAGTGGAGGGGATAAGGAAAAGGAAGGGAAAAGTGGGGTACAGGTGTTGCAAAGATTGAAAGACTCAGATAAGAACCGCAAGTGCCCCAAAAGCACTGGAATCTCATCACTGTGATACCGAGAACAGCGGCACAAAGTGTGGCTGGGCGCAGTGGCAGTTGCAGAGGCTTCACCTACTCAGCGGCTTAAAAGCATGGAAAGAAGTTTAAAGCCGAGTCACCCGCACTTTTTATCACCTCGTTATCAGCTGTGCTACAGGTGCTGCCACCTCCCCGCTGCCTGCAGGGACAGCAGCTCCAGGTTTGCTTGCTTTTGTCACATGGCCGAAAAATCAGGGACATACGACACCCCTGAAAGTGCCCGCGGATAGAGGTGGGGAGAGGCATGGCCAACCCGAGCACCTAAATCTTGTTGGGTTCGGCTCACCCACCGGGCATCTCCTGTCACTTCACAGCCGGAATAACAGCACAGAAGCACGGAACGGTTTGGGTTGGAAGGGGCCTTAAAGCTCAGCTCATCCCACCCCCTGCCATGGGCAGGGACTCCTTCCACTGTCCCAGGCTGCTCCAAGCCCCGTCCAACCTGGCCTTGGACACTTCCAGGGATCCAGGGGCAGCCACAGCTTCTCTGGGCAAACAGCATCCAGGCTGGAAACCCTCTGAGCCATTTTGCTGGTGCCTGTGGCCCACGTGTTCTCCAACAGAGTTCTCTTTGCTGTGGGTACCAGCACCAGGCATAGCCAAAGCTCTTCCCCACATCCTGGGACTGAGCTCAGCCAGGCAGGATCAAGGAAGGACTTTGCCAGCCCAGGGACACAAAATCACCCTGACACCAGAGAAAGCGAAGGTGTCTTGGCAATTACTTCAGCACTGAGCCTGCAAGTCTGCTGGTTTTGTTCGTGCTCCTCTGAAAGCCTTTGACACGTTCGAGCCGCATGTTTCTTTTATGAATATGCAAATCAAAGCATTGAAATTACAGATAATGATATGTAGTCAAAACTTTTCAGAAGTTAATGCATATTCCTTATTTTGCAGATTTCTATCACATTTGTATTTGCAAAATAGATGAGATAACACCGCTGGAGAGAACAGCTTTCCTGTCACCGAAGCAGCGATACACCTTTCAGATCCCACTCTGGATTGCTGCCAGCTCCTTTCCCAGTGGCAGGGGCCCTCAGCAGCATCCCCGGGTGCTGAGGCAGAGCTGAGCTGCCCCCTGATTTCAAGGGCTGTGTGTTGGCCCCAGGCACTGCAGGTATCCCATGGCTGGTGCCGTGATCCTGCTGTCGGACTGGGACAGAACCCCGTGCAGAAAACCATACTGGGTTCAGCTTTCCTAGGCAGGGGGGCACCAGCGTTGCCTGCATGGTGTGCCTGGCACTTCTGAGATCAGCCACAGTGGCCTGTGAAGCCCAGAAGGGTTTCCTTGGAAAAGAAAATTACTCATTTGCTCCTTTGTTGCTGTCTTGCTATAAGCCCAACTTTAGACACACGGCAGTAACATAATGCCAATGCCATAAAATGCTCTTAAAGTGAGGGTATCTTTCCACAAAGCAATTCAGTACTTTTCCAAAGTGAAGTTTTCAAAATAACTCTGGCCTTGTGTGGTTTCTTGTTGAAGGGAAATGTTGTACACAAAATCTACAAGCCCAAATATTTGGCTTTATTCTTGTTGTGGTTTAACCCCAGCTGGAAACTCAGCAGCACACAGCTGCTCGCTTATTCCCCCACGCCCATGGGATGGGGAGGGGAACCAGAAAAATAAAACACCCAGGGGTTGAGATAAAAAGAGTTTAATAATTGTAATAAAGTAAAATAATAATATAACAACAAAAACAGCAATTAAAAGGGAAATAACAGAAACAGAGAGAGGAGTAAACCCCAAGAAAGACAAGTGGTGCCCAGTACAGTCACTCGCCACCCACTGACCCATGCCCAGCCCATTCCCCAGCAGTGACAGCCCCTCCTGGTCAGTCCCTCCCCAGTTTCTATACTGGGTATGATGGTCTGTGGTATGGAATATCCCTCTGGCCACTTGGAATCAGTTGTCCTGGCCATGCTCCCTCACGATTTCTCCTGCTGGCTGGCAGAGCATGAGACGCTGCCAAGTCCTTGATTTAGGGTAAACACTCCTTAGCAACAACTAAAACATCAGTGTGTTATCAGCATTATTCTCATACTGAACCCAAAACACAGCACCAACCAGCTACCGAGGAGAAAATTCCCTCCATCCCAGCTGAAAGCAGGACAATTCTGCTTCAGGAGGAATGTCAGAACTCCACCATGTATGGGAAATACAGGGTTTGACCGGAATGCTCCTGGTTCAGACCCGTTTGCTGCTGTTCCTGTGATGTTCTCTGCTACCAGCTGAGATGCAGTGCTCATTTCTGTTTGCTCCTCGCTTCCTTCCACTCCTTCCAGAGTGCCCAGTGCGGGACAGACACAGTTCCCTGGGCCCTGTGTGGGCTGCACGAGCCAGGTCCATCCCTTTGGTCATCAAAAATTCCATGGCAAGTCCATGGGGGCTGACCTGCAGGACCTGGGCTCCTGTCAGCCTCTTGCCCAAGCTCTCTGCACACTGCTGGGCCTCCTACAGCCCTTGGGTTGTGGGCTGAGGTCTGCCTGCACCTCATCCTGCTCCCAGCTGTTTAATTAGAGTCACAGAGTCATCCTCAGTTCCATCCTGCCTGCTGCATTCCCAGCTCATCCCCATCAGCAGAGCAACCAGGGTTGCCATGAGGACACCCATCACCCGTGGCTGAGGGTACTCAGGAGAGCATCTCTGCCCCTCCCAGTTCAGCTCTGGTGGGAACCTGACCCTTTTCTGCTCTGTTGTGCCCCGAATTAATGTCACCACCTTTAATAGCGTGTGTGGGTGAGCAGCTCTCAGCACGCGAAGCCGGCGGGGCCGTGGTTGTGGAGCCTCCCTCCCTTCCCCCTCCTCCTTCTCTCTCTTCTTGCAAACACCTACATCCTTCCTGTATTGTCTCAAACCACAAGATCGTGAACTGAGCAGCAAAGCTGGGAGTGCAAAGGTCTGCGGGGGGAGGTGGACCCTGCGCCTCAGGCACCCCACCTCTCCCTGCAAATATCACCGGAAACCTCTGTCCTGCCGCTTGCATAACCGGGGCTGGGCTGCTCCCACCTTCAGGGCAGCGCTGGCCTGAGCCCCTGACCGTGTCCAGCCTTTTTTGGTCATCGTGTCCCTCGCTGTGGGACCTGTGGTGTGGGGCTTCTCTGCTTCTGGGGGCTCCTCGCTGGGTTCTCACCAGCAGCTTTTTTAGCAAAGAGCTTTTCTTCAAGTTTCTGAAAGTCTCGTCTCTCCTCCAGCTGTTGTTGGGCCGCCTCTGTTCCAGCTCTGGAATGGTTTGGGTTGAAAGGAACATTAAAGCTCATCTCTTTCCTCCCCCTGCCATGGGCAGGGACACCTTCCACCAGACCAGGTTGCTCCAAGCCCTGTCCAGCCTGGCCTGGGACACTGCCAGGGATGGGACTTTTGCAGTTTTCACATATGTCCTTCTGCCAAAGCATTTTCTCTCTGCGTTCCTCTGGTCCCTCTCCACCCTGTGTGGAAGGAAGAGCATTCACAGGAGCCTCACAAACTCCTCAGGGTTTTCACAGAGACAAGGCCAACAAAGAAGATCTAAATGCATCTCCCAGGCTTTGTCCTGTGACTGCTGCAGCCGTTTTGCACAGATGTGGCTCAGCACAGCTGCTTGTGCTCTGCTCTCCCAGCCCCAAAACACAAGTTACTGAGTCCTGGACAGCCACCAGACCGGGATGGTCACTCTTGTGCTGGACAGGACTTGGAGCAACCTGAGACAGTGGAAGGTGTCCTTGCCCATGGCAGGGGGTGGAAGAGGATGAGTTTTAAGGTCCTTTCCAACCCAAACCCTTCTGTGATTCTGTGATTTGGTTCTATAAACACAGAACAAACCCTGCTATGGTCACACCAGGTGCTCTGAGGTCCCTCCACATTCACTGCTGGGGCTGTGAAATAAACCTCTGCCCCACCATGAGCAAGGAAGAGACGTGGGGATAAAACATCTGGTGACCATGTGGGTTGTGTACCCCAAAACTCCTGTGACAGCCCTGCCCCACATGTCCCCCAGCCCTGCCCTGCTGAGCCCGCTGTGCATTCAGTGTCGTGCTGGCAGCAGATGATACTCACTGCTGCTTCAAACCCCAGAGCAGATTTTGTGCTTAAAACATCATAATTAGGAGGAATGGTGGAAAGCTGCAGGAACAGAAGGCTCCCATGGCTCTCCAGGAACTGCCAGCTGAGCTCTGTATCATCCAGCTTCGAGGAAAACCTTCACTCACGTTGGTTTCTCACAGCCAAACTCTTCCCTTGCACCTGGCAAGGTCAAGCCAGTTCCCAGACAAGCAGCACTTAATGGGATTTGGTTCTTGGAGGTTATCTTAGGGCAAATACTTAGGTCCTGATAAGACAAGGCGGGGCTCCCAAGGAGCTTGGAGTGCCACTGGAGTTCTCTGCAGCTGTGTGGGGTCAGGGCCATGGGCTGTGTCTCTGGGAGCAGTGCTGGGTGATGCTGTTGTGGGAGAGCCTGGCTGTGGGCCTGGCTGTATCCTGCACTCCACTCCCCGTGCACCCCACCAGCAGTGCTGAGCATGGATGTGGGAATGCCTCCACTCCTCTCAGCCTGGGTTATGGGGCTGCTGTCCAGGAATGTGTTGAAGCCCTTTTTAATCCTCATATGGCAACACCACCACACCAGCCCCCTCCTGGGGACACAGAATTGAGGGGAGCTGTCAGCCCTGCTGCCAGGTTGCCAAGACAAACTCCTGCTGTTCCCCAAACTAAGTGGTTTTCCTCAAGTGTTGTGCAGAAATGCACAGGGGAGCGGCAGAGCTCAGCTGTGGGTGCTCCATCAGCATCAAGGCCAAACAGCATCTGATGCCAGGCCCTGCCCTGTGTGCTGATGCTGAGCTGTGCTCAGTTCCAGGACCCAGAACTGCCATGAAACCAAGTCCAGACACCCTCAAACACCAGTGTGCTTTGGTGGGTTGGGTGTGGGTTGACTCACTCCATGAGCAGGTGAATAAACCTGCCTGGTGGTTTAAAAAAGGGAGTTAAAAACCATCTTATCATGCTACAACATAACTCTGGCTTGATCTAAGCCCTCCAAAAGCACTAAGGATCAGCTGTTCCTTCTGGAGCACTTTGATAAAACCCTCACTTTCTTTTATTGATGGTCCTACAAAGACAGGCTGAGAGAGCTGGAGTTGCTCAGCGTGGAGTAGAGAAGACTCTGGGGACACCTTCTTGCAGCCTTGAAGAGGGCTTATGGAAAAGAGGGAGAGCAGCTTTACACCGGCAGTGACGGGAGAAGGGAGAAGAGTTTTAAACTAAAGGAGGGGAGATTTAGGTTAGGAGGAATTTCTTTACTCAGAGGGTGTTCACTGGCACAGGATGGCTGCCCCTGGATCCCTGGAAGTGTCCAAGGCCAGGCTGGACGGGGCTTGGAGCAGCCTGGCATAGTGGAAGGTGTGGGATGAGCTGAGCTTTAAGGTCCCTTCCAACCCAAACCATTCCATGACTGCTCTAAATCCTTCTGGAACACATCTTTCTGCTCTGACATCCTGCAGAGTCTGGCTATTTCCACCTCCAGAAGGAAATACTGCACGGTTCACTCTAAAGCAGCAAAGTGTCCCCAAGGTGAACATCCAAGCATGGAAGAAATGACCCATTTTGTGCTCCCTCCACCCTCAAAGAGCTGGACTGATTATATGCATGGCTGCCCTACCTGGAGCATCCTGCAGAGCCCAGATCTCCAGGGTGCTGATGTCTGTGCAAATCCAGATCAACAGATCCTCCAAAGGGTTTTGGTCACTCCCCTGGGAGACTCAATATTCCCCTGCCTTCCTGCCAGGGATTTGTGTGTTGGAGTTGAAAAGAAGGATGCAGTGGAGGTGCATTATTATCTTTTCATGGGAAATTCCTAGATGAAAGAAAAAAATTTTTAAGTTTATGTCTCATTCTGTATTCCTTTCATTTCGGGTTCTGAGAAAGAAGAAATTATTCATGTCTCCGGTTCCTGCCTTTGCTCTCTCTCGTTGCTCTCTTCCTCTGTGCCAAAAACGAGAATACAAAGGGATGGATGGCAAGTGTTTATAGGGAAGGGGAGACGTACTCTCTCCAGGTTTTTGAGTCTTTTCAACTCTATAGCTCTAAATAATGCCTGAAACTGTGTAAAAATGGCAACTTGAAAGGGAAAAAGTGAAGTGTTGAGACATTTCAGTGCAGAGGAAAGAAAAGAAATCAATTCTTGGGCATTTCTTGCTTTAATGCATTCAGTGTTATGAAGGGGTCAAAGAAAAACCAACATAAAAACATGAAACTTTTGATTGAAAGTTTGAATTACTGAGGAGAGGGGAGAAAGAAATCAAATTTTTCTAATCTGTAAAATGGGAACCATGCATTTGTTTTGCACCATGGCTTTAGATTGCTATTCAATTATTCAAAATAAGATATTTAGCTGTTTTTTTCCTCTTGATATTTGGAGCCCAAAACCTGGTGTAGACTTTGGGAATGTTTCCAGTGGAATTACTGAGTACTGAGAAAGACCCTGAGTGCCCTTGGTGTTTCAGCAGAAACACCCTCAAAAATTTAGAGTTTTATTTTTGTGGCTGGCTTGTATTTCCCTCTGATTTCCAGGGAAGGGGACAGTCCCTGTGGGCACTGCTGCAGCTCCAGCAGGGAAGCTGGGACTTGCCCACCTGGGTGACAGCAGCGAGGGGGACAATCCATGGGCTGAAACTCATTTTGCCCATTGTCAGGGCAATTAGTGTGACTTGCTTAATTAATCCATCCTCGCTTCGCAGGCTGGCTCTCCCCAGAGATGGCAGCCAAGCTGTGGCCCTTCACAGGGCTCAGGGAGAGAGGTGATACAAGGAGCTCCCAGGAGATGAGAGCTGAGGGTGGAAAAGGCCTTCAGATCCACTCTGTCCCACCTTTTTCCTTGGATAATTTTAGAAGCTGGAAGAGCCTCCCCAAGGGTCATTTCCAGAGTGTTGGTAGGAAAACTGGGGGAGTGCCTGTGGCCTTTTTCCCTCTGTATCCCACATTCACTGAGGTGAGTGGGAGCCAGGATGAGCTTCCTAAAGGATAGGACTACTCAAAAGACCAGCCACAATTAAAGCACTCAAATAAAGCTCTAATTATAAAAACTCCTCTGCATAACTACAGAAATATTTTGTGTAAATTGCTTGAGAAAAAATTTGGTATAAACTGTGCTCCAAGCCAATAAAGCTCCTTGCAGTGTAGTGCTTCTGGAGATGGTATCTCCTGTTCTGACAGTCTGTGCACTCCAGAAAGAGAAAAAAAAAAGGTTCAATATGTTCTGAAATGCCTTTATCCTGTTTCTCTGCTAACTTCCCCCAAGCCGGTCTGTCTCCTGGAGAAATCCCAAATCCCTGGGACTTCTTCCAGGCCTCCATTTGATTGTGGGATTTACAAGCTCCTGTTCAGGAAACAGAAATGATTGCGTGCTCCATGTGCCCAAGGGGATGGAGAGAGGCAGTCTGACTTTTGTCATGCAGCTCCCAGATTCCCGCTGCATGGAGCCCAAAGGGATGTTGGATGAAGCTGGCTGCCGTCCAGGTGGGTCTGAAAGCCCAGGTGGCTCTCTCCAGCCAGTCTTCCTTGCTCCCTTTTGCTCCCATCAGATGTAGGGTGCATCCAATGGTCCTGCTGTTCCCCATGGGGTTGAAGAGCAGAATTAAGTCAGGGGTGGAGGGAGCCACATCCCCCAGATGTGCCTACAGTGAGCTGTGACCAGCCTGTGGGTGATCAGGAGGGAATCCAGAGGGGAATTTCTCAGAGACCAATAGGATTTTCAGCTTGTTTATTGCTAATAGGTGGCATTTTTAACTTCTCCCTTTGTCAGGAGCCACAGGAAAGGCTGAGGAGCTGAAGGAACCTGGTTTTGGAACAGCTGCTGGGCTGAAGGGTGTCCCAATGGCACTGTGGACAGGGATGCTCAGCCATGGGGCAGAGAGGTAAGAGGAGGATGAAGTCACATCAAACTCCAGAAGACCTTCTAGGACAGATGGATCCACATTTTCCATCTGCCTTCCACAAGCAGCAGCTCCGTGGGAGATGGACGGCCCTGGGCACGCACGGCTCTCTTGGCTTTGCACAAGACACTGACCTTTGGTCTGTATCCCATCTGAAGTAAGTGTTATTTTATAGTCACAGCTACCTCCCGTGACCAGAAATTCATCTGGGAAGCAATGAAATGTGCATTAATTACATATTGAAGAGCAGTAAATGTGTTACTCTCTCCCACAGACTCGCAGTGCAAGAAGCTTCATTCATCATAAAATTTTAATGGGATCACAGGCTGAGGAATTGCATTTTGCCTCCGTGGCTGAGCAGTGACTTCAGGCAGCTGCAGGTGCCCCACCTGGCTGACCTTAAAAGCCATGAGGAAGGGTAGCACTGCAGCATCTCCCAGTCCTTTCTGCCATCTCTAGGTAAGGCTTCTGGTGCGTTCCTGGATTTTGCTGCCTTGGAGCCATGACAGGAGCATAAACACAGGGAGAAGAGCAAAGCAGGGAGCAATGGAGGTGCAGAGAGAGACAGGCTGAGCGCTGCTGGAAGCACTCAGTGGCACAAACACCTGAAATGAGCTCACCAGTATCAACTGCAAAAAAACCACCTACTAAGTCCTGCTTTGTTTGACCTCTGTCCCCACGATAATAATGGCAGAGCAGCAGAAAGCTCTCTAATGTGCTTGCAGTGTAATAGAGTAACCCCACTAGGAATAAAATCACCAGCAATTCCTGTGCCAGGTATTATGCTGATTTATCAAATTGCAGTTGAAAGTCAAGAAGAGTTGAGGAGACAGTGATAAAACATCAGATCTCAACTCTGACTCTAAATTACCCTTCTGGCCAGCACAGTATTTCATCCAGAGGAATTGTTATTCCTCTCTTCCCCTTCAGAAATCATCATTCAAACAGATAGCTTTGCACTCCTCGTGTTCTGGAGGCAGCACTTTGCCTGCACCGTGTGATGAGCTGCCAAGGGGATGCTGAGTTTTTGGGGCTCCCACTGCACAGACCTCCCGCTGCAGGGTGGAGCACATGGAATGGAAGCAAACTGACTGTGCTTCATCCCTGCAAGACATGGGCTCTTTTTTGGGCTCTGCAGTTGGCAGAAAGATGGCAAAGGTGCCTCATGTCATGTTTGCTTGGTGGGCAGAGCCTTTCCACCCCCTGGGGACAGTGGTGGGCAGAGGGCAGGTGAAGCACAGCTGGTCCTGCTGAGGTTCGCATCCCAACCCTGGCACCATGCAGCAAGGAGCCCGCCTGGAGTACTGGGCACAGCTCTGGTGCCTGCAATGTAAGGAGGGTGTGAAACTGTTGGAGCAAGTCCAGAGGAGGCCACAGAGTTGCTGAGGGCACTGGAGCACCTCCCTTTGGAGACAGGCTGAGAAATTTGGGGCTGTTCAACCTGGAGAAGAGAAGGTTGTGTGGAGACCTCCCAGCACCTTCCCAGTGTGTGAAGGGGCTGCAGGGAAGCAGGAGAGCGACTCTTCCTCGGGAGCTGTGGGGACAGGATGAGGGGGGATGGGATCAAACTGAAAGAGGGGAAATTTAATTTAGATTATATGTTGGGGAGAAATTCTTCCCTGTGCCCAGAGAAGCTGTGGCTGCCCCTGGACCCCTGGAGGTGTCAAGGCCAGGTTGGACAGGGCTTGGAGCAACCTGGGATAGTGGAAGGTGTCCCTGCCCATGGCAGGAGGTGAAAGAAGATGGGCTTTAAGGTCTCTTCAACCCAAACCATTCTGTGATTCTATGATCCCATTCTTGCATCCGTGGGCTGGGCCATGCCACAGTGGCAGTGTGGGCATTATGGTGGCCACCACCTTGGTGCAGCACAGGTGTGTCTGGGAAGAGGAGCTGGGGGTGCTGTGCAGCCCGTGCTGGGTCTGACATCCAACCTCTGCCTGGCACTGCCCGGCCTGGGGGTCCTGGTGCCGTGTCTGGGGTCTGTGCCCAGAGCCAAGTCCCAGGGTTACAACTCATTTCCTTCACCATGGACTAACTCTACCTCTGGACTCCAGGACCTTTGGGAGCACGGACACTTGCCAAGGTTCAAGTCTGCTCTTGGCAGGGATCAGGACCTCACCAAGGCTGGCACAAGGCCCCTCCTCCCAGCACGTGCTGCAGTTGTCAGCGACTTGGGATTTGTCAAATGAAGTCCTTTCCTTTGATCCTTCTTGCATATAGCTCTCAATATTGCTTGTCAGGGCTGTTTTCCCTTCCATTCCATCACCTCAATACTGATAACACAGATGTAACAGAGACAAAGTGTCCTCCCTGTGCTGCTGGGGCATTCATGGCCCTGTGCCATGGGCACAGCTCAGGGTGGTGCCCCAGGGGAATCCACAGACCCTTTCCACACCTCCTGGCTGTGTGGGAGGCTGTGTCCTGATGGGGCAGTGCGAGGCTGGTGGGTACTCCCCACTCTGTGGGAGCCAGGCACGGCTGTGCAGAGGCACCCACCTGGGGCTGTGCTCGAAGGGTTAACACCACTGAGATGCTGCTGCTGAGGTTTGTTACACCCCCTATGACATCCTGCAGCGCTGCTAATTATGTGTTCATAAACCAAAGTCAATTAGCCAGGGCTCTCCCTGCTGCTGCCTCTTAACATCCCTCTCCATCATTAGCCTGAAGTCTGGGAATGCTTGCCTTGGTCCTGCCCCCTGTCCTGCCAGCCCCCAGCCCCAAAGCTGTTCCAGAGCCTTTTGAGGATCCAGCTGGTGCTCTTTGACTAAAATTGGGAGCTCCACAGCTCTTCCTGCTCCGGAACACCACCTCTGCCTTTGCAACTGCTCAGGCAGGTGGAGAGGAGGTGGAGGGGATCCAATGCCCTTCTTCAAATTTGGGAAAAATTACCACAACAAGGAAAGCAATAAATTCTTCCCTATGTTCCAAAGCAAGGGATTTACTTTGTAGGGAGAGAGATTTAGGTTATCTGCCTGGAATTTAGAGGTTTTTAAAGGGAGGTTAGGCATAAAGACAGGGTTTAGGTAGAGCTGACCTTGCTGTGAGGCTTCTTGAGTCCCAGCTACTGAATTTTCCACTACTGTTAATAACAGACCAAGGGTTCAGAGCAGGGGGAAGCTCCCCCAGCCACACCATCCCTGCCTGGCCCAGAGCCCCAGGTCCTGACCCTGAGGGCTGGGGTTGAACCCTTTTGTTGAACTGGATGCATCCTTTCACCACTTGAAGAGGTTGATAAAGATGGAGAACAGCAAAGGCAGATAGTGACAGGACAGGGGGAATGGATTTAAACCGAAAGAGGTTTAAATTTAGGTTGGATATTGGGAAGAAATCCTTCCCTGTGAGGGTGGGGAGGCCCTGGCACAGGGTGCCCAGAGAAGCTGTGGCTGCCCCTGGATCCCTGGCAGTGCCCAAAGCCAGGTTGGACGGGGCTTGGAGCAGCCTGGGACAGTGGAAGGTGTCTCTGCCCATGGCAGAGGGTGAAAGGAGATGAGCTCCAAGGTCCCTTCAACCCAAACCATCCTGTGAATCTGTGAGCCACTGTGATGGTGGATGGGAGGCTCAACTCCCAGTCGCTTCCCTGGAGCAATTCCAGGTCCATGACAATTAGCCAACAGCTGGAATACCATTTAAGCACAGCTGCTACCATGCAAATTTAGAGATTAGTAGGGATTAAAGTGGTTTGGAAAGCCTCACAATTTCTCATTAATGCTCCAGGCTCTCTAATAGCCAACTGCCCTTCATTCCTGAGATGGTTCCACATCCCAAAGGCTGGAAATGGGTCACTGTTCCCCCCGTGGTGCCCCACAGCAGCCACCAGCCCTTTGAGAGAAGCAGAGGCAGCAGGGCAGCCCTGCAGAAATGTAGGCAGGTGACCAAAAATCTGTTAAAAATGTGGTTATTGCTTTGCACAGTTCCTCCTAAATTGGCAAGGTCACCTTTCAGTGGCTCTCTGCACTGCTGTCCCACAAACCTGCTCAGTGGAGGCCCCCAAATCCACTGTCACAGTGACCCAAAGGTGACACAGCTGGCGCTGCCCGCTGGGGTGCAGGGGAATGGACATCATGGGTGACACCTTCCTTCAGAGAAGGACCAACCGCAAGGACCTGGTGTCACCAAAACTCCCAGTCCTGATCCTGTCCAGACCTTCTCCCAGGGCTGGAAACCTGCTTGCTGCGATTTCAGAGTCTCAAGGCCACTTACCTGCCACACACACAAAGAATTCACATCCCAGCAGCTCTCCCTGGAGTGAATCCTATCTCCTCGCCGTGATAACTCAAGGAAGGTTTTCATAAAGTTCCATTTCCCCCCCCTCCCTTATTTTAATCACGGCATATTTAGGAGAAATCTGGCTCTGATATTGCGGAGTGGGAAGAGGCTGGGGCAGGTGAGAATGTGATGGGACAGGAGGGAGGGATGGAAAGCTGAGGAGGACAAGGCAGGGGCCACTTCGAGGGTGTCCCCCAGAATAAGGAGAGACTGCTGCAGCTCTACTTTTCATACGTTTTATTATAAAGAAAGGTAAGATGAGCATTGTGAACCGAATGTGCCAGGTGCTGCCAAAGCAGCGCCCTCAAACAAAATAAAAAATAAAAAAAACCCCCAAAAATGCACCTTATGAGAAACTGTAATTATGCTCTCTAATTTTTCATAAATAGACAAAAATCATTGTCAGCAATTTTTTAAATAGATGGACATATGGCCGGAAAAAAATAATAATGCCATACAACATGGATATAAATTGTCCATTTCTTGCTGTACAAATAATAGAAACAAGTTTGGCAGGCTTTTTTTGTTGGTTTTTTATACACATCTCCCTTCTATGTATAACTAAAAAATGTGCTACAATTAATATAAAATGCTTTTACTATAAAGTAAACTACTAATTTCTTTCACAAAAAAATCTTAAAGATGTCTTTAGCACAGCTCTAAAACACTTAGTAAACTACTTACAACTATCCAACAAATTATATTTTCATGATCTCTTTCACATTTGTCCTCTCGTAGTTTGCCTTCTGCTCTCTCCCCCACCTACCTAGCAATAGTTTTTATTTATTTTTGTAATTTTTTTTCGCCAGACCGTCCAAGGCCTTTGCATGTACAATATTCACACAAACTTCACATTTTCTTGCACAAAGTTTAGTGCTGTTAGCAAGTCAAAAGAGTGCATCCTCCTACTGAGCTGGCCTAATGCTGCAGGACACCAGACCTGGGTTTATGCTGCGTCTAAAAGCAGTTCACTAGGAAAATAGTCTGTAGCTAAGCTGATGGCAAGCAGAAAAACGGTGTCCTTAGTTTAATTTCATTATTTTTTTTTGCCGGTTTTGCACTTATTTAGGTTTTTTTTTCTTTTTTTTTTTTTTTTTTTAAATTTGAATTTTCTCTGTTTATTTTTTTGTTCTTTGCGATTTACGAGGTGGGGTTTTTTTTGGGGGGGGGGGCTTCCACGGAAAGTAGACTTTTAAAAAAATTTTTATTTAGAGTTCAAAAATAAGAGGAAAAAAAGAAGAAAACTGCTCTTAGAGCCTGGAAACGAAGCCAGCGCCGAGGTGCAGTGGCAGCTGTCCCGCCCGTCCGACCTGCTCGTGCCTCCCCACGTGGGCTGTAGGATAGACCCTCTCAAGTGTCCTTCATCTGAGCCTCCTCCCAAAGGGATGCTGAGCCTTAGGTGAGGTAGAGTGCCTTGTCCCTTGGCAGCATGCTGTAAGAGAAAGCAGAGAGAGACGGGCGTGAGACGGGCGGGGAAGGGGCTGGGGAGGAGCTGGCACAGGGGTTGTGCCCACGCCGTGGCTTTTGGGGTGTTGCTGGTTTGGTTTTTCCCTGTTTTTTTCTTGTCTAGGTTCTCTGTACATGTGTGTTTGTAGCCTGTTGTATTAGTGGCTGGTTTTCCCAGGAGTTTTCCATGCCCTTTCCCCTAGGCAGAAAGACAAAATGTATTCCATTTCCTATCTTAGTCCTCCCTGGCTACCAAGGCAGAGAAACAGCTCTTCAGACACATTTTCATCACCAAAGTACAGTCCCATGCCAGGGGTGGGGGGAAGAATTAGAAGGGCCTTAACTCGAGGGGGAATTGCATCATCACTTGTGCTCCTAATTGGTGCTTTTGTGTCAATTATGCTAATTTACCAAACCTACAAAAACTGTGTGCACCATAACTGCCCCTGGAGGCCTCCAATAAAAATCCACCTTTATACCACCTCCCACACAAGTATTATTTCAAAAGTGTGTGTTGTTTCATTTCTAGGTTGAAAAAGGCATCAAGGGGGGGCTGCACACAGGGGGACCAGGCAGAGGCTCGGCAGGATCATTTAGGTTGGAAAAGCCCTCCAAGATCAAGTCCAACCGTTCTCCCAGCACTGCTAAACCACGTCCCCAGGTGTCACATCCACGTGGCTTTTAAAGCCCCCCAGGAATGGTGGCCTTGCCACGGCCCTGGGCAGCTCTTCCAATGCTTGAACACTCTTTCCCTGTAGAATTTTTTTCCAAATACCCAATCTAAACCTCCCCTGGTGCAACATGAGGCTGTTTCCTCTTGTCCTGCCCCTTGTTACCTGGAAGAAAAGACCGACCCCCACCTGGCTACACCCTCTTTCAAGGGGTAGCCCTGACCTAACCCTAGTCCTAGGGGGTAACCCTAACTCTAACCCTAAATTTCAGGCATGTTGTTGTAGAGAGTGAGAAGGTCCCCCTAAGAGTAAGAGTTGGGTGCAATTTTATTTCTTCCTCAATTTCATTAACTGTAAGAGCTACAGTATCAGTTTCTTCTTGGCTTAATTGCTGCTCTTGCTGAGGTTACAGGGCAGGGTCAGCTCTGGGTGTCCCTGCAGATCCCACCTGGATAATGCTGGAATGCTCTGCCTGGCATCAGCCCCGGGGCCACCATCCCCTGCTTCAGCACACCTGAGGCTGAGCCATGGAGGTTTAGAGAGCTGCTTTTGGATAAAGTGTGCTCGTTCGGACACTACGCAAGGAGAGCCCAAAGAGGGAGCCCAGATGCTCTTTTTTCCAGAACACAGTAGGGAGGGAAGTGGCTGAAATCCCTCTCCCCTGGCTGATGATCTGTGGAGGTCTTGCTCTGAAACCCAGGGTTCAGTGGGGTTTATCACCTGCACAGACATGATGGGAACATCACTGGCTCCATAAAGACCTTGGCCTTAAAATGTGGTGGAGAACGTTAAAAGGCTTGGGAGGTTCTGGTGTGGGTGTGTTTGTGAGTGGAATAACAGGGAAGGGGCAGACAGCAAGGCAGGGCTGTTGTTGATGGAGCTGGCTTCTGATAGAGTCCAGACCCTGCCCTTTGCTAATCTCCACATTCTATAATCTGCATTTAAAATGCAGAGTCTTTGCTCCTGCACTCAGAGAAGATTTAATGCCACTGAGTGGCAGCGAGGTATTCCAGTCCTAAAACTTCATTAATTTTACACAACACACTACAGAGCATTTCCCAGTTCATTATGAAGTATTACCATAAATAATTGAATCCAAACTAAGTGCAGTTGTGATGGGTTATTTTTGCCTTTTTATAGTGTTTGCTCATTTAGCTCCTGATTTGGAAAATTCCCTCCCCTTCTGAGAGGATCACTTCATTGTTGGAAAGAATTAGGGAGGTTGTAAATGTCTGGATCTAGTGGCTGTACATGGTTTTTTGTGACTGGACAAGGTGTAATGAACAGTGTCCCATCTTTTAGCCTAAAGGAGAGTGGGAAGAGGGGAGAAAAGTTGCTAAAGGATGGCAGCCAAAAAGAACCTAATCCGTGCCTTGCAAATGAGAGGATGTGGAAAGATGAATCCAGTTCAGTGTCATCCCAAAAATACCTAAATGTGAGGGGACAAAGGTAAATCATAGAATGTTTTAGGATGGAAAGGACACAACCCCAGAAGAAGGTGTGGAGAGAGTTGTAATCACAAAACAAGGCAGAAAAAACAAGGGAGGTGCTTTGAGGAGTTAAGATTTAATTAAGGATTAAGGAAGACTTGCACGTGATTGTAAACCAAGCTGCACCTCTGGTAGAGGTGAGGGAGCTCCCTTGGAGAAAATCACTGTGAAACAGAGGAATCCAATGCCTGGGAAAGAGCAAGTGCCAGGATCAGGCTGTCAGGTGAGGGAGACAGGGGACTGGGAAAGGAGTTTGTGATGTGGTGGCAAAAAAAACATTGAAATTGTGTGCTGCAGTCGCTTGTGGGAAGTGATAGTCAAACACCAAGCAGGAGCTGAGAAATGCTCCCCATGTCTTTGCTCACAATCTAGGACAACTTGGGCTTCAGCCCAGAAAGAGCCAGGAAAATTGGATAGAAGTCAGTAAGCAAAAAGTCATCAAGAATAGGGAGAGCAGGAGCTAAGAAACATTTAAAACTTTCTCTCCAGAATGGCTGAGTTATGAATTAAGGAGTGTCTGCTCACAGGATCCCAGAATTTGCAGGGCATGAGAGAAGAAGTGTCTTTTGATGGCAGTTTAACTAGCAAGGATAGGCTGGGAAACAAAAATCCCTACAGCAGTTCCCTTATTAGATAAAGGACAGAGAGAAAGACAACCTTGTCAGGTTTTCAGAAGTTATCTGGATGACAAACACAAAAGAAAACGAGGCTTGGGAGGTTTTACCCCAGCTAACCCAGTGCCAACAGATGTTGGAAGCTAAAGAAGTATCAAGGTTAGACATGAAATAAAAATCATAACCCAACAGGGCCTTCTGTGTGCTGGGGAGGTTGGGACGATCCTCTCTTCCAGGAATCTGGGACTCTACAGCTGAATTACATCTCATCAAGGAATAATCTCTTCTCTTTCCAGCCAGATTTTGCTCCTCACAGTGCTGCTTTAATTGCAGTTAAGCTGAATGCACTTCTGAGGTTGAAATGGGCCATTACATGATCCAGAGATTTCCCAAACTGACCTAGGCCAGCACTGACGAACCAAACCCAGTGAGACATTCCTTCATCACTGCTGTGCTCAAGCTCTGCTGATGGTTGGACCCACCCAGCTCATGGCAAGGTGCTGTGGAGGAGCCCAAGGACAACTTTGAACATCACTTGGAAATTAGTACAAAGTGCATTGGAGAAAGCAGCAGAGTCAGGAAGATCATGGAATCACAGAGTGGGTTGGGTGGGAATGGACCTTAAAGCTCATCTCGTTCCCATGGGCACCTTCCACTGTCCCAGGCTGCTCCAAGCCCCATCCAACCTGGCCTTGGACACTGCCAGGGATCCAGGGGCAGCCCCAGCTTCTCTGGGCACCCTGTGCCAGGGCCTCCACACCCTCATGGAGAGGAATTCCTTCCCAATCTCCCATCTAACCATGCCCCCTGGCAGTGGGAAGCCATTCCCCCCTGTCCCATCGTTCCTCGCCCTGGATGAGGAGATCCAGATCATCTCTTTTCTTGGCTTGTGAGCAACCTTGAGACCCAGGGAACTGCAGCCCTGCAGATGTCTGGGAATGCTCCAGGTGATGCAGAGGGGAAACCAAGGCTGCAAATCCCAGGGCAGCAGAAGCAGGAGCTGACGGCACTGCTGGCACACCAGGCTTTGCAACAAATGAGAATAATCCAGCTTTGGGCACTGGCTGCCAGCAGCTCCTGTGTCTTTAGTCACAGGAGATGGGCTCCTTCCTGAGCAGACACTATGATATTTTTCAGTGCACTAAGCACTCTCTGCAGGACTGATCTCTATCCATCTGAGTTCCTTGCTATAATCTACTCTAACAATTATCTGGAAGTCTCTGCATAATGTCTGGTTTTAGAGTGACTTTTTTTTTTCCCCAGGAAGCTGCGATAAACCCATGAAATTTGATATTTCTGCTGTGACAAAGGCATGAAATGCATGAGCTTTGATAATGAATTGCATGGGCCCTCTGCTTACAGTGTGGCACTCCAGCCAGATGCCACAGAGCTTGTTTTAGCAACACAGAACTCAATCCTCACTGCTATGGGAACGTTCCACCTGCTTCTGGAGTGCCCTGGGCTTTCTGCATGGGACCCAGGCAGTGGGATTTGCAGAGGGAATCAAATGTTTTCCCAGCTGATCCCTTAAGAAGTGACGCTTATTTCTAGGGGAGTTCATCCCTGGGATCTGCCCAGCACCTCTGGGAATTGGGATCCATGTGCCACCACCCTCCAAGCACCTTTAGCTTCACCGTGTGAAGTGACTTTTACAACCAGGTCCTGATCATGTTCCTTCTTTCACGCTGTCTGCAGAGACTTCAGGAAGGAGCATGCAAAGGTCAGACCTCTCCATGTCAGGCAGACAGCAGGGATATTCTAATGGATCAGCCAGTTATTTATTTCCCTGGAAGAAGTAAATGCCTGCACAGCCTGTGCCCAGCCCAGCAGTTGTAAGTGTTCTGCTGGCACAGACAGGAGCCGTGCTCTGAAAAGCCTTGGAGCGGGTTGCTATCTCTGCTGAAAGCACCATGTTCCAGCACTTGAAGAAAATCAACACTGATGGTATCCAGCCTCCTCCCCAGCCTGCTCCCACAGGGAACCCCGGGAATGTTCCATGGAGCACAACAGAGTCTCTAAGCTATTAGGGCTGAGCCAAGAGCAGTGGGTTAGGCAGAGGTTGGAAGTGGTTTCCACACCCTCCCTGTTCCCCAGCTTTAAGACCTGATGTTCTCATTTTTTGGGGAATTGGAGCAGCATTGAAGGGACCGGCCTGCTGGCACATTCATGCCAGAGCTTGTAAGGCATAAGGGGAAGATCTCTGCAGAGGTCTGTGGGGTTTTCCTGCATGGTGCAGGGGCATGGAGCATCCTGTGGCTCTGGGGAGGACTGAGGATTTGTTGCACTGTCAGGGTGAATGCCCAGGAATGATAAGGGACCTGCTGGTGCAGACAATTATGGGAGGCTGTGGCCTCAGTGAGAAGGGCAATTGCTTTAGGAGCAGAAGGACATTACTTATTACAGAATGGTTTGGGTTGGAAGGGACCTTAAAAACCATCTCAATCCCACCCCCTGCCATGGGCAGGGACACCTTCCACTGTCCCAGGCTGCTCCAAGCCCCATCCAACCTGGCTTTGGGCACTGCCAGGGATCCAGGGGCAGCCACAGCTTCTCTGCACACCCTGTGCCAGGGCCTCCCCACCCTCACAGGGAGCAATTCCTTCCTCACATATAATCTAAATTTCTTCTCTTTCGGTTTAAAGGCATTCCCCCTTGTCCTATCACCATCTGCCTTTGAAATTAGTTGTTCTCCAACTTTTTTATAAGACTCTTTAAGTACTGGAAGGCCACATTGAGGCCTGGCCTTATGGACATGGCTGCTTTCAAACCTCCAGGGACTCTGCTGGGGGGACTGCTCCAGAAGGAAATGTGTCTAACCCTTCCATGGAACGGAAATAAATAAAAAAAAGAAAAAAAAATTAAATCTTCTCATGTCCAGTAAAGAATTTATCCATGATTTTTAAGCTACCTGCTTCCATAGCATCACTTCAGTGAGCCTACAGAAATGAGGGAGCCTTGAACTTCCCTGACCACAACTGGCTGCACATTTTAGGGCAGACACTGAGCTGTTGTTCACTGTCCCAGCCCAGATGTGCACTAGCAGTGAGCTATTTTGTCTACTGGCCTGCAGTGGTTGACCCCACACTCCCTGCTGGGGTAGTCGCTGTCCCACTCAGTGCTTCCTGGAGGGTTTGATGCACCAGGCGAACGGGGTCCAACACTGTTCTGAAACTCAGACGAAATATGGGAGAAGTCCTGCAGGGTGCAGAGGAAAAGGAGGGTTACAGGAGCATACAGAGCAGAGAACTGCAGATGTAATAATAGCTCATAATCACATTTACAGGCATTGTCCCCAAAAGCTGTCAGGGCAGAGCACAGGAGGAGCCCCAGGGACAGAGGGGGGATCCAAGCCCAGACCACGGTGTCAATGCACATTTTACATCCCTCTTCCCTGCTCTTTTTGTCAGGACCTCCCTCCTCAGGGCTGGCAATGGCTGTGGAGGGCACACAGCCACAAAAGCCTTTAGGTTTTTTTGCAGCCTGGCCACCAAAGCCAGTGTCCCACTTGCAGTGCAGCTCAGCTGCTGTGCCGTGCTGGGATACCCATCCCAGTGCTCAGGAACAAGGGACAGACACACGAACAACACTGTTCCCCTGAGCTGCCACCACTGGCTCTTCAGCAAGGACACTGAGGGGCTGCTTTAGCTGAAAGCTGATCAGTTTTCCCCATTTTTTGGGGTGGGTTTAATTACATTTATATCCATTAGGCAATGTATAGAAACCAGATTTGTGGCATTTACCTGACAAAGAACATGCTTTTTTTTCCAAAATATCCAAATTAGGGCAATGTGGGGTGGTTTCTTTTTTTTTTATTTTTATATTTTATATTTTATTCACAAATTATGTGGAATGAAGTTTCGCAAAATGCTGCCCTCAACAACAGCTCCTACCCCAATGAGTGATCGTGAGGATCCCCTATAATGCTATCACCAAATTACAGAAACCACTTTTCGTTGTGCAGAGCTAAAGCCCAATCCCTGTGCTGGAGAAGTCATAGGATCATTTAGGTTGGAGGAGACCTCCAAGATCATCGAGTGCAGCCATTAACCCAGCACTGCCAAGCCCACCACTAACCCATGTCCCCATGGGCCACATCCACACATTTTCTGAATGCTTCCAGGAATGGTGACTCCACCACTTCTCTGGGCAGCTGTTCCACTGCCTGATCACCCTTCCAACAAAGAAATTTTCCTTAACTTTCAGTCTAAACATTCTCTGGCACAATTCGAGGCCATTTCTTCTTGTGCTGTCCTTGTTCCCTGGGAGCACAGCCCCACCCCCCCCCTGCCCCCTCCTGTCAGGGACTTTTGCAGAGCCACAAGGTCCCCCCTGAGCCTCCTTTGCTCCCTTTCCCAGCTCCTGGGGCTCCAGCCCCTTCCCCAGCTCCATTCCCATCTCTGGGAAGACTCCCTTGGGGACAACGCCAACACCCAACAACCCCAAACCCACGAGAGCCCCGAGCACTCACCTGCTGGCCGGGAGGCGAGGCGTTCATGGGGGGCTGTACCTGTAGTGCCATGGGGGGGGACAGGAGGGGCTGCTGGGGGACCTGCTGCATGCTGAGGGGCTGGCTGAGGAGCGAGCTCTGCGGGTGGTGCAAGGACAGCTGCTGGTGGAGCGGGGGGCTGATCTGGAAGGAGGGCGGGGGGGAGGCACTGATGCTGGGCAGCAGGGGCTTGGAGGGCAGGGTCCGGGACAGCCCGGCGTGGGGGTGGCCACGGTAGCTCTGCAGGTCCGACGGGGACAGGAAGGAGCCCAGGCCAGGGTAGGGCGAGGAAGCCTGCGGAGGCATGGGGTACATGGGCTGCTTCGGGGGGATCATCTTGGAAGGGGGGTTGCTCTGGGTGCTTTTCGTCTCCCCCTGGTCGGTGGAGCTCTGTGGGAAAACAGAATGGAGGGTGGTGAGGAAGGGAAAGAGGAAACATGGATATGCATCCTGAGATACCCATCTGTCCAGATGAGCTCCCCGTGGATCCTGCTCCTCTGCCACCTGCCAGCACATGAACTCCCAGTGGGGTGGCCACGGGCTGGGTTCAGCATCCATATCTGGAAAACTAAAGCCCAGGAGCTCAACCGTGCCTTTGGCAGAGCCTGGAGCACCAGGGGAATGTACCAGTGCAGAGGCAAACTGCCCACCAGCAGCTCACTGCTTTGGGTGGGTGACAAATCCCTGCTGCTTCCAACGGGGAAATGGGTCTACAAACCCTCTGCTTTCCCCACCCTGTGTGGATCTATAATGCACGGGACAGTGGTGGCCTCATTTCGGCAGGAAGAAGAGAAGGACAAGGGCAAGTTTTCTGGGTTGGACACCGAGGGTTTTGTCCTGTGATGGGCTCTGCAGTGATACTACTGATCCTTTCTCACCCAGCAGTCAGGACCACACTGTGCTGCTTTGGTCAAAACAAAGTTTTGCAGAAGAGTAGCTGGAGAAACTGGGAAGAAAATGAAGCCACAGAACACATGCCTCCATGACTTCCATGCCTTCCACGACTCCTGTCCCACACTGCTGCAAGGCACTTTCAAGGCAAGACCCTCAGAGGCTTCCAGAGGGACTGACAAGAGTTTTAAATCCCCAACAAATCCTTCCCACCCCTTTTTTCTGTCCTTGCTGCTGTTCTGTTGAGAAGTTGGGAGCTACCGGTCTGCACAGGGGCTCTGAGCCTTTCCAGCTCACCACCACCACACAGATCCTGCAGATGATGGGTGATTTGGGAGATCACATTAAATCCCAAGGCAGCTGAATGTGATGATTAAGCTCTGAGGATGTGGTGTAGTACCAAGGAGAAGATTTGAGGGGAGACCACTCACTACCCATGGGCAGCATTACCCCTGAGCCAGGAAGATTTTGAGCTCCACGGGAGCCACCCCAAATTCACAGCCAAAAAATGCCTGTGTCCCCTCTCTGGAGGTGTGGAGGAAGGCAAGCTGTGAGGTCCCTTGGGATGGGCACCCATGTCCAGAGACTGGGCCCATCACTGCTCCCCAGTGTGGTCTTGAAGCACTGGGAGTCCCTGTATGAGCCTGAAATGCCCTGAAATGTCACTGTTAGGCACTGGAATGGGTTCTCTGGGTTTGGCCTGGCTATGGTGTGTTAAGCACCCATGTGCTCACATCTCATCAACCCACAGTTATGGGTCTTACTCCATAAAACTCCCTAAAAACTCCTTAAAACTCCCTAAAAATCTGCCCTAGGCTGAGCATGCACAGGAGAAGCAACACCTGGGCTCCTGAGCAGGTGGGACAGCCCGAGTTCATGGAGCAGGGTGCAGCAGGATGCTGCTACCAGTGAGCCCAGTACTGGGTGTCACCTTCCCCTGCACCAGTCCCTGAGGTCACCTTGTCCTCCTGACCCCTTTGCTGCACTCACACCCTGAAAGCGGGCAAGGAACAGTGGGGACAGGCAGCAGAGACCCCTTCACCCCACACAGGGGCACTGATGAAACCTCCCCTGCTGCTGAACCCATCCAAAGTGGGGTCTCACTGCAGGGTGCTAAAGGGCAGATGACAGCCCAGCTCCTGCCCTGACCGTGCTGCAGAGCCCCTCTTTCAGCCCCTTGGGAAGGTGTTAATGCCAGTATCAGTTCTGATATCACAATTACACAGCATTTCTGATAAATTTGCTTCTCCCTGGAGGCTTCTGTGAGTTGTAACCCCTCTGTACCTTGGAGACGAGGCTGGCCCGGTATGCAGCCAGGGCTTTCAGGTACTCCTTCTTGGCAGCTTCTGTTTTCCTCTTGTATGCCTGAAAGGAGCAAGGAATGGACAATCATTAATAGAGGGAACAGGGGGCTGCCAGGTTTGGCTGCACCCCAGCTGCTCAGTGGGACCCCCCTTCGGTGGGGCCGTGTGCATGAAAAAATTCTGCTGCAGAGGAATTGACCCCAAACCAAGAAAATGAAGCCCCTGGATTGGACCATGCTGGGAATTTTGGAGGCATCTCTGGTCAGAGCAGTCTGTGTGTTTAGACAGGTATT
The DNA here is from genome assembly GCF_009650955.1 of Corvus moneduloides. Taxonomy (NCBI): domain Eukaryota; kingdom Metazoa; phylum Chordata; class Aves; order Passeriformes; family Corvidae; genus Corvus; species Corvus moneduloides. The sequence continues at coordinate 2,821,963 of NC_045492.1, forward strand.
TAGTAAGAGAGACCATCTGTGAACACAGCGAAATCTCTTCCCAACAGGAAGCAGAGTAAAGAGTGATCCAGGCTCTTGGAAGAGCAAAACAAAAGTCAAAATCCTCAAATGACAGGACTGTCTTTAAAGTCCCTTCCAACTCAATCCATTCTATGATTCTGTGATGATGACTAGCTTAAAAACAGGTGAAACAGTCAGAATTCCTTAACTACCCATTTGGTTTTTTGGCTTTCCCAATATTAATTCTTTAGAGCTCAAAACTCCAGCTCTACTCTGCAGCCTGGCCAGCCTGGGAACTGCTTTCTCATCTTATAAAAGCTGAGATTTTCACCTCATCTAAAGACTTGATGAGCTGGAGCTTGCAGGGAAGCAGGAAAGTTTGATTCCCTAAGGAAAAAAAAAAAAAATACAAGATTTGGAGGAGTGAATTAGGATTTATTCTTCCATCTTTCCCCATAATGAGAGATGCCTCTTGATCATGTCAGTGCTGGCCCCCTTCCTGCCTGGATCCTGGTCCTCCACATGGAGGTGAAGACCTTCAAGAAAATAAAGGTGTGACCCAGCCTGTCCCCAGCAGTGAGTCCCTGAAGGGTTACACAGATTAACTGGGTAAGCGAGAGGATTAATTTAAAAGGGAATAAAAATTTCAGGATAAAGGCAGAAACTCCCAGGAAAACCACCCACCAACCCTCTTCTCTGCTGGAAACTCAAAGCCTTCCTCAGTGATGCATTGAAAGTTGATTTCAATTAGAACAGATTTGCATGTATTTAATTCTGCTCTACAACCGACAACAGTTTCCAGCAATTGAAACTCTGAAGGCTCATGGGCACATCCTCTCGCCAGGATGATTTAGGTTGGATATTGGGAAAAGTTTCTTCATGGAAAGGGTTGCCCAACCCTGGAATGGGTTGCCCAGGGAAGTGGTGGAGTCACCATTCCTGGAGGCGTTTAAAAGACCTATGGGTGTGACACTTGGGGACATGGTGGCCTTGGCAGTGCAGGGCAAACAGTTGGACAGGATGATCCTAAAGGTCTTTTCCAACCAAAACAATTCCACAATTTTATGATTTAGCTCATTTCCCCTGCAAATTTCCACGGTCATGGCAGCACCCCAGACTCCCTCCCAACACTGACCTCTGAAGGGAGAGCAACCTTCCAGCAGCTGAACCGAATGTGAATTTAAAATCAGTACAGATAAATTCTATTAAAAATGGATTTAAAGCCTTATTTTCATTGCTAAACCACGGCGAGTCCTGTAATGAAACGTTTTGACTCGACACACTGGAGGTCTCAGACGGCAATTTTCTGAAATGGAGCATTTCCCTAAGTTTGTCTTTGGCTTTATGGTATTCAGGAAATATTATATTTGCTCCATTCAGAACAAAATTGCTTTTCAAAATGTCAGCCTGAAGAAGAGCTTGCCTGTGAAAAGTAACTATTTCTTCAAACTGTATCAGTGCCCTTAATAAAAGCTATTACCTTTCTCTACAATCTCCACATCTTTTATTATAGAATCAAAGACAGTTTGGGTTGGAAGGGACCTTAAAGCTCATCCAGTGCCATCCCCCTGCCACGGGCAGGGACACCTTCCACTGGAGCAGGTTTGTGCCCATCACAGCAGCACAGAATTTATTGTGTTCAGCAGCAGAGCTGGTGGATGCTCTTCAGTGTGGTACCTGATGCCCTCCCAGCAATGAAATAAGAATTCCTGTATCTCAGGCCAGTGTTTAAGAGTGGCCACAGCTGGATGCTGATCTATGGAGAACATATTTAATTATTTTTCCTCTATAATGGCAAAATACAAGAGTGGTTTTACCATTTTTCTTTTCCAGGATGGTGGGAAAACAAAATATTCAGAGATATGCCGAGACAAATTTAATTATTAGCAAGACTTGCCTGGAGAAAAACCTGCAATTTCTGGACAGTGAGAGGGCAGGTAAACGAGACTTCCTAAACCTGAATGCAAATAAATTTATAACCAATAAAACCTGTGCCTGTCTTCATCCCCATCACCTGCTTTTCCTGCTAAACCCTTTTTTTATGGCACTCTTCATCTGTCCTGGTCTCTTTTAGAGCACGTGGATCTCCCTCGTACTGGGATGTGCTGCTGGGTGGGGTCTGGTGCAGCAGGACTGGGAAGGGGCAGCCAGGTGGCTCATCCTGCTGAAGGGAGAGGGGATTGCTCCAAGCAGGAGCCTCTGTGCTCCTTGGGCCAGCCCTGGCTCAAGCCTGGCCACGAGCAGGGCAGCCAAGAAGGGTGATGGGGTGAGCTCGGGGATTGTGCTCACTGATGTTTCTCCAGTGAACTGGAAGCTCTGGAAGATTCCTGGTGGATTACCTGGGTTTTAATCATCGAATCCCAGAATGGTTTGGGTTGAAGGGACCATTTGGATCCACCCCTTCCAGGGGCAGGGACACCTTCCACTGTCCCACTTGCTCCAAGCCCTGTCCAGCCTGGCCTTGGACGCTTGCAGGGATGGGGCAGCCTCAGCTGCTCTGGGTACCCTGTGCCATCACCCTCATTGTAAAGAACCATCCCTAAGGGTCTCCTGTTGGGAATTTTGCAGTCCTGCCCTGCACATGGCGGCTTCCTGCACCCACACAGGGCTCCGTGAAGGACACTGAGCTCTCTGTCCCGGGGGAATCACCACGCTGACGTGGGATCCGAACAAAACTCCTCACAAATCCTCTGTGATTTGGCAGCTCTAGCACAGCATTTATAACCTTTAAAATTTTAATTTAAACATTGACAAAACCATGTTACTTTCTAATTAAATCCCATTTTCTCCCAGGGATTTTAATTTTGAAGTAATTTATCAGATTTAAGGATCCTCAAAATATTTTGCATGTTTTTCTTCCTAACCTGCCATGCCCACTGATTTATTTTCCTTATTCATTAGCAGGAGGATTCATTAGTCATTAAGTGAGTGGGTGGGTTGGGGAGGGGGGTGGGGAGGAAGCAAAAATGGTTAGTGATTATGAAAACAAAAAATCAGAGCTGTAAGAAGCATATGTTGGGATCGTAATCCTGACACCTCTGTGTCTCAGCAAAGCAGCCAGTAATTGTGCCGTAATGAAATGTTCTTGTTTGATAACCAGTTAATTAGAGAAGACAATTATTGCAAACCCCGCTGACGCCCACGAGCGGCTCCGTGTCGCGCCGGCACTGAGTGACAGCCAGAGCTGTTATCCCTAACCTCTGCATCCCAGCCCTCCTGCTCCAGCAGGAATGCTGCTTCCCAAGCCTGGGGAATGATGAGGAGAACTCAAACTCTCCCCCAAAAAATCAAGGGGCGCACTGACCCCAAGTTGGAAGGTCTCTGCTGCAATCCCAAGTGGAGTTCGGGGTGTTTTGCTTCAAAAAAGAGGTAGAACATCAGGAGAGGAGAGATGGGAAGTGCAGGAAAGGTCTCCAGGAGGAAAGCTGGGAGGGAAGACCAGGAGGAGCCACCACAATGCAGCAAAGGAGGCACGGAGTGATCCTCTGCATGTAGGAAAAGAGGCAAAATCGGCTTAAGTTGTACCAAGGGAAATGTTGGGCAAGCACTGGGAAGCCTTGGGAGCAGTAAGGATAATTAAGCACGGGAAGACATTGCCTGGGGAGATGTGTAATCTCCACCACTGAGGGTTTAGGAACAGATTAGGAACACATCCATCAGGAATGGCTTAAGTAGAGATGATCCTGACTTCAGGCAGTAGTATGGGCTGGTTGACCTCTTAAGTCCCTCCTTGCCCTCCTTTCCATGATTCCATGACTGGGTTTTTTTCTTCTCCCGGATGTGTAAATTTGGCTTTTATTCTGCTTGTAAATCTGCAGGGTTTTTCTTGTAACCATTATGCACTTTCCTGCAAGATATTGAGTCTTGAGATCACCATAGCTGATGGCTTATTCGCGGGATGACTCAAAGCACGTCCTCCCTGCCTCATTCACCCTTCTCTCCACACATCCTCCCCACAGCCATTGGGAAGGCAAATAGGGAACACGGACACGTTATCCCTATTCCTTCCCAGCTCCTCCTCACCTCCTTGCACCCCCCTCTGTATTCCCTTCTCAGGCAAGACTTATTCTGTCCCTGCCACCATTAAAAACAACTAACCCAAGCTACGCTTTCAGAATAAAAGCCGTGGTCTGGAGTGTGAGTCTTGAGGTCAACATCCCTGAGGATACCTACAGGGAAGACCCTGGCTATGGGAAGTATTTGCAGGGTTTCAGGAGAGCTCCTGCTTTATCCTGGTGGAGACACAGTGCTGTGGAGCAATTCCTTTGGAGAATGAACGGAGGAGCCTGTAATGAAGCAGGAATTACCACTGGTTAAAGCATCCTGAGAGATTCCTGCTCTCCACTGCCTCAACTTCATGGGGTGTAAGTCACCCCTCGCTCCATGTGAGGGCACAAGCGTGTTCCCAGGACAATCCACTAAAGATTCCAAAGGGAACAGGAGGGTGACAGATCCAAACCCTAACCTCCAATGAAAAGCACACACCATTCACCTTCCAAACCTCGGATCTTGCTCTCCAAGACAAAAAGTAACACTCGTGGAGAGCACATCTGACCTTTCACATCCTCCCCATTGTTATCCTGCTCTCCACCAGACCTCTCCTGAAGCCTTGTTTGGGATTGGTGCTTTGACTCCTCTCTGGTGCATGGCTTTCCTCGATGCCCAGAAGATGCTGAAACCTCCTTCCAGGCCAGGGCAACTGCTTGGACCCTTCCAGCCCCTCGCTGCCAGGGCTTTGGGGCTGCAGGAGGAAATTTCATCCCATGGTGGCTCTGGCGCTGACAACCTGGTACAAAGCTGGAATTGGGCAGTTTGTAGCACGGCTGTTCCCATGGGATCTCTCCCCTCTGGTGGCTCTTCCACAGAACAACTTTACAGCTGGCCCACGATGCCTCTGTCCCTCTGCAGTCACCTGCAGTGTCCTGTCAGCAGCTGATGTATCAGGTTCAGTGAGCAGATGGATCTGATTAAATGGGTGATCTATCACTTTCTGCTGAGCAGACAATTCTTCTGCTGGGTAGTTTACCCCTGGAGTGTGACTTTATGCCTGGAGCTGTGTTGTTCTCCAGGCTGTGCATTTGTGTGGTTGAAAATCCCACTTGCATCTGGCCACGGAGTCACTCAGCATTACTGAGCTGATCCTGGTGAAGCATGAGCAAGAACTCATCTCTGGTACCTTTGTGTCCTCGGGGAGCGCCCAGACTCAAAAACCCAACTGAAAATGCTGGTTTTGCCCAATCTTTGCTCATTTCAGATGGGAAGTCCTGCGTTAGCCAAGGGTTCACTCAGCAGATTGCTCAGGAGCTCCCTGGTTCCTCTGCTCTCAGTCCCCAGGGTCTGTGGACACACCGGCCCAGTGCTTTGACTTTGTGGCTGGATTTGCTGACGAAAAGAAGCTGGTTCCAGAGACTCCTGCAGCTGCCACCTTGGCATTGATCTCTGTGCTCTCCATCCTTGCCTGGCTCCAATCCAACCTCCTGTTCACCAAAATACACCAGGGAACAGGGAGGTGCTCAGAGAGGGAAGATTAGAAGTTGGCAGAGGAGAGTGAATCCCACCAGCGACTTCTCCGGGGAGTCTCCAGGCTTGGCACTGCCAGGAAATCCCCCTGAGGGAGGACAGCCACCAGGGCTGGTGTCACCTGCTCTTGAGCAGGTCTGGCCCATGGCGGCCCTGTGGAAACAGAGTAGGGGGCTGTGGGTGGCACAGACCGGGACTGGGCTGCCGGCACTCTGTCCGTGCCAGGGGAAAATCCTCCTAGGAAATTAGCAGCGCTTGCTCCAATCTAGTGCTCAAATTCTTCTAATTTCTGTCAAACCAGGCAGCCCTTTGAAACCTTGCTGGGGAACGCTGCTTGAGATGTGCTCACGGGAAAAACTCCCACCGAGGCACCACGGGATTCTGGAGCTGGGACCTGGAGCTGCAGGCAGATTCCTCTGACAGGTACCCCATTGGATGCTAATGGCTGAATTAGCATTTCACTCTGCAGCAAGTCCAAGCTATCTCTACAGGAACAGCTGCTAAACTATTTGCAAAGTTCAAAGAGGATGTATTAATATATATTTTTTTCCCTGAGTCACATTCTTCAGATTCCCATGTAAGCTCCTTAGGAAGGGCCACGCCAGCTGCTGAAGAATGAAGATTACAACGTCCTGCTAACGCAGTGCTGGGGATATTCAAGGTATTGTTATTTACTCCTGTGCTACAGCCACACTGGAAGGGGTTAAAATGGGGAGGAAAACGGTGCTTTGCCGAACAGGTGTCCTTGAGCAGTACCCAAGGACACGGAGATTGCTAATCCTGTATTCCACAGCATGATCAAATCACCAGGCAACAGATATAAATAAAAAAAGGCAGGAAATAAGGAAATTTAGATACAAGTGTGTCAGAGGGAAAATGAAGATTCATTGTGAAGAGGCTGAGAAGAGAAGAAGAAGAAGGAACAAAATGACAAAGCCACAAATGATAAACCAGTAAGAACAAAAGAAAGGGGGGAGAAAAAAGCCTCTCTGTGAAATGCGTGTCTGTGACAGCAGCAGCCAAATCAAAGATGCTGCTAGATTATATGGTTTCTTGCATAATATGCATTCTGGTTCCCTCTCTGTGTTTGTCTTTCAGCTGGTGCACAGGGAAAAAAAAACCATATCTGAAATGGGACGTGAGCAACCTTTATTTTCCTTGTTTCATCAGGAGGAGAAAGCAAATTTGCTTTGTGGGAGCAGCAGCACCTGCTCAATGGCAAATAAATAGCTACAGCTTTGATATTACAGTGCATGTAATCATTAGCAGCACAAATGGCAGAGGATTAACCCTCTGTGTGCTGGCCAGGGCTACCTGGCAAAGGGGTGGCATGTCACTGCTTCCAGCAGAAATGCTCCAGGAGGTGTCTGTGGAGTGGGGCTGGGGCTCTGGATGGGGCACAGGACCACCCTTCCCAGCCCAAGGCACTGGCTGGCATGGCTACAAGCCACCAGCACTGGGCTTCCCTCAGCCTTGTGCCACTGGCACGGGGGCCACCCCACTTCTGTGCACCCCCTGTGTGCAGGATGGAGCTGGGAAGGGTGGATGGACACGGAGCAGGCACAGCAGGAACGTGTCAGGGGCTGCTCATGTGTGGGGAATCACGAAATGCCCTGGGTTTATGGACCAGCTTCCCTTGGACCCCCTCTCTGGCTGCTCCCTGCCTGCTGCTCTCCTGCAAGGTGGGAACCAAAGCATACCCAGGACTGGGCCCACCCTGGGCCCACTGGAAGGCACAGAATAAAGTGCAAATCTCATCCGAAGCAGAAACTCCAGTGCTACAAAGAACTGCTCAGTAACTGTGTGGTGGGGCTGGGGTCTGCACCTCTGGAAATCCAAGTGCGGGACCAGCTCCAGAGCAGATCCTACAGCCTCAAATCCACCCTCTCTTAAGCCAGGAAGAGGGGAAGTGTTCTTTAACTACAACTTTGGTGATAATTGAGCCAAAGCATCCAGATTTGGCTCCTGCTTGCCTGCTGTGCCATCTCTGTGTTGGCTTTTCCCCAGGCCGTCGTCTGTGCTGCTCTCTGCAGAGAGGACATGAAGCCACTGCTGTCAACAAAGCTAAGAGCTGTGTCCCTGATGAAACACTTCCCTTTTCCAGCTTTTCCACCCCTCCCCAGAGCACAATCCTGCCTGCTGCTGGGCTGACCCACAGTCTGGTGCAGCCACATGGCAGGCTGGACTCCCAGGTGGTGGCAGGATTTTGGCCAGCGATGCCTGGCTGCACTGCTCGGTCACCATCCCCTCTCCAGATGTGCCAGGAGAGCACTTGGAATGTCTGCTTGCCTTCATTGGGAATGTGTGCACCATATCCTGCAGCCCTGGGCAGGAAACACCTACAGGACAGCCCAGGCACTTGTTTTCACATATTTAAGGCATTTTAAAATTTTCTTTTCCGTTTTCCCTTTCCATTGCATTGCCTCATGAGCCTAAAAAAAGCTTCACCAGGGATGCTGGCAGAGGAAAGCAAACAGGGGCTAAATAAACTCTCCTGCAGCCAGACGCTTCCACAGTGAACGTGCCACATCACACAAACCAGCCATAGGGTCCCAGAGCCAAAGAGAAATTGTGTCCCTCCAGCCAGGGAGGTAACTGCTGTGGGAGAGAAGTATCCAGCTGGAGACAAAGCCAGGAAGTTAATATTTAAGCATTCAGACAAGGAACAAATGACTTAATTAAATCAATTACAGAGGGAGAAATGGAGCCACTTAGAAAGCATGTGTAAAGAGACGGCGAGGCTGCTGCGAGCTCATAAAAGAGAAGGAGGAGGGAGAGTTAGCAGGGAAGATAAACGGGCTGGTTTAATCCCTGCTGTTAATTAAGAGCTGAGCGTTTGCACAGCGCTGAGTCAGGGTCGCAGCAGCGCTTTCACTCTCTGAGCCACGCTCAGTGCCCAAACTGTGGCAATGTTTGTAACCAGGTGGAGTAAAGGAGGGGCAGACTGAGGTGCTGGGAGGGATGCAGGGAGAAGAAAGAGCTGACATAAAGCTTTTCCACACTCCTGAACCTCCCACACCCTGCACCAACAGCACAAACCCAGCCCCTATCCTGCATCTTCCCAGGGCTGGGGTCACCCTCCTGACCTTGCTCCCCTCTTCAGATGAGGAATTTCTGCCTGCATGATCCTAAAGTAATCCACCCAAAGAGGAGAAAAGGAAGCAGCAAAAGGGCTTTCATCCCTGAAGTTTCTCTGCTCTTATTCCTGACTCAATGTGGGGTAGAAATCAAGGCTATTTCCTACCATAACTTCCAATTAAATGATTTTCCCCCTCCCTGCTGCTCTCTCCCCAGATGAAGCTGCTTCCAGTGCTGGCCATGGACACCCAACTGGAGCTGTGGCCAGGCTCCAGGAGAAGGGCTCCCAGCTAAAGCCTGTTTGGGTCTGGGACACATCACACACCGTGTCAGATCTCACTCTGCCTGATAAAAAGCCATCCTTGCCCCGGGAAGTGTTCCCTGGGGTTCTCTCAACAGGCAAGAAGCAATTATAGGCTTTTGTAACCAACTCAGCAGCAACCAAGCAGGGAAAGCAGGACCTGGAATTCTCCACATGAAGCAGGCGGAAAGTGGCTGACAGCTTTGGGGCAGGAAGGTTTCCTCTGTGAGGCCACTTCAGGCATCTCCTTCTGAAGCTTTTAAAGCCTGAACGTTGGGTTTGAAGGCAGCAATACAGGGAGTTAATAGTGTTTAGCCGGTTGGCTGTCACTCCTTGTAAGTAAATAAGCAAACACAAACCCATCTCGCATCTCAAGCTGTAAACCCCATGTCAGGGAAAGGCCACTGATGGCTTTGCAGAGTATGAGCTTATCAAGGATAATTAGTTGTCATAAAAATTTGCTCTTCCCCACTCAACACCAGCAATTTTGCACAGTGGGCACTTCAGCACTGCTCCTGAAAACAGCCTCTGGTCCAGCACTTCAGCCTGTGGGAGCTCCTGGCCATGCCCTGAACATGCCTGGGGAAGATGCTCTGCGCTGTGGACATGCACATTTCCAGAGCTGAAAGACAGAAATGAATAACTCAGTAACTCACTTGCTTCTGTTCTTCTCCCAAACTGTCCCACATTGATGCCACGATTTTCGACACGTCCCCAAAGGTGGCGTTGGGGTTTTGCCCTTTGATGGCTGCTTGTGTGTCTCTGAAAAACAGGGCGTAGGCCGAAACAGGCTTCTGAGGCTCATTGGGGTCCTTCTTTTTCTTCTTCTTTTGGCTTTTGGGCTTTTTGCCCAGGTCTGTTGAGGGTCTTTTCTCTCCAGTAGCCTGTAAAACCAAGAGAGGAACCTTAGCAGTCATCTGGGAGTGGTTTGATACAAGTGCCTGCTACAGCTACTGAGCCAAGGAGATGAGAGGGGGAATGGGAAGTGGAGAGGTCCCAGCATGGAGAGGGGCCAGCAGCCCTGGGGGTCTCTTTGTCCCCCAGGAGCCTCTTGGATCATTGCACAAACTGCTGGTGGATGCCTGAGCCTGCTTTGGTGCCTCCTGGCAGACCAGCTCACAGCTTGGGTTTGCCCCTTTATTCCTGCTCCAAATCTAGGGCTTTCCACACACTCATCACCCGTCACTCTCCTTTCCCACCCTCCTCCCCAGCTCACTCACTCCTTGATCCACTTCTGGAACCTCTTCAAATGCCTTTCTTCCTAGCTAATTGCTTTAGCAGTCCATCAGTTTTCCACAAACTTGGCTTCCACATGGTTTCTGATTTGCATCCCAGTGAGCCCCCTTTGCAAGCTGCTCCTGACTTCCCTCACCCCCCCATTCCAGGAGGGCTCTGAGCACTGACCAAGCAACACCAGCACCACATTAACCATCACACCAGGGCCATCCAAAATTTGCTCCATCCTGCTAACATGTACGTACTCCTATCCAGAGGAATATGCAGGAATTGAACTGTTTTAATTGTATGAATGAAATGCTTTGCACGTGCTGTTCACTCTTATGCCTGATCCGGGTGCAGCACGATGACCAGGAATGGCCCTGTCCACACTCAGTGCCCAATGGGTGCTGGAATTCAGGGGAGCAGGACACAGGGAACAGGAGATGCTGCCACTGGGCTGGGAAGTAAAACAGCAAGGCTGGAAACAAGGATGCTTCCACCGAAGGCAGCATGGAAAGAAAATCCTGTATCAGTCTCCCTTGGATGCCCTGTGCAGTGCATTAGGAAAAGGTTCTTCCCCCAGAGGGTGCTGGGCACTGCCCAGGCTCCCCAGGGAATGGGCACGGCCCCGAGGCTGCCAGAGCTCCAGGAGCGTTTGGACAGCGCTGCCAGGGATGCCCAGGGTGGGGTTGTTGGGGTGTCTGTGCAGGGCCAGGGGTTGGACTGGGTGATCCCTGAGGGTCCAACTCAGGATATTCTGTGATCCTATGAATACAGGGGACTGCAGAAGCCTCCATGAGAGGATGTGCAAAGGAAAAAAACCCTGGAAAACATCTGGATACCCATCAAAGCTCTCAACGCATTAACTGTGGCCAGTGAAAGCTCGCACTACAGGGAAGCACCATTACCCTTATTTTATAGTGAAGGAAAACCAAAATACACCAGATGACAGAGAATAAAAGTACTGGCTGGATGTCTGCATCCTTGAGGGCAAACAGGACACCAGCCCCTCCACCTGCAGACCCTGAGCTCAAGGCACTGCCATCAGCTGCACAGGTTGTTGAATTGCTTGGAAAGATATTGGTCTAAACACCAAGATCTTGTGAAAACTGTGCCTCCAGCCGAGCTGGGGACAAACAGCCTCTTCTCCTGATGGATTTGTCAATTTGAGCACATGCTTGGCAGTGCCAGGATTTAAGAGGCTGGCACAGGGCAGGCACGGGGAGGAAAGGGCAGCAGCGTTCCCGTTCTCCGCTCTGCAGCTCTTGACTGGTCATTAATTTCAGTATCAGCGCAGTGACATTTGTCAAACAGACAGTGACCATTAGTGAATGAGCAGAGAGACCAAAAAAATTGCATTTAATTTAAAATTGCCCAAATGGGCTTGAATGGGAGGCCTGGAGGTGAAAGGCCAGCTTATTAGAAGGAAAAAAAAAATGCATGACAGGGCTTCAGCCCATTAGGAAGTGAGATGGTATTTTAACTAACTGTGATCCTGTTTGATTCAGTGGAGTGCCATGGGGGACCTGCTCCCACACAGCCACTGACCAAGCCAAGGAGCTGGAACAGCAGCAGCACAACCCCAGCTGGATTTACAGCTCAGGCAGAACCAAAGAGCACATGGGCTTTAAGGAAAACAGATGCTGCAAGGCTGCCTGGAGCCACCAGTCCCCAGCAGGGAGCAGAGCAGATCAGGGTTTGGTATTCCTGGGGTTTCCCAGGTGTGACACGCACCTGGGAGGAGACAACAGCCTGGTCTGGACCTCAGAAGAGGCTTGACCAACCTGAACCATGTTCATGGCTAAAGTCAACTCCCAGTGAGCCAGTGCCTCGCTGCCCCAGAGCATCTGCACCCCCAAGGGTCATCCTCACGGTCAAAGGGACCAGGGAGGCTTGGGCAGGGGGATGAAGAGTGTGGCCACCTGCCCATGGTGGCCACCAGCACTGGACCTGCCCCAGAGAGGTGGCAGAAGGTCTGTTTGATGACAGATGTGGACTGGGGCAATGATGTGAGCCCAGAAACTTGGTGCCTTTTTAGATGTTGAACCCAGGAAGAGCTGAAACCTCATGGGCATTGATTTTAACGACTGTGATCACCATAGTTATTTTAATAACTATGGAGAGTGACCACTAATCCAGCTGGGAGTTGGGCTGTAGCCACCTCTCCCTTCAGTGCATGTGCACCCACCACCCAAGTTATGAAGCAGGTAAATGCACCAGTGAGGCTCAGAGACCTCTGAAATTCATAAGCTCCCTGGCTCAGAGGACCAGCTGGACCTGAAGGACCTGATGGCATTGGACTAATTTCTTTCACGTGTGACCTTCTCGCTCACAAGATTAATTTCTGCTTGTTGAATGTCATTTTGATGCCTTGTTGCAGAAAAGCCCTTAATGGCCACGTGAAACATGACTGATGGGGGAAGGCAGCAGCTGTGCAGACAGAGAAAGCAAACAGAAACCTGCAGGCCACAACGTGGGTCTGCTGCTTTCCTTACACTCAGCATCTCCTCCTCCATCAAACACATCACTCCCACCTGTTTGGGGGGTTTACAGGGCAGAAGAATGAGAGGGATTGCCTTAAGGATTAGGAAAAATTCTAATCTCTGCAAGTTGTCATCATCTGGACATCTCCAAACCCTTCCTACCCCATGGCTACCACTGGCTCAAGAAAACAGAAGATCCAACCCTGAAGCTGTGTCCTCCTCAGGGACTCCTGGGGGGCTGACAGGAAAGTTGGGTGGTGCTGATGGAGGCAGAGAGACTGAACCTGGTGTGTCACTAAACGAAACTCATTTTCTCTTGATGTGGAAGATTTCAGCTCCCAGGTCATTGCCTGGAGCTTTGTGACGCAGGCTTTGGGAGATGGCAGACCACGGGATCCAGCAGCACAACCCATCCCACAGTGAACATGGAATCACAGAGTTTGAAAAATTCCATTTGTTTTTAACCTCGTGTAACCGTTCTTGTCAGTTTTAATCCACTGAAGCTGTTTCTCCACCCACACAAGCACTCTGCTTTGAAATGCCTCAATCTGAAGTGAAGTTTGGCAATGGATGAAAAACTACAGGATTGATGGGAATCCATTTTCCTGGATTTCCATGAAGAGGGAGAGGTTTTTGCTCAGTCCTAGCATTTTCCTACTTTTCCAGCCCGTGCACTGTTTGCTGCTCTGGTTATACATTCAAACCCTGTCACAACAGCCTATTTTGGTGGGACAAGGTTTCAATACCAGTGCCTTGGGTCAGCACCTTCCAGGAGAAGGTTTTCCATGGAAGGCTTTAATCAGAGTCCCCAAGGAGCCCAGCGATTGCCCTGCAGGCACAGAGGCACGGTGATTGCTGCAGTTTTGCTCTCAGTAAATAACAGCCACAGGCTCCTGGAACACAGCACATGTTGTTTGGCTGTTGCTGCTGCATTTGGAGAGAGATGGACAACAACCAAGACGTGCCCAAACCCCCAGGAATTCCTTGGGTTTGCTGGTGTCACACTCAGCAGCAGTTTTGTTGGCTGTAGAGACCATTTGGGACATTGCTGACTACTTCAAACACCACCTGGCTGAACAAAAAGGCAGAAGACTCTTCCTCTTTTAATTCCTGTTCATTTTCCTTAGCAAGCCACGTCCGATGAGCTCAGTTAAATACCACCATGAGCTCCTTTCCTGTTTCAGTCTTCTCTACCCACCACCAGAAATCTAATGTAGCTCCAAGCATTTGCAGACCCTAAGCCCTGAACCTGCTTTGCTCATCATAATCATCCCAGGAAATTCTGTAGCCTGATGGACCTGGTAAAACGTGAAGGCAGAAGAACAACTCTGATCTCCAAACCCGCTGTGTGAATGCCAGCCTGCCACGCTGGGCCTCACCCTAGGCTGGGAACAGTGCCCTCCTCCTTGGGAAAGTCTCCCACTATAAATATAAAAACAAGGCCAGAAGTCTATGCTCTTTAGGACAACGAAAAACGCCATTCCCCATCAAACCCAGCGCGACCGCACGTACCTTGTAATGCGACTCGGTCTCCTCTTCCTGAGTGGAGCTGGAGGGAGATGGGGTGGCAGACTTGCTTCCCGGGGGCGAGGGGGAGCCGTGGGTGACCCCGCTCCGGATCCCCATCTGGGAGATGAGCTGGGACTGGCTGAGGGCACCCATGGGGCCGCCCAGCATTCCGGGCCGGTTGAGCAGCGGCACTTGGCGGTTGGACTCGTAGGACGCGGCGTCCGAGTGCACCATCTCCTGGATCTGAGTGAGGAGGAGATCGCTCGTGACTACAAAATTCATTCATTTATTTATTTATTTGCCATACTGCCAAATCACTTTGAGGCTGGTTTATTGTTTAAATTGGTCCACACAGCTGGGAAAGTCTTCCTGGTGATCCCTTCCACACGAGGCAAGAGCTGGGCACCATGCACCCATTGCTGTGCCCATGAGGTGCTAAATCAGCTTTGAGTGTGGGTCTGTGTGCTCAGAAGGTGCCCCTGCCTGCCTCAGGGACCACTGGCGGCTGGCACCCACCAGGGGTCAGATAAAAAGGTTAATAAATGAGCAATTTATGGCCAAATCATGAGGAGAAGGGAAGGTTACTCCAAGCCCCATTCAACCTGGCCTTGGACCAGGGATGGGGCAGCCACGGCTGCTCTGGGCACCCTGTGCCAGGGCCTCCCCACCCTCACAAGGAAGAATTTCTTCCTAATATCCCATCTAAACCTACCCTCCTATAACTTAAAACCATTCCTTCTTTTCCTGTCATTCCAGAACCTTGTCCAAAGTCCCTCTCCAGCTTTCCTGGAGCCCCTTTATGCCCTGGAAGGGGCTCTAATGTTTTCCCAGAGCCTTCTCTTCTCCAGGTGAACCCGCCCCAGGTCTCCCAGCCTGGCTCCAGAGCAGAGCTGCTCCAGCTTTTGGAGCATCTTCAGGGCCTCCCTCTGGACTCATTCCAGCAGGTCCATCTCCTGTACACCAAGAAGCAAATAAGGGATGAGATGAGATGAGATGAGATGAGATGAGATGAGATGAGATGAGATGAGATAAGATGAGATGAGGACAAACCCTGCTGTTTCCTGTGCCAAGACCCCATTTCCAGTTTGTACCATT
Organism: Corvus moneduloides; assembly: GCF_009650955.1. NCBI lineage: Eukaryota > Metazoa > Chordata > Aves > Passeriformes > Corvidae > Corvus > Corvus moneduloides. Next base: position 2,837,167 of record NC_045492.1, read on the forward strand.
TTCCCTGAAAACCCCATTTTCCCCTAGGATCCATCCTTGCCCATCTAGTAGAGTTTGGCTCCTGCACAGCCTCATCCAGCCATGGAGTGTGAGGGAGGCAAACCCTATCTGAAATGTTTCCCAGAGTTTTCCCCTTCTACATTAATCTGATTAATGCTAACATGAATTTAAAGACCCGAGCTCCCAATCAGCCCTCTGAAGTGCAATCTCTCATTACCAGGGGAGCTTTGCCAACTCCATCAGCAGCACACACACGGAAGGAAACCCATGGAAGACCTGTGAGGGCTCCATAGGCTTCAGAGGACATAAATCCAGATGCAAACCCAGATTTACTGCTGCAGGTCAGGAATCAAGAGCTTTACACCACACCCGACAGAACGTTCTGCTCTCCTTTGGACTCTCCGTCAGTAGAGGAGCAGTGTCAGGGGAACAGATTTCCCTGCATCTGCCCTTCTTCTGCATTAATTGTGAAGGGAAGGGATTTAACTCACAGGAATTAAATATATTCCTGCATTTCAACAGCAGGAGCGTGACTGGGGCTGTCTTAGGGGCCGCACTGAATTGCTGCCCTTGGCTTTGGTGGTGTCAAGGAGGCAGCAGGGCTGGCTTTGCTTAGAGGCAAAGGGGCACAGAGCTTAACTATGCTTTGGTTAGGGGCATAGAGCTTAACTATGGTGAGATTTTTGTGCCTTTAAAACCTTATTATGTGCCCTTGAAACCTTATTATGTGCCTTACTGCCAAGCTCTGGCCTCTCCTGGTCATAAAGACATCGAGGATGATGCAGCCATGGGGATGGACACCAGGCTTGGGCAACACAGGAGGCAGCAGAGAGGCAATTTTTGCATTTAAAACTGAATTTGCAGAAGTCATGGGAGGGGCCTGGGTGAGACAGGCAGTGACAGGGACCACGCAAGGTGGGAACACAGCACCCATCTGCTGAGCAGCCAGCTATTCCCAAATCCCAGCCAAAAAATGTACATTTGTCTTGGGTTTTGTCAGTTTAATCCAGACCTTTCAAGTTGGAGAAGATCTGCCAGCTGCTAAGGAAAAGAATAATTTATTGTCCTTATTTTAAATTTAAATGAAGGGAAAGTTTAGAAGACGGGTGTTGGAGAAATGGGGAAGGCTATGAGACGTGGCTTCAAAAATTCTGAAGTTTAAAATAGCTTGCTCACGGTTTCAGCCACAGCAGTCTTCCGAGGAAATACTGTACTAAAACAATTTTGGGGGAAACTTTTATTATGTGGCCAATAGACCACAACGGCTCTGTTTATCCATTAAATATGTAATCACACACTTTTTCTTTACAGTGCATGTTAGTTATGCATCAGAGCAGAACAAGTCCAGGAGTGCAATTATGGATATGGGCCACGTGTTGTAAATGCCTCTGAAAATTTGTAGAAAAAACCAGGAACCAGAGCCTGGCTCAGAGAACCCCTCCAGAAGCCCCTTGCTCACAACCCCATCACAGACCCCTCTTGAGACACAGCATTTGTGCTGGGATGTCCCCCTCCAAGGATATCTTAGTGAGATGATTCCTCTCAATTTCTTCACCTCATCAAAGGGACCCCATAAAACCAGACTTTTACTCAGGGCCTGTGGTGACAGGACAAGGGGGAACGGTTTTAAACTTAGAGAGGGTTGATTTAGGTTAGATATAAGGTAGGAGTTTTTTACAGTGAAGGTGGTAAAACACAGGCACAGGGTGCCCAGAGAAGCTGTGGCTGCCCCTGGATCCCTGGCAGTGTCCAAGGCCAGGTTGGACGGGGCTTGGAGCAACCTGGGACAGTGGGAGATGTCCCTGCCCATGGCAGGAGTGGTACTGGATGGGCTTTAAAGGTCCCTCCCAACCCAAAGCATTCCACAATTGTATGACAAGAAACTGGTTTTAGTTGAATATTCTTGGTTCTTCTCTCCTCTCCCACATCTCCATCTCTTCTCCCCCTATCCAGGAGGCTCTGCAGGACCCATGCAGAGCTCCTCACATGCACCCTGCTGAGCAGTGTCTGGACAGGCAGGAACTGCCTCCACCATTTGGCACTTGCTGCATTTCTCTCCACTTCTATTTTTTTTTTTTCTTTTTTAAGTGCAATTTTGGAAGCAACACACCAGGTTGCCACCTCCCCATCACTCCTGGTGATGGCTCCTGGTCTCCCCAGCAGTGGTGGAAAAGCCACTCATGTTTTCCAGATGTAACATGTTTGGGGTGAAAATGAAGGTGAGCGGTTCAAGTGCAGCACTGGAGCTCCTCAAATAGGATTAAGGGTGAGGATGGCCCTGACTCAAGCCAGGGAAAGGATTATTCCTGCTTCCCACTGCAGGATCCTGCAGACACTGATTTCAGGGGCACCCAAAGCAGGTGATATCCCCCCCCCCCCAAGAAAAGAGAGACCCAGGAGCAGGATTTTGAGATGCTTCCCTGCAGCAAATGGCCTCATCAGGCAAGTAAATGGCAAATGAAATTGTGATCATGGCAAACCAAAGTGAAAGGAGGTAATGAATGCAACGCTCCCTGTGTGAAAGAAAACAACCTGGTCCTGTGAGGTGCAATCCCAGCACTGGGCTCAGTGGGGCTGTCCCATGCCTTTCCCCTCCCCGAAGCACTCGGCAGCACCACAGCGCCCGACGGAAACACGGAATTAAATAACCACCCTCCAAATGTGATCAGCGCCTTCCTCAGGAGCAGGGCCTGTGAGAGCCAGGTCAGATCCCATCTCCATCCCGGGAATTCAGCACAACAAGCTCACCACGAGGTGCTGCAAAAGGCTCAGGATGGGTTTGCAGCCTGTGCTCAAAAGATGTTTTGCATCTCAGAGAGGAAACCCAGAGTGTAATGTGATGTAGTCATAGCTAAAGTAATTAAGTGCATCTTACTTAGCAGATTCCCAAAGGCTGTGCTAACTCAAAGACAGCTTCTTTTTTTCCACAATATTTCAATTCTTTTAATGAATATGCATATCAGGCCCGTAAACGCTCCAGCTAATCCAAAGAAGGAGAGAAAAACATGGTCCATGTTCCCTGTTTCTGGGGAGAAGGGGAATTCAGTGACAAATGCCATGGGGAAAAGCCCGGTCAGGGACTGGGGTGCTCTGCTAACACAGATAATGTTTCAAGTGTGTCAAGCCCAGCTTCAAATTAACTGTTCCCCAAAATTTTAATGTAAAAAGCAGCTCTTTCCAGCAGTATGGGGTGGAGCACCAGCCAGCAGACCCGGGGCTCAGGTGCCAGGATCTGGCAGGGATGGCTGTGTCATGAAATGGCCTCCTGCTAAATCCTAACTCCTGACTGAAGCCTTGAGGCAGGTCCCACCCCGAAAACCACCTTCTGCCTTTGCTTTCCATGGGATTTTTGTCCTTCTCTCACCTTCCTTGGTCTCGGCCGCACCCTGAACAAACACTGTGCTCTGGTGGCAGAAGCACAAATCCAGAGCTCCTGTGTTATTCCCCCGTGGTGTGCTCTGCCCTTGGAGCAGTGCTGCTCCGAGCTGCCCCAGCCCTGCTGCCTGCTCGGCTGGGCTGCAGTCCCACGGGTGGGATCCATGCTGAACCACTTGTGATGTTACCCAAGGAGCAGGGAAAGGAGAAATTTGGCTGGAGTTTGCCACACAACACTGTCTGACCCCACTGCACAGGCAGGACCTGGGGGTGCTGGAGGATGAGAGGCTGGACATCACCTGGGAATGTGCATTGGCAGCCCAGAAATCCAACCATGTCCTGGGCTCATCCCACAGCGTGGGCAGAGGTGAGGGGGATTCTGCCCCTCTGCCTGGCTCAGGTGAGACCCCGCCTGCAGAGCTGCCCCAGCCCAGGGATTCCCAACATCAGAAGGACCTGGAGCTGCTGGAGAGAGTCCAGAGGAGGCCACGGAGATGCTCCAAAGGCTGCAGCACCTCTGCTCTGGAGCCAGGCTGGGAGAGCTGCAGGTGCTCACCTGGAGGAGAGAAGGCTCAGGGAGAGCTCAGAGCCCCTTCCAGGGCCTAGAGGGGCCTATAAGAAAGATGGGGACAGACTTTTTAGCAGGGCCTGTTGTGACAAAGGGTGATGGTTTTAAACGAAAAGAGAGTTGATTTAGAGTAGATATAGGGAAGAAATTTTTTCTGGTGAGGGTGGTAAACACAGGCACAGGGTGCCCAGAGAAGCTGTGGCTGCCCCTGGATCCCTGGCAGTGTTCAAGGCCAGGCTGGACGGGGCAGGGGGTTGGAATGAGATGTCTTTAAGGTCCCTTCCAACCCAAACCATTCCATGACTCTAGGACTCCCACCCTTCCCAGGGTCAGGTAACACAGGTGGGGTGAGCTGAGCTGAGCTGTCAGAGCCTTCCTCATCCAGGGTCTTCCTCCCAGGCAAGGCAAGCAGCTACTCCAGGGGCAGCCACCAGGCTCATCCACAGCACAGCTTCCCTCTCCTTGGGTTTGTTCCCAAGAACAAGCCATTATAATCACAATCAACCAGGGAGAGGAATTATCTGCTGAACAGCTTTGAAGCAAAGTTTTCCCAGCAGGCTTTTTCTGTATTGAAGTTTCAATGTAAACGCATCACCATAGCTGAAATGCTTAAAGATGATTTACTTAAAAAAGAGAGAGAGCAGGAGAGAGAGGAGCTGATAAGAAAATATATCCCCAATTACCACCCCTCCTCTTCCCGATTTGTAACTGCTCCTAATAAACTTTCATGGTCTATGTAAAATGCTTTAGTGCAGTGACAAATTTCTGCTGGAATTTGAGATGTCTTGTTCAGAGTAATAGCTATCTCACACAGGTGCCCAGCTGCTATTGTAAAATCAGTAAGCATTTAATTGAAACAAATGACTATAATAATAGTACATTATCCCTGCAGGCTCATAGCCATAACAGTTTTAATTATTGAGTTAAGAGTCAAACTAATTTATCCTTTAAAGTAACAGCCACATCTTTGGTTCCACCGATCATCCTATTACGAACATGAGGGGAACAGTTGGAAAGGATTTAAAAAGGAAGTAATTTATTTTGGTAGAGGTGGGGGGGCATTTCTCATACGGCAGAGGATTTCTCTGCGCACTCACGTTCCCAGCTGTGGTTGTCACCTCCCTCCTGGATGCATCCAGTTCCCAGAGGGAATAAGCACCCTCTGCCAGCTCCTGGGGATCTGTACCCCCTCCAGGATGCCATGGGGGGGCTTTGCTGGCCCAGCAGCAGCAGCACAGGAGCCCAAGGGAACCGCTGGTGCCAGCTTTGGGGGTTTGGGCACATGGAAATTTTTTGGATCTACATTAAAATTACAGTTTCTCTTCATTGAACACAGTGGAAAAAGAAAGGTTTTCCAGACTCAAGTTTGCAAACATGATCTGAAGGAGCATCTCTGAACTCAGAGCCAGGCAGCAAAGAGGAAGAATCCACATTCATGGTTTAAAAAAGCATTTCTGAGACACAGACATGCCCTGGGGCAGGTTTGAAGGCACAGCTTTCCCCAGCCCTCGGTTTCATGAGCCTTCCTGCTTTTGTTGTGGTGGCTGTGACACAGGGGACCTAAAGCATCTCTGAGAGCCCTTGGGGCACCACACGAGGAGGGGATGGAAAGAGGAGGGCTGCAAGGAGCTGGGGAACCCCTCCCTGTCGGGTGGGGTTCAGAAGCTGCCCAGGGGGGTGGATTCACTTGTGACATTGGAGCAAGCCTAGAGTGCAGCGTCCATGGCCAGCCTGTGCTGCCAGCCCTGGAGCCCACACCCCAGCACTGGCCAGACTGGAGGCTCTCACCACTCTGTCCTTCCCCAGAGCACTTGCAGAGCACCATCAACCCCCTCCTGCTCTGGCCAAAGACACAGAGCTCTGCACTCTCTCCATGTTCCCCACCCTGCTCACTGCTCTGGATGCTTTTTGGACTTCTCCCTCAGCAGCACCCACCCAAAGCATCTCACACCCCTTTTCCAGAGCCACCATCTATAAGGAGAGGAGTCCTCACCTTGAAAGATCTTTTTTGCTCCTGCAAGGGTGGCAATACTGTTTTTCTAAACCCATATCCTTCATTTGGGATCAGCTTACCAGGCCATGCCAAAAGCTCTGCATCTGTCTTCTGCCACCTTCCTGCTCACTGCATCATCATCTGCCAGCTCTGCTGGCAATTATTTCATGCTTCCTTTGGCAGAAACATAAAAAAAACCCTCCAGGAAGACAGAGTGACAATCCAGCCCACCAAACCTGTGCAACACTGGGTTCGTATTGTTCCACTTTCTCAACAGACTTTGTGCTTCCAAGTCAAATGTCTTGCAGATGTCTCAGTATGTTATGTTAACACTGTTACCTCTATCACCCAAACCTGTAATCTCATCAAAAAAGATATCAAGTTAGCTTGACAAGATTTGTTTTCCATCAGCCCATGTTGATTGGCATTAATTATCTTACCTTCCCTTAATTCTTTATTAATTGAGGCCTGGATCTGCCACTCCATTATTTTGCTGAGGATTGATGACAGACTGACAGGTCTGTAATTACCTGGGCTGTTCTGTTTCCCTTTTTAAATATTTGCACATTAGCTCTTTTCTAGTCCCCCAGAGCTTCCCCAATATTCCAAGAATTATTAAATACCAGCATTAGCAGAGCTCCTCAGTCACTTATCTGAAGCCATGTACAGACAAGCTCAGCCTGATGGCTTAGAGGGAACCTGAGCAGACAAATAGGAGAAAAGAAACTTTTCTAGTTTAGGTGCTTTAAATAAAACCCCCATCTTTCCAATTAATGTTGGCAGTTCCAAATGCAATGCTTTCAAACAAGAAGCTTCACCCTAAAGCCACACAGTGTTCCCCAGACAAGGCTCCCAGGGCTTCTCCCAGTTGTGTTTATGTGGGAATGGACTGAGAGCAGCTCTGAGGAGGACTTGGGTGGATGAGAAGCTGAACATGACCTGTCCGTGTGCACTGGCAGCCCAGAAACCCATCTGTATCCTGGGCTCATGCACAGTGAGGGCAGGGGGAGAGGGGGATCCTGTCTCTCTGCTCTGGTGACACCCCACCTGCAGAGCTGCCCCCACCTCTGGGGACCCCAGTGTAGGAAGGATGTGGAGCCTGGAGTGAGTTCAGAGGAGGCTTTAAGGGCTGGAGCCCCTCTGCTCTGGAGCCAGGCTGGGAGAGCTGGAGAAGAGAAGGATTCAGAGAGACCTCAGAGCCCCTTCCAGAGCCTAAAGGGGCTCCAGGAGAGCTGGAGAGGGACTGGGGACAAGGGCCTGGAGGGACAGGATAAAGGGGAATGGCTTTAACCTGCCACAGGGCAGGGATGGATGGGATATTGGGAAGGAATTGTTCCCTGTGAGGGTGGGAAGGCCCTGGCACAGGGTGCCCAGAGAAGCTGTGGCTGCCCCTGGATCCCTGGAAGTGCCCAAGGCCAGGTTGGACGGGGCTTGGAGCAGCCTGGGATAGTGGAAGGTGTCCCTGCCCATGGCAGGGAGGTTGAAACAACATGGTTTATAAGGTCCCTTCCAACCCAAACCGTTCTGTGGTTGTAGATGACTTTTGTCTCCTCGTCTCTGAGGATTTTTTGATCCGCTTCTGTTACTGTGTAAATTGCTCCTTATGTTTTCCAGCCTTGATCACCTCTGCCTGGTTTTTTTCCCCACAAAGAGAAGTTGCCTGCAGCAGGCAGGGGAGGGAATGACTGAGGGCTGGTGTTGGGAAGCACCTGCCTGACACACGGAGCTCGGCGCTTTGGCAGCCCGTGATCTCGTGCTACGATATCCTGCTATTACAGGGGAAGGAATCCTCCAAACACAATTAGCACTTCATCAGAAGAGAAAGAACTGTAACTTCTGGGTGAGAACTGTGGTGTTAAACAGGGTAGAGACTCTGCTTGGCAAACAGGGAATATTGCTCCTTAATATTGTCATCGCTCCCGGGGCTGGGAGGGCACGGCCAGAAGGAACCAGCTCAGCATGGCATGAACTGAATGTTGTTACTTTCCTGTGATTCAACCCCCACCGTGGTCATCTGCCAGCAAGAGCATTATTGTGGATTGGTGCAGCAGAGATGTCCACGAGGCTGGACATTCCAAATCCCAGCTACTCCCACCCCCTGGGAGTGGCAGGGAGGCAGGAGTTGGGCTTTCCTCTCTCTTGTGCTGGTGGAGTGATTACACAGAGTGCAAGAGGTTATGGTTTCCAAGCACCTCGAGGTGTCAGTGACACGGCTCCAGAGCTGTTCTCCCTCCCAGCCCTGCTGCAGACCTGCAGCCTCAGCTGGGGTGCTCCTTCTTCAGGAGACGACCAAAGTGTTGTAAGGGCTTGGCCCACCCTGAGTCCCAAATCCCACCAGCTGCTGAGATGGGAACCTGGACTGCAGAGAATGAATCACCAAGGCTGGAAATGCCCTCTGAGACCATTGAGTTCAACCCTTACCCAGCACTGCCAGCTCCACCACTAAACCATGTCCCCAAGTGTCACATCTACATGTTTTTTGAGCACTTCCAGGCATGGTGACTCCAACACTGCCCTGGGCAGCTTGTTCCAGTGCTTGACCATTCTTTCAGTGAAGAAATTTTCCTAAATATCCAACCTGAACCTTCCCTGGTGCAGTTTGAGGCTGTTTCATACAGCTGAACCCCTGCATTCCAGCAACCCCCCTTCAGCTGCACTGTGGACACCCCACAGCTCACCTTCCAGGGACACCTTCCACCCCACCAGGGTGCTCAGAGCCTTCCACTGACTTTTTTTCCAGGTGTCTTGCCTCTTCACCATTGAGTCTTAGGGGGCACTGCTTGAAGGAAAGGAATTGCTGTGACTATTCCTGTGGGGACTGGGAGAGGGACAGCACGTGTCCTTTGTCAAACTCAATTTCCCAGGGCCAGGGGTGAGCCCAACAGCCCAGAAAAACGCAAGCAAAATTCTGGTTCTAGTGGAAAAATCCCTGGTCTGTTGGAAGGTGCCCCTAGCCGTGGCATGGGGCTGGAAGTGGATGGCTTTTAAGATCCCTTCTAAGCCAAACCATTCCAGGATTCAGTGATGTGTCTGGAGGAGGTGGGATGCCCCTGGCACTGGAAAAGCAGCTGGGCTGTGCATGTGCTCCATCGGTGCTCCCGCAGTTCTCAGCTGGAGAAACTGTCTGTAAATAACATCTTCAATAAACTCCATTTTTTTTTTTAAAGTACATTATTTTATGGATAAAGAACAAGCCTGATAATTCAGTGAACATGTTTGCAAATAATCTATCCCATTAATTTCCAGCCTGTTTTCTGAATGCGTTATTTAGCGATTTTGCAAAAACCCATTTGTAGAGGAAGGGAATTGACGCTCATCCAGGCATAACACCATAACACCATCGCCAAAAGCTGCAGCCAGAATTCCCAGGAATGGGCACTGGGAGGTAATTAAACAGCAGCAGACCCTGAGCCCCTCTCTTTTATAGCCCATGGGGGGTATAAAACGTAATAAAATTGTCACACCCCCTACATGTATATTGGAAAGACAGGGAGAACCAGCTATGGAGGGGAAGAGAAGCAAAAGGGGCAAGTGATAAAACATTCATGGGTGAAGGTGAGGGACTGAGGGGGCCAAGAGGGTGCTGGGAACTGAGAAGGGTCTCCATCAGCCTTGGAGCCCATCCAGAACAATTTCCTAGTCTGGATTTCTGTCTCCACACTCGAGGTGGATGGAGGAGCAGAAAAACTGTCTCATGGAGTGTTTTTGTAGCATTAATTGAGTGTAATAGTGAGGCAAAGCCATTCCAAGCAAGGGGAAAAGATCTTTCAGTGACAGACCTGTTTATATATCAGATTTTCTTTAATTTTTGTCTTTCACTTTTTAATCCCAAAGATACAGGTGAAACACGGAGTCAGAGGCCAGCGTTAAAACCTTCTACAACAAATGCCTCTATAAATAGAACTTGCTGCTTCCCAAGGCTGGGGTGAGACACCACATGTTGTGTGGGGCTAGAGGTGGTCCCTGGCCACATGTCTGAGGTGCCCTTTTGCTCATGAGTGGGAATTTAGGATCCTGCTAAGCTGTGCACCCCATGGGACCATCACCTGCCCAGCAAAGCCATCCCACAGGTCAAGGACAGGATTTGAGACACAAATAAATTCCTGAGAAGCAGAGATCTGGTGTCATGTAAATAACCTTAAGCATTAAAAAAAGAGAAAAAAAAAAGGGAAAGCAGGCAAACACTAGAGACAGCAAGTTTTTTCCATCTGCAGCTCGACAGGGATTCCCTGGGGAGTTTGCTTTTCCTGGTGGGTTACCACATCCTCGATGTTATTAGATGTTTAACATCCTGTGTTACAGCTCAGCCTTCTTTTCACAAGACTTTGAACTGCTGGGATGGACCAAAGTTCTGCTCCAGATGGATTGGAGGCCAATAATTTAATTTAATTTTTGTGGAAGCAGCATGGGCAGGGCCAAAGTGTGCTCTGCTGTGTGCCCTTGCCAAGGCAGGATCACACCGAGCCCTTCCCCATCCTTCTCCCCAGGGAGAGCACCCCGGGACACCCCTGGGCACCACTTGGTGAGAACCATGGAACGATGCCCAGCCTGGCAGGGGGGCAAGAAGCTTCCCTTTGGATGGAGAAGATGCTGGATTGTGTAAATCCAGGTGTTTTGCTTCTCAGGGGGATAAAAACTAACATTGGCAAGAGCACCCATGGGACTTGCACACCCCGCTCACCCACGGCTGCACAAACACTCCCCCTTCCCCACATTGGCCCCCTCACCTCCTCCAGCATTTATTGCCCTCTCCCTGTGCTCGCGCAGCTGATTGAAGCCTTTCTGCACTCCCAGCTTCCCTTTGCTTTATGTCTCTCCTGGCTCTTCTCACACATTTTAGATATTGCATTCACATAAAGCAATAGACTCGCAGGTAATGAGAGACCTCCACGTTTTATTGCATGGAGCATTAAAAAAAAAGAAGAAGGAGAAGAAGGCAAAAAGAAGCAATTTTAGAACACAACAGGAAACTGGGAAGACTAGATAGAGAACTCATCCCAGTGGGATTAAACTCTGTGAATGAATTTTAATAGGCTTTTTTTCGATTGCAAAGTCTAACAGCCCACTTTTCAAGCACCACAAGAAATGCTGCAGCATTAGAAAGAGTTGGGTCCCCAGTGCTGATCCCACATCTGCACACAAACCACAGCTCTTCTGCACATCTGCAATGAGCTGCCCCCTTTTTGCCCCCACTCAGTTTCCCTCTGCAGCCAGATATTGCTGGGATTATTGTGTTAGTTTGTCATAAGTGTTTCATGAGAGTCTCCTATCAGCAGGAATACAAGCATCCAGGGAAGGGAGGTGGTTCTATGGCTGAATATGTGTTGGGAAAATATAGGATTTTCAAAGCCCAGCTCTGCTGGAGCAATTTGAGACAAAACCAAACCTCCAGCACACCAGTTCTCCACCAGCACAGTGATGCTCCTGCTCTGCAGAGCGGAACCTCCGAGAGCTGCAGGATGTGCCACGACCTTGCTGCGTCACACAAACAGTTACCAGAAGGCACAGTCTGGTATCTTCCTGCCTTTAATTACAGCAAATGCTGAACACTCTTAAAATAGGTGTGAAAAAGCCCAAACGACTCTGAATGTACAAAATTAATTGCAGGAGGGAACAGGGAAGGGAAACTTGAGCACCGACTCCCGCCACAAGAGCCAGATGCCGTAACTTCTGTTCTGACTCCCGACAACGGCAAATCCTTCTCATTTCTTAGCCAGCCAATATAACTGCGGCTGCTCTTCCAAGTTACAGACAGGCCAAAACCTACACAAGTGCAGAATTGATGCCATACAGATGTAGGAAGTGCTCACCTAGGTTCCAGCAGCAGCATCAACCTGAGCTGCTGCACTGCCTGCACTGTGCAATGCAGTTTATTAGATTAAATGTAGTGTATTAAGGGGGACCAGGGGAAGAGTATTCAGTCCAGCAGCATCTCTGTCCTCTTGGGCTTCCTCATGATGGATAACAAACACCTCAGAGATTCATTTATTTCCTTCTAACACCCAGACACTCAGTTCCTGGAGGTGAGATATGCCATATTAAATGAGGCTTGGGTCTGCCCAGGACTGGGTTGCCACAATAACAAGTGTTCCTACTGCCAGTCTCCATTTAATCCTGGTAACAGCAGGGATTCAGGCCATCACAAACACTTCCTTCCCTCCCAAAACATATAACCCCAAGTGGTAAACCAAGAGTAAAGCATAACCCCATTAAAGGCTTGATTTTTCCCCCTGGGATTACATGCCGGCACTGGGGAGCTTGATCAATTGAGTCTTGAGGTTTAATCAATAAGTGCCAACAACAACATTACCGCATTCCAGCCATGCTCTCCATTCATCAACTTAAGTAACTCCAGTAACCCAGAAGACAGAGGCACTAAAGCAGCAATTAAGGTCTTTGGGGAAGTCTGAATGCAGCCGGTGGCTCCTGGGACAGCCCTGGGTGTTCCACGCTCCCGAAGGAGCTTCCACCTCCGGCTCAGGCACATTCCCCTCGGTGCCAGGCTGTTGATTAGATGGATATGGCAGGACTCAAATGCAACAGAAAACATTTCAATTAAAAAATTGATCGTTATTTTGTCTTGCACGTTGTGTCACCAAAACATTTTGGATGGCGCACCACGCTCGGCGCCGCATTTGCATTTCCATCTGATCAGACACCAAGGACACGTGCCAGGCTCGTGTTTACGTTCCAGATCAAGTCACATATCCCAGCAATCTCATTAACCTGCTGCCCTGGAATTAAACAAAACCACCTGGAAAGGAAGCGCTTTCCTCCCCGACATGCACCACGAGACATCTTCGGAGCTTCCCAGACAAGCTTTGAGCATGGGTGGCTTCACGGAGGTGTAAGGATTTATGTTCCTTGGAATACTTCCCAGGTTTTTTCTGGCCAGGGAGTTTCAGCACAAGTGTTGAGGTTCTGCAAGAGCTACAATTGTGTCTGTATATACAAACAGGCTTTAGGGACAACCAGCAAGGTGAAGGGATGGCTTAGGGGGAGCAGGTGGAGGGAAAAGTGATGCCTTTTCTTGGTCTTAAAATCAAGAGTCAAACACAGTAAGAAGGGAAAAAGGGATTTTACTTTAGTATTTGTTTTAAGGATCCTTAGGTGCACCTCAATGCACACTGCAATGCACACCCCCAAAAGATCTGGTATCACATTATAGGTGTTACTAATTAGCATATCTATCAAAGATTCTCTAATGAGAGGCTTGAATGAGTTCTCTTCTCCAAGGAACTTTCTCCTGGATGGTTCTATCTGAGTGTACAGAATGTGTTCTGGAGAGGACCTTGGGGTCTGGGGCACGCTATCTTTTACTTACAAAGCTTTTAAAATGTTCAGTCTCTTAGCTGAACAAACAAGTCCAAGAATGTAGGCAAAAAGCACCAAGAATACAGAAGTTGTAAAGAGGTATGACAGGGGTATAAGAGAACAGGCAAAAAATCTTCATGGCATCAAAAGCACAAAAAATTCTCACGCTCTCTAAGGGCCGAGCACCAACTGATGAGGAGCTCAGGCCTCTCTGCTGTTGAGGATGTTGCTGTCCCCTTGTTACCCGAGGTCAAAGCCAACACTGCTGTTGTTGCTGTCAGTGCAGCCCCCAGCCCCTCACAGGCACAGGGCTGCTGCCCTCCTTGTCCTGCATATGGACAAATAGCAGGGACTCTGCAGCCTCTGTCCCAATGGGCAAAAGGGCCAATCTCCCCCAGAAAAAGCTCTTTATAAACTTGACAAATAGAGACAAAACCATCCCTGTTCTGCTCTGAAGAATTCAGCAACCTCAGCTCAAACTCTGGGGTTTACACTTGTTATCTACACACATTCTCCTTTCTGAAACAAAACCCTAAAGCTGCTTATAGGAGACGACTGCCAAAAACTTTTATCACTTTCACAGACTTGTTTGCCAGGAACTGACAATATTGCCCAAGTAGCCATGAGTGTATCAAAGAAGATGTGCAGCAGCACATAAATATGGGAGAAGCTCCAGCAGGATTCTTGGATCCAGCTTGTAGGAAGGGATTTGATCTCATTGGTGTCAGCTTCCCCAGCTGGAAATGGAAAAAAGGAATTGCTCCAGGCCTGAGATGGGCAGGTACAAATGCTGTGTCACGATGGATGAGTTTGCAAAAATTAAGCCATTCCACACTTGCAATTCTCTCTTCTTGAGATGCAGAAGAGGAAGAAGAACCAAATACATTATCTGGGAAGAAAGGGTTACTTTTCAATCGAAAATTAATGCACTGAATTCTGAATTAACATGTGGGATAATTAAAACCATCTTTCCAATGAATTTATTATAGGATATACAAAGCTAATTATAAATTCTCTGTTGCTTAATCCCTTGCAGTTTGCTAATGCAGCGTTGAAATCTCTTTGGCCACACTTGTTTAAATTATTCATTAGACACAGCAACAGTTGTGAACTGTAATTTAAATTGGCATCTCATGAATATTCAATCAATACAATAAACACTGGAATGTTTTACTGCACACTGCTCGATAGTTTGTGCTGGAGCTTGTGTTGACACATTTTTATTAACTCTTTATAAAGGTGTTACCTATTTATGTCACTGATTACAATGAGAATAAAAAGTCCCACTCATAAATATTTGTGTCGTTGTCTTAAGAGAGACAATGTAATTAGGCAAAGCTTCAAAAGTCATAATTAATATTGGGTGGCTCTCCTTTCCCTCCTGGTTGCCTTGAACATGTGGACTGGCAGGATTTCAAAGCCTGGCACGTGTGGCCACGTCACAGCTTTGGCACCACAGCTTTCCCAACTGCCCAGGCCAAATCCTGGGGTGACACCTGTGGGGTGGCCCCGAGACTGAGCTGGCGTCCCAGCAGCTGTGCTGTGCCCTGCTCCCACTGCACAGGAGAAATACAGAGATAACTGGAGCTACTGGGAATATTTGCTCTCTGCTCTCCAGCCTTTGGTCTGTCAAAATTAGGAAATAAAATGCAGGAACCATAAAATCCCTCTGTGCGGCAGCCTGATGGCTCTGCAGCACCTCATAGTCTTTTAATGGGGCATTTTTAGCAGCCCTAAAAAGTCATTCTCACGAGGCTGTACAATTCTGGGTGGGTTTCTATTTTAAGCCTGAACGTTTTCATTTCAAAGCGAGATCCCGCTCTGACCAGAGACTGTAAAAATGACATCGTGGGACTCGGTGGCTGTGGCTTCTCAGCAGCACCACATAACACACAAGGTAAATTTAGAAATTAAAATATTCTCTCCCTTGCAAACAAGGTTGGTGACATGAGACCGAAGGTATTGGAGGTTCAGACTCTTCCAGGGCTGCGGAGTGTTCCCAGCAGTGCAGTGAGGTCCAGGAAAACCCTCCAGACTCAAATGTTCCCTCCTGTGCACTGACTTCCACCCTCTCAGATTGGAGCTGCCAGGTGGGGAAATAACAGCAGCTGTTGCTTTATTCCCAGAAAAAACAGGAATTTTTTTCTGGAGAGAACACCAGCCAGGACTTTCTCACGGACACACCAAACCCTGCTGGCTTGCTCAGGGGCTTGTATCGCTGTCCCCGTGTGGTGGGGGGTAATCTCATTAGCACGTGGATGAATGGAAAGACCAAAGGCCAAGCAGTTTATCCATCCCAGCAGGAGATTCGGCTGATGGCTGCGGTGCCCAGGAGCTGCTCTGTGGCTCCCGTGTCCCCAGGTGAGCGCAGGGAGAGCCGGCCGGGCATCCCCAGCAGCTCCCAGCTCCCTCCGGAGACATCCCTGCCCAGGGTCTTGACCACCGACCCCTCCTGGATGCCACGAGTGATTTTCCTCTGCCAGCAGAGTTGGCAAAGCTAATGAATATTCACAGAGTGTTTAAACGCTAATTACCGATGGCTCAGCTGAACGAGCAGCTTCAAAACCGCAGAAGTTTCACGAAACAATGTTTTTGTAAAGTTGTTTCTGGCTGTGGCGTTTTTGTGGCCTGGGATCGCTTGAAGGATTTTAGGCCCAGTTTCAAGGAAAGCAAAGTCCACACGTGCTTCTCCTCCAGCACTGTATTTGGATGTTCCTAACCCTGAAATGCATCCGTGGTACCTCCTCCAGACACCTACAGGTATTTTAGACCCAGCTTTACGTCCACCGGTGGAGACAGTGGATTGTTGCTGACCACCCACGGCTCCACTGGCAATACTCACCCAGTCAAACTTTAACACTCCACCATGGACCCAACTAAAAGATTTCAGGCGTTAAGGTAATTCTGTATCTGCTCCTTTTTCCATGGTATGCCTCCACCACAGGACTCAATGTTCTGTGCAGCATTTGCTTGTTGGAATCTGAATGTGGTTCCTCACAGGGAAGATTATTCCCTCCTGTATTCCTCTGCGTGCACGGCAGGAACCACTGTCTCCTCTGTGATCTTTGCATTCTCTTTTTCCCCCCGCTGTAGAACAAAAAGCTGTTTTGGCATCTCTTAATTACGGCTTTGTGGCTGGCAGATCATCTGTTCACCTCAACCTTTATTTCCAGTGACAGAAAGCATCCGACTGTTCCACTGCTCTGTTGTGATCCCTCTTGTTCCAGTTCACCTGCCTGTGAGTCAGCTCGGGGCTCTGCACCCACTGTACTTCCCCATAAATTAGTAAGTGATACCTTGGCTTCCATTGCAAGGGTCTTTCAAGACTAATCTGTGCATTTTTGTTGGTGTTTCTTCCAGCTGTTTCTCGTTTACCACAGCTGGCATCTCGTTTCAGCCTCGCGGTGGAACACAGACAATCCTGACACTTTGTACAGCTAATGCCTTTCTTTTTTTTTTGATCCATGAATAATTTTCTCTGCCACAGTAGCAGCTCTCCCAGAATACTAAAAGCCACACGCTCTCCTGTAACCATATCAATCCAGCTCTGACGTGAGTCGGAGAGCTGCAGCGCTCCTGGTGATGTCAATGAATGATTCCGACATGTTTTCCTTTATGCTCCCAGATCCAGGGCTCGATCTGCTTCCCTGAGAAACAGAGAGGTGGCTAAGCTCCTACAGACTCTGCTGTAATTCATCCAGCCTTGCAATTTGCACTCACACACACTGGGAAAAGCCACTTTGCTCAGCTTGAAGCCCTGAGGATTGGGAGTGGGTAAATCCTTGTATCCAGCACCCTAAATAGGGTGGGTCATTACTGATGTTCCCTTTGGATCTCCTCATCTTGTGGCCCAAGTGAGACTGACGGCTCCAAGAGCTGCCTCCACCCCAGAAGCAGAATCTGCAGAGGCAGGACGGACAGTGCATTGAAACTAAAATTTGTCAGGTTTTAAATGTGGGAGAAAATGGGAAGGAAACTCCTGATCCATGGAAGAATTTTGTTACTGACATTTTAGCGAACACCACGCTCAATGTTTCCCTTTAAAACTCTCCCTCAGCCGGATGGGATTGATGCACAGTTGCAGGCACACCTGGAACACACAGCTCACCCAGCCATGGCTGGGCTGCAGCACCGTGGTGCAGACGAGGCTCTTGGGTGTTCTAACCCTTCAGAAACGTGAGGTGAAGACAGGAAACCTCCCTTGCTGCACAGCTGCAGGGTCGTGTCCTGCTGCTTTGCCTTTGCAGTGGGTGATGCACTGAGGAATGGCCCTTCTCGTGACACCAGCGGGAATGCTGCCAAGATTCCTCCAATGTATTAATGGCAAAAGGCAGTGTAGAAATAACATCAGTGAGTTCCAGGATGGCGGTGATGATGTCCCCTCACAAACAGAGACACGGACATGGCAGAGGTGTTTAATGCATTCTTTGCTTCTGTCTTCAACACAGATGATGGACCAAGGGTGGTCTCAGTGCCTGGAGCTGGAGGATCAGGACTGTGAGAATGATCAATTCCCAGTTGATCCTGAATCGTGCAGGATCTGCTGCTCCAGCTTGATCCCTACAAATCCATGGGGCCTGGCAAAATTCATGGGAGAATCCTCAAAGAGCTGCTGATGTCATCACAAAACCTCACTCAATAATTTTTGAGCAGTCTTGGGAAACCAGACAGGTGCCAGCAGACTGGAAGCTGGCAAATGTTGTCCTGATTTTCCATGATTCTATGAAGTTCCTTTTTTGTGTATCAGCTGAAGAGATTGCAAATCACAGCTATCCTCTGTCCCTTCAGCCCCTTCCCTCCTGTACCTCAGCTCTTGCTCATCCCACCCCATCACTGCCTTGCCCTCTGAGGACCAGGATTTCACTCCCACCTCCAGCTGCTCCTTGCCATGTCCATGTCTACTCGTGTCTCTTCAGTGTGTTGCAAAGACAGAATGTGAATTTTTTTACTAAGCTTCACTTCCAACATGAAACTGTTCCTGGAAAAATTACCACGTGTGCAAACACAGACACCCAAAATGTGGGTTAATGCATCTGAGCCGGGGTCTGATCCTCCTCGAATCCCTGCAGAGACATTTGCTTCATCCCAGGGAAGGTATTTCAGACAGTTCAATGAATCACACTCCAGGAGAGCTTCTGACTCTGAAAGAAACCTGGGGGACTCATTCAGGCCCACCCTGGGTATCACTCCACAAAGCTGGCTTACTAATGTGCTGCATTACACCTTTGGAATGTTTCTAACAAAATACCCAGGCTTGGTACTTAGTATTTTTATAGTCTGCAGTCAACACTGACACTGCCCTGCACTTGGGAATCTTATTCTTGACTTTGGCTGAAAAACCTGTTTTTTCCAGTGAGAATTTTTTTTTCCAAGGACTCTGTAAGCTTCTTTTTGAATTACTGTAGATGATGGACTACAAAGAAGCCATCTTGCTACAGCCATAATTGCAGTTATTCCTCTAATTTGTCCCTGGTGAACCTTCAATGTGAGCTATAACTGAGGTCCAGTTATTATAATTCATGGTGTACACAGCGTCTGAGTGTGCCAAGTGATCGATCAGGTGCTAAAAATGTTACTGCTTGTTTCCTCACACCTATTTACAGTGCTCAGGTGGCAACAACAACACAAGCACTGCAGCAATGTAAATACAGTGATTTAAAATCATTGCAAGAACCCCACTCCCAAATTGCAGTAACCTCCAGCCAGATCCACTTCTGTCCATGCATCCTCCAAGGACAGCTGGTTAACTGAGTCCAGCATCACCCAGGGAACACAACAGAAAAAAATCTGGTTGTAATAACTAAAACCTCTGACCAGTCACGAGCAACAGTAAAAATCAACATGAAATTCACGGGCACCAGCACTTCCAGTGCAGGGCAGGACTTCTCAGTGAATGGCTCAAATAAATCAGCATGGCTGAATTGCTGCTGACTGCACTAAAGCCATTGTACTGTATATGACTTTTCTACTTCAATGAGAAAGCAAAGCAAAAGGGAATGAAGCAAACTGTCACTCAGGAGAATTCCAGCTCCCATCAACCATTATGGATCAGGAAATCCAAACTGTCGAAGGGGCCTCAATTTAGTCCTGGATTTTTGAGGCGTAAGATGCAAAGCATAAAATCAAAAGGCAGAATTGGCAGAGAGAGAAGTTCTCCTGTGCAGGCCTAAAATCGGTGCACAACAGCCACGTGTACAGACAGGCACACACAAACCATCCCTTGCATGTGCAAAGAGCCCAGGAATGCAGCTCTGTGTGATCCTAGCAGATCCAGGCTCTATTCCATCAAATTCTTTGGAAATCCACACCAGGGAGGCTCTATCAGGCTGCATTTCATCAATGCTCTGCGACTGTGAGAAGCCAGAGAAAAACCCCATTTGAAAGAAGTCCCACTTGCTGGACTTGCTGGCAGAATTCCACATGGGAGCCCTTCCACAACCAGCTTAATGTTACAGATCTTGACTGTAAAACGAGTAGCCACGGGGTTAGCAGGGGAAATGTTCACCTCATGCTGCTTAGCTACACACACATCCCGGGAATCAGCAGTGGAATTGCTCTTCCTCTTGGCATCAATACAATCTCCTCATCAGGGCAGAATACTCCGTGCTGAGCTTCAGCTTCCAGCCCTCCAGGAACTGGATTTCTGCCTTGTAAACCAGCACGGCCATGGCAGAACTACATGTGCTCGATTATAAAAGGAGGACTTTCAAAATCAGCCGTACCCCAGGTGGGACAGGGATGTCTAATCTGCCTTGTGATGTTCTTGGGACAAGTTGTAGGGATTCCTGGCACAACCAGGACTCCACAGTTCAGTATGTGCTGTGGTGGAAGGATTTAACCCCGTTTTTTTTCTGTCTTGGTCTCTGCTGTTTGGGTTTAATTCTTAGGGCAACTCTCAGATTCTCTGTAGATGTCATAGAGCATCTCCTGGCCTCCATGAGGGGGCTGAAATTCTGGTGGAACAGGCAGATGACGAAGAAGAAATGAATCCCCTGAGGAGACAAAGCTGAGCAAGAAGTGCTGGGTCCTCTCAGTGAGCTGATGGGATGAAGGCAATATGAGGACCCATAAGTACAGATCTTTCTATCCTTCAGCCTGCAGTGTGGAGGCCTTAAAATTAACCTTCTTCTTCACTTACAGCTGCCTGGCATCTAAGACACCCCAGGAGAGCCCTGGAGTAACTTCTTGGGCCATGAAGACAATTCTGTCACCAGCAAATATTTGCTCAGTATCCACAGAAGCTCTGAGCTCCACAATGTGGTTCATTTCTGGACCTTTCACCTCCAACATCCCACACAGGGGCCTAACTGTACCCTCAGCTCTGTTAGAGGAAGAACAACCCCAAATGTATTTTCTTATGGGGCAGCTGTAAGGGGAGTGAGGCTGTGGTAGCCACAAATCCTATCATAGAATATCCTGAGCTGGAAGGGAGCCACAAGGATCACTGAAGTCCATCTCCTGGCACTGCACAGGCCAACCCCAAGAATCCCACCCTGTGCCACCATGAAACAAAAGCTTTAAAAGGATCGGACTTCCCAAAAGAGAGAAT
This sequence comes from Corvus moneduloides, assembly GCF_009650955.1. Lineage (NCBI taxonomy): Eukaryota > Metazoa > Chordata > Aves > Passeriformes > Corvidae > Corvus > Corvus moneduloides. Next base: position 2,857,966 of record NC_045492.1, read on the forward strand.
TAGCCGACATTACCAACCAAACTGACCCCAGCTGGCTGTGGAGGCTGAGCAGTGACCTGCCTCACCATGCTGGGTGAGGGGTCAGGCACCTTCCACCTCATCGAGGTGCCAAGACATGAAAATCAAAGCTAAAGCTCAACTTCAGTTGCTGATCCCAGCTTTGGGTTGTGCGGGGGACAACTGGGCAGGGACTATGTCCCAGCTATCCCATTTTCTTCTCTCACCAGAACTGGGTGTTCTTGGTTCAGCTCAACAGGAACATGAAAGCTGACAGGACTTGTTTTGCAAGGGAAGTCATTTTCCTGCAGGTAGACGTGCCTCCTCCTCCCCCAGATTAATGCCAACCAGATGGCCAACTGTCTGTAGACTGCTGCTAAAAAGCACAGGCTGAAATAATCCGAGAGTGCCTAGGACAGACACAGAGAACTGATTTAGAACTGGAAACGTGCCATGAGAAAGCCCAACCAGCGTGAAACTTGGAGCTATGTGCGGGATTGTCTCCAGCACTGGGCAGAAACCTTCTGTGGTGGAGCAGGTGGGTTGGCAGTGGCAGATGGATGTTTTGCACCAAGAGCACAAAACCTGTGCTAACAGCTGGAGCTGGGCTCTTCCAGAGACCAGTCCTGCACGTGCAAACCAGGCCCACGTGGAAAGTGCACGTTCAAAGAGGTGGTTTGCAAAGGCTGGTCTGTCCCAAGGGCCTGGCAGCAGTAGGAATTGCAAAAAAGGTACTGGGACAGACCTTCTCTTTATGCTAGAGAAGGGGATGTTGATGAGATGTGTTAAAAATGTTTTGAGTAAGAAGGAGTTACTAATACTATGAGGTTTAATTTGGGAGTGTGCCCAAATCTCCATCCCTACCCTGTCAAGGAGAAGAGGATCCAGGATTTGGATGCAGAGGAAAATGAGACATTGCTTGCATTTCTATGTAACAGTGGAGTCACAGTTGATGCAGTCACTGGTTTTTAACAATGTTCTATGGCAAAATCAGTATGTGTAAACTGCTCCCAGGAGCCCAAAGCAGAGATGGTCCCATTCCACCACACCTTCCCTTCTGGAATAAGACATGATACAGGTGAGATGGGACCTGGTGCTCCCAGCTTCAGATTAATTCCAGCCAGAAATCAGCTTTGAATTTACTGCAGGTAACAACAACGTTCACCTCTCCACCAACACACATTTTAACATCTACTACAGCAACTCCCCATGTTTTTGGTAGATCCATAAGCATTTAAAAAATGTGTTTTTGTCATTTTCATTTTCACCCTCACTCTCAGCAAGTCGCAGAGTTTATCCTCACCTATGTGGACAAAAGTATTCCCTTTGATTGCTCTGAAATCCCAAATCTCAATTCCCATGACGTTTCCTGATGTAGCTGCTCTCACTCGTGTATCCCATGCACTTTTATACTTTCAATTATTTTATCTGCCTTCTTCTCAAACTGAGCATCTGCCATCGCAGAGGATCTTTCCATACCCATAATCATTTCAGTTTCTATTCTTTGAGCCTCGTTTTTTCCTCCCTCTTGCCTGAGACGGGATGACCATCACAGAACAGAGCGTACAACTCTCCAAACCATCCCCCTCCATGAGTTTATCCTGTTCTCTGGCCCCTTATCCCCGCACAAGGTTTTTTGACGTACTTTCTGGCATCAGTCCAGAGCACTGCAAGCTTTATGAATAGTGAATATTTTTCTCCTCAACATGCATTAATTCCACATTTATCAACGCTGAACAAACCGTCTTTGCAATCTTGCAGTCCATTTCCCTCCTATGCTTACATCTCTGTGAATTTCCTTTCTTCTGTCCCAAATATGTCCAATTTCTTTGTGTCACCCTCCAGTTTTATCCCTCACTGCCTACATTCAGCATCGTTAATACAAAAGCATAAACAACAGAGTATCCAGGGTAATGAGAAAACCTTGAGAGACCCCCACAAATCATGAGGTGCCCAAGTCCTCAATCTTTTTTTAGTGTTTGCCAAATAACATCAAGAACGGAAGAGATTGGCAAAAAACACTTCTCCTCTACAGAAAAGGTCCTGGGTCAGGGCAGCCACTCCCTGGTACTTTGCTGGTCCCTTTTTTTTGTGGCAACACCTCAAATTGCCCTGATTTCATCCATGTCTGCCTCAGGAGGAGCACAAGGAGAAGGAATGTTCCTCCCAGTTTGCCACTTCCCCTTCCATCAGCTCCACTTGCCCTGCTGCCCCTTTCCACAGGGACCAGACAGGTACCCATGGGCAACAACCATGTCCAACACAGCCCTGGTGGGACAGGACTGCCCATGTTGGCCACTACAGACCCACCTTTGGACTCTTTTAACTCCAAATTGATACCCAGGCTTCGGACAAAAAGACATTGGGGTCAGCCCTGGGAAAAGGAGCAGAACCCACTCCCTCCAACAGTGCTCTGGTATCCTACAGCTGCCTGCTGCAGGCTCCAGGACACCTCGATCCCTGATGAGGAATGCCCACCGCAGCAGAGATAAGTGAGAAATATAACCCCGGCGATTCCCGCGGATGTTGAAGGATTGCAGCAATACCCGGCTCCCTCCTCGCACCGCCCTCAGCACAGACCAAACAATTTCCGTGGTGTAAACGGGAGGTTCCTAATGGGATTCTGCAGCACTGGGAGACAAATGTAAGAGCCCAGCAGAGCATTAAGGAATGCTTTGCTGCCAGCAGAGCCCGAGTGAAACACTCGGACATATAACATTACCAACTGGCTCGCTGCCATGCATCAGATGCAGAAACATTTTTCTCTTTCTGTGACAAGCTGCATCTGTAGCAATCATTATAATTTCTCTTGACATTGCATCCCACACCTCTTCACAGAGGCAGGACTCAAGTAGCTCTCTTCATTTAAATGGTAACTTTGATTTCTCGGGGCTACAGGGATGTGAAGTGGTTCAGCCTGTACCACTCAGAAGCACGGGCTGCCGGAGTTTTTTCCAGGGTGTGCTTCTCACACTCAGAGCTTTCAGTCTTCTGGAGTGGGATCTGAATTTGGCAGCTGGACCTTCCCAGATTCACACCCAAAATGCAGGTAGAGATTGGGAGTGTTTGCTGGAGAAAGGGACATGTGCCTCAGGATTGCTGTTTGTGTTCTCCCTTGCTCCGCACCATCACTCACACTCACAGCAAGCCCCGCCGAGGCCACTGGCAGGGGGAAACTCCTCTGAAAGGGCTGGGATTACCATTTCTATTTACCAGCTGAGGAAATCTTACCTACCAATTAGGGACCATTCCTCCTGTCACTCCAGCGCTCAGCCGAGTGGCTGATGTGGCTCTTTGATCTCCTCATTGCATAACAAAGCCTGTTACAGCCCATTATTTTTATTGTAAGCACTTTCTGTTATTTGCCTCTAAAAACAGCTCCCATTTAAACGACACAAAAAGACTCACTCAACGTGCACACACCTACAGCAGTGAACAGTCATCATAACTTCTACAGCTGAAACAAAAGCCGTGGAAATTTCCATCCTTTTGTGCTCTCCTGCCCGGGGCGGGACGGGAATGGCACCGACACCAGTCACTGCAAGGCCATTTGGGGCTGAAACTTCTGGAAAAGCAATGGAAAGCAAAGCACATGTGTGATTGGGAATGAACCTCAAAGTTACACAGCCCCTCCTTGTCCGGGGCAGTGAGTAATTGTTGGAGCAGGTTAATGCACCCTGGTAACATGTTAAGGGGAGGCCAGTGACAGCTATGAGATAAATATGATTGAACAAAGGGATAAAGGCAATTAAAGATGGGCTGCAACATTGATCAAAATGCGTAAGATGGATGACAAAGAGTTGCCAGACAAGCTACTTTGGTTTTTCTTCTATCAGAGGTGATGCTGGTTAAAAAGTGGCAAAAAATTGTTCTATTTACAGCTGCCTGCTGCACTTCAAAGAAGACTTTATGTCGCATTATGATGTGGGGTGTGAACACACGTAGGAACGTTAACACTTGAAGGTGCGGCAGAGGTTATGATGAAAATTAAAACCCTTCACTTGTCTTTTGGAGACTCTTTGCATTGGCACAGGCCCACAGCCACCACATCTCATTATTCCCATGGAAATGAGAAGACAGGGGAGAAGCAGGGGCAGAAGGGACAGCAAACAATGGTGGCATAGGGTGCAAGCTCCAGGAGGATGCAGGGAGCTCCATCTCTTTGGCAAAACCACCTTCCTTTCCCCACATTAGGCCCTTGCTGTCAGTGCAGAGGTGGCAATGAAAGCTCAGCTTTGTTGGCACGGTCTGGGAGCAGGAATGGGAGGCAGGAGAAGGTGCAGAGACACGTGCCTTGGGGATTATTCCTGCCTGGAAATGTCTCAGTTTTCCTGTGTGCGACCCAAACAAAAACAAGTCCTCGGATGACCTGCACCATTGGGTCACATGCACAAAATAGGGCACAAAGGCTGCATTTTAGGGAGGGTGAAGCAGCTTCTGGTTAATCAGCTGAGAGAGGGCTGAGTACATTCAGTGAGGAGCAGAGGAATCACAGAATGGTTTGGGTTGGAAGGGACCTTAAAGCTCATCTCGTTCCACTCTCCTGTCATGGGCAGGGACACCTTCCACTAGACCAGGTTGATCCAAGCCCTGTCCAACACTTCAAGGAAGGAGGAGGATCCTGCCTGCAGCTCTCACATGAACCTTTTGCAGTGCTGGCACACACACAGCCCTGGCTGCTGCATAAACCCAGTTCTTGGATAGCAGAGAGACCCTGGAAAGACATCACTGTTATCTTTACCTACTGTTCCCAAAGGGATTGGGATCCCCGAGGTTCAAACACGCCTAAAACTGTTGCACCAAAGGCAACCAATCTTTAAGCAGAGATGTTCTGGCATCATTTATCTCATGCTGCAACTAAAGGCAAGACATTTCACAATGCCCCAGATTAGTCAGCACGGACAAGGGTAAGCCCAACACTTTCTGAACATTATCTGTTCCATATTTTTATCTTTCCTCATGCCAATTTTGACATAATTTCCTGTGTTTTAAAAAATTATGATAGGGAGGAAGAAGATGGCAGAGATGATCCCACAGTACAGCAGAGCCCAAGAAGCTGAGGAAAGCCCATCCAGGCACCAGCCCCAGCTCCTGGGGCTGAGGTGACAAATCCTCCACCAGGAAATGGGGAATTGCCCATGCTGGGCCACTCTTTCCCTAAAGCCACGTCCCAGACTCCAAAGAAACTCTTCCAAATCTCTAGTTCATTTTGAAAAGCGTGTTCTCATTTGCAGGATTCTTTTGATGCAGGCAAAATGGATTTTTAACCTCACCCAGGAAAATTGCTGAAGTGGGAATTTTTGCTAAGAAGGAGAAAGAAATTTCACCCCAAAGATGGATACAGCCTAAACCTAAAGGGTTAAAACTGGGCTAAGAACAGGCATCCACCTGCATGTCTCCACACTAGAGAAAAACACATTTGAGATCAGTATCAGGTCTTAAAAAAGATCCATCCCATTCCTTGAACATATTTACTGGAGTTATTTGATATTGTTCTGAAAACCTCCTTCATGCTGCATTCATCACATCTGCTCCCGTAATTCAGAGATTTTATTTTCCACTATGTTTTTAATTTACATGATGTTTTATTTATACCACTGTCTTTTATGAAACCCCAAATTTCAAAACTGACACAGGCATTACGCACATGAAGTAGACTCCTTATTATCAACATGGCAGAGGAGACAAAAAAATGACAGGAATAAATCTTCGGTTTTATGCCAGCGAGACGTTCTGCAAAGTAAGTGACATTTCTCAGCAATACAAATTGTACATTAAAAGATAATTTCCAGAACATGATACCAGCTCTGGAGCGCGGCACCATTACACAAAGTAATATCTCAGCCGCGCTTTAGCGAGCGCCGCGCTTGTGTTGTGCTTGGCACCGCGACCGCGCTGGGCCTGGTGAGGAGACTTCGGAGTGATTAAGTTTAGTGCACACACGAGAGGCAGTTATTTGGCACGCTGTCAACACGGCGTAATTGATATTTTAATTACACCGCTGATACACATGCACTGCTCACCGCGAGCCTCCTCCTCCTCCCCGGCCTTACGCAAACCGCGCTGATTAGAGCTCCACATGAGTTTGCTTAAGGGCGGGCTTAAGTGCAGGCGGGGCAATCTGAAAGTGCTGTAAAAGCAAAGCAAATTGTGTCACCGGCGCTTAATGGCAGCTGAGGCAGGCACAGCACAAACAGGAGGGACCCTCTCACCCGGCGTCTGCTCCGGGATCCGCCTGCGCCCTCGCCAAGGGTGGTATGGCTGATGAGGAGACTCTCGCTGCTGGGACTGTCCCGAAGGTACTGGTTTATCAGAGAGAGTGACCAGCTCAAGGAGAGGAAAGGAAAGCTTAGGAGGATGCATTTCCATGGAATAGTTAAAAGGGGGGATGCAAACAGTGAAGAAGAGATGCTGGTTCATTGGGAGCAGTGGGTACACTTCGGGGTGGAACCCACTGGCTTCTGGCCAAGAGGTGAGTAGTGGGAGATAAGGACCCAGTTTGTGACCTAAAACCAAAAGAGCAGAGGCAATTCTGCAGCCAGACGTACACACACACGCACTGGTTCACTGTGCAGGGCCCTTCCAGCGCAGTACGATGTGGGGCTGTGGGTAAGAGCCCACCTGAATGCTGTCCTGCATCCCCTGCTCTGGGACATAGACTCCTGGAATGGTTTGGATTGGACAGGTTTGGAGGAAAAAAGGCAGATTCCCATGTGAGATTTCCACCCTGGCAGGTGACAGTCACCCTCTCCCAGGCCTGGCAGACGGAGTGACACCTTGTCTCCTCCCTTTCCCTTGTTCAGGGAGAAATCCTTTCATTATCAAGCAAAGCCCACGTTTGCTTTGCTTCACAGCTGTCACAACAGTTCCCTTGTGTGAAAAGTGTATCATGACACCCTAGTTACCCATGTCTCAGAAATGGGATACCCATGGGTGAACCATACTGGTTCCTCAGGTTCACTCCTCTCATGCACAGCCCAGTGCTCATGAGCTCTGCTGTTCTCTGACCCACATCACCCCAATTCTCTCACAGCAGTGCTTGGCAAGGGACTGCTCAGAAGCTGCCTCAGCCATGTGAAAAGAGGGGCTGCTCCTCCACAGGGAGCTTCTGCTGGTGTTCAGGATGACCAGGAAACTCAGGGAGGACCTTTCCCACAGAAGAGGACCTGTATTCATAGGTAGAATTGTTTGGGTTGGAATGGACCTTTAAAGGCCATCTAGTCACCCCCCTGCCATAGGCAGGGACACCTCCCACTATCCCAGGCTGCTCCAAGCCCTGTCCAGCCCTGCCAGGGATCCAGAGGCAGCCACAGCTTCTCTGGGCACCCTGTGCTGGGGTTCTACCACCCTCATTGTAAAAAAATTCTTCCTTGTATCTAATTTAAACCAACTCTGTGTTAGTTTGAAACCGTTCCCACTTGTCCTATTGCTACAAGCCCTGATAAAAAGTCTGTCCCCATCTTTCTTATAGGCCCCTTTAGGTCCTGGAAGGGGGGCTGAGCTCTCCCTGGAGCCTTCTCTCCTCCAGGTGAGCACTGCCAGCTCTCCCAGCCTGGCTCCAGAGCAGAGGGGCTCCAGCCATGGAGCATCTCCGTGGCCTCCTCTGGACTCACTCCAGCAGCTCCAGGTCCTTCCTGTGCTGGGCCCCAGGGCTGCGGCAGCTCTGCAGCTGGGGTCTCACCCGAGCAGGGCAGAGGGGCAGAATTCCCCCTTCACCTGGGGGATGAGCCCAGGGCATGGTTGGGTTTCTGGGCACACATGGCCAGGGCATGTCCAGCTCTCACCCACCAGCACCCCCAGGTCCTTCTCCCAAGGCTGTTTTCGATCTGTTCATCCCCAGCCTCGGTATTCCCAGAGGGATCCATCCACACTTCTGCCCACAGGCAGCAGCTCTGCACTCGTACCTCCAGCACCAGTAGTCACTCCTGCTCTCCCTGAGCACAGACAGCCCAGCCACGACACCTCAAACTTCAGAAAACACCTCTCCACACGAGCCCCTTCCTCTGAGAAAGCAAGTTTTGAACGCACACAAGAACAATTTGCTCTTTGATTGGGAATCTTGTCTCCCAGGTTCCGACCTGGAGTGAAATTTTATCACAGAGCCCTCCAGCTCGGGGGGAGGCGCAGAGGGAAGGGGCTTTCAAGTGAAAATGCCAACAGATACTTAAAGCCAGAAGCGTGTGTGGGTGTTGCTAAATTAAGCTCACAAGTAGGTGGGGCAAATGCCTTAAACGAGTTTGTGAAGGTAAAATAATGTTCATTAAAAATAGAAAAACAACTGAAAAAATATCCTTTGTATTCAACTTCACACTCGTACATCATAATGTTCCAGTAAAAGCCCATTTTCCCTTGAGATAATAAAAGAATTGAATTTTTCCTTATCGGTCATCTATTTTTCTAGCTAAAGCTATTACTCCCTCTCTGTGGTTGCCAGGCAACAAGAAATATTAATAGCAGCTTTTATTAGCTTAGCTTTAGCAGTGGAGTACCAGAATGAGAAAATGGAAAACATAAATGTGTTACATAAATCTTTCAACCTTTCAGGGTTTGTGTTAGTCTCTGTTTTCATAATGATTTATTGAAGTGATGGTTCATTTATGAGAAAAAGGAGTGTGAAATAAGAAAACGGAACATTACCCTGAAGGACTGTTTGAAAATAAATAATTATAGGAGGTGAAGAAAAGCTGTTTAAAACCATTTTTCTGAGTTTTATAAAATTTAAAAAGACATATTTCTTTCATTTATTGCCTCTGAGAAAAACACTAGCAGGGAATTGCAAACAGGGCTCTGCTTAATACAAAGAACCCTTCATGTAGGGTTGTGTTATTACTATTTTCCACCTCATGTTTGGGAGTTTAGTTTTTAAATACTGAACCACTAATAAGCAGAAAGCCGAATTATTCAAAACCTTAAAGCTCACAGCACAAAATTGCCAGTGAAAACTTACCCAGGACTGAAACAAGGGGAACTCAGGGAAGTTTTTGCTGCTGGTGACCTGACCAATGCTCTTGTTGGTTTATTTATTTATAAAGGCTCTCCTGAAGAGTGTGAACTTGCTTTGAAGGGCAATGCTGCCTGCACACTGCACTGGGATATGGATTATTTTAAATAACTTATTTTAACAGGCAGTGATTCAAAATTATGGAAGTATTGATGCATCGGAAGTATTTGCCCACAGCACATAAACTGTTCTGCCCACCAGGATCATGGATTTCCAGCGGCCTGCAGGAAAGACTGGCACAGCTTTCTTGGCTTTTGTGACAATATTTAATTGACATAACAAGTTTTTTTACAACGAGGATGGTAAAAACTGCCACAGGTTGCCCAGAGCAGCAATCCCTGGAAGCGTCCCAGGCCAGGTTGGATGGGGTTTGGAGCAATCTGGGTTCTGGTTTTGCAACCTTGCCTGCAGGACAGCCTCCCTCAAAGCCTGAGGAGCACCAGGGGGGAAGCTTGTCCTTGGAGCCCTACAGCATCCCGGGAATGCACATCCCAGCTCTGAGAAAGGGCAACTTTTCCATTTCTCACATGGGACACAGGCAGCTGGGTTACTGCTGGTTTGTTTTAGGGCTCTCCTCTCTGTTCCACACCAAAGCCCCGTTGTGTTGGGGAGCAGCTCTTCGAAGTCAACTGAAAACTTCTGGAATTTCAGGGTGGCACTCACCTTGCTTCTACAATTCACCCCCATTTACCGTTTTACTCTCTCACCTCTACCCAAAGGGGCTCCACAGCTCACTGGAAGTGTGACATTTTACACCGTGGATATTCTTTTTGCCTCGGAGGATTTTAAATATTTTTCAAATAATTTCATGCCACTCAACAAGCTGAAACAAAATCTTTCCTCCTTGCACCAGCTTGCTGTGAGCAGAAAAAAGTCATCCCAGTGGGCTGAAGGAAATGTTAGAGCCTCCAAAGGAGTCACAAAGATCTCTCATCGTGAGAAGCAATGGGAAGACGTGGACACAAGGAGATGTGTCAGTCTCTCCAGCCAGCTCTCCAAAGCTCATGTTGGCTCACAAGAGCAGCCACCTGCCCAAAATGATTCTTCCCATATGCAGAAATACATGGCTGTGCCCACATTGCCCCTGGCCACGGCAGAGCAGGAGGGAGCAGGGTGGCTGCTTTTTTGGACTGTGTAGCTGCATCCTGTGACCAGGCACAGTTGTGGGGTCCTGGAGCAGTGCTGGGGGCTCTGGGCAGTGCTGTCCCACCAGTCAGGGGCTCCTGGCTCCCCCCACCCCAGCACTGTCCCACCTGATAAGCAGAGGCACCCCCAGCCCTCCTGGCTGCTGTCCAATACTCATGGAAATACGTTTGTGCTGCGTTGGAGATTCCTGGGCTCTGACCTTGAGCGCCCTTTGTTTCTGTCAAAAATGTTCTGCCAAATCCACTCAGAAATCTCATTTGTTCCCAGCAGCTCCTTAACCCAGCGGGAACCCACCTCACCACTGATCCACAGCACACCTCTGCCCCCTCCCTTGCTTTCCCCACATCCCCAGATTCTGGCCCCAGTGTGATCCCAGCCCAGCAGGACTCCCTGTGGATCCCTGGAAGGCTCAGCTGCTGCTTGTCCACACTGTAACACTGCTGGGATGTTCACCATGAGCAAAGTTATTCTCTTCCCAAGGAAAACATGTTTTTTTCCTCTTTGATAACTTTCCCTAATTACTCCCATTTCTCAGTGACAGTCACATCTCTCCCATTTTCTTTCCCTCCTGCCATTCCTCCTCTTTCCCTTCTCTTCCCTTCCTTTTTTCCCATAGAAAAAGAGAGATCAGTAGAGGAAAAAACTAACCCCCTGCAGTAAGAATTGTCTGTTTTTTTCTTGTCATCAACACAAAAAATTAAAATACCTTCCCCAAATGTGCCAGCCCTGCCCCAGCCCTCCCCCACCCCCTTCCAGCAGTTCTTCACAGATCACATCCTGTGCCATCACTTTGCCTCCTCTTGTCCATCCATCCCTGCTTCCCTGCTCTGCAGCTCCCTGCACCCCAATCAGGGATTGAAAACTCCCTTAACTTCTAAAAACTCATGGCTGGGGGAAAAAAAAAGGAAATAAAGTGACAGAAGCAGCAGTGAAGAGCCATGACACGGAAACGTGGAGCTGGTCCATGGGCAGATGCGGTTGGGCAGGGTGGTGGTGTGGAGGCTGCTCTGGGTGATGCTGCTGAAGGGATAAGGAAGCAGAAGTGATGCTGGATTTGGGGTTTCCCCATCAGGGCACAGCTGCTTTGCTCAAAGGAGGGTCTCCATCTGACAGCCCATGGGTGAGCTGGAGCCAGGAACAGGGGCTGGCACACAGCAAATCCACCTTCACTCCCCTGCCACAGGAATTTCTGTGCTGACTAAACTCTCTCTGAGTCGGTCACCTGCACAATGGGAGCAGCAGACTAGCTCTTGAGAGGCACTGGGAGGTTTAATGCAGTCTGAGGGTAATGTCAGGGCATCCCAGGACAAGAGACACATACAGGGGACAGCAACCTGCACCTGGATTTTCTTTATTCACTTCTGAGCTCTCAAGAAAAAATACCAATCCTATGGCTCCTGGTAAGTCCTGGCTCATGTCTTATCAGCAGTTAGAGATTTGTTCTTTTTTTTTTCTTTTGTGGCTTAAAAAACCCCTAAGGCTCAAGTTACATTTTTAGAGCAGAAGTCTGACCAATGTCTAAACATTTTACCATGAATTGCTTGTTGTTTGTCATTGTATTCAAACCAACAGACGTGGCAACCAAGGCAGGAAATGGCTGTGTGTGCAAAAACCTGTGTGAGCTGCAGCAAAGAGCAGCAAGGGAGGAGAGAGGCTCCAGCTCCAGCATTTGCATGAGCAACGCTGGTCCTGGAACAAACCCAAAACCTCTGCACGCTGAGCCACCTGCTCCGTGCTCTGTGCAGGCAAGGCTCACTCCCAGACTGGCCTCCCATCACTGCCTGGGTGAAATAATCCCTCTCTTTCTGCAAGTGTTGGCAAACACGCCCCAGAATGGTTTGGGTTGGAGGAGACCTTAAAGATCATCTCATTCCAAACCTTCTGACACAGGCAGGGACAACTTCCACTAGCCCAGGCTGCTCCAAGCCCTCTCCAGCCTGGCCTTGGACACTGCCAGGGATCCAGGGGCAGCCACAGCTTCTCTGGGCACCCTGTGCCAGGGCCTCCCCACCCTCCCAGGGAACAATTCCATCCCAATATCCCATCCATCTCTGCCCTGTGGCAGTGGGAAGCCATTCCCCGTGTCCTTTCCCTCCAGGCCCTTGTCCCAAACCCCTTTCCTGCTCTCCTGGAGCCCCTGTAGGCACTGGAAGGTGCTATTGGGTATTAACCATATGAGTTTAAGATGTGCTTTCTCTCCAGGACTTTTCTGTGCCCTCACGTGCATGCGCTGCTCCCCTCAGCACTAACAGGAGCTGTAGGTGTGCTCTGGGACCAACGCTGCCATGGTGGGCTGCTGCTGGAGGAAAGGGAGACTCAATTTCCCACCAAAAGGAACAGAAGGTGTTCCTTTTCAGTGGAAAAAAGGCAGGATTTAATTCTCACCTAAAACTGCAACACAGCTCCCTTTCCTGCTGGGACCTCTGCAGATGTATCACAGCTCCGAGGGTTTCCAAAACTGAACAGTTCCAGTTCACTCTCAGCTGGGAAATTCAGGGTTCACTGGACTTTTTTTATTTTTGTGGTAAGGGGCAAACAAATCTTAATCTCTCTATTCTACGTTTACAGCCCACTAAGGCCCCTTCTTATCCTCTCTGGCTCAGCCCTGATTTATCGTCACCACGCTGCGTTTGTAAAACAGTACCATAAAGTAAGAAAGAGAACATTTCCCAAGGACTACTCCAAAATAAATTATTTCAGACGCAGAGAAGCTGCTTAATAAATCCCCCTCTTCTTTTTTTCTTTAGGTATTTTAGAAAGTGATTTATAAGTGCAATATCACCTCTCAAAAATGAGACAATCAACACAGGATAAAATTATCATGTTATGAAAATAGGGGTCAGGCAAAGGGGCTGTGCTTTAAATTAAACCAAGGAAAAATATTTCATCTGAAATTGAGTCTTTCTGTCTCAGAAATGAATGTTTTAATCACTTAAGAACCTAAAAGGTAACACAGAGCCCTAAGTAATATTTAATTCCATAGAAATATGCCTCTGTTCAATATTGATGGGCAGAACATGATATTTCTCTTAAACACACTAACAATGAAACTCAGAGACTCATCAGTACTTCAGAAAGCCTTGGGATTTTCCTAGACTAAGAGATAATATCCCATTTAAATATTTAAATACCAATGCCTTTCAGACCCTTATCTATTCAAGCAATCAACACCAAACCAGGCAGGGCCAGGCTCCCAGCCATGCTCTTTAAGTAAAATTAACTCTGTTTGATATCAATGTCATTCAAAATCAATGATCTTAGAGAAAAACAATGTCGAAAACCAACCACAGGGCTAACGCTGCTAAAGAGGAAAATGGTATCAAACAGCAGCAGTGTTAATTCAATATCACTGTCAAAATCAACTCACAGCCTTTCCTCAGTGCTGCTGATGCAGAAGCATCAGAAGGTCTAATTAGCCCTGGAGTTTCTTCCCAGAGCTTCACTTTACTTCATTATCCCAGCCTTGTTTATCCCTGCAGATGAGTCATTCGAACCTTTGCAAGGTATCCCCTTCCCACGGCGTGAGCCAGGAGGCAATTTGAGTTTGTGAGTGCGAGGAGGGATCCTGTTCCCCCTGAAATCAATAGGACAGCTTTCCCTTCAGGGAGCACCCGTGCTCCTCCTGCTGGTGCCACCGGTGCCACCCTGGCAGTGGGACAGGGGTGGCAGAGAGGAAGAGAAAGGACACAGGGCGTTGGGGCTTTGGCTTGGGGGCACCCTTGGCTTGGGTCACCTTGCCCTGGGGGATGGGGCACGTGCACTTTGCTCGGTTCAGGGAGGATGCTCCACAAAGGGGGGAAAAGACCCTCGTGGGGAAAAGATCCCAAGTGGTTAATGAGGCTCAGGAGGACCCCAAACTAAGTGTGAAACTGTACCATGAGCACAGTGACCGCACCCTCTGCCAACACACCCCGGCCTTGGTGGGCAGCACCAGCTCATCCCAACCCTCACGGCAAACAGCTCATCCCCAACACCCTTCTCTGCTCAGCTGCCTCCTGGCTGGAAACACAGAGCAGCTTTGGGGAAAGGGACAGAGAGGGGAAAGGCACTGACCGTGGGCAGCTGGCTGGAGAGGAGGTGCCCATCCTGACTCAACATGTTGGAGACCATGATGGCCGGCAGGTCCATGTTCTGGTAGGGATACGCTGGGATCAGGCTGTTCGGAGGGAGGCTGTGGCACAGGGAGTGGTATCCAGCTTCGTGGTCCACCAAGTGCAGGAGGGACGGGTCGGGGAGATTGGGAGGCGTTATGGGAGGGATCTCGTAGTCCTCGTTGCTCTCATTCTGACTGTTGTAGGTCTGAAACGTGAAAGAGACATTTTGCAAAGTGTCACTGCCTTGCTGCTTCAGCAAAGGAAAATGATTGTTTCTCTAAGAAATACAGATTGCAGTGGAAATGGGTTTGTTGTAATAAAAAAGGCATGTCCAGCTCTGCATGCCAGGTTGTAATGAGTTAGGAGACAGAGTGTGAGTGTGGCAGCACTGCACCATCCATCAGGAACACACTGTGAATCCACTCGAGGCATCCCCTTGCTCCCCTCTCCCACACTGCATCCCTACTCGTCTTAAAGCCCCCAAAACCTCAGCAGAAACTTCCACACCTGGATCACAGCCATGGAAGGGCACGGCTGCTGCCTGACCAGCTGCAGCCTTCCTGGGTCAAAGTCTCTCTCTGGGCACCCAGCTCAGCTTTCAACCTACAGCTGGTATTTTGAAGAGTTTTTGTGAGAATTAGAGCTGTAGAAATAACAATTACTTGGGATCAAAATTCCCAGAATTATGGAACAGTTTGGGTTGCAAGGGATGCTAAAGCCCATCCAGTCCCACCCCCCTTCCACTATCCCGGGTTTCTCCAAGCCCCGTCCAACCTGGCCCCAGGGTTGGGGCAGCCACAGCTTCTCTGGGCAACCAATCCCCACCCTCAGAGTAAAGCATTTTCCCCTAATACCAAATCTAACCCTGCCCTCTGCTAGGTTAAAGCCATTTTCTCTTGTCCTAACTCCCGCTGAATCCTCAAAAACTCCAGCTACAACCAGGGAGGGAGATTTGGAAACATGGCCATCACTTTAAGAAAATCCTTTAAAGAAAGCCTGCATGACTTCACCACACATGGAGATTTGTCCTTCCTTATATCCTCTCCCAAATTTCATCTGGAGAAGCGTTCCCTCCCCTCCCTAATAACGCTCCCTCGAGGTGACATGAACATGCAGAGATGTTGGAACTCTTGTCTGCTCCCCATGTTTTCTCATGGCTTGTTTACTTCTAAGCATTCCCATTTATATAAAAAATGTTATTGCACCTGGGCAATCATTTTGACTTCAGACAACAGCATTTTTTCTTCATAATCTATCCAAAATTATTAATTATCAATGCAGAATATAATGAGTCTCTGGCAGAGGAGCCTTATTCTAAACATCTACTATTTCACATATTATTGTAGCATATGAAATTCTGATTAGCTATAGTATTATACACATGCTAAAGCTAAATTTCCCAGATCACCTAGTTTCATGGTTGGATTTGGACTTAATACTTGATTTAAGAGCAAAACCCCAGCTGTTTAAAAACCATTTAAGCACTGTAGGCTTTAATAATCCATTGTCCCAGAGCTCACCCCTGGATTTGTGCTCTTCAGCACCGCAGGCTGCGGGGAGAAAGTCCTTAACAAAATAAAATAAAGCCTGTGTTTAAGTGGAGTACAGAAGTCAGTGGGAGAGGCAGCAGGGAGCAAG
Source organism: Corvus moneduloides (assembly GCF_009650955.1). Taxonomy (NCBI): domain Eukaryota; kingdom Metazoa; phylum Chordata; class Aves; order Passeriformes; family Corvidae; genus Corvus; species Corvus moneduloides. The sequence continues at coordinate 2,873,842 of NC_045492.1, forward strand.
GAGGGATCTGTGGACTGGTGAAAGGGCACTGCCAGGGAGAACCGTGGCTCTGAGGGGGTCACTCCTGCCTCACCCCACAATTGCGGCTGGAAGAGGCTCATCCTCTGCATAGCTGAACCCCCCCACCTTCCATCACCCCACTGCAGAAAGAAACAAAAAGAGCAGTTGACACAGCAGAAGGACAGGATGTCATCCAGGGGGACCTGGACAAGCTGGAGAAGTGGGGCTACAGGACCTTAACGAGGTTCAACAAGTCCAAGCTCAAGGAGCTGTTCCTGTGTCAGGGCGATCCAGGCAGGAGCACAGACCAGGAGAGGTAAACATTGAAAACAGCCCTGGGAGAGAAGGACTTGGGGATTCTGGTGGAGGAAAGGCTGGACATGACCCAGCCCTGTGCCCTGGCAGCCCAGAAACCCCCTGTGTGCCAGGCTCAGCCCACAGCGTGGGCAGCGGGGAGGTGAGGGGACGCTGCCTCTCTCCTCCCCTCTCAGCACACCCCACCTGCAGGGCTGCCTCCAGCTCTGGGGGCCACAACGGGACAAGGACATGGAACTGTTGGAGAGAGTCCAGAGGAGGCCACAAAGATGCTCCAAGGGCAGGAGCCTCTCTGCTCTGGAGGCAGGCTGGGAGAGCTGGGGGTGTTCAGCCTGGAGAAGAGAAGGATCCAGGGGGACCTTAGAGCCCCTTCCAGGGCCTAAAGGGGCTCCAGGAGAGCTGGAGAGGGAAGCTGAACAAGGGCTTGGAGAGACAGGAAGAAGGGAAATGGCTTCCCACTACCAGAGGGCAGGGATGGATGAGATATTGGGAAGGAATTGTTTCCTGGGAGGGTGGGCAGGCCCTGGCACAGGGTGCCCAGAGAAGCTGTGGCTGCCCCTGGATCCCTGGCAGTGCCCAAGGCCAGGCTGGAGAGGGCTTGGAGCCACCTGGGATAGTGGAAGGTGTCCCTGCCCATGGCATGGGGTGGGAATGTGATGATCTTTAAGGTCCCTTCCAACCCAAACCATTTGATGATTCTGTGATTCAAGAGCAGGTTCTGTATGTCTGACCCAAAGCTTCGTGTTTGCCTGAGATTCCCACTGGCAGCAGGGAAACAGGAGCATGACAAGAGAGACCCCGGGCCATGAGAGCCCTGCACCAACTGTTACTGTTCAGGGGAAATTCAAGCCCAGCTCTTTTTCCAGTCAGCTTCTGTCTAATGTTATGATACAGGGAAGGCAGCGGGCTGGGGGGATGTAAAGAGAGATCCCATTTAATACATCTCGTAGCTGGGTTTCCATTTGGACTATGCTCCTCGAGGTACACTGATTCTTTCCCAGTTATTTAAGAGGATTTCACTCCATGCTTTACAGAAAGGGATTTAAATAAATCATCGCACAGCAAACTTGTTCCTCCAGCTGGTTTATTTTGGTATCAGGTATATAAGCAAGTGGCTTTGCTGTACTTAACTAAATTATGTAAAACCCACTCAGAGTTTCCTAAAGCTCTCTTCAAAACTATGAGTCCCCTGTGTTGCTGCAGAGCAGCTCACCCAAGGGCTTTGAGGTGGTTTTGTACAGAGTGCCAAAGCCCCAGCGCCCTGCTCACCCCCAGGCACGTTTCTGCCTCTGTTCTATTCAACTCAGGGGAAAAAAAAAAAAAAGAGAAAAGAAAAAAAGACCTGTTTAAATCACAAAGCTTTCCGAATAGCTACAGCATTTTGCAGACGTATCAAAATTACAATCAAAGCTGTACACAATCAAAATCAGATTAGACAATATCCAATCAACATAATCAGACTCGGCGCCTGCCAGCTTTCACACCCTGTCGCTACCGAGCTTTCCAAAGCGGGCTGCCCTCCCTCTATGTGTGTTTTAAATAGATGGTCAGAAAGATAAGGAAGGGGGATGAGGCTCGCAGACACTCAGAAGGCTGGGAAAAGAGGTGATTTATTGTCAGCACAGCACGTGTTGACATGTCCACAGTGACAGCTCCGTCCCCACAAGGAGCGGTCTCACACGGTGTGCACAGAGCCGTCCCCTCAACCCCTCTGCAGCAACACCCAGTGCTCCCCTCCACCGCCATGTGGGCTCTGTGGCAGATTATATTTCCTATTCTTATGTTAATTTGAATTAAATTAAACAGCCAATTATACGTTCTAAGGATACATTACAAATTAGATTAGTGGGCTGGTCTGAAGCCATTCATCCCACCAGGACTCCGAGCGCCGAGCAGCTCGTGCTGCTGAATGGCTGCCCATTTACTGTGCACAAAAACAGATCGAGGATTTTCCACTGTCAAACAGATGACAGTTGTTGTGATTACACATTATTCCTCTTCAAATTAAAACACTGAAATCAGCGGAAACAACGAGTCTCCTCTTGCAAACCCTCTCGATGCCGGGTGCTGCTTGGAGCAGGGAAGCCCTGCCTGCAGTGGGCTGGAGGCACAGGATGGAGCCAGGCCCTGTCAGAGAAGCGAGACTGACCCTTCTCTGAGTGCCCCCCTTGCTTTCAGCCCCCCAAATACCCCTGTGCACCAGCTATAGGGGTTGTATAGGATCTAACTGCCCTGAGCACAGCCCCACGGTTATCACAGAATCATCAAATAGTCTGGGAAGAGACCTGAAGGATCATCTCATTCCAACCCTTTTGCTGTGTGCAGGGACACCTTCCACTAGCCCAGGCTGCTCCAAGCCCCGTCCAGCCTGGCCTGGGACGCTTTCAGGGATCCAGGGGCAGCCACAGCTTCTCTGGGCACCCTGTGCCAGGGCCTCCCCACCTCATAAACCTGGTTCTGCCCCATAATCCCCCAGCAATGGCACAGAATGGCAATGCAGCAGGTACAACCAACCTCCAACAGTAGCAAAATTGTATTTTAAAACAATTTTTCCATCTTGAAATCCAAGTTTGAGCAGGGGTCCCTGCACCATCTCCATCCAGGTGCAGATTCAGGGTCAGAAGGCAGAGGACTGGAGAGGAGGTGATGTGGGGGGATTGTAATGGAGAGAAAGGCTCTGGTTCCTGGCAAGGTGACACCCCGGCCATGTCCAGGACCAAGAAGACTCAGGACAGGTAACTGGCTGCTCCCTCCCAGCTCACAGCACAGGGTTGGGGACATTTTATTCAGAATCATTTGAGGGGAAAGCCAGACTTCCTGAACCTCTGGCAAGAGCAGGGGCTGACCTGCACAGCCAGGCCCCACTGCTGAGCTGCAGGTCTTGGAGTCCCCCCAGTGTGGTCTCCTGCCAACACTGCTCCCACGACAGGGACAACGTGCCAAGATCTCCCGGCCTTGCTGTATTCCCTGATGCTTTTCAGGAGAGGGAGACAGAGATGGACACGAGGCATCCCAAATGCCCGGGGCCTGCAGGAGAAGGCTCTCAGGCAGGAGGCAGCTTTGGGGACTGCTCTGTTGATGGCAGGCGGCTCCTCTGCTGCAAACACAGAGCACATCTGTGGGTTATGGCCTGATGGGCACAGTGACCCTGCTCAGCCTCTGCCATGGCACTCAGAACAACTCTTGATGTTGCTGCTGCTTCACCTTCTGCTCCTGTGCTGCACCTCCTCCTGGACTGTAAATAAAGCCAAGCCCCCACGAGCTCCCACCAGGCATGCCATAACAAAAGATCCCTGAGCCTGGGGGAGCCTTCCCAGCAGCCACAGCAAAGAGGAGGATGGGCCAAGGGACGTCCAGATGTCTGATTGTCAAGCAGCTCTTAGGGACCAGCTGTGACTCAGCCAAAGCCATGACCACGATGCCTTTTCCTGGTCTTAAATCAAGAGTCAAACACTGTTAGAAGGGGAAAAGGGATTTTACCTTGGTATTTATTTTAAGGATCCTTAGGTGCACACATCCAGCTCATATGCATCGAGATGCACCCCACCCAATATGCCCCAAAAGATCTGGTATAACATTATAGGTGTTACTAATTAGCAGATCTATCAAAGATTCCCCAATGAGAGGCTCAAGTGGGCCCCCCTTCCCAAGGAGCCTTCCCCTGGATGGTTCTATCTTGGTTTACAGAATGTGTTCTGGAGAGCACCTTGGGGTCTGGGGCACACTGATCCCCAGCTACGAAGCTTCTAAAATGTTGAGTCCCAGCTTGACAAACAAGGCCAAGAATGTAGGCAAAAAGCACTGAGAATACAGAAGTTGTAAAAAGGTATAACAGGGGTATAAAAGAAAAGGCAAAAAATCTTCATGGCTTCAACCAAGCCATGTTCTAAAAACCACTACAAATTCTCATGCAGGTGACTCAGCAGGCAGTGACAAATGCTGAGCATGTCTATAAATGATGCCTTTAGCTTCCTCCTGCCTTTCCCCTCCTGGAAGGGGAAGAAAGCGCTGTCCTCCTTTACAAACCACTCCACAGCCAGGCAGCACCATCTCTGCACTGCATGTTGGTATAAATCACAGAGGACATGAGTTGACCAAGGACCTGGAAAACCATTCTCCTCCTCGGCAGCATGGCAAATGTCCAGTGACCCCAATTCTCCACTGAGTCATGTTCTGTGTGATTATCCGTGAGGATCCGGGAGTTGCAGCCAAGCATTGATTCAGAGAAATATTTTTCTCAGTGAGAAGGATAAAGATTTGTAGTATTATTGCAGGTAAATATTTGTCCTGTCAAAAGGCATTCAACAGTAAATACGAGCCTGAGAGAGAACATTTGTTCTTGGGAAGGTACAAGGAAATACGAGGCTGGTGCAATCTATCCTGATGACACAAACCACCATGGACTCTGTGCCATTCCTCATCCAACTGGGTTTTTCCTGGAGCTAATGCAAAAGCACAGCGACCCTCCTGACACTTCAGAGATGAGATGGGTCTGAAGAGACCCAAACCAGCCTGGCAAGTCTGCAAAGTGAGGAAAACATTGATATTTGTGAGGCTGAGAGGTGCTACAGCTTGAGCTCCCGGTGTGCACAAGGAGCACATGGGGGTTATGGGGTGCCCACATCATCCCACGAGCAGTGATGGCAATCATCCCAACCCAGTCCCAGCAGGACCCCACTCCCAGGGCTGAGGGCAGTGTCCCAGGGAGAGCACTCTCTCACCAGCACCACACAGGGAAGGAGCTGCAGAGGAGCAGCCAGGTGGTTCTGGGGGTATCTCGACTTTTCCAAAGCTGGATGATGTGTCAGATGGAGTCAGGACACAGAGAAGCACGTGGATGGATGTGCCATACAGACACATTCCCTACTCCCTACACACATCTAAAAGATTCACCACATGCCACTGGTCACAGCAACTGCAGTGAACTCCAGGTTGAGAGAACACCTTAAGCCACAGAAAGAGTCCAAACACAAGGAAAAAGGTAAAATTGAAACTTCCTGAGGACCAGCTGCCCACATTTCCTCAGAAGCCTTCGATCTCTCCCACTACACCCTTTACTCACACAGGCATGATCCTATTATCAAGAAGGAGATTTTGATACGTTTCCCCAGCACAGAAGGCAGAGGGGTTTTCTGCTCGTCTCAAGGCACTGAAGCCACAGGGACAGAAATGTCAGCTGAGGTGGCAGGAGAAAGTGGAAGTCACTTGGCCACTGCAAACTCCAGAGAAATGCTCTGGGGCCAGCAAGGGAAATGGATGGGTGCTGGCTGTGGGGTGTCCAGGAGGGCTGCCCCTTCCATCACCCCTTCTCCAGGCAGGGATGGCAGAGGGCTCCTGTTCACACCTGTGATTCCCAAAGGCCTGTGCCAAGAAGTGAAGCAGTGCTGATTTTCTGCGTCAGCAGCTCTGGGTCTTAGGAATGGAAATTGATTTACCTCATCCTCGCACGTGGAGATCTGTGTGAATACCAGGGCCAATGAATTATGTGGGGAGAGGTGGATAAATACTGGGAAGAAGTATTTATTAACAGTCAGTCACATACAATCTACAAATTGTCTTTGAAGTGTTCCCAGCCCCTGCTACATTAATTTTCACATGCTCAGGTTTTTTACTAGGGGAATGCTGTTGAAAAGGGAAAAAATGAGTTCTTGCATGAACAGAAATGTGCCCTGGATGTGTCTGCACGATATTCAGCGAGAGGTTGGGAGCACAGCAGAGCAGCAGGGAACCTGTGGGAAAGTGGGCTCTTCCTCCCTCTGAGTGTGCTCCTCTTCCATATCCAGAGTAGTGGGATTTAAAATCATAGAATCACAGAATGGCTTGGGTTGGAAAGGACCTTAAAGCCCATCTCATTCCAAACCTCCTGACAGAGGCAGGGACACCTTCCACCATCCCAGGCTGCTCCAAGCCCCGTCCAACCTGCCCTTGGACACTGCCAGGGATCCAGGGGCAGCCACAGCTGCTCTGGGCACCCTGTGCCAGGGCCTCCCCACCCTCACAGGGAACAATTCCTTCCCAATATCCCATCCATCCCTGCCCTCTGGCAGGTTAAAGCCATTACCCTTGTCCTGTCATTCCATGACCTTCTCCCAAGTCCCTCTCCAGCTCTTCTGGAGCCCCTTTAGGCCCTGGAAGGGGCTCTAAGGTCCCCCTGGAGCCTTCTCTTCTCCAGGCTGAACACCCCCAGCTCTCCCAGCTTGCCTCCAGAGCAAAGGTTATTCTCTTCAAAAACCACAAGCAAGTGTTGGTTGTCCCAAAGATCAAACCCACAGCTCCCCACTCCCTGTTTCTCCCACTCTGTGGGCATTGCTCTGATGCAGACCCTGCATGCCACCACAACTGCAGCACAAAGCCATGCCTAGGTCAACCCCAGCTCTTCTGGATGGCTTCACCATTGAATCAGCTGGATGTTTATACCTTTAAACTTTACATGAGGTGACCTTCTCCCATCTCCTATAGATCCTGTGCAGTCCTGGAGCTAGAGCTCTTCCCAAAGCCGAGCCTGCTGGATGGTTTCAACCAAATCTGACAGCTCAAAAAAGGTTTCTTTTCTACAAATTTTATCAAAATATGTGTTTCATAAAACCGTTTGCGCACAGAGGGTCCTAAACATCCTTGCTTGTCCTAATAACCTTTGATATCCTTGGGAAGTTGCCACAGTGGCAAAGGGAAGGCTGTGTTTTGTTGCTGTAGTGCTCAGCAGGATGGGGCTGTGGAGGGAACAATATCCACAGGGAACAGAAAATCTCAGTTCACACCAAAATACATTTTTTTTTGGAGGCTTGCATCCAATTCTGCATTTTGGGGGGTTATTTTACATGCTACCAAGGCCAGAAACAACATTCTCAGGAGTCTCTGGCCTCGACCTGTCTGTTGTGTGGATGGGAAATGAAGAACAAAGTACCGATTATTTATAATTATCTGAAGGATGAAAAATTCCTGAGATTCAGCCTGGGCATTCTGCTGCATCCCCTCCACAAGCTCACAGTCAGGTTTGATATTGTCCAAGCTGCTCTTGACCTGCATCACCATTTCACTAAAAAAAAAAAAGCTAAAAATAATGGAGTTCTATGAACAATTTATAGCAAAAGAAATCAGCCTTATTGTAGGCTTTCAAAAAGGCTCCCAACTCTCTCTTTGCCTCTATTTTTTTTTTTTTTTAATCAGTATCTCATCCAGAACTGGAATCCTGTCAAGAATAGTGGATAGCAGAGAACTATAACTTCTTATTATGTGTATAGTGATTTTATGAATTCAGTGGGGAATGAAATGCAATTTTGTCAGACTTGTCTGTGTTCATAATGACCAAGTCAAATTAATCATCGTGGATAATACTCCTGTGTCAGCCATTCAAGAGATTTTTTAATAGAATTTTTCTGATTCATGTCTTGCAGTACATCAGATCTGTAGTAATGCAGGCACTTCTAAAAATCAGTGCAATTATGGCTTCTTGTTGGCCTGTCATTTTCCTGGAATAAAAATGTCTCCGCAGAAGTCATATACTGTACATAAACCAAAATGGAAAACAAAAATATAGTTACAATTAGGCTTGATTTTTTCTAAAGATTTAATATCTTTTTGAGGCCATTATTTATAGGCAATACATAAAGCTCCAGAGCACGACGTGAAGATGGACGGCTTTATCACAACACAGACCAATTTTATCCTGGTTGTCATTCCTCCTTTGATTGCCCTGTGAGTTAGTGGCTTTTGCAGGCATGGAAATGACTATCCCGTAGAACAAACAGGGGATAGGTAATGGGTTTGCAGTCAAATTATTGTGTTTATTAAAAATGTATCCAGGAAAGCCCACTCAGATCCCAAAGGGCTCTTGTTCAGGAAAGTCTCTGGTTCAAGCAAAGGTTACGGTTTCCATAAAGGCAGATATACAGGGAAGGGGCAGCAGTGCAGCACGCAGTGGTATAGAAAGGATTAGGAATGCTGTGTTTATCCTCCTGAGGAAAGAGAGACAGACAGACCCCTAATTCCCCAGTGGCACAGACAAAAATGAGTTGGAAGTCGATACCCCCAGGAATAAAGAGGAAAAAAATGTAATCAGATTTCTCAGCCTTTCTTGCTTTCACAGCAAGGCAGCAGCTGCCTCATAGGAGAGGGCAGGGCAGGACCCTGCCAGCGCCCCGCATGCCCCAGAGGGAGCTCCACATGAGCCTGCTGGCACAACTGTTCCTGCAGAGCCACCTTCTCATGCCACCAGGTACCTCCTCTGCATGGCAACTCCATGTCCCTGCAGCAAAGACCTTCAACTCCCAAGCAAGCAGATCGTGGAATCACGGAAAATTTGGGTTGGGAGGGACCTTAAAGCTCATCCAGTTCTACTCCCTGCCACAGGCAGGGACACCTTCCACTAGACCAGGCTGCTCCAAGCCCCATCCAGATGGGATATTAAGGCTCAATTCCTGCTGACAGTGTTTTCAGAAGAATTCAGTATTGGTTTACACAAACATCAGTGATAACCAGGGCTCCTGAAAACCCTTTGTTGTGTCTCCACATGCAGGGCCAGGGCTGTGGGACACGTTTGATGCACAGTTGCTCCTGGATGACCCAGAGTAGCAGCTCACTTCACCTGTTTTTTCCTTATCTACCCACGCTGACAAGGGAACTGTTTCCTTTCACTGCGTGTTTTCGTGGCTGTTCTTCTCCAGTCTCTCAGAGCAAACGTGGCAACGCTCCAGGGAAAGCCAGGAGACGTGCAAGCTCTGCTCCACGTTGGCAAAGAGCAGCCTCTGTCATCTGCCTCACAATCAGCCTCCTTAAAATTGTTTATAATGATTTTTCCCTGGTTTTAAAATGTATTAAAGACTCTGTACATCCAGTGAGACAGCAGCCAATGGGATCTAAAATTAGACTGACTAGGCCACACAAATACAAATCCATTTCTTTTCTTCCCTAGGATCTCGCCTGGAAGTGAATACAAGGAATATCATATTCTACTCAAGAACATCATGCATTTCAGGGAATTATTTGAGTACAGGTTTTACATAATTGTCTTTTTTTGTCTCGTGGCATACTGAACTTGCATAATGAGCTCAGTGCACTCACAGCAATCCATTGTAGGGCTGGATGGATTTGGTGGAGAGTGTTGAGCCCAGGGTATGTTACACAATGGTGTATAATGCACTGTAAGCAGGTCAAGAGATAAGGCAGCCCAAAAACAGGCGCAGGCAAGGAAGAATTAGCAAAAAGCACTCTAAGAAATTAATTCAACCTGGCTTCAGCTGAGCCAGAAGGACCCAGAGCAGGAAGGAAACTACACTCTGTACCACGCTTGTTCCCTCTGAGATTTTGTCTTAGAGTATTTCCCTTGTGCTCCAAACTGAAGGAGTGGAGTTAAAGGATTAAACAAAGCCTTTGTGCCATGCTTTGCACGGAAGATTTGTTTGCACCGCATTTTCCAAAGTTTCATCTCAAAAGACATGTCCTGCTAGTGGCACGTGGCATTCACAGCCATCCTCTGCTCTGGGGCTTTGTGGTCTGCAGCAAGATCCCCCAGCAAAGCCACAATGGCAACACAACCCAGCTGCAAGCCAGACTTCTTTTACCCCAAAATATACCCTGTTTGGTGTTTTTCTTTCATCTGCAAAGAGACATTTCCCAAAGAAGCCCTGCGTGGCCCTCACCACCCAGGGCACACTGGGAGTGCTGTGGGAAGCCACCAGAGACACAACCAAGAGCACACCACCACACGCCTGTGAAGCCAACACCGACAATCCCATGCTGGACCTAAAGGGACAATTACAATTTTTTCCTAAATGCCCCACACTACCCCTTGGTTTGCTCCCCTTGCACCATCTTCCCACAGAGAACCAAAGCACTTAACCCCAGGCTCTGCTTTTAGTGTGGAGACTCCACAGCACTCAGGATGTTGGTTCTGCTCATGGTCCCAGTCCTATGAAGGCAGAGCAAAGAGCAGTAACAGCTCTTGGTGCCCTTCCCTTCAAAGTGTGGCTATCAGCCGGATTAAATCATCACCCACTGGACCAGACCCGGTACTTTTGCTACATTTCTTGTTATTTCCTCTACCAGCACCTTTGAAGCACAAAGCATCACCACAAATCCACTCAGATTTGAGGCCTCGCGCTTCCCAAGCCAGGCTTGGGACCCCAAAGCAAATTGACAAGAAAACTGTAGCTATTAAGAAATCAAAAAGACATCAAGCCCAGCAGAAGCAGTGTCCCCCCCTCCCCATCACCCAGATTTGATGTGTGTGATTAGCACAAGGAAGGCAGGGATGTGGGGATGGCTTGCATAATGTGGTGCAATCTAGCACCTCCCCCAGGGTGCCCAGCTGCTGCAGAAGCAATTTCACAGCTCATCATCCATTATGAGATTAAAATAATTTTTTTTTTTTCCTCCCGTGAAGTATTAATAAATTGTGCAGGCAGACCAGAGTTAGTGCCATTTACACAAATGGTACTGAATCACCCACCTAGTTAGTTCTTAATAGATTGAGTATCTGTGTTCCTCCTTAGCCTGTAATTTAAAAACCTAAATACACAAACCTGTTTATTTGTCTCATCAGGCCCCGAGCCAGCACTTACTGAGCCTGGGGACAGCGGGACAAAGGCAGAGCTGCTGCCTCCTGTGGACCTGCCCCAGCACTTTACAAGGGAAACAATACCAAAACAGCCACATTGATCAATAGGAAGAGGGAAATGCACCACAAAAAAGCCTGAGCCCACATTGAAATCCCTCCCTTCTGGGGGCAAAACTCACGGAGGCATTGCTGATGTAATGCAGGTTCTTTGGTACATGAGTGAAGATGTAAAGCTGAAGTCAGAGCACCGCTAATGGCTCTTTGAACATCCCTGCTTTATTATGGTATCAGACGAAGGAGGCATGTTTAATGTTTAAACTTCCAACAACAAATGCCTTCAGCAAATATGTTTTATGTATTTATTCAGTCCTTCTTAAGCGCCTGTCACCTCAGCAGCTGAGGTGCTGCTTACCTTTCTTTATATTTATTTTATTAAAATTAAGAATGCACCACAGCTTTGTAAAATGCCACATCCTTCCCTCCCTTCTCTACTCTTTACCCCCAAGAGCAGCTTGAAATTCTTCACCCATCCATCCACTGCCAAACATTTCAGGCTGCCAGGAAGCTGCCGAAATGGGGAAAGGAAATTAACTGCAATCACCGGGGTGATAAATCAGCTTCCCACATTTTCCCAAAGACCCTCAGCCCCAGAATCTGGCTCCAGCATGTGGGAGATGTGCCAAAGCCAAATACTGCTGAGTCAGCTCTGCCAAAGCAAACCCTGAGGTGGGACAGAGAGAGCATCGACCCAGTTCAATGGCAGTGATGGTGTTTGGTTGGCCAAGGGAGGTCTATGACAGATTTCCCATGGGATTGGGATGTCACACTCCTTGCAGATCCTAAATATACAGAACTCAGCAACGTGCCAGTCACAGAATCACAGAATCACTGAGGTTGGAAAAGACCTCCAAGATCATCAAGCCCAACCTTTGACTGACCATAGCCCCTGAACCCACTACTCCCAGTCCATGGGATGTCAAGGTAAGAGAAGCTGTGGCTGCCCCATTCCTGGCAGTGCCCAAGGCCAGGCTGGACGGGGCTTGGAGCAGCCTGGGATAGTGGAAGGTGTCCCTGCCCATGGCAGGGAGTTGGAACCATATGAACTTTAAGGTCCCTTCCCACCCAAAGCATTCCATGATAATCACACAGGATGTCTCTCTACCTCCTTCGCATTTACTGAGCTCCTGAGAGCCACAATTATGACTCTTCCTCCACAACCACAGCTCCAAGAATTTTGTTCTTTTCCTCCCTTATCCGTAGCAGAAGCTGTCATGTCACAGGAGCACAAAGGTGCTGGGGCTGTTAGGGAAAGCAGGAAGCACCAAGAGACTCGTGACAGAACTGTTAGAACTGGAACATGGTGCATGGCCAAGTATCCAACTCCCCAGTGTAGGCGTGAAAATCTCAGCCTTAAACCTCCAATATGTGAATTTTGGGAAACAAACAGATTTTATCTTTAACAATTTTAACAACTTTTTTTTCTTTAATAAAACCAGGCTTATCTGTGGTATCTAAAAAAAGGCAGGAACACACACATGGCTGTGAGAGGCTCATCTATGTCCTAAATCAGATACTCATCAAATTCCTTCTAAAGCATTAAGCAAACTGGACAAAATGAGCAGTGAGAGTAGGAGCCATCCTTTCAGGAGGAAGGCAAAAAGGAAAACCGCCACCTTAATAATCAAAATAGCAATGTCTCCCCAAAGTAATGACAACTGTCCATCTAGAAGGACAGCCAGGGCATCAATCTGCTGCTCACAGCCAGGAGCCTGTATCTGGGACCAACTCCAGCACGGGCACTGGCAGCTCTAGAGGCCATGGACAACATTTGTGGACACAGGGAATGGCTTTGCAGAGGAAAAGAAGGTGCAAGAGGGCTCACATCAACACCAGCCCAACCATCATCACACGACCACAACGCCCAACCCAACACACAAGGCATGAGGCGGGAAGAGAAAACCAGCCCCAGCTCTCCAGAGGCCAAAGCAACTGAAACCCTCCATTCACTGAGCAGCTGGAGAGGTTTTTCTGTTATTTTCACTGGTTTAGACACACACCAGGTAGAACCTGAACTGTTCCAAGGGGAACAGACAGAAGTGGAAGAGTCAAAATGAGAGGCAGGGATGCTGATGGAGAGGAGGGGGAGGCTCTGAGCAAAACAGGGCTGCACATAACAAAGCCAAAACATCAACCCCGTGGTAAAAATTCACGTTTTCCCAGCGTACTCAAGGGCTGCAGCTGCTATCTGTCAAATCCAAGCCCACACAAGGCCTAGATATTTCCATAAACTGGGATGACTCAGAGCCAAGTGCTTCTATTGCCAATTCTAGTACCAAACTGGGCACCTCGAGTCCCACTTGGTGTCACCAAAAAGCATCAAAATGGGACAGATCCTTCTGAGGAAAATTACTAGAGAAGTAATGTCTGCAAGCTAAGCTGCATCAGCTTTCACCACTTCTCCTCCCATCCCTATTCTTGGTAGCAAATAACAGGAATCTCTTTCCAGACTGAAACAGAGCGAGAAAGAAGTCAGAAATGGAGGATTGCATGGACAAAAAGAGAGGAAGGCAGGTGTCTCTAACAGGGGTATTGCAGCACTCCTCGATGCAGAAGTCTGGAAATCAGGACAGGCAGAATTCCACTGCATATTCCACTCGTGGTGTTTCAAAAATTAAACACCATCACATGAGCTGCTCAGAGCACTCCAGTGTTTCCTGCACTTTACAGAGCAGCTTTCCTTTCCTTTTTTATTTATTTATTTTTTTCTGCATCACCAGCATCTCTGCCTGAGCACGGTCAGATTGTTCTTGAAGTTGCATTCAAGCACCCAATAACTTGCTCTCAATACCAGTGTGGGTTCCCAGGCTTGCAGCACCCTGACTTGTACCCAAAAAACATGATCTGCTGCTACCTGGTGCCCCATCTACTTGCAGAAGTGATGGGCATCGTCCTCCAGCTGGATCCAGGCTGCAAACAAGCACCTTTTGGGTATTCGCCCCCAAAATGCACTAGGAATTCAAGAAGCCTGGGGAAAAAAGCTTCTCAAGAGAAAAGCAGCTCCCATGGGGAGCCTGAGCGCTCAGAGCTACGTAGGTGTGTGGTTTTGTTTAGAAGTCATCTGGAATTCTTAAAATAAATTTGCTAAATTGTCTTCCAGAGACTGATGGCTTTTCTTTTCTTTTTTTTTTTTTTCCCCTCCTTAATAAACTTTCAGGGGTATCTTTATTGTTATGTCTAATTTTAGTGAAAACTAACATTTCCTGAGATTCAATTTCTCTCATAATTGTTGGAAGGAAACTAAACTGTCTGCTGTAAACATTCACTGTATTGTGTGAAAAGTATCTTTATTACAGCCCACTGGGAATACTAATAAAATTCCCAATCCTAGCCCTTCCTCACTTTTTTTTTTAAGAGCTCACTCTTTTCTCTTATATACCCATTAGTGTCAGTTCAAACATTCTGCGGGCGAGATATGAGAACTTAAAATATATTATTTAACAATCAAGGGTGGAATAAAGACTTGTGAGCAGTAAGATCCTTTCTGCCTTCCCTTTAGATGCTTTCTATTATAGAAAATGAGGATGGCTATTCCATTTGTCTGCTTTCGTGCTCAGAGTTGATGTAAAAAATCTCATTAGTTTAGTCTGACACATATTCAATACAGTCTATGTACATATTTTTTTTCATTCTATTCTACAGCTGCAAAATGATACTAAATTTCATCAGATTGGAATGAAAACTGTGGTCTTGGAACATTTCCCTTTAAGGGTCTTATATTTATTCAGAATTCATGAATCATTTTCCAGTAATACAACTATAATTATTCTTAAAGTGTTATGTTTGAAGGTTTAATATGAAATACTTGCAAAAAGCTCTTTTTCACTTTGATAGTTTGTAATCTTCATGGTAATCAGATCAGTTAGCTCCTTCCCACAGCAGCCAGGAAAATACAATTTAATATGAATCTCATACTCTTCGCTCATGTTTTAATTAAAGTAATAAAAGCCAAGTCATATTTTGCCCTTTCCAGTGTACACAGATGTATATACCTGAGCTAGACAGCACCAGGGCTGGCACTTCTGATGGCAGCTGATGGATTTGCTAGTTTGAGATAAATTTAATTCAGGCTGGCTCAGAGGCTGCTGATCACAGAAGTGGTGTCAGTGATGGGTGAGACCCCGCACAGTCCTTGGCAGAAGTGCCAAACAGGTGATGGGAGCATGGACCAAACGTGGAGCTCGTGGAGCTGCTGTGACAGGCAGCCTTCAGCTGGGTCCTGTGCCAGAGCTCACCTCCCTGGCAAAGCTTCCCAAATGCCTCTGATTTGTGGTTCCCACCATGGCTCTGACCAGCCTGGCCTGGTGTGTCCCCTGAGAGGGAGAGATCTAAGCCTTCCCCAAAGGAGCAGAACCACAAGGGACTGGTGGCACTCTCTTCCCAGCCCACTCAGGTCCCTGCTCTGCCCAACCTCACGAGCGAGGAGAGGTCGGAGTGAACGCCTGGCTCTGAGCAAAAGGAGCTGGATGGCTGCACTTGGGATACACAGCCCTTATCATCCTCCAGTGCCTGCAGAGCCCTGATATCACGGAGTCAATCAGGTTGCAACAGCCCTCCAATATCCAAGTCCACCCTGTGACCAATTGCCACCTTGTCACCCAGCCCAGAGCGCTGAGTGCCATGGCCAGGTGTTCCTTGGACACCTTCAGGGATGAGGGCTCCAATACCTCACTGGGCAGCCCACTCCAACATCTGACAACCCTTTCAGTGAAGAAATTCTTCCTGATATCCAATCTAAATCTCCCATGGCACAATATGAGGTCATTTTCTCTTGTTCTATTGATATTTGCCTGGAAAAGCCTGACCCACATCTGGCTGCTCCCCTCCTGTCAGGGAGTTGTGCAGAGCCACAGGGTCCCCCCTGAGCCTCCTTTGCTCCAGGCTGAGCCCCTTTCCCAGCTCCCTCGGCCTCTCCTGGGGCTCCAGCCCCTTCCCAGCTCCGTTCCCTTTTTCTGGACATGCTCCAGCCCCTCAATGTCTTTGTTGTCGTGAGAGGCCCAGAACTGGACACAGCACTCGAGGTGCCTCAGCAGTGCCAGCACAGGGGACAACCACTTCCCTAATCCTGCTGGCCACTCTATTTTGGATACAGATGCTCTGCTGCTGGTCCTGCTCTCATGGGGCTGGAATGGAGCCCAACCCTGCATGCGCCCAGGGCAGCCTCAGAGCTGACACAGAGAAGGGCTCGTTCTGTCCTCAGCCAAGGCAACAGAGGGGCTTTCCTTTCTGCCCAGGCCTTCATCCAAATGCTGAGGTGGAAAATAACATTTTCCTGCTGGAAGTAAGTGGCTCCTCTGTTAATCACCGTGTTGTGACAGCCGACCCAAACACCGGCTCGGGCTGGGTCTCCGATGAGGAGGGAAGAAGTAATCAATCAGTTGGGAAAGGAAATCCCAAGAGCAATGGGCTGGGTATTTTCATCCACACTGCTATGGCCCACGGAGCTGCATTTCCACAAATAAACAGAGTTATCCAGAGTGACTCCCCAGAGGTCCATTAGAGCAGCAAACCAGCCCCTGCAGGAGCCAAACCCAACTCCCTGCAACAGGACACAGGAGGAAATCCTTGCCCATCACAGCTCCCCGAGAGCGATAGGGCTGCACTGGCAGAGCTCAGCATCAACCCTTGGCATGCACAGACGTGGCTCCCTGTCACAGCAGGGAATTCGGGAGACACGTGCCGAGGAAGTAGCTCAGCACAAGGAGCTGGAGGATCCGAAGGCACAAACAGCTTGTGGATAAAAGCTCCAGGATTGCCTTTGGCTGAAGTGACTGCCACCACTCCAGACCAGCCCAGGAGCAGCAGGAGCTGACCAGAGGGGCCCCAGTGAGGGTTTAAAGCACACATAAGCACCATATTAACCTGAGAGCTGTGCTTTAAAGGGGATCTGCTCCTTCCAGAGCTGCTCCAGGTTGTCCCCTGTGCAGGACCTTGCCCTGGGCCATGCTGACCATCAGTGGCTCTCTTTACACCACGTGCAGTCCCTTTACAGCAGTGCTGAGCACATGGGAAATCCTTGATAAAGTGACACTTTCTTGGCTAAAGCACACTGCCTTCCTCTGTCATTTGCTGCTCTTTTATGAGCCATTGGCTTTACAAGCCCAGCAGCATTGCTGGACAGCCAGCATGTGTCCTCATGCCACAGGAGTCACCCTGCACGCCAGCAGATCCTGTTCAGTCTGACTGGACCTCAGCTGCGCCCCATGGTGCTCTGAAGCAGTCCCAGTTACTCCATCTCCTTCAGCCTCCAGCACACAGGGAGCATTTCTGGGATCTGGGATACACCTTTCCTTCAGCCCCACTGGTGGGCACGATGGCATTTTGGCATCAAGGACCACCCATGTCCAGTCCTCTATCAGAACTCATGTTGGTATCAGTATTTTCTATATGTAAACCTTCAGATCAAGATGCAGCAGCAGCTGTTTCTCGGGGGGATGGACATCATCCTGCTGCTCCTTCTCTGCCAGCCCCTGGGTTCCCACCACCTCCCCAGCTGCAGCTCTGCTGCCTCCGGCCCTGGGCCAATCTTCTGCACAGACTGGCTTTTTATTATTAATTTTTAAATGTTTCACTGTTTATAGACTTTTTCACTGCAAAAGAAATCCCAGATCTGGCTGAAGATCCTCAGGCACGTTTTGATCCCACACCTCACAGAACAAGGGCTACAACCAGATGTGCTGCTTAATACAAACACTCTTTAGCACTGGGTCAAAATAGTCTCTGAGCTGATTCATATCCTGGAAAACCTTGGAAAGACATGGGAAAGACAAGGAAAGGTAACTGCTGGGACTGGCCAGAGCTGGCTGTGGTCTCCAGGGAGACCTTGGAGAGTGGTGAGTGCTGTGCCCAGCCCTCAGGCTGCCAAGGGTGGTGTGTGTCCTCCAGTGCACCTGAAGATCTCCTTCTCCCTCCTGCCTTTGCCCCTAAACCTAAACCTATCAGCAATCTCCTTGATGAAATATCTACACATGAAATTCAACAGTTTCAGTGTTTGCCATCTCTACCAGATGCTCCGTGCCACCTGACAGGTGTCTTCAGCTGCTTAAGATGCTATTTCTTTTTCCCTTTTTTTTCCCAGAGTGAATGCAACAGGAGCAGACACCATCCATTTTGGTCTAGAATGGCTGAATTGCGTTAGTTTTTCACACTGGGATGCTTGGTGGCTGTTTTTCAAACACTCTATTGCTAAAACGTAGGAGTCCCATGAGACCAAGGGTTAAAGATGATGTTCATTCTGCTTGTAATACCAAAGGGTTTTTTATTATTATTTTATGTAAACACTATAGCCAGCCTTGCACCAGCAGTAAAACCTTCTCTTGCTATGACTAAGCTGCAGGAATCGCTTCCTGACTGCACCTTTCAAAAATTCCACTGTCACGCAGGAGTTCATGCAAAATTCACAAGCCTGGATCATCAGCTGTGGTTGTGCTCAATCCCCAAACCCCGCCTGGAAGGGTTTCCATTAGCTGCTGAATATAATAAATGACATGTAACACTCTATTGTTCATTCTAAAATAGTACATGAGATTCTTCCTGAGTCGTCTGCTGAGGAAGGCATTTAGGATGTATCAATGTCTCCCCTCTATTTTTTCTTCTCCAGCACAACATATGAAATTATACAGTATTACTCAAAGAACAGCAGGGAAAGAGCAAAATCTGTATCTTAGCATGGGGGCCTGCAGTGCACACTCCCAAACTCTGTGTCATCCTCTTTCAACTCAGAGTCTATACAAACCTCTCTCTTCTCTTCACCAGGGGTCTTTTGTACACATGTAGCTCTATGTTCTTGCAGTATTTGCAATATATCATTGTAAAGGCATTGGGGAGTCATCAGCTATTTGCTTTCAGGTCTGCTCTGCCCCTGTTGGGGCCAATTCCAGGCTTCGAAAATACAGATTATTTGCAGATTGGAAGAGACCAAGATTCTGCACAGGTACAAGAGAGTAAAGACCACAAGACTGCTTTCAGAGATTCAGGAGCACCAGAGCTCTCCATGCCCCCTCAGAAAAGGAGACCATATTGCCCCTTTTTTAAAACCTTCACTTACATAAGTGACTTTCTTTAACACTGAACAACTTCTCATATCATCTGTTCCTGTGATCCACAGATCAGGCCAAAAATCGACAGAATATGGAGAGCCCAAACCCGCTCTGCTCAGTTACTCCCTCACAGGGTGGTGAAACACTGGCACAGGTTGCCCAGAGAAGCTGTGGATGTCCCATCCCTGGGAGCATCCAAGGTCAGCTTGGACAGGGCCCTGAGCAACCTGATCTGATTGGAGATGTCCCTGCTCCTTGCAGAGGGTTTGAATTAGATGACTTTTAAGGAGTGCCTTCATCCCAATCCATTCTGTGTCTCCATGAAAGTTAAAACAAGTTTCTTCGTGTGTAAAGGATTAACTAGAAACACCAAAGTTCATTAGAGGGCTTGAGTGGAAATTGCACAAAGAATAACCTCACCATGGGCTCTAATTTCCTGTGCAGACCCTACAATAGCACTCAAGAGAAGGCCTGCCCTAAGGAATTGCTTAGCCATGTGTACGATCTCCTGGGTTCTTCCTGCCTTCCTTGTGGAGCAATCCTGGGCTCAAGGCAGTGGCTCTGGTGACTGTGAGCAACCTACTGCACTTTGTGGGACAAACAAAGTGCTGGAAACTCTTCCAAATTCACTCATCTGGTCGGTCAGGGACCAACTGCCATAAGAACATCTCACACCTGAGTAATTGCATGTTGTTACTTCACTGTCAGTGCCACAGCAGCCCCACCACTGATTGACAGCAAACCAGAGACCACCTTGGTTCCATTTTACAGCTTCCTTCTCTGGAGGAAGGAGCAAGAATGAGGGCAGGGTGACCCTCACCTTCATTAGCAGCACCCAATTACCCTCCCTTTGCCCAGGGCTCTATGGCCACTTCAGTCACTGTGTTCTGGCCCCGTGATCCCCAGCAGGGATGGGGAACTCCTGCACTCACATTGATCTGCCCCAGCCCCAGGTTTATTTCATCAAGTGTTGACATTTTTCTGTGATTCAGTCAAGATGGGTGGGAGGACAACACGTCTGCCAGTATTATGACAGGGGTTGAAGGCATATTTTATAGCAGAGGCTGCCAAGAGGAGCTCTGTCTCATCTGGAGCCTCAGCAGAACATGAGGAAGGTATCCATAGCTTCCTGCACATAATTAATTTCTAATTATCCTATCCTTGCTTTCTGCATTATCACTTATTTACCAAACACAGCTTTATTGGATCGCCCAGTTCCTTATAACCAGCAAAGCCATTGTTATGTTAAAAGCAATGTTCTAAATGTTATTTATTATTTGATAAACCTTGTGTAACCCTGAATGAGGACATTAAACGGCAAGAAGACTACTTCAAAATCCCATTTTAAATAAGTCACCAAGACAGCTGTGCCTTTATAAAACACATTAGAGTGGCACTCAGAGCACATATGGCTCAGGGATATATACAAATTATACAATTTCTGTCATTCGATCAAATAAGAGGGACGTTTTGACCCCAGAAATGAGTCAAATGTAAGTTGTAATTCCAGCCCCACCGGAGGCCCCAGTAGTAATGTATCCTGACGGCTGATCAAAGAGCCCTGACCATTTGACCCACCAGATCAGTGACTCACTGTATCTATTATGGCTAATACAGACCCCAGCTTGGAGATATACGGAGGCAGAGAGATAAAGGGCAATAGATACAGTAGATAAATGTTGATTTATATACATCCAGGCACGTGGGGACATCTGCAGATGGATCCCACGTGTGCGGGAATGTCGCTGTTGGGGCGGTCACGACACACACAGACAGTGCCTCTTTCAAGGGCCAAAAAACCATTTTATTAAACAAAGCAGCCTCTTTTATGCACTTTTTGTAGGTTATCATTCGTGTTACAGATTCATTGGCTGCTAAACTATTACAACAGACTCACTGGCTCTTGCTAACTACAACATACTACCATTGGCTACTTATAGCATAAGCACTCAAGCATTCAGAAAAATAACAGGTGCAGATATGTTGCTGTTTTCTCCTTCTACTGTTTAACTTTCTTGCTTCTGCTGATACTACATTCTCATCAGTAAAAACGAATTGTTTTTGTTCTCACGGACTTTTTCACAGTCCTTCTCTAGCCAAAGTAACAGGCCTGAGCTGTAATTTTACAAAGGCAACAAGACCTTCATTTTATAAGGTTTTACTTACGGGAAGGGCTGGCCGTGGCTAACCCCACACAGGTTTGTACAGGGGCACGGCTGGAGACAGATGCTGTGGATGTGTGTGCACAGGACAAATATCATCTCTCTTAACTGCATCTCCCTTGGGGTGTCAGCAAAACCCCTATGCCCAGCGGGGCTCCTCGATTCACACACAGCCAGGGAAAATCCACCTTCTATTTTACACCTATCCTGCCCCACAGAAACACATCCCTGCCCATGGATCTGCTTTCTTGGCAGTGTAAGTGTAAACAGCCCCATCCACAAGTTACCCAGTGTCACCCTAATGCCCAGACCCCAAGGTGAAGTCCCTTGTGTTGCTCTACATAGGAGGTGAGACACCTGCTGTCATCTGCAGCACGTGTCTCACCAGCACTGGCTGAAATCCTGCCTTTTTCAGTCATAGAATCCCAGAATGGGTGGATGGGAAGGGACCTTAAAGCACATCCCATTCCACCTCTGCTGTGGGCAGGGACAACTTCCCCTATCCCAGGTGGCTCCAAGCCCCATCCAGCCTGGCCTTGGACACTTCCAGGGATCCAGGGGCAGCCACAGCTTCTCCAGGCATCCTGCTTTTTCAGCTGTAGAATCCTGGAATGGTTTGTGTTGGATCTTAAAAACCATCCAGTTCCACACCCCTGCCATGGGCAGGGACACCTTCCACTAGACCAGGTTGCTCAGTGCTGCTGTGCAAACCTGGCAGCCAAGACCTGACATTTTTGGTACACAGATGGGCAGCATGAGCCTGCCAGCAAGAGCAACACACAGGAATAGCATCAGGGGAAGCAAATGATGTGCAAATAACTTTGTCAATTTAACTCTCCTATTTTCAGTTGAACTCTCAGGTTTTCAACTCTTACCAGTAGAGCAGTGGCTCCTGTCTGTGCCCTCATTTCCAAAAGCAAAGAGCTACTGATGCAGCTCTCCCTGGTCTGAACAAACTGCACTGCTGTGGAACAGCCTTTCCATGAGGAGTCACACAAATTAGCTTGTTGGGACAGAAACGGGCTGGTTGCTCAGCTGGAATAAGCCATGCACTGAGATCTCCTGGGATTAGGCAGAGCACAGGATCCAAACTGTCCAGTGACAAATAATCAGCTCTTTCCTCCTTCGAGCTGCCTGTTGCCCTGCCAGCAGCCAGAGATACTCACGGAGGGTGGGGAAATGCAGCAAACACCCCTCCCTAAGGCTTTCCATAATGTCCCTACACTGACCAGGCACAGAGTCACATCCCTGCTCCCAAAAGCCAAGGAACAGTGGTCCCCAAAGCCATGCCAGGGCCTGGCAGTCCCCACAACCTCCTCACATCATCCCCAGCTCCCTGAGACGGCAGCTCCTGCATTTCTTCACCCAGAACATGGGATGATGATACCTTCTTACAGGAGATTCCCAGTTGTAGTTAATCCATGTTTCTAAAGCACCCATGGACTCTTCCTGCAAGTGCAAGAGTCTCGATGCCAAATAAAACCAACCTCATTCCTGTTCAGGAATTGCCCAGCCTTTCCCTTTCCTGGTGTTACTCTCCTTATCACAAAGACCTTAATAAATATCTTTTCCTACTGATTTTGCAGGTGTTTTTATTTCTTTTACCAGCACCACTGCATTTTTACTCATCTTTCAGAGCACTTTGTATCTGTGTATTCCTTGGGATTTTTTGCATTACTTAATTCCTTGCCTTTGTTTGGGGAAGGGGGCGGGAAAGAAAGAAGGAAAATTGACAGGGGTGAGGAATGATGTTCTGCTGACTCCATGAGACACAAGAGATACCTCACTCATCTTGGGGGTCAAATGTCCGTGATGGTTTGATCAGATGTCAGCTTGCATTTATACTCTGGCCTCTGTTGGAGGTTGAATTACATTTCACATTTGACTCACTTCTGGGGTCAAATGTCCCTCCTATTTGATGGAACAAGAGGAATTATTTTCCCCAAGCAGGTTGTGCTGGCGTGAGCTGTCAGTGCTCTCATTATGTTTTAGGCTCCTTTATTTCTGCATTTTGTCCTCAGCTGAGTCCATCCCCTCTGGGATGACAGCAGCTGCAGCCATGGCACAAAAGCCATCCCAACAAGGAGGATGAAGGGAAGGAGCAGCTCACCTAGCTTCCACATGCTTTGGAGGGTGCTTTGTGGGGGTTTTATAAGGGTTTTATTGTGGGGTTTTGTTTCTTTTTTCCCCCAAAGCTGGCAGCTGGGCAGGGAATAATGAAGGAGAGAGGCAAGTGAACCCTGATCCTGGCTTTACCACACTCTGCTGTGAGAAACTGCAGAAACCTAGAAAAGTTTGGGTTGGAAGGGACCTTAAAGATCATCTCATCCCACCCCTGCCATGGCAGGGACACCTTCCACTATTCCAGGCTGCTCCAAGCCCCGTCCAACCTGGCCTTGGGCACTGCCAGGGATCCAGGGGCAGCCACAGCTTCTCTGGGCACCCTGTGCCAGGGCCTGCCCACCCTCACAGGGAACAATTCCTTCCCAATATCCCATCCATCCCTGCCCTGTGGCAGTGGGAAGCCATTGCCCTTGTCCTGGCACTCCAGACCCTTGTCCCAAGTCCCTCTCCAGCTCTCCTGGAGGCACTGCCAGATCTTTAGGCACTGGCAGGGGCTCGGAGCTCTCCCCAGAGCCTTCTCTCCCCCAGGCTGAACAGAAGAACTTCCTTAAGATCAAATACCAGACAAGGAGCTGAGACAAAGCCGCTGCCAGGGAGCTGCAGGATCATGATGGAGAAAAAACCCCAACCCACCAGGCTCATCTACTGCAGTGTGATGGTTCCAGTCCTGAGTGTGTAAGATTTGCCTTTGTCCTGATGGAACCCGAGGGCTGTTGGACATCCCACACGAGCTGTAAAGGTATCTGGTGGCTCAGCAGCCTCTGAGGTGAGATTGTGAAACTCCCCTCCTGCTGTTTAATGTACTCCTTTGGGTTACAACAGGTTTAGCAAACAATAAAAAGCCATCTGGAACCCCCATTTAAATAACAGAGTTGTGTCATTAGTACTGAAGTCGTGGCTGGGGCTGTAAAACCAGTAAACAAATGCTGATGTGCAGGTAAATAAAGGGAGATGAGGATGAAGGAGGGTGAGGAGGAAGCTGCTCCCCATCCTCCTCGGCCAAAGCTCATGCTGGGTGTGAACCCCTGCTGGCATCCCTGCAGGCCATGAACTGGGATCCTCACCTTCCCTTCCAGTTACACTCTTGGAACACCAGATGAGGTTATGGGGAGTCACTGCAGCCTCCCACAGAGCCTCAGATGCCACCTTGCACCCTTGTACTCCTTGGTCCCACTCCCAGCTCCTCTCTGACTGCCCCACACCAGCACAGCGAGGGAACTGGGGATGCAAAACAAGGCAAAGTTCCCCATTTATCTTGCATGTTACTCCCTATAGTGCTTTTGCTGGTGCAGAAAGCATCAGAGCAGCTCCTGAGCACAAAGCCATCCCTGCAGTGGGGGGTTCCTCCCTTTCCGTCCTTAACTGTTACTCCAAAATAGGAAATAAAGGTCAGCAAGTGAACAGAGAGCAAATGAAGAGTAAACTCCAATTGCCCAGGTCACAGGGATCTAAGCTGGTTTGGTTGATCTTTCTCTGGGATCACACTCAGTACATGAATCCTCCACCACATGGTAATCCCTGCTTTCCTCCTTGAGGTGCAGCAAACCCCAGAGCATCCCTTCTGACTTCCCTCCCGTGCCCAGCCGTGAGGGAAACGGGATGAGATAGGTGCTAAGAAGGAAACGCAAATGGCTCATGCTGGCCATGGCTGTGCCCAAATCCAGCCTGATCCTGCTGGCACATCATGGCCAGGGACTGTGGCTGGTCCCTCTGCCAGCACTGCCAACCCTTCCCAGCGAGGCTGTCAAATCCTTGTCCCTTGGGGGTTTTTAAAGGCAAAGTACTTACACCAACTGCCCTGTGAGCATCCACCACCTGTGGCTCTGCACAGCCTGGGGGGGACAGGGCTGAGCCCTGGCTGGGGCACCTCGGGATCACCCCATTCCTTCCCATATTTACTCACCCTCTGGCAATTCCTGGCTCTAATGATCAACCCCCTGCCGTTGTTGGCTGAACATGTATTTGTTTCTGCTGAATCACTCAATAGCACGAAGTTTGCTGTTCCTACCCCACCCTGGAAATGCTCCTCACACAAGAACAACCTCTCCCCATGCCATGGTGGCAACGGCTTCCAGTGCCAGCTTCCAGAGCCAAGGCAGGAGCAACTCTCCTGAGCAATGAGCCAATGCACTGCCATGCTCCAAGGAGGCAAACTACAGGATTTCATCCCATTCCCAGTGTAACATGGATGGAGTTTAACCCCTGCTGCTACTGGAGCACCGTGCGTGACTCACTACCCTTGTAATCCATAGTGATGACCCAAACCCCAGGGGGCGGCCCACGGGGGTGTGTCTGTGGTCAACAAAGCAGCCCAACACAACCAAAAATGGGATGCTGGAATGTGTGAGCAAGGAACTGTCACCTTCCCTCACAAGGCTGCACGTGATGAGGTGCTTCGTGCTGAGGGTGCAGCACCTCTAACCATGCCAGGCCAGCACTGAGGGATGCACAGGGACCATCTCTCATCTCCAGGGCAGGGGGACAGAAAAGCATGTGCTGAAGTCCTCCTGTCCCAGAAGGACCTAAACACGGGCTTAACTTTATATAATCACAGAATTGGGTTGGAAGATCACCTTAAAGATCATGTTCCAGCCCATACACAGGTTTAGGGCCCCACTCCATGTCTTTTCCATGTGTATCCAAGCCCAGGGAAGGCTCAGGCGCCTGCAAGACATGAACACTTCTATTCTGGTCCCCCACACGTGGGTTTCTAGCTCCAAAACAGGAACCCTTTGATTCCTTTTTCTCCCCTAACTGTTAATCTATTTAGCTACAGGAAATACTCCACATGAAGGGAGGAGACACCTGAACTCCACACAATACTTGGAAACTTCACTGCGTCCAGAAACACCAAGTGTTCCTTCATTTTGAGTGAGGGATGCTGAGGCAAAGCTTTTCAGCAAAGCTTTTCAGCAAAGCTCTTCAGCAGAGCCAGGCTCCAGTGGCAGGCAGCACCCGGATGGATGTGCATCCCACTCCTTCTACCAAGTGCATCCACTGCTCCTCAGCAGCAGCTGGGCTCTGACCTCCTCCATGGGCCCTCCTGATATCCTAGGAGGACAGATTCACAGAGAGCTCCTGGAATTTGTGCCTAAGTCCCCCTAAAAATCTCACCCCAGCAAAACAACACTTACCTGATTGGCCGATAGAAACTCCTGGGCGTTGTCGTTCATCCCCATGTACATGTTCTCCCCATCAAACTAGAAAGGCAAAAGAAAGAGTTAATGAAATGCCATCTGCACAGCTCGCTCATGTGCATCCCAAATGCCTTCCTGGCTCTTCATGTTGAGAGCCAGAATTCCCAGAGGAAAACCCTGAGCTGCTGTTTTAACACTTTGGAGCGTGTATGAGCACACCACCATCCCAGTTATTGCAATGGGACATGCTAGCATAGCATGGATATGGGATCTTTTCAGTGAAATAAAGAATGAACCACTCCAATTCAAGCAAATAAATCAAATGTGTGAACCCACAGATGTACGCTGCAGCAAAGATCACCCTAAAGAAGCTGTTGCTAAAATTCCTACTAGACCATCAATCAGATATTAAAAGCCAACTTCCAGCAAAGGAAATGTCCAGGACTTGGGCAGGTCCCATGCAATCCTCTTAGAGACCTCTGCATTACCCTCAACACCAAAGCAAAGCTACTGCAGCAATGCAGCATCACTCTGGAGCATTCAGGAGGGGTCTCTGTGCAAAGCCTGATTGCCCCTCCTGACACATCCATCCCCTCATCTCCTGTTCTCCTGCCTGCTCTGCCAGGACCCTGCTCCATGGCTGGGCCAGGCAGCCTGAGCACAGCCCATCCTCCTGTGTCTCCACAGCCAGTTCCCAGCTGCTAATCCACTTACCAGGCCACAAAAGCCCCATGGAGAACTACAACTCTTCTCACTAATTAGCTACAAGAGGAGCTTTTCCTTTACTCTGATTCCAAAGGAAGGAAAAAAGCCCTCCAGGATTGTCTCCGGCTCGAAGTACGGCAGGGGCAGGCCTCAAGGCTGAGTTCACAAATTAATTATGGCAATAAAAATGGGCTGTGCCATAAAACACTCCCGAGATGAGGATGGAGGTACCAGCTGTGAATGACACCTTGCACTTAACAAGGAGAAGAGCCAAGCCTCCTGCCCTTACCGGCAGCATGATGAATTGGAGATCGCTCACCCCTCGCCTGTTCTCTCACTCTCTGATATGAAGCTGATTCCAGTTATGCCTTAACAGAAAGTGGCCATATTAAGAGCAATAAAAGTGAAATCTAAATAAAACCAGGTGAAGAATTTCAGCCTAGACAATTAATTACACTTCCATTTCTCGGAGAGCTACAGGATTAGCTATTAAAGTCAGCAGAGTTAGTAAAGCCAAGTGGGGGTAACAGGGCTCTGCTTGGCCTCAGACATCCTCTAATTGCCAAACTGTCCTCTGGCACAGCAGAGCAAACCAATTAAAAGCTGCAAAATTGGAGCAGGTATTGTGGCCCTCATTAAGAGATACCTGCAGCAGGGTGGGAGAGGATTCCTGTGCAGCTGCTGGGTTCTGCAAAATCCATCAGTGAGGCAGGAGCTGTGGGATGCAATGAGCACTGGACCAAACAACTTCCCCAGAAGACAGCTGGGTACCATCCACTTTAAACTGGATTTCCCTCCACCTGCCAGATGGTCACTGGCACAGCCAGTGCCAGTTCCAGCTGGAGCTGCTGTGCTTCCAGGCACGGAGACCCAACCTGCTCTGCAGTCTAAATACCCTCTAACAACCCAACCGACCCCAGCAGGGGCACCTGAACTGGCAGCAGAGGTGCCAGAGGTTGGTGGAGAATCACAGAATCTCTAGGCTTGGAAAAGCCCTCCAAGACCACTGAGTCCACCATTCTCCCAGCACTGCCAAGGCCACCTTTAATGATGTCCCCCAGTGCCACATCACCTCTCATAAATCCCTCCAGGGATGGTGACTTCGCCACTGCCCTGGGCCACCTGTTCCAGTACCTGACCACTGTTTCAGTGAATAAATTCTCCCTAATATCCCATCTAAACCTGCCCTGGTGCACATGAGGTTCATTCCTCTCATTCTACCCCTTGCTACCCCTGAGAAGACAGCGACCCACACCCGGCTACAGCCTTTTTCTCCAGGAAAAAAATTACCTTGAAAGTTACGTTCAGCAAACCAAAAGTATCCTTCACTAGGGATTGTCCCAGAGCAGGACAAACACTCTCCTTTCTCCATACCCTTCTGCTTGCCAGAATGTATTTTTTTATGGCTTTCTACTGTTCCCATACCTCCATTCCACAACTCCTTCTGCCCTTGATGCCTTCATAAGAACTGTAATGAATCCTGCCTTCAAAATTACTGTTCCTCTGATTGCCAGGCTGAGCAGCGAGCCTGAAAATCAAGACTCGAAATGCAATGGAAACTTTGGAATTTCCCCACTGCTGATCGGATTTTTTTTCCCCTCTCCTCCAGGCTATGAGGGTGCAAACAAATTTATTAGAAATTCTCCCATCAGGATATTTTTTCAATTAGATGTTTGCCAGTTATGCAGCAGCCAGGTAGAGCAGATAAGTAATGTGCCCTCCCTCTTCTCATTATTGTTTTGCTACGGAATGCACTTCAAAACAATCAACCCCATCATTCCAGGTAAATTTATGGTAGAAACAGAAATTTTAATATTTCCCCTTGGTTATAAATGCTTCCTCCTTTTTTTTTCCTTCACTCTAGCTCCTGTTCCAGACCTGGATACAGCCATTCATCATCCTCCTTACCCCAAAATCCAACCTGCACTGAATGATGTGGCAGGGATCATTTTCAAGTCCTAATTCAAAAGGAACATCCTCTTGTGCTCTTGTTGTCTTTATCATCCCTGTGCTCGGTTGCAATTCCTTAATTTTATCATTCTGTGGTTAATAGGAGCAGCTTATTAAACAAAGCAGTGGCTGTGGCTGATTCTTGCCCTCTCCTGCAAGAAATGAGCACGAAGCTGAGGAGGGAAGGGGAAAGAAAAGAGGGCAAGAAAAAGGAAAAGGGAAGGAAAAGGGGGAAGGGGAAGGGTGAGAGAGAAGGGAAAAAGGAAGGGAAAGTGCCCCAAATTCCACAATTCTGGCAGCAAAGTCAAATGAACTCCACTGAACTGCCTTGGTCTGCAGGTGGCAAGAACTCCAACCCAAAGGACAGGCAAGACTCCATCTTGTGCTGTAGGAGGTGGCTTTGCCTGGCACTGATGGATAAGGACATGGATGCTGCCAACCCCATTCAGAGAGGGAGTTCCAAGGACAGCAGGGTGATGGAGACCAAGCCATGACTGCAGCCCTCCATGGGACAACCTACTGAGTATTATGGGTCCAAACAAAAGATAAAAGGACAGTTCTATTCTGTGAGGAATCACCCTCTGAAATTCAGTCTTTCATGAAGAATTTAATTAAAAATAGAATTCTTTTACTACGGCTCTTCCAGGGGAGCTGCAGCTGGCGCTGCTGCTCTATCAGCCCATACACCGAGCTCAATTCAGATGTTGTTGTACAAAGCACTTTTAAAACTTTTATTGCTTTTCTAGACTCACTTTGGTTTGTTATTTTTGCTCCACAGCATTATTTTCAAACCTGTAAATGTGCCCAGAGGTCACACGGGTCCCATGTTAGCAGGATGAATATGAGTAAGAAAAACAAATGCAGGCAGCAGGCTGGGACAGACCCCAACGTGCAGCAGCTGTGGGATCTCCAGCTCTGTGCAAACAGGGAGAACAAATGTTTGCTAACTGGGAAGGACCCAGTGGAAAGAAACACAACCTCCTGCCAAGATTCCAGGAAGGTGTTACTTTTTCCTGGATGGCACTGCCAGCTTGTACAATTTTATTATGAATCTGATCACATCCTTTTTATTTCCTGAGAGCCACGAACTGAGATGGAAATTTCAGCTCTGTAAGAAACAGGGGAATCACAGATTGGTTTGGGTTGGAAGGGACCTTAAAGATCATCCAGTTTAACTCCCCTGACATGGGCAGGGACACCTTCCACTCGACCAGAATATGCTGGCCAAGTTCACACCAGTAATACCTTCTGTGATACCTGCAAGATCTCAAAATCCTTCCAAACTTTTTATTTAAGTTTATGTTATGTGTGGTGTGTTTGGGTGGGTTTTTTTGTGGGTTTTTTTTGAGTTTTTTGTTTTTGGAGGGGTCTTACCTAAATTCTGCCACTAATTTTTGGCAATACTAGACCAGAGCACCTTAACTGCAAGTCCACTGAGGTTCTAGAGCTTGAAAATGTGGACTGCTAATACAAATCCAGCAGTAATTAAGAGCCATCAGCATCAAGGAGCTACTAAATGACCAGTTAAGAACAAATTGGATGCCTCCAGTGGTTCCTACTGGTCAGAGCTATAAACACTCACCTCTGGTTTGCCTCCCTGTACCAGGACACAGGAGATGGGCAGCAGGTTCCCTCTCATGACAACCTCATTTCCAAACTGGGTGCACTGGGGATATCACCTTTCACGGGAGATTCTTGGAATGCAGCTGGGTTTGTTTTCCAGCAAGCTACACCTCAGCTACCACTGGCACCAAGACAGAGTGACCCAAAATAATGCCACGCAAGGAATGCCTTTAGGTTTCTAGTGAATAAAAGTTAGGACCCAAGAAAACTTGTAAATCACAGTTAACCTGTATTTAATACTCCTCATTAAAAAAAAAAAAAAATTAAAGAAAAAAATATTGCAGCCCATGTGTTGCTGGGCTTCATTCAGCTGCTTCCAATGGCACCGTTCCCACCATGGGGGAACATAACTCTTCTTTAGAAAGTGTTACAGAAATAGTTTTATCCACAAGTGGTTTTTATCAGTATTGTTTGGGTGGTACATTCTGCTGTGAGTGCACTTTGGCCGTGGTACTTCCATGCCCTGCATCCCCGTGATGCTGCTCCTGCACACCAGGCTCAGCCCTTTGAGGCATTCAGACCCAAGGATGCTGGTCCTGGTAAGGATCCTCTCTGGACACACCTCTGGGATGTCAAATCCTCACCTCAGCCCTGCCCCTGCCAGTGCTGCTGCCGGCTGAGCAAATTCCTGCCGGAGTAATTTAGCATCCCACCTCTTCAGGGAATACATGGCTGAGGTTAGCTTAATCTCTTTAACTGCAGTTCCCCCATTAAGGTCTTTACACAACCTCTGGCCCGGAGTGATCTACTTAGCATTATTTATTTGTGTGCTGAAATGCTTGGCTAGCCCCTCAGTTGATCCTGTCAGGGAGGGTCAGGAGTTCAGCACGAGATTTACGGCTCCCCCCAGGAGTGCCCTGCGAGGGAAGCTCGGCATCTCCAGCCCGGCCACGCACCACGATTTGTTTGGGGACAAATGGCATTAACAGGGAGCACAACCCCACAGCAGGTGTCAGAGGCAGAACACAAACCCAGCATCCACAGGAGCCACCGGGGCTTTGAGGGGCTGAGTTTTCCACAAGCAGTCAATACTCTCATACATTATCCCTGGGGAAATTCAGATGGATGTAGCTGAAGTCTCGAGGCTTAAAGCCTTACAGTAAAAAGTGGCTTGTTTGGTTGATTTGTTTGTTTTAAGTAGGATGAAAGCCTAGTAGCAGTTTTTTCTCAAATACACCAGGAGCAGGAAACCTGCAGAGCTGGTGGGACCAAGGTATGGTAGAGGCTGTCAAGAAACTACAACCAGGTGGAAAAGGAAGGAATGACCTGCACCAGCTTGGACACTGATGGAGTGAGTATTCAGAAATTCTGAAACTGAAGCATCTCCCTTGGAAAGACCCATCTGAGAAGCTCTCACACTGGGATAGCCAGAAGGAAAACATCAAACCAACCAAGGAAATCCTAAGGAACCTGCACAGCCAAGCGACATTCATCCACCTGCCCTAAAACAGTGGGAGGGAACTTTGGGCCCCTCATGACAACAAAGACATTGAGGGGCTGGAGCGTGCCCAGGGAAGGGAACGGAGCTGGGAAAGGAGCCCCAGGAGCAGCTGAGGGAGCTGGGAAAGGGCTCAGCCTGCAGCAAAGGAGGCTCAGGGGGGACCTTGTGGCTCTGCACAAGTCCCTGACAGGAGGGGGCAGCCGGGGGGGTCGGGCTCTGCTGCCAGGGAACAGGGACAGGAGGAGAGGGAACGGCCTCAGGCTGGGCCAGGGGAGGTTTAGATTGGAGATTAGGGCAAAGTTTCTTCTCTGAAAGGCTTGTCCAGCTCTGGTATGGCTGCCCAGGGCAGTGGTGGAGCCACCATCCCTGGAGGGATTTAAAAGACATGGATGTGACACCTGGGGACATGGGTTAGAGGTGGCCTTGGAAGTGCTGGGGGAATGGCTGGATCCAACAATCCCATAGATCTTTCCCAACCTAAATAATTCAATGATTTTAAATGTTTGATCTTCTGTCTGTACTCCCAAACCAGCTGGAGTGGGAAGGGGAAGGTTCCACACCAGCATGTCCAACTCCCTCAGCGTGAACCTGTCATACTCCAACACACCCCAAGGAGGCCTAGAGGGAGCCAACAGAGGGACCTTGTGCCTCACAGCCCACTTAGAGCTTGCTGAAGGGTCAGCAAGCCCCTAGGAAAGGTGAACTGATCTCTCTGGTTGGACTTCTCACAAGGTTCCTCGAAAACCAGCTCTAAACCCCAAAACCCAACATGTCATGGGACCCAGGTCAAGGTTCTCTTGCTCACAGCAAGACACTCCGTAGGTTTTAGCAAGAAGATCATGGTCTGTGACCCACCTGCACTAAAATCTATCCAGCTCATCACATAACTGATCTGCAAGGGTTCAGTTTATTAATGAGACAGAAATTATTCAGGCCAGCCGAAACTAAAAGTGCCTTTGAATAGCTCTGCATTAGGACTCTCGCTGCACTAAGTGGCACTGAGGAAATGGAAGATTAAATTTAATGTCAATAAATGCAAAGTAATGCACTGAAGAAAAGCAACCCCAACGACAGACATGACAATGGGCCTTAAAATAGCTGCTGCTGTCCAGAAGAGAAACTGTTCTGGACAGCTCACTTCCAACTTTTGCTCAGCCTTCAGCAGCTGCCAAAAATGCCATTCAGGTTTTAGAAACAATCAGGAAAAGAGCAAAGAATGAAAGATCAAGTATTATTTTGCCGTCTGTACTGTTAGAAGAAAGAGAGAGGGCAACTGCGAGGAGGATCCGAGGTGTGGAATGGCACATGTGGATGAGGAAAAAGGGGTGAGGAAGGGATAAAAGGGTGTTAGAGGGGCTCAGCAAAGATGTACATGAAAAAATGAAATGAGAGCAGGGTTCTAACAGCCTGAAATCAAGGAGACAGACACCGAAATTATTAGCAAGTGAAATTAAGCCCTTCCAGAGAAGTTTGTGCTGGGCCCAACAACACCACCTCTTGCTGAAGGACACTGTGGCTGAGAAGGATCCAGAACAGCAATTGAACAAATGAGAGATGAGTAATAAACCCAGACCTGTGGGCTCCTGGGAGCTCTGTGGGCAGATATAATCTCATTTTTTAGCATGTGGGTGGTCAAATATCATTGTGGGATCTCCATCCCTGGAGATACTCAGAGCTCAGCTGGGCCAGGCACTGCACAACCCCACGTGGGGGGCCCAGCTTTGCCTGGGGGGCTCAGGACACACAGATGTCCCTCAGGACTGGCAATATTTGGTGTTTGGAGGCTTCTGTGACACGTGATCATGAATACTCACACAGACCTTCACCCCAAAACCTCTGCAGCACCCCCTTTTATTCTCCTGAAATGCCACCACTATTCGAGTGACAGCATTCATTTATCTAAGAGACCGGCTGGCTTCCTGTCAACGCTGCACACAAAATTATTGTTATTATATTATTTGGGGGGGGAATGAGGCCTTAAACTCATTTACCTGGATCTTTCTGAGCCTGCAAAGGAGTTCAAGCTCTTCACATACACACACAAAAAACCCGTCCACTGAAAGCTACAGGGAGCAGCAGAATTTAGTCTTAAGACTGACATGGAAATAGATTAATTTTTTTTCCCATTTCATATTCTAATTACAATTCTTCTCCCCCTACTATTTTCTGTTCTCATTACAGTCTTAAAATTGCTCTGCAAATTCTGTACCTTATTCTGCTCTTCCTACCATCTTTGTCATGGAAATGAGAAACAGAATGTATAAGCATGAAAATATTGCAGAGATCAAAATTCTGCTTAACCCTTTCTCGTGCGACTCCAACAAGAAGCAAAAGCAGCACAGAGCAGCTAATCCTCCACCCATCCAGCCTCCCCTTCTTCTCCCAGCTGCACTGAGGAGAAGGATGCTCAGAGAAAGGGTGATGAATTTAAAGGCCAAAGTTGCTCACGGTTGCACCTCGCTGTGCATGGAGGAGGGGTTGGGGTTTCGGTTTAGCAGGTTTTGCCCCTGAAGGCAGATGTTGATCTAATACACTTTGACTGTGTTCAGATGATTGTGTTTAGCGTTTAGCCTGGTGTAATGCTGCTGGGGAGAGCTGCTGCTGGTGCATTGAGCTGCCCTGGTGCACTGAGTGCTCAGCAGATCTCCATCCTTTTCCATGGCACCAAGAGCTCACTAGAGTTGCAGCCAAAAACCAAATCCTTCCTGATTTCTCTCCAAGTCTGGGCATGGATGAGGAAATCAGGCTGCTGGGAGGTGAGCAGCACCCGCTGCTCTCACCCAGGACCTCCCCAGCCCATCGCTGACCAGCTCAACACTGTTTATTTTGCAGCGCTGTCGCTGCAAGGCTCAGGCATGTACATCACTTCCTTCTGGAAACCAAACGGCAAGCACATCCGGAGCCGTTTATCACAGGTGCTCGAGGAGTTTATCTGCAAAAAAATATAACTACCAGGCCCTCGCTGAGCTGGTCCTTCACCCGTCAGCAGCTGAGTGAGCGGGAGAGCTGAGGGAACCTGGTGAGGGGATCAGGGATGCAGCACCATCCTGGCACTGGCCTGGTGTGCATTAAATAAATACAATAAGTGCTGAGGAGCAATAACTGCACTGCCTGCTCCTCCAGCAACACTTGTAATTCACAGGAAACTGAGAGAGGCAGAAAACATGCAAAGATCTAAAAGAAGCTGCGGAGACTCTGTGCTAGAACAGTGCCAGCGTCAAAGGTGCCGAGAAACATTGTTTTCTGCAAGATAAAACCTCGGGGCTCAGATAAAAATAGAGTCGATACCTGTGTGCCTGGGAAGCAGCTACCAGCCTGGCTCTGCTCTGGGAGTCTTTTATGGAGATGCTGATTTCAACAGCAGAACAACAGCCCTGGCTGCAGCCAGAGGTGCCACTGGAGAGGGGCTGCACATGGCACTGGAATAGCCAAGGAGGCGAGGGAGCAGCTGGGAATGAAGAAACCTTAAGCAGGGAAGTTTTCCCACCCTGCAACTGGGTCCCCTTCGCCCAGGGAGCGTGCAGCATGGGCAGCGATGCTCAGCTGCACGCCTGAAGTGAATTCCTGGATGGAATCAAAGCAATTCCTTGGGGAGCGAAGGTGGCAGCTGCCAGCACAAGCAGTGGCTGGGTGACGCTGGGTTTGATGTACGTGGAGCAGGAATGGGTTTGGAAATCTCTATTTATCTTTTCTCGACTGCACAGCGAGTAAATAACGAAGCAAGGAACTGAGCTGTCAGAGGAGTGAGGAGGAGATGCCTCAAAGCTGGGCACTTTTTTAAGACCATGTATTTTGCTTCTAATCTCAGTGCTTTGCTGGCAGCTGTACAGGTAAATAACCGGGATCCCAAGTACCTCCTAACTCACTCCAATAAATCCTAAAATCACATGTGTTACTCAATTGATATTCACAAAGGAAAACAGTACCTTTAATTCACTTCACAGCCCCTGTTCTTTGAGCACAGATTAAATATTATCAGGAAATTTTTTTCTCAGAGGATGGTAAGGCCCTGGCACAGGTTGTACAGAGCAGCTGTGGCTGCCCCATCCCTGGAACTGTCCAAGGCCAGGTTGGAGCAACCTGGTCTACTGAAGGGTGTCCCTGCCCATGGCAGGGAGTGGAATGAGATGAGCTTAAAAGTCCCTTCCAACCCAAACCTCTTTCCAAGCAAAAGTACATTTCTGCCCCCCAGAATTCAGGATCTTGTCTATTTCCTTCTCTTGCAAAGCATAAGGAAAAATAATTGATTTTTCAAGACCATGGGGAACATTATGCAAAACCAGCTAGTTGAGAGGGAAAAAAAAAAAAAAAATCAGAGATCTTCCATGCCAGTAATTTAGAAAATAGTTTCCAGCACACAGATATTTGGCACCAGCAAAAACCTGCTTTCTGTGGTTCTGCACTCCACTTTGTATGCAAATATACTCTTGCAGTGGTACATAGAATGACTTGCAAAAAAAAATAAAAGGGCTGACAAAGTACAATCCATTTCACAATGTTTGGACATGTTCCTGACTCAAAGAGAATAAAACTAATGAAAACTGAGGTCTTTAAAGACAAAATAAAACCCAACCCCAAAACAAGGATGATAAGGAAGGTAATTTCTGAAATTGCAAGGTCAGGCTGGATGGGGCAACCTGATCCAGAGGAACCATGTGGTTCCATGTCCCTGAGAAGGGCAAAACCATGGGAAGCAGCGGATGGAGCGGGTCAGGAGCAGGGTTGGGAAGGGGCAGACACATGGGGTGCACAGGCTCCCATCACTGCTGCCGAGGCTGAGGCTGGAACTGCACGACCCAAGCTGCAAACACAGCACCAGAGCTGGAACTTCACACGCCGGAGGGCCAGGACATGCACAGGCAGGCTTTTACAGAAGCTGAAGCTCAGCAGCATTTCCCACGGGCCATAACATCGCATCGGAAAGGTGCCTCCCCAGGCAGCACCACCACATCCTTGTGGCCTTGTTTCACAAACTGCTGAGTTAGGCTGGTCACACCAAGCTGCTGAGCTGTGTTTCCAGGGGGTTGTGCACATCACAGCCCCACCATCCCATTGCCATGGCTGTGATTCCTTTAATAGCACCCAAAGCTTCATTCCCAGCCTCAGCTATTAAATATGAAAAAATATCCCAACCATCTCCCTCAAGCACTTCCAATTTCAGCTTTTCTTCCTTTTTTTGCTACCCCTCTGTTCACTTTATTAATCTTTCCACCAGATTTTACGGCCCTCTAACTTTTTCATTAGGGCTAAAGGTATTCTGTGCTTACTGCAGCCAAGCTGGCCTCAGGTTTACTTGTTAAATATCTGCCTTAGTGCTGAAAATTGTCAACATCTTGAAAAGACAGTTAAAAACTCATTAAAATTAATGAAACTAATCAGAAAAAACCACCTCTGATTATTATTATTATTATGCCCCGCCTCACTGTAAATAATTGAATAAAGATATTATTATGACTATTATTATTATTATTATTACTATTATTAACCCTAAGAAGGAGTTTAAAGCATGTTGATGAGAATGAGAAAAGAGCAGCTTTGCCCGACTAATTAATGACTTAAATAAAAATAAACAAAGGGAGTCTTCCTGATTTTAGCAAAGTCCTGCCTTTTTCCAAGCAGTTAAAAGCAAGACTGACAGCTTTATAGATAGGGAAATGGGCAGATAAGATAAACACACACAATACAAACTCGTCCAAAGCTCTTACAGTCTTTCTCTGCAACACTTCCAGCTCATTAAATTACAGTATTACTATAGATTTGCAGCAAAATTATCTTTTATCTCGTCTTCTTTTAAAGCTATTTGGCATTTGCTGGTATTTTCTATTATAAATCTAATTGCAGATTCCAAACAGACAAGGGCTCATTAAGCCTTAATTATGCACATGTTGTTTTCAACAAACATTTTCATTTGGACTGCTGTGAGCTGTAATTGTTCCGAAGGCACTGCAGCCTCCCATTACCCACTTCCCTGGGATGGCAAAAGCTACTTTCAAGTAGGTCAGGACTGGGCTGAAAAATCTGTTTGGAACCTCTGGAGTTTGGGTTGTGCTGCTCCAGTGGGAACGTCAGCAAGGAGCCAGTGGGATGCCCATGGTGATGGCACCCACCTGCACCCAGCCCTGTTGTGGGGTTAACCACAGCTTCATGCAATGGTTTGGCTTGGGAGGCCTTCAAAGATCATTTATTTCCAATGCCCCCACCTTAGGCAGGTGGAGGGGAGCAGGGAGGAGCCCTGGGAACGGGATGGGTGCCCACTCTTCACAGGGAGCAAAGCCAGCAGGGGTGATATGCCAGCAGCTTGCCTTTGGCTACGGAGGGGAAGCACGACTTCTGCTTGGGAGTTCCTGCTGGGAACAGGCTGCCCAGGGATCACCATCCTTGCAAGTGTTAAAAACATGAGAGGTGTGGCACGTCCCAGTGTGGCTCAGTGGGCACGGTGGCACTCAGTGGATGGTTGGATTTGATGATCTTGGAGGTCTTTTCTAACCCAAAGGATTCCGTGATCCGGGCACTGCTGAGCATCTGCCAACAGCTGGGCTCCAGCCCAGCCCCAGATCCTCAGCCAGCCACATCTCAGAGAATGGCCACAAGCAACAGAGGACAAAACCGTTTCAGCTCGCCCCAAAGCAAATGAGTGTGGTGGGGAGCCCTCTGTGCTTCTTGTTGGAGCCCTGGTTCTGTTCTGTTCTGTTTGCACTCTGAAACAAGCTACCCACAAGAAGAGCTAAGCTTTTATTAACAACTCAGGCTTCCTTCTAACTGCATTTGCTCGCACTCAGGAGTTACCAGAGCAGGAAGAAGCTTCAGGATGACAACTTTGAGGTCCTGGATTCTTCCAACCTCACCCACCCCTGTGGCTCCTTGCTGGAGTGTGCAGGGCAGCAGAGCGTGGCTCTGCCCCATTCCAATGCTCCGGTGAGGAGCCATCATGTGCAAACCTCACCAGCCTTCCCTGAACCTCTTCAGAGGAGAAAAAGCTCCTAATAAATAATTTCCCATCTTATTAAGGGTTAGGGCTCCAAAGGCAGGCTGGAGGTGCTGGTAGCTGCTGGACCCAGGAGCTTGAAAGGTTTTAGCACCACTGGGAATAGCACAGTGTGAATATGCTCAGTGTTGCAACTTCTGCCCTAAACTCCTGCCAGTCAGGTATCCAACATTCTATCTCAGGACAGCAGAGGTGGCCAGAAAAGGCCTTGCTTCATTAAGAAATTAGTATCCCCCTTCTTCAGGTTTCTTTCTCTCTTCTACATGACAAATCCTGTCCTGAAGACTCATGTTGCACTGTTAGAAGGAAAATGTGTCAGAGTAAGCATGAAAACTCATGGCCTTGCCTTTGAAAAAGAGAAGTTTTCAAGCAATAATTTGACTTAGAAAGGTTTTCTATGTCATTCTGACTTGGCATGTATATGTCTGACCTACTAAATCTAGCACAATAAAATTACAGAGTTCGTTCCAGCCTGTCGGTGTCAAATCGTTCATAAATTCAGATGCACTGTTTACCCAACTGCTATTCATATATTCACCGGGAAGGTCTTGCCAGGCTCCTTCTGGGGGGAAGGATTTGCCCTGTTCAACATTAGCTCACGCTGACAAAGGGAAAACGTAAGAGCTGCCCTGACAAGCTGAGCTCCCATCTTCCTCCCCCAGCCCTCACCTTCGGATCGTGCAGGATTTATGGCTGTGCCACCCCTTCCAGGGTTCGTAACACTCCCCAAATTGGCCTGCTGTGGATTCGCCATGGGGAGGGAATGCCAAGGCCTGGCTGTTGTCACTTGTGTGGGTGCAGGCACTAATCAGCACAGCCACACCAACGAAGAAACATTAACCCCTGCTGAAATCCTTGTGCTCCAGCACTCTGTACCCTGCCTGAGAAACCACAAAAGTGACACTGGAGCTGCCACCAGAATGGCCTTGAGGAGCCCAGCATGGGCCTTACAAGAAAAGAAGCTCACGTTCAGCCTGCCAGGGCACACAGAGGAGCTGTTCTCAGTGGTGCTGGCTGCCAGTCACAATTCCCAACACCAAAGGGTTTTCTTAAATCCACTTTCTTAAATCCACTCTAATATTTATTAATTCTTATACATAATCCAAGCAACGCCTGTTAAAGGAACAATTGTGAGGGGTATTATGGAATATTGCTGTCCACCGTGTGGGCTGGGCTGGCAGAGCAGTCACCTGCATGGGCTTCATCCCGTCTCCAGAGGAGAAAACATCACCTGACAAGCCAAAGGGACTCCAGGGCCGGGTCCTTGCAAGCACCCCTCCCCACCGTGGGCCACTTCCCACCAGCACACGTGAGGGATGCTGTGTATGGATTGCTGGGTCTGGCTTTTCTCCACATAAGCACAGTTTCATCCTTGGGATGGATCCTGGCCCTGAGCGCGCTCGCCGCCAGCACCTCCAAACAGAGGTTGCAAGGCCAGGTGCCGTGGAAAGCCTGAGGAGATGGGTGCCCTGCCCCACTGCCCACCTCCCAGGATGTCCATCCTGTCTGTGCCAGTGGGGTTAAGCAGCAGGGACTGTCCCATAACCACTGTGCCCATGGACTGCCCCACTCCAGCCAGGCGCCAGGAAGAGTTTACCAGGTGCTGCACAAAGGGACAAACCCTCCTGCACAGAGCTCATGCTCTCAGCAATAAGACTCATTCTGCTGGTCAAACCCAGGACAGCCCAGGTGATCAGGCAGGCTGGCACAGGGCACCACCAGCAGCTTTTCCCCTCTTCCTTGGTCGCATTTTCTTCCTGAGCCTCAGAATCAGGAGCATATCTCCAAAGGCACATCCAGCTCAGGAAGGATGGATCCACTGACCAAAGAGCTCCCAAAGGAGCAGTTATCTCCACAGTGCCACCACGAAGCGTGGCCTTGGGCAAGAAGGTGCCCACAAGGTCAAGGCACAAGTAGGAGAAGCCATTTTTCCTTCCTTACCACAGCACAGGGGGGGCAGGGGACCTCCTTACGTGCCACCCCGCAGGTGTGTGGACAGAGAGGTAGGAATGTGCCAACAGGGACAACCAGCAGAGTTGCACCCAGTCCTGCTGCTTCTCAAACTGGTGTGATGCCACCAAGGGCACACAGGGGACAGGCACCACCTCATGGGATGGGCACACCCCATGGGATGGGCACCACCCCAGAGCTGGACTGCTCGAAACATTCCAAGGGGCATGGAAGGATGTGCTGTAAAAACACACCAAGACACAACATCCCCAAATGCAGGGTTTAACGAGATGATACTCGAGTCAGCTTTGATGTCTCATGAGATCATTTTGATCCCCATGTTTCCAGAGAAAAGGACTCTCTGCTCAGGTTTCCACCATGCCTGAGTCAGACACCTAAAAAGATCCCATTTACTAGCTCACAATTAGTATCCCACACTTTCTCCAAAACCATTTCATGGGGAAAAGTGATTTCCACCAATACTCTGCATCCTGATTCAGGAAGTCACACCAAGATTTCAGGCCCTCTAGTGAATATGTTCCATTTTATATTTCACCTGCACCTCTATAAAGATACCTTTTTTTCCCCACTTCCAGAATTTTCCTAACTGTTAAGAGAAGGAATCCTCCTTGCTCTGACAGAGAGCAGCAGGAATTATACCAGTGCTGCATGTTATGTGGTACAACAGGCCCAGACTGTTTTGATTGAACTCTTTTACATTAATGAAGGTTTTCTTTATATGAGTTTGTATTACAGAGATTTAAGCATCCTGGAGAGATGAAAACACTTTATTTGTTACTGCCTGGGCCTAATCTTTTGTTTCCTCAGTTGCCCTGTAACCTGTCCTTCTGTGATCTAATGCTCCACGTGCAGCAACTTCTCCACCTGCTAATTACAGGCTCCATTGTGCCAGATAATTCAGCCCCAGCGAGGCTGCAGGGTGGTTCTGCATCTCCAGACCGTGTTTCGCTGCTGCCTCCAAAACCAGAGGAATTAATCACCTTCTCCAGTCGCTAAGTGGGACCAGACACTTGTGTGCTCATTGGAAAGGAAAGCAACTTTGGTTCCTTTAAGCAAAACATAATGAATCTCCCAGAGAGCAGGAAGCTCATCGTTTATATTTCTTGGAAAGGAGTGTATTAATATATTCAGTCTAAAAATATATCTATAAATCTTTGCAAGTCAGAGCGGAAACGAGAGGCAACATGGCTGGCTCTGAAGGAGCTGCAAGTGCTGACACAGATGAGCCCCCAGCAAACACCTTCTGTGCAAATCACATTTACCTTTGCTGCTTGCCAGGGCTGTAGTTTCAGCCTGCGGGGAGACATTTACTGCAGGCAGCCCAGAGACCATCATTTTGGTACATGATTTCAATCCATCCATCCATCCCTCCATCCATCCATCCATCCATCCATCCACGCACCCATCCATCTCTTGGCTCTCAGAGCAGCCTGGGACATGGCACCCGACAGCCCCCTGATCCAGTACAGCACCTGAGGGCATTTAATTATTATCCTCTGAATTCAGAAATTAGACTCCTTGCGCCCCTCCCGGGGAGTTTCTGCTCTCCCACCCCTGCTAAGCCGTGCTCCCATCAGCCAGTGAAGAGGATGACAGCAATCACATCCCTCTGCCCTTCTCTGAGGCTTCCCAGCCAGGGTTTGTGGTGATGTTGGGGGATAAGGATTCAGACCACCCACCCCAAACATCCCATTAGCACAAGCATTTTATCAGCAGCTTAAACTCCAGCTTATGTCATGGTGAGAGCATTTTTAGGTTTGCCTCTCCGAGCATGACAGTCCCAAAGGAGCCTATAAAACGTGACAGGCACAAAATCACCAGCAAAAGCAGCTGCTTTGAAAAAGAGCTCAGGGTTGGCAAATGCCACATCTGGTCATAAGAGAGGCTTGGAAAGCAAACCTGAAAAAAGGGGCAGCTGTGGTAGGATGAGGAAGACTGGTGACAGCAAAACAGAGCCAGAGGAGCTGTAAGAGATCGCGACGGTCCCAGAGAGCATCCTGGGGCTCACCCTCAGCGATGAGGGTTTTGAGAGAGCCAATGTGTTGATGCTTTCCAAGATTTCTTCTCAGAGCTCTCTACAAAGAAAATGTGAAGCTTTGAACCCACCTCCATTCGAGTTTCAGCCCATTTCAATAAAGGTGCATTTTCACTGCACCAACCTCCATTGCTGTGGATGCTCTCAGCTGACATTTCATTTCAGTACAGCTGCTCTGTAAGGAACTGACTTAAGCCTAAATTATTACCAGACTGTGTGAAGAGTTCCCATACCAAGCTGAGCTTTGGTTTAACCAAACTGGGCTTTAGATGCGGGTGACACTGAGCACAGACCTGACGCTGCTCAGGGCCTCGACAAAACTAAAGCCTGGGACTCATTTTTCGAGAGGGAAATAATTAACAACACACCAGCAGAAGTATTTAACCAGGTCTCCTGCTGCCCAATATCTTTATTAATGACCTGAAAACTAGGCTGCAGACTGAAACAAAGTTTGCAGATGAAAAGAACATTATTTAGGTTAATTACAAATGGCAAAGTCTTGGGAATTTCTGAGCCACCTAGCCAAGCAGAAGGGAACATCAGAGCAGGAGAAACCCTGCTGACAAATCCAGAGCATTCCATG
Organism: Corvus moneduloides; assembly: GCF_009650955.1. Classification (NCBI taxonomy): domain Eukaryota; kingdom Metazoa; phylum Chordata; class Aves; order Passeriformes; family Corvidae; genus Corvus; species Corvus moneduloides. Next base: position 2,917,524 of record NC_045492.1, read on the forward strand.
CAGGAAGGAGGGGTCTGAAATCCTTCTAGATTTTATCAGGGGGTAAATTCTCTGAGCAGTAAGTGGTAAGACCAGCAATCATGTCAGCTGCCCCATGCAAACCTCCACTGAAAGCACGGCAATATCAAAATGATAGAGAGCAAAAATAACAGGTGAGAAGAGAACACAGAAAATCCTGTAACGCTGTTATCCAAACTGTCAGCACACACTTGGCTCCAGGTGCTGAATTCAGTTCCATTCCCCCCCTTCTCAGCAGAGAGAGATGAGAAAACAAGGGAAGAAAGATGGGAAACCAAAGCCCTGGGGCAAGAGAGGACATTTGAAACACAGAGGTGTTTCATGGGAGAAAAAAAGGAAAAGGCCTTGTTTTCTCCAAAAAGGAGGTGGCAGAGACTTATGACAACATATAAAATCATTAGTTTTGGCAAATCATTTGAAGCAGGGGTGCAAGTCCCCAGAATGGGGGCTATTCCTGGGAAAGGGTCGCGTGAGGAGCTGGTGGGACTCCCAGTGCCCTGGGAAAAAGTGTTCTAATCTTGCCCCAAATGGGCTCATTTAAAAACTGTCAAGGTCCCCACATGTGAAATCCAGATAATTGTGCTTATCTCCAACACAGCAATGAATCACTTCATGATGCTCCTGGCAAGGAGCAAAGCCCATGAGTTCACTGAAAGGAGAATCCCCCTGTCCTGCCACTTCAGCCTCCTATCTCCAGTTTTGTAATGCAGATGCAGCTCCCACTTGGGGCTGGGTCAGAGCCACAATTCATAGTGAAACAAATCAGGGCTTTGTACACTGAAAGCAGAATTTCAGGCTTAAAAAATGCTTACATATCTTGAAGCAGAAGGTAATAATTATAGGAAAACAAAAGGGGACAAATTCACCTCTGGCTTTAGATTTCTCTCTATGAGCAGTTTCGCTCTGCCCACCTAAACAACCAAAAAAACCCCACAATGTTTTCAAGACGGTTTCATTTCTGAGCACTAAAATCACATTCTAAGCCAAGAGGCATGAGAAACTCAAAAGCACCATAAAACCATCCCTGCTTTGGGTTGTTTTGGGGTCTTTGTTTCCACAGCGGTTTCCTGAGCATCAAGGAGACAAAGCTCCTTCTTCCCACTGAGTGATGGTGCACCTCACACAGGGGAGCAAAGCCTAACTAGGAGGGAGAGGACAAGATCCAGGTGCGCAGCAGGGCGACATGAAATCCCACCATGGGATGCAGCCTCCTGGTGCTCAGCACTGTCTGCTTCCCCCATCCCAGGTGGGGTGATAGAAAATGGAGCAGCACATGGTGATATCACAGAATCCCAGAATGGAATGGTTGGAAGGGACCTTAAAACTCATCTTGTTCCACCCCCTGCCGTGGGCAGGAACACCTTCCACTATCCCAGGTTGCTCCAAGCCCCGTCCAACCTGGCCAATGGTCCTTGGAGACCAGGGAGCTGCTGGGCCAAGGTAACTGTGGTTGCACCAACAGTGCTCATGCAGGTTCACTCAACATGCAAGGGTAAGGAGCGAGGGCTGGGCCATGGCAAAGACCAAGAATGCAAGGCAAAAATCCAGGGTTTAAATTGTTTGGCCAGGTTTCCTTGCCCTCCTTCCCGTAAAGACAGGGTAAGAGTAGGGGTTTTTCAGCCTGGAGAAGAGAAAACTCTGGGGAGACCTCAGAGACCCTTCCAGGGCCTACAGGGGCTCCAAGAGAGCTGGAGAGGGACTTTGGTCAATGGCCTGGAGGGACGGGACAAGGGGAAATGGCTTCCCACTGCCAGGGGTAGATGGGATATTGGGAAGAAATTCTTCCCTGTGAGGGTGGGCAGGCCCTGGCACAGGGTGCCCAGAGCAGCTGGGGCTGCCCCTGGATCCCTGGCAGTGCCCAAAGCCAGGTTGGACGGGGCTTGGAGCAACCTGGGATAGTGGAAGATGTCCCTGCCCATGGCAGGGGATTAAAACAAGATCTTTAAGGTCTCTTCCAACCCAAAACATGCCAGGACCCAAACAGGATAGCTCTTCCAGCATCACCCAAACACCTCTCACCAAACCAACCCATCCCAGCCGCGCTTCCCGCACATGATTCCAGCAAAAACAAAGGACAGGAGGAAATGAGCAGAACAACCCAATCCCACAGATCCAAGGCTGCTGGTTGCTGCTGGTTGCAGGTTGTGCAGGCAAACCCTTCCCCTGCACCCTGCACTTGCAGCAGGCTCCTGCCAGCTCCATGTCCAACTTTCCATCAAGCAGCAACCTGAGTATTTTTAACAGAATCTTCTGTTTGAAGCTTAAATTTGCAAAACCCAACAAAAACAATGGCAACCACAAAAGAAATAACAGAGCACCAGCACCCCAAGGAAGCAGCCTGGAGCTCAGAGACTGCTCAGCTCCACAGCAGGTGAAAGCAAAGCCCATGTTTCCAAAAGAACCCAAACCAGCCTCCTGTCATTCAAATGGTATTTGAAAGTGAATGAGCTGCCAACCAATCAACTCCCCGTCAGGATTCAAAGAACAGTATATCCAAACCTCAGGGCTGCAGCCAAGAATGTATTTGCAATGCAGGAACACTACAGCAGCAGCAGCAGAAGCCGTTTGCAAGAGTAAACGAGGTTATTTTGGCAGCAGAGCGGATGTAGCAAACAAGCCACTTTAACTGAATATGGTAAACAGATGGAGTGATTATAGGAAGAATGAATGTAATCGGGTTCCGAGTTGCTCTGAATTGCCTCTACTGACCACAATATCTGATAAAACCAATGGAAAAAGTTCTGGTTTCCTCTTGCATATTATTGATTATCTTACTGAGATCTACTGGTTTATACACACACACACACACACACACACACACACACACATACTCACAGCCCTCTGAAATTCAGTTACTTGGTGGTGCTGCCAGAAATAACCCAGAACAGGAGCAGTTACATGGTATTTATTTTTATCTGGGGTCACAAACTCCAGAAGTGAGAAAGGATGTAAAGCCCTCTCCCAAAATAAGCACCTGGGAGGTTTGCCTTGGGGAGCTGAGGTGTAACCGCTCTGATCCACACTCAGCCAGCAACGCTCCTTGCTTGCTTCTCAGATGGGGATGGGGGGAACCTGCTGAGTGCCATTAACCAGATCTACCTCAGGGCTCTCTTCCTTGACAAAGAAATGCTGGCTTTGATTCATAAAAAGAGATGGGAATGCGCCTTTGGAATTTCGCCAGTGCCATGAGTGCGCAAATAAAGATGATGGAACAGCCCTGTGTCCGGAGAAGGATGTGGGATATGGCCAGGGTGAGCAGTGATCTGGGATGGAGAGGGGACAGGAGCAATGGGCAATGCTCTGTCCTGCCTATTAGATTCCTCTCACACAGCTGCCTCAGGCCAGAGGAGTTTTGCAAAGACCTGTTTGGATTTTTGCAGCATCCCATGGGTGCTACCACCTCCTGTCCCAGCCATGCCCAGCATCTCTTCGCCTTGGCTTCTGCCAGAAGTTACTGAAGAACAAAACCCGAACAAAAACAAGCAGAAGAAAACCCAAGGGGACCTGCAAGCTCTTCTTGCTGTGGTGACAGTGAATCCTGAAACAAAAATGTGCCAGAAAGTCGGGCAGGGGGTGGCTGGGCCTCGGCAGGGTGCCGGGAAGCACGGCGAGCTCGCCTGCTGACAGCGGGAAGGAGCCAAATATCCACAAACAAGTTTCCTGTCTGAAATTAATTTACTTACTGAAACAGCACTCAGCAAAACCTGTGATTAATGTTTTCCTCCCCAGGCTCCTAACATGACAAAACAATAATTAATGAAATATGAAACTGAACCTGAGTTAGAGTAAGTGTAAAAATATTATTGTTTCTTTTATCTTGCCTTCTCTTTATCCCTCCCAGTGGTGGGAGACACTGAGCCCTGTGCTCTGCTTTCCAGGACGATGCTCTGCACTAGCAGAAACATGGGGCTGATTTCTTGGCACCTGTCCCTGGTTACCTGGCACCCTGCTCAACAGAGGAAATCCAACTGGGAGGAGGGTGTAGGGAAAGGTGTAGGGGAAGCAGCATGGTGGGGAGCGAGCCTGTTCCTTTTGGGCATGTCCATCCCTGTGGGATAGTGACTAAATGCAATAAAACAACTGGAAGGCTGCTGGAGGATTCAATCCTAAATGCCATGTGCTGTGCTATTTCGCCCAATGTTTTCAATACCCACCTTCCTTTAATCTATTCTCAGCCATGGCACAGCACTCCCTGGCCCTGCTCAGGTCTCACACTGCCTCCATCCCAAAAGCACTCACAGGCAAGCAGCCTATGGTTTTTAAGGGATCACTCACAGCTGGAATAAAGCAGCAGAAGAGGGTTTTAAATAACAGCTTTAGCAGCACAAAAGCTCTCTCTGGAAAGCTGAGGGGGGACATGCAGGGAGAGGGTGCCAGCCCCAGGAGAGGGTGGTGGCAAGGTGCCCACAGCCACTCCTGCCATGATGGATGGCAGGGCTGGGATGCTTTGTTCAAAAGCCATCCTTTGTCCTTCTGAAGGCAGGGACACCTTCCATTAAATCTTGTTGCTCCAAGCCCCATGCAGCCTGGCCTTGGGCACTGCCAGGGATCCAGGGGCAGCCACAGCTTCTCTGGGCACCCTGTGCCAGGGCCTCCCCACACTCTGCGTAAAGAACTTCCTCATATCTAATCTAAATCTCCCCTCCTTTAGATTGAAATATCTCAATATAATATAACTGAAACAATTGCTTTATTTAAATAGTTGCTCTGTAAACAGGATTCAAGGTGACCTTGTATTTAAGTCTTCCAGTGGACTTTGTCAACTTTTCATTTTTGTCTGCATCTCTAAAGCACAAATGGATTGCATTCCTACAACGAGGGGATACTGTAAGTGAGGTTGAGCTAAAATACTGTGGAAATTACACATATACTGTACACACATGCAAATTCACACACACACCTGGTATTATATACTTCTGTATTTATATCCACACACAGAGACAACACCAGAGCCTCACATATATAACCATGTATGTATACACCTATGAACATTGAGACTGGGGGCCCAATTTGCTCCCTTGGTGTTGAACCAGCCTGGCTGGCACAAGGCTGGGAAACCAGGAGCTGTGGGAGCAGGTGGGTGCTGCTCTGCAGCCTCCTGCACCCCATAACAGCCCCACTTCCCCCCACTCCCCCCAGCCACAGGCACCCAACTGTAAAACCACAAACCCCAGCTTGAAGGCAGCTGAGCAGAGCCCACTGCGTGGGAGTCAGCTCCAAAACCAGGGAAAGGGGAACTCTTAGGGAAAATAGACTACATTTGTGAGAGTCTTACAACTCTTCTTTTTTTCTTTTCCCTCGCAGTGGTTTGGGACAAGCCCAGCCCAGACTGCCTCACACGAATAAAGCACCTGCTGATGCACGCTGTGCTCCGCGAGGGCTGTGCGAGGCAGGGGACATGTCACCGTGACGCCTTGTACCTCCACTAATGACTCCAAGATCAATGGCACGGAAGATGAAGAAGAAAGTGATTTAATTTTCAGATCAACGGATTACACAAGTACACAAAGTATTCCCTGTCAAATAAACGTGTTACCTTGATTCCTTCCATCCTTCAGCCGAGGGAGCAGCAAAGCGCTGTTGCAGGGCCTGTTTTTCATTCCTGCACTCCTTCTGAGACCCTGGAGTGTGGAAGACTCCACCAGACTTTTATTTTATGTAGAAAAGACACAAAGATGATGGAATATTTCCCTTGTTAGTAGGGCACTTTGGTTGTCCTGATAAATAATCGCCCAGATTTGCAAAATGCTCAGAGCACAGAGCAAGAGGAAGAGTACGAACTTTAAAAAACCAAACGCCATCGCAACTAAATCTTGGCATGTGGGTCACAGGGACCATAAGGAGCAAACCCAAAAATGAGATGGACATAGAAAAAAAGTGGAACTAAGGCAAGACTACAGTGGAGAGCCCAGGAGAAGAGCTGGGTGATGAGCTGGAGGCAGGGCTTCACTCCCTGCCCCACACAGGACCTGCTCTAACTCACCTGCAGGAGGGGGAGCAGTCAGGTGAGGAACACAGTTTCCCACCACCCTGAGCTTCTGCTCATCATCTGAGAGCTTTCTGTAAGCCTCATCCAGGAACTGATTCGGTTTGAAAACACCAGGTTCAGCACCCAACCCTTCCAGTCAGCACCGACTTCTACTCAGCACTGGGTTGGGAGATTTTTCAAGCTTGGTAATTAAAGCTCACTTAAAAGAGTTTCCTCCATCCTCAAGAGCCTCATGATTTACTGTAGCTCCTACTTGAACTCATACATGTCTTGTATTTCCAGACATTAGGTAATGAGGTTTTTGTGGTCCACAGAGCTTTCTCACGGATCCTCTGAGTTTGCAGCCAACAGCAATGACTACACACGCAAACACTGAGAGAAAAGCTTTCAGGATTTTCCATTAGATACTCCAAAAACTGTCATATCACACACAAACCTTACCCCAATCTTAACATCTAAGGTCAGAATGATGCAGGCACAACAGGTTGATGTTCTGGTGGAGCTCAGTTGTGTGAACTGTGTTGGCCTCGCTTCTCACACCACTGATGACTAAATCTGACAGACACGTGGCAGACGTCACCAAACCCCAGGAGGTGATGGACTACCCAAAGTGCCTGCTGAAGGTCACAAGGAGCTGGGAAGAAGCATTTCACAGGATTCCTCTCCAGCAGCACAGCTCCTGTGCCTGACAGGAGCACTGTTCTGGTGGGGACTCACAAGGAAGAGCAGGAACTCATCTATTCCACTTCCAGCTACAGCTGCTTTTTCTCAGAGATGACTCAATTCTTGAGAAAAGCCTATAAAACCCAAACCTTTCCTCAAGCCTACCAGGTGACAAAAGAGGACACCACAGACACAGAAATGCAGAGTGATACTCTCAAGTATGTGTTGATGCCAAAGGCTGGAATGCAGCTTGGCCAACCCTCCATGTGCAGTAAACACTTGGTCCCCCCAGATTTCTTCACAGACCCCTGGAAACTGGAGCCCGACGTAGGGAGATAACCAGGCTGATTTGGTCATGCTGAAATTGCGCTGAACCTCCTGCACCTGAACCCACAGCACTGGAACTCAACAGGGAAGAGGCCCCACAACACAGCACACAGCTTGAGCCCCTTCATCTTTTTGCTGGGAAGAGGAAGGATCTAGTTTTTGTAAGTATTAAAAGTTCAAGCTCTGCTCAGGCCAGGAAGCACAATCAGAGCTCCCAGTATCTAGGAAGGAGCTTGGATTCAAAGAGGTTTCCCAAAGTGTGGTCTCAACAAACTCAAACTTCCACGGACAAAGAAGAGGAGTTAGTTTACAGAATTATCATAGAATCGTTTGGGCTGGAAAGGACCTTAAATATCATCTCATTCCAACCATGCCATGGACAGAGACCTTTCACTAGACCAAGTTGCTCTGAGCTCTGTCCAACCTGGCCTTGGACACTTCCAAGGATGGAACCAACATCCTTGGGGAACCACCAGGCCAATCATGCCTCACCTTGCACTGACTGCTCTCCAGTTGTCCCTTCCAGCTGGGTAAAGCAGCTGTTACTCTTTCTTTTCCTTATCTATTTATTGAAACGAAGCCTTTTCCCCATCTCTCTGCTGGAGCAATGCCCAAGCCGTGGCGATTTGGTGACGATGGGAATGTGGTGTCTGTGCCACCCCAGCTGTGATGGCTCTAACCAATATGGCTGGTGTCAGGTGATAAATCAGATGCCCTTTAACTCCCCAGCTGAGCTCTGCACACACCACAGCACTGGAAGCACAAGCTACAACCAATATTTTTACTGACAGGTGATAAATCACATGCCCTTTAACTTGTGTGCACCAGTTGCAAATTTAGTTAATTAGAAATTCACGCTGACTCCTTCCCATGTATTATTTCTTGTGTGATTTACACGGGCTGTTGTTGTTGGAATGCTTGCTGGGATTAGGGCTCTTGGAAGCCAAGGGAGCACGGAGCACAGATCTTTGCTGCAGAGCACCACGACCCCTAGTGCTGTGCAGCCTGGAGAAATTATTGGCAGCAGGAAGAGTAGCAGCAGTGAAGAGGGACCAGAATGTTTCATGGACATTGGATGGGAATGTGGGTCCCTGCCAGCACAATGGGCAGATATGGCTTGCACATGAAAACCCTGGGCTACCACTGGGAGCCTTCCCTGAAAACGCAAAAAAAGAGCAGGAAAGTCTTTCTCGAGCCTGTAGAATTTTGCATTTTCACACATTGCACTGCAAACAGACACAAAAGGCTCATTTTTAACTGCCTCTGGAGGTTTCTGCTCACCCCTGGGCAGCCTCTTGGAGCAGCACTGTGACACCCAGCAAGCCCCAGCGCACTTCCATGGGATCAGGGAAGGATTTCTGGCCAGTGCCCGCCATGCTGGGAGCTGGTGAGGGAGACAGCCACCCACTCCAGCCACGCTGCTTTCCACCAGAATTTGTTATTCTCCTCATTTTGGCAAATTAAACCAATCTCATTTCCAACTATTTTGTCTGTATTTCTCTACGGACACTTTTGTGCCACAGATAGTATTTTCAGCTCTGCTACAAAAGGCCATTTGTTAAAATATTCCATGGCTGCAGAAGACTCATAACAGATTCAGAAACCCAGTGATAATCATAATAATTTTTTAGCACTTGTCTGCCAGACAGAATTATCAGCAAAAGCAGGGCCCTGTTATCTGCAGGAGCGGTATATGATACGTTCATTTCTTCCCCCCCCCCCCCCCCCCCCAAACTTCAATTATTAATGATGGAAATTTTCCCTTTCCTATTCTTCCCTTGGTGGGAAAAACAGCCATTACTGACATTTGCCGATTTAATCTAATCCTCCTCATCTGCATATAGACGAGGCTCTGTTTGACTCTGCCTATTGATCCAGCCAGGAAAAGGGACTCTATAACTTAATCTGATGTCAAAGGCTGATGTGTCCTGTAGGAAATCGGTGCTGTAGATCTCCCTGCTATAAATATGTCACCAGAATTAACTGGAAGCACTAATAGGTCACTCAATGAGCTCCACGGTGCACACAGGGCACACCGAGGCTGCTGTCTAGCTACTTGTGATTGATGACACCAAAAATTAGCCAGAACAGAGGGTTGTCAGCCAGCCAGGGGACAAGGGACTTGCTGACACGCTTTGTTCTCCCGCATGTGCTGGGTCCCAGCCCAGCCCTGTCACTTCTGAAACATTTAACACACTTTACATGAAAAGAAAAAAAAAATATCCTACTACAAGGATAAAACAATAGAAAATAAGAAGGATTTCTTCCAGCTCTTTTTTTCCTGCAGTTTTTCCCACTGCAGCACTGCCTTTGGTGAGCAAACAGAGCCAAGACAAAATTCTGGTGTCCTGTCGCAGGCAAAGAACTCCATGGAGGATGGCAGGGATGGCATCAGGACCTGGAAATGCAGCTCTGCATGCTCAGGGGATCAAAGTGATCCCATCTTGCTCACTCTGGGCTGGTTTCTGCACACCAGGCTCCAGCCAAAACACCCCAACTCAGGAAAAAGCCCTCCCTGTTTAGCTCCATCACTCGCAGTTTATCATATAATTGTGGAAAGGTTTGGGTTGGAAGAGACCTTAAAGGCCACCCCATTCCACCCCCTGCCATGGGCAGGGACACCTCCCACTATCCCAGGTTGCTCCAAGGCACACTGGCCTGTCCCAGATGAAAACCACCACGCCAGGGGTGGACAAGGACAGACCATGAGCCCCTCAGCATCAGTACTAATGACAGAAAATTAAACAGCAGTCAACTTCTGAGGGGTAGCTCAGGTGGTCTTGCTCTCACTGGCACCCTGAAAAGCAGCAGTTTTTGTCCCAAAAGTGTTCATGTTTCTCCTGGGGGTGGAGGGCAGGACCACTGGGCGCACACACAGAGCTGCCAACTTCCTTTACACATGAATGGGCCTCGAACATGAACAAAGCCCTGGAAAAGCATCTGACCCAGCCCTGATCAACTCCCTGTGGATGTGGAGCAGCCTGGAATGTTCTCCCCATCCAGCTACAGCTTTGTTCTCTGGCCAAGAGGCAACCTGGACCAAACTGTCCTTATTTTCCTGCACCAAAGGAGCCGGACAGTGCCACTTGTTGTGTCACCAAGGATGCAGGAGGAGAGGCTGTTCTCCAAAGGCACGCACTATCCCACATGTCCTGGTGGATGGATTGATCCATCTCCACTTCACAAAACTCAAAGCCAACCAGAAAACCTCGGAGACTCCACAGGACTGCCGTGTCCAAAGCCAGTGCGATGCTTCCAGCACTCCTGGATGAGAAAGGCTCTTTTCCAGGGTTGTTTTTATGGCTGTAAATTATTTATGCTGGGTGCCTGCAAAATGGTGATGCTAAATAAGTCAGTTCTCCAGCCAGCTAAGTGCAAAGTTGTCTCCAGAGAGGACCTTTCAGGACTTCTTCAGCTCGTGAGCTGAGCCTCCTTGTGAAAAGTAAACAAACCCAAGACAGATTCAAGAAACATCAGAGGACAAAATTTGTTCAGATTTAAAATCAGACCTGCAACAGTCAGTGAACAAATCAAAACAGAATCCAGACTTGAATTTATTGGAATCTCACCCATTTTCATAGACTCACAGACCGGTTTGGGTTGGAAGAAACCTCAAAGCTCATCTGGTTCCACCCCCCTGCCACAGGCAGGGACACCTCCCACTAGACCAGGCTGCTCCAAGTCCTGGTCAAGCTGGCTTTGAACAATTCCAGGGATGGGGCAGCCACAGCTGCTCTGACCAACCTGTGCCAGGGCTAACATCCAATCTAAACCTCTCCTCTTTTAGTTTAAAACCACTCCCCAGCTCTTCTCTGGCAATCCATCATCCCTGATACGAGGGGCGGGGGTTATCCTCAGCGCTGCAGTTAATGTGGGAGCCAGGTGTTCCCTAATCCCCAACCACAGAGAATATTATAATTGTTAGCACTGTAACGAGCACAGGCACTTTTACCAGGCAGAGAACATTAACAGGCTCACCTCAAGCAGGGGAGCAGGCAGCGTTTCCAAACAGCAACTGGATTCATCCTCATTATTTACCTGAACAGATGTTCACTGTGATACTTCCCGAATCCTGGAGCTGGATATTTGTCAGCGTTAATGGGATTTCCAGGAGCTAGTTTGCTTTAGGAGCTCGTTTCCTCATTCAAATTGTAACCATCACTATTTTCTGGTGTGTGTTGCCTCTTTCGCTCGTGATTATCTCCCTGGGTTTTCACTTTTCCCTGGGTCACTGAGTGCGGATCCATTCTAATTACTGTCATTTTAGCTATTGTGCTGCATGCGTCACACCAAGATCTGGGCTGCATAAATAAGTAATGAATGTGCTCTTGGTAGGCTTTGCTAACCCAGACAGAGCCCTGCTCATCTGTCTCATCGTGCCACGAGCTCACCTGGGGCCCAGCCCAGGGAGGATCCGGCACCGGGCTCCCCCTCGCGTGGCTTTTAGCATCATTTCATTCATCTCTGCTCAGACAGGGATGCCCTCCTTCCACTGCCACTCCTCGGGCTGGATGCTGATCTGCCTGCCTGAGGGAATGTCCTTATCCTAACACGGCTCGCAGGGCAGCAATCGCTCCAAAGGTTTGTTAAATTAACAGGATCATGGCAAATGCCTCACGCCTGATGGAAAGGCTTAAATCAACACTGAAACGCTGCCCAGCTGGGGGGCTGCTGCCTTCTGAGTCCCACGCTGGTCCAGAGCCACGTGCCACACACAGAAGAATCAAAGCTAATTGTCTTTAAACCCTCAAACCCTCTGTCTTTGGGGAGTCACTGCCCTTCCCCGCCAGATCTCGCCCTGCGCTCCTGCGATCGGAAGAGGAAGGTGGTTACAGGACGTGACAGAAGCGCAGGATAACGATCTGCAAGTGATGGCTTCAAGTGGTTGGGGTGTGTGGTGACCAGAACAATGAAGGTCCTGCACCCTTCCCCTCTCGCAGGGTGCATCCTTCCCACTGAGAGAGAGAGAACATAAGAACGTAACCACACGCTGACAATGTGGTTCTGCACCACGAGCTGGAGGGGCACAGAGCTCATGCCACTCATGTTCAGGCTCTCGCCTGAACACCCCAGCAGGGTACAGGGAATCCCACTGTGCCCCAGGAGCAGGGGAAGGGCCAGCACAGGTAGCTTTGAATGAGGAGGATGAGTTGCTGGTGAGTGAGGGGATCAGAGCTGTGTCAGCCAGACACAGATCTCTGTGGCTGTGAGGAAGGTGGGGCTCACCACAAGGCAGGCTGGTCAAACATTTGGTGAGCGTGACATAATGTGATGGCCTTATTACTGCTAAATATCTTTAACTTTCTTGTTTTCTGTAATAAACAGTATTTCCATGAATAGAAATTCATGGGGCCAGCACTTGCAGCTGCTGTTCCCAGAAGTGGGAGGATGCCCTAAGTGGGACCTGCCGCAGCTGTCGGGGCTGATCCCACATCCCAAGCTGGCCGGGGGAATAGCCATGACCCAGCTCGGGGCACGTGGCAGCAACACCTCTGACCAAAACAGGCAGGGTTACAGAGTGGTAATCTGAGTCAGGAGCCTTCAAATAAAGTTTAAAAATTACATACAATTGCCAATTGACTTATTAACGAGACAACTATTTTTTCCTCTCTCCTTTGCAGGAAGGGACTTTGCTTTCCCCTCTCCTGGTGCAGCCCAGGACAGCTGACAGGATGCAGAGCAAGGCTGAGGCTGCTCGTTCGAGCTGGCTCCAAGGTGCTTCGTGCAAACCCTCGAAGGAATGAGCGTTCGTTTGTTCAGCTGTGCACAAGCCCCACAAAAACCAATAAATAACCACGCCAAACTGCCTGCAAACATCCAACAGGCTGCAAGTCAGCCACACAGAACTGCTCCTTGAACAATACCTCGAGGGCGTCGCGTTCAGTGAAACACAATGGCATCGACACCCGATTTGTGAGCGGCCAGGAGAATCAGTGGCACGGGAACCTCACCCAGGCTCACAGGCTTGGCCAGGTCTGCTGGCACACGGACCAAGTGTAACTCAGCACATCCTTCAGCTGACATCTGCCACCGGGCTGACAAACAAGGACTCTCTGTCTTGCATCACGCCAGTGGTTGCAAACCTCTAAGAACAAGCTATTTTCAGAGGCCTCATAATTCACACAAATTTTATCTAAAGGACTTTGTCTTCGTATCTTTATCAGAAATGTTCTCCTGCTTATCTGATAAGAAGTAGCTGCGTTTCTTTGTAAGGAGATGCCAGTGACGGCAGGGGCTGGCATCTCTTTGGGCGAGAACAGAACGAGCCAGCACAAAACACTGCCCCAGGGCTGACCTGGCCGAGGGCAGAGGGCAGGACAGAGAGGTGCCCATGCTCTGGGGACACTCCTCCCTGCAGAGGTGAGCTCCCTGGCTCTGCTCACCGCCACCAAGGCAACCAGCAGCTCCTTCCTGAGCCTATTTCAATGCCAGCCACAAATTATGATTAACACTGAGCATGTCCCCAGCAGAACAATGCAGAAACCACAACCAAGTCCTGGAAATATTGAGCTAGGAGTCTGTGCTCCATCAGCTGGTGCAATATGGTTTTAAAATGAAGGGGAAGAGATTTAGATTAAATATGAGGAAGAAATTCTTCCCTGTGAGGGTGGGGAGGCCCTGGCACAGAGTGCCCAGAGAAGCTGTGGCTGCTCCTGGATCCCTGGCAGTGTCCAAGGCCAGGCTGGATGAGGCTTGGAGCAGCCTGGGCTAGTGGAAGGTGTCCCTGCCCATGGCAGGGGGTGGAACCAGATACTCTTCAAGGTTCCTTCCAGCCCAAGCCATTCTGTGGTTCTCTGATTACCAGATTCAAAGGTTTTTAGACAGGACTGAGGCATTTTTAATCCATGGTTTATTAAGCTGGTAGTTGGGTACTGTGACTTTAAAGCTGTGCAAGGAAGAAAGAACTAAAAGCCAGGACAACCCCAGCTGGAATATCACTCCCCAAAAGCTGCTAATCCCCTTTCTCAACGAGATCTAGGTTTGCAACCAGGTAAACATTTGTTGCATTTCCATTGCTTGCAGTAAGGGGCATCATCTTGTTATCATCATTTAAGAGCAGAATATTGAAGAGAGCAAGTATCTCCCATTTTCCAACCAGAGCAGATCTTGACTTTCATCTTCCTCCCTGCTCCAGCATTTACTCTCAATACCCACATGCCAACTTAGTCAAGCAGTCACAGCAGTCTAGTTTCACAGAATCCTGCACTGTAGGATCTGCTGCAGCTGGCCAGGACAACCAGTTCAACACCTTTTCTTCTGAAAGAACTACTGTTTTGGGAAAGCGTAAAAAACTCCCAAACTCCCCATATAAGAAGGTGTCTGGATAATGACTAATTAAACCCACGTATTGCCTAGAACTGCAAAAGGCTGGAACAACTCTGGGGATCAGCTCTCACAGGCCCTTGCTGGATTTTGGTGGTCCCTGGGCAGCACAGGCCACGAGTGACAAGGAACAGGGACAGCAAGTCCAAAGGAACATAGAAATGAGGAAAAAAAAAAGTATGAAGCAGAAGTGGTCACTGCAACAACCAAAAATACACCCCAAACCCATGGATCAGCTGCTGGCTGTCCCTTTGAGTTGAGCACAGGTCTATCTCTCCTTAGTCAAGGAGTGAGTGAACATTTATTTAACTCTTAGCAGATATTTAGTTGCGGCAGGTATGTGGCAATTTAACCCCAGAGAACAACTCAGCACCAGGAAGCTGCCACCTCACTGCCCCTTCCCAGTGGGATGGGGAGGAGGAGCAGAAAGAAGTAAAACCCATGGGCTGGGATGAGAACAGTTTAATAACTGAAATAAAGCAAAATTTAATAGTACTAATTATAGTAATTGTAATGAACAGGAGAAAGGAACGAAACCCAAGAAAGACAAGTGATATCATTTGTCACCTGCTGAGCAGTGCCCAGTAGCAGCTGGTCCCTCCTGGCCAACTTCCTCTCAGTTTCTATACTGGGCATGATGGTCAATGGTATGGAATATCCCCCTGGCCAGTTTGGGTCACTTGTCCTGGCCATGCTCCCTCCTGCTGGCTGACAGAGACTGGGAAACGGCAAAGTCCTTGATTTAGGGTAACACTGCTTAGCAACAACTACAACATCAATGTGTTATCAGCATTATTCTCATGCTGAACCCAAAACACAGCCCTGTGTTGTGCTACTAAGAAGAAAATTAACTCTATCCCAGCCAAAACCTGGACACAGAGGAGTGGACAGTACCTCATGCCCATACGGAGGTCCTTGACTCCCAGTGGCATTTGGCAATTCCAGTGCAGCTGATGGGGCACTGCAGCCCTCACCCTGCAGCTCATGTTGTTGCCATCAGTCATTGCTAGCAGCAAATCCACGGTGTGTTCCACCTGCACTGCTGCAGAAAGGCTTTTAGAGTCATTTCACATCCTGCCTGGAGGTCACATTCAGACCTGGCACGTGCACATGGATTTGGGGCACGCTCGCTTACAGCCAGGATGAACACAGCTGCTACTGGCAAAAGCTGGGAACAGCAGAGTTACGAACTGGCCAGAAAAAAATTCAGCCTTTCTTCACGTGGGGAAAATAGAAAAAGAAACAAAATAGAAAAGAAAATAAAAGAAACCAACAGAAACGGTTCATCGGGTGGTTATAAGTAGCTAGAAACAAAACCCACAGCCACTTAAAGCTTGTGCAGAGTGAAGTTCTGGGGCACTCACCTCCTGTTTTTGTTTCAATTAAGACAAAAGCAGGGTTTATTTTCAGATCTGTATTAAAAATAAAATACCAAAGGCCAAGCTGCTGAGCCCTGCAGTGTGTGGGCAGGGAACAGCCACCCAGTGAGCTTTACTGGTCTCACTGGAGGCCACCCTGCTGTGTGCAACTTTCCCACAGCTCCTGAAAACCCCACTCAATCTTGCATTTGCTGCAGCAAGGTCCCATCTCCACTGCCAGAGGAAACTCTCCACCCTCACAGTTGTCTCATCTGGTTTTCTTCCCTTCATTCCTGATTTCACCGTGTTCACATCGATGTTTCTCAATGCTCCACAAAACAGCTCCAGAGGCATCAGGGTTTGCTCTTTCTTGGGAAGGGAGAGGGATCATCCAACATATTATTTACAGAAAGAAACAGAAATGTGATGGAGCAAGGTCCTACCTGCCCAACCTGCCACGTACAACGGAGGGGAGAAACTCTCCTGCTTGCAGGTTACAGGTTGGGTATTAAATACTCAGCATCTCTGTCCAGTACAAAATCACTTTACACACACTGCACTCCACCTTTAGTTACAGCTGGGGAAGCCTCAGCCTGCTGGGGCAGAAAATCAGAGCAGGCAGGAAGAGCAGGCAGGAAGAAAAGGCAGGAGAGGGTTGGGCAAGAGCACAAAAGCAGCAATGTAATGAGTCTAAAAGGAAATGAATGCAGCTCCTTGTCCCAGCCCCACGAGTGTCCCTTCACCATCAGGAGTGGGTCCTACAGGGGTGCAAAGCAGCTCATTCCCTCAGCCCAGCTGCCAAGCAGGGGATGCTCCAACAGCAGCCACCTGTGCCAGTTCCTCTGCCACAGGTGGGCAGCAGGCACCCAGGCTGGGGCTCAGCCCGTGCCCACCACGTGCCATGGGCTGGCATCACATTGGAGTCTCCTCCTGGAAGGATCCAGGCAGGCCACAGGTCAAGAGCTGCTCTGCTCATCGGAGCCCATTGGTTTTTAGGATGCCTTTTCAGTTTTTCTTACAGTTTGATGACATCAACAAAGAAAACAAGAGCTGGAACACGCTGCATTTTGGGGCATTTGAAGACCATATGGTGACCTCAGCTGCTGAGACATCCAGTGCAGTGGCACAGCTTGGCACACCCTGCTGAGCTCCCCAAATCATCCCAGGACACCTCGCTGCATCTGCCACCCAGCCCCTCTATCCATGGCCAAGCAGCCCTGCCAGCATCCAGCCCCAACTTCAGGCAAAGGCAGGCATTTAACAGAGTTATCCTGAGCTGCACCAAAACCCAGCTATATTCCAATTCCACAGGTCCTCCAGACTCTCCATCTTGACCCTGGTTGATTTTAAAATCACCATGTGACCCTTTTTGTACCTCCCACCTGAAAAACAATGTGAGGTTGGGCCAGCCAGAGCACAGAGCCTTCCTTCCTCCTCCCCATCAATATTTTATCACAGCAAACACCTGCCACGAAAACAAGCCCTGGGAGAAACAGGAGGTTCGTGGAACTGCCTCAACAGCAGCACAGACACCACAGGAAACAAAACAACCTGCACAGAGAAGAGCAGAGCCCACAGAGCAAATGTTTGTGTGCTCCACGGACAGGACAAATTCTGCTTTTGCTTACACAGGGGTGTGACTGCTCTGTCCCCACCAGTTTCAGCTACAGCTTCTGCAAAGGGCCATGCAGGCAGTGCAAATCCTTTTCCAAATATGCTCAGTTTTGGGGGTTTCATTGTAGTCAAAGACAGGAAAGTGATTGGCTGCATGGAGTCACCAGTTCACAGGTTTGGCATCAGGAATGTCCCTGTGAAAGCACTGGGATCCACAGCGAGATGGTGCATGAGGACAAGGGACATCGAAGAATAAGAAACATGGGGAATCCTTCATGTTTTCCTCTGAAGGATTCAGATTCAGCTTGCAAGAGGTGACCAGGCCCCCCTGCCCAGGTACAAAGCAATCATCACCTTTTCTTTTTGTTTTAACCTTCGGAGAACAGAGCCGAGACCAAAATATATCCACTGCTACCAACTTCTCCAGAGTCAGGAGCTGCATGGGAAACATCCTGACTCCTGAATTTCATCCATGAGACAAGCACTCCTCGACGCCAGCGCTCCCGGGGTGACACCTCCAGGGAAGCACCATTTGTTTATTACAGAGCATGCAGGGATGGGAGCAATTGGAGGTTATTATTTCTATTGGAGATGTGATTTCAGGCTGTGAGAAAATTTTAGGCTGCACAAGCCTGAAATAACTCCCTAGGCCAAATTGACAACCGGTAACAGGCAGAACTATCATACTCACTTGTCATTTTATTAAAGGTCTGCACGACCCCTTGACCTACACAGGCTCTGGAGCTGCCAGCCCAGGAACTGAAAGCAGAGCTGTCAGAGAGGCCAGGCCCCTTCTCACAGGCTTAGTTTTGTCTCAGTATGGATTGAAGGCACTAAACACCACGGTGGGATGGCTTTTCTAACAGCCCCATCTCCCCTGAGGGGGACACAAAGATGCTCCGAGGGCTGGAGCCCCTCTGCTTTGGAGCCAGGCTGGGAGAGCTGGGGCTGTTCACCTGGACAAGGCTCTGGGGAGAGCTTAGAGCCCCTTCCAGAGCCTAAAGGGGCTCCAGGAGAGCTGGAGAGACACTTTGGACAAGGGCCTGGAGGGACAGGACAAGGGGGAATGGCTTCCCACTGCCAGAGGGTGAATTTAGATAAGATACTAGCAAAGGTTTTTACAATGAGGGTGGTAAAGCACTGGCACAGGTTGCCTAGAGAGAACGAAGATGCCCCAAGCCTTGAACCCCAAGTGTTTAAGGCCAGATTGAATGGAGCTCCAAGCAGCTTGGTCTCGTGGAAGGTGCCCATGGCAGGGGGGTTGGACTGGGTGACATTTAAAGGCCCCTTCCAAGCCAAACCAACCATTCCATGATTCCATGATGCAATGCACATTCCTGCACCTCACTGCGGTGGGATGCTGCAGAGTGCCTTATTTAGTGGCAATAACCCCTCCCGCCTCTTTGCCTTTCCCATTCCAGCTGTCCACCTTGGTGGCTCCCCCCAGACTATTGGCATATCTGGTGTTTGTTGGACAAAATCCCAAACGCTTGAACAACGTTATATTGAAGGATGTGACAAACACCAGATTGTGTTCTGTTGATTAGGACACTACACACTCAGCAGTGCTGGTAGGAGGCCGAAACACCACAGCATGTTTTGGGCAGAAACCTCAGAAACTGGAATTTTACATGTCCCAGGACACAGCCTTGTAACTGGGGCCATTTCTGCTCGGTCCTGAGGAGGCTGCAGGCAAGGACTGACACACAGGGACACCCATGGCTCACATGGGAGCCTCTTCTCGGGCCCATCAAGGAGATAAGAAAACCCCTCTTGGTTTAGAATGTTTATTTCACCTTGTCTATCAAAATAAAACCGAACATGAAGTTGTGGTCATCGACTGCACCAAGTTGATATGCAGCAGGAATTGTCCTTATGTCTGTGACACCCACCCTCCCCTGGCTGCTTGCAAGGACAGAGCCTTCTCCGTGAGCTCACTGTGCAGTGTGGGGACAGGACTAAATATTACTCCACAGGAAATATTGAGGAATCCAGTCTTTGGTGAAGTGATCCTTCCTAAGCACAAAAACCACACGCCCATGATTGATGGAGCGGCTCCCCTTTCAAACAGTCAGCTCATGCAGACAATCCCAAAAGCCAGAAGCAGAGCCCAGAACGAGCACGTACAACTGCCTGCAGAGACAAGAGTTAACAATCTTATCTGGGGTCACCAGAAGAAATTCCAAGTAAAACCCACAGCACGCAGATTTCCTGCTTTCTAACCCAGTGCCCTATTTATACCTCTCTTTCTTCACAATGCCAGTGACAGCCTTTTCCTCACTCACAGGCATGTTTCCTGCTTTCTGAATTGTGACTTTCATTTGTAGCTCATTTCCATAACCTCCGAAATAGAGTTTCAGTGGAAGTGTTAAATGTACTGATAAATTCTTCATGAATCTTAAAGTTATTGGCAGAGAGAATGGGGGCAATTTACCCTGTACCAGTCAATTGAAAATTATATATTTCAAAACCCTCTAATGGAACGCAGCAAGGTTTAACTCTGACTGATAAAGCAACGCCTTCCTGAGGATGAGGCCAATAACGGAGCCTATTTCCAAAATGCAAAGTCCCCAGTGTGATGGCAAACAGGCTCATCAGTGCACAGTGACCTTCACAGGCATCAGTCTTTATCACAGAGCACAGAACAAGCTCTGAGATCACGTGCAGAGCAGCACCCAAACAGCCCTTGGTGTTCACTTCTCCATCCCTCCGGGCTCATCCCACAGCGTGGGCAGCAGGGACAGGGAGAGGGTTCTGCACCTTTACTCCTCTCGCATGAGACTCCACCTTGAGTGCTGTATCCACCCCAAAGTAAGGCCCCAAAGTAAGAAGGATGTGGAGGTGCTGGAGTGAGCGAAGAGGAGGCCACGGAGATGCTCCAAGGGCTGGAGCCCCTCTGCTCTGGAGCCAGGCTGGGAGTGTTCACTTGGAGAAACAAAGGATCCAGGGAGAGCTCAGAGCCCCTTCCAGGGCCTAAAGGGGCTCCAGGGGAGCTGGAGAGGGACTTTGGATAAAGGCATGGAATGACAGGGCAAGAGAGAATGGCTTCCCACTACCAGAGGGCACAGGCAGGTGGAATATTAGGAAGAAATTCCTCCCTGTGAGGGTGGGGAGGCCCTGGCACAGGGTGCCCAGAGAAGCTGTGGCTGTCCCTGGATCCCTGGCAGTGTCCAAGGCCAGGTTGACCAGGTTGATCAGTGGAAGGTGTCCCTGCCCATGGCAGGGGTGGAATGAGATGAGCCTTAAGGTCCTTTTCAATCCAAACCATTCTGTGATTCTGTAATTCCATCTGATGAGGCTGCACCTTGATTAACAAACCATCATCTGTGTGCTCTTTGCCAGGAGCATGGCATGGTCCAGCTGCTGCCACTCCTCTGGTTTCTCTATTTTAAAAAGCAAGAGAGAAAGAGGGGGAAAAAAAAAAAAAAAGGAGAAAGAGAGAAAAATGAGTGTCATCTGACCCTTATCCCTGCCAGAGCAGGAGCATCTTCAAAACCACTGGCTGAACAAGTTGCACTAAATAATTAGGACACATGGGGGGACTAAAAGTAAAGAAAGACTAAAGCACGGATTTGCTGCAATGTTTCCACTTCGCTGGAGTCAGAAACAAGACACAAGGTGCCTATCCTGGAAAACCAGATGTGGTGTGACTGAACAAAACAGTATGGACAGGAGGCAATCATGGGAAGAAAACCCACAAAAGTCATCGTGACTTATGTGAGAATCTGAAGGTCAGACATGGAAAGGGCAAAGCCAGGGAGTGCTGGGGATGCTGTGGGCTCAACCTGAGCTGTGGGGAAGGTAAGGAAACAGGGGGTTAGATCCACTGGCAGGAAAAGCATCCAGCTTTTCTGATGGAAACCCCATCAGACTGCAGCCCACCTTCCCTGGAGGGGATGCAAGAGGGAGAAACCAGGGACTGAGGCATTTGAAATGATACCAAGTGCCAGAGCATCCTTTTGGAGCAGCCCAGGGCAGGCTGACAGACCCGGGGGGACTGTGCCATCCCTTCCATCACTCTGACACTGGATGCAACTCATTCAGAATCACCCCGGGACAGCACAGCCCCGACAACAAAAGCCACAAGCACGAGGTCCCTGTGATCAGAAGAGGAAGCACGTGGTGACACGTCCCCCGACAGAGCAAGCCCAGAGCAAGGGGCACAGACCCTGCTGCAAGGCAGCTGCCTGTCCTCACCCTTCCTAGAAAGCTTCCAGAGGTCACAGACCCAAGCACACTCGTCACAGTCAGGTGTCACTGAGGCCAAAACAGTGTTAATTCCAAAATGGAGCTGAAAACGTTGATATGAAGCAGAGGAATGAGGGAGCAGGACTGGACAGGGCAGCAGCCACCTGACCCCAGCAGAGCTGCTCCCAGCCCCCGCTCTCCTACAGAAACACACACAGCTCCCTGCTCCATATAAAATATTTGTGTGTCCTACATAATTTAGAATCCTATTAAATAACTTGACTCCCTTATTTTTCATAGCAGCAAATTCCATGAATTTTGCATGGAATAAAAATTTAGCAATCATAGCAGTTGCTAATTTCTGTGCTGTGCTCAGAGCAGCCTTTCACTTCCCCATAATGATTTTAAAACATTATCCTGCTGTTTCCTTTTTTCTATGCCTGGCATTGAAGAGCTCTGCAAACTATTTGAATTGCGCTGCTCTGAAAAAAAAATCCTGTAGGGGAGGAAAAATTAAATTCAATCATCACTCTACCCTCTGTGAACTGTGAAAGTCTTGGGAACATGAAAAGGTGCTTTCGAAAGGATGTTAAGCATTCAAAAGATTAGACAGCAATGTGCAATTAAATGTGTTCCACAACCCTTTGTCAGAGTATCCAAAACCTCACTTCTGCATGAACTTCAAATCCTCCCACTGGGAGCTTGTTCAAGTGGTTTACTTTAAACCTGTACTTTAGATATTCCATACCTTTCACTTTTATAATTCTTCAGCATATGCTAACACTGGCAGAGTTAATAGTAACTGACTAATTTTAAACCCTGTGATTACTGGAGCTGATTTATATAGTAGCTTCACTTCACAATACTGCGAATCAGGCACGCGGTAATTGCCAAGTTCAATTTTAGCTCTGTCACACTGAAGCATTAGTTTTTATGCCTCAGCTGTTGCCTCCTCCATGCTATAGAGGTAAGTTGATAATGCAGTAGGTTTTGCTGTTAAATATCATAATATTATGATACCCCATGTCAGATTCTTGCAAGCTGTGTGAGCTATGCATCATCTATTAACTAAATACTTTTATTAAGGGAATGGTTTGAAAAGATTCCTATTCTAATTTAGCTCAGAACACTGAATACTGGAAAGGGTGGGGGGGAAATGCAATGATTTAATTCACCACCAAAAGTGACTTGGTGGAGAGAAGCACTCATCATCATCGTCATCAAGGAGCTGTGATAGGAAATGTGAAGGACTTAAACTAAAGCCACTGAACACAAACCTTCCACCTGAGGCCCCTCACCCTGACCTCAGGCCACAACTTCCTGAGGAGCAGTGCCAGGAGCTGTTTCATCCTTCAACACCAGGAATGTTGGGGCTGCAGGTCCATGTCCCACAGCAAGTGGCATCTTGATCAAAGTACGGACATCCCAGGGAAAGCTTCCCTCCCATCCCTGTGGATGCTGCCAGCAGGGCTCCTGGAGCCTGATGCAACAAGCAGAGAGGAAAAGATAGAGGAGATGGGGACACCAGAGAGCCTTTGCTGAGAAGAGATGGGGCTCCACAGTTCAGGGATGGGCTGCACTTGCAAGAGGAATGAGACTGTGCTGCTGAGCTGCTGCTGCTGCCTCGCAGCTGAACCAACACACACAGCTGGGCATTACCAGTAATCTCTTAATAGCACTTAAATCCACCCATCTCTTGGGCTTCATGCTAGAAGATTTTCTTTCTTTTTTTCTTTCTTTTTTTTTCATTATTAAAGTCTGCTCATATCAAGTGTGACAAATGTGGGTAAACTGGAGCTTCTTTCCTTCCCATTCACACATTCCTTGGTGCTCAGGATCGGTGAAGGTGGGAACACAAGCTGGAGCCCCAAAGTATCAGAGAAGGCTCTGAGGACAGGACACAGGCCTGGAGACGGATCTGGGCACCTCCTCTGTGCCAGGGGAGTGGGGTCTCTGTCCTGGCCCAGGCTTGATCTTTGCAATCCTTTACATGGAAAGAGCAGAGTGCAACAGAAAGGTCTCCCTGCACAGCCAGGTGCTCACCGCTGTTAGACACTGCACTGACCTCAACCCCTTCCTCCCCTGCACAGCTCCCTCATCCCAGGCAGATGCAGAGACACCAATCCGAGCCAACACCCTGTGGGGGCTCCAGGGACCCTCCTCTGATGCCACCACTCAGCAGTGACTTGGCCACGCACTGGGGAAATTCCCTCTGTCAGCACCACCCTTCCCTGAGAAGCCCCAGTTTTATGGACACAGGACAGCTGTGCAGCCCATGAGATTCACCAAAACCATGGATCTTACTCCAGAGCCGAAGCTCATTGCTTAGGAACTCAGCAAAACCCATGGGGACAGTGGTTACCAGTCCAGTGGCCACCTCTCCCATTAACCCTTTCACCACTGGATCAAGGCAAGGAGCCTGAAAATAGGTAAATTCCTCTTCTACTATTTTTTTCCACAGTTTTCCAAAAGGAAAAGAAACAGACAACATGCTAAACAGGGAGCATCCTGCAAGCCTGGAGAGCTGGAGCTCCATTCTGTCATGGCTCAGAGCAGTGCCCAGGGATCCCACAGCACAGGCAGCATCCTCCTCCCTGCAGCCCTTCATGTGGGAAGCTGGGACACCTCACACACAGAGAAAGAGGAAGGAAAATGGGGGAATTTTGCCAAGTGTGTGGTCACTGGGAGGAAGGAATAGGATTGATGAATTTTTCAGCTTTGATGATTTTGGTAAAACCAGAGCCACGTGCCTCAGAATGCTTCAGGAACCCACTCCACAAATTAATCAACCACAGTGCCCAGGGATTCAGAGGTGGAATTGACTCTTTGATGGCTGAAGTCACATTTTTTTGCAGCCCCCCAGGGCTGTCTGACCAGTGCCGTTTGTTTCAGAGCCTCTGCCAAGGGCAGCAGCCTGGTGCAAACCACTGGTGCCTGCATCAGCCTCTGTGTAACACAGCTGGAGGATGCTGATGGCATTGATGTTCTCAAGGTCTTCTGAAGCTAAAGCTGAGCTCAAACCACACTTTCTCACTTGCATCACCTCTGTACTTTCTTATGATTATCTGATGATTGCCCAGAGTGCAAACTCCCCATCAAAGCAGAGGGAGAGGCCACAGCCCAGCTGCAATCTCACCAAGCCAGGGCTTGCAAGAACATGGATTTCCCTGGCATCAGGACAGGGAGGACCAGTCTGGTGTCAGACACCTGTCCCAGCACACAGGGCAGGGCCCTGCTCTGCTCTGGGGTACCATGTGTCCACACTGGTAATGCAGAACTCACAGCACTGGGATTCTTCTGAAAAATAACCCTGGAAAGAAATTCCCTGGTAGGAGTATGATTTCTCTCTCCCTTAAACACCCACACATCCACACTCTTTGTCCATCTCAGATATATCTTTTAGGAACCATCCTAAGTGCCCAGTAGGACCTTCTTCAGCTGCGGCTTCAAAACTCTGCTGGGCCACACGTCATTGCAACAATACCCAACACCCGAGCTCCTAAGTTGACACAGAGCTCTGTACCCACAGGAGCCACAGAGGAAGCCAGCAGAGCTCATCTGTATCCTCTGCTCATGCAGAGCTGGGAGACTCCACAGCCACCACCGCACATCTGCCTGCAAAGCAGGCAGGGAGGTTTGCATCCTCTGGGTACTTCCTCGCCAGAAATAATGGTTTGGGTTGGAAGAGACCTTAAAGCCCATCCAGTCCCACCCCCTGCCATGGGCAGGGACACCTTCCACTGTCCCAGCCTGCTCCAAGCCCCGTCCAACCTGGCCTTGGACACTGCCAGGGATCCAGGGGCAGCCACAGCTGCTCTGGGCACCCTGTGCCAGTATTTTGCCACTGTCACTGTGAAAAAAACAAAACCAAACCTACCTTATATCCAGTTTAAATTGACCCTTTTTTGGTTTAAAACCATCACCCCTTGTCCTATAGCAACAGGCCCTGCCTAAGTTTGTCCCCATCTTTATTGGCCCCCTCTAAGAACCGAATATGCAAGAGCTGGAGCTTGCACAGCATTTTACCACCCATAATTTCATGGCTTCGCACCAGCTATGAGCTCTGTTTCACTTTGGGACAGAAAAGGGGCATTGCCACAACGAACACTGGAACGCTGCATCCTGGGGGAAGCTGTGGAACAGAGCTCCAGAGTCCAGAGCTGCCCCAGCAGCACATCCCAGCCAGCCCTGCACAGAAAACAGCCCCTGCTCACAGTGGGGAGCTAATCCCTCCAGCAGGATATCCAAGTCATCCCCACCCACGTTTTATAATTCGCAGATAACAAACTAAACGCAACATTAAGCTTAAAATAAAAGCATTGGCACCTTTGCACAAAGACATCTGGGCTTCTCTTTCTAATGCATTTAGCTGCTTTTTAAGAAAATGTCCTCATTATTTTCTGGGAAGGGAAAAGAGGCAAGCAGGTGGTCCCTGACTGCATGTGTCATGTGTCCCCTGCCATGCTGTTCTGTGGCTGAACAGAACATTTACACGGGTCTGAACAGCTGCTTGCAATGGGCATGGGGACAGCAGAGCCCCCAGCTGCTGTTCTCCTCACACCTGCTGTGTTACACAGAACCACGGAGTGGGTTGGGTTGGAAGGGACCTTAAAGCCCATCTCAATCCACCCCCTGCCATGGGCAGGGACACCTTCCACTATCCTAGGGTCCTCCAAGCCCTGTCCAACCCAGCCTTGGACACTGCCAGGGATCCAGGAGCAGCCACATCATTGGATACTGCTGGAAAAGCAGCCTGTGCTGAGTTTTCAGCAGCCTCAGCTCCCACCCTGTGTGTGTATCTACAGCTCTGGGAGCTGGCTCTGGACACGGGTGCACAGGAGCCTCTGGTGCTCACTCAAGGCACCTCACACACCCCAGAGCTACTGGTGCAATTCCTGACACACCGAGCGCCAGCTGTGAGCGCTTTCCTACTGCTTCCCATTTTCCCATCACAGTTAGGAAAAAAGCAAACCAAGAAATCCCCCAAACTGCAAGTGTCTGCTGTTGTTCAGATGAGCACATAGAAGTTATTTCACCAAAGTCTGTTTACTCATGTGCTGACACATGGAGAGGCTTTATTTAAAGCACTGAAAAGCTTCTTGGCTGCCCTCCTCACGCTGCCCAGTGCCCCCCAGTTCCAGATGTAAATGTGAAACCTATTTGTGGGGGTGAGATGCTGCATCACTGAGGTGAGTGAAGGGAGGAGGGAAGATGAGGAGCATGAAGAATTACATCAAGAACTGGCCCCCAGAGACCTGTGTGATGCACATCCCCACATCACACTGGCAGCTCCCAGCATCCAGCCCCGCTGGGGTTTGCTTGCTCCAGAGCAGGAATTCATTTGCACTCAACTAATGTAAGCCCAAAGTGCTTTCAAACAATACTCCTCTAACAGAGACATTATGAAAGCCATTATTCTCCTGTTTAGAGTCAAACTAAGCAAATACAAAGGTAACTTTATTTTAAACAAACTACCATCACCACAAACAATGGATACCAAATGCTCTTTTCCAATATACAAGGAATTTAACTTTCATTTTTGCTCTTCTTGAAGGAGTCAAGAATACCAGCTTGGCAAACACCAGCTTGTGCAGGAACACGATGAAGAAACTGGAAAACACTTCCCTCCAAATCTTCCTCCTTAATGAGAGTTAAGGAAGTCTAATAATACATTTAATTTCAAGATCTCTTTCCTCCTGCTTTCTAGAGAAGCATATAATCCAATGACACACCGAAACAAAAAATTCTTTCTTTCTAAATTATTTTTAAATTGTTCCCAGTTATGTTCTTGAAAGTATTCCCAGTTGTCTGTGACATTATCAGGCTTCCTACCCACCCCAGCAGCATCCTTGAGGATTGGGAGGGGGCTGTGTTTGCTGCTATGGCTGGATAAATCCAAAGCAGCTCAGAGGGAGCAGATTTGCTCCACAGGGAACAAGCCTGATCCCGGTGTCCTCCGTGCCACAACACTGCTTGTCCAGACCACCTCTGACTTCAGCCCTATTTGACAGAGCCCAGAACTCCAGGTCACACCCAGCATCAGTCACCTGGCACCTTTACCTGTATCCAGGTGATTCCTAAATGTCAGTTTTGCTCAGCAGCACAGAGATACCTGCAAGCTGCTATCCCAAAGCTGCCGCTGCTACCACTCTTTCCATGCAGGGAAACTCAGAGCTCAGGTGGGCACAGGTGGGATGAAAAGCTGGGATGACCAAGCCATGCCCTCTGGAGCGAGCAGTCCCAGGGGAAGACTCCAAACAGAGCAGCAGGTGGGAGCTCTTCACCAAAACCACCCAAGTGGCCTTGCACAGAGCTTTTCCCCCTCTCTGCCATGTCATGGATGCCATGGGCAGTGCAGAGCTCTGGCAGCAATGCCCAG
The DNA here is from genome assembly GCF_009650955.1 of Corvus moneduloides. Classification (NCBI taxonomy): domain Eukaryota; kingdom Metazoa; phylum Chordata; class Aves; order Passeriformes; family Corvidae; genus Corvus; species Corvus moneduloides. The sequence continues at coordinate 2,945,383 of NC_045492.1, forward strand.
CCCTGGTTTATAAAACTCCTCCAGGGTGGAGGTTCCACCACTGCCCTCCTGCCCTCCCAGCAGCTCTTCCTGCACCTCAAGGGCTTCATTTGACCACGGGCAACACGGAGAAGTGAAGGTTATTCCTCCCACCACCAGGACAGTCGCTCAGTGCTGATGCTGAACCTTGTTCCAAATACATCTTTGGAATCAGAATCCTCTCCTGCAGCCCCAGCACCACCCAGCACACGCTGCTGGTGCCAGTCCCAGCACTGCTCCTCGGCCCAAATGGCAACGCTGCAGGTTCAGTGTTCCTTTGAGGACAATCCTCTGGATTCTGGGACACCTTGTAGGAACACCCTCTGGAGTCCCACCATCCCTGTCCCCATGCTGGAGGATGCATGCAGATACACCAGAGGGTCCAACAGTTGCTGGAGGCTACCAGAACATCCTCTTTAACCTCCAGTCCCACTGCAATGCCACCACAGAACCCAAACAGTGCCAGAACACCCAGACAGCTTTGGCTGGATGTAGCCCCTGAGCCCCAATCCACAGCTGTGTCCATTCAATGCCATCCCTAGTTTGAGAAATGGCATTTCTTAGTGGGAACTCGAGTGCCTCATGGAAACAGGGTCCTGCACAGGCAGGTTGGTTGTTGCAGAGCATCTCACAGCTGTGCTGCACTGCAGCAGGAGCACCAGGCCAGATTCCCCCAGCCACGGAACCGACCTGGGCATCCTTTAATTCTGTGGCAGTGAGGATTAACTGGACACTGCAACAGTTGTAGATGCCAAGCAATCTGAAACCTCCATCAGCCTTACAAAAGCTAATTTATTATCATTTCTGCTCTGAGAACAACCTCTGCCTTCATTTACACCTTCACCGGCTCAAAGGAGGTTTCAGAGGTAAAACCTGGACAAATTTTATCAATGAGTTCAAATCTTGAGCTTAATCAGAAGGAGGAATGGATTTACCCTAATCCCCTCCAAACATTCATCAACATCACCTGCCAGCTCAGCAGGATTTAATCTCTTTTTAATCTCTCAAAAGCAGTAGAGTGGATGGGGAAGAGGTTGGGCACACAGCAATGGTGGATCTCTCTCTCTCTTTTTCTTTCTTTTTTGAGAGAATCCTGGCTGCCAAATCATATAAAGCAGCACTTGGAAACTCATTAGGATTTTGCTAATATCATGTCCCAGGTGAATAACTGGTTTGGGTAGAACACTATCTGGCTGAGGAGAAGAGGTGCCCACCCCGGAGCCTTGGAGGAACACGGTATCTCCATGAACGTGCTCCGGGAGCTCCAATTCCACGAGCTGGCTGGCAGCAAGCACAGGGACTGCTCAGGCAGGCTCTGCCCTGGACTGAGGGCAGGGATGGGGTGGAGATGCACCAAGTGGTAGCAGAACCCTCCCAGAGCATCCACCCACACCGCTACAAACCCGTGTGCTGAAAACACAGCTTTGCTCCGCAGGTACCGCGCCCTACAAACAGCTCCAATCCCAGCCCTGAGCGCCTCACAGGGAGCTCTCCTGCCTCCCACTAAAGCTGCCGGTGACAGTGGCAACGCTGGCTCAGATGGCCGGGGTTGTCATGGCCAGTGCCACCCCACCCTTTGGCTCAGCAGCCCAGGGGACCCCTGGCACAGCACAAGGCTGGTGGCAGCGGAGCCGGTGCGGGGGCGAATCCGATCCAGCGCCTTTGGGAGCCCCCGGATCGGAGCGTTAGCGTGTGATTCGAGGTTTTCATAACACCACTGAGCGATTTTGGCAGAAACAATTGGTATTAGCAAGGAAAAGGAAGCATCAGGAACAGCCGGCAGAGCAAAGAGACACCTCTCGCAGCAGCCCCCAGGCTAGGGAGAAAATAAATAGCAAATGCAACAGAAGCAACACTTGGACAGCAGAGAGGGAGAGGGGAAGCCTCCGCAGGGGGAAACCAAGCCCAAATCGTGGCTGAGACGAGCAGGGAATTAAACTTTCCATTATCACCTCCTTCCCACCCAGCTTTGCGCTTCACCAAGGTGCTCCAGTCATGCCTGCCACGCTCAGACATGACCAGGGCTCAAAGCTGAGCCTCACGGGGCTCCAGGGCTGTGAGGGATGAGCAGCTCCCACTAACTGTGGGGCTCCCCAGAGCTCAGGCAGGGACACAAGGCATGGAGCTCACTGGCCAACCAGCCCCGCAGAGCCTGGCTCTGTCACTGTGCCCAGCAACGCACGGCACTCCGAAACCTTCAGTCACACAAGTGTCTTCATTTTTAACTCAGCTCAGCCTGGTGTTGCTGGGTTTCACTCTGGGAGGTTCTGTTTATCACAGAATATTCCGACTTGGAAGTGACTTTCAAGGATCATCAAAGTCCAACTCCTGGCCTGGCAGGAGAACAGCCTCAAGGAGCCCAAACCAAATCCAGAGAAGCCCCATGGAAGGCTGGATCATCCCACTGGCCTCGTTAGTGGCTCCACAATGGCCGAAGGGATGAAGCCCCCAGTTTCAGGTGGCCCAGCTGGCCCCTGTCCTGCTGTATGTCCCACACTGCCATCAGAAAATCAGAGAACCATAAAGGTGGGCAAAGACCTCCAAGATCATTGAGTCCAACCATCAACTCAGCACCGCCCAGGCCACCACTAAACCATGTCCCCAGGCACCACATCTCCACGTTTTTGGAAGCACATGCCCACACCCAGAGAGCAGGACAGCAACCAGCAGCCCTATCTCACAGCTTCTGAGGACATCTGGTCCCTCGGCACTGCAGCCTGGTGTCCCAGGGACGGGAAGAACCCCAGCAGCTCTCCAGGAGCCTGTGGGTCCTGCAGCCTTCCTGCTGTAACTGTGCTAAGCAAGGAAGCAGCCTGTTCTCGAGACCTTTTTGTGCCAAGCAGAGCATCCCTTCCAAGCTGGCACTGTCCCCATGCTCATGGCACGGTGACAGTGACACAAGCTCAAGCCCCAGATCCAGCACCAAGCTCTTCCTGCCTCTGAGCTATCCAAGATTTCCATCTCTGGCAGCAAATGAGAAGCTCCAGTTGAGCTTCATCAACATCCTAAGACAATTCCTCAAAACACGAGGATGTTAAAGTTCGCATTTCCCAGGGAATTCAAGCAGTGCTTTCCTGAAAATGGGAACTATCCGTGGCTTCACGTGGAGCTTCTGGAGGGCAGCTCTGGATAGCAGGACTTAAAATCTAACTTGATCAGGAAAGTCTCCATGATAAACTTGGATTTTCCTGCAATACAAGGATCCTGGCTTAGAATCCAGTTTGGGTTGGAAAGGACCTTAAAGATCATCCCCCTGCCATGCACAGCACAGGAAGGTGAAGGAATGGGAAAAGAGGATGATCATTTTGTGCAAGGCTGCCCTTGATTCCAGCTCTTTACGACTTTCCTCTCAATCTTGCACATTGTGACCTTTCCAGGCAAAAAATAAAATTTTTTTAAAATATAATAAATAAATAATAGGAATGCATGCAGGGAACGGATGCCAGAGCCAGCTCTGGAGCCTGCAATCCAGATCCCTGCTCCCAGGACATATTTCTAAATCTCAGTCAATACCACATGTTTTCCAAGGAACGAGGCATTTCACATTTTATTAATTCTAACTTAAAGCCCTTTTTATTGCAAACTTTCTATTTAGCATTTGATTGCAGCCACCACCACTGAGACTCTCACTGTATTAGAGCAGAAAATCTATTGATATTTTTCTTTCCTGCCATCTCAATCCCAGAAGGTGCTATTGAAATTAGCTCAAATACACTTCCAGAGGTCTCTTGCAGCCTGAGCTGCTTTCTGATTTTTAACATGTATTTGTTTCTTTGGTGTTCTCACACAGACTTGGTACCCCACTTCCACAGGTGATTGAAGCTCCATGTTGTTATTCCCACCAGGATTTGGCCTCTCCTAAAAAGAAGGCCAAACATGCCAAACAACTCACTTAAAGGCCTGCAAGTTTACGAAGCTAAAAAGACCATTTCAGTATTTTTCCGCTTTTCAAAGCCCAGCACTTAAATGGAAAAACCAACTTAATAGAGTGTTCAAACCACCACCATTCTGATCTGATTTAAATCAAATGGTTAAATACTCCACATGTTTGGCACAGCCAGAACTATCTGCTTTGCAAACAGATGGCCACCCACTATTAATTTGCCACCTTGACACAGAAATGCAGGTTGTCAATTAATTAAAAAACAAATGCCAGCAGTCTTCAGTTCACATTATGACCTGCAGCCTTTCCTCTTTATCTTAAGTGGAGGAAAAAAAATTAGATATATAAAACTACCACCTACTAACGCAGACTCTTGGCACGTAATAAATGCTGTTCTCAGCTTGAACAGATTTATCAAGTTTAAACCACCATGTCGCCAGCATCCGTCTGGGGTAGAGGAGCCCAGACCATAATTCCAGTGTCGGTCCCTAAATATCCCTGGATTGAAGGCTGACCTCACTGTCTGGCTGCAGGGCCGGACCCATGGCGCTCGCTGGAAGGTTTTTCTTCAAGGGCTGTTTGATCTTCAATCAGCAATGCTTATCAGTGCTAAAGTCTGCCAGCCATTCCCAAAAGTTTGATATTTTTAACAGCACATTCTTCTTCTCCTTTGAACGCCATTTAGAGACAAGATAATGTAGCAGGGGAAAAGTTGCCTTCCTAGGCTGAGCATGGACAAACAGAGCAGGATCCGACTGGGGGGGAGTATTTTCCAGCGCTACAAGCCCCAGTTTCTGTGCTTTATGTCCCACCTCTTCCCAGTACTTCTTCTTCTTCATACAGTATTCTAATACTTTTTTGGGCCATTGCATAAGCTGAGACAAACCAAGATAATTCAGTTAGAAGTCACTAAAATTTTCGTACATTTTATTTCCATGCTGTCAAAGTTTCTCCTCTTTTTGTTGAAGACTCCAGGGCACGCTGCCCCTCTTCTGACAGTAGAGACTACAGATCTAATTCCCTAAAAATACATCATTCTTCCACTCCAGGCACAATGTTCTGAGATGGCTCAGTGTATAAAGTCCCTCTGTTCAAGGGAGCACCCAAGAAAACTGAGAAACAGGGAAGGGATTTGTTATTTGTTGATAAAAATAGAAAAATATGTTAGGGTTCAGTAACTGTAAGCAATGCAACAAAATCACAGAATGGTTTGGGCTGGATCTCATGCCACCTCCTGCCATGGGCAGGGACACCTTCCACTAGCCCAGGTGGCTCCAAGCCCGGTTCAACCTGGCCTTGGGCACTGCCAGGGATCCAGGGGCAGCCACAGCTTCTCTGGGCACCCTGTGCCAGGGCCTCCCCACCCTCACAGGGAAGAATTCCTTCCCAATATCCCATCTCACCCTGCCCTGTGGCAGGTTAAAGCCATTCCCTGTTGAGCTGTAATCCAGACCCATGTCCAAAGTCCTTCTCCAGCTCTCCTGGAGCCCCTGTAGGCCCTGGAAGGGGCTCTGAGCTCTTCCTGGATCCTTCTCTTCTCCAGGTGAACACCCCAGCTCTCCCAGCCTGGCTCCAGAGCAGAGGGGCTCCAGCCCTTGGAGCATCTCCGTGGCCTCCGCTGGACTGGCTCCAGCAGCTCCACGTCCTTCTTACATTGGGGGCTTTCAGCAGCCCGCCCTGCACCCTCCCACAGCACCACAAAGGTCCCTGGGAGCATCTTCCCCACGGCACAAAGGAGAGGTGATGGTGTATGGAATCAAACAGCTCATCCTTGACCAAGAGTTCAGCTCTCAGGGGAGAAAGGAGCTCAGCCTGCACTGCTGGAACAGGACTGAGCTCCACCAGCTCCCCACATGGACCAGCACCACATGAGGCTAAGCTCTCCTCTACCACAAAGTCCTCCCCCTCGCAGCAGCATCCTTCACACTAAAACTATTGCATTGGAGGGTTTTCAAAAGGCTTGACAACTCCCAAAGAGCCCACACAGCCCTACCACCTTCCCAGGGAGAGGGAGATGTTCAGGAATAAACTGCTGGGTGACCCTGGCTGGAATGGTGAAACTGTTACATCGGTATAAACATGGAGATCCACATCTTTGGAAGAGAGAAGCCTTTCAGATGTCCCAGGCTCTGCTTGCACTTCTCCACGGACCTGGATCTCCTGCAAGGGATGCTCAGAGTGGCTCAAATTAATCCTAAAATAACCCCCAAATATCTGGGGGGGCCTGAACTGAGCTGCTGCTTCTGGAGAGGGAGATCTAGGCCATTCCTGAAGAGGATAAAAGGCAGAGCCATGACACAGCTCTTATCTCCCAGCCTTGGCCACTGGCAAGAACAGAGATGGAGAGGAAGATGATTGTTTTTTCTAAAGTGGAGAGGAAAAGCACCCTGCACAGGCAGACAGCTGGAAAGAAAGGGGATGGAGCCTCCCTGACGAGCCCAGACGGGGATGGAAACTCTGACTCATCGGTAGGTTTTGTGGGAAGAGAAACCTGCTAATGTGATCCAGCTAATCCGATAAAAAAGTGCTCCTTGCCACTGGGGGTGGAACAGGATCCATGGGGTCATGGGGAAAATACAACCTGGGTGACAGTGAGGATGGTGGCACATCACCAGAGGGGAGGGTGGCACATGCCAGGGCTTGTCCTCCACCTCCCCTGAGCACCACAGTGCCAGGGCTGTCCCAGACCTTCTCCTCGAGGCTGAGGGTCTCTGCTGCCTGCAAGATGATGCTCGTTAGGAATGGGGAGACGAGGCTCAGGGCAGAGCCGCAGCAACTTCTGCCACCCACCCCACAGGTCCTCAAACTGTCACCCCCCTTTTCTAGCACCTGCGAGGTCATGAGATCCTTAGGAACCCAGGGAAAAAGGCAGCATGAGAGCAAGGGGCTGAGTCCTCAAACCAACAGAAAAGAATTAAACCTTCTACATTTTAAACACTGGCAAAATTCAACCTCCTGTGTCGACGTCCAGCCCAGAATTAGAGGTCAAGAAGCTGCCTTGGACCAAGGCTGGCCCGATTTCTGCAAGTCAGGTTCCTCTGGAGCCACGTGCAGCTACCAACACAAACCAGCGCTCCAATAACTTCTCCATAAGAACAATTCCTGGCCCGGGGCCCCGTTTAACACTTCCCTCCCGGTTCCCTTCACCACGGAGCCGAGCTGCAATCTCACAGTCGTCAGGAAGAGATTTAATTATATCTGCAGAGGTCAAGCAATCCATGCAAAAGATGAGGACGGCGGAGAGAGATTCTGTGGCACAACGCAAAGATTTCGCCTGCAGCACCGCGGCAGCCAGGGCCATTTTTCAGGGAAGAAATGGCATCCGTCAGAACAAAACCTCCAGAGGGAAACAATAGGAAAAGGTATGGGGGAGGCAGACAATTAATATATTTAAATCTGGTCTTATAGCTGCAAAATCAGGCAATTTAATGCTGTTTTCTACCAATTTTTTTCCTGTTTTTTAAAGGGTGGTGTGATCAGTGCTTGTTCCAGTAAGTTTTGTTGGGAGATTTCTTCCTGCTGAAGCTGAGCTTTGTAGCCCCAAGTATCCACTATAATGACATGTACAATATATAATACATCATATAATTTAGATCATCTATTAGATAACAGCTAATTTATATACACCGTAGAATACAGTATATGTCACATATAATTTATGTGCAATATTATAGAACATGCATTATGCATTATTTAATTATATTAAAACGAGTGTAAAATCACAAAGGTGGAACATTAGAGCTCCAACCTCCAATTAGGGATTAATAGTATGAAAGCTCTAATCACACTAACACTTCAGCCTGACTTGAGGAATACTGAATCAGAGCTCAAGAGGAGGCAGAGGTGCTGCTGCATGACAGTTCAGACAGAAGCCTCGCACTCACCGGATGGAAAATTGTCAGGAAAAACACATTAGCAACACAATAACTTATTTTTAATGTGGAGCTGTTAGGAAAACACAATTATATGCTTCATTTATACTGCGAGATATAACCCAACTTATGGTAAAAGCATTTGGAGCTCATTTTGTGAAAAAAAAAACCAACAGAGGAGCACAAACGTAATAGGGAAAAATTGCACCTCAAGGGGAAAACACTCCCCCCTCCCAGTGAGGCTGGTCCGTGGTGGTGGAGCATCCTCACCTCACACTCCTTGTGCCCAGCAGGAAAGAGATGCAAAGCGAAGGCAGAAGGAAAATAGAGATTTTTCTGCAAATGCTGCAGAAATCTCACAGGGGTAACAACGACTCCCAGGAAAGGAGCGGGCAGTGCCCACCCTCACAACGAGGAAAAGGCGGAAGAGCTCTGCAAGGTTCCAGGTGCTCTCCCACTGGCCTGGCACGAGGATCAGCCGTGCACTCCCCAAGTTATAGGATGCTCTGGTCTGTTACAAGGGAAATACAGTTTATTCATGGAATGCTTTCTCCATTACAGATGCACAGGCTGATCCTGGTGCCTGCTGCAGGCTCAGAGGTCCAAGCACAGAGCTGTTCATGGATTTACCCTGCAGTCACGGTGATGTAACACCCACAGGCTTTGGAACACTGATTCAGGGGACAATCATTGATTTGAGGAATCATAAATAAATCAGAGAAACTTGTACAGTTTTGATCCTGTATTTTTTGTCTCGTGATGTCTCCTCTGCTACAAGGACTTCCATGGATCAGGCCCTGGACAAGGTTATTGAGAAGCAGCCCAAACAAACATCTTGTTATACACAAGTCAGACTGGTCTTCAAAACATCTCCCATTGTTCCCAAAACAACCAGATTAAAGCCTCCCTTCTGTGCATGCAGAGAGAACAACATTTTCTATGAATGGATGGACATTCATTATTTAGTTCCCAATCCCTGACTTAAAGCCCAAGGCAAAAAATGGAGCTTCAAACACTTTCTGCTGAGCAACCCATCAAAGACCACTCTGGAGAACGCAGGGTTGTCCCACTGAGTAGCTCAAACACTTTTCAGAGGAAGCCCTTGCCTACATTCAGGGCCTAAAAGAAAAAAAATTGGAAAAAAAAACCCCTACATTTGCAAATCAACAGGAGCTGCCTGCCAAATGAGAATGAGATGGGCCCCAAATTAAAAATCTGCTGGACTTTGTTCTCCATCCAAAATCCTCCATCTCCAAGGAAAGATTTATGCTACTTCAAAACAGAGTTGGCTTTGGAAGTAGGAAGGGAAAGAATGCATTTTATCTTCCAGAATGGCAAAGCAGTTCTGGAACAGGGAAAAAGGGACCATGTTTATCACTGCAATGTACAATTTATTGTAAAAGTCAAAACAGAACATTTCACAGAAATGCATTTGCTACATCGACTCCGGCTCGTACCAGCTCAGATCCCATTTCTGAAGGGTTCTTAAAAGAAGAAGAGAGCATTGGTTGCAGATTAATACCCATCACAAGACCAGTAGATTTTAATTATCCATAATTTATGACAGTGTATTGGCAAAATAATTGTTGTCAATTTATCAGCCTAAAAGGCAAGATACAGGGTGTGTTTGGAAAGGCAAAGCTGCAGCATCCTACTAGGAAAATTTGGGGAGAGGTTTGATGGTGCTGATGAGTCCTACAGAAACGCTGCAGGGGTAATAACAGGGCCCCCCAGCACAGGGGCTCCCAAGGACCATGCGCACTCCCAGGGTCTCACAGCAGTGTGGATTTGGTATTCCCAGGCTGGGTCCTCCTCCTCCTGCCCCCCATCAATCCCCATCAATTCCGCTGGTGGGAAATCGAGCATCGTGCTGACCCAGTCTGATCGTTGTAACACCAGAAGCAACCGGGAAGAATTTATATTTAAATTTATTTCTGCAGGAAGAATAGAGATGATAATTCACTCCCCAAAGATGCCCCTGGGGAGCAGGGAGCAGGATCACTCCTCCTGCATCACAGCATCCTTGCACAGCCTGCATGAAAGAGCGCAGGGTACCGTGCTCTGGCAGGATTCCTGTCACAGGCCTCCCTTGCCACGGCAATTTTGCCTGGGCTGAGAAGGAAAAACTCCCTGTTGAATTTTGTGGACCCCCCCACACAATTTAGGATCTAGGAAAAACCCTTCCATGCTGGTGCATCAGCCAGCACACCATATCCTGGTGCTAAAGCTCTGCTGAGAGCAGAACGAGCCTCGGTGTTACTAAAATGCACATTTTTTTACCATGGTTTACATGTTGTGAAATACAGCTGCAGAATCTCCCTAGAGGTCAAGTGGGAAAAATCCCCACATTTTCTCAAAGCACTTGGAGGGATGGGAAAATGCCCCAAAAGGGGCAACACCCCCTTAGGTGGTGCAGGAACAAGGTGCTCTCACCCAAAACACCAGCACTGTACACAAACAGCTCAAAACCCTGTGAAAGCTTTCCTGACAAGCGAGCAGGAAGGGATCTGCAGCAGGTACCAATGCCCCAGGAAAAAGGCCAGAGAGGACAGAAAAAGGGCTTTAGACACAAATGTAAATGAGGAACCCAAAACAGAGGTAGGTGATTCCTTTAGCAGCGCTCAGGTGGCCGATGACAGGGACGGGTGTCGCAGGTTGGATGAGGGCTCCTCACACTTTCAGCTGAACCTCCCCAGTCCCTGGTGGTCCTGTGCAGACACCAGAGGTGTTCCTACTGCCCCAGTGATGGAGCAGGTCCTGGATCCAGCCCACAGGATGGAGGGGCCAGCACTCTGAAGTGGGAAATGCTCATTGCAGCTTGTCCTCTCAGGTGGCTCCTTATCACCCCCACACCTTGGGCTGAGCACTCTGCAGCCCTAAAAATCCTGCCAAGGAGCTTCAGTCCTCCAGGCTGCGAGCAGCAGCTCCCTGGGCGCCGGGAAGTTTGGGGCCGGCTCCGCTTCCCAGCTCCATGGCAGGCTGCTCCGTGCAGGATCACCAGTGACAGGGACTGGTTTATACAGGGAGCCCTTTTCACCGGCTTCGATGCCACCAGCACTCCTGATCCATCGGATCTCCTCACCAAATGCAGTCGGCAGCAGGGAGGGCTCCTTCTCACCCTGTCTGATGGGGCAGAAGGGCTCTCGTTACCTACTTGTGGGTGTCCAGCCCCTCACTACCTTCTCCATCCCTCCCAGTGGCCAGCCCTTCCAGGGAAACCAGGGGTGCTGTGGAAGCAGTTAAAGAAAGGGTGAAAATGCCCTTATTCTGGGGAGGCCTCTGCTGAACACACACTCCCATTTCATTACCCCTCTAAACACCCCTTGTCCTTTCAGAAATGGAAATGCTGATATGCAGTAGGCCCCTGTGTAGCTGCAAAGAGGAATTGTGGCTGACTGCAGCATGCAGGCGAGACTGGAGACCTCCCGGTAACAATATCATGTCCAGTAAGTGCACAAAACAATTCCATTAACGTTTCAGGCTGCTTTGGGCTAAGGCAGCTCACGGCGATGGCAGAGCTCCGCCGTGCTCCCAGCGAGTTATTTATGCACAGTGACACTGCACAGCCCAGCTTTGCTGCCTCCCCCTAAATAAATAAATAAATAAATGAAGGGGAAAATCAAAACAAAAGAAAAAAAACCTGAACAAAACAAGCCTTTTAAATCAACGGGCTTTAGAGCCCCCCCATAAACTCAGGGAAGCAGGAGGACAGCAAAGAGCCTGTAAGTTCTCCTTGCCCAGGTCCTTCCTAGAGATGGATTTTGTCCGGGGTATCTGCACACCATAGCGGGAGAATTCTGATTTTTCCAGGCCACCCTACCCTCCTCGGTAGCTTTTCAAGTGGAAATGCTTTGAGGCAGACACTGTCTCAGCCCAGCCCTGGGCTGAGCCACCAGCACCGGACAGGAGCAATGGGGTTGGGACCGGTGTGAGGTTCTGGAGTTTCCCAGTATCCCATGTGGCTCCAGGAAGCAGGAGCGCTCAGGAAGTGCTCTCCATGGCAGGCACAAGAGAACAGCAGGCTGCTGGTGATCCTCGGCTGGGTCCCACCCCGCACCTGCCGGAGTTATCCGAAGGGAAAGCAGCAGGAGACACTTCCTCCTGCTCCACGGTCTGATGCTGAAGTTACAACCCTTATACCTGCAGTCTGTCAGGGAAACAGAGTCAGCCCATTTCATTCCTGGCTTCATTCCAGCGGCCTCATGCCACAGACAAACGTGCACGGCTGTGCATCAGCAAATGTCATTTGATAACTCAGAAAAGAAAAGAAGCGGGGAGGGGAGGGGGAAGCGCCCTGACTATTAGCAAAGGGTAAGTCACTTCCTTTCTTCTGCCGCTGCCTTAAGATCCTCCGTAGCAGTGACAACAGCAGCATCTGGTGGCAGTGGTCAGTACCTGGGGTGCTCCTCTCCGGTGTCCCATCCACCCCGGCCAGCACCAGCACCCATCGCACCCGCCGGGGCTGAGCTCGCTGCATACCCAGAAGAGGCGACTTCCTGCAGCCTCCCGGCAGCGAGGACCTGTGGATCAATTGCGACCGCCTAATCCGGGTCTAATCTCAGGGATTCAGGCCACGGATGAGCTGACGACGAGGGGCCCCGCGCCCCAAAGGCTCGGCCGGGCGCTGCCGGGGGGACACGGGACCCCGCAGCCCCAAGCCTGAGACACTGCGAGCACGGCCTCGAGCCCCAGCTCCCGCACAAACCACTGGAAGGCAAAGTAAACCGTGTTGACATCCAACAACTTCTTGGTAAAACCGAGTTCCGAAAGCCAGCAGGATTTGGGGGCAGCCGCAGTTGCCAGTGGCACACGCTCACATGATCCCAGATTTCTGCTTTCACACACTACGGGCTGATGTTTCAGCTGGACAAATGTCCTGCTCCCAGGTGAAGCAGCTCTCGTTAGTATTGTAAGAGCATATTTAGTGTTTTAAGAGCAACGGTGACGACAATAAAACACTTTGAAGCCAGCAGTACGCACATACAGGCGAAAACAACGAAAGTTGTTTCCTTTCAGTATAATCCGGCATCTCAAAATAAACGAGAACTGTTCGGTTTGCTACAGCTTAATAAAAAGAGATAAATAAGCCAAATGACAGCGAACAGTTAAATACGTATCTTGATACATAAAGATTAATTAGCCGCGTCTGGGAAGCCAAACACCTTTCCCTCTGCTTGTGTCTTAAGAGTTTGATCCCAAAGTATCACAACAGTGAGGTGAGCCGAGAGCATCCTGAGCTGCTGTACGGACGCAGGAGAGCATTTTCTCTTTTTATTAACTTTTTTTCAACGCAATTACCCGAATTTGGCCCGGAAGGCAGCAAGGATTACGTCTGGGATGATCCCAGTCTCTCCAAAGGGATCTATATCCCACGGCTTTGTAGCTGAAAACATCAGCGCTGTTTACCCACACCGAGCAAGGCGATGCTCGCAGAGAACTCCTTATCCCTGAAGTAGCATCCATCCCCTTCGCTTCGCCTTCTCTAGGATGAGGGAAATTTCCTACAGCACCTCCGCGCTCTCAAATATCCCCTGAGCATCCCTCTCCCGTTACAAGAATAGGGTGCTTCGCCTCGCAGCTGCAGCGAGCGGGGAAAATGCGGGTGACGGAGGTCTGGGGGCACACGGACACCCCCAGCCCGGGGATGGTGCTCCCTCCGCAGGAGAGCGCAGGCAGGTAGGGGACGGAGGCGAGGGACGGGGCCGAACCCCGCTCGAGAGGAGCCGCGACCCGGCCCGGTGGCTCCGCAGCTCGCGAAAAAGGTGCAAAACAACAACACGGCGAAGAACAACAGGAAAAAGTACCCGACAACAATCGCAACAACAACCCCCCCAGCCCGCGCATCGCCCCGGGCCGAGCGCTCCCGGAGCCGAGGTTAAACCGAGCCGGCACGGACACACGGACACCGCGCTCGGCTCCCGGCCCGCCCCGCCGAGCAGAGCCCCGGGCTCGGGCTGCCCCCGCCCGCTGCGGGGCGGCCCGGGACCCCGACGGCTCCCCCCGCTCCGCTTCCAGACCACTTTCAAAATTCCCTCCCGCAGGAGCCGGGCGCCGCTGGCACTTTCCGTCCCCGTCCCCCGCTCCCGTGCCCGCGGAGCAGCGGCGGGACGCGCCGAGCCCGGGGACCCCCCGCGCCCCCCGGTACCTTGTTGCAGTGATAATAATCCAGCGGCCCGAGGCAAGTGGGGTCCGCGCCGGGCAGCGAGCCCACGGCGGGGGGGGCGGAGGGGTAGAACCGAACGTCCATGCCGGGGCTGCGGGCGGCGGCAGGCGGGGGCTCCAGCGGGCATGGACCCGGCTGCGGCGGCGGCGGTGCCTCTGGCGCGGGGAGAGGGCGGGGAGAGGGCGGGCGGCGGCGCGGGGGGGCGGGCGGCGGCCCCCGGCCCGCCCCGCTCCGCACCGCCCCGCGCCGGGGCCGCTATTGTTCGCGGCGGGGCCGGGCGGCTCCTCCGCCGCCGGGGGCTCGGGCACCGCGGGCAGCGCCGCTGGAGCCCCTCGGAGGAGCCCGGTGCGCTCCCCGTCCTTCATCCCCGGCCGCCCCGGCGAGGGGAAGGCTGCAACAGCAGCCCACCGGTTCCCGCTGCCCGGTGGGGACCCTGTCACATCTTCTGTGCCCCACAGCCCGCACCGTGCCCGGTGTGCCCTCTCCTGACACGGGACGGTGCCCAGCAGCTTCGTTTCCCTCTGCACCTGGTGCCCACCCGCTGATGAAGGATGCTCTCCAGCGCGCTGATCCAGCAGAAGTAGGACCCCCGTAGGAACCCCAAATAGGTCCCCCATTTAGAACCCCTACCTGCGCCCTATTTCCGAAAGGCCTGCGCCTCCCCATGCGCTCTCCCAGCCTGGAGAGAACAGCCAGGCTGAACCCCGCACCCGGCGCTGGCTTCCTGCTCCCCAGGGCACAGAGATCCTCATTCTCCCCCCACCTCGGCTTTCCACACATCCCAGTCTTTATAATTCCCGCTGCTGGAAGGCAGCTCCATCCGAGACCACCCTCCCTGGCATCCCCCTCCTACTCCCACGGGCAAGGACTTTCAGGGCACAGCAGCATGGAAAACCCAAATGCGCCCGTGGGGAGGGAGGATGCTCGGAGGTGAAAAGGCTGGGCGTGCAGGGTTCCCCCTCGCTGCCCAGCTGCCGCAGGCTCCGCGCTCTCCCGCGCCCTTCCAGAGGCTCACAACAGATCCCTCTGGAAAAGCAGCTCAGTGGGAGAGAGTATTATAGACAGAGTGGTTTTGCAGTACGTTATCCCATCCCCAGACAGAGGGAAACGCTTGAAAGTTGCAGCAACCGATCCGTATGCTGGCAGAGAGCTGGGACGGGGCTGGTAGAGTCAGAGTGCTGGCAAATCTCCAAGAGAAATTGCTTCTTTTCCTTTTTCTTCTTTTTTCTTTTTTTCGTTGTTTTTTTTAAGAAAAAACCCTCATGACTCCGAAGGCTCATTTCCAGCATGCACCCTTCAGGACTCTCTGGAGCTGGAAAACTGAGCTAAATAAATGCTGAGTTCTTCCTCCAGCGTCTTTCGTTGCAAGAGTAGGGCCAGTTCCTGCCAAATTCAGGGAGGGGGGAGGCGGGCTGGGCTTTCGAGGGAATGCCAGCTCCAGGAATCAAGTGATTATGTAAAAACCTTAGCTCTCATTTAAATGAAAAACAAGCTTTCAGCCCTCGTGGTGGTGGAAAAAATTGATTTAAGGATAAAAATTGACTTGGGCACAAAAACTGCTTCACATTTATTATTATTTTTCAAACCGTGTGATTTTTCTGGGGAGCCAGCATTGATCCTTCTGCATTTAGCAGCAAAGCAGATCGGCTTCAGGAGTTCTCCACCAGGGAAGCTGCTCCGAGGGCTCCCAGTCAAAGGCATAATAGAGATGTCTAATATTTTGCATTAAAACTTTGAATATCTGAGCTCCACTGATCTGTGCCCTTCCTGATTTACACACTCCCCAAAAGGACTGGTTTTCCTGTCTCCCTGTTTCAGCAAATACTGAACTGACATATCACATTATTAAAGCTTCATTATTTTTGTAAAACCTTCCCAAGTAGAGTGACTGGTATATTAGGAAGTATAAATAATTAAAGCTAAATGAGAGATGTCAAAATAATGGAACAAAGTGTATTTTATGATGCATTATTCTGGCTTGTTTATCCACAAAATTCAGTAATTAGTAAGCAGCCTCTGAGTCATTAGCAAGGTTTGACTGTATTATTATCTTTATTAATTATCATAATTATTATATTTCCTATACTGTGGAGTCATTGCTAGTGGCTTTGCAGTTAAGGCAGAATTGACTTTCCCACTAAAAGCAGGATTTAATTCCGTTGTTTCCTACAAAAATGAACACATTTCATCACCAAATGTGCAGCAACTCCCCAGCAGATACAACCCAATTTATTTGCAGTGCCTGAGACACCCCATCGCTCCCTTTTAGACCCTTTCAGAGCTCATTTTTTTCCCAATGAAGCCCCATTTCCTCAGATTTACCCCGCTCAGCCCAGTCAAACTTTGCACGTTCATCTGCCTCTGTTAGACCTCGAACAGAGACTGATCTGAGACACCCGGTGTTACAAAGTGTTATTGCTATTAATAGCCAGAATGCTTTATATATATATATATATATATGTATGTATGTATACACATATATATGCCAAGGGAAGCTGGCAGAGGGAATGCTCATCATCAGAGGAATGTTCTCTCAGCTCACCTCATGTCTCCAGTGCTTCTCCTCCTCAGACTGTCAGAAGAAGACAACCCAGTGAAGCTGAGCATCACCCCTGGCCAGGGCCTGGGGAGCCACAGGTGTCTCCAGCCTCCATCCATGGTTCTCTGCCCATGCATCAGCAGCTCCTGCCCCTGCCCAGCCCCACCACGTGTCCAGAAAGCCTCCAACTTGTGCCTGCTGCTAAGTCCTCCTTCAGCCTGTTTTTCCCCGTGTTTCAATGTGTTCTGTCCCTGTGGCACTCTGCTGTTGGGCAAATGGGGTCTGCCAGGAGATGCAGATTTGTGTGAACTCCTGCTCTCCTCTAGCACCTCTCCACGTAGGATCGACAGTGGACCATGGAGGCGGTCCCAGGGCTGGAGCACATCTGCTCTGAAGGCAGGCTGGGAGAGCTGGAGGTGTCCAGCCTGGAGAAGAGAAGGCTCCAGGGAGACTTTAGAGCCCCTTCCAAGTGCTGAAGGGAGCCTGTAAAAAAGATTGGGAGAGACTTGTTATCAGGGCTTGCTGTGATACTACAGAAGGTCAAGACTTTGGGTTTTGCCCAGGTGTTCACAGGTGACAGGAGTGGTCTGGGGTGGCTGAAAGGAACCAGCAATACCACTGGAGCTGCAGGATCCCCAAGAGGCCTGAGCCAAGCAGCCAAACAGACTGAAAACAGCGGTGTCTTTTCCTTTCTTTGCCCAGCCGAGTCCCCCCAAACCCCAGAACGTTTGCAGTTGCTTTGGCTGGGTGGCTGAAAGAGGAGCGAGCTCCCAACATGACAACTCACATTTCATGCCTTATGTTAGCCCTGGAACAGAAACAGCAGAGTGTGATTATCTCAGCAATCCCATTTAAGCCACACGGACTCCTCACAAAGAAGGGAAAACTCTACAGTGAGTATTTCTAAATATTAGGCTAAACCTGAACAATCATCATTTCAAAGGCACCTTTCAGAAGCAGGAAAAAGCCTCCGAATCTATCAGTTTCATTATTTGTTTCAAAGTAGTCCTCCTCCTCTCAACAAACCATCTAAAAAGCCTGCTGAAATGATTTTTAAAATAATTTAGCACAGTGCAGTTTATTACTTTAAAATACTGATATCATTTTCCCCACTGTATTATGCAGCTATATTTTGACATTTTAGTCTTATCCCCAGTTTATGTCTGAGAATGATTTAATTCAGAGCTACACCACTCATTCCCATTTGCAAGTAGAGGGATTCTAAATATTCAGTAGTTTCAGTGGTCACAAAAAATGCTGAACAAATGGATAAAGCCAATTGCCAATAAACACAATGCAAATGTGTACATTTAAATGCAGTGAAATTGGATTAATTAAATCCACATTGCATCTGGATTTACATGTAATACAAAACAAAATTAAATGCAGCTAAAGAGCTTCCTGTGGCTTTAAAACGGAGCTGATTGAAAATGTCTTCGTTTACCTGTGTGGGCTCTGGGTCAGGAGCTGTGCTGGTAAATAGAAACATTCACAATCCACAGAACAAGGTTATGAATTTGGCATTTCGTGTCGTTTAAAATCTAGTGTAAAACTGCATCTCTCTGCTAACAAAACAGATGGTATTAGGCCTTCTTTTTGGCATTGGGTTTTGGTACCTGTCCAAAAAATCTTCTTGACATCCTTTAAATGCAGCTATTTAACCACCTGTCACTTTGCTTTAGATGCCCATTGAATTTCTGACAGGAAAAACATTATTTTGTCTACACGTTATCTCATGACACAAGAAATGCAGCACATACACAGCAAAGTTTACACATTGTGTGAAAATCTCTTAAAAAAAAAAAGAAGGGAGTTGTTACATGCTACTAAGGCAATTACTCCATAATTAATGTCATTGATAGGATAAAACATTCCAGAAACCCAAATATAACAAAACAAAACAAGCTCAAACATGACAGGGAAGTATTAAGGACACTGACAACACTGACTTACAATTTTGTTCTGCCCGAGTGAAAACATCTCACCTTTGGTCAAATACCAACCTGGCTGATGCAAATAATTTTCCCCCCAAAAAAATCTTCATTAACATGAATTTGCTAAAGACAAAAGGTCCCAATACTGTAAAATATATCAGCAAGTTTCTTCTTGTGTTCAAGATGATGCAAGTGCTTGGATACCTTGATGCATCAAACCTTGGAACCCTTCTTCATAGAATCACAGAATGGTTTGGGTTGGAAAAGACCTTAAAAATCATCTCATTCCACCCCCTGCCATGGGCAAGGACACCTTCCACTATCCCAGGTTGCTCCAAGCCACATCCAACCTGGCCTTGAACACTTCCAGAGTTGGGGCAGCCACAGATTCTCTGGGCAACCTTCCTCCTCACCTTCAGGATCTTCTCAAAGGTCACACGTATTTGCTTCTGCTGGCCAGAGGTTTCAACGCATGAGGCAAGGGAGAACCTTGTCCTTAACCTCACCTCCTTAAACCCATACCCAAAGCCACTCCTGATTTTCCAAAGCATCAAAGCCTCCAAGATGTGTAGGAAACGAATTTACTTGCCAGAAGCAGACTTGGGAGTCAGCTGCAGGTGGCTTCCTTGAAAACCCTGACCATGGGTTCTGCATACACATCCATCCTGAGTTTGCATTTGACTTTGGTCATTATTTGCCTGTTCAGCTGCCTGGGATCCTCGTTTCCCAGGGATGTGTAGCAGCTTCCCTCCTTCCTCGTGCTGCTCCACAGGAAGAAAAGACTCTGAACGCTTTGTGCTTGTTTAAACCTGACCTGGCCTGGGATGCTCCTGCAAATTTGGGGCAGCAAGATAAGGGTGGCTCAGAGGAGAGAGGAACTTGTGCTCTGGGGAGGAGGGAGGACCCAGGACTGTTTGGAGATGAAGGCCTGATCCATCTGGGGGGGTTTGGGACAGCGCTGCCCCAGCTCTCACCTTGGCATGCTGAGCACCGGCACACCACACTGCCATTTAGAATTCCTCCAGGAAAACATAAGCTTTCCACAGGCAAACTGTGAGCAAAGAATGGGAATGTATGTCCAGGAGCAGAAATACATCTCACACAGAATTTGCAAGGTCTACCCCAAAGCCAAACAGAAGGATCTCAGGAACAGAGGGGTGAGCGAGCTCTGTCACCCTTTGGGGAAGGTGCCATGGGATAACCCAGGAGTTTGGGGCAAGGGCAATAATTCCGCCCACAGATCCAGTCAAAGACTGTCCCTTCACCAAGGCAGACAGCCAAGGTGCACATTCCCTCCCTGATCACCTGTTCCCCAATAGAGGCGTTTCTTCTCCATGAGAAATCAGTACATTCACATGGGCTTCCCACTTTGTGCCCACGTGAAGGGGGTGGGAGCTGCAATCAGCCCCAGCTCCCATCCTCAGCCAGGCACATTTGGAGCCACTCCATTTCCCAGGTGTGGGACACTTAGTGAATAAGGTTTCTGTTAACTAAGTGCTACAAAAAACATTTGAAACAATTTGTCAGGGTCTTGTGCCACTTGTATAAGAGAGGAAATTAATCCCAGGTGTCTCCCCAGCCACTGGCAAGAGAATTACACCAGAGATGAATTTGGCTTCGTATCTTTAATTTTACTGTGCAGTCGCTGAGAAGAAGTATTGCTTTTGATTTCAAGGATGTCACATACTGTGACCAAGTTTAACAGTTTCTTCAGTTTCTTCCTCCTGAAGTAAAGGAGTCATTTCTTATAACCACGCTCTGAGTGAGTGTTCGGGCTCGCGCTCGGAAAGTGAAGCAATTGAATCATCTCATCGGTTCATTTTGAGGGGTGAAGCCAACACTCCCCTCCTCTACCCAGAAGATTAATCTTTCTCAGAGCAGCTCTCAGACTCCTCAATGCGGAAGAGAGTGACTTTTGTTTTATAAATGATCTCCTGAGCTTGCAATAGTTGGGTTTTCTCTAAACTTATTCTGTATTTCGACAGTGCACGGGAGCTCCCATGCTCACCCTCAGCCCAGGGAGAAGATTGGCGGCTGATCTTCAAAATTAATTCTTTTTTTTGTTGGTTTTTTTTTTGGTAGTTCCCCATGGCTCTGCTTTGCCAAGGTGATGAGAAAAAAAATATCTATTGTGAGATTTGCCAATTGATCTAGGATTAAATGTCAAAATGCATTTTAGCTCAGTTTCATCGCTGTGGTTTTTTCTTGTGTTTCCAAGTCTCTGCTTTTGCTTTCACCCAACAAATCATCACTGGGCATTTTGGGGCAGGGTGGGAATTTCCCAGGGTAGCCTCTGAGCTGAAGTGCAGCACATGTACTACACTTTAAAAATGGTTTTGCATGTATTCCCACACATGAAGACAGGCTGCACCCCTGCTCGACAACCCAAAATACACCGCTAGAATCAAGGCTAAAATTACATCCCAGCTTCCACTTGCCAAATATATATTATATTATATTATACTATACATTCCTAGTGACAGAAAGTTACCTTTTTAAAAAAAAAAAAATTTAATGAACCTGGAGATTGTCAGAGGTTTTTAGCCCTTTCAGCCTGACCTGGGATGACTCCTGCTTCCTCAGATGGTTTGTCATCATCCTTGCAGGGCTAATGGAGTGAGGGAGACACAGGTCCGACATTAGGCATTTGTAATGGCATTGCTAAAGCATTTCAGAGGCTGCAGCTTTGGACATGAAAAGGAGCTCTGACTCCCTGGGCTTTTGGCAGCCTTCCTCCAGGGTTTCTGCTGCCCATGGAAATGCTGGTTCGTGTTATTAGCTGAGCTGGACAAATAATGGATTTTCATTTAAATGGCAGAACTAAAGACTCCAGCAATGCCAGGGAGGGTGCAGGGAATTATCATGGGTTAACCCCAAAACGTCCCCTGCCTGAAACAGAACTTTCAGCTCAGTGCCAGGTTACTTCCTGCCCTTTCTATCATGGGATAATTACACTGCTGAGGAGACAGAGGCCTTCTTTCCAAGTGGAAACCGAAAATG
The DNA here is from genome assembly GCF_009650955.1 of Corvus moneduloides. NCBI lineage: Eukaryota > Metazoa > Chordata > Aves > Passeriformes > Corvidae > Corvus > Corvus moneduloides. Next base: position 2,966,792 of record NC_045492.1, read on the forward strand.
GTTCATTTTTAAAACGTGCAATGAGATACTTTGAATATTTTCAACTTGTTCCCCCCCACCTCTCTTTCTCTGCAGAAAGAAGTTGCAAAATTAATACAAATCACAAGCTGGTTAACCTTGCTAAGTCCAGTTTTCACTACAAAGGTGCCTCCTCCCATCAGTGGTGCAGGATGAGCTTTGTCTGCTTCAGGCCCAGCTGAAGAGACCTCGGCCCTCAGCTCTGGGCACCCTGATGAAATGCAACCCACACTCTTCCTTTTAGTCTCTGCTCCTGTTCTTCTTCCCCTACTCACTGTTGCTGCCCTTACTGCCCTTTTCTCCATCCTGCCTTTTACTCCTGCCTCCTTTCCTTGGTCTTCTGGGCTGGAGTTCCACCTTGGCCAGTTTCTCTATGTTATTATACAAGATCTGCCTGCACAAATAAAAGCAGCATCACAACATCTGACAAAGCCTCTTCCCTAGTTTCCTAAATTATTCAGGCTTCTTAGGAAACTCATACAACATGGATGTTGTACAGCTTTCTCCAAAATGGGTTTTTGCTTTGATTCTTAATAAACGTCATCCCAGATTATGCCTTTTTATCACTATTTTCCTCCACACAATGAAAAAAGGCAAGAAACCCATCCCTGAGCAAGGCAAACAGCCTGGAATCAGCTGTGCTGTGCAGGCTGAGCCCCTCAGTCCACCCTTTGGATCAAACAAAAATACAACTTGCAGAAAGCCAAACTCTACCAGCTGACAGCTCCTGTTCCGACCACTTCAGCTTCCAGAAGAGTTTGCTCTGACAGCATGGGCTGCCATTCTGGGGGAAGTTAGGATGTGGATGATGAAAATCAGAGTTTTAGAGGGAAATTAAGTTAAATGTAAATGAGCAATGGCTCCCATTCAAAAGCACGTGCGTGCCACACCCAAGAACACCCAGACTCCATCCGTACTGAGGCTCTGAAGCATTCAGTCATTCCCTGTCCCAGCATTGCTGCAGGACTTCACACATGAAGGCATCATTCCAGAAAGCCAGATGTGTCCTGGTGTGAGCTGAGGGAGGTGGTTCTTCCCTTCTGCTCCACTCTCAGGACACCCCTCCTGTAGCACTGCATCCAGGAGGACGTGGAGCTGCTGGAGTGGGTCATGGAGGGTCAGAAGAGAACCACAAAGATGCTCCAAGGGCTGGAGCCCATCTGCTCTGGAGACAGGTTGGGAGAGCTGGGGGTGTTCACCTGGAGGAGGGAAGGATCCAGGGAGAACTCAGAGCCCCTTCCAGGGCCTAGAGGGGCTCCAGGAGAGCTGGAGAGGGACTGGGGACAAGGGGTGGAGGGACAGGACAAGGAGAAATCACTTCCCACTGACAGAGTTTAGGGTGAGATGGGATATTGGGAAGAAATTATTCCCTGTGAGGGTGGGGAGGCCCTGGCACAGGGTGCCCAGAGAAGCTGTGGCTGCCCCTGGATCCCTGGCAGTGCCCAAGGCCAGCTTGGATAGGGCTTGGAGCAGCCTGGGCTGGTGGAAGGTGTCCCTGCCCATGGCAGGGGCCGAAACTGAATAATCTTTAGTGTCTCTTTCAACCCAAACTATTCTCTGATTCCCATCCTGATATTTCTGGGGGAATTTCAGGAGTTCCCACACTACAATGACACAACTCACCATGTCACCAGGCAGGGCATTGAGCCTCCAGGAGGAAGTGCCCTGGCAGCACAGGCTGTGCAGCCCCTGCTCACTCTCTGCATCCAAGGAGTCTTTGGAGAAAGCAGGATTTTTACCCTGTGGGATCACCTTAACAAAACGCCAGCAAGACAAAACACTGGTCATGAGCTGGGGAGAGGGATCCTCTACAAAATAAATTTTAATAATTACCTTTTTTTAAATTATTACTTAGCAGATCAAGTTAAATACAAAGGAAAAAAAGAAAATAGAACTCTTTTTTCCTATGGCAGCATTTTCAGCCCTGGCTGAGGGGCCGTGGGCTGGCTGAGCCCCCGGTCTGGCTGGGCTGCCACGTCGTGTCCTGGGCCATGGCAGCGCCAGCTCCGTGATGCAGAGCAGAGCCCACATCTCCGGAAATTCATGTTTTCCCCTGAAAGGGGAGAGTCTCGAGATTTCAAACAAACCTTTGCCAGCTGACTGTGCAACTAAAGAAAACACTGATGTAATTCAATGAACAATGAGGAACCCAAACTTAGCACAATGACCATTCTGGCTTTGTTTTCGGTTTCAGCAGCTCTGCACAACATTGATTACATTCACAGGGGCCACGTTTGCAGAAACCAAGGTCTGCAAGGCAGTGCATTCTTCATTGGTGGGAAGAACACACCCCTGCTCCATGTGAATGTGCAGGCATGAGCAGATTTTAGCAAGGTGAATCCTACCTGCAAGAATTAAATCATGTTTGAGGGTGTGCAACAGCTCTGCTTATTCCCCCTGTCCCTTTCATTCTTGCTCTGAGCAAACTGGTTGAGTGGAAGGTGCCCCTGCCCATGGCAGAAAGTCTAATGAGATGGTCTTTAATGGCCCTTCCAGCCCAAACCATGCTGGGATTTCATGATTCTTCACAAAATCAGCCCCAAATGATGTCCAAAGGTGTTCCAGCAGTACCCTCAGCACACAGGCTCTCATGTTCCTCAGAGCAGAGAGCCCTGGGCAGGAGAAAATGCACCACTGGGGCATTTTCGGGAATAAACCACTTTGATTCAGCACAGCTGAGCATGGCTGCAGACCCCGGCCACTAAATCCAGGCTAAACACAAGTAAATGAAGAAAGTCAGTCTGAATTTAGGACAACATATTTGGGTTTATTTTTCTTTGCAAAGCAATGTTTTTCTCTCTCCGTGTTTAAGTGCAGGCTAAAACTGATAACGTGTCTTTAAATAACAATGGAATCCCTGCACGAGCTTCTTTTCCCTGCCTGCTAAAACAGGGCTCCCAGTGTGGCCAGCTATGAATTGTGCTGCTTCAGGTGCTTGTGTCAGTACTGAAGATGTGGCATAAGAGGATGTGAGAATGACAGAAAAAAACCCCTATTTTAAAAAAATATTTAATTCCAGAGATTTTTCCCCCTCCTGCTAATCTTTCCCTGTCTTTCAGCTGAATGCAAGTTTGAGATCATTGGGAGAGGAAAACACAGTCACACTGTGGGCTCTGAGCCAGTGTCATGGGCTGGAAGCAGGTTGCCTTGTGGAGATAAATAATTTGTTTGGAGATCGGAAACAAAGGACAAAAAGGATGGTCTCACCTGAGCAAGAGGTGGCCAGGGGAACCCCACAGGGATGTGAGCTGGGGTTTGTGTGGTCATCACTGGTCTGGAAAGGAGATCAATTAAGACAACAAAGATGTTTGCACACAATTCAAAGTATCCAGATATATTCCTAGAGCAGCTTTGCTGCTGGAGGAGAAGTGTTGTGGGACAGCCACCCAAATAACCAGGCACGATGCAGCAGCAGAGGGAATTCAAAGACAAGAAATGCCACGTACTGCAAATGAGAGCAGAGCAACGCCAGCCCTGAGATAGGCTGTGGCTGTTTGTGTCACTTGGGAAAGATCTCAGTTCTCCAAAACAATCATCAGCTCAGCAATCAGGGATGGTCAAAAATGCAACAAGAATGCTGGGGTTCATGGGATGAAACACTGAACATAAAAAGCCGTTTTGCTAGTGCATAAATTCCTGCTGTACCATCTTTGTAAATATTGCAGGCAGCCCTAATGTTCCCTTTCAGAAAGGATATTGGAGAACCGGAACATTTATAAAGACAAGTTCAAAGCACCAGAGTTGTGAGCTGCTTCCATAAGAGCAGCTCCTAATAGGTCAGGTAGACACATAAGAATTTTTGCCTGGAGTAGAGACTGTTGAGGGAGTTCCGACACAGGCTCCTAAAATCATGAGCAGCACAGAGAAGGACGCTCAGGAACAACTATTTTATTAATGCTTGTAAGGAAAAAAACAGTAGGCATCAACAGAATTAAATTATCCAGAAGTAGTAATCTACCACACAGGAAATTAAATTGTGACACTCATTGACACACTGGGGGAGCAAATGTGCAGGTGGGTTTGAAAGGGACAAGTTCTCGAAAGCAATTAGTTGGACCTGAGTACATGACATCAGGAAATGTCTATATTCAGATTTTCCTAAATCTAAGATAACACCTTTGTGAAATGTCATTCAGTACAAGCTCTGTCTCTTTTCCAGTTTCCTTAAGCAGTCGTTGTTGGAGATGGGATATTAGGCTATATGGATAGCTAGAAAACATTTATGGCTTTAAAATAACAAAACCAAAAGGAAGATTTTTGCTGATATGGGCCCTGACCTCAAAGTGAAGACAAGGTGATCAACTTCAGCAAGCTCTGGCTTCAATATGACAAAAACCAGGTGCTGAGCGATGAATGTCAGAAAGTGCTATAAAAACTACAAATTTTAGTGCTATCGATGGATGCTGGGGTTGCTCATTTATAACTATTAGAGAAATATTTTCATCAGAGCTGACCCAAAAACATATAAAAATATTTATGCTCTGGTTGGTTCACTAAGTAAGAAGATCATGAAGCAGCATTGCAGCCACATGGATCAGGCAAAGCCCCCAGAACGGGGTTTTCCCCACACAAATCACTCCTGCAAACACTGGGCCAAAGGTCTCTCCTGGGCAGGAGCTGGGACATCCTGGTCTAGCTGGGAGCAGGGTTTGTGTGACTTTGCAGACGTCTGCCTTCACACCTCTCATGCTGTTGAGTGGCCCTGGAGTCAGAGCCTTGGCCGGGGACAGAGACCGACAGATGTCACTGAGGTTCAGCTTGTGTCCCAAATTGAGCCGGTCCTCTCCATATCAGCACATTTCACAGAACCACACAATGGTTGGTTGGAAGGGACCTCAAAGCTCACCTCATTCCAACCCCCTGCCACAGACACTTTCCACTAGACCAGGGTGCTCAAAGCCTCGTTACACGTGGCCTTGAGTTGGTACTTTTGTCTTACTCTGTCAGTCATTAAAAATCTGCAAACAAGGTCATTCCCCCTTATTTATTGAGTGACAACTGACACATCTGTGTTGGAGCATTGAAGCAGGCACTGCTCAAGGTGTAAGTTCTCTGTTCAGGGTGGCTCAGACTCTGTGCTAATCCCAAGTGGCCTGCCTTAGGAGAAAAGGGCTCAGAAACCTCAGGCAAGGCAAGACCTCAGAAAGTTAAACCATTCATGAACCTACAGGTAATTTCCTGCCTGCAAGCGTTCACTATCAGAAAAAAAAAACTAAAAAAATAATGACATCTAAATTATAGCCCTGCTCTTAAGAGCAGTTTGGTGTTGCTTCCAGTCTTTGAATCACAGAACAAACAGGGAGAGAAGCAGAAGCTGTGTGAACCTCTCTGGTTTTACATTTGCAGAGCTGTGGATCTGAGGCGAGACTTAAGCTGGGCATGTGGAGAGATGCAGAAATCTTTAGATTTGCATATACAATATTGAGATCATGAGAATGTCACATTTAAATGCAAAACTCACGTGTCTCATGAATAAATCATAAATGGTGGCAAGACTGATTTCTTCTTTTTTTTTCCCTCCCTCCAATTGTCACCCCCCTCCCCGCCCTCTGAAGAGACACTGATCTGCAAAGCAGACAATTCGTCCTTCCCTTCCCAAGGAAACACCGTGATAGATGAGACTCGATAAGAAGCTGAAAGCTCTTCCAAAACAAAAACATGTGCGTGTGTTTCTTGTTTATACTTGGCTAGGAAGTAAAGAAGCATCATTTCCTCTCTCTCTCTCTCTCTCTTTTTTTTTTTCCTTCCTCTTTCTCAAGAGATACCTTAATACCATGGCAACAGCCTTCAACCCTTCTCTTGTACGACACCACCAGATTTGGAAAAGGTTAGCTGTGTGTTGTAATCAAATCCAGGCAGGTCAATCATGTAAAGAGATGACTTCCCATGTGCCGTGGAATAATGAATGAATAGATCACATAGGTCTTCCTTCCTTCCCCTCCTTCTCTCCCTCACCATGTGAAGTGCCAGCAGATTAGCATTTTGTCTCTGGTGAATAAAATTGAAGTGAACACTTCCCAAAGGTTACTAGAAAACGTGGAGTGTGGCAGAAACGGAGATGAACTGATGGTTATAGCCCCCAAACACAAAAGTCACCAAAGTGGGCAAGCCCCTCCTGGTGTCATTAATGGGTAGAGAGGTTTTATGTACAAAACACAACAAGTAAGACCCATCAATGCTGTGAAACAAAACCCCCCTCTCAAACGAAACAGGGCTTGCTGCCAGTGTATCATTTTCAGTCTTAAGATATCGCCACCAATTTCACGCTTTGAAAGCAACAATTCAGATCTCATTAACATCAGGCTGGGCCTGCGTTTGGGGTTTTGGATGACACCTCCTAAAAATTAGACATTTAGGATTCATCTAAATGTTAGGAATGTATTGATTGTGACAAAATTTGCTTAAGAAAAGGTATCTCTGATCAGCAGTGAAAATCTGGATCAAAGCTGGGAATATGCTGGGTGAGGACAGATGTCAGGATCCCTTCCCCCCTGCCATGCGGTCTTGGGAGAGGGGTCCTGGGGGGGAGGCACGGGGTTTCCCGAGCCCCTGGTCAGCCTCGTTCCCCGTTGGTTGTTTCGTGTTCCCCTGCATGGGCAAGGACCCTTGGGTCCCATGACTGAACAGTTCCTCAGCAGAGCCCCAGCCGTGGGCTGGGGAAATAAACTGAAATATCTATCAAGAGTTGGTCCATATATATTTCTTTTCCACGGACGTCGTTGTGGATACACGTGTTGCAGTATCCCTGCTGTAACAAATGGTGCAGAATTGCGAGCAGAATGATCCCCGATCCCTACAGCGACTGATTTGTGAGTAATCTCTGGATTTCTCTTCTTGTTTTTGTTTTGCTGTTCCATCTCTAAACTATGGAGGAACCGTGGAAAGACTCTTGGCTCTCAGAGCTGCATATGGACATTTATCTTAAACTTGAAAAGGTTCTTGAACAACAATTTGTAAATTTTAGCTTAATTCAAGCTCAAAAAGAACTGAAACACTTCCTGGCATAGTTAAGAACTTTTTCTATGTTTCTTGAGATTTGATTCTTACCAAAGACTTTTGGAAGACTGTTTGGACATGGTTAATTTTTGAGTCAAAATATATGCCAATGGAAGAATATTTTCATGAATATTATTTAATTACTGAGACTGTCAAGCAATGTCAGCTGTGTCCTTGCAAAGTTAAAACTGCTTCAGGGCCCGTGCGACCCAGGCCACATGGACCAAGTGCTCTGCGAGCAGCAGCGAGGCAGTTCCCGCGCACAGGCGAAGAGGCGCGAGCTGCAGTGTCGGCAGTGGAGCGAGGCGCGGCGGGAGCGGCGGGACCCGGCGGTGCTCGCCCGGCCCCGCGCAGCGCGTGGTGGAGCGAGCCCCGTGAGAGGCGCGGTGCGCGGGCAGCGGCCAGCAGCGGTGGCTGTGGAGCGGAGCCGTGCCTAGCTGAAACGTGCGCTGGAGCAGGGCACAGGAGGCTGTCGCTTGGGGGCCCGGGATAGACGTGGGTGAGGCTCCAGGCAGCGGCAGCACAGCTGAGAGCAGAGCCGGCAGCGCGCAGGGAGCTGAGCGGCGCAGCCTGGCCCGGCCCGCACGGCCCCGAATGTGACCCCGGGAAGAGCGCGCAGGCACGAGCAGCTCCAGCGGCCCCAGCAGCCCTGGCAATTCCAACATGGGAGCAAGCGAAAGAGAAAGAGAAAGCAAGAACACAGCGAGACAGAAAACAGCAGCCACTCGGAAAAAGGAAAAAATCATCGTAGCTAAGGTTTTAGGAATAGTAAAATGGTATAATGTTAAACAAAATTATGGTTTTATAACAAGATGTGACAACCAGGAAGACATATTCATTCATAGAACTGCTATTAAAAAGAATAACCCTGAAAAATACATCCCAAGTTTAGGAGAAGTAGTAGAGTTCAAAATTGTGCAAGGTAGAAAAGGGTTACAAGCAGCAGAGGTCACTGGGCTTGATGGTGTTTCTGTGAAAGGCAGTATATATGCTAAAAATCATAGTCATGTTAGACAATATCCGCATTATAAACAGTCCCTACAGTCTCCCTTTCCTAATCCCACCTTTCCCTTTTACCCTATATCCTATTACCCCCAGTGTGTTCCCAACCTGTTTTTTCACCCATAGTTTCCCTCACAAAATGATGCCTTTGCCAATTGTTTCCCCAAAAATCCCTTTCCAATGCCGAATGGGGGATGAAGAGGGGGAGGGAAGAAATTATCTGTTGTTGTTTAGAGTTCCAACAGGTACAAATGGAAGAAACCCTCTCCTGCCTCAGTTTCCCCACAAAGCATGCCCGGGGAGTCCTGTCTCCCCTCTGTCAGCCTTAAGATGTTCCAGAGAATCTGTTTGGACATTTAAAGACTCAGGAGGGTGGCTTGTTTTGTTTTAAAACTGTTCTTGTTGTTTATCCAGTTGTTTTCAATGTTAAGTTTTAAATCTCTTTTTGTTAAAAATAAACAGGTGAAGTGTTGGGACCCTCCCCCCTGCTGTGGCGTCCTGGGAGAGGGGCCCTGGGGGGGAGGCAGGGGGTTTCCCTGGCCCTGGTCAGCCTCGTTCCCCGTTGGTTGTTTTGTGTTCCCCTGCATGGGCAAGGACCCTCAGGTCCCATGATTGAACAGTTCCTTGGCAGAGCTCCGGCCATGCGGTTGGAGAAATAAATATCTCTCTGAAACATCTACCAAGAATCAGTCCATGTATATTTCTTTTCCATGGGCCTCGTTGTCTGATACACGTGTTGCAGTATCCCTGCTGTAACAGACAGACACTGGAGTAGGGGACAAGGGGGCTTTTGATGTACAGTTCCACCCTTATCTCCTGTGCAAGCAGCTCTACGTGGTACGTAAGACCTTCATTGACTCTGTGACTTTACACTTCATTTTCCACACCAGCGGCAGAAAGTCCTGACATTCCACCCTCCCTGATTTACCTTTCCTGAATATTAAGTTCAATGGGAAAAGCTGCAGTCTGACACCAGTAACCCCACAGTCTTTCATGCATCTGCTCTGTCCACCACATGGGTCCCAGTTCAGACACCTGACCTAAGGTGTCTCATGGTTTACAGGGGAATATATGATTTTTCTGGGGTCTGAGGGTTAGCCTCTGCCTACCTCAGCATTGCTAAACCCCAAAATGCTGGTAAAGACCTTTGTGCTGCTTTGAAAGTAAACTGGGAGGGGAGAAATGAATGCCAGGCAAATACCTTGAGAGAGATTATAGGTCGGAGTTGCAATTTAATAGAAAGATCACAAAAAATGCAGTGATACAGAAAAACCAGCTTAAACTTGCAAATTCAGAGTACAACCCTGTTGCTCAGGGTGGCGATCACAGTCCTATCAAGTGGTGATTGCAGTCCTGTTGAAATTATGGTTGGAGTTGAAAGCAGTGATCCTGTGGAAGTTCTGGTCCTCCTCTGGATCTAACCAGTAGTGGTGTGCGGTGTCCCCAGTCTCCAAACTTCCAGAAATGTTCAGTACCTTCCCCAGGGCTGGACTGGGGGATTCACAATGGAGTGATGTCATCCTGTGAGTCATGGGATATTTTGGGAGTCCTTGATGGTCTCAGCCCTTGCAGCTGCCCATTGTGCTGGTGCCACTGAGCCCAGGATGGCCCGTAAGCAGAGACCTCTCTGGCTGGGTCGGACTGCGCTGGTGCTTCCCCAGAGAGGAGTTATCATAGCTGAGTTCTTTGTGAAGGGAAAGAAACACTGCCCTGCCTCGCAGGGTGTGCCTCTTCTTCCTTCTCTCATCTAACACCCAGCTCGTAGCCTGAGGAGTCGGGGTGCACCGGGCAGCTCCTGCAAATAACCCATCATGAACAATTTGTCAAAAACCAGGCAGAGTGGAATAGAATGCACAGATTGGTTACATCCACATTGGCACTCCTCTCTTGTAACCAGGACACCCTCTTGTTTTCCTGCAGGAACATTTGGGGGACATCAGGAGGTTTTGTGGGACAGAGATGTTCCTCAGAGCTACACAATATTCTTGGCACACAGCATTCACTGGAACAACTTCCAGCAATGCAGGACTTTGCCAGCTTTTTACAAACCTGGTGTTGGTCACAGCTGTACTTGGATTTAAAGGCAGGAGCTTCCAGCCTGGCTGTGAGTTTCCAGGACTATTTACCACTTGGATTTGTAATATGGTGTTGCTAATTGCAATTTGTAGCTGGAGACTGGCTGATGGAAGTGCTTTAGTGGTTGTAGCCACAGACAAGTGGCCCCAAGCCTTCCAGAGTTCGAGAAGCATTTGGAAAATGCTCTCAGGCACTTGGTGGGATTCTTGGGGCTGTCCTGTGCAGGGCCAGGAGTTGGACTTAATGATCTTTGTGTGTCACTACCAGCTCAGGATATTCCATGATTCTAGGTGGGCAGGATCCTGTGGCAGTGATCTGTGGGGCTATTAATGGCAGGCTGTGGTTTGGCACAGTCCTGCTGCAATCCCTATAGGGCCAGGGAGAGCTCCAGCTGCTGCCATGGTTTTTTGGCTGTTGGACAAGGAGCAAGCAACCCAGAGGCACTGGGTTTGTCTGCTGGCTGTTTGCAGGCTCTAATTCCATATCAGTGTCCATTAGGGAGCAGAGAGATAGGGTGAGGGAAAGTTGAAGCCCCAGAACCATCACTCCTTCCTTGGGTTAACACTTCCCTGATGATACTAAGGATGCAGCAAACGCAATATTTTAGATTAATCCATGTATCCTACCCTGTAGGCCCAGCTCATGGCTGGTGTGTGTACACACTGTCAGGGATGCTTTGCTTCATCCCCAAAATTAAGTAAAACAGCCAGAGCATAAACAGAGCAGACCTCCCACCCTCTGGTTCCATCTCAACACGCATATTTAACTAAATCTGTGTTATGAACCTACATTTTCCTATGATTTTTGCTTCAGCACTCCCCAGCTGGTAATGCTATTGACTCTTGTGAAACTATTCCAGGTCACACCCATCAAAAAAACCCCAAAAAACCATGCTGGGCCAGTTCATTCCAATAGACAAGACAATTTCCTCTGAACCCTTGGGCAGACCTTTCTGGTTGTTACCTGGAAGCACTCACAGCCTTTACTCCAATGCAAACTGCACTGAAAGACCGTGGAATTTGCAAAGACAGGTGCTCAAGGCCACTCGTGCATCCTTTTTCACTCTCTTTTTGTCAGTGTGTCTGACAAGATCTAAGTGCCAGTTTTTAAGACAGGGAAGCTTTAAGCATCTTAAAATAGTCTTAGAACAAACCCAGCTACCAGTTAAACCTAAGTTCACCTACAGCTTTCTCACCCACTGGAAGTTTCCCAGACCTACTTTGGACGGAATTTTTAATTATAAAGCTGGGTTGGATCTCTGGATGTTCATTACTGTAGAAAGACAATGCTTAGAAGTGGAAACTTGGAGTGAAGAAGGAGGGTTAGAAAAGTATGAGCTCTTATTCCAGGAGAAGGCCTTTTAGCTAATATGCTTTGTTCAATCTGCAGTAGGAAAGGATCTATAAAAATGGCAATATTAACCAATGCTTGGAATTGAAATCCATGATTTTATTTTGAAACAGCTTATCTTTCAGCACTGGATCCGAGTTCTGTGTCAGAAAAAATTTTATCATTTCCCCTCAGCAAAGGATAAGAATGGAGAGAGTAAGAAGGATTAGGATGAAACCATTGCAGGCTTGATAATGGCAGAGAGGTTTTTAAAGATTGACTTTGAAGTGAAAAATTAAGCAAACCTTTAGAAAAATATTTCTTCTTAATCAGCAACTGTGTATTTATAAGAGGCATCAAATGTAAACAACAGAAATAGCTGAATGCCGGAGTGAATGAATGTCATCTATCCCCAGGAACCTGAAAGCTGACTTCATTTCTCTTCATTTGCATCCTGAAACTAATGGAGGCAAAGTGGGATTGCTTCCTACTGAGCAAAGCTGGGCACTAAATGACTGGTGCTTGTGCTCCTGTCCCATCGCATTCCTGTTCCATCTCCAGCAGCCAGTGGCATCTCCTCCTGAGCGTCCTTTTCAAACAGATTATTATGGGAAAACCTGATTTTAGCCCAACTGCCACAGGTGTCCCAAGCACCAGCCGAAGCCAGACCACAGGAGGAACAGTTTTCTACCCCTGAGCAAAGCTTCAAACCCGGTTGGTATTGATGCCTTTGCCTGGTCTTAAAATCAAGAATCAAACACAGTTAGAAGGAAAAAGGGGTTTTTACCTCAGTATTTATTTTAAGGACCCTCAGGTGCACCACGTCCAGATGGAATGTGCTGAAATGCACCCCACAATGCCCACCCATGATAGATCGGGTCTAACATTATAGGTGTTACTAATTAGCAATCTATCAAAGATTCCCCAATGAGAGGCTCACGTGAGCCCCCCTCTCCATCCCCTGGATGGTTCTATCTTAGTTTACAGAATGTGTTCTGGAGGGGACCTTGGGGTCTGGGGCTTCTAAGATGTTGAGTCTCCTATCTCAACAAAATAAGTCTAAGAATGTAGGCTAAAAACCACTAAGAATAGAAAAAGCTATAAAAAGGTATATAAAAGGGGTATAAAAGAAAAGGAAAAAAATCATCATGGCATCAGTATCAGGTGGGCAATAAATTTGAAGTCACTTCTGTTACTGATGTATGGCCAGAAGCCATTTGGACACGAACCAAAGTGTAGGATTTGGCTGGACAGACAGACAGCCTCAGCTGTAGTGTTTTTCTGACTGTTTTTAAGAGCTTTATGACTGGACACCTCAATCACATGGAATTTGGTTTTATCTCTAATAAAATGCTCCAAATTAATCATGAGAACTTTTTCCACTCTTGAATTGCCTGCAAACAATACTAATTGTTCAGTAGCAGCCTGGTGTGTGACTGACAGCAACAGCAGATAGAGCTTTGCATGCTGGCTGGAGGAATTCTTCCAACCCGGACACTTCAGGGAATAAACATTCCTGATACTCTTCAGAGACCTCTTCCCTTCCATGAGGGAGAAGGCCTTTCCCTTCCATGGCCTTTTTACTAAACAAATTATCCCCTCAGCTCTCTACTCCCAAACTTGCTGTTCCATCTCCTAACTTGTTCTTTTTTAAATGACACATGGCACCCTGATTTTCCCTTCTCTGTACCAGGCATTATCACCTGACCTCAAACCCAGGGGACATAAAATAGTCCCAAAACAACAGATATTCAGTAGCTTACACCTACCTGGTATCCAAGAGAGGGAATCACACACACCTGTCAAAGCTGGAGAACTAACCCCTTTAATACTTTATATTTTAGAGGATGAAGCCTTTTTAAACTGCTGGGCAATAAAACACCTTATCCCACCACGTGGACACTGTGCTAAAATCCTTGTTTACAGAACCTCCCTGGGGCTGAGTCAGGGCTCACAAGTGAAAGTTTCGAGTAATCCAGTCATAAAAGCCACTAAATCCCTTTCTTGCTGTTTGCTTCCTATTCTTTCCTGTGCTTCATCATCCATCACCTCTTCACCTCAGTTTGGGGCTTTTAGGAACAGGTCTATGTGATGAATAGTTTAGTCCCTTGTACCTAATTAAAAAGATTTTGTCATTTAAGCTGTGTTGCTTTCTCACTTGTAGCCTCACTTAGCACCAACAGCTGCTCCCTTTGGCTGAAGGGAGCAGTGCTGGGCACAGGCAGCATCAAAGTCAGGGACAGGAAAACATTTCAATATTCTTAATTTTAAGGTTGTGATTAAATCACGGTGATTTCAGAAAACTAGCATGAAAATCAGGTTCTGTATAGGATTGCTATCCTGAGTAAGAGATGTAACAGGTATGACACAGGAGAAGATTTTGTTTCTAGCAATGTTATAAATAAATATAAATACATATTTTTATATCTAAGCATATGAATAAAATACAAAGAAATGTACAAAATAAATTATATTAACAGATGTAAAGAAACAAACAGAATCCTTTGTTTCTAGCAATATTCTCTCCTATGGTTGAATAACAAATACCTCTTGAATTGATCAGCCATGCTCTTAGGCACTGTGTGGGAGTCCTTTCCCATTGAAATTTGGCCTTTCCCATACCTGAACTTACATTTAATTAATTTTCTCAAATTTTAACATTCCAAATCCCTGTTCAGCTTTAGAAGTAATGATTATGTCGAAGCATTAGGTATTTTGAGACCTCCTAACAGATGCTCTGCTGTTATTTCACATCCACCTACGGCACTGAGGCCTCTCAGGCATTAATGAGCACCATCTCCAAAGGGGAATTACGAGCAGCCATGTGGGAAGGAAACAATTTCCTAGGCTTGATTCCCCAATAAATGCAAAACTCATCCCTGGCATCTACTCCTCCCTTTGGGTTGGCTTCATTCCCCTCTCATTTCCAAAGGATCACTACATCAAGGATGTAGGAGAAGATCCAGACTGGAAGTACTGGTTTCATACTAAAGTCTAGGACCCATGAGCAGGATTTCCAGCCCAGTTAAGGACGGTAGGAACCACAGACACCAAAGATGCCACTGAGACTTGTTCTCCAGTGAGCTCTTCTCATCCCCACTGCAGTGGATGGGGATGTTTAGCTGTTCTTGCTCTTCTCCAGTTCTTTCATTTGTTTAGCAAACTGGTTTTGCCATGATTTCTCCAACCAAAGATATCCCCTGACTGCAAGGCGTTCTTGTGGGACCAGCACTGTCATGACTTGTGGGCACAGGACGTTTAGAACAGCTTTACTCACAGCTGAGATCATAAAATGGTGTCATTCCCTCCCATGGCTACATCTGTGCAGCTCCCTGCAGTCACTGGTGAGGAATCTGGGTCCCTTCTCAGCATACAACTGCATTTTAATTGAATTAAGCTCTGTCACAGCAATCCAGCCATCCTATCACCAAACTCCAGTCCTGCCCTGAAATAGCTCTCCGAGTGATTTACAACTCACACTCCCAAGTGAAAAGGACAAAAAATTAATTTCTCCCTCATTTCCAGGCTGAAAAGTTTTGAAACTTGAAATTTTCAGCACTGATTTTCTCCATTCAAAACTTGCTTGCAGTAAGGAGGCAGATGAAGAGTGGGACATGGCCATTCACCCTGCAGGCCCTCTTCGCTTCCTTCAACTCTTTTTGCTTCCTGAAGGCTCTGAGAAGGTCACAGCTCAAGCTTATTTTTACCTTTTATTTGCACATTTTCTGCTGATTGTCAGTACATCGATCTCTGCCGAGAAGGAGCTCCCAAGCAGCAGCTGCAGCAAACAAGGCCAGGCTGGACGGGGCTTGGAGCAACCTGGTCTTGTGGAAGGTGTGCCTGACCATGGCAGGGGGTGGAACGAGATGATTTTTTAAGGTCCCTTCCAACCCAAACCATTCTGTGATTCTGAGATAAATCCTGGGGGAGCACAGGGTCAGCTCCCCCAATTTCTGAGCAATTACACCACAGGCAGGACTGGGAAGAGTTTCCTATTTCCTGTCAATTTAAAGCCTCACCTCTGGGCTTCATTTCCATGCGTGCCTGTACCAGAGAAGCTCGTTCCAGAAGTAACTAAATCCCTATAGAGTGAATGCTGGCTGTTTGAGACTGCCCTAAAATCCCACCCAAAGCAAAGCAGGGTCACTCTGCTCCTCTCCCCTGAGCGTCCCCTCCCCGGTGAATGACTCAGGGGTCACAAACAT
This sequence comes from Corvus moneduloides, assembly GCF_009650955.1. Taxonomy (NCBI): domain Eukaryota; kingdom Metazoa; phylum Chordata; class Aves; order Passeriformes; family Corvidae; genus Corvus; species Corvus moneduloides. The sequence goes on from NC_045492.1 coordinate 2,982,418, forward strand.
GGTGTGCATGAGAGCTGTGAGGCACCTGAAGGCTTTTGGGGTGACCTCTCCACGGGGATATCTCTCCCCTCTCCACAGAGGTGTTGTGGCACCCCAGGACCATTGTCCCCTCTGTTGTGGCTGAGCCGAGGGGTCTCTGCTGCCCTCAGGATTCCTTGGCAGCAGTGCTGGCTCCCCCTCCTCAGCCCCCACAGCCAAAGCAGCTCCATCAGCCCGGGGCTGATAAGACAAACAACATCAGGCTACATTTCCCTTCCAGCTGGAGAAAGTGCCCAGATTCGCCTCCCTCCTGTTTGCCCGCAGAAATGAGGCAATTGGGATTTATCTCCTTTTTAGTGTACTTTCTGGCGAGGAATTCAATCTGATTATCCCAGAGCTTTGGCCTACCACTCCTAACCTGGATCCTTGGCCTTCTTCTTTCGTGAAAGGCTGCTTTTAGCTCCTTGGCCTACTTTTAACCCTCAAAGATAATCCCTCTGCAGCACTTGGCGAACTGCCAGCAGGATTAAAATCTGCTGGGGTTATTTACTCTCCTAATGAAATGCAATATACCCAAGTATATCAGGTCTAATTAACACCCTGTCCACAACATCTCTCCTTAGCTCCGATAATTATTTAAAAAAAAAAAAATCCACGCTCCCCCAGTCACCCTGGCCATTAGAGAGGAAATAAATTTCACTAGGGTTTTTTTTTTTTCCAATTTTATTACTGCAAATAGATCTCTTCCCAAACTTCATGCTGGCTCCCTCCTCCTTCTCTAAGATGAACTGTTGCCAGGAGTTGTCTGACACTTTTTAGTTTTATTTAGATTTGGCTGAAATGGGATGTGGGTGATGAGTGGAAACTCAGCCCACCCTTGGGCCACAAAAAGAAGGTGGCACACGCTTGGCAGGGGAGTAGAGGTGGGCAACCCCAGGGAAGGGCTTCTGAGGGCATTTGGGAGGAGGGAAATCAGGTTCTGCCTGAGCATTGAGCCTGTCTATTACAGTATTTCCTGGACAAGGGCCTGCAGCGACAGGACAAGGGGGAATGGATCCACACTGAGAGAGGGCAGGGTTAGATGGGATATTGGGAAGGAATCCTTCCCTGGGAGGGTGGGGAGGCCCTGGCACAGGGTGCCCAGAGCAGCTGTGGCTGCCCCTGGATCCCTGGAAGTGTCCAGGGCCAGGTTGGACAGGGCTTGGAGCAACCTGGGCTAGTGGAAGGTGTCCCTGCCCATGGCAGGAGGTGGAAGGAGATAATATTTTAAGGTCCCTTCCTACACAAACAGTTCTGGGATGATGCTGTGAACACACCTGGCAGGGGAGCAGTGACACCAGAGTGGAGCACTGAAGTCAGGAGAAAGGAATTCCATGTTAGTTGAGGGAAAAAAGCAAGTTTGAGGTCTGGCAGATGTAGGCATCAGGGCTGGCTTTGGTTTCCAGTGCTTCTCAGCAGTCCTTGCTGCACCGTTTTTGTGGGTGAAACAAGTCTGACACAGGGATCTTGGAAAAGGACTCCAAGGTTGTTTTACAAAGTCTGGAAAGCCTGTCTTAACTTTTCACTGTCACAGCTGCTGGTGAAACACTAATATATTTGTAATTCAGAAGAGAATAACTCCAAATAAGCACTGCAGCCTCTCAGAAGCCCTCATGTGTGCTAGATTACGTCAAGGGCTCTTGAATTAAACAAATCTGAAGTTTCTAGGCCAAGCCATTTCTGAGATATGACATGAAAGAGCATTAGGAGATGCTTCAAACACTCTGAATTACACTTATTTTCCCTAAGACCCATGTCTCAGAAATGGGTTTTCTGATACGCCTCAGGTTTTGCCAAAACCATTCCTCCCCTGTCTTTCCACCACATCTGCGCAGTCTGAAGATGTGTCCAGCCTTTTCGTAGGACTCCAGGAGCAGGGCCAAACCCAGATATTGGGAAGCTCATTTTGATAGGGAGAACAGGGAAAGCCAATCTTTATGTAAACCCTTTGCAGCCCCCCAGCACTGAGCCAGCAGCTTCTCATGCCCCAATTGCCCTGCCAGCTTTTCCCACAGCATTTTGATAGTTATCACTTTATCAGATTGATGAGTATCACAGGTTCAGGGTGGATATCAGGGAAAGGTTCTTCCCCCAGAGGGTGCTGGGCACTGCCCAGGCTCCCCAGGGAATGGGCACGGCCCCGAGGCTGCCAGAGCTCCAGGAGCATTTGGACAGCGCTGCCAGGGATGCCCAGGGTGGGGTTGTTGGGGTGTCTGTGCAGGGCCAGGGGTGGGACTGGGTGATCCCTGTGGGTCCCTTCCAGCTCAGGATATTCCATGATTCTCTGAAATAATAACTGCATGCACCGAAGTTTTCTCCTTTCAACCTGCTCCCCTCAGATTAAACTGAGGTTAAAATAATTCTACAAAGATGTAGGGAGGAGTGCATGGACCCTGCCCTGCCCACAAGGAGATGTCACATCATCCAGACTGAGAGGTAATAGAGAATTATTCCTTTATACACACAGCTAGCTCTTCCTTCACTCTGCAATCCCTGAAGCCAAGGATGGGGTACAGATTCAAGCCAGGGCTGCATCAGGTGGATGGAGAGAAGAATTCAGCCTGTGTCTCTAAGATCCCCCTCCCTCTGCCAGACACAGGCAGAAATGGGCAAACTGCTTGTGCAGAATTTGTCTGATAACACTCATCCCTCTTGTTGAAAAAAAATCGAGGTGAAGTGATGACAGGTGCTTGGCTTCATGCAGGGCCCTGTCATGGGCAGCAGAAGCTGCTCCCCATCCTGTCTGGTTGCAGCAGGATTTGAGGCTACTCAGCATTTTGCAAGAGCAGACACCTCTGCCACTGTAGAAGAAGAGGACGCTGCTGCTAAGTTGCCTGAAGGAGAATCTGCACCCCCCATTTCTGATGAGCTCCCTCCCAGGGAGCGTTTAGGGGAGTGGGTGAAAGCAGAAACATCAGTACATTATCCATGTTCCCTTGCATTTGTATCTTTTCCATTAGTGAACTGCTGGAAGAGTCCCAAAATCTGATGCCACAGAGGAAAACAGTGACAAACAGAGAAAAAGTCTTGCTGGCTGGATCCATCTCAGCACAAGGAAGGTCACATTCCAGGTTTATCCCTCGTGCTGGACGTGCTCCATGCCTTAACACCAGCTGTGATGGAGCTAGGCTGATTCCTTGAAAAAATCAGCTGTTGGAGGCTGAGAAAGAGGAGGAATGATGCTCTGAGTTGTTTCTCTGCTTATGATTTTCAGCTCCTGTCTAATCCTGAATGTGTAGGAGATAGATGGGAAAGCAGGTGTTTAACGAGGACCTGGAAGAGTCTGCCATGGCTGAGGGAGAGCAGCTCAGTGCCTTGGGAGGTGTCAGTAGAACCTCTGCACTCTTTGGGCTGGGGCAGGAAGGGAGGATGAAGAGCCCCCTGCAGTGGCCCTGGGCTCATTTCTGGGTGGTCCATCCAGAGAGCTCCTGGTGTCCGCCTGCAAGTGGCCTCCAGGCTGGGACAGGTGCCCAGAGCCCTGGGGACAGCAGCAGATCCCTTGGAATACTGTGCAACCTGTGCCAAGGCAAGGACCAAGGGAAGCCTGAAATGAGGAGGGGAGAAGCTGTACCTGAATTTTATGGACAAAGTCTCGCTGTGTGGTGCTGCAGCTTCACCTGGACTCACTGCAGGCAAATCCATTGACTGCATGGAAAATCTGAGGACCGCATGGAAAAGGTTTTGGGGTCTGTGTGGGAGATGGGCTTTGCTGAGTGTTCATCTGCGCTGGAGAAAAGGCCACAAGGGGCCTGCAGAGCCAAGTGCCTGAGACCCAAGGTGTGCACCAGCAGCATCTCCCTCCTGCCCTGCAGCAAGACCAACCACCCTTGGGAGCCTTTCATGGCACTTGCCCACATTTCATCCACCTCCCTGCAGACCTTGGTGCCCCCCAGCCTCCTCTGCAGCTCCACAGCTCCTCCCCAAGCCTTGGAGAGCTGTGGGAATCTGGGCTGCTGTCCCTTAGCACCTCCTGGCGCACGAGTGTGCCCAGGGTGAGGAGGAGGAGAAAAGGACACAGTGAGGAAGAGGAGCTGGGCAGACACAGTGGGAAGGCTGAGACACCCCAGCACAACCCCGCTGTGCTTGGCTCAGGGCGACAAGCCTGTGCCAAGCTCTGGCAGGGGCCACACGGTTGGATGCCATGATTATTTAACTGAACTTCAGCCTGGCTATTTATGGACAGGAATCACATCCAGGATCCAGGCTCCTCAAGTGTTTGAGTGCTCTTTGGGAATCTTCCAGGAAATGTCAGAAAATTCTGATTAGACAAAATCAAGGTTTTTTTCATGGGAGCCTACCGGGCTGTTCAGCTGCAGCACGTGAGGAATTTCTGATGGAAAGCAGAGACAGGCAGTGGCAGGGCAGGAGCTGCCTGCAGGAGAGGAGCTCCTCCAGGCCAGGGAGGACTCCAGCTTGTGAGCAGGGATCCTTTTTGCTCCCTGGAAACAGCTTCCACTGGATTCCATTGATGTTCAACCCCATCCCTGAGAGTTGTCCATAAAAGCTCCATCAGGGAGGTGAGTTTAGGATCACTTGGAGAACTTCTCCTGGCTCCCACTGGACCTGCTGCAGGAGGCAAGGAGGAGAAGATGGAATAAGAGAAGGAAATAATAAATCCAGCTTGCTGTGAATGTTAGGGAAAGGCTGCAGCTTGAGAGGTGCTGCAAAATTCCCTTCCACTGCAAGCCTGAGGACTCAGAAATTGGGAGCTACATCTCCCCAAAGTGAGTCTCTGCCTTAGGGAAAAAAATCCATGAGAATTCATCTGTATCTCAGTGTGAATAAAAGGTGGGAAGGGGCTTTTAATTTTCTTTCTGAAACTTGAAGGCTGTATTTTTAATCTGTCCTCTGCAATGCTGAGATTCAGGTGGTTTTTTTTTTGTTTTGGTTTGGTTTTTTTGTTTGGTTGGTTGGTTTTTTTTTCCCTTTGATTGGTGGCTGACACTGCTAGGCAGGGCTCCAGGAACCACAGCGTCCAAGGTGATGAAAAAACCAGCAACATCAGTGAAGATTGTCAGCAGTCACAAAACCAAAGAAGGATTTCATTTGAGAGACAACTTCCAAATGAATTGCGAGTCAGGTGTATAAGTAAGATGCCCGTGAAAAACCTTGTGGAGGAGAAGGATTTTCTCTCTTCTTTGCCTGTTAAGTACTTCCCTCAAATCCATCTGTCCTGAAATTAGGCAGGTGGGTGGTAGGGAGCTTAGCTGGGTTGGGATCTCAGTCCAGGCTAGACACCCAGGCCTGATGAGGTACCTGCACCATCAGTAGAGAGGAGGAGCTGTCAGAGGCAACTTCTCTTGGATGTGGGATCTTCCACCATTAGGGAATCCTCAGCACCTGTTTTAAACTGGGACCTCATCTTGTGGTTAAAGTTTGATGTGGGATGGTCAGAGCCTGAGATCTTTGCGGGCTGAGGTCTCTCCTGGAGAGAGTCTCTATGGATCTGTTCTCATTTCAGCTTCAGCTGGGTCCAGCAAAGGAAAAGAGGCCAACAGGGAATGCTGTCTCCAGCCCTCCCTAGATGGGTGCCAAATCTCACAAACAAATTCAGCCTCAAGCTCTAAATGCAGCATTCAGGGAGGCAGATACGAAGTTGTAATCAGCTGGGATTTGCTTATCCCAGAGTAGTCACTTAATCCCAGAGAGGTTTGGGTTGGAAGGGACCTTAAATCTCATCTCATTCCACCCCCTGCCATGGGCAGGAACACCTTCCACTATCCCAGCTTGCTCCAAACCTCATCCAACCTGGCCTTGGACACTTCCAGGGATGGGGCAGCCATCTCCTCACAGAGCAATCTGTGCCAGTGTTTCACCATTGTCATTGCAAAAAACTTCCTATATCTAATGTGAATCTCTCCTCTTTTAGTTTAAAACCATCACCCCATGTCCTGTCTCAACAGCCCCTGCCAAAAAGTTTGTCCCCATCTTTCTTATAGAACCCCTTCAGTACTTCATCCTTTAATCCTTCTGGGATCAGTGGGAATGCCCCTCTGCAAAATTAGACCTTGAAAGAATATTTTGCCATGAATTTTAGCAGGGCAGGGCGTGCTGAAGGGCAGCCTCCCAACAGAGGTAGAACCCCGGGCTGCCAGAGCCCTGCCCTGTGCCCACGTGAGCTGCTCTACCCCGTGCTCTTCCCCAGGTACAGATAATTACCTTTCCCTAATTGCCATCTCCTGGTCATTAGTTATGTGAGCTGTTTACCCCAAAACATGAAGGCAGCGTAGCAGTGCTTCATCCTAGGAGAGGGTTAATCTCCCGCTGGATGCAGGATGCCCTCATGGGAATGGAATGTGTAGTGTTGGTAAGTGGTTGTGCCCCAGAAGCCTTTGAGAGCCCACTGACTACTGCATGCTAACGATTGGTATTATTAAAGAACAATTGATGGCCTGTAACCAAACAAGAGAAACTAATTACTGGAAAACTTTTATTGTCCTTTAATTACTGGGCCTCTTTGTCAATTAGCAGAAGAGAGAGGGAGAGGGAAGAGAGAGAGGCTCATTTTATAGCAACAATAAATTTTCCAAAACTACAGTCATCAGTAGCTGCAAAAGCGAGTCTATTAACACACAATATTAAGGCCTGATATTTACTCTGGCTGCTAAATGTAGGTGCTTCTCTCCTGAAAATGTGCAGAGCTCTAGGAATACTAATCAGGGGGTTCTTGCTCCGGCTCTGCCTGGCATGACAGCTCTCACTTCCCAAGTAATTTTACCCCTTGATCAAGGGTTTCTTTCTCCAAGGCTCCTCCAGCAAACTGGCCCCATGCCCACCACGGAGCATGGAAACTCGAGGAGGCTGAGGGTGGGAGAGGGACAGGGCTGGGCACACCAGGGACAAGGATCCAAGCAGGCCCAGCTCCTGCTTGTCCCTGTAGTGCTCTGTGGGTGTAGGTGTGTGTGGGACCCACCACCCCATCAGGGTTTGGCTGCATGGACCCATCCATATGTTCTGCTCCTTCCTTGGTCCTGGCTCACCAGCACTATCCAAAAATAGTGTATTCAACTTTTTTTTTTGTCTTTTCTCATCCACTGCCAAATAAATTATTTCTGGGCATATCGTCACAAGTAGTTAACCTTCTCTGAGGAGCTTTGAACTACAGTTACCCCCTGAAATGAATCACCATCTTTTTTCTGTCACTTGGCAAAGAGTGCTCACCAATATAATTTTTTCCTAGTCGACTTTCTCTGATTAACTAGTTAGTGCCTCAACCAAAGAAAGTGGTGTGGGCACCACCACTCCTCCCATAGGATGTGAATCACCAGGGAACCAGTCCCCACATGGGGCTGGGCTTTGCATCCCAAATGGTCCTCCCAGGCTCCTTCTCCCACCGTGAAGGTGTGAGAGCAGAGACAGGCACCAGGCCCAACAGCACTTTTCTCAGGGATGAGATGCTTTGTGAAACACAGTCACTGCCAGACTCCTAAAAACTTCAGCAGTAATGACCTTCATTTGGGATGGACCTTTCCTCCCCTCAGCGAGGGGATCTGGATATCTGTGAGAATTTAGGAGCTTCACGAGGTTTTATGTCATCTCCGTGGGCAGAGGCAGGGACAGTGGTTATTGGAAGGAGTTAAATCCCTCCCCAGAGTAACTGCTTTTCAAACTACCTTGCGAAAGAGCAAAGTACCAGCCTCGTTATCAGAAAACAAATATCATTCTCATTCCTGTCAGCAAACACAGGAGATGCCTGATTTTCCCGAACGTTGGCCATGCCCACCCTGCCAGCCCCTGCTCCGTGTTCTCAGCACACCGACGGCGGAGATTCGTGGCTGAGGCGGGATAAGCGGCGGGGAAGTAGCTTAGAAATTTGTCACAGCCTGTCTTACTTTACATTGCTTGAATAGATTCAGGTTTTGTGCTATCAGAGGGAATCCGGAGTAGCTCCTGTAGGTGACCTTAATAGCGACAGTAATCTGTGGTCGTTTGACAGGTCTATCCCCATGTGATGATGCAAAGGAGTAGCTAATCCTATAAAAAGCAGCCAAGCTACACGGGATTTCTGGAGTTTACCCACAGGACATTTTTATTTCATTTCTCTCCCAAATTTCCCTCCTTTCTCTCTTCAGCCAGCCCAAGCAGAGGAGGACAGCGCACCTCTGTCCTCACAGGCGGTTTACAAACAACGTGTTTCTGGGGCTCCACACCCAGAGATTCTTTGGAGACAGAAAAGAGCCATAAATGCTGGGATGAGGCCCTTGGCAGGGGTGCTGTGGGCCGTTATCGGTGGAGCAGGGCGGGATGTGGGATCAGAGCAGCACCTGCTGCAGAGCCATCGAGTAACAGAGCCCAGGCACCGCCCATGGGGACAGGTGGCTTTGCCTTCCCCCACCTTTAACCCTTCTTTTTTTCCTTCTCCATGCACATGTGGTTTTTTAAATTTCCCCCTAGTATTTTTCCTTTTCTGCTACTCACACAACCCCCTTTCTCTTCCTGCTTTGCAACTTCTTTTCCTCTCTCTGAAAAAATAACAAGGGAAGATGTAGTATCTCCCTTTGTCCTAATTTCCTAGTAGGATTTCAGAGCTGCTGTTTCTGAGAATTTCTCTCGGTGTTACACACACACCTGGTACTGATAAGGAGATGCACTGCAGAGTGAGTGACCGTAAACAAGCAGGGAAGTCCTTACAGCAGCGTATATTCATAGGAAATTGTACAAACAATGGTAACTAAAGTAAGGTTTCTGCCAGGGATAGGTGTTTCAGTGGAACACTGTTGTGACAGATTCTTGGAAGCTGGGAGGAAAAGCAAGAAAAAGCACGTCTGGAGAGAGCCAGGGTTACACAGTCACTGAAATTGTGTTTTATCTTCACCCACCTCATAGCCTTTTGCTCCCTGACTCCTCCTTCGAGGCCTGGGTCTTGTCAGTGCTAAGAGAAGGGGTCTCCACTGGGGAAAAAGCCTCATTGCTCTGGGCAGATGCTGAAGCAGCCTGACAGAAAGAGCTGTAATGGTAAAGCAGCCCCAAAGGCAAGGGAATCCCATCCCCAGGGCCATCCCTGTCCACCTCAGAGAGCTGTCTGCAGCTCCTGCTGCTGCCAGGGGGGTTCCTAAGCAAATCTGAGCTTGTTCTGTCCTCTCAGGTTTGCTACTCCTGCCTTTCATCCAGCATTTCTCAGGAATCCTGTCTCCAGAAGCAGCAGAGGGGGAAGCTGAGGCACAGAGGTGCAGCTTTTTCCACAGCACATTGGGGGATCCCATTCCAGCCCTTTCATCGCTGGGAGTGTGGCACTGCCCATCTCAGCCCCTGAAGGTTTCATTTCCAACTCATGCTCCTACCACGTATTCAGCATCCTGAACAAGTGGCCATGCCTCATGTGGGAGTTACTTCTAGAACAGCACAAATGAAGGATTTGGAAGACCTGGGATCTGTTTCCCACATTTGCTGAGGAAAGGTATGTGAGCCAGGTTCTGTGCCCTGGCAAGGGACTGTAACCCTTGCTCATATGGCTCAGCTGGTGGGTCTGTGGGAGCAGACCTCTGCCTGTGCTGTGGTGCTTCAGAAGCTCAGCTGAGAGCCTGAGCTGTGGTTTGAGCACAGGAAGAGGCACAAAGAGGCTCAAACCCCAGTTCTGGAACACTGTGGTTGGGTGGTGTTTGTTTTTAGTACCCCTAAAACATAGAGAAGTCACTGCCTGGAGAGGGGTGGACACGGGGGAGACCATCCCTGTTAGGCAACAAGCAGTTATAAAAACGAATCACCTTCCTCTGGGGCTTTTCCTGAGGGGTTTTCTAGCACTGAGCACCAATATCAATCATATCCCCTGTCCTGGCCACCTCTGCTGGCAGCAGAGCTCAGCACCAGAGGTGAGATCCGCACCCTCCCTGTCGCATGTGCCCTGCTCTCACAGCAGGGACGTGTGAACTTCACAGCTCTCTTTGACCCACTTAAATGCAGGTGGTTTTCTCAGAGAGCAGGAGGAGTGATTTCCTCCCACAGAGCTGCCCTGGCTCTCCTAGGGAAAGGACAAAGCTGCCTTTGGGGTCCGTGTTGTCCTCTGGGAGTGGCTGGAAGGGGGGCAGAGGTGCAAGGAGCCGTGTGAGACATGCACGGGAACCAAAGGGGCACATGCTCCACTCTGGAGCTGTTGTCAGGATGTTCCCCCCTCTCTGACATTTTAGAAGCCCCATCTCTGAGAGAGACACGTGATGGAGAGATTTGGGTTTCGCTTCTGAAACCCAGAGAGTTTGTGCTTCGTAGTGACTTTTCACTGCGAATGAGAACAGGTCCCAAACCCAGGCTAGAAACCAGAAGGAAAACAAGAAGGAGCTCCAATTAAAAGTGAAAACCTTGTGACAGTTTGGCTGGTTCTCGTGGTTTGGGAACCTCAGAAATTTTTAACATTTGGGGTTGGCAATACTTTCAAATTACAGGGAATAACTTGCCTTTTTATAGAGTCTTTCATCTGGAGGATCCCAGCCGGCTTCTTCTCCAGCTAAACCCACAACTATCATCACAGTGGAAGTGGAAGGTGAGGCTGGCAGAGCTGGCTAGAGGTTCCCAAAAAACCTTTGCCAAAGGAATGGGACCTTCTCCAACCCCACCTGACCAGGACTTGGCTTTCAGAATCACTGCAAGGTGGAAAATGCAACACAGATCCCAGCACCAGGGACACTCAGGTGACACCAGGGACTTTGCAGCGTGGGTCTGTCTTCCTTCCTGCTCCCTCAGTAGCTGTTTCCAAACCAGTGCATTGCTGTTTTGCCTGGATGAAAAGGATATTCCATGTTTTCTCAGGCAGGCAGCAGACTTCTTGCAGCAGGCTTGATTTTTAGGCAAATCTGTCCCGTGTTGTCACTGAGTCAGAGTGGGAAAGCTGGGAGATGGTTCATATGCAGGGATACGGATGGTGCATCTTATGGAGATCATTTTAAACACAAACAAACACATCATTGTGTTATTATGCAATAATGAACATGATTTACTGGGTCTATTTATATGAAATTAAATCATTAACTAATGAGCCTACAATTTAATCTTAATTTTCACTGAAGTTTTTAACTACAGGAAACTGCCAGAAACACACAAAATTCATCCTTTCCCGTGGTTAAATGATTCAGAGCCTGGGTGGCTCCCCCATGCCAACCCAAGGCCAGTAGTTTCATGACACGTTCTTTCTACCGCATCCAAGGACATGAGAAATCTCTCCAGAAAGTGGGAAGGCACAGATGCTAACCACTTCACACAAGAAACTGGTTTCAGGCCAGCCACCAAAGGACTCTTCAAAGAAATACATCAAACCTGGGCAAGGAAGAGCCACCCAGTGCCAACTCCCAGCACTGAAGAGGTCCAGGGTCTGGAGCATTTTGAGATGCTGCTGATATTAATCCATCCAGCAGCAAGGCTCCTCACTTAAACCAGGCTGGTTTGCTCCTGGAATCCCATATAGAGCACAATGGTACAATAGACCTGCAGTATATAATTATCATGCTGTATCTGCTTTCATATCACAGGTATTTTTAGATGTGTCAGTTTGAAATCTAGGATTTAGTGCACAGATCCTAATGGATTGTTCTTTCCTTCCCCCTCTTTTAATGTCAACTCTCAATATGCATGAAGCAGACATAAAAGCACTTTTGTGCAGGTGCTGTGAATCTCTTAGCACAGATGACAAGGGGAGATGGTTTTCTGGATTCATTGAGCTTCAGAGGAGACAGAACTCGATGATCCAGCCTGAGCTGCACAGGGAGAGCTCAGGTTTCCCCCACAGCCCCTCCATGAGCCAAGCAGCTCTGCAGATCCCAGGAAAGGCACAATGGATCTCCCCCCTCCAGGGGTGGCTTGATCCTCCCGTGTGGGACCACACTCAGGGCCCAGAAAGGAGAAGAGGGGGAAGCCACTCCAACTCTGTGCAGTCCTTCAAGACCTCAATTCTGCCCAGTTCAAATTTGGCAGCATCACAAGGGGAGCCAGAGCAGCCAGGTCCAGGCTCCTCTGTGAGGGAACCTGAAATCCTCCACCTGCCTGAGGCTGGATTTGGTCTCAGAGGCTGAAGTGCTGACTTACTCTAGCCTACAGGCACTTCCTCCTGTCTGGAGGGCAAGATACTGGCTTGGACTCGACTCAGGGCCAGGTGGGTCCATACCTGCTCCCACCAAAGGCACGGAGGGTTCGCAGCATCCCCCCAGAAATGGGTGACCCAAAGGCCTCCTCAGCCCATGGGGAGCACTCAAAGGCTCTGTGGTGAGGGGGGACAGGGTGGGGACCAGCCCTCCCTGTAGCTGTGGGCTGTCATGGTGGGATGCATGGAGGAGAAGGAGCTGAGGTGGCGTTTGATCTAGAGACCCCCAGGGCAAAAAGGGAAAAAAAAGTGGAGCATGTTGCGCTCTAACTTATAATTTGCCAAAATAACATTGCTATAGCGGGATGCTGGATGTGCTCTACCCCACTAGGTACTGTCCTCTGAGGGGGTTTTTTTGGCAGACACATGAGAAATCCCTTGTTTTGGCAACTGTAATAGTCCAGTTGTCTGAATTATGCCACTGGGTGCCTTTTACACTGCTGATCTCCTGCTGCATCTGCCCCTGGACACGGCTCCAGAGAGACCTACAGAGGTCTATAAGCACAGACATGTTCACTGAGCTCACAGAGGCATCCAAACCCCATGAAGATGTCGTGCAGCCAGGTTAACACACCTTTCCTCTGAGCAGCGCTCCCCTGTGCCCAGCACACACTCCACAACCACAACACCAGAGCAGGTTCATCCCAGAGATCCAGAGAGGCTTGGCATGGCTCAGTCCCAGGGCCAGGTACGCCAAAACCAGACCGATTCACCCATACCCAACATTGCCACCTGGTAGGCTCCTTATTTTGCTGCTGGTTTACTGTTTCTCAGCAGAAACTTCAGGTAGAGAATCACAGAGGCTTTCTGAAATCTATTTTTTTTTAACTAACTCAATAACAGCACAGCATCAGAGTAAATAAAGGGGCAGCTCTGACTGCCATTGTAGTACCCGGCAAACTGGCAATTTTTGATTGTGTGAATGATGCTCTAGGAGTGTAGGAGAGGCATAACTGAGACAAAAAGAAAATACTTCTGCTTATTTAAGCTGTCACTGCCGTAGAACAGAAGCCCTTGTGGAAACCAGCAATTAATGGGAGCAGATTTTCAAAGTCCCCCTATTCAGGCATTTCAGCCCAAGGTAAACAACTCAGTTCTGGTAGTTAACCCCACCCTGCTTGAGGGTGAAGTGAAGCATTTTGTTCCAGTATGTGGTATTTACTTAACATCTGTTATCAAGTTATTAGGAGATCCCCCTTCCACCGCCCACAGCTGCGTGCTGGATGTGTCCCCACGGGTCCCACAGCAGAACCAGCAACCCGCCCTGCAGAGAGGAGTCACTGAGCAAACAAGTAAAGAACAAGGCAGCCAAAGGTAAGGGGGAGGTGGGGGAGGGCAAAAATGGCTGTTTTCATGAAGGCAACAAATGGTGAGAAAATCAATTCACAGAATTGTAGAATCACAGTGTGGTTTGGGTTGGGAGGGAGCTTAAATACCATGGGCAGGGACACCTTCCACTCTCCCAGGTGCTCCAAGCCCCATCCAACCTGGTCTTGGACACTTCCAGGGATGGAGCAGCCACACCTGCTCTGGGCACCCCGTGCCAGGGCCTGCCCACCCTCACAAGGGAAGTAAAATCCATCTGGGGCAGGTTTTGTGTGCTGCACCCATGGACTGCGCTGAAGTGGATTTGACACTTCCCAGCTTTGACCTGAGGAGGAGCACTTGGGCGGCACTGTGCTCAGCACACCAGGAAAAAGCTTATCTGGAGGGTGCTGGAGCTTAGGCAGGTGCAGACAGTCCCATGAGGTCCTCCTGTGGTGTCCTCCATGGTGGCAGGCAGGGACATCTCTGGGACAGCACATTGCCCAGGGCAGTGGGTTTGGCTGGACCACATAGTTCAGCTGCTGTAGGGAAAGGAAGGCAGGTCCCAAAGCGACCCCTCTTCCCCTGGGGTCTGGCCCCAGCCCTGCCCCTCACCCCTTACAGCCCCCCAGGCTCCTGCTGGGGCTTCCAGGAGCAGAGATGTACCACCAGATGTACCACGTCGTGCGTGATGCCAAGTGCATTCTTTTGGGGAGATAACAATACCAGTTGGTCTATTTTTAATTCAGTTCCTTGACAGAACATTTAGCCCTTCCTCTTAGAGAAGAATTTTGTAATGGGTTCCTATCATGTCAATTTGGAAAGTGTTCCAGCCTCCCACTACTGAGAAGTGTAAAACTATTGGCAACATATGGCATCCCCGTGGAGCTATTTAATTGTACAAAGGGCTGCCAAAAGATAAAAAGGGACTCAGGGAAAAAAAACAAACAACAACCAACACAACTACTACAGCTCTGTTCTTCCCCTTTCAGCATCTAACAGCAAAACAGCTTGTTACATTTCCTAAATCCTCTCTCAAACAAAGCTGGGCTGCTGCTTCCGTGCTTAATAAGCTGGGGACTCTCATGGTGTAACCATGGATTTGACTCAAACCCAAGTTTCCAGTGGCTGAATTTTGATACCAGTTGGTGGTGGTGGCTGCCCAGAGTGGGACCTGTGTTCTTCCTACCCCGTAGCCCCAGTGCTTGTTGTAGGGCTCGGCTTTGGGGATGGGGAGTTTGTGGGGTAGGAAGAGCCATGGGCAAGGCAGGAGTGGATGTGGAGCCTGGAGGGGACAAGGGGAGGCCCCGGGCAGCCGAGGGTGCCCCTGATGTGTCTGCATCTCAAACTAGATCCCAAGGGCAGACTCCAAGCGCTGTTTCTCAGGGCTTGTGGATATGTTGTTGTTGAACTCGCTGTCATACAAACAGGAGAACACATCTCAAGGGTCCCAAGGAGCAACATCAATTATACGGTAATTTTTAGGAGAGTTTGAAAGGTTTTCTTCAGAGCAACTGGCAAAAATCAGCTTCTGAGCATCTGGCCTTCAGGCACTGCCTCACTGGGTGTGAGCATGGTCTTGTTTCACCCCTGCACTCCATGCTGGGCAAAAATGATTCTGGTTTGAGGATCTCTGCCCAAGAAAGCCATCAACACCATCCCTGGGCACGTGGCACCTTCACCTGCACCAGCACATCCCTGCTCCATACCCAGGTACGTGCACAACACCCTTCCAAGGTGAAGACGAAGTAGAACATGCAACACAACTCTCTTTATTTGCTTTTTCAGCTCACTCCCCAGAAGAAGCCTCCACATCCTGGGGACACTCTGGAGATTGGTAGGGTCCTCACTGATTCCTGGCCTGCGGAAATGCCTCTCCTGCCCCATGGAAACTTCATGAACAGAGAGAGCAAACCGCCCTTGTGAAGGACGTGAGGGGACTCGAAGCCAAAACATACCCACAATGAAACAGGGAGCAAGAGAACTTGTTGTGTCAGAGACTGGAAGGCTGCAAAAAAATTGTGGCACTGTTGAAATGCCAGTAAAGGGAAGGAAAGGCATGAAAACTCCAAGGAATGTACATTATTCATCTTGAATGGTACAAACCCCACACAGCCGTAGCATGTTTGTGGGTAGAAAGACCAGAGCTCCCTCAGGGTTTTTTAAGGGGACACAAGAGGGAGTTAACTGAAAGAATAAGGAGGGAAAAAAAAGCAAAACAACACACAAGGCAGGGAAGGTGTCAGCCAAGATCTCTTTAGATTCCTGAGAGAGAAGAGGTGGAACAGAAACCAAAAATACCCAGTCTGTCACTAAAACCGCCCCTGTGCTGAAAACCTGGAGAGGCACAGACTGCACAGCTCTGCGAGGAGCTCCAGGTTTCACCCTCACTGCACAGGAAAAGCAATGGCAGGAAGGCTGGATCACCTGGATCCTCCTCTTGGATGGGAGAAAAAAGGCATTTAAATGGGTTTTCAGAAAATCTTCTGAGCCCATTTCTCAAAATCAATTTTGACCAATAATTTTCTCGTCTTGCAGGTGTTAGACTGAGGTTGTGACAAGTCCTCATCCCCATCCTGCCAAGAGCATCTTGCTGCTGCCCTGAGGGTCTCTCAGACCACCCTCTCCAGCAGCACTAGGGACAGTGCAGCTGTGACCATTCTTGTCCTCCCCTCCACTGGTGGCCCTCACTGGAGTGACTGGAAAACCCCACAGGGAACCCACATCTCATCCCCATGGAGTATCTAAGCAGATCTTTTGCCTGCTTTCTGCTTTCCAGCCAGCATTTCCTGACAATAAAGTCAGGAATAGCCTGACAGAGATATAAATATCTTGACTGAGATGTAAGATGGCTAAATCCCAGAGTCTTTCCTATCCTGATCCTAAGTCACCAAGGTGATTTGGAAAAGTTCTCCTTTGATACCAGCACAGACGTGAGGTTTGGCCTCTGTGGGAGGAAGAAGCCTGAATGCATTACTCCACTAAGGGCCATTCAGCTCCCTGCTGGATGCATTATTTATAGCAGGACTTGCAGTAAATTAGTGTGTGATGAGCTCTCAGATTGAGATTTGCGTTGGCCCAGTCCCACTAATGCAGCCTACGGAAAATCCCTCACAAAGTGGTGTCATGGGCTCCACCAACAGCACTCACAAAAACTTCCCTGTGTTCCTAAGATCATTCTCAGGCAGTTTTTGCATGAATTGGAGCAAAAGGTGTCATTGTCAAGGCCAATCTAGTCTTTATTAGTGCACGCTGGCTTTCATTAGAAAAAGCTTTTATTGCCTGGCAAATAATCGCATCTGGGAGGTCTGATAGGGAAAAATCACTGCCTAAAATCACGTTAATCAGAGGAATAACAAATGAATGGACTCACTTTCTTTTCCTAAGTTGGGCTGGACCTCATTAGTAAAGGAATTATTTCACTGTGAAGAAAGTTAACGGCTCAAACAAAAACTAGGACTCTTTTCTTGACCAAATGCACTTAAAGAACTCATCTCTGTCCTCATTCCCTTTTGCAGTAGAGCTGACTCGTCATTCCAAAGACAGATTTATGAGGTTGTCCCAACAGCTTTGTGTCATGGAACACAGCATTCGGGGACTCTACAAATGGGATCTGCAGGATGTATCTGGCAGGACCCAGCAGCAGGGGACCCTCAGGACCGTCAGGAGAGCTGGGGTTGGACTGGGCCCCCCCAGAGTGGTTCCTCAGTGAGGTTCCCCCATATGGAAATCAAGAGCTGGGAAATCTCTGGGTGCCTGAGATGGTGAGTGCATGTGTTTCTCAATTCATATGATCCTCCCCTGCCTTTCAGCAATCCCTTTCTGCTGCTCCCACGGCCTTCCCTTCTCCCTGAGGTGCCTTCTCCCATCCACCCCAGTCTCACACCCACGGGAATTCATTCTTCCCTTGGTTTCACCCAGCAACTCTGCTCTCCTGGCTCTGTGTGACACGAGGAGACTCCCGTCCCTCCTGGAACATCTAAAAAGTGTTGGGGACAGCAGAATCTTGAGCTTCCTGAGGGAACACAGGATTGGGTTGGACATGAGGTGCTGGATTAGCTCAAGGAAAAGCCAGAGCTGGGTCCAGGTTTGCGTGGCCCTAAACTCAGGGACATCATGCTTTCTTCTTTTTAATAAGGATGGTTTCAACAATGGTTTCATCTCGGTATGAGTTGGGAAAGTCTTTTAACATCTCAGCACTTTTCACTGGGGTGGAAAATGCTTCCTACTGGGCTCTAAAAATGAGTGGAGCTTGCTGTGCCTCCCTAGTCGTAGTATTTCAGTGAAATGATGAATCTCGTTCAAACCAAACCAAACCAGGCAACCAACCAAAACCAAAAGAAAACCCAAACAGATGAGAAATAAACAAAAGAGAGGATGAAGATGGCTGGTGTAGGATGCCCCCTTTTTGCTGCAGAATATCTTGCTGTGGAGCAAGACTCTCCAGGCTCTCTTCTCAAACACTGGCCGACCCTAAAAATGCTTTTTCTTTGTTTGGTTGGGCCATTTAAAACCCACCCAGAGACCTGCACTTTCAGGCACCTGAGGAACCTTCAAGTAGAAGAAATGCAGAGGAGAAACCTCAGCTTTTGGCAGAGGGGTCTTTTTTTAGTCAGATCTAAATTGCAATATCAGTAACCTGAGCTCTTTTAAATAATACTCCAACCACAGGAACCACATGTGCAGGAGAAAAGGTTGCTAATTTCTCAGAAAAGTTTCTTGTTTCGGTTTTTTATTTTGTTGTTGCCATAAGATTTTGCTGTTGGGTGAGTAGGGGAACAAGGTTGCTCTTATTGTTACAAAATAAGAACAGAAGAAGGCAATCTGACTTCTGTTTCTTCAGCTATCCAGTGATATCAAAAACAGTGTTTAGAGTATTCCCAGAAGGAGAGGGGCTGTGGTCACCTGCAGACCCTGGGAACAGAGGTTGTTCTATCGAATTTATGGCAGAAATTCCTAATGCTGGAGAAGAGAAGACATCTTAGACCTTCCAGAGCCTAAAGGGGCTCCAAGAGAGCTGGAGAGGGACTTTGGACAAGGGTCTGGAGGGACAGGACAAGGAAGAATGGCTTCCCAGTGCCAGAGGGCAGGGTGAGGAGGGATATTGGGAAGAAATTCTTCCCTGGGAGGGTGGGGAGGCCCTGGCACAGGGTGCCCAGAGAAGCTGTGGCTGCCCCTGGATCCCTGGAAGTGTCCAAGGCCAGGCTGGATGGGGCTTGGAGCAGCCTGGGACGGTGGAAGTTGTCCCTGCCCATGGCAGGGGGTGGAATAAGACCTTGAAAGGGACAGGAGATGAATCAACAAACCCCCTCAGAGTGCAGAAACTGCAAGACTAGAATGAGACTTGCCAAAACTCGAGCTGAGTTACAACTTGCAAGTATATTTTAAATAAAAAATCTTAGGTCACACAGACAAAAAAGAAAGCAAGTTGGATGAAATAAAAAACAAATGTAGTTGGAGAAAAAAATTACTTCAGTTTTCAATAAAGAGGCTGCTGCAGGACACAAGGGCACAGGAACAATCACTAATGGGCATGAGATTTATAAAAATGGAAATTTCAGCATCCAAGGTGAAAGCAAAACTGAAAGAGCTTTAATGCACTGAAGCCAGGGGGAATAAATAATCCAACCCAGACTCCTGAAAGAACTGGCACACGAAATCATGAGTCCACTCTCCGGGATTTTTACTACATAAATCGAGCAGAAAAAATGACAAGCCCAGTTCTCCTATTTTAAAAAAGAAAGAAAGGATCCGGGCAGCTAGAGACATCAACGGTATGCAAAGCTCAGAATAAATTTGCAAGGAAAGAATAATTAAAGACCCGAAGGTAAATGGAAAATCGGATCAAATATAACAAATAAAACACTTGGATGATCCTGACGAGGGAAGTAATAGAAGCAGAATGGAATGTGATAGTACAAAGTGCAGAGCTGTGCACGCTGGGAGTAATAACAGGAATTTCTGCTTGGAGCTTGGGCCTCATCACTTGGAAATGACAGAACAGGAGAGAAAGTTGTTTCCACTCATCTGTCACAGGGGATGGGGAGCTGCCAGCATGGTGCAGCTCTGGAAAAGGCTTATCCCAGGCAATGTTTTTCCCACTAGGAATGGGTGAATGTGAGTACTGCATCCCTGCCCAGGTGTGACCACATCCAGGAGCTCTGCAGCCCTCTCACCCCTTGAAGGACAGTGATGGGAATGGGCAGGGAAAGGCTCTGGAAGGGGCTGAGCTCATCTGCCCGGAGAGAGGAAGGGTTGGCCTGTGCAGGAGGAACAAACAATGACCAAAAGAGCCCTGAGTGCAATGAGAGAAGGGGGAATAAACAGGGAGGAGGGAGAAAACTACTTAAGCTAAAGGACTGTCTTGGAACAAGAACAAATGCAGCATGAAGGCCATGAAAGCATTTGGGAAGTTACGAGAAGATTTTTAATAGAAGAGCAGTAATGATCTGGAAAAGTCTCCTGAAGATGAGGGGAAGGAGGAAATTAACCTTGGCTTGGAGAAGAGATGGAGACATTCCTGGTGGGCTTTGTGGTGTGGATGCTGGAGGTCTTTTCTCATCTTCTGGGCTTACAGCTGGGGAGGGGGATGTGAAAGAAGGGGATGGGCAGGACGTGAAAGGTGTGGCTCAGCACAGCCAGACTTGCCTGGGTGCTTCTCCTGGAGGTGCAGCAATGATGGTCACCACTCAAGTGCCTCTAGGATCTCTGAATGTTCAACCTTTCATGACTCCCTTGGGAAAATCACCTGTTTTGTGGCAACTCTATTATTCCTTTGCCACTGAAGTAATGTTTTGGGTGTTAATGTTGATGTTTGTACAGACAAAATAAAACTGAAAGTGAGGGAAAATAGAACTGCCAGTAGATTTTCAGTTGAGAGACAGGAATGCCAGGCCTGGGCACTATTTACCTGGAAGGGCAGGGCTGGGAAAGGCCACTCTAACCTCCACAAGCACCTGCTTTCACCCAAGATATTGGTGCTTGGCTGTGGTGTTTCTAGAAGCTGATGCTGCAGCAGAGGGGATTCCCCATCACTTACTGGGTAAAATGTTGGTCCCTTCCAGAAGGGCTGTGCTTTGAGACTGGACATCAATCCATCAGCTTTCTCTGTGTGAATATTAACTCAGCTTTCACCCCCTTCCACGGCTCAGACTCAACTCCATGGACAAAGAGCCTAAACCCACTCAGAGCTGTATCTAGAAGTGCAGGTTGGGCACATCTCTGCAGGGCCCTTGGCAGCTCCTGGGTGTTGAGAGTGTTGATTGTGCAGGGAGGAGCTGGGAGACCGGTTCAGCTCTCACTTGCACTTCTGTTGCTCTGGCTGGCTTTCACGGGGCTCTTCCCCATTCAAAATACACCACTGAGACATGGGCAAGGTTATCAGTGCTGCTGCTGAAGCAGGAGGCAGAGCAGAGCCTGGACTTTCAAGTATCACTGGAATCATTGATCAGCTGAGATGAGGACAGCATAGCTGGACACGCAGGATGAACCCCCTGGAGCGTTCCCATGGACTTAAGGAACATCCACGTTCCATCTGGTAGTTGCTGGCCTGTGAAATCAGAAAGTGCTGCTCTCCATCATCACTGGAGCCACTATTTAAATTCACTTGGATCACAGAGTAATTTTTCCACTCCGTTAAAAGTTTCTTTCGCAAGTGCCACTCCATGTCTCTTGATTTGATTTCCTTGTACCTTTTTTAATCCATTTTTAATAGGCTTCCAGATTTTTAATAGCTTTAGAGATTTCTTTTCTCCTTCATGTCTATGTTGTTGATTGTAAGACTGGCTTTCGGATGTCTCCTTTCTTTGATACCTCGCTTGCCTGGGTCGTCTTTGCACTTATCCTTTAAACATATTCGCAATGTACTTGGTTTACTTCATTGAGCATTTTTGAAAGCATTGCCTTTGCTTTTCCTCTCAACTCTGTTATCTGAATACATCTTAGGTAATTAATCAGCTCCCATTGATCTGAACATAAATTTCCAGATTTTTCAGACATTCATTACATGTGCTGAATAGAAGTGAGAGTGGCTGGATGAGAGAATTCATACCTGACAAACAGCCCATCCAGATCTGAGCTGTTCCTTCTCCTTGTGCTCTTCTCATTGAGTAGCTCGGGGCGGGCGGGAGTGATGTTTTTCAGACAGCTGTGAGTGAGAAGCAAAAGCTCAGAATATAAATTCACTCTCTTAAGGGCTCTTCTTTCCACTTCCTCTGGATCAGCAGCCATTTCTGAATCTGATACGACCGGGATTAGCTGGTCCTAAGAGCTGCAGTTTCATTCCTAAGCTCACTTTCTGTTTAATACATTTGGATCCCAAAGCACAGCGTGGCCAGGGGGAGCTGGACTGGGTGATCCCGAGCTCCCCTCACCCTGCACAGACACTTGGCTTGCTGCAAGCACCAGTTACCTCCTCTCACCCTGAAACCCAGCCCGTGGCTCTTCATCTGTGCCCTGAGAACTGAGGACAGGTAGTAAAAGACAACATTAGATCCAAATTAAAGGACATGGGTGGAGAGGCAGGAAATCATGCCATGGCTTTGTCCCTACATGTCCAGTGTCGTGGGGGAGCAGGTGGCCAAGGAAGAAAAACGTGGATATGATCACTGTGTGATGGTAGAAGTGCAGCCACAGAGCAAAGCCACAGAGCATTAACATGAGGGGCTCAATGACCACCTGTGTAATCTCAGGGGACCCTGGTCTAGGTTTTTCATTGAGTTATAACTCATATCAAGCTGCATAATAGTATCCTCCTTGCCACTATCTTCAGTACTCCTGGAGGTGCAGGATTTCCTCAGAACTGGGTTAAAAAGCAGCCCCAGCCCTCACATGCCTGAACCAGCTGCTGCCACCTTTACCCCAAGCACAATCACCCATCCCAATGACAGTGAATTCAGAAAAGCCACTCCTCTGTCACTGGGAACTTCCCAGAGCATCTCCCAAGTAGTGAAGGCTACTTGTTAGGGGAACATTTCCTGCATATTTAAAGAGCTTTGAGCTCTATATGCAGGTACCTAATTGGGCTTCATATCCAAAAGTGCAATTAATGGGTTCTGTGCTGCAGAGCAGGGCAGGAATAGTGCTGCCTCCCTCTTAGTGCTTTGTGTGCTCTCATGCTGTGAAGAAGGAGGGAAGTATTGGTAAGCAGAATGAAAAAAAATGTATGAATTGCACATCTCAGTGAGTGGCCATGAATGACGAAGGCTGTGGGCAGGGCATGGATCAGACAAACTCGTCCTGCAACAACTCATCCTCATCTCCCTGGCAAATCACAGTGGAAGGTGTTTGCAATGCGAAGAGCTCCATTTAATCAAATCTCTCCCTCTCTGTGGATATATTTATTTGGTCACTTGTTAGTTTATCCCCACACTTCGGTTTCAGTTGGGAGATTTTCAGAGCAAGCTAAAAACCAGCATGAAAGAAGGGTGTTGAAACTACATCTGAATTAAAACCTAATTATTTCTGCTAGGAAAACACAGCTCTGTATCAAAGAGAGTGGAGCAGTCCAGGATGGCCAGCACCATGTTTCAGAAGGATAATTTTTTCAATGCTTAGTTATTATTAACTATATCTCTTATTCATCCTGTCTCTTGATCCTTTTTCCCAAAGCATGGAATTTGCTCATGCAGTACAACTGTCTATCAGAAATCACTGTTGCAAACTGATTTCCAGTTGTCAGGCCCAAAGATATTTTTATTTTAGTCAAATATTCTGTTCCACTAATTCAGTCAGCTCACCCACAATTTTAACAACTGCTCTGAAGAATGTGCATGTGAATATGATTTGCCAGTATTCCTGCTTTTTGAGATGGGCTATGCCTGGTGTGTGCATGAGAATGATTTAATATTTAAAGGGACTGAAGGGGATTTGAAGAATCTTCATAGCTGGAGAAATTTGTGAAAAATCTCCTTTCTGGTTTAAAATGGATTAGAAATATGGATTTGGTTTATTGCTGCAGACTCAGTTTTCCCAGTGTTCAAGGCAACCTAGGGAAAAATTTTATTTCATCATGCAGTATGGATCTAATCCTACAAGGTCTCAAATAACCAGGAAAAAGCCACTGAAAATAGCAGCATGGCTCCTGTGCATGGCAATAACATGGTTGTACAGGCATTGGGGAGCAGAGACGGGACTGTTCAACACATAAAATCAAACCACAAGCATGAGCTGGGGGAAAGGCTGCTCAGGACCTAAAGGCAGCTTGTGGATGACTCTTGCCTCATGCCCATCTCGAGCCCAGCCTCACACGAAGGAGCGGTTCCTGCCCTCTGCAGAGCGGTGATGCTGCCCCTCTCCTCAGCCCTGGGGGCACCTCTGGGGTGCCGTGCCCAGCTCTGGCTCCTCAGCCCAGCAGGGCCAGGGAGCTCCTGGAGCGGGGCCGGCGGAGGCTGCGCAGCTGAGGAAGGGCCTGGAGCAGCTCCGTGCCCAGCACAGGCTGAGGGAGCCGGGGCTGCTCAGCCTCGAGAGGAGCCCCAGCTGAGAGGGGCCCTCAGCCCTGGGTGTCCCTGGCTGCAGGGAGGGCTCAGGGCAGGGCCCGGGCTCTGCTCCGGGGCCCAGCAGCGGCACCAGAGCCACGGGCAGGGCCTGAGCCCGGCAATTGCCCTGCCCAGGAGGCAGAACTGCTGCCCTGGGCAGGGCCAGCCCTGAGCAGAGCCCAGAGAGGGGCTGGAGTCTCCCTCACTGGAGTTATTCAGGAACTGACTGGACACAATCCTGCGCCCTGTGCTCTGGGATGGCCCTGCTGGAGCAGGGAGGTGGAACAGATGAGCCCACTGTGGTCCCTTCCAACCTGACCCGTTCTGGGATTCTCTGCTGTGGGTGGAAGGAGCTGAGCGTCCCTCTCCACCACACTGGGGTCCCCTTGCCCATCCCTCAGGAACTCCGTTTTTCTCTGGCTCATGCAGAGTCCTATTCCCTGGTCTCCATGTCCTCTAATCAGCTTAGCAAAAGCCCTCCACTGCATATGGTCGGATTGCAATTTTTGAATACTTGTAGCGTGGGCAAATCAAACCCAATTTCCTGCAGTACAAAGCCCTGCACTGCTCCCCAATGAGGGCTATTTTCCTGCCAAATTGCGTCTTTCAATCCACAGCCAATTCAGCTGTAGAGCTGCCAAGAAAAAAAGGTCAGAAAGACTTAAAAAAAAAGAAGGTATTTTCCTCTTTACTGTATTCAAAAGCAGATCTCCTAATTCTGCACAAACTTTCAAAACAAGGGAGAAATCACTGTGGGATAGGTGCTGATTATAGGCAATTTCAGCCCAAAGGACAACATTTTGCAAGCTTATTAATAGGACCTGAAAATAGCAATTTCTAATGTGGCCAATGCTGGAAACACTTTCCATCTACCTCGGTTCGTATGAAGACCTGCTCCAGTGAGGCCAGTGGAATTATGCAGATTTGGGGCCTTCCTTACTGGAGTTATCACTGCTGCTTGTACAATATTTTACATACATCAGTTTTACTTGAAGGATTTGTCCATGAGTATTCGCTTAGCCACATACCTTATGAGATGAAAATGCAATAAATGGGGAGATGGGAAAACCATCTCTCCTTTTCTGTACGGGGGATAAAGACTGGACTGGGAGGTGATTTGAGCCAACAATAAAATATGTAGAAAGAGCAGAGTGATGGAAGATTTTAAGTACCCAGGCAGGGAGTAGAGGAGAGAATGCTAGCTGGAAGCTTGTTTATGGAATTGGCATGAGATTGGATTTTAACTTAGCGCATGGAGCAGCTGAAAAGGAAGAGAGCTACATGACGTGTATTAAGTGCACTACATGGAAGGGGTTTGAAGACAAGCTGTACTCCAAGGAAGATGTTCTGCCAAACATCCCTGTCCACCGTGGTAGGCTTAGGATAAGGGAAGATTTTGAAGCAGGAAGCTTGGAGAAGTTTCATTGTCTGCCGACAGGTGCTCAAACAGCAGGTACAGAAAGCCAGCACTGCAGTTCAGGGTCACATGAAATTGTATGTAAAGTTTTATAATCCAAATCCCCCAAGCACCTGCAAACACCCAAATCAAACACATCTCATGGGTGTGAAGGCAACCCCAGGGCAGCCAGGGGACAGGGCAGGTGAGGGAAGAGCCTCTTCTCCTACAGAAACTGTGAAGTTTATCGTTGGTTAAGGTGAGGGGAAGAAAAGACTTGTGAAAACCACAGAAGGCAGCCGCAGAAGCAGAACAGGTGATGGAGGAATCCATGTGGGAAGGGGTGAGAGACAAGATCCATGCTGCTGCCTGGGATTTGCTGCCGCACAGGGAGGGATTTCCATGCAAGAATCACAAAATTCCCTCCCCACAACAGGTATTCATTTTCCAAAGGAAGGAGCCTGGGGAAGTGGGATTAAAACATTAAAATGGTTCAGCACAGTGCGTGAGCAGGTAATTAGTGCTGTTAAAGGAAGACAAGGAACCTGGATTGCTGAAGGACATTGCTGGGTCCTGAGGAACCTCCAACTCTGGAAGATGTTTTGGAGCAGTTCCCTCTATGTTGGCTGCTATTTTGGTACTAACAGTGCACAGGGCTGATGGCTGCTGTCCTGAGCTCATTTATGTAAGGTCAGGGTGGGGAACACCAGGGGCAGATGTGGCACCTGGGGGTATGGGATAGTGGTGGGCTTGGCAGTGCTGGTTAACAGTTGAACTCAATGACTTTGGAGGTCTTTCCCAACCTAAATAATTCTATGAATAATCCCCCCTGTGTAGGAGGGGATCTGACCTCATGGCAGAGATAACATGCTTGTGTCAAGGCTGGAAAACAGAGACTTCTCTGAGACATTGGTGGACTGAAGTCTGGAAAATTTTCACTTGTGGCTGTCTCCCCCAAGCTCCTGCTGTTCTGAGCTGGGGAGGTGACAGCAGTGGGTTTACAGTGCTGTGGGACCTGGAGAGGAGCATCCAAGCACAGAGGTCTCCAGCAGTGTGACCCTCCAGGACCTTGCTTGATTCCATTTCTTCCTTGTTCCCTTTCTTAGCTCACAGATTTTGTTTGCTCTTTGACAGCTTCTGCACACCACACCAGGCAGATGCTCTCATCGCATTTCACATCCATGATGAGCTTTTATTGGGCAGTTACAGTCAATTAAAAACCCATTAATGGACATAAATAGTCCAGATTGTCCCTTCCAATTCCCATTACTTTGCCTTTTATGCACCAAATTCGTTCAGCCACTGCACTGCCCCATCATGGAACTTGTGGAATTTCCTAACCGAGCGTTCGACACTTGATCATTTCACGTAGTTTTGTATTTATCCACAAATTTTCTTTTCACTGCCCATGCACTGAGATGAATGCTCAGGCATCCAGGCTATTAATAAATACACTTGATAACAATGGTCCTCGTGTGAGCCATTAAGACACTGCAGTATTAATAGCCTTTCCTTTTGGAGAAGGACTATTTATTCTTCCCCTTTTCCTTTCTTCAGGCTGGAGCTGATCGAATTGTTCATTGTGAGTAATCTCCTTGGAGAATATAGTTCTCATTTCTCGATGAAAATCATTCATTAATTCATCCTGTGAACTTTATCCTGAGATACTCAGCCTTTTGCTTTCACTCTTTGCTCGTTGTTACTCACTTGGTCTTGGTTCACCTCTGTGTTGGAGCACGGATGCTCCAACATACCTTGATGCTGAGATGATTAAGCAAGGAATGACAGGCAGCCAGGAGCCAAAATTTTATTTCTTCTGTGACTGAGTCAGCCTTTAGCAAAGGTATAAAACTTCAGAGGCCCTTGAACTTTTTTTGAATGGCCAAGTCGTCGGTTTGTCATGAGAAGCCAACTTCATTACTCTGGTGGCAAACCCATGGGTGCTCTCAGCCTTCCCTATTTCCAAACCACAGCAGCCAGGTCCTCCTTGAACATGGAAGCCCCTTGGGCAATTTCCTTGTATTTGCAAGCACATTTTTGGGTGAGAATCACCATTACACAGGAGTCAAGAGGTGTTGGGTGACAGTGACCTCAGGAACCAATTTTACCCTTTTTGCTCCCATTTCTTTACACTTTTCCCACTTCCCACAGCTGGGTTGAACCAGGAACCCCTTGACACCTCTGAGCATTCAAGCCCAGAAATCACTATTCAAAAGAGAGCACCTGTTTCTATTCATTTCCTCGATGCTCCACACACACCCTTCCCAAAACCCACATGGATCATGCTGTTTGCCTGCTCCTTGGGAAAGCCCATCTGCTACATCTTCTCACATTACCTCTGCTGATTATGGAGCTTATTTTAAGGGAAGAGGCTGGATAAAATCTGTCCCCAGCACGCAGATAGGCCCGAGAGCTCCAGATCTGCTGCAGTTCATTTCTTTCCCTGAGTAACTCAGAGCACCAGTTGGTAAGAATTTATTTGCCACCAATAAACTATAATTTCCCAAACTGCCAAGAAAAGCAAGGTTAAGAGAATCTTCTATTCACTAGGATTGGTGCTGTCTGAGCCCTAACAAGGGAAATGACTAATAAAGAGATAACCTTAATTAATGGCAGAGTAAGTGCTGGACTTAAAGGCTCAAATTCCAGCAGCTTTTCAGCTCACATTCATATAAATTATTATATGTCTTTGCATTTGGATGGTGGTTTGGGATGATCAGCATCTTGAGTTCAAGAGCCTTTAGGCTCCCAAAGCTGACAGTTTAGGCCACAGCTCTCAGAAAAAACAATGGATTGTTGATTCAGCAGTAACCAAGCTCAGCGTTTGTGGCCCCAAATTATATTACAAGACAAGCCAGCACCTGTGAAAAACAAAGGAAAATCTCCTCGTGATTCCAGTGGGATGTAATCTGAACATTTATTAGCCAGCATCCTCCCGTGTAGATTCACAAATCAAAATCTGTCCCAACTAATTAGAAATGTGTATTGTCAAATTATTATTATTATTATTACAAATTTGATTAAAAGACCGCACCTCCAAAACTTACAGTTTAACCATAAACCACAGGAAAATAAAATAGGGGGTAGAGAAAGAGGAGGGAATACAACCAAACAGTGTGATTTAATTGGTTAATGTGATAGATGATGGTTTTAATGCACCCAGGACTTGTGGTTTCCTGCCAGGGGAAAGGAAGTCTTCAGGATGGATTTGCAGAATGATATCGAGGTGGTTTTGAGGATATTTCTGAAGACAACTACATAAAACAGAAAGGTCAAGTTAATTGTGGTTCCCAAGGTCTTCCTTTCTCTTGCCAGCTACAGATGCTCTTGGTGGCTCATTGAGTAGGACATGTCCAAACTCTGCACCTCCCAAAAAAATGAGATGGATCTCAGGCAAGACCATCCAAGGCAGAGAGAGGGACATGCTGAGTGGGTGTAGAAGAAAAGGCTGTGCTGCTCTTTGTGGGCAAGAAATGGCCAAAATGGGCATCCCCATGGATACCCTGGAGGAGGAGGCAGTGTCCTGACCAATGAAATGGAAGAGAAGTTGTGGAGCCAGGAGAAAAATCCCAACAAGGAAATGCAAGGAGACAAGAATTGAAGGAGATGAACTTGTTCCATGCTGACAAGAGAGGGCTGTGACTCATCCAGCAGAATAAAGGTGGTGTCCTGCATCAGAAGGAGGAGGACTTTAGTGTTGCTGAGTGTTTTTTTCTGATCAGAAAGGTTTCCATCAATATCCCCTTCTCATCAACCCCAATCTCCAGCACAGCCATCCATAACTCTCAATCCCAGTCAGCCCTGGAGCTCTCTGCACAAATTCTCATTCAGGCCAGAGAGTGATGTGAAAGACCTTTGAGAATTCTGAGAGATTTAAAATGTGGAATCCACTTTTCTCTGGGCTTAAAAATCCCTTTTTTTTTTTTGTGCTAAAAAGACTTCATATAGTCCTTCTAACCTTGCACTTTCAGGGGCACCAAGTGTAGCTGGATCATTTTAGAATAAGAAAAGCAAAGACAAGAGTGAACAGGAGCTGACTTACTATTTAAAGAATTTAATTTTCATTTTGAGGAAAGTGTAAGTCTAAATTTGCTGTTATGTAACAAACTGCATTAAAAGCAATTGCTTTTGAAAGTACACTATTGAACTTTGAAATTACTGTGATAATGCAGCTTTAGTCTGTGAATGCTCCAGTCTGGGAGGAAGCACAACAGCGGCCTTTGATGAGGACATGAATTTGTTATGACAGGCTAATTTTACAAATCCAAGGCTGCCTTACGGCAGAATAAAGATATATATTAAAAAACCCAAAAGCTCAAGAAGCAAGAAATGTATCATTGCTGCTGAGAAAATGTTCTCGCACATTCAACTCCCACAGGTCAATTCAAGGTAGGATCCAGCTGCCTTTGATAGCTCAGGGAGCAAAATATTGTGAATACTGGGCATGTTTAGACTGATTGGTGACTTCACGTTTGATCCGTGCCTGGTGTGTGTCTGGGAGTGCTGTGATATGAACTGCCTCACATAAACAGCCAAAGACAGATCTTGGGGAAAAAGCAATGAGGAAAAACCAAAACAATCTACCAGTCTTCCCCCACAAAATGAAATCTTGAACAATAGAAATCCTGCCTGGAAGCTTTGTGCAGCCTGGCTGTGCCTGAGCAGAGCTGACACGGTGAGGTAACACCAGGCCAGTGTCAGTGGTCTCCTAGAAATAATCTCATTGCAGATATCCCCACTAATCCTCCAGCAGGAAAGGCAGGAAGGATATTCTGGATGGGGCTGGCAGAGGTGTCTTCTGGAGATGGAGGAAAGCAGGAGGTGGAGGAGAGCATTTGGAACCTCAGCTTGGAGATCCAGGCAGAAGGGTGGATCCTGGAGAAACGGGGAGCAGGAGGCTGGGTTGAGTGGTCTGGGCAGGAATGGAGGACACAGCCTGGTGACACAGCTGGGGGAGTGTCCACCTCAGCCAGAGTCACCAGCAAACAGGAACAGTCTTCCAGTACCTAAAGGGAACCTACAGGAAGGCTGGAGAGGGACATTTTGCAATTAGTGATAGGACAAGGGAGAATGGTTTTAAGATGAAAGAGGATAGATCCACTTTGGATATTAAGAAGAAATTTTTCCCTGTGAGGGTGGGGAGGCCCTGGCACAGGGTGCCCAGAGAAGCTGTGGCTGCCCCTGGATCCCTGGCAGTGCCCAAGGCCAGCTTGGACAGGGCTTGGAGCAGCCTGGGCTAGTGGAAGGTGTCCCTGCCCATGGCAGGGGGTGGCACTGGATGACTTTAAAGCTGCCTTCCCACCCAAACCATTCTGGGACACTATGAACTGTGGGAAGCACATGGGAGGGAGGAGAAATCATGTGGTGGGGCCCTTATGGGATGCTGCTTGCTCCTGTGAAGCTCTTGTGACCAAGGACTGACTAAAACACCTCCCACAATATTTGAAGAAAAGGCAAACAGAGCTTTGGGGCTAAGGAAATCCTCTAAGGACAGATGCCATGATGCACTCAAGTCTTTGCCACTGATTTTGTCTGGTGCTGTATCAGCCAGCGGCCAAAGGAGCCCAGTTTGTGCTCCTGACGAACTCTGTAAGGCTCCAACACTCTGCCAGTGACTGAGGGAGCTCTTACAGCAGCTCACACCTCAGTGTCACTGTGTAAATCTCTCCAGCCTGTCACTGATGGAAGGGTCTATGTGACAGGTGTCACCCATAAATCCCATTTAAATACATCCATTACCACACACTGTATCACTCACAATCACCCATGAAACGTCTCTTTGGAGTCAAGAATCAGACAAGGATGATTTAGGGCCATTTCGCTGGTGTGATGGGATTAGCTGGATCTTGCAGCTATTAGGATGTCAGGCCCAACGCTGGCCCCAGAAGGGATGAGGGAGAGCAGGCAGAGACAGCTCCAACAGCAGCTTCCCAGGAGCCTTTCCCACACAGGCTGGAGCTGCTTCAAAATCAGACTTTAAAACTGGCCCCAGATACTTCAAAACCCACTTCCCATGGGACTATACGCAAGAGTCCTGCAGGTGCCTTAATTTTAGAGCCAATGAAACCTTTCTCTGGCTTTCTGTCATCATTTCCACCTTGGCAAGTGGAGTTCACATAGCTCTACACACACACACACGAGCACACAGAGTTGTGCCTGAGACACAGACAGAAGGAGGCTTTTTGCCACTCAGCAGGCGTTTCTTTTTCCCAATTTCTCCTCCAAAAGGAGCAGGCAGCTTGAGACATCAACCTGCTCCAAATAGAAAATTGGTGTCTCATTTAATTCAGAATAACATGAGAACATCTGCAAAACAGGGCAATTTCAACAGGCAAATGTTTATTGGGAGACATCAGTGCTAGCTGCTGTTTCAGCTTGTGCTAGACAGGAACTGTGCTGAGAGAAGAGGCTGGAAGACACCTCAGATGAACAACTTTTTAAAGTTTTGCTGAGTAAAAGTAGAAGAGGAGATGTGCCTCCATATCCTGTGTCTGAGCAGTGTCAGAGAGGAGCAGGTTCCAAGGAAGAAGAGCTGAGACAGTCCCAATGCCACAGAGACACCAGTAGCTTCCTGGCACTGAGAAGAAGCTTCTGCTCTGAGCATTCTGCTCCAGTCCCAACACCAGGAGAACTTCACTCCCTTGTAGTGACTTTTCTCATTATCCACAGAAACATTCAGTCCTTTTTGCTGTGATGGCCTTGATAACAGCTCTGGCACTGGGATCAAGTGAAGAGCATTTGTATATGGGGGAGCAATTGGATGCAGTTGGGCCTGAATTAGGATCAGGCCCAAGCAGCAGCAAAAGGCAGCCAGAGATGATCTGAGGTTCATGGGCTCAGCTCTGCCTTGATTTTCCAGAAAGGGCACGAGAAGGAAGAGCCATCACCACTTCTCCTTGTCCATGGTGCTGCTGGAAAGGGATCAGCTCTCTTAGTCAGGAGCAGGAGGAGATGAGACAGAATGTCAGGCAAGTGCAGGAGGAGAGGGTGTGGGTGAAGCGAGGAGCTGGAGCACTGTCACTTTTAATGAGCAGGGTGATTATGTACTGGCAGCTGTTTGCAGATTAGAGACCGAGGACTTGGTCTGGGATAATTATCTCTCCCTGGAATTAGGAAATTTTTTCTCTTTTCTGTCAGGGAAAGAAGTGTTGGGCAGTGCCCAGCATCCAGACCTGCAGCCCCAGGAGGGGAGGCCAGTGGTGTCTCTTTCCCCCACCCCAGTGGAGGAGGAATCCTGTCCTCAAACCAGTCCAGAAGGATTGGGTTACAATCCATGGATTAAGCCAGTGTTCTAGGATGTCCTTAGCCCATTGTGGAGTAACTCTGGCTTCCAGGCAGCTCCCTGCAGGATCCAGTGCTGTTTTCCAGCCTAATGACATGTTCTGAAAACTGGATGTTGGGATGATCTGCTACAGAGGTCACACACCTGCAAGAGCCAATGAGGGGTGAGGGCAAACATCAGCATTTCCAAAGCTGCACCCAAAGGCTGTTTCTCCATCTCCCTTGAGATGGAAAAATAAGCCTGCTGTCTGCAGCTAAAAACTGGTATTAACAGCAGTAATTTACTTCCCCAAACAAAATATTTAGCTGCAGAAAATATTTCTCGAAAGCAATGCCATTGCCCTCATCTCTGCCAGCAATGCAAACTGGCACAGCAGTCATGGCACACAGAGAGCATTGCAACCAGCTCTTGTTAAAATCCCAACCTGACCCCATGGGTGGCGTGGAACTCTGGAATATGATCTTCCCAGCCTAAAAGTTTTAAGTTTATCAGCTCATCTATTGCCAAAAAAAGTGACTGGAAGGGATCTTTTAAACACACTTTCGTAGCAGGTTATGGGCGCTTGATGATCCATCTTCTGCTTTAATTAAAGGAGGTTAAATTGATTATTGGGGAATAGCCAGGGTGGCTGCAATTGTTTTCCAGTGCTGAGGCTGCAGTGTGAAAGTGGCAGTGGTGGTGGGAATGTTACCTACATGTGACCTCTTTCACTCATCTCCTCCTGGTATGAAAATAAATTATACAAAGGTCATAATGGTGATCTCCCCCACAGAGGGGAGAACAGCCTGGGCCAACTATTAAAGTCTTCATGCAAAAAAAAAGTATTCCTAGCAAAATGTATTGCACCAGGAAGTTTAAAACCTTCCTCAGGCTGGCTTGAAAAGGTTTGTGGTGAATCCAGGCTTGCTCCAGATGGCCTTGCTCTTGGTACAGGATGAACACAGGAATTTGGGAACAAGACAATGCCTGCTGGAATGTCGTTATGGATGTACTGCACATTTCCTGCTCTGGAAGGCAAAGCTGGCTTAAACTGAGAGTCAGACAGGATGGTCAGATAGCCCAGAGTGGTGCCACCACAGCTTCTGTGACAAGGGACAGTGGACAGCAATGTGATCTGTCCATCTTCTCTTTCTTCTACTAGGTACCACTTCAACACAAAATTCTTATATCACGGGAATTTTTTCCACTGAAAGCACAGCAGGTGCTTGGGATGGAGACCCTGAGACAAGGAATGGATCAGGCAGAGCAGAGGGGAGCAGGTGGCTTGGTGGGAGCCCATCTTTGTGTCCTCATCCTTCCATGTCCCACGAGTGCCAGGTGCTCACCAGGAGCAGCGTGCTCCGTAGGCAGCAGCAGCATTCCAGGCATCTGACTACAAACTGGGTTAAAAATTATTCTGCGGTCAGAAAAATTAATGTCTTGGAAAAATAAACAGGATTTTCTGAAGTGAGTGGGATAATCATAAATTAGACTCAATGGCAAGTGTTTCTGTGAACACTGTGTGACACACTGAGCCAGCCCTCGGGGATTTCTGCCTTCCATATGCAGCAGTTCAGCTGCCTGCTGCTCCCTGCCTGCCCTCACAGACCTGCACAGGACATGCCAGCCCTGCTAGATGCAACTTCCCTGCATTTTAAAGGTGAGGGATCAGACCCCAATCCTGTTTGTGGAGTGTCCTGCACATGGCAAAGCCAAAAGATTCAGCAGGTTTTATTATGCCAGACCCCAGAGCTTGCCTGTTGGATGCCCAAGGAGTGAGTTGAAGGTGTAAGAGGAGCTCTGTGAGCTGGCTCTGAATCAGGCACAGGAGACATGGCCACACAAGTCTGCCTTTTAGCAAAAATCCCAAAGAGTGGGGCTAGAAGGGACCTCACAAATTTAATCCCAAACAATATTACCTTCATATTTGTTCTTTCTGACAGAAACCTATCAAACTTATTTCTTTTATAATTCAGTACTGGACACTCCCATTTATATCCTCTCCCTCTCTCCCCAGCCCTGCTAGCTGATCCACCCCAGTGCTTCACTATCCTTGGAGTCAAAAGCCACTTTTCCTTAATTCTTGTCTACATTCCTGATCCTTCCCAGCATGAGAGAAGCCCTTTGAATTCTCCCCTCTCCACCACAGACACAGAGAAAAGTTGGTTATATTCCTTTTCACAACTCTTTACTTGAGGAAATTTCCCCTATTTTTCCCCTTCTTAGACAGGTTTAATCAGCTGCAGGTTCCTGGCTCCCCAGCAATCCAGAAAACTGTAGAAAATGGTCTAAAAATAATAGGGAAAAACCACTTTTAAAAGCTCTTCCCTTGTTTGGGATCCATTCCCACCCGGATGACAAGTTGTTGTGAGCACTGACGTGTAGGCGGAATTGGCAATGCCTGATGAAAATGCTTTTAATTACCACACTCAAGTTATGATTTTGTAAAACAATAACATTTTGCTTGTCTGAAAGCTGAGTATTTATTATTCTCCAGCTGTCAAATATTAGTCTGATTACAAGCAACAGCCCTTGGATTTCTCTCAAAAGGCTAGGACGATCCTTTGCTAGCAACAGGCAAGGGGATACAGGTGCAGAGTGAATAATCTCTGTTTTTACATTTTTCCCGGAGTTGTTTTTTTTTAATCTGTCCATTCCAGGGCTCCAATCTGAGCTCTCTTTTAGGTCTCTTCTCTCCCAGACTTTCCTGGACAACAAAGGACACCTGGGGATCCACCAGCACTGGGGAACTCCTCTTACTTTTCCCAGGTACGCTCCTGTTGTACATCCCTTCTACATTTGTTTGTTTGCACCAGCACCAAACCTCCCTCTCCTTGAAACCCACTGCTACTTTAGTTCTTTCCTGTTACCTCTCATTTGGTATAAAATATGGGGCTAATGGGCGCCGGAAAAGCCAAATTTTGCTTCTTGCAATCTGCAAAAAAGATATTTTGCCTCTTCTCCAACCTAAAAGGTCGGGGTGTCACGACTTTTCTACCCAGTATTTTGAAGCTGATTGATTGGAAGAGGAACAGCCCCAAAACTTTGAAAGATGGATGAATGGAAGTGCTGAGCCTGTGCTGTCAGGAACAACGAGGGCCAGGAACAATGTTGCAGCCTGATGGTATTGAAATCCTGGGGTTTTTCCTTTTCTGGTGCAAACACACTCACCTGGAAGGGGCCTTTCCACACAGGTCAGGAAATTTGGGGGTGGATGTGAAGCAATCACAGCCCCAGGGCTGACAGAACTCCAGGAGCATTTGGACAATGCTCTCTGACACAGAGTGGGGTTGTTGGGGTGTCTGTGCAGGGCCAGAATCTGGACTGGATGATCCTGTGGGTCCTTTTCCCCTGAGGATATTCCATGATTCTATAATGGGCCAGCCAAGAAAGCCAAGGAGTTCAATTCCAGTCCTGAACAGCAGAATTTGACTTATCTTCTTCCTTAGAGCACATCAGATCTTTGATGACCCAGAAACACAGCGAGAAACTGCTTAGAGGAGGAGTTTTTCTCTCCCACAAATATATGGCTCCTGCTGGAAAATAATTGGAGAGGAGAAAAATTAGCACAGGACATGATGCATGACAGTGTCTGATCTCAGAGAGGGAAGAGTTTGGGAGGAAGAAGAGTTTACATTTGTGAGGCTGCTGGGAGTGGTGGCAAACCCAAGTGATTTGCAAATTCCTCTCATGTTCAGTTAAATAAGCTCTTGGCCTCTTTGGTGCCTGACAAGAAATGTTCTGCCAGGAAAGCACGGGTGTGTTTTCTGTCTGTCACACACGCATGGACACAAAGGAGCTGTTTGCTTGCAGCATTTTCTCTGCATTTTGGTGTGTGAGTTGTGGGTTGTAGAGAAGAAGTGGTACATCATTCTCTTCCTTCTAACCTTTAGCTACCAGGACAGCAAGAAACTCCAGGAGACTACATCTGCAGCCAGTGTGTACTGCAAAAGTGACCTAAATTACTATTAATTGTAGTGGCAGGACTAAATAGCTGTCCTCAGTGTGTTTACAACTGGAGAGACAAACAGTTTGTTCTCAAGGTAATGACAAACCAGTTATATTTTGTCTACAAAAGGACTGTTTGTTCCCTAAATACCTGCACCAGGAACTGTGTTTGTGAAAGAAAAACAAAATATCTTCATGAGCAGTCCCCTGCCTGGAGCTGCCCTCTCTGGGATGCTGGCTCTGCTCACCCAGCTCTAGTCAAAGCAAAAAAAAAACCAGATTCCGTTTTCTGTCAGGGAATGGGGACTTAGGAGCAAGCCTTGATCAGGTGAGAGATGTAAATATGTAAATAGAAAGCCACTTGGCTTGTTAAAGATTTCTGACATTGCCACAAATTTCTCAAGGCCTGTTAACCACCAAAACCATCCTGATCCCAGGGTTCAGCTGTCTCTGAGGTGCTGGCATCCCAGCAATGGAGGTTGGGTAGAAACTACAGCTGTTCTGAGTGGTGCCATTCATGGGCCAACACTGCTTTCATCTCTGATGGCATCTGAAAAAATCCCAAAATTAATTGTCCAAGAGATGTCCATTGAATCAAGAACCTCAGAAAGCCAGAAGAAAGAATGGCTGAGACCTCACCATTTCACCTTAAATTTCATCCGATCTGGAAACTCAGCTTCTATCCTGTCATCAAGGTGTCAGTAAGATTAAATTATTTTAAAATGTTTTTAGACCATGCCTGCAGACGTGTCTTTCAGAAAATGTTATTATTCTTTGGTTTTAAAGGTAGCTTGTGACCCAAATGCTGATACATCTTGCCTTTGCTGAAAACTCCAGCATGTGTCCATGCCTCACCTTTCCTGGATTGTCACTGAACACAAGAAAACCAGCTTAGAGAAAGAAAGAGGTAAATCTTTAAAGACTCAAAACTGAATTCACTGTCAGCTGTCTGTGTGTATCTCTCAGACTTCTATCAGAGACTGGGAAATTTATTGTGGCAGCTCTGATTAGATGGAATGAAATAATGCCACAGAGATGGAAGTGAGCACTGAAAATCTTTACCAGTGTGGTTTACAACCTCCTGCTCCCTGTATGAATGCACTTCTATGGACTCCACTGCAGATGGACCCACTTTCATCTCTCCAACCCATGAGACACCGCTCAGGGTCATGTTTTAATGCCTTGCCTACGTGTGGGGCTGCCTGGCAGGTGAGCATCTACAGCAAAGTTCAGGCTGTCAGCTTCCAAATATCCTGGCATGTTGGGGAAGATGAAACAGGAAAGCCTTATAAATATGATTGCCTGACAAAAGATTTTGGGAATATGAAAACTACAGGCGACATCGAAATGAAAGCCATTTTTGAAATACCAAGTCTTAGTTACTGAACAACTGGAAAACAATGGTATGGCCGACTGAAGGTAATCCCCT
The DNA here is from genome assembly GCF_009650955.1 of Corvus moneduloides. Lineage (NCBI taxonomy): Eukaryota > Metazoa > Chordata > Aves > Passeriformes > Corvidae > Corvus > Corvus moneduloides. The sequence goes on from NC_045492.1 coordinate 3,020,314, forward strand.
CTTGATTGAACAATACCCTCTGCTTGCAGGCAGGTCCAAGGGTCAGAGCAGACCCTACTAGCTCAGCAGAAGGGGTCCAAAGAGTAGTTTTTAGGAGTTAAGATGTAACACTCTATGGTAATATAAGAACTCTTATAGGCTGTATGTAAATGCTATAGGATTTGTATCTTGTATTAGATTGGTTAGTGACAATTAGAATATTCAGTACAGAAGATGATTTATTGTATTGTAACCAGGACTTCACCATTCCATTCTATTCTCATCACTTCTTCTTCACTCTCATTCCTCTCTCTCTCTCTCTCTCTCTCTCTCTCTTTACTTACTCGCTTACTCTCTTGCTCTCTTGGGCCTGCTCAGAGCTGCAGCTGCAGCTCTAAGCAGTGCCCCTGTACCCACGCCCTTTGCAATAAACCGCATGTTCCAAGATCTGACTTCAGAGATCTCTCGTCTACGCCCGGTCCAGACTGAACCCCAGAGCTCCCACACTGGCAACCCTCTTTCCCCTGCTGAATGGCTTTGTTGTGCTTAGTTGGCCCATTCCTCATTGCCAGGCTCTCGGGACCACATTCCATGCAGTCTGGGACGAGCTGCAGGCTCTTCTTCCAGGCTTGGGACTTGACATTCAGCAGAACTGTCACCTCCAAGGTGATGTGGAAGTCACAGGGCATGACACTCTTCAAGTGGGAAGATGAACGGGGTTGTGATGATCTCCCTCATTCCCACAACTCCAGGGAGCTGGGATAGGGAAAAGGAGCAGCAAGCAGGACATACAAGAAGCTGGGACATGGGAGATGCACCAGCACAGGCAGCAGGTTGGTCTGTGAGATAAACAGCTCCTGTTCCCTGGATCTCACTGCTCCCAGCAGGGCTCTGCATTTCCCCTTTTCAACCCAGAAACAGGAGGAGATTCTTCACCTGGATTCCCACATGGGATGATCCATTAAGACAACATTATCAATCACCAGGAAAGCTGCTCTGCTGAGCTCTATAAATAAACACCTTCTTCACAGCCTCATACACCAGGCTGCTGGAGATTATTTCTGCCAGAGGTCTTCAGTGTTTCCTTAGCATTAATTCTCTTTTTGAGAGTGATTCACCTTGAACAGTGAACATTTTCTTGAGTATCTCGTTCTGATCAGAGTGTTCCCCCCGACCTTATAATCTGCAGCTCTCTTGATGCCTTCATGGCACCTGGTTATCCCAACACAGCAGGACAGTGCTGGATCGATGTGCCATCCAGGATCAGGAGTCTTCTGGGCTTTCTGGGAAACCCTTGCTGCTGTTCGTAGAACAGTGTGATTTCTTTCCTCCTTACTGCAAAGTACAGGCTTACAGACCCCTCACTACTGCCTGGCTTACAGACCCCTCACTACTGCCTGTAATTAAAAAAAAAAATCCCTCCCCCAGTCAGGCCCAAATCTTTAGAACTTGTGTTTTGTTTCTTTTTTTTTTTCCTCCTTTCCAAAGTTGCCTCTTTTGCAGAAAAGAGCTTTGCTTTTCTCCATTCTGATGGGCTGTCCATATTCATCCTTCACGAGTCTTTTCAGGTGCATTCCTTTGAAACCAGCAAAAATTTAGTACAAATAATCACCTTTTGCATTCCTAACAACACCTTCCTGGGAAAGAGGGGCTGGACTTGTTCTTGCTGCTGCTTCTCCTTGGACTGGCTTTCCAAAGCAGATTGCAGTGGTCTGGGTCACTGGAGTTTCCCAGCAGAGCTATTGCAGCGTTTAGGTCTCAATCTGTAACCTTCTAATGAGCACTCAATATGTATTTAGGACCCTTCCTTTCATTTCCTGTTTTCTACAAGAATTTTGGCTACCTTGAACGTGAAAACCTTACAAGTTCATAGCTCTTACTGAGAAGAAATGCAAAGCACTGAGCAGGACTAGCAGAGTTTATCAGTTCTCTCTCTGACTTTATAATTTGTTTTCCTGAGCCCTGTTTTCATTGTGGTCAAAAGAAAACCTTGAACTAGTTTGGTTTTTTTCTAAGAAGCAGAGACTTGCTGGCCTTGCACAGCCACATTTACCTTGCAGACTCAACTTTTCCAGTATTTGCCCAGTTTTGACCTCTCCATTAACCTTCCTGACACCCAGCAGGAGCCAGGAGCAATTTGTGGGGAAAAAGAAGGAAAGCAGGGAAGAGCTGCAGGAATCACTCACAGGGCTGGGCTGGCAATTGTGGTGTCAGATGTTCTCCAGGGCTTGGTTAGATCCTCCCCAGGACACTGCAGTTGTGTGTGTTCAACAGACCCCTGTGACACTCCCTGGGATTTTATTACATTCCTACATTGCAGCATTTACCCACACAGGGAAACTGGGAATATCTGTGGCATTCAGATTCACATACAGCCAGGGAAAAGTGCAAATGCACATTACATGGAGAATTGTAACACCAGAATTACTTTTTTTTTTTGACTGTTGCAAAAGGAGAGAAGTCATATTTGGCAAAGATATTTACTGGTTATATGCCATTACAACCACTGAAAATGTAAAGGTTTTCTGTGAATTTTCCAGGAGATATTAAAAAAAATTCTTTGGAGAAGGACTTTGGACAAGGGATGGAAGGACAGGACAAGAGAGAATGGCTTCCCACTGCCAGAGGGCAGGGTTAGATGGGATATTGAGAAGAAATTCTTCCCTGTGAGGGTGGGGAGGCCCTGGCACAGGGTGCCCAGAGAAGCTGTGGCTGCCCCTGGATCCCTGGAAGTGTCCAAGGCCAGGCTGGATGGGGCTTGGAGCAACCTGGGATAGTGGAAGGTGTCCTTGCCCATGGCAGGGAGGGGGTGGGACTGGATGATCTTTAAAGTCCCTCCAATCCAAACCATTCTGGGATTCCATGATTCTGTGTCTCCACCCCATCCTCCCCACTAACAGTGCTTCACCCTGAGAAATCAGGTGGGATTAAATCTGAAATTTACAGTCAAAATCTGAAATGGGGAATTCTGGTGTTTGTGGAGTACAGGCCATCCTGCTCTCACTGCCTCCCAAGCCCCCTCAACTTGAAATTTCCAGTCCTTGCCACATTCTGTGGCAGGCCAGACACAAGTACAGATAACGTGAAATGGCACAGTGCATCGAATACTGGTCAGGAGTAGGAGGAATTGATTTCTGACTAATAAAGAAAATTCATTACCCAGACTGAATGAGTCAGAAGGAAATGAAGGCTGCAGTAAAGAGGGAGGATGGACTCATGCACTCTGTTATTTCGGGCTTGCTTGGTTGCAGAAAAGGCCTGTCTATGCAGCATCTCCATCTGCACAACCTTGGCCCGTGTCCTGTGGCACGGTTTCAGCTCAGAAACTGCTGCTGCTCTTTAGGGGGAGAGGCCTTTGGTGGAGACAGGACTTCAGCACGGTTTGTTCTCCCTTTGGCAAACTAACACCTTTTTAACACCCCCATCCCTCCTCAGGGCTGACAGAAGGGGTTATGGCTGTGGCCAAGCAGAGCCAGCACACACAGGGGACAAGGACAGGAAGGAGGGCGTGGATCCTCAGGGAGATGCTGAGAGATGCTGGTGACAAACGCCTGTTGCTCCTCCACTCCAGAGCAAAGCAGCAAGACAAGCCTCAGATATGCACTCAGGGGAGACCAGGTCCTGATCCTAGGAGCTGCCACCATGAGTGGATTTGGCTCCTGGTGAGGCTTTGCTGATGCCTTAGGTTTTAACTTTCATATTTTTCAACTCCTGCACTGCCTGGTGTGTAACTCTGCAGTTCCTTGTAGCCTGTTCACTTCCGCTCTCTCATGCTGGGCAGACATAACAAAGCCTCTCCAGGCCTGCTCTCCAAGGACACCCAGACTGTCCTAGGCCCAAAAAGTATAAACCAAAAGCCTCTGAGAGGGGGGCAAGCTGAGGGGAATGACATCATTAACTGAAGCTTTAATTGGAGAATTAACACTGCAATGCAAATGAACCAAACCTAAAAAAGTGTGAAGAACTCGTGACCCATCGTCCATCTCGGGGTCCATCTCGGCAGTGGCCTCTGGCTCCCCAGGGGTACCTTTGAAGGCCTTTCAAATAAATACCTGCCTTTATTCCCTTACTCCTGTCTAGTCTCTGCTTTTAGGTGGCCTCTTAAGGCATCATTACTTCCCCAACCACCTTGCCTGGCTCAGTGAGTGGGCTGGAGAACAAGACCAGACTGCCAAGGCAGAGGGATAACAGACCAGGACAAGGTTTGGGGTATGCAGGAACAAGAGTAACACTGGGATTTGTCTCGACCCGCTCCTCATGCTCCCTGCAGCCCTGCACTTCTCAGGGCAACCTCTGCGGGAGGCAGGAGGAGCAGAAGGGACGCGTGGGAGGGAGAAGATGCTGCAGTGAGCGCCGTGGGCTCGGTGGCAGCAGTGTGGGGATCACTGTGCCATCCAACACTGGGCACGTGTCCTGTCACCTCTGACTCCGGCAGGAGAGGTTAAGTTTTGTCAAGAGGCCATGGGATTTTTTAGCAGAACCCTCCTTTCCATCCCACTGAAGGCTCTCTCCTTGGAGGCATCTTCCCTGCCCCTCACTGCTGTTCACGCCAGGAGTGACGGCATCTCCCCTGGCAGGGAATGGTATCTTAGTCAGGAGCCTCCTTGTTTAGTCTTACAGCTGTCAATTAATCCCACATTTTTGCTATTCAGACTAGCTGTGGGTAGCAACATTTCCTGCTGCAGTGAAAATTTGTTGTGAATAAGAGCTGGAAGGGGAACTGCATTAATATTTGACAGCAGTTAGTGCTGAGGGAGCCTTTGCACTTCACAACCTGAGACCCAGAGGGGTTTCTCAAACCAGCAGTAGTTTAACGTCATTTAAACAAGCTTTTGCCACATGCAGCCCAGCTGGGGACTGCTGCTGGCCCAGGCACGCTTGAGCTGAGCTTCCCATCTTGGGCTTGTACTTCAGAGCAGAGATTTTGGGACATTGGGAGAATAAAAGCAGCTGATCACAGAATCATTGGATCACAGAGTGGTTTGTGTGGGAAAGGATCTTAAAGCCCATCCAGTGCCACCCCTCTGGCCATGGGCAGGGACACCTTCCACTGTCCCAGGCTGCTCCAAGCCCCATCCAGCCTGGCCTTGGGCACTGCCAGGGATCCAGGGGCAGCCCCAGCTTCTCTGGGCACCCTGTGCCAGGGCCTCCCCACCCTCCCAGGGAACAATTTCATCTTAATATCCCATCTAACCCTGCCCTCTGGCAGTATAAAGCCATGACTCTGTGGATATCACTCCATGCCTTGTCCCAAGTCCCCCTCCAGCTCTCCTGGAGCCCCTTTAGGCACAAGAAGGGGCTCTAAGGTTTCCCCAGAGCTTTCTCTTCTCCAGCTGAGCACCCCCAGCTCTCCCATCTTGTCTCCATAGCAGTGGTTCTCCAGCCCTTGGATCATATTTGTGGCCCCTTCTGGACTCAATCCAATGGGTTCATGTCTTTCCTCAGTGAACCCCCGTGAACAGGCGCTGCCCAACTTTGGGCCCTGGTGGCCCAGCACAGACATCCACAGCCACCAGTACGTTGACCGTGTTCTTCCACAGCTGCACCAGCCTTGCAGGTCCCTCCCCACTGGCATCCTGAACAGCCAGGAAGTCCCAGATCGTGGCACAGGGATCTATGATCTAAACCACCCAGTGGTACTGCAACCAGTAAATATCAGGCAAAAAATCTTCATGGTGAAAACAGAATGCTTTTTTTTGGCCCAAAATAGATCTGTTCATTTCAAAGTTTTCTTCATTTTTTTAACAATGTTTTCAATAAAACTACATTAACTTCAAATGATGAAAGCGATGTGTTTCATATTTTTCAAAGTTTGAAGATGGTTACATAGCCATAATGAGCCTGAATGCATTCCGTGTTTTCAGATGCCTGCAATTTTTTCACCCAAATTAAGCTTTCTCTAAAACTGCTCCCCAGTGGGGCTGCCAATACAGTAGTGTTAATGTTGAGAGAAAATGCACTAAATCCACCTGCCAGCTCCATGAATAGGGTGGTCACATCCTGAACACCCAGAAGAATGAAGCCAAACCAGCACTGAGCCTACACTTAGCAGGTCCTCAAGGCAGCGAAGGTCGTAGGGCGATGCTTGCCCACAGTCCCTCCACTCCAGCAATAATCCATCCCACTTCTACATGGAAAACTCCCTCCCTGAGGCTCCTGTGGCTGTTATGGAAAAGCAGAGCCTTGTGCTGCCTTCCCAGCCCTTGCCAGGCATCTCCACCATCTCCACACCCTCGAGACGGGCAGCCCAGGGGGTGCAGACAGTGTGTGCGAACCCACCGCCCTCCCACATCGCTGCTCCTCTTGGCACAGATAAGAGCACCCGAGGAAAGACCTTGGGAGACAAGGAGCAGATTTATTTGGTCTTTCAGCTGCGAGAGGCTGCTGGCTGCTGTGTGATCTTTGATAAACTCCGGGATGCAGAGAGACGCAAGTTTGCAGAAGTCCCTGCCAGCAGCTGACACAGATGCTGCCTGGCACGGCACCAGGGAGCTGTGACACTCATTTGATCATATGTTTATCCACATGTCCCTCACATACTGATAGGCACAGCGATAGCCTCTGGGCCTGCCCTCACAAAGCACGAGCAGCTGAATTTCTGGGCCTGCATGCAAGGTTTAGAAACGACGGCACAAAGTTTTTCAAAGGCCTCTCTGCGTGGTGTAGGAACTTTCCAAATGTTTCTGGCACCCAAGACCTACAGAACAGGTTTTGTCTAGCTGTGAAAGAAATCGTGTCAAGTCTGCACCTCGTTACTCCCTAGCCCAGATCTGCCCCACACCATTTCTCCCTGCTTGGCCAAACATTTTTTACCCAGACAGTCTTCAAGCCCTCCTGGCTGAGATCTCTTATTCCAAAGCAGCCCCATCAGGGCGTTCCTTCAGTCCCATGGCATGAAAACAAGACAGCAGTGACCTTGTGTGTTCTTCTCCTATAACCCCAAGAGTGGTGGCACCAGCTGCAGTGAGTTCTCTGCCCTGTGACTCCACTCCGTTAAACTTTGGTCCCTCTTAGTGCTTCAACTCTGTCTTTAACCATCCACTTCCCACTTTTGCAGATACAGCCCATCCCAGCACCCTGCCAGCAGGGCTGGAGCTGGGGAAGAGCCCCCAGGAGTGCTTAGGGTTGCAGTTTGCAGCCCTGCTTTCCTCACCCCTGGCATGGTGTTCCCTCAGAGCAAACACATGCTGTGCCTCTGTATCAATTGCATGACCAGCTTCATTTTGTACCGCTTATGAATTATTGCTGGCCCCTGCGGCTCTCGTCAGCACTTCCCCCTGTCTCATAGAGACATTGATTCATACACACATGAATGTTCCCAGGCTTAATTAAACTCGTGGTCCCTTCCCAACACTCTTCATCAGGTGCACAAAGGCGGCTGGTCAGCTTTGGGTGGGCTGGGGATGTGCCCACCTCCCCTGCTATGTGCCTCCTTTGTGCTCAGACCCCATCAAATTTCAAAAGTCTCCATCCCACCTTGAAATGGACCCATCATTTTTCATCCTCTGTAGTTCAGTGTGTTAAGTTCTGTTCCCCCTGGATCTCTTGTTCACCCAACCCCAGGGCCTGTGTGTGGCCCTGCTGTCCAGGCTCCAGCCATACTGGCCTTTCATCTCTGGGTAGGATTATTCTCCAGCTCTATTCCAGCAGCTATAAAAAGCAGTATATCACCAGCAAACTTGAAATCAAAACTGACAAGCAAGCTTTTAGATGAGCCTGTTCTGCTGTATGTAATTAATGTGTCTTGTTTTCTTCATTTATATTTTATTTATATGCTTTTATGTATTGTGAGAACCTCCGAGAGGGTTTTCTTTTTATGAATTGCGCTTTGTAAAACAGGAGAAATGATGTTGATGAAATAGTTATTATCAGCTAAAGACTGCACTCCCAGACTGTGCCTCCCTTCCAACTGGCAATCTGTCACTCTTCCAAACGTGACCGACAGACAGACAGCCGGGCAGCTCCCAGGAGGGAGTCAGGAGGAGGAGGAGAGAGCACAGATGATGATGAAGGTGATTAAAAATAGAGAAAGATTCCTTCGCTTCAAATCACAGCGAGAAGTTTCAGAGAAGAAAATAGCGAACCTAAAAGATATTGCCTAAGGGGGCTTTTACTGATTTTAGACAGGGTTGCTCAGATCAGTTCGCTCCAGTGAGCGTCTGTACCAGTTTTTTTAGGATGGAAGAAATAATTGCCAGCATGGGGGCTGGAGGGAGGATTTTTTATTTTTAATTTAGTTTCCCTAAAAAGTCTTTCTTCATTTAAATCTTGGAAGCAGGAGTGTATCTGAGGGAGAAGCTGATTGAAAATGGATCATTTAGAGCTTAGCTCCCATCTTTGTGTTGATTAAGTGTTTGTCAAGCTACTGCCCCAAAGGGAATTTCACTGTTTTTTATAACAAATCCCTGAAAAACAGGTTTCACTGGGACCACTGAGATGGCAATCAAAGCTTGAGTGCTGAAATCAGGGAGTAGGAGCACAGAGGCTCCTGTACATAATTCAGTCAAGGAAAATAGGAAACAACTCTACCAGTTCAGCAGCATCCTTCCTGCTAAACATGTGGATTAACTGGGACAAATGTTCTCCCGATGAAAAATCAAGGGTTCAAGAGGAATCCCTGTCTGCCTTGGTGCTGGGGAGCAGGGATTGAGGCTGGGCTGTGCTGAGGGTGGTGTCTGGAGCCTTTGGGGTGAGAGTACAATAAAAGGGTGGGTTCTACCCACCCTCCACAAGCATTCATGAAGTTCTCCACAGAATCAGAGAATCCCAGAATGGTTTGGATTGGGAAGGGACTTTAAAGACCATCCAGTCCAACCTCCCCCCTTCCACTATCCCAGGCTGCTCCAAGCCCCATCTGACCTGGCCTTGAACACTTGCAGGGGTGGAGCATCCATGAGCAGCCCAAAGTGTCTGGAGGTAAAGCCAAGCTGTCCCAAAGCATTGAGGCAGCCCAAGGCAGGGAAATGGTGAGAGATCTCTAGGAACAGCCCAGGGAAGATGTGTGTGCTGTGAATGAGGCTGAAACACCTCAGATTTTGGCATGGTTTTGTTTATTTGGTGCCCTTTACCACACGTCTTCTGTGACTTGGATCCTCTGATAAGCTCCTGCAAGTCCTCCCTATCACCATCACTGACTTGAATAATGCTCTAAATGTCGCTGCTGGGACAGGAAATGCAGCCGTTTTGATACTCTTGCTTCTGTCCTGATGATTCACATTGACATTTACATGACCAAGCAGAGGGGGGAAGCTGCTGAACACATCACTGAGCCTGTGGAACTCTTCACAGTAACAGGATTCAAACCAACAGAGCCTCAAAACTCCCAGGAAACACACTCACAAAGGCAGAAAAGCTTGAGCAGACTGTAGAGAGCCACATCCCCTCCCAGCTCTGCGGAGGATGAGTTCCATGCTCATCCTGAACTCCCCTTTTTAGAGGATGCTGAGGGCAGGTACCCAGTGTCCAGGACGGTGAACACCAAGCAGCTGATGAGATGTGATCATACAAAGAGGTTTAGCATGTGAGGTATCATTTTTCCTTTTAGGATGTTTTTCACACCCCTGGATGGACATATCTTCAAGGCAGAGAGTCAGGGAGGTAAACTCATCCCCTGGAGGTTGCTGAGAAATAGTCCAGTCCTCGTCATTCTCATTACATCACATCTCTGCTGTAAGACAAATGATTTTCTATCTCCATTGCAGCTCATGGCTACTCACAGAAAGACCTGCAGCTCACGATGAACCCTTTATAAACACAGTGAAGCAGAGGCACCATCCCCACATTTCCAGGTTGTGATAGAGCCCGGAGAAGGATGAGGCTCTGCAGGTTCCTGCCCTGAAGGCCATGGCCTCATGTTCTGAGCTGGGCCCTTGCCCATGGTGCCAGTGCTGGCTGTCCCTCTGTTCCGAGGATGTTACTGCACAGTGTTTGCTTGGCTTCCTGCATGCTGGGGAGGTATGGCCTTTGTGATGTTGTTTCGGGCAGTTTCTGTGAGAAGTGCTATTCCTACAGACTTTGCAACATCATCAAAGCCTCTAACCAACCCAAATTACCAAATTCTTGGTGGAATTCTGTGCTGTGTAAATCAGGAAGTGTAAAGAAACAAGGATTTTGTATTACACACCCCAAGGATCTCCATGCTTAGAAACTTTTCAAAACTTGACTGGATATGACCATGAGCAACTTCACCCAACCTTTAGGAGGGTCCTGTTCTGAGTTGTGAGTGACACAGAAAACTTTGGGAAAGCCTTTCCAAACCAGATTACTTTGTAACACCTATCTGAGGTGACCCACCAACGAGTTATAGGTAGACAAAGGGATCCAGGTTGGTTCCAAATATCTTTCAGGGAATATTGTTAGAAATGGATAGACTTTCTACCCATGACCCTGTGAGGAAGTGTTCTTGTGACAAGTATTATTCTTCAATCACTTTTCACTGTCTTTCCAATGAATTACTGGTAATGCTCCGAGGTTCCAGCACAAACTGAAGGAACGGTGGCAAAACCAGCCCTGCCAGAAAGCAGAAGAGAAAGAGGCTCTGCAGCTACTACCAGCAATGAGGGAACCATCTGTCCACTGGTACCGCTGATTATTTCCCAGCTGGTTATGTGACACAAAGGCAGCTGTCCCCATAGCTGCCTCTGGGACTCCAGGGCTAGGAATCACTTGGGGGTGTTGTGCTCCTGCTTTTCCATGCCCGCATCTGTCCCACAACTGTGTGCACAGTACCTAATTTCACATGTGTGTGAGTACAGAATCCTGGGCTTCTGCTGTTCAGAAAATGAAGGTCCTCAGGGAGAGAAGGGTGAGCTCATCCAGCCCTCAGGAAAGCCTGATGCTCAAAGGTTTTATGGAACTAGATTCACAAGAAGGTTCCAAGCAGCTTCAATAGCATTTTGGGGCACAAACTCAAAGTACAGCTTCTCAAAATCCTAAAACTCCCTGCATTGCCCCTCACATGCTCACTGAGCTTGAGACTGAGGGTGCAGTGGAAACTCACTGCTCAGCTGGAGGCCTTGGTGCTGCCTCCTCCTCTCAGCATGGAGACCGCCCCACGGCTTAGGTGCCATCCTTGGAGGATGGACCTGGACACTCAGTGGAGAAGCCATCATGATCCTGGAGTCATGGAGACACATCTTCAGGGGGTCTGCTAACCCTGCAGACCTCTCCCCAGTACCTCCTGCCACTTCAGCAGCTGCTGGCTTGCTCTTTGCTTGCCACATGTACCCCTTGGGGCTGCTGAGGGCTCCTCACAAGGTGTCCAGGTCCTGTGCCACAGGTAGCAGCACTAAAATGTGATCACTGCATCACTGAGTCCTGCTGAATTTAGGGCCCAGAGTTATATTTAGCACGTTGAGCAATCCCAAACATGCCAGTTCCTGAGCCATCTGCATCAGTTGCTCCAAAATAATGCAACTGAATGGCGAACAGTGCCGTGCTCCAGCAAGAGGAGTGCTTTTAGCACATTGTGAAGAGTCCTCCTTCTTCTGCTCGCTTATTTATTTATTTTGCTCCAAAAGAAGGATCCAAAGATACAGAAAGCTTTGGTTCAGGCAGCAGCCCCAGCAATTGTATTTGTCAATATGTGGAGAGTGTCTGAAAGTGATGTATTTGCAACATATATGGTCCATTGCCTGATTAACTCAGAATGAAAACCACCCAAGCTTCACACTGAAATCAGTTAGCAATACAATATCGCCAAAGATTGTGCAATTACTTTTATTTTTTTTCTGAATGGCTGCCAATAACTGCAACTTTCACAGAAGATAAAGATCTTTTCCGCTTCATTATTTCTGAGATGGCACATTAGGATCAAATGTACCATCCTATTAAATAAAACTCCAGGAACACTATATATAGCACCATGGCAAATGTGGTCTGCAAAGCAGCATTGATCAGCTCAGCACAGAGCCCTGTTTACATGTTGAACAGTTAAAATATTCCTGCTATTAAAATTTATCCTCTTCTTGGTAAACCTGAATGTGCACGTTGCATATTGTGCTCACACAACTGCTGCTTGTCCTCTCCATGAGCAGAGATTTCAGCAGCCTCCTCTAACCTGTGTCAGGGGGAGAGGTTGTGCTTTATTTACCTCATCCAACAGACTTTTGATATACACTGCTCTACTGGTTTGAGAGCAAAGCAGGGAGAGATCCCAAGTCAGAACTGCAATTTAATGGGAAAATTAAAATCAATGCAGGGGTACAGAGACACTGCCAGAGTCAGGACACAGCCTGGCACCTGCCGGGCAGGGCGTGGGAGCAGCCCCATTAAATGGTGGCTGCAGCCCTGCTGAAGTGATGGATGTGGCTCTGCTGAAGCCGTGATCCTGTAGAAGGGTCTGGTGTTCCCCTGCAGGTCCAGTGCTGCTTATGGAGCTCTTGTCCTCTGGGAAGCCAGGAGGTCAGGGCTGCCTGTGCTGTTCCAAACCTCAGCTTACAGCCAGGCAGGAACGCTCGGTTCCTCCCCCTGGGCGGAGCATCTCCCGGTGGGATGATGTAACTTGATGGGCCATGCAGTGAGGCTTGGTGGCCCATTAGCAGAAGATATGGCCTGGAGGGAGTTATCAGGGATGTGTCATGGAAGAGATAAAGAACCCTGCCCCAGCTGGTTTCAACATCTCATGAAGATGGTGATAGAATAGACGCTTTTGATGACATCGTACATGGTAACCTGAGACAACCATCAATTCTCATGGACCTACGGGTCCTACCCATCCAAATTCCCCAGCTGCTCAAGGCAGAGATGAGGGAGGAGGTTGTGCTTTTCTGGCAGCTGGAGAGGTTGAGGTCCTTCTGTCCTCGGGTGCCTGTCGAGGAGACAAAGAACTGTTACCATGGGATTTTTTGCCAAAGGGGAATTGATGGTCACCTGAGGACAGTGGGTGAGAGCCAAGGTTTGACTGATAGCCTAATCTTTCTCAGGACAGTCATGGCCAATGAGCCACATCCCTGTGCAAAGCTCCCAGCTTTAACACCCCACTGTTGTTCTTGTTCGAGACTAGAGCCCAAATCTACCCCAGGCTTTGGCTCATGGGAGATCTCACTTCCATCAGGGGCGTTACACCCACACCATGGGGTTCCTGAAACCTCCCTGAGTTGACACACGGCAGCACTGAGGCAGCAGTCGGAGGTGCTCCAGCCCCTCAGTGCTGGGAGTCAGGGAGAGATCCCCCAGCAGATGAGACAGCAGCTCTCTCTCTCACACAGGGAGACAGAGCACCTCATGCAGGGTGCAACCCACTCTTGTGAGCTGGCTCCTGCTTCCCTGGCACGGCCCAGGGGAATGGCACTGCCCAGGACAGACCCCTGCCCTGGCACCTCGCCCCATCAGAGCCCCGCACTCATGGTTTGCACTGTGGGATTCTTGCACTCAGTTATCAAGGGGCGGGTTTTGAAAATGCAGAAAACCCCTCTGAAATTATATTCCAGTGTATTCACAAATTAAGTGAAGGCACATTTGACTGGATGGGCATTTACATATAAATTGCCATCTAATTGCACTAATTGCACACATTCACAGATGCGTTATTGCACAGACAGGTTTTGCACATGGATATCAGGTGTCTGCTTTGTTTTGTAGCAAAGACAGCTTTAAATCAATATGAATTATTTGTTCCTCTCTTACCAGATCATGGCTTAGATCAACCACTGTCCAAGGCAGGGCTAGGAAGACCTTTTGAAGTGATTTTCCAGCTCCTGTTCTGAGTCATCCTGATTTCATATCCTCAGGCTTGCAAGCCTTTCCTTCCTTTCCAGGTCATAAATACTTGTCTTGTCTCAGGGAAACATTTGGTGCTGTTAGGTACTAAGGACTCAGTGTAAAAATCAAATATCTTGGCATTTTACTTTTATATTGGAAACCAATCAAATAGTAAAAATGAATCTTGGATGAAGAAAATTTTAAAAGATAGTAAGTAGAAGTTAATGTACTTCAATAACATCTTTTTTGTAGACTTGTTACCTCTTTATTTACCCTTCAAGATATTTGCTTCTGGTTTATAGCACAATATGTATTGAGGAGAGACATAAATGGGGCAGGGAAATGCCATTGAAATGAGAAAATAGAAAGTTAATGGTGAAACTAGAGTAGGCTAAATTAATTTACTGATTATATGACCATATCCCATCAGTAAGACATGAATTATTTTGTTTACAGTCTTCAGGTTGTTGCATGGCTCTGCTACCCTTCACTGTTTTCAATTTAAACTGCAGTGATTGTAAAGAGAAGAGAAAATAAACCAAATGTTCCCATTCCACTTATAAATTTTATGTTTATAATCTTGTAGCCATCCATGGAAACCATGCCTGTTATTCAAGTGCTTCGCCTCCCCAAGCTGAGCATAATTATTACTGATACATCTGGATGTTTAACTACCTACTACAGGCTCTTGAATTCTTTCCAGATATAAAATATCCATTAATACAGGAGTGGAGAGGAGTGGAGTCACAGGGGGAAGAAGAGAGGGGAGGGTTTATGTCTATTACTTCAATTCTCAGAGGATTTATGCCTTGCTTAGCACCACAGGGAGTAAAATATTATTACCTAAGCTAGTGTCATTCAGATAAAAAGATGTAACGTGCCTCTTTCCACTTTGTTTTACAAAGAATCCTTCGTGCACAGTGGGACAGATCTACTCTAGCTTGGTGTCCTCAGAAGATGGAGATATCCTCCTGTGGTGCAACCCTCCCCAAGCCCAGGGGCATCACTGAGTCATGTTTGTAATGCCCTTTGGGTTGAGCTTTCACTCAAAACCCACGTATTTTTTGTAGCCAATGGATCCATTTGTAAAAACATAGCTTGGGCTTTCATCCCATGCAATGTGGTTTGCTCTGGTGTCAGCTCTTGAGGGAAATTGTAAAGGAGCAGGTGGGTCTGTGAGGAGCCCAGCAAGCACCAAAATGTGTGTGAAGAAAGGGACTCAGTTTTGAGCAGTGTCACCAAAGATGTTGGTCCCTGAGTAAAAGGTGTGTATCTTACCTGTGGGAAGAGCCAGCATTTCAGGAACATCCATAAATCCCCCCTCTGGGGGTTGCATCCTCAGGGGTACAGCATCCTTGTCCATCACTCTTGAAGGCAACATTGAAACACCATTTAGGAATTTTAGCTGTTTTGCAAAGATAGTTCTGCTCTGCAGCATTTCCTCACCATATCAGCTCCATTAGGGCTCTGGCCCAGACTTATTGATTACTCTCTAATCTCTGCCCTATTAAATTCACACATCCGTCTCACAATTACAGCCATGGCATCAGTCACTCTCCAGCAATGCCCCATTAGTCCCTATTATGAAGAACACAGTGGTAGTTGTGTTGCTGCTGCCTCATTACCTTCAGTATGTACCTGATCCATGGCACATCGGGCTGGCTCTGGTCCAGGGAGTATCTTCCCCACAAAAAGCCAAGGCTGACTCCTCGCCTGACACCCGGCACTTGAATCGTGATTTTCAAATGTTCTGTGTGTGAGGAGCACTTAGGTACAGAGAGTGTCAGATCCCTTTCTGTGAAACTATTATTTGCCTCCAGATAGAACGGGAAACAACTTGTCTCTGATCATAGCAGTTACTTATAAGCTGCCAGACTGGAGGGATAAGTGAGATAAATTAAACTGCGAGCGCTCGCTTTCCAAGAACAGTTCACTCTATTTGCTCAGGCGTTTAAGTACACACGCAGCTCTTAGCCTGTAATCAAAGCACGGAGCTCAACCAAAAGGATCATATTTAGTACACCAGATCAAAGAGGAGCGAGCTCAGAGTCATGTACCAGTGCAGCCCCTCCTGCTTTTCCAGCCCTCTGCCACAACCTCTGCTCCCAGAGCGACAGCTGCCCTTTGCTGCAAGCAGGGCAGGACATAACCACACTCAAAGGCAGAACAGAGCAACCAAAACCTTATTCCTTCACCACCTCCACCTTTCACAGCCCCGTAAAACCCTCATTTGCAAAGCATTAGCTGGTATTGTTTTATCTTCTGTGCCCGTTCCTCCGGTAGCATCACAGGCAGAGCTTCTGCAGTGCCTCCCACAGCTCTGCAATCCCTCTCCCCACAAATGTGTTTGGAGTGCACATGGCTGCCAGATGGAATTTCACATTCGACGTATTCAGGGGACCAGATGAGCACAAGGGGCTGCACAGGCCACGCACTGTGCTTCCGATTCTTGCCAATTCCCTCTCACAGAGGAAGTGGCCTGGAATGGGAAGTCCCATTATATCTTCACTGAGATACTTGTTCTGATTGGTTTTGGGGTTTTTTTCCCAAGATCGGAAATGTTTTGGTCCCATCAGCTCTGCCTTTAGCTCTTAGTCATGCAGTGGAGGTACAGAAAAATCATAGAATATTTGGTTTACTCTATTTACCAAAAAGGATGATATTTTGTTACTAATAGGGAGGTTTAATATAACCACCTTGGAATGATCTGGAAACTTTCACATAGGAGAGATTTATGCACTTTTGACTGGAACTCCTGTGGCTTAAATTTTTAACTGAGATTCCCAGATGCAACTGTGAAAGATACCCAAAGAAAAGTGAAGTGGGCATGATGTCAAGCTAAAAAACAGGAGGGGTGTGAAGCTGAGTGTTTAGACCCAAACTGCTCTTAGCAAGCAACAAAGCTAATGGGAACATTAAAAACATAGTTATGTCAAGTTTGGCTCAAAACTGCACACTATATGATCCCAAGTCATTTCTGAAGATTCTCTGGAGCCAGAACTCCAATATCTGAGGCCATCCTGAATTAATATTTTCCTTATTTTTGGTTTGGGTTTTGAAGAGGGAAATTACTGTGAGCATCAGGAAAACAACGCCACAACTGTGCCTGGAAACCCTGCTGGTAGGATTTGGTGAGGGTAAAATATCATCTGTGGACCAAATCTGGCCATCCAGCCCAAACCCTTCTAGCAGGCATTCTTTCATCTCTTCAAGGGTGTGCTTCCATTTCTGCAAGATGTCCTTAGCCAGCCAACACCACACTTGGCTGACTTACAACCGAGAACTCATTTTGCAGTGATGATGATGATCAGCATCTTCTCCTGACTCACCAGCATAAAACCAAAGCCCCCAGTGACCGAGGAAAGGTTAACTCAGTGACACAGCAGCATCTGAAAGCCAAGGCAAAGCTGTCACCACCCACCAGTGTAAGTGAGTTCTGGGTCAGTCCCGAAGTGGTGAGAAGCTGCTGAGCTGTGCAGTCACTCTTCTTGGGTGCAGAGCTTGTTGTACACCTCAGACAGGATGACCTCACTTGCTGACAGGGTTCCTCCTGCAGATGGGACACTACCACCGCTGTGTGAGACCTTTCAGCACACCCTGACAGTGCTGTCACCTCTCCCACCCCATCCCAGTCCCTGCACTGCCTCTGCCATGCCTGCGCTCTGCTGGTTGCCTCAAACTCCCTCTGCAGAGCCTGGCACTGCAGGAAGGAGTCTGTGCCATGTAGGACAACCCTGCCCAGAATGGGAACTGCCACTGGAGGAAGAATCCCTTCCACCTCTTTCCTTTCCCTCTCCCAGTGCTTCCTCCATTGGCATTCTCTTGAAACAGGACTGGGCACCTGGAACAACATTCTTGTCTTTACGCGTGTGTAGTGGAAACTCCACCTCCTCCTTGAATGTCCCACAATTTCCTTTCCTTTGAGCACTCACAGGCACCCTCTGTTCCCCCAAGGATACTGGCATGGCCCTGCTGTCTGCAGCCCTTCTTTCCTTCCTCTTTTCCCTTGGAGCTATGCCCTCTTCCCCATAGCTCAGCTGGAGGGACAATTCCCAAAGCACAGCCACTGTGATCATTTCTGGTTCTGTCAGCATCAAGTGATCATGGCTCATGCTCCAGATGAGTGGGTTTAAAGTATCACGGGATTTAAAAATAGTAAGAAAAAAAGGCATTTCTCTCTTGGTGTCAGGCTGTCCAAGGATGATGTTTTCAGCATCCTCTTGGTGGGTGGAACTACAAAAAAAAAGCATGAGCTGGTAACACCTGAGCAGCACTCAGGGAATGAGAAGGACCCACCCTGCCCTGAGAACCAAGAGCACTGCCTTCTGCCTGGCTCTCGCGTTTCTCCCTGGTGCATCCCTTAGCTTGGAAAGGGAAAATCAAGTAGGAGATCTCCCATCCATGTGTTTTCTGCAGCCTGGAATTCGCAGGAAAATTATCTCGGTTTGAGTGATGTTTGATGATGTATCATGAGTCCCTTGAATGCTGCTGAGGCTGCTCCTAACCCCAAGTGAGCAGACATGGGTACCAAGCACGGGGTATCCCATCAGATCAACCTCCAGTGGGAGCAGCAGGGTGTGTCCTTTCCCAGTTACCCTAAGCCTGTTTCCCTAAGCTGTGCAGGAAACTCCAGGCTGGGCTCAAGCCTGAGGAATCCCTTGTTTTCTGGGGAGGACTGACAAGTGCATCTGCTCTGGAAACTGCTGACTGCAGACTCTTGTGACTTCCCATGAAGTCAGGATTCCTGTGGCTACAAGTCTTCTCTGTGAAGGTGCCTATTTCATATTCCTAATGCACCCACACCTATTTTTGATTACTGCTTTCATCTCAAACCAATACTGAAACCCTCTATTAATATCTGAGGCCCGTGTGCACTGTTTGGGGCTGGTGTTAACTTATTATCAGTTTCTAGTCAAGCGAAAATGGGTGTGTGGGAAGTGAGCATTGTATTACCAAATGACCTTTTACTCCATGCTCAGCTCAGTGTCTCAAGCACTGCTGAACGCTGCTTCAAAAACCATTGGCAGGGAGGGGGGATTATGGTCTGTTCTGCATGGACTGGGGTGGTCCAACCTGGCCTGGAACATTTCCAGGGATGGGCAGCCTGTGCCAGGGCCTCACCACCCTCACAGGGAAAAATTTCTTGTGGATATCTAACCTAAATTTCCCCTCTTTCAGTTTGAACTCCTTGTACTACCACTACAGCTCCTGATGAAAAGTCTTTCATTGACTTCCTTGGAGGACCCCTTCAGATACTGGGAGGTGCTCTGAGGTCTCCTGAACAGCCCCAGCTGTCCCAGCCTGTCTTCATTTCTGTTATTGTTGGCTTTCTCCCACACTTACAGCCACCACTCTCCCCCACCACAACCCAGAAACATTTTTAATCCACTTTCTTTTGAAGTAGTTGACTTAATCTCTCATTAAATATGTATTTCCTACTCTTAAAAACTGTTTTCTCCCTTTTAGGCTTGTTTTTTTCAGTGACAGAATACCTTCTTTCAAAGCTTCTGTAAAGAAAATGGTGGTGGTGGAGGGATTTCAAAATAAAACCAAATCTGTTTCCCAGATTGAAGTATTGATGAAATGGTCTTAAAATGCACTTGTTGCCTCTGAGAGTTTAGGGGCTCAGCTCAGGTGTTGCACAGGGAAGGAGGTTTCCTACCACACCCGGCAGCTCCTGTTGGGGAGTGAACTCAAGGTGTGCATCCAGCTCCAACACCTCCTCTGGAGCCTACTCCAAAGCCTTGAGCTCTCTCTCTCTCCTTTAAAGCTGTATTTGAGGGTTGGAATCAGATGATCTTTAAGGTCCCTTCCAACACAAACCCTTCTGTGATTCTATGATTTCCAAGTTCTCCTAACTCTGCCATCATAAATGTTCATGCTTTAACGTTCACCTAGAGAAACTTTGGTGCCCTGAGCATCTGGAAACCTGCACAGGTACTTCACAAGGTCCCAGGGCTTTGATGTGTGGTGCAAACACCTCGGGATCAGCTGCCTTGGAGATGAAACCTCAGTGCCCCCAAGTCCTGTGCAGGCCCCTGGTAACAGCAGGGCTGCCTGGAGCACACCCATCCTCCTGGGCTGAGCAGTGCTTTTCACCTTGGCAACTCACTCCTTTCCAGTTTCCAGGCAGAGACACACGGGGATAATGAGCTTGAGGAAGGGGGAAATGGAAAGAGGACGCCGATTTTCCGGGCTGTCTCCAATGCACGTTTTCCACCCAGGAGCTGAGGCACGAGCAGCTCGTCTCCATGACCTGTGGCACATCTTCCTGACAGGGCTGCTGTGCCCGTGGATGAGCTGGGTCTGCTGGGCATGGTCCTGCAGGAATGGGGATGAGTGGCCATGAGAGACATTGTGAGGAGCACAGACATGGGGCAACCTTGTCTTTCTGGAAGAAGCAGTGGCAGAGTTTGATGAAAACACAGATTTTCAAGCTCCATGGTGGGATCTGTGCATGGCTTATTCGTGACTTTTTCATTTGCAGCCAACACCAGTGATACTTTCTCGAGTCTGTGTGGGCTACTGGCCTGTGTTATTATTTTCCACTGCCTTACTCACATTTTTAAGTCTTTAGTTCCTTTTATGTACCTGAGAACAGAATCCCACACAAATGTCTCAGAGGCTTGCAAAAGAAAAAAATATTAAAGCACCTATTGTCTTTAAAGGTACCTTTTCGGGGATTTTTATCACGCATTCTCACTAGTTTGGAGAGAAATGTCTTTGACTTAGGGAGATTTAATGGAGGCGGGTTGTGGTGATGGGAGTTAATCCAAGACAACTCCCCCTCTTTCCAGAGCCCCTTGCTGAGGTGATTTGTTCCATTGTGCAGTCAGACAGGCACAGCACAATCCAAAGGGACACTCTTTTCACCCCTTTCAGTGATGGAGTGGCATGGACTTCCTGGAGTGCTGGACCTCCTGGTTCGATGGAGTTTTGAATTCTACTGTGGGCCTTCAAAACACTCAAGTTCTCACTTGTTCCTTGTTCTTCTCTTTCCTGACCTCCTTATCCACTCCAGTTCAAGGCTCCATAGATTTTCCTTTCACAGACTTTGGGGGAAAGTTGGGATGGGTGGCTCTAGATCAGGTCCCATCCCTCACCCCTGAGCCTCAGATTCCTACACAACGTCAGGGCTCCCAGCTGAGCCAGGACTCCTTGGCATGCAGATCACAGACCTGGCTCAAAAATCAAAATCTCAAATACTGTGACTCAAATATTGTGCACTTTGGATTAGCTACAGCTTTATAAGTATTTTGTGACTCTATTTTAGACTTCTTAATAAAAATCTTGGTAATTACAGGACTCCTAAAACTTGAAACCAAACCTTTTATGTGAGGACTATATTTTCTCCAATGAAGTTTTCATACACAGGATACACCAAAACAGATCCTCAGTTTCCACAAAGATAATTTTTTTACCATTAAAAAGTACTTTTTTTGAGTAATATTTTCCCTGTGAGTGGAGCCAAGAAGAAAAAACTGATCCTTCCAAATTAAAAAGTCAGAAGAAGGCAAAAGAGAGTAGCAGGACTTAATTCTCTTGTAAGTCACTCAGCACTTTTGTGGAAGTGAAGAGAGGGAAACCAACACCTTCCAAGACTGTTCCTGGTGTTTTAATAATTGCACACAGTAGGACGGGATGCTCAATTTTTTTCTGAAATTTAATTGAATATGACTTATCCCTCCAGTCTACTACCTCCTTTTAGTGGTTCCAGTCCTATTCTTTCAGAGACTTATTGTTTATGAAAGTTTTCCAGACCAGGGAAAAGCTGGGTGATCCCAGAGCAGACAGGAGCTCAGGCTGCTTGCCAGCCACTGCCAGTCTCCTTATTCCAGGACAGAGTGGAAGGATGGTTTTTATGAGCATTAAAAAAATCTATGGAAATAACTGAAAAAAACCCAAACTGACACAGACTTTCTGCTCCAGGCCATGGCCCGCATAAAAAACTTTCTTTCTGGGTTTTACACTCAATAGGTAATTTCACACTGTCTGTCTCAGGCAGAGCTGTCTGATATGAGCTGTTACACCGCTGCCTTCAGCTGCTGGAGGCTCTGAGTCTCACCCCACATATAAGTCTGCAGTTATTGATTGACTTCAGGATGATTTCTAATAACAACTGGAAAATAACCTCCATCCTGTGCCCAAAGTGTTGGAACCAGACCTTTAAGGTCCCTTCCAACCCAATCCATTCTATGACTCTCCCACCCATGGAGGCAGGACTGACATTGCGCCCTGACTCTGAATTTGCAAGGGAGAAAAAGCTGCCAGAGAGGAGCCACTGTGGGAAGGGGGAGAGGGAAGAGTGTTTGGTGGCAGGGACAGCTGGCAGAGGGCTGTCCAGTTCCAATCCTTCCATCAAACACCTGGAGCAGTCTTGCTGATCAGACCCACAGGTCACACACACAGCCTGGTGAACTGGTGAGTAGCACAGACCCAGTCCCACACCATCACTGGAGACACTGGTGTCACCTGGAAAACAGGGCCTAATCGAAAGGAGAGGAAAGGAAATCATTTTAATCCAGCCTAATGGAAAGTTGCACCTGGGGAAAAAACATCCTGGGAAAGGGGAGCTCCAAGCAGGACCTACCCAGAGCCAAAGCTCTTTGAGGGATGGTCGAGCACCTAAACATGAATTTCTGCTGCAGCACACAGGGTATCTCTGACAGGGGCGAGAGGAGAGAGAGAGAGAGAGAGAGAGAGAGAGAATGTTGTCTTACCTCTGCTCCCAGCACTCCCTGAAACTCGTGTAACCGAACTGTAGAGCTCTGGCATCCCTACATTAAGTCAGATGTTGGAATATCCAGGGAACAGCCAAATAAATCATAACAGAGCAAGAAAAATATCTTGAAATGAGACATTTATAGAAGTCAAAGAAAAGAATAAAAATTAAGCTGGGATAGAAATGTCTGATACTAAAGAGCTTACATTTCTGCCAAGGGAAGGCAGAGCAAGAAGAGGCTGGAAGCTGAGTATGAACATTTTCCACCCAGGAACACTCAGGAACACATTTTCAGGACAGATGACAGTTAACAGCACTGGGAAAAATTCATAAAGGAAGAGCTGAAGCTTCCACTTTTGGTATCTTTAGGTGGGGCCTGGGATCCTTTGTAGCAGACCCCACAGGATTCTGCAGGAATCAGGCAGAGTTAGCTGAGCTGGAATAGCTCAGTCTGCTGTCATGGAGATAACCACTGCAGCAGCATGACTTGGGAAGGCTTCCAGCTTGGGAAGATGGTGTGGGGGCTGCTCTTCCCGTGATTTACACCTTCCAGGCTGCCCATGACAGCTGATTCCGAGTGGGTGCAAAGAATGGGGGGATCCTCTGCCCAGACCCTCACCCCCAGGACGTGCAGTGCTTTGTCAGAGGGGAATGGGCCGTTTATGAACCAACACTTTTCTCCTTCCCTCAGAAGAAAATGGAGTGGGGCAAGAACAAGATAAAGAAAGAGAAGCGTAAAAGAACCAGATGCAGGAGTGGTGGAGAAAAGCAAGGAGTGAAAGGGAGAGGAGCAAGGCAGGGAGCAGGAGAGCAGCCAGCACAGCGCCGGGGCAGCGGGGCAGCAGCGGGGCACCGGGGCTGTCTCTGGCTGGGGCAGCATCACTTGGCGTGAGGTGCCAGCACGAGCACGAGTGGCTTTTGCAGAGCTGCCGGGGCTCCGGTAGCCACAGGAGCGATTTCCCCCATCACTCGCCCCGGGAGGTTTCCCGTGCGAGTGCCAGGGCCAGGCGGGAGGGACCCTGCGGGCAGCAGGGGCTGAATCAGCCTCCCACACCCCGGAGTGAGGACCAGGTGGGCTGGGTGAGAAAGGAGCCCTGTGAGTGACGGGCTTGCTGGGACTGCAAATCACTCTTTCGAGTTTTCATTTCCTCGTAGACACAGGCTGCCCTGCTCAGAAATGAAACTTAGAGAGACGCGCCAGCGCTTTGTGAGACGGAAGGAACCACAATGACAGGTCATAGGATGCAGGGACAGGGTGGCTGCTGGATTGGGTGTGCACAAAGCAGACACAGCCCCGGGCAACACGTGGGGCTGGCTGAGGCCCCACTCTGCTTGGAAGAAGGGGGTAAATGTAGGTAATATATTTGCAAGTGCAGAGGAGGGGTCCAGGAAGGCAGGGAGGTGATGAGGGAAGAGAAAGAGCTTCCCTCCTGCTGGCTTTGCAGAAAGCTGTGCTGGAGGGGATGAGCCTGTTCTCACTTTGGAGCTGTTAGGGGTGTGGAGCAGCTTTCACAAGCCCTGGAGCATCCCATGTGTACTCCTGTCTGTGCCTCAGGCTGCTGCCCTGGGCAAGTGCCTGTTTGCCTGTGCTCCAGCAGAGCGGACGTGTCATCTCCCATTCCATACCAGGAGATGCAGCTTCTTGCTCCGCTTTGTTCCAAGGCAAGGAACAGCCTTAGCCCTGATAAAAACTACATTGCAAGGCTCCTTTTCCATAAGCAACTCCCGTGCATCAAAGGTTGTCTTCCTCACACAGCTGGAGCTGAACACAGACACCCTACATGAACCAGAGCTGAGGCAGGCAGGATTCAGCCAGCCCAGACTGCCCTCACATAATCCGCCTGGTTTCCACAGCTGGATTACTGGGAATGTGCACGGAAAGAAAGCAGAGGCTTCCAACTTCTACCTAGGGATAGAGGGAGAAGACAGTCAGGTTTGGCTGGATAACTCACTGCCCATTGTGAGGATCTGGATGGAGCTGTCTCCTGGTGGATGGCAAAGATTCAAGTTCATCATTTGATCTCCTAAGGAAGAACCAGTGATGTTTCTCCTCAAGGAGAGTAACTTCTTCTGTAATGCAAAGGAAGTGTCTGTATTCCATGTTGGTGCAGTGCTCCAACAACAGCATTTAAAACACAAACCTAAGTGAGCACTGCACCAACCCAGAGAAACCTGGAGACTTCAGACAGCCTGAAGAGCAGCTCTTGCTCCCACCCACAAACCATTGGAATAAATTTGGGATAACTTGCTCACAGAA
The DNA here is from genome assembly GCF_009650955.1 of Corvus moneduloides. Lineage (NCBI taxonomy): Eukaryota > Metazoa > Chordata > Aves > Passeriformes > Corvidae > Corvus > Corvus moneduloides. The sequence continues at coordinate 3,044,973 of NC_045492.1, forward strand.
GCAATGGACTTGCTCACGTGAAGCAAGAGGACAAAAGTAGAAAGCATGAATGGAAATCAAGCTGAAATGCCCATCTCGTCCCAGAAACATCCCAAGGGTCTCTGTGCTGCCCGTTAAAAGTCAGACAAAGTGTCACGGTCGCTGCTGCGCACCAACTTTGAACTGGTCTCCATCTCCCTTGCACCCACATTCATTCAGAAAGGAACTGAGGCTAAAATATTTGTCCAAATGACTTCAAGGGTTCTTTAGAGGATTAAACAAATCTAGTTCAAAAATGAGCATTTTAATCGTAGAGCCACGAGGCAGGCTGAGGTATGGTGTTCAGTGATGCTTCATAAATCTTGCCAATTTGTACAGTTAGCTTAAAACGAGAGTGGTAATTAAAAGCAAAGGAACAGCTAGTCCATTACAGACTAAATGGCTATATTAAATATTACCCTGGATCTGATTATTAATGTGCAGGAGAGCTGTTTAGTGGCTCAGTATTTGTTCAGCAGGTTTTATTAATAGCCCCACGGCAAACATTTCCCGTAACGCAGGATCCTCGCACCAAAGTCAAGTGTGGAAATTTGCATGCTTTTCCTCCCCTGGTTTCACTCTGCCTGGTAATTTCCACAGATTTTCTGCCTTTTTTTGCTCTCAGGTTTAGTCAGTGTGACCCCGGATGTCGGCATGGCTGGGTTTTCCACTGCCCCATTCCCAGCACTGCAGAGCCGCAAAACAACTGATTTAATTTTTCCCCCTGCGTCAGTGGAAGGTCCCGCTCCCTGTGACGCACGATCCTTGACTTCAAGAAAAAGTAACTCCAAGGTCGAGTTGAAGGTGCCCATCCCAGCCTGCCCTGGCCACCCACCAGCACCAGACAGGAGCTGTTAACCCCAAGGTGTGAAACCCCAACTGAGAAGCACCGCAAAAGCACCAGGCAAGGAGGAAGAGTGAGGAGGGCAGAGGGCTGTTTGCCTCCATGCAGCTTGGCTGAGTTTAGTTTCAGTAACCTCAGAGTCAGCATCTCAGATGTCGGTAGTTTCCACTGAGCGTGGATCAGCTCAGACCAAGTCAGTGAGGGGCGCATATTAATAGGGGTAAAAAATTGTGTTCAGTTGATGGAAAAGTCCCATTGAACAGAAGATTGACCCAGATGAATGTTCACACCACCCAGCCTGCTCTTCTCACGTACAATGCCAAGAAAAGGCAGACAACTGACTTGGGTTTGGCTGTCGTAGTGGCTGGAAGGATTTAAACACCCCATGGATCCTGCAGAGCTCGGCTCTGCTGGTGGAGCACTCAGTGGCACTGGAGGAGCACCTTGTTCCTGCATCACCACGACTTAGAATCATCAAATTATTTATTTCCTGTTTCTCCTTTTCCTTTGTCTTCAGCAGAGATTTCTTTTCCCTTCTTTACTTCTAATCCCACAGGGAGAGGAGCTGGAATCCTTCTTCCAGCACATAAGTTTGGGGTTTTTTTTCCTGTGAAACCTCTGAAAAATCAGTGCTGACAATAATATTAATGCAGGATTCCAGGGATGAACCTCATTGATGGTGTCCTGGATGTGGGGGAAGCACACAGTCCAACCAGAGTGTACCAGATGGATACTGTGAGGTGTGCAATGGTTGGATTCCCACCACCCTTCTTTTATTTAAGTAAAAAGCATCTCTTTGCTTGATTTGCCTTGTTATCAGTTGATGAGATTAATCCAGAGCCCACCTCTCACACCCAGCCCTACAGGAATCCAGGTTGCCTGCAATGTCAAGCAAGTCTAATAAATAATTTGGATGGAGTCAGTGCATTTAGTCAAACAAATAACTTCATTCAAAGGGCAGAATGGATTTTGTCAAAAGCCTTTTTTCATTATGTCAGAATGAAGAAAAAATTGTGCAGCCCTTTCACTCTGTCACCACAAAGGCATTTGTTCAAGCTTCTGGCTTTGCTTGACATAAAAAAATGTAGTTGTCAAGGCCCACACAGTGAATTGCTCTTCCCCACCCTGTCAGCACGAACACACTCCTGCACAGGGATGGAGGGACATGAGTCCTGTCACTCCACAGAGGCACTCCTTGGATGGGGCTCTGGTGTGGAGAACAAAGAATGGGTGGTCCATGAGGAAGAGGAAGCAGCATTCCAGTTCTCCTAGACTGGTTTGTGTCCCTTCCCTGCACCCCAGGTCACCTCCACCAGCATCCTGGGACATGTTCTGTGGCAGGGTGCAACACCCTGAGAGCCCAGAAGAAATTCAGACATCCCAGACTGTTCTGAAAAAATCCCTTTCTGCTTCACTGAAATCGCTTCGCTAATTTAAGCAGGTACACATCAAACATACATGGGAGCAAAAGCAGGGAAAGGGGAAATATGGACTTTTTAGGCATATCTTCATTATACTTATTAAAGGTAATTCAATTAAAGACTGGGACCTATGGGTAAAATGCAGGGTACTGGAAGTTCACTGATTTACAGTCAAAATGAGAGACAAAGAGAGAGGTCAGAGCAGAGTCATGGGCTGTAGCTCCTGAGTGTGCTCTCAGACGAGATGGAACCACTCATGGGCACGATCTTCAAACCACAGAATCACAGAATGCTCTGGGTTGGAAGGGACCTTGTAGATCACCTCGTCCCAGCCCCCTGCCATGGACAGAGACCTTCCACTTGCCCACTCTTGGTGTGCTGTGTGTTGCCATTTGCCCCATCAGTCTCCACATTCACTGCAATCCGTGGCCGCACTCCCACCCTGACATTCCAAGCCAGCAGCCCCTCCAGAGGTCTCCCAGTTTGGCTGTTACAGGAGCTACAGGTGCCCAGCTAAGCACTGTCAGTCACAAGAATGGGGCAGGCAACATGCAGCTCCCCCAGCAAAGCCTGGTGGATCCAGAGGGACGTCGCATCCACAGGAACTTGTCTACCTTAATGCAACAGACTCCTCCGACAGAAAAGATGCTCCATACACAGCAGCAGCCTCATCAGGCAGCTGACTCATGGCTGCTGGGGAAAAGAGAGAGAAGACATCAATACAAGAGGCTATTTTTATATTTTGAGTGGTGCTCTGTTGCCGTAGGGGACACAAAGAGCTCTGTGAGGCTCGTTCCTGCATTGCACCAGCACAAGTCCATGTTACGCTATTCTCCCATCTCTCCTGAGCTCCAACACCTTCATCCCTCTCTGTCCTCTCACTTCCCACACCTCAGAGCAGCCTCAGCTGGCTGTCCCTGTCCTCCCAGCACAAGCTTGTGCCTCTCCACCCTTCCTCGGAGCCACCCTGGGTGCGGCTGCTGGGTCAGCGCTGAGCCCTCCACGCTGCAGGAGGTTGGAGATGTGGCACTGCAGAGGGGGCACCACTGTCACTCCTGCACACCCACCCGTCCCAAAACACCATGGGTGGGAGCACAGGGACTGCTCATCAGGCTGGGAACGTGGCATGTCACCTCCCTATGGGAGCCCTGGGGGTGGGAGACCCACAGAGCCCCACATCCAGACTGAGATCCACCCAGGAGAATGGCAAAGCAGGGTTTTATTCAGATGTAGCAAAAGAATAATGAGTTCATCAGATACCAATTGATTGATAAAGAGGGATTTACTGAAAGGTCTAATGTGTGTAGCCAAAATTAGTTTGCCATGTAATTAACTAAAAATGACTTAAGCAATGCATTCTTAATTATTATCTTAGTACAGCCAACTTGTAAGAAATTTCAAGCATTTAACTGGCATTTGATAGAATAGCTATAGCAAGCTAATTAGGTACCAAATTATGGAATGCGCTAATTGATATTTAATAAGTATGTCAATTGGTATCTAACTAGCCAATATGTTATAGCTATCTTGGAATGTGTCAATTAAGTGCCTAAAGATCTCTTTCAAGTAGATTATAAATGTAATCTATTAAGGATGTAATTTGCAACATTTTTTGATTATGGATTGTAACTTATTTGCTTCCTGAATATGTTATTGCTATTCACAGGCTCATTCACACAATATAATGTGCAGCATTTTGCCTACTCGAGCAACTTTGACAACTGATGTTTTCCTGGGCTCTACTCCCCTCTTACTCTGGTGCAAAGAGATTCCACTCCCTTCACAGGTCCCAGAAGGGGACATCTGAAATACACAGCAGCACACCAGCCACGGATAAACTTGAGAGAGCCTAAATTGGTTTAGTTGCAATTGGATTCTACCCACAGCATTTTTTGAGGGGTGGCATAGTTCAAGCTTTTTGATGTGTGGTCCTGTTCAAAGAATCACAGAATGGTTTAGTTTGGAAGGGACATTAAAGATCATCCAGCCCCACCTCTGGCTATGGGCAGGGACACCTTCCACTGTCCCAGGCTGCTCCAAGCCCCATCCAGCCTGGCCTTGGGCACTGCCAGGGATCCAGGGGCAGCCCCAGCTTCTCTGGGCACCCTGTGCCAGGGCCTGCCCACCCTCACAGGGAAGAAACTCTTTCTAAAATCTCATCTAAACCGACTCCTTTTCAGTTTAAAAAAAGTCCTCCTTAGGAAAAAGCAGAGGGATGCTTTCACAATCAGACCCACTGCACAGGTCTGAATCAGGTGAGAGTTTTTCTTTCCCAAGTTTGTTCATTTAAATATCATAAAAATTGCTGCTCTCAGGACAGGAACAAGCAGGGGTAGCGCATGAGAAGTAGTTTAATCTAAAGGGTGAGATGTCCTCAGTGCCTCTTGCGGGGCTGGCATCACATTTTGGGATATCAGGCTGGCTTGCTAAGCTCCTAACAGGATTTACCTGTTCCTTGAACGCTCCAGTCAGCCTGAATCCCCAGGGAATTTCTCTGAAGAGTTAATTTAAAGCACGGTGATGACCGTGCTTATTTTCTTTTGATTTCTTTGATACAAGTTGCCATTTGCTCCGTGCCTCCGGAGGTTTTTTTTCCCCCTCGAGCAGCACGCACGTTTCTTTGTATCATGTGTAAGTATAAGGTTGGTGTTGTGAGAGGTGCAGCACACAGCGTTAGTGCCGTAGCGATCTGAGCACTTTATCTTCATGAGTAAAGTACCCAGCTGCTCTTGAATTCAACTGAAAAAAATATGCTGCCACTCGTAAGAGCAATACATTTTCAGTTACTAATAACAACTGTTGTCATGGAAACAGCCGGTCCAGCATGAATGTAAGGATTTGCTTTCAGGTCAGTGCTGTATTAGTCAGCAGCCTTTCAAAACCACATCTCCCCAGCACACAAGTCTCCTGTCCAATTTACTCTCTGCAGCACTTTTTCTCCATTGTGAATTACTCCAAATTAATTACATTTTATGACAATTGTGCGTGGCTCCTTTTCAACTCCACTCTCTGTATAATTACTTGGAAATGGTTTATGGAGGCCGAAAGAAAATTTCATAACTATATCCAGGTTTGGGAGTTCTGGGGGTTTTTTTTCAAAAGAGCAATAAGAGTAGAATAGGCTGAATTATCATTATGATCATTAATGATAATTGAGCATCAGGCACTTGGGATGTATCCAGGTTCCTGACCATTTTTGGGGTCTGTGGATTAGTTGGAAGGGGCAGTGCAGGGGGTGCAGGTAGCTGGGGAAATGTGTGAGGGTGTGCAGGTTTTCCCTGCTCCAAAGCTCGTTTTGAGCTCCTGGGGTGGATGAAGGAGAAAGGAATCTGCCCCATCCCAGCCCTGCAGCTCGTTTCTGCAATTTCCATCAATCCCATGGACAATCAGCTGGAAGAAGCTGATGTCCTTCAGCTCCCAGCTGACCACATCACAGCCCCAAAAGGCTCCTTCCCCACTGGGGAAGCAATGCCAAAGGAGACTGGCTGTGGAGCTGAAGCAGGGCTTTTCACCAGAGGAACCTCCAGGCTGGAACTGGGCTCCCACAAGGCACTTTGGGACTATTTCTCCAGCTTTCCTAAGTGTCCAACACCTAGAGCTCCCCTTGGAGCAGGAAGGAAGAAGGGTTTCACCCCTTTTTGCAGCCTGATTTGATTCTCCATTAAATGCTTTGCCTCTCCCACCGGAGAGAAGCAGCCCTGTTCCAAGTGTGGGCACACCAAGCCTGTGAGACCCTGCTCCTTCTCACGCACCTCTCAAAGCACCCTCCCACACAGACATATCCCTGCTGTTTCCTGAGAGGAAGAACGAAAATGTGCATTTAATTCCTACCATTCTGGGACAAAACTTGTTGGGAAAATATCCCCAGACAAAGGAGCTGATGCTACTCCCAAACATCACCGGTGGCTGTGGTCCAGATTTTTCCTGCAGTGAGGAGAAGTGTTTGATTCTTCTTCCCTCACAATCCTGGTCCACCCAGCTTCTTTCCTTGCAGAATTGCTGCTGTCCTTGTCCTTGTGCATTTCTCTTCTTGTTGGTACTTTTCTTTTTCCCCACATTTTTTCCTATCTATCACATCTCTTTTTACTACCATAACCTGAAAATCAAATTAAACCACTGTATCCTGTATTCCAGGGATGGACAGCCAGCCCTGGCTGGAGGGTGAAGTCCTTGCCTTGCTGTGGGGACAATTGCAAGCATATGGGGAAAATAAGCAAGGGGTTGGTGGTTCAGGAAGGTTTTCTGACAAAAGAGGCAGAATACGCTTTTGGGAGGAAGGACTGATTTCAGGGGAGCTGTGGGTTTCAGCACCTTGTGGTGCTTTGGGACATTTTGGGCGCTTTCCTTGGTGGGTTCCCTGTTGGCAGGGACACACCCCTGCCTTGGAGACTTGCTGGAGAGCAGGTCCCAGCTCTGCATGGCAGGAGGGAAGGAATAAAGATGAAAGACATCAGGAGCCTCAGTCAGAGCATTCCTGGCATGCAGTCAAACTTCTCCAAAGGCACAGCTGGAGTGGAGGGCAGGATTTTGAGTCAAAAGCTGCAGAGGGAGGATGGGTTCCAACTTTCAGGGTCAAGATGCTGCCAAGAGAGAGGGGACAAGAAGGGCTGGAGGGAGCTGATCTCGGAGCAAAGGGAGCTTGTTGAACACCTCTGTACCTCCACTTCATGGTGTGCCCCAGGCCTGCCTCCTTCCCACCCAACCCAGCAAGGCTGAGCAGTGAGCATAGTTTGTTTAACCTTGAGTGCTACATACAAAATCAGTACTGATAATGACAATGGAAAGGGAAGGAGCCTGGCAGAGATTGCTGAAGAAATGTTTCATTTCTGCTTTCACTCCAAGTCCTGCTCACCCAGGTGGAACACACGGTCTCACAGTTTGCCTGTTAACCTGACCCTGACTGATTTATTCATGGATGCTTCGAGGGGCTGAGGGTCTCTAGAGGTGCTGCTCCCACATCCCAGGGCATGGACAGTGCATTGTCCCCAAAATCAGGCTGAGCACTTGGTGGATTGGGGCAGCTGGGTCGGGTTTGGTTTGATGCTGTTCAAACGACCTGAACCACAGGAAGTCATTCTGGTTTAAGGGGTCTCCCGTGCTCTCAGCAATCATCCCCCCCACTCTGAACACATCACCCTTCCCAAGGAAAGGGGGGTGGCTGGAGTTGCCCAGAGAAGATTTTAATGAGATCATTTCAAGCTTGCACACAGAGCTTCTGCCCAAAGCTGAGGTGCACATCCCACCTGGGAGATCTCTGTCACCCTGCCCAGAGGCCATCACAGCCCCCAGTCCACCCAGAGCTCTCCCTCCTACTCCTCAGAGCTTTTTCCTTTCTCTGCATGGGCAGATCGAGATTTTCAACTTGCCTGCCAGTGAAAATAAATAAATGCAGGCTGAACATGAAGGTTTCAGTGCTCAAACAGTAACATTTCCATCTCTGGGTCACCGGTCAGAACATCCAGCAGATGCTGCGGTGACCGAGGCCTGAGGGTCTCTCTATGGCCATACATTAAGAGGAAATGAGCTGGATCAGCACCTGCTCAGGAGCAGCTCAGACCCGTCCACAGGATGGTGAAGGGTTTAACCTGTAGCTTTTCCCTCTCAGGTATCAGCCTGGGCAGGAATGAAGGTGCCAAACTAAACTTTGGGCTCTTTGTGCGGATGGCAGATTCTGCCAAGAGGGACCTCGTGTCCTGGCTCAGCACAGCTCCAGAAACCACACCCAGCCTCCTCCATGCCCTTCCTTGTGAAAGCCATCAGAGATCCAGCCAGCTTAAACTCCTGCAGGCTTTGGACCACCCTGCAGGGGTGATTTTGGTGATCTTTGGTGCAGTGCAAAATAAAAGCTTAAAAATGCTTTGGGAACTTTTTTTTTGGGGGGAAAAAAAAAGCATAGGAAATATTAGGCATTATTCCATTCTGGAGGCCAGATCCACAAGGCCATCAAGATTAATGTGAAGACTTCTCAGAGCTCTGGATGAGATCCCCAGAGTGCTGGATTACCCCCTAAACTGAAAAGAGCTGTGTGCTTGTGGGGCCAGTGGTGCTCTGAGGCAGCAGGGCAGGATCCTGGCTGGTCTCACCCACTCCAGGGATGACCTCCCATGCTCACTGCCTGTTTGGGACCCCCAACGTCATATCACTGATGAAGAGAAACGTTTTCAGCCTCCTGGAACCTGCTGCAGCTTTGAAACCTCTTTGCCAGGCCACTGAGTCATGGATAGAGGTTGGTCCCAGGAGCTATTTAATAAATAAAATTTGGAGACTTGGAAATCCCTGCTCATTCCTGTATTACTTCTTGTTTACTCATAGTACTCAGGCCTTTGCCACCCATACGTGAAGCAATCTGGTATAAAGTGCTGAAAACTGAAGGCTCTAAAACACCTCTCCTAGAATTATGTAAGATCCATTTCAGGCTGCCCAAAACCTTTCCACAGACTAGTCAAAAGCAGGAGGAAAAATTAACCTAGAAAATACAACCAGCATGCCTCCCCCTCAGCCAGGAGACCTGTGTCTTGCAAGCCAGGCATACTAGGAGCCTAAAAATATAATAAGAACATGACAGTAATAATATAATGAATAAATAAATTAAACTAATACTACTAATAAATATAACAAATAATAAAACAAATATAATAAGAGCATGAGAGCCATCCCAAAAGGGTTGGGGGACCCAAATGCCCCAACAGGCTCAGCCAGACCTGCCCTTGCCACCTCTCAGCTGTGCCTTGCACTTCACTGCAACCTCCGTGCCTTTCCTGCCAAGGTATCCCTCGTGTGGGGGAAGATACAGATTTTATTCACAGCCCACTACTTTCTACCTTTTTATTATTCTGTTATACCCTCTGAAAAGTGTGTCCTGTACAGGGTGCAGATGAAGTTTTGCCCTTACCAATACCTGGTGCATTGGAAAACAAGATGACAGCAAATCGAGAGCTGAAAGAGGGCTGGCTCTTATATAATGTACAGAGTGTGCTGATATAAATGAGTCTTCAAAATGATAATGTCCTTCTCCCCCAGGCCTGCTCTGCCGTGAAGTTGGATTTCTGGAGCCGGAGTTCCATTTGCAGCTCATTGTGTATGCTGGAGTTTTTCCCTTTTCCCTATTTTTGAATTTGTTTGCAGACTGTAATGGGCCCCATTCTGGTTCTTCCTCATATCCTTTGAATTGTTTTACAGGAGTGAAATGGAGGTTTTTGATATATTGAATATATTTAATATTTTAATGCTGTGAATTTGCAGGACAGAGGAGAGACTGCCTCTTGCGATAAGAGACATTATTATTGTTGTTAAGAATTCCTTTAAGATTCCATCTTAATCATTCTGCTATTGAAATGGAAGAATAAAGTAATAAATGGTTTGAATAGACTTGATTAAAAAGAATAATTATATTCCTTGTGTGGGTTAAATATATAAACTCTTTGTGGTTTTGCATTCTTCCAGCATTTGCCTGGTAGAACGAGCTTTTCTCTTCAATAAGGACACGCTTTGCATGTGGGAATGAGAGAGTCCTCTTGGCAAGGAGGTTTGGATCCTCAGTGGCCCCTCACCTGAAGCCAGGCACTGCCCATATTTTCCTGCCCTGCTTTGGGGCCAGATTTCTACCAGAAGTCTTCTCTGACCTCTTTGAGATGCTCCACGTCCTTTGGGGTCTTCCCTCTTTCACTGCCTCTCTGGGGCCCCCACAGGGGTTCCAGATGCCTGTGGTGGGGTGTGCTCCGAGGAGGACAAAGCTGTGGTGCTCCTGACTTGCTGGGGAGAACACACCCAGGAACTGGGGCAAAAAGGACAAGTTTCCCACTGGCAAAAACTCCCTTGTCAATGTCAGCAAGGTGTAGAGGTAGCAAACCTCGGGGTGCTCACCTGTGCACTCTCTGCCAGGCACAGCCTCCACCTGTCCCCTGGAAGGGATGGGGAAAAGTGTTTGATTCCTGCTGGAACTGAGACTGGAACATCATGTTGCAGCCTGACTCGGGGGGGAATACAGCCTCTTTTGTAAAATCAAGTGTTTCAAAGTGTTTCTTACCCACGTCCTGGGATTTATGGAGGATGATGCTTCAGGTTAAACATTCTCGTGTAGCTGCAGTGGTGTGTGCACCTTGCTGAGGTGGGAGAGCCCTTCCTCCTGGTGGAGCTTCCTTCTGCACCTCAATTCCCCACTGATGGCACCCCAAACCTCAGTTCCTCCCTGACAGCATTCCAGACACACACGATGGGCCAAAATCCACATGCCATCGAATCCACATTTCCTGAAGGAAGCTGCTCTTCTGGAATTCACCTTCGCCCCCAAAAAATCTCCCTTTAGCCCTTGCAGTGCTGGGTCTCACAGGTCTGCCCTCTCCTTTGGTGCTTGAAAACTTTTCTTAGGGAGAAAGACTTTGCTTCCAACCTACATTTTCATTTCCCCTCACGTCAGAGAGTGACTGCCTGCCTCTCCCTTCCCCTGCAGATGTGATCATGGATGCTATACTACTAAGTCTTCATTATTTTTACAAAAATCTACTCCAGTACGGTAAGAAGTGTTATAAATAATTAAAGAAACACTAGAGTTGTCAAAATAAATGAACAAAGTACACTTTGAGATGCATGCTCTTGGCTTATTTGGGGTTTGTTCAGTTGGCAGCTGAATTTCAGAATTCAGTCCCTGGAAACACCCAGCAGAAATGCAACCAGTGAGGATCAACCATGCACCAACAAGAAACCTTTGTCTTTCCCCCCAGAGTCATCTAGGAACAGGGCTGGACATCAAATATCGTGTATAGAGCACCAAGCTCCAGTCCCCTCTTGGCCTTTCCAGGGAAAGCCAGGACCCAAAACGCATCCAACCAACCATCCAGAAGTTAGCAAGACCACTTGTATGGCCTGCTTTGTGTGATGCTAATGTTCCAAGTGAATGCCTCATTGCTCTGCACAATAAACCTTCTTCTCTTCATTCAATGCTCTTTTCCAGAAGGTCTTCTTTGTCTCCATGACGACAAATAAATTGCTTCTTGTTCACTGAAATCTGCTAAAAAGCTCGTTATTAAGCTAATGTGCCCAGGGTGACAACGCAGAAGAGGAAGACAGTCCTGCTCCAGCAAAGGATGCTTTTCTTCTCAGTTTCCCATGTGGACACCACTTCTCTGGGCTCTTGGGATGGCGTTGCTCTCATTTGCTGTCAGAGATGCTTCAAAAAATCGAAGACATTTGAGAGAGAGGAGAAAAAACTCTTGAGTGTGAGCCAAAGACACTGATAATTGTCTGCCTGCCCTTTCCATCTGCCTCTCTGCCTGCTGTTGTACTCTTTCCAAGCACACTGAAACTTCCATCCCGAGGTTTGTTCTCGCCTCCGGCACACGGAGTTCCAGGCGGTGTCCCCAGTGCTGGGGTGCCACCAGTGTCCTCCTCCCCATCACCCCCAGGGTGCTGCCAAGGGGACAGGCCAGCATGGGGAGGTGACATGGAATGAAGGGGTTGTTGGGGTGCTGGCAGGCTCTGAGTGAGCTGTGCTGTGGGTTCCCCATGTCTCCGGCACTTTGCCTTGGAGAAGAGGCCTGAGAGCCACTGTGTGATTCCACAGGGCACGGGCAAACCTCAGGAAACCCCCCCAGGAGCTGCTGGTGGCTTCTCATGAGTTGCCAACACCATTCAGCATTTCAGTGTTCGCCTGCTCCTTTCCCAACCACAGCATTTTTTACCATTTCTTGCTCTCCCCACAATCCAAAGTGCTAAAAGGTCCCGTGAGAGTAAACGGTGAGAGCTTTCATGTGGTTACTGTCACTAGGGAAACCACATCCTTGTGATTCACATGTTCTCTGAGGCTCTCTTCGTTTCCCTCTGCTTTCAGAAAGGTAATGTTGTGCTGGTACACGTCGGGGGGATGGGGCAGGGAACAGGCAGAGGCAGCAGGAAAATGGATGAATGTGCAATTGGTTGCAGGGTTTTGGAAAGAAAACCCCAGCATCGTGTAGGGTAGAGCTCATTGTTAGGAAAGAGTAAGTATTCAGAACTGGTAAAAAACCCCCAAATTGACTCAATGTGACAGTCCCACTAAAAAACTATTAAAAAAAAAAAATAAAAGGACTTTTCTCCCCTTCTGGTATTACTTTCTTTTTCCCTTCAACCTGATCACAAATGAGCTCATCATTAGGACAGGCAGACAAACTACCACCATTTCTCTTCTCTTCCCAAGTGGAAGAGCCTGGTGGGAAGTGCCCTCTGCCCACCCAGGTAAGTGGGTCAGGAGAGAGAGGTTTGCCCAGCAGGTCAGGGAGGGGCAGAGACACTGGGCTGAAGTGTGAGACAGGGCTGGTAGAATCAGCTGGGATGAGAAATTACAGCCAGGCAACAGAAAAGCAAGGTTTGGAGAACATCTCAAAGTTCACATAGAATCACAGGATGGTTTGGATTGGAGGGACCTTAAAGCCCATTCAGTCCCACCCCCTGCCATGGGCAGGGACACCTTCCACTAGCCCAGGCTGCTCCAAGCCCCATCCAACCGGGCCTTGGACACTTCAGGGATCCAGGGGCAGCCACAGCTGCTCTGGGCACCCTGTGCCAGGGCCTGCCCACCCTCACAGGGAAGAATTTCTTCCTAATCTCTGACCTAAATCTACCCTCCTTCAGCTTAAAGCCATTTTTCCTGGGCCTGTTACCACTGGTCCTTGTCTAAAGTCCCTCTCCATCTTTCTTGGAGCCCCTTCAGGCACTGGAAGAGGTTCTAAGCTCTCCCTGGAGCCTTCTCTCCTCCAGGCTGAACAGCCCAAACTCAGCCTGGCTTCATGTACTGGAAGATCAGAGCCCAAGAACACAGAGGAGACCTGAAAGCCCCTGGTTATTCCATGTATCTCAGCCTCTAGGCTGTGGCCAGGATAAAGAGCCGCAGAAATGGATGCTTTCTTCAAGCACAAATAAACACACTTATTCTTGCTTAAAGGAAAAAAAAAATTACTATCCCTTGCATTAAGAGAAAGATTTTTAATGGAGGTTACTTTTGATCTAAACCCAGTTTTCCATTTATATTCATTTTGAACATGTTTTCATTCAGAGGAAAGTGGTGATTTAGGGGAGGTAGAAGAAGGAAACCTTAACTCAGTCAATTCCTGGTGTGCTCCAAGCATGAGAGAAGCCACCAGGTCTTTGGAAGGGTCCCCATGCAGAGCTGGGATGGGAATGTCCATCCTGGAGCTTCATCCCATCTGTGTTCCTGCTCTATCCCCCACCTCCCTCTGCACCACCTCGCTGGAATCACATCTGTGCTGCCTCAATTTGCTGCCCCACAAATTGAGTTAACATTCCAATCCCTTTTATAGCCATGGAAGGTGGGTGCTTAAATCAAATGAAGATGAATATATTTGCTGACACATAATTGTTTTCTTTAGTAATTGCACTCAGGTCTCTTTATATCTGATCGTTAATGCTGGGCGAGGATTGTTTGTGAACTGTCTCATTGTTTCTGATGAATCCTATGAAAAGTGACACTCCTGATTATTTTGCCATGCAGGAGATTACACCAGGCTCCACTGCTAAGCAGTATTGATAGACCCTGTGCTGTCTTTTACTGTTTAGTTGCTACCAATAGATCAGAACTCAGGCTCTTCTCCACGTGCTGAATCTTTTATCACATGCAAATGTGAGAAAAGAGCTTGAGATGTGGCAGCTTCCCAGGGGGGTCAGGTAGAGGAGTGAAGATGTTGCTCCAACTTGGGGCTTGAGGATGGGGTCCTGAACGCCTTCCTGGTGTTGGGAGCAAGATGTGACCACCCATGGTGGCACCTGGGCATCCCCAGCATTCCCAAGGCTCCTTGTTTTCTCATGGAATGTCAAGCTCTTCTGGTGGTTGTGGGAGGCAAAGGGCTTGGCAGAGGCATGGCCTGATCCCAAAAGGGAGATCCCAGCACGTGCCAAAGCTGGGATTACAGCTGCCTGACCTGAAGCGCTGTGAGCAGCAGGTGACAGAAAAGTGGCCGTGATGTGTTTCACATTCGAGAGCTGCTGCGCTCTGAGATCCCAATTTCCCACAACAAACCCTCAGCCAAAGGGAAGACAGAGGCAGGGAGGTGTGAGGGGGTAGGAGGGCAGGATGTGCTCCATCCCAGGGGACAGGGACATGCTCCCTCTGGCCCTGGTGGCATGGAGCCTCCCACGTGTGCCGTGCTTGGTGCCAGGGTGCTGGTGGCAGCATCCAGGGACAGGATCCCATGGGCAGGCGGTAAATGTCCCTCATGCCAAAAATCTCAGCCTCAGCCCAAAGCCAAGCTGGGAGAAGGAAGGTGCTCAGGAATCTCAAAGCTCAGGCTGGAGCATTCCCAGTGCTCCCAGAAACACTCGGGCTGGGGGAAGCCCCAGGGGCCACCAGGGATGGCAGTGGCTCCAGTCATCCCGTGGGGGATGCCCATAAGCCTCAGTCGTCCCATGGGGATGCCCATAAAACTCAGGGCCTGCAGGAAGAGGTGAGGGATCAAAGAAGGGAAGCGAGAAGAAGCACACACACGCCTCTGCATCCCCCCCAGCCTAACTGAGCTAATTAATTTAGCGAAGATACAGCGCTCTGTAATTTGCCTAATTCAGTGAGAAGAGAGGCAGCAGCAGCAGCCAGTCCTGCTCCCCAGGAGCCTCTCCTGCTCCTGCCAGGGGCTCAGCACCCCAGGCAGCTGCGGAGCCCTCGCAGCTCCCACCAGTCACACCAGTGCCGGCCGCAGGCTCAGCACCAGCAGCATCCAGCCCCCGAGGAGCTGCAGCTAAAAATCCCATAAACATTTCTCATGGCTGCAATTCCCAACCAGAATGGAGTGACTCCAAAGCGAGCCTCTGATTGTAGGAGCAGCTAAACCTCCTCTGATCTCGCTTGATAGTTCTCCCAGTGTTAGGGTCCCCTTCCTGCTGTGATGAGAAAGCTCCTGGATAAGGGGTTTTGCACAGATTCCCCTCTCCCAGAGGCTGCTTTCCTGCCTTTCTGGCTTTTCTCTCTCTCTCTCTTAATGAAGACGTTGTGTGCTCAGCGCTGAAGTGGTTCTGGATACCGATGAAGATGTGGAAAATGCCATAATAGGAGACTGAAGTGAACAGGCAACTGCAGGTTGACGAGGAACCATTAAAACCCTTCCTGCGCCCGGCCCCGGTGCAGCAGCACGGGAGGGACTTCTATGCTGAAATGGAATGCAAAATAAAAATTGCATCGAGCTGAGGTCATTTCTTGCATGATGTATCTTGGGAAAAGAGGGGTTTCTCTTCTTTCCCTGAGATATTCAGAAATTCAAAATAAAAGCTTTTCATTGAGGTGAGCAGCCTGGCAGAGCAGCAGAGGCAGGAGCCGAGAGCGCTGTTAATTTTGCCTTGATTTTTTTTTTTTCTCCCTATCTGGCAATCTTTAGGAAGAAAAAAAAATCTTGACATTTTTGTTTCCTTATTTGCTTGTCTTCTCAATATGCCAGGAAAGAGACAAGATTACAACACAATCCCTGCTTGAAGCAGACTTATATTTGCCATCCAAACAGGTTTTCCCCTTTTAATGCAAGCTATTAGCCCAAGTTATTATTATAAATGTAGCAAGCCCCATCTATTTTAATCAGCTTGTTTATGAGCATCCTTCCATTCCCAAATTGCACAGGAGCTCTCCTGCTAAATACCCCTTTCTTTTTCAGGTAAGATAATTTCTGGGACAAAATGTCAGGGAGCTCAACACATCCCTTCAATTACTGCTGTACAGATTTTCTCTGAGCTACTGGACAATAAGTAGCTTTCAGGGAAGCATTAAGTAGATTTGCCCTCAAGGGTTTGCATTTCAGTGGAGTGACAGTTATTTTTGTAAATACAAAATAAAAAAAAAATTTAAAAAGAGGAAAGAAAAGAAGGAAAAAACAGACATACGCCCTCCCCCAGCTCCAAGAAAATAGACAGACACAGGCTAGACAACTGCTTATTATCTGAGAACCTTGCATCAGATAGGAAAACCAGAGTTTCTAATGTCTTCAAATGTCACAGCATTATGATTTATACCAGAACACAGTGTACCATGCTTCATTACAGAGAAAAAAATAAAGAAAAATTGAATTACCCAACTAATGTCTTCCCCCCCTTTTTTTTTTTCAGACTACTCTGAGGATATAAAATCCATCATTAGTTGTTTTTAAGCTTGTCTCTAATGATGAAAAAAATAATGGGGCATGAAACTCAGACTTAACAAAACAAAAATACAAAACACAGCATTTTACAGACTTTACGCAAACATAATGTGACAATGCACTTCCTTTCATTCTCTGCTATGACAGTTAATTCCAGACCAGGAAAACTGTCAAAAATGTTTAGTTCTGCTTGGGTTGAGTTAATTACAGGCCCTGGGGCTGTGTTGACTTTCTCCTGCTAATGGCACTGTGCTACAGGTAAAAATCCATTTGCAAGAATGTTTTCAGAGCTACAGATCTAATTTACTGAATATCAAATATTTATGCCATTGCAATTAAAGTGACAACGTTCCACCCCTCTTCAGCATACAAGCTCGGGCTTTTTAATAGAATTTATTATACAGTAAACATTTGGTAAAAAGTTTTGCTGGAGCTTATAATGTGAAAGCTTTGAATATTTTATTGATTTTATTTCTTTAGCGCTCTATCCCTATCAATGCTGGAACGTTATGAACTTCTGCAGCACATAAAAGACCATTTTTTACTGTCAGAGCCAGGGAAGCTCGCAGATAAAGGCTGGGACTGAGGGATGGAGCTGTGCTGCCACTGTCACACGAGGAGCAAAAGGAAGGACAGCAGCAGGGAGGGACAAAGTGCCAGGCCAAATCTGCCAAGGCAGGAGTTGGAGCACAAAGGAAATGAATTCTCCTCGTTAGATAAATGGGAGAGGGATTATTCCTGGTTTCTCTCCACAGTCAGATCCACCAGCACGGGCAGCCCATGGGAGGGAGCAGTGCAGGTTTAGGGAGCACCTTGGAAGCGTGGGAGGTTTAAGGAGGCTCTGGTGATGTAGGTGATGGTGGAGGGTGTCCAGGTGAGGGGAGGGGTTTGCTTTTCCTTTGCTGATTTGGGTTTTGAGAGCAGAGATCAGGCTGTGAATTCTGCACTTTGTGCAACTCCCTGTCTCCATCCCCATCCTCACTGGGACATTCCCCATTGTTTGCTTCTGATCACTACAAACCTTGTAGGTAATTTATTTCCTTTTTTCCATATGAAGGATCTGACAAACCTGCTCAGGCTTATTTGCTTCTGCCAAAGGTATTTTTATTTGCAGGGAGAAAATCAACAACAACAAAAAAATTGTTTCTGAGCACATGCTTTCAAAAGCCACGTTTGGTTAAGATCGTAAACACTGCCTGCAGAGAAAAGAGCTGTGCAAAGGGGAAGTAAAGACGGTGAGGGGCCACCAAAATTCCCTGTTCTGCCTTAGGAGCAGCATCTAGGCTTGCCCCAGTGGGTGGCCCTCAGCTTCTGGATTAGGGAATATAAAATCATAGAATTATGGAATCATAGAATGATTTGGGTTGGAAAGGAAATTAAAGATCACCTAGTCCTGCCCTCTGCCATGGGCAGGGACACCTTCCACTAGACCAGGTTGCTCCAAGCTCCATCCAGCCTGGATCTGAACACTTCCAGGAGATATCACTCTGTCCTGTCCATCCACCCAGTGACTTGCTCTCCACGAATCTGTGCCAGCCCCTCCTGACCCTGCTGGCACCACCTCCTTGTGACAGCCAGCTCCGACAGTCTGCTGGGAAAAGCAGTGCTCAGTTTTAAACCAATCCCCCACCAGCTTTATAGAATTCCCCTTGAGCTGCTCTGCAGCTCCTTGCTCTCTGCACAGATCTGCTGTCCTTCTCCTTCATTTTTAGGCAGTTCCCTTTTGGAAGGCAAGCACACACGGGACAGGGACATTCTCCTGCTGCCCTCACTGCCAAGCCTGACCAAGTACAGGGGATGCCCCACCAGCACCTTCTGCAGCAAGACTAAACCAGACCAGCATTGTCCCTCACAGGCTGTAAGGTTGGTCCCTCTGGGACACAGATTTTGTAAAATCTCTGTAGTGCAACCACTGACCTGGCCTGTGTGTGGGTAGCTGACATTTCCCACCGTCACTACCTAGCCTAAATTTGCAGCTTTGCTCATGCCACTTAATCTTTCCCCACCACTGCTGTCAGGGTAGAGCCATCCTGCAGCATATTTTTGTTATTAGACCTCAGGTTTTCCACCCACAGGGATTCCCTCGGGCTCCTCTTTCCACCTGGTGTTTTAATGATGCTCTTCCTTCTATTGCCACATGTCCTGCCACCCTCCCACCATCCTGCTGTGTTCCCATCATTCCAGTAAAGCACCAGCTTCATGGATTATCCTCCCGCACCAGGGCTCCTGGGTGCCCACGGAGCTGGGATCAGTGGTGATGCCAAGCAGGTGGCCTCCTTCATTCATGGTAATTGTTGTGTCCAACTGGTCCTTTTGGAGGTACATTGAGCTACATCCACCAAGCCGAAGAGGTCACCTGAACCAGGCACTCTTCCTCCAGCTCTCCCCAGCCCCCAGGCTAAGTATGCCCCTAGAACCCCTTGGACCGTGTAAACCATCACCTGGCTCTGCCAAGATTAAGGTGCAGACCATCCCTCCTGTCCTGGATCCTCACCTCCTGCCTCTGCCTCATCTCTCTCCTCTGTGCACCATCATCTCACCATCGCACCAACCCTCCTGATTCCTGCCTGTCCATCAGTTTTGGGATCACCCTCGGTATCCCTGAGGGTGCTGCTACAGCAGCCCTGGAAATCAGCCCCTGCCAAGCAGCCTGTGTTGAGCGTCCCAGACCAGCCTTGTACTCCTGCCTACACCACTTGTACCAACATGGACCACAACAGCTGCCAGTAATTATCTGGATATTTCGTGTCCCCTTTGCACCCAGCAGATAAATGCTCAGAGTCTGCACCACAAACCAGCTCTGCGTGGTCTAACAATGCCCCATCCATGGAAGTGTCCCAGGCCAGGTTGGATGTGGCTCTGAGCAACCTGATCTAGTGGAAGGTGTCCCTGCCCATGGCAGGGGAGTGGGACAAGATAAGCTTTAAGGTTCCTTCCAACCCAAACCATTCCATGATTCCACAAATAATTGCATTTCCCAATACCACCACTCAGGTCTCCTTGTCTTACAGGATTCTCTGCTGTGGGAGCATTTTTGATGTAAGAAGACCCTGGAGGGGAACTCAGCTACGTGAAATTCTCTCCTGCCATTGATTTCCTTCTTCTCCACGTCTTACATCCTTCCCCACCGGAGCCAGACCTGTTGTGTGACATCCTCGCAGATCCCAGGCAGGAGCTGCTGCTCCCCTGACACCCCCCCCCCCATTAAGCCTCTCTCATGGCAGGAGAAAACAAGTGCAGGAGAGGGGAGGTCACCAGGAACGTTGCACTCTGTGCCATAAATTGAGTAGTCCCTGCTCCTGGGGAACACCCACCTGCCTCTTGGTCTTAGATTCACTTTGAGTCTCTTGAAAGGAAGGGTTAAAATCACTCTCGTGCAACTCTGCCCCCATTAAACCAGCTAGGTGAGAAATACCCAGCAGCAGAGGAGCAGCCTGCAGCCCCCTGCTCTGCAGCCCCTGGACCTCAGGTTCTGCTGTGACCTGGCTGTTCCACTGCTGCCTTTGTCCTGCCCTGGCTCCAGGCAAGCTCTGCCCCTCAGTCCATGCCCAGGGCCACCTTCAGACTCGCAGAAGCAGGACAAGGAGAAAGTCAAGTGGGTGGGAAAACTCTCCCATGCTGAGTGGAGAAAGAAGAGAGAAGGAAGGTGATACAGCAGCCTGGCACTGCAGGGGCTACAGCCAGGGGTGAGATGTCCTGTCTGCCAAATCCTGCAGCAGGAGCAGGATGCTCCCTGGTCCTGAGCTCACAACTCCCTCCTGGAGCAGGTCACTTGATGAGGAAGCTCACTGCCATCCCAATGCCAGGGCTGTGTCAGGGTTGTTCAACCTAAAAAGTCAGAATTTAAGCCAGGATTTCTAACCATGAGACAAGAAGAGGAACAGTTAGGATGTATCAGGAATACCAGTATTAGGAAAAGGCTCTTCCCCCAGAGGGTGCTGGGCACTGCCCAGGCTCCCCAGGGAATGGGCACGGCCCCGAGGCTGCCAGAGCTCCAGGAGCGTTTGGACAGCGCTGCCAGGGATGCCCAGGGTGGGGTTGTTGGGGTGTCTGTGCAGGAGCTGGGCTGGATGAGCCCTGTGGGTCCCTTCCAGCTCAGGGTACCCTCTGATTCCATGGTTCTGTGTTCCCCAGCACGAGGGCACATTTGTGCCTGCCTCCAGTTGTCCTGCTGGAGCAGCTGGGATGGAGTGGGCACGGCACACAGGACCCACGGACACCTGCAGGGGCACAGCGAGGGGACAGCAGCGCCACAGAATCTGTACAGCCCAACCAAGTCCTCACAGAGCCAGTGACACCACACCAGCTCCGTTCACATCCACAGCATCAGTGTCTGCTGGCCACCGGCATGGTCCCCTTGGGGTGAGGGTACTCAGAGAGTGCCCAGCTCTGTCCTGCCAGCCCAGGTCTCTGTAATGCCCACCACAGGGATCCCTGTGCTCTGCCAGCCCTTCCAGCCACTTGACCTTCAGCCTCCTGCCTCTCTGCACACCCAACACAGACACTAATCACTTCAAACCCCAACTGCTGTCATGTCTTATTGCTTAAACACCAGCTCTGCCAGCTGCACATTTGCATCCTCAGCATTGACTC
This sequence comes from Corvus moneduloides, assembly GCF_009650955.1. NCBI lineage: Eukaryota > Metazoa > Chordata > Aves > Passeriformes > Corvidae > Corvus > Corvus moneduloides. The sequence goes on from NC_045492.1 coordinate 3,065,951, forward strand.
AGCTAATGTAGCTGTCATTTAAGCACCAGTGATCTGCCAGAAATAATACCGGGTACAGCAGCTTTCGAGGGTCGAGGCTCGGGGCTTCTGCTTGCAGGGAGCAGTCCCTGGATGTCCCAAGGAGAGCTTGTGGCAGCTCCCACTGATGGACATTTACAGGATGCAGGTGAGCAGCATGGCCTCACACTTTGCCAGGGAGCTGGTCCACAGCCCCTGCAGCCCTCCTGGGAGGAACTAGAGGTGAACACAAAAAGATGTGGGATGAGTTCTTCTTGGAGGGGTTGCCAGGGTTCAGGGTTGAGGTGAGTGTGGTAGGATTGCTGGGATGGGGCACGAGCAGAGGCAGAATTCCTGACAGACAATTCCTAAAGGTGGGAACCTGCTCTGATCTGAAGGTAGCTGGCTGTTCAAAGCTGCTGTGGAAGCTGCCCCAAACATGGGCTGCTCCAGCACAGCACTCCCAGGAGTTTGTTCCCTCCATCCCAGCCCTCTCCTCTCTCACCATGGTGTCTAGGATGGGCTGAATAGAGCTGGGGGCAGCACAGCCTCTGGGGTGAGGCATGGGACAGAATGCCAGGCTTTACAGGAGGATCCCATCCTGGAAAATGGCCTCAGCATGGGCTCAAACTCCCTCTGATTGCACCCCTAACTGTGGAGGCCACATCCTCCAGCAAACCTCTACAGAGCTCAGGAGCTACAAACCTGTCCCAGAGCTCAGACTCCCTCCTTCCAAGCTTTCTCATCTCTGGCTGTCTCAGTACATCCTGGGGGTCAAAACCACCCACTGGTGGGACAAAGGAAGGTTTCAGAGAGCACACCTGGAGGTGCCACGGCCACGCAGACATCCCTGGGAGCACAGATCAGAGCTGCTGTGAGAGTCTGCCCTTCCTGGCATCAGTGCCTGGCCCCAGTGCTGCAGGGCTGGGCCTGGAGGCTCCTTCCGAGCTGCTGCCAAGGGGAGAGCTCATGTTCTGCCTTTGTCGCTGCCTTGTTTCCATGAAAGTTTAATGCACCTCCGCTCTCTCCCTGGAAGTGAGATGCCTCCTGTGTCCCTGCACAGCGCAAAAGCCAGGCTGGGAGGATGAACCCAGCCTTGCCTTCTCAGCCCCTGGATCCAAGCAGCACAGCGGAGATCAGAGAAAAGATCTTTGGCTAAATCCTCCCCACAGGTGGGGCGTGTGTGTAACAAGGAGGTCCAGCACTGGTACTTAAATAATCGGGGCCAGGGCTCAGGGGAGCTTGTCCGAGGTCTTACTGTGCTTGAGGAAGCAGGCGGACATAATGAAATCTTTCATTCGTCAGTAAATGTCACTGTATGAAGTGTAATTAATGGATTTACCAGGGCTGGATGTAGCCCAAACTGAAGTATAAGCACTCAGGGAGCCGGCTGGGAGCAGTGTCCTCTGCACCGCTTAATTATAAGGTCACTGCCAGAGCGGCGGGAGCTCCGCTCAGACCAAAGCTTTGGGGGAAATCTTGCCAGCTCGGACATTTTCTCCAGCAAAATGATGGTTTTTCGTGGCAAGGGAGCAGAGTGTGAGTGGTGCAGGCGGGTCCTGAGCAGGGAGGTGCTGCAGGGCTGCGGGCAGAGCTGGATGGGCTGGCAAATCCCTGGGAAGGGGCTGCAGGGCTGTCAGTGCTGGGCGGGGCTGTGGAATGTGGGTGTGGAATCACCCAGCCTGGCAGCAGGGTGGGCACGAGTGGGGATAGCTGCACTTGGCACCAAATTTTGTGTCCATCTGAGAGTTTTTCCGCTGGCCGCTGCATGGATGTGCTGGTCTCACGGGTGCCCTGACCTGCAGGTGCTGGATGGTGAGGGGATGTTATGGATAATAAATCTCTGAGCTGCCTTCTCAGCCTGGGGATAGATGGCACCTCATTTCCTCCGTGCCTACAGCATCCCGCCGTGCTCAGCAGGAGCCACGTTCCCTGTGTCCCTCCTCTCTGCTCCACCAAAGCTCCTCAGGCAGAAAGTGGGGAATATCAGCACAAAAGTGTTCTCCTCCCCAGCCTGGCTGCATGGGGCTGGTCTCATGGACTCTCCTGGCTCCTAAAAATCTCTCTGTGACCAGATACATTTCCACTTCTGCCCTGAAGTGATTAAGATCAACCCCTTGCAGCTGAAGGAGGTTCATACATGGAAATGATTCTTGTGCACAGAGCCAGGCAGAGCTTCTCTTCTCCAGGTTATCCTTCAGACTAAATGTCCTTGGCATTCAGAATGCCCAGCAGAAGGTCTCACCCTGGTTTTTCAGGTGCCACCTCGCCACCAGAGCCTCCAGCTGTTCAAAGGGCAGCCTTGGAGCGCAGGTAGCCCTTCTCCTGGGACAGGCACCCTCCTTGGGAGGATCGTGTCTCCAGCTGGAGAAATCAGCCAGGACATAACTAACTCCCAATCAGCTCCAGCAGGAATGGATCTCCAGTTACTCTGCTATGAAAATAATGAATAATGGTCAAAAAAAGCCTGGCAGTGGGCAAGAGACAGACACAGGCACGAGTCTCCTGTAACCTGTTCCACTCCTGATGAGGATGTGTATTCTCTGCAGCAGATTTCAAAAAACCCCAAGCCCATTATGAGGAACAATCAGCAGCAGATTTTAATAGATGCATTTTGCACTCAGCTGTCACCATCTGTGTTTCCCCATTAGAAATGCAGAATGAACGAGCTGCACAATTACAGCTGGGAGGGTCTGGGAGGCCCAGCACGGCTCTGAGTGCAGCCAGCCCTCCTCTCCTCCTCCTGGGGAAATCCTGTCCCTCCAGCACGGCCAGTTGCAGCTGGGACCAGTGCTTGTGCAGATCCTGCCCCCACCCCATGCACCAGGAGGGTGTTCCCAGGCATGGGGCATCGTCCTGTGTCCTGTGTCTGGCCTGGTCAGAGGTGTGCAGGCTGTGGGGACCCCGGGTTGGGGCACAGGGGACCCCAGTCCCAGGTTGCCACCCAGAAATGGAGCATGATGGCATGAGACACTTCCAGAAGACAGGCTGGGGGTGCTGCTGAGTGCCCCAGACCTCACAGGGTTCCTGCTCACACTCCCACAGGCGGGTGAAGGCACAAAGCAGGAATTGAGGCTGCCCAGAGGAAGCTGTGCCTTTCCCTCCAGCCTTTCCCTGCCTCCAGGAAGGTCTGAAGGGCACCTAAGGGCACTCAGCCCCTGTGTGGTCACCTGTGGGCATCCAGATCTGCACTGAGCTGCCAGGGGAGGATGGGATGTGTGGGGCTGCTTGGTCTCTCTGCCTGGGGTGGGAGACTTCAGCTGGGGAGAGAGGAATGACAGAACCATGGAATATCCTGCGTTGGAAGGGACTCACACGGTTCATCGAGTCCAACTCCGTACCCTGCACAGCAAACCCCAACAAATCCCATCCCATGGGGCAAAAAACAGCCCCCAAAACAGCCCCAAAGCATGTCCAGAGGGAGAAGAGGAGAAGCAGCTGTGCCCAGACACAAAGTTGTTCCATCCCCGTGGGATTCTGTGGAGGGGCTGGGTGAGGAGAGGGCCCGAGCTGGAGGAACCTGGCAGGACGTGGGAATCCATGAGCTGGCAGGATAATTACTTTTTTAATCAAGTCTTTTCAAAACATCTAATTTTATTACTTTATTCTTCCATTTCAATAGCAGAACGATTAAGATGGAATCTTAAAGGAATTCTTCACAACAGTAATAATGTCTCTTATCGCAAGAGGCAGTCTCTGTCTGCTCCGTCCTGCAAATTCGCAGCATTTGAATATTAAATATATTCAATATATCAAAAAAATCCATTTCAGTCCAGAAAAATAATAAAGAAGAGGGGAAAAAAAAAATCCACATGCAACAGAAATTTTTCCCTCTTTCTGCTGAAAAAAATTGAAATTAACTAGCTCCCAATTCTTTTCCCCTCCAAACCTCCTTCTCCAGGAGGGAGGCAGGAGAGACCTCCTGCTGCTGCCAGGCCAGGCACTGCCCCATCTGGAAAAGGAACCTTTCCAGAGCTCTGATCCTACAGAACCCACCCAGGATGTGCTGCTTGGTTTGGAGGAGGAGTGGGCTGAGCTGGTGACTCCCAACGTGGTGGCTTAGGAAGCACCTCTATCAGATTCTGAGGCTGATGCAGGGAGGAGGATGCCAGCCTGGTCCCCAGCACAGTTTTGGGATGCAGGAGGGAGGATGCCAGCCCTAATTCCCTGCACAGTTTTGGGATGCAGGAGGGAGGATGCCAGCCCTAATTCCCTGCACAGTTTTGGGATGCAGGGAGGAGGATGCCAGCCTGGTCCCCAGCACAGTTTTGGGATGCAGGAGGGAGGATGCCAGCCCTAATTCCCTGCACAGTTTTGGGATGCAGGAGGGAGGATGCCAGCCTGGTCCCCAGCACAGTTTTGGGATGCAGGAGGGAGGATGCCAGCCCTAATTCCCTGCACAGTTTTGGGATGCAGGGAGGAGGATGCCAGCCTGGTCCCCAGCACAGTTTTGGGATGAAGGAGGGAGGATGCCAGCCCTGATTCCCTGCATTGTTTTGGGATGCAGGAGGGAGGATGCCAGCCTGGTCCCCAGCACAGTTTTGGGATCCAGGGAGGAGGATGCCAGCCCTGATTCCCTGCAGTTTTGGGATGCAGGGAGGAGGATGCCAGCCCCGCTCCCCTGCATTGCTTTGGGACCCCAGCTGGGCTGCTGTTGCCATGTCAATACTTGCCTTGATCACAAGAAGAGACAGTGTAATCTAAATTTGGGGGCCATCAGTGTGGTCTGGAGTAACGCAGGCTGTGTTTGCATCCTTGTTTTTTCCAGGAGAGCAAACGGTGAAAGAAAAAGTCGTGGTGCAAGTGGACAGGGGAGGGGAGTGACAGTGGCAGGAATGTGTTTGCAGTGTGATTTCGGGTTGTTTGTGACAGGTCAGACCTAAACTTACCTTTCAGAGCTCGGGCTGGAAAAGGAAAACCCCAAAGCCTTGTTTTGAGAAAGTGCCCACGGAAATAAGATAAAATGTTGGAGATAAACACAGATGACCCTGAGCTACTGTCTCATTCCAAAAGCATGCATGTAATTTCCTAACTTGTTTTGCTTTGCTTTGCTTTCTAAAGGAAAGAGGTAAAAACAAATTCTACTGTGTCAAACATCCTTTGGATGATTTCCCTTCCTGCCCTGATTCTGTCTGGATCTGCAGCAGGAGCTGCTGTGTAGCAGTCCCAGGCCTTCCCTGGGACAAAGCCCATGTCTCCATCAAAAGGAGGTGGGGAACAGCACCAGAGTGATCAGCAGTGCTTGTTTGCCTTATTGTCCTATTGCAATAATTAAAACTTCCTTATAACAGCCATAAATAGATAATTTTCTTCCCTTATAACCATTTCCTCACTTTTTCTCTCCATGGCTGTCCCAGTGACTCAGGCTGTCAGTGGGTGCTTCAGAGGTGTCTGGGGCCTCTCCTGTGTTTTTCCTTCAGCACTGCTGCTCCATGCAAATCCCGGGGAAGCTGAGCACTGCCCTCCCACACATCCATCCTGCAGGCCAGGCCTGCTTTTGGTACCCACCACTGGCAAGCTGCCTCCAGAAGCCAGTTCTGGCGTCAACATCCTCTCATGAGACCATGGAGCAGCCCAGGGGACCCCTCACCCCCCGGCAGAACTGACTCCAGAGGTCTGATGGACACTTCCATCCCAAGCCTCAGTGATGTGTGATGGGAAACAGCACCTGAGTGATCAGCAGTGATTTGGACACTTGTCCCTTGTGATTTCACACCCCTGCGTCACTCCTGGCCTGGGGCATATCCCTGCACCAGCCTCTGCCAGCACCCAGCCAGGGCACTGCTCCCTGCAGGTCTGGCAAATGAACCTCAGGGCCCTTTGCAGGGCACAGGAGTATCCAGCTGTTTGGAATTAACCTGGATTGAGGATCTAAGGCTCTGGAAGGGTGAAGGATAACACAGGTGTTGGACTGCAGGAGCAATCCTCAGGAAAACCGAGTTTATTCCTGTGGTGTCCCATAAGTTAATTTGCATGGCTTTTCCGTGCCTCGGTTTCCCCATGAGCAGAATGGCATTTCCAATGATCCCTGAGGTTCCACGTCCCTGGGTCGCCTGCAAAAGCAGCTGTGGGGAGCCTGGGGGTGCACATCTGTTGGCCATCAGCCTCCCAAACTCTTCCCCACACACACCGTGATCTTTCAGGTCATGATGCTCTGATAAGAACCTGTCCCCTTCCAGCAGGTAACACAGCAAGCTGCCTTCAACAGCATTTTTTTCCTAAGGTGAGCCCTGGGTTTGGCTCAGTTACCCAATGACAAATCTCTAATGGTTTCCCCTCTGCGTCGATACTCCTTCAGATGAGTGATTTTAAATTGATGTCTCTCTCTAATAGACTTCCTCAGTCTCCCCTCACATGAGCTGCCTGAGCTGCTGGTTAGAGATTAAAATCTACTCAAGCCTGCCCAGCAGCAGTTCATCAATGACAGTTGTTTCATTAGTTGATGCAAATCCACTTAAAATAAATTCTAATTAAACCAGAAACTGAAATCATACATTTTTGGAACACCCCTATGCTGGTGGCACGCTCTGCTCTGCTCGGCCCTTGCAGACCTGTTATTACTCAGTCCCTCGCCTTGTCTCCGGTGATGTATCAGGCAGCAACAAATAAATAGTGTTTTCATTAAAGTCTTTGCCAATCCACCAGCAGATTGAATTATTTGTCCCTCAAGGTGCACATGAATGAGAAGGGGAAAAGACAGCAAAGGGAAGAGAGCACTGTGCTCCTGTCTTGACCAAGCTGGAGCCAGGGTTCATCCTCTCTTTTCCCGGTTGGGATGCCTGGAAAAGGGATTTCGAGGAATGGGGGCCCCCTGGGAGCTGCCTGCAGTGGCGAGGGGTAGCCAGGAGGGTGTTTGGTGCTGGCGCCTTTCCTGTGCTGGCTCCTTCCCCAGGGAGGGTGTGGCAGCTCCCGAGGGCTTGTTGCCTGGAGCCAAGGAAGTCTTTGCAAATAGAAATCTTAGTTTCTATCACAAAGATGCAGGCTTGGGGCAGTACACTAAGTAGAAATAGAAACAAGTCAAACCTTCAGGAGGAAAACCAGGTCCTGTCACTCAGCTGGGCAGGTGTTCCCAACCCCCAGGAGATGCTGCAGGGATTGGACTGGGAGCCACTTCCACACAGCACACCCAAGTATCTGTCATCAGCAGGAATTCCCTGGGACAGGCTGCCCAGGGAAGTGGTGGAGTCACCATCCCTGTAGGTGTTCAAAAACCAGGGAGGTGTGGGACTTACTGACATGGGCTAGTGGTGGGCTTGGCAGTGCTGGGTCGATGGTTGGACTTGATGATGTTGGTGGTCTTTTCCAAGCTTAACAACCCTGTGATTCTACATTTCCTCCTGTTGGTTGAGTCGTTCTTTCACACAAGTGAAAGGCAGCACTGGAGCCTGCAATCCATGCAAAGAGTTGGGCACCTCTGCAGTGGTGGTGGGATACCTCCAAAGGGGGTCACGATGTGCCTGCTGCCTATCCCAGGTCCCAGCTGCCCTCCCAGGGACCCCCCAGCCCTATCCCAGTGCCCACTCCCATTTGGGATGCACCAGATGCCCTGGGAGCAGCTACAGCCAGTGGCTTGGTGGCCACAGGGTGTCACACAGGGTTTAGCAAACGGGTCACAGGCAAAGAAATCGGTGCTGCCAGAGTGGTGGCACCGGTGCCTGGTGGCAGGGATGGCAGTGTGGGTCCCCACTCCTGTCTCTTTCCTCCCCCACTGTCCCCACTCCTCCTGCCCCTTGGCTCCCAGGCCAGCCCCAAGCTCCTCACTCCATCCCTGCTCCGTGCAGTGCAGCACCAAGGAGCTGGGACACCAGTACTTGTTTTTTTAGGCCGAGTTCCCGCAGCACACGATTTCAGAAATGCAAATGGGCCTGCCTGCAGATTTTCAGGCAGGTGCCAGGGAAGGAGAGAGACAGAGAGGGATGCTCTGATTTTATCAAAATCAGTTTTCCTGCCCAGGGGAGGATGGAAAGCAGCTACTCAGTCTCAGAAAGATGATTCTATTTAAACCACAGGATCATGTTGTAGCTACTTCTTATTTACCAGACTGGAAAGTTACATTAAGAAGTTATCACTTATCTTGCAGGGGAACAGATTAAGAGTGAAGGACCATTCCCTGGTTTGCATAGAGCTGCACTTCCCATGTTACTAAAAAGACAAATGATGTAGCAGTTCAGGAAGAAATATGATTTTCATTACGATACGCAGGCATCAGGGATTGTATTCTAATGGTCCCCTGTCACCAGTGAAGAGCAAAATGGCCTGTGACCACTGTAATGGAAAAAAGCTTTCCGTGGTATTTTGCATAGCACGGAGGGAGCTTTGTGTTTGGGGTTGGGGTTTTTTTTTGGCTTGTAACCTCCTGGTGGCAGCATTAAAGGGAACAGCACCTGCTTTTTCTAAATAAAGAATTTGGGGCCCCACGGTGAGAAATTTTCTCCCCACTCATGGCAGAATATTTATATTTGAAGTGAACTTTTAGGTTATCTAGGAGGTAAAACAGCCGGCTGCATTTTCAGCGGGGGGGTCTCCTAGGCTCTCCTCACACCTCTTTGGGCAGCTGAAATAGGAAGATTTTATGGAGCTCCCTCATGGTACCACTCTTTTTTGGGGTCCATTCAAGCTTTTTTTGGAGCCAGTGGGCTTGAGGCTGTAGGGAAGTGCCCAAGAGCAAAAAATGCTGGTTGGGATTTAACCTGCAGAACCTGTCTGGTTCACAGGGATTGCATCCAAGCTATGTGAGCACCATGACGAGGCCCAGATCTTCCATTGCCCCTTTCCTCTTCTCTTCCCACAATGTTCTTAATGGAGGGGAAAAGTGTGAGTGGACACTTCTCCAAAAGCAGAGCTGTGTTTCACCACAAAGTGGGATCCTCCATCCCAATATTCTTGCCTCCCTGGCTGGGAACCAGAACCAGCCAGGCAAGAGGCAGGAACACACATACAGCTCACCCCACCCATGTGAACGATTAGCAAGATGGGAACATCGGCTATTTCACACAAATTATTCAGGAACAATTCCCAGAGGGAGGAAAAAAAAATCCAACCCCCATTTTTGAATTATAGAAATTCTTAATAATTGATAAATTAAAGGATTTCACTCTGAGCTTCAGCGCAACAGGGAGGACGTGGGGGATGTAGCAGTAAGTGATGTGCTGTGATTTTTCTCTCCTGTTTAATTACTTGACTGCTGTAAAAAGCAAACCAAGTTTCAAAGGTAACTCAAATTCCCCCATCACTAAACAGCACAGAGCCCTTCCCATCCTGTGAACTTCCAGACAGCTGGGCTGAGCAGCTTTCCTTTAAACCCACCTAAGTTAAAGACAAACAATTTAGGTCCATTGATCTGTAGCTGCGGAGCCTCCTGTTTAAACTTGGGGAAATGGAAGGAGCATAAAGCGAGTGCATAGGATTTTCTTTGCATTGCTTAGATTAAAGGACATCAGGATGAGTGGTTTGTGTGATGATCAAAAGATTCAACACACTCTGCACCTGTCACAGGTACGAGCTCAATTCCTTATGGATAAAAACAGAGTGGAGCTGGCAGAGCACGAGAGACTTACAAGAAGGGATGTGCAGGGAGTACATTTAAAGCAGGCTGCATGAATACGGGATTAAATGTTAGTATTGGAGGATAAAATGTTAATTTTGCTTAATTCAGCTGTTTCTAGCATAGAGTTCCTGTTGATCAGAGTGCTCCCTACCAGATAAAGATGGTGATAGGGAATTGTCTTCATAGGAATATGAGAAAGTTTCTAAATAGAGATCTGGGGAAAAATTCAGTAAATGGCTGAATTGATTAACGTTTGCAGCCAGGCCGCATTGCCTGGGTGGGATGGAGAATATGGGAAACTCCTCTAAATTTGCTGTTTTACTCTTCCTCCAGAGGGTCTGACTTGCCCATGGGAATGTAGAATGTCTCCACTTTCACTAGTCCTAAAACCAGACTGGAAATCTGGAGACTGCTGGGACATGAACAGGGCTGATTGGGCCCTCCCCAGGTGCATTTCCATGGTCAGAGACTGTTATTCCATGAGTGCTGAACTCAGCTGGAGGGATTGCATGTTCCTTTAGGCCCCTTTTTTACAGTTTTTACCAATTCAACTCGCTCATGGCCCAGCAGCCACCTGCAGAGCCCAAGCAGGTCTTTGATGCTCAGGTTTTCCCACTGTTGCATCTCCAAGAAGCCTGCAGCTGAGGAGTGTTCCACGCAGGGAAGAGAGGATCCTGAGTAAAGGATGCTGCTGCTGGAAGGGAAAATCAAGCTGGGTGATGCAGCACTGGATCCACCAGTCTTGCCACGGGGCTTTGGCTGCCATCTGCCAGGATTGGGCACAGCTGGAGCTTGAAATCTTCACAGATTCCTTCTGTGGGGGAAAAAACCGTGAGAAGTCAACCTCTCTGAAAAGGACTCCCTTGTTAAGTGATCTCCTAATGCTGGATTTCCATTTCTGCATGCTCACGGCAAGTTAAAAGCAAATATATTAAGTATAACCATTAGGCAATTAAACAATGCCCAGATCAGGATGGAAAGCGGCACGATGCCAAGGAGCAGGCAGTTGGGTGATGCTGATTTGGTGATACATTGCATTTTACACTAATCTCTTCTCATTACATGTGTCACATCAGTGTCACTGGGCTGCCATATCCCTGCTCCCCGCGTGCATCAAAAGGCACAAGCAGAGAGGAGGAAAAAAAGCTGGCACGGTGCAGGTGCAGTGCTTTGCTCTCAGGCTGTGGCCACCGGTTTCCTTTTCTACCCAAGGACACTAAAATCAGCTCCAAAGATTTTTGTTTCTCTAGGAATTAACTCCTTGACTTTCAAATCCTTTCTTGGGCTAAAAATCCAGCTTAAAAACAGGGAGATTCAAGGAGGAAGGTGCAGAAAGGGGCTGCGTGGGACAACAGGCAGGAGGCAGAGGTCTCAGGCTGACCTGGCATCTCATGGATGAGGCAGTGCAGATGTGCTCCTTTCACCTGCATGGACCATCCCCTGTCGTTGCCACACTGTGCTGAATCCCCCCTGCTTGGGGGAGCCAGGAGGATGTGCAGGCAGTGCCCACACTTGGATTTTCAAACTGTCCACATTGCCAAGTTATCCAGAAAAGTAAATGGCTCAGTGACAGCTTCTGGAAAACCCAGCACCAGCCTTGGAGGAGACTGTGGATGTGAAGAAGTCCAACTCTTTGACCAGAGATCTGAAGTACCCCAGGAAACCAAAGAGTATGCCCTGAATGTCACTTGTCTCTCCACGTATCTGCTAAGCTGGGCCTGAATTTCCTCTGGCAGCCAGTCAGCTTTTGTACCCCCGCTTTGATCATTGCTGCTTCCACTGAGCCAGCCCCATCCAGCCTGGCCTTGGACACTGCCAGGGATCCAGGGGCAGCCACGGCTTCTCTGGGCACCCTGTGCCAGGGCCTCCCCAGCCTCACAGGGAAGGATTCCTTCTGCATATCTAATTAAATTCCCCCTCTTTCAGTTTGAATTGTTCTGATTTCATCAAGTGCTTCCCTGAAGAAACAAATTCCAAGCAGGGATTCTTCCTCTGGTTGGTCACTGACGCACGACTCCAACTTAGAGCATTTGACAACCTGACCAAGCGTCCCTCCTTGCCAACACTCCATGTCCAAGGCCAGGTTGGACGGGGCTTGGAGCACCCTGGGATAGTGGAAGGTGTCCCTACCCATGGCAGGGGGTTGGAATGAGATGAGCTTTAAGGTCCTTTCCAACCCAAACCATTCGGTTATTCTGTGACACAGAAACAGCCACTGCTCTGCCCAAGTGTGACACTGAGCTGGCAGGTGGGCAAGTACCACGGGTACCCCTCACTCGTTCTTGGAAATAAAGCCATCCCAGTGCTGAGCTTGGAAAGGGTTATTCTTCATAGAGGAAAAAGAATATTTAAGACTGCAAAACTTCTTTTGACAGGGTTGTCTTTTAATTACCCTGTGGAATGATAAAATCCCAGCACTGAAAATGTGTCTTTACAAATCTCTAGCTGGAGTAATTAGTCCCGTGCCTGGCTCTCCTGAGAGATTATTGCTGCCTTCTTTTCAGATTACTTACCCAAATAGAAGTGGAATCATTGCTATGTTTGACAGTGAGATATAAAATATCAGATAAAGCTGTTAAAATACTGTTTCACACGCTGTGTTTCTGCAGAGTAAGGAAGCATCTGCTCTCTCGGTATCAGCAGCAGAGCTGAGCAGAAAATTCGCAGCTGAGGGCTGAGAAGATGAATCTCACTTCTTTTTTTTTTTTCTTTTGTTCCTTGTCGTTCCTAGACAGATCCAAGTAATCAAGAATTGAGTTGTTATTCAAATACTGAATAATGTTTGCACCTGTGTCCATTTTAAGGCTTGAATGTGTTGGTGGGGTTTTGGGTCTGGTGAACCCCTGTTCTGTCTGAGGAACTCAACTGGAATGTTTGTGTGACAAAGGCGAAGGGGTAGCACTGAACCCTGCAAAATCCAAGTCTTGTGACACCAGGGAGCAATTTCAGGTGGAAACCCCTGTAAAGTCCCAATGCAGAGATACTTACAGGGGATGCAAACACAGGTAACATTCCTCCTGTTAGATCCTTAATGGATACACTCAGAAGGAAGTTTCTCAGTAGATATGGCACAGATCTGCAGTGAAATGTGCCTCAAAGAAGTTACAGTTGCTATTTATTACTTTCTAGGGAAAGAAAAAAATCTTTCTTTGAGAATTAAAGTGCTTCCTACATTATGTCAGGCTGCTAAGCTCACAGTGCTCAAAAACGCATTAGAGACAATCCTCATCAGTGCCTGAGCTGTTGTGCAGATCACACCCTGGTTATTTCCTTCTTTTCTTACCTGCAGGACAGATTTCTGCCCACGGAAGGATGTTTCCGGGCCTGGTGCAGGTGACATCCCGGCTGCAGGGGCAGGGTGTGCGCTGTCCAGGCAGCAGCTCCCTCAGGGAAGGAGCATCCCAGCCTTGCTTCTTCAGTAGTCTGTTTCCTGCCATGTCAAATAAATGTTTTTGTGTCATTCTCACTCCTCCCAAGGCAGCTTTTGTGTCTCACTGACTTCTGATGTAACTCAGCATCGCAGTGGGGACATTCCCTGGGTCAGCAGAGAGGCAAGGAGAGCTCAGGAGCTCAGTGGGATGAGGAACCACCAACTATCCTGTGTCCAGGGAAATTAAAACCATCCTAATGCCTTCCAAGAACAAATTTTACAGGTCAAAAGTCTGCTCTGGAGGCCTCCAGCCCAGCCCATACACTCCAGTAGGTCCAACTGCAGCAAGTTCCTCAGGACCTTCCTCACTGCAGTCCCAAAGACCTCTGGAAACAGAGACCCCCCCAGTTTCTCTGAGCCTTGGTTTCAGTGTTTCACCACCATGGACTGACATAATTACTTCTATAGCTAAGCAGGACTTCCCTGGTGCCTCTCATCCTCCCACTGTGTGCCTTTGGGAAGAGCCTGACCCATCTTCCATGTACCTTCTCAGCTGTCAGCAATGAAACCTCCCCTCGCCCTCTCTCTGGGCTGAACAGACCCAGCTCTGCCCCTCAGCCTCCCTCCACCTGTCCCGTGCTCCAGCCCTGGACACCTTGGCATGTCTCACCAGACCCTGTCCAAGGACAGCACCCTCCTCGTCCTAGGGAATCCCAAACCAGGCACAATAGGAAATACAGCTGTTTTCCCACACTGGGACTCCGACTAGGGCTGTCTGGGTGAAAACCAGGAATGCTGGCCAGGTGGGAGCACAGACACCTCCAACACCGGCCTGCCTCCGGACCTGCTCCTGGGATCAGAGACTGACAACAGCCCCAGCATTCCCCCAGCCCTTCCTGGTGCTTCCCACAGCCTGGAGCGGGGGAGCACAGCCACGTGAAAAAGGCAGTGGCTCGAGCTCCTCGATCCAGGTGGGCTCTGCTGGGATGCTCCCTCCGAGCCCACGGTGGCACAGGCAGAGACCACACAAGCCAGTCCCACGGGTTTGCTGCATTAAGGATCGTGGTCCCAAGGACCTGCCCACCCCTGTGCCCTGGCACTCGTGTCCCCAGCACTGCTGCAGAGCCCCAGGCAAGGTCACCCACAGGGCCACGCTGCATCATTGGTGATAATTGGTGGCAGGCGCTAATCGCAGCCGGCACGAAGGCAGGAGCACGAGCTGCGTCCCTTTATTGCATTTGATTACGCTTTTTTGTTTTTGCATGATTCCCTGCAGTAAGTAGCTCATAATTAACAGCGGATGAATAACATTTCTGCCACTCTGCGTATTAAGTTTTCTCACAACAAATGAAAACATAATTGCCATTACACAGCGCCCTTATCGGAGCGAGCACGCCGCCGTGGGGATGAGGGAGATTTACTGATAGGCACAACTTCCACAGCTACTTAGGGACGAGAACAAAACGCTGGTGGCTGATGGGCTGGAGCTGCTGGGCACACTGATCCAGCTTCCTGCAGCATCTCCTGGCAGTCCTCTCCACAGGCTCACTGCCAGGACCTCAGGAACAGCTCGTGGGCTCTGCAGCAGAGGAATCTGAGAATCACAGCCTGCTTTGGATTGGAGGGACCTTAAAGAGCATCTCATTGCAGCCCCTGCCATGGGCAGGGACACCTTCCACTATCCCAGGCTGCTCCAAGCCCCATCCAACCTGGCCTTGGACACTGCCAGGGATCCAGGGGCAGCCACAGCTTCTCTGGGCAGCCTGTGCCAGAGCCTCACCACCCTTCACCTTCTGCTGCTGCTTCTGCTGAAGCCTTCTTGGAAAGGCTGGTCTGGTATTTATCCTTTCTTTTCCCCCTTTTCTTTTTAGTTTTTATCCTCCTTCAGTAGGTTCAGGTAAAATAGAGACTCTTCAACCATATCAGTGCTGCTCTGCCCAAATCTTGAGTCTTTCCATTTGTACAGTGATAGTTTGCCCCCAGAGGGAACAACCTGGAGGATCTCTCCTTGCTATTCTGTTTTGCTCATGTAAAAGTCCCAGCTTCACAGTCACTCTCATAATGCTGGTGTAATATCACAGACAAAATCTTTAGGGAGGATATAATTGCCAGTTGCTTCATGAGTTGCCTCCCAGCATCTTACCTGAACTCTTTGAATGTGAATTGTCATCACAGGATAGGAGAAATAATGACTTTCTGAGGACAGGCCATGTCCTGGCTGTAATTCCCAAGCAAACGGGAGCACAGAGTACAGGCAAGGCAGAAAATGCTGAACTGCGCTGATGGCTTTCAGGAAAGAACTTCCTCACCCATGTGCTGGGTGTAATTAGCACTCATTAGAGCTACTTATTACACAGAGGCCCTGCCAGGGTTTCTGCTGGGCACTGAGCAAATCCATGGAGAGAAGCTCCCTGCTCCCAAGCCTCAATATCTGGAAGCAAATCTCTAAAGGACAAGGAATTAAATTAGCTCTGAGGTGCAGATTGATTACCTCGCCCAAGGGAGGCACAGTGGAGTTTCCTGCATATGTGGAGGGCAGGACCTGGTGTCACAGGGGCTCCTCTGCTCCAGTTCTCTTCCATAGAGAATCACAGAATCACTGGGGCTGGAAGAGACCTCCAAGATCACTGAGTCCAAGCTGTGACTGATCCCCCACCTCGTCACCCAGACCAGAGCACTTAGTACCCAACAGATTGATCACTTGGCCAGGTGTTTTCCTACACCCAGGCTAAAAGATATTCCTTTTCCCAAGGAATATACATCCAATACACATCCAAAACTGGGCTCTGCTATCTCCCCACTGGAGCAGTGATGCTGGAGGTCCCACACTAACGGGGCACCCGTGTCCCACCACCCTGCAGGTGAGCCCCCATCACCACGCTCTGCATTCAGGGCTCCCTGATCCTGGACATCCAGAAAAATAACTATTTAACCTTTTGGAGGCTTTGTTGGAATCCTGTTGCCATCTCCCAAGCAACCCCAGCTGCAGGCTTATCTACTCACAGGTTTTAGAAAAGCTGGATTAGAAACAAACAGAAAGTTATAGAAATAAACCTGTTTCTCAGCACATTACTCCAGGGTGGCTGTACCTACTCAGGGATGCCCTGTGTAAATACACCAGCCCTGGAGTTACAACCGCTCTGTGTTTGGACAGCTCCTGCCAGACCCTCCCAAAGCCCATTTCATTTTTATTTGTCAACCACAAGCGATGAGCTGGAATCCAAAGACAACACAAGTGAAAACCGTTCCTCCCAAAGGGATTTACAGCCTTTAAAAGATTTAAGGCAGGCCTTCCAAAATGTTCCCAGGGCTTGGAGCTGGACGGTTTGCTCCTCACACAAACTTTGGGCATTCACACGCTGTTTTCAGAGTGGCCAAGGCCAGGGAGCAGCAAAGAGAGAGGTGGATCTTCGGTGGCAGTCTGTCAAAGGATGTAGGGGCACACCCTGTCCCCAGCAATTTGCATGTGGATGTCACCAAAAGGCTGTCACCACCATCAGTGATGTAACAGTCTCAGGTTATGTCACAATAAAGTGCTTTTCCTAATTAAAAAAGTAGCCCCCTGTGTTTTTTGAATGCTACAAGACTACCTAAAAAGCCAGAAGTGAACAAGAAGACATCCAAGATCTTTTGAAAATGAAGAATTCTCTTGATAAATGCATCTCTTAATGAAATACAAGCAATTAAGCTAAAAGCCCTATCAAATACTTCTTGTCACTCCACACATCGACATTTAATTGACTTTTTTTCCCATCCCTGGTCCTTTTTCCCTGATAAACAAATTCTTTCACAACGGATTGAGTTTCACTAACCCAGAAACCAGATGATAGTCAATCAACTAATTGACACAACAAAGACTTTTATATGAAAAAAAAATTGTCTAATTAAAGCTGAAATGAAATTTAACGACACACAGACGTCCTATAATAATGAACAGTCTTCTTGTATTAATTACTTGGGGTTTAACCCTTTCCCTTCTGGTCACCGAAATCATGAGAAGGAGGAAGGAGGCAGAGGCAGTGCTGAAGCTGCTGTGTTCATCCAAGAGTTTGCAGAGTTCCTGACGGAGCAGAGAGTGCCTGGATGACCCAAAGTCTCCTTGGCTGCTCCGGGTTAAATCACTTAGTGCCATTGTCACCTGTTTTTCTTCTTCCCTGCCTGCTGAAGTGTTCAAAGGAGCTGCCCCCTGCCTGCCCTGTGGTGCTCAAACCTGTGAGAGTCCCAGAGAGATGACAGAGAGTGTCCGGGATGGAGGGAGGGATGGAGGGATGGATGGATGGATGGAGGGAGGGAGGGATGGATGGATGGATGGGGGGAGGGAGGGAGGGATGGATGGATGGATGGATGGAGGGAGGGATGGATGGATGGAGGGATGGATGGGTGCAGGGATGGGTGGAGGGATGGATGGATGGGGGATGGATGGAGGGATGGAGGGATGGATGGATGGATGGATGGATGGAGGGATGGGATAGATGGAGGGATGGATGGAGGGATGGATGGAGGGATGGATGGATGGATGGATGGATGGATGGAGGGATGGATGGATGGAGGGATGGAGGGATGGAGGGATGGAGGGATGGAGGGATGGATGGGGGGATGGGGGATGGATGGATGGATGGAGGGATGGAGGGATGGATGGAGGGAGGGATGGATGGAGGGATGGAGGGATGGATGGAGGGATGGATGGATGGGGGATGGATGGAGGGATGGAGGGATGGATGGATGGATGGATGGAGGGATGGGATAGATGGAGGGATGGATGGAGGGATGGATGGAGGGATGGATGGAGGGATGGAGGGATGGATGGAGGGAGGGATGGATGGACGGATGGATGGATGGAGGGATGGATGGATGGATGGAGGGATGGAGGGATGGAGGGATGGATGGATGGAGGGATGGATGGATGGATGGATGGAGGGATGGATGGATGGAGGGATGGATGGATGGAGGGAGGGATGGAGGGATGGATGGATGGATGGAGGGATGGAGGGATGGATGGAGGGATGGATGGATGGATGGATGGATGGATGGATGGAGGGATGGATGGAGGGAGGGATGGATGGAGGGATGGGGGATGGAGGGATGGATGGAGGGATGGAGGGATGGATGGGCAGACTCTTTCCTCTCTCACTGCAAGGCATCAGAAGCCCTTGGGAGCTTCACTCAGGTCCAGCACCACAGAAAATATGCTCACAGAGAGACCCCAATCGCAGCCCTGCCTTCAGTGAGAGCTTTGCTGAGCCTTTTGGCCGGACAACAGAGCCCATCTCCTCACTCAAAATTTACCAAACCATTGCAAACATTCGGGATTTTATCTCATGCTTAAAAGCTTTCCTGAATAAAGTTGAGCTTGAGTATATGATTAAAACTCAGCAGGTGACTGAATGTTTTCTTGAATCAGGGCTTTGGTCCACCCCAAACCTGAGCCAGCTCAGGAGAGAAACTGGAAACCTCTGTGTCTAAAGTGAAAAATGCAGAAGCTGAACACATAAAGGGAAGCACAGCAGAAACCTCATCCCTAAATCACCTCAAATCTTAAATACATTTGTAAAAACATGGAATCATAGATCGTCCTGAGCTGGAAGGGATCGCCCAGTCCAGCTCTGGGCCCTGCACAGACACCCCAACAACCCCACCCTGGGCATCCCTGGCAGCGCTGTCCAAACGCTCCTGGAGCTCTGGCAGCCTCGGGGCCGGGACCATTCCCTGGGGAGCCTGGGCAGTGCCCAGCACCCTCTGGGGGAAGAACCTTTCCCTGATATCCAGTCTGAACCCCTTGGACACAGCTCCAGCCGTTCCCTGGGTGCTGTCCCTGTCACAGGGAGCAGAGATCAGAGCTGCCTCTTGGGAGGAGCTGCAGCCCATGGTGAGGTCTGACCTCAGTCTCCTCTTCTCCAGCTGAACAAAACAAGTGGAGAGGTCAGGGAGAGCCCCTTGGAGCTGCTGCAGTGACTGAGTTGGGACAGTGGCCCATGTCCCTCAGCAGGAGGAGGGCTTCACGCACACATCCTCAGCGGCTGGATCCTGGGTGCTCCCATGCTATGTGGAACAAGTTCTGATCAAAGCAGGGTAGAAAAACATTCCGAAAATAATGAGCAGCCATTTGTGGAAAAGCCAAATAGAAAGGAGAAAAGCTCAGCAGAGTTTTGAAAACTGTCTAATTGTTCGTGCAAGCTGAACCCACGAGAGGTGTCAAGTGCCTTTTCCCTTCCAGCTCCTCCTGCATGCGGCCTTCCGGCCCTTGCCGCTGCTCTTGGCTCTCTCATCAAGAAGTAGCTCTTATTTTCACAATCATTTTCTAGTGCTCTTTATACCATTAACCGAGCAAGCTGTTGTGAATGGTCATTTTGCTTCCAGGCAAGTTTGGACACAAACAGCGTGGAGCTCTTTCACCAGCTGAAAACACCCTGGGCTTCTGTCCCTGCCCGAGAGTTTGGAGCCTGTCAAGTGCCACACTGCTCCCTGGGCTGTGCCACTGCTCTGAGAACTCGTTTATGCTAAACAGAAGCTAATGGGGCACAGAGGGAAGAGGAAATTAGCAAAGAATTAGCAGCTTTGACAGACTCCTTCAGGTAATTATGGTTTTTCTATCTAAAAATTACAACTGCTCTGGAAATGCCACTTTATTACGCTGGTGTGTTTGGGATAAGTGTGAATGGAGAGGAGGTGGTTCTGCAGGGGAAAGCTTTGTCTTCCAACAGGTTTGTCAAAGGTGAAATTGCTGCAGAATTGGTTGTGACCAGGAAGAAATCAGCTTCTGGTTGTTGCTGAATCCAAGGGATTTAAAGATACAAGAGCACACAGCACACAAGAGCTGGATGAAATCCTTCCTCATCATCCCAAAGCAGAGGTTCCCCATCTCCATCCACCAAGGAGCTCAAAGCCGGGTAGTCTGCATGGGAGGTAACTGGGAAAAGCCTGAGGCTGCTGGAGAGGACAGAGACGATGCATGAGAACATCCCCAGAAAGTCTTTTCTCATGGAGCCCTCAGTGATGGAAACAGCTTGTCCTGATCCGTGAGTGCTCCCAGCTCTCTCCCCAACACCTCAGCCCACCAAAACACCTTCCCCAACAGAGGTTTCTGAGCCCAACCCTCACCCCCTAAAGGCAGAGAGACTGTGGTGGCACTGGGACATGTCAGGAGAGGGCTGTGACATGGGCCCATGCCACCAAGCAGGCAGACAAGGCAACTGTCTGAGCACAATGGGACCAGAAATGTGCCAGGAGTGTCTGTTTAACCTGGAGAAACCTCTTCCCAGACCCTCAGGAGCTGCTCTTGGCTCCTGTGGAAGAAGGAACACTGGTGAGAGAGGCTGCAGGGCTTGTCTGCAGTGCAGCTGAATTTTCCCTGATATATTTAGACATATTTCTTGATGTTCCCAGAGATGGCAGCCTGACAAATGCAAGTACTCCAAGGGTTAAGCGCTTTTAAATGTCTTGGGAGTTATTTGTAAAGCTATTACTTCTGAGTTTGTTAATAAATCAGGATTTAATACACCTGAGTTACATTATCTCCCTGTTCTAATGTATAAATCCTGTCACTAAACCTTCAGGCCCAAGTGCTGTGTGCTTTTAGTCTTAGCTTTAGCTACCTGCTTTCTAAAACGTTGGATTGTTTCACAAGTCAAGAGATGGATTTTTAAATCCTTCACATCTTGCAGCAAGTATACAAATCTGTGTCTGGAGTTACAAATCCGATCAGAAGGTTTGTAAATCCTACAAAAGATTTGTTTGAAAAAGTTTTCATTTACAAATTCTTGCTTTGCCTCTGGGATGTGTAAGTGACTTATTTGCCAGGGAGGATTCGGCAGACCTGGGTTAGATTGAGAAATCCTTCCCTTCGCTCATCACACACAATGCTGGATAAATCCTCAGTCTGTATCAGCCAGTCTGTATCTGCCTCCCAAATGAAGTTTGGGGTTTGCAGGGAGAGCCAGAAAAGTCAGTGCAGAGGGATGGATGCTCTGGAGGGGTGTCAGCCTCCTGGGTCAGGCACAGCCTTGGGATTCCTGGGCTCTGAAGATGCCTCCTCTCCCCACTGCTCCCAGAGGGACACACAGCTCACAGGAAAGGCTTCATAGGGAGAGAGCTTGGGTGTGATGCACCTGCCCTAAATGTGGACCTGAGGATCACCAGCATCCTCAGGAGTTTGGTTGGAGGAGGTCAGTGAGGGGTAGGAGTGCTGGAGCCGGGTGCCATCCCCACTTATTCCAGGCTTTTTGCTGTTTTTCCTCCACAGAGATGGATCTCATGGGGTCTGAGCAGCCACGGGAACACCTGGCACTGCTAAACAGGGTGACACCCACCAGTGATGGCTCTGAGTGCTTCAGGGTGGGCAGTCACAGCACAGGATCCCATCCCAGATCCTGCCCACACCCAGCTGGGGCCCAGCAAAGCCAGAGCAAGGCTGGGCACAGTAGTGCCACCACACACTCAGGTCTCCCCTCAGCAACTTAGGCTTCCAGCATGTTTGTTTCTTGCCAGGAAGAGACTGTCATGCTGCAAAAATGAGGATGGATATGGATGTGGAGGGAAGGCAGCTGAGCTGCAGCACCCACCTGGTGATGCCTCGAGCATTAGCCCACCTTGGCTGCAGAGTGAAACTTCCAGCACCTCTCATTCTGCCTCTGAGCCAGTTCCCACAGCTCTGTCACCTCTGTAGGTGTTTCCATAACCAGTATGGAATAGAGTAGTTAAAGGAATTGGGAAGATCAATTTGGGTAATGTCAAATATTTGACTTTTTAAAATCATTTATTTTTTACTTTGCTGCTTTGCTTTCTGGTTTCAGGCCCTTCCATTCACCTTAGAAAATTTTACTGAGACATGGACCTCTGAGGACATGGAGGTAAATACAAAATGAGATGAAAAAATCAGGAACGTTTTATCAAAAGTAGATCACATAAAACTAATTTAATATCATTTTAATAGGAAAATGGAGAGGAGCAGAGGAGCTAATCTGTCTGGGTTTAAACAAAATATTGCATACAGAGCCTGGTGGGAAATCAGTCTTTCAATGGAGATTCTTCCCAGAATCTCTGTGGAAGGAGTTACAGGAGTTACAAAGGGGATGTGGGTCCAGCTGAAGGGAAGGCTGTGCAGAATGAAGTTACCAGCCAGGAGGGCAGAGCCAAAAGGAGCTGTTCAGGGACCAGCCTGGGGTCTTCATGCAAAAATCAGGCTTGTGCTTACGAAATGGGGGAGATTATGAAGTTAGTGCCAGTGCTGAAGGAGCCTGGGTTGCCAGACTAGAAATGTTGAAATGGATCCCAAACCAAAACAGGGTCTGGCCACAACAACTTCTGCCACATTTGCTTGTCCTAGGCTGAGCCCAGGAGTAGATTGGGGCTCAGGAAGAGAATGACCAGCGGGGTTTTCTCTGTAGGATGGGAAGTGGTCTGGTGTCCATGTGATGTGGCTGTGATGGGAGAAGACACCAGCAATGCCAAGGGCAGCCAGTGCTTCTCTGTCCCTCTGTCCCACAGGGCTTTGGGCTGATCTGGGAGGTGGCCGGGGCTGCACAGACCAGGCTGGGCCTGTGGGGCTGGAGCTCAACCTGGCTGGAGGTCAGAGACTCTGAGAATCATGCAATGGTTTGGGTTGGAAGGGTCATCAGAGATCATCCCATCCCACCCCTGCCATGGGCAGGGACACCTTCCACTATCCCAGCTTGCTCCCAGCCCCAATGTCCAACCTGGCCTTGGGCACTGCCAGGGATCCAGGGGCAGCCACAGCTTCTCTGGGCACCCTGTGCCAGGGCCTGCCCACCCTCACAGGGAAGAATTTCTTCCCAATCTCTGATCCAAATGTACTCTCTGCCAGTGTGAAGCCATTCCCCCTTGTCCTGTCACTCCAGGCTCTTGTAAATACTTTCTCCATCTTTCTTGTAGGCTCCTTCAGGTACCAGAGGTGGTTGGGAGCAGATGGTTACACCACCCTCCTCTGACCTCCAGGGCCCAGACACACAGCTCTGAGCCACAGGAGACTGGATCCAGCCATCCGAGGGATCCTGGAGGAGCAGATTCCCTGGAGTGCTGGCTCCCTGTGCCCTGGGCTGCGGGTGTGTTTGAACACAGCAGCAAATAAACACCATCCCCTCCTTTGGTCCACAGCAATAAGGGTGGGCTAACATGATATGGCACTTCTTAATTATTAGATCACCAACATCAAATAAAAGACATATTAAACCTTCCAGGAAGAGATGCAGCTTTAAACTTTGGCTTTAAATTAAAATAAAAAAATCCCCAAAGCTGGTTCAGTGCTGCTTCTCTGCGCGCCTGAAAATCAGAAATGGCTTTGCCATCTCATACTGCTTCTGTTTGTCCATTCTTCCTGTCTCTGTTTTCATGTTTTCATTTTTCTATGGCTATGTGGAACACATTTCTCAGTTAAGTACTTGCTTTTGAGAGTTGTTGCCATAACAACCGTTTCATTCCACGATATGCACACTATCTCTGAAATACAGAATTTCTCCTTAAAGGAGCATGTGCCACACACATCAAAGAGGAATATGGACTCATTATTTTTACATTATTTTGTGGGCAAATAGATGTTTTCCAATACAGTTTTTTTTCTTCTTTCCTAACTGGATTTTCTTGTTCAGTGAAACTATGGGGTTTTTAAGCATTCCTATCTCATAGTATAATTTTTTGCCTGAAACCCAGAATATTAGGAGACAAGAATCTTTATTGTAGTTTCTTTTCTCCAAAGGTCTGAGAGAACTATGCTGCAGTTAATGCATATAAAACCCATCTTATTAGACAGAAAAATTATGTAAATAAAATCCATTAAAAATGCATAGTTCTTGAAGTAAAACCTCAATTTTCCTGCATGAAGTGATGGTGGAAGGAGGGAAAGGGCCGAAAATAGGTTGCTTCGTTTTTTAGTATCTTGCTTTTGGTGGTCTCTGCAAGGAGCATTGCATGTGCAAGTTCTTCCCAAAAAATGCCCCAAAAAACTGTTCTATGTCTGAAGTGTCAGAAAAACAGAGTTTGGAATGCGATGATCTTTAAGGTCCCTTCCTACCCAGGCCATTCTGTGCTCCAATGTGCTGCTTAAACACGAGTCCCGTGGTTTGCTCACCACAGGGGCACGAAGCCATGAGCACCGAGGTGAATTTGGATTTATACATTCATTTCTAGGATCCTTAGGAAAGCCAGGCTTTGGATTGCAAACTCAGGGAGATCACAACCCTAAGAGCCCAAGGCCAGCATGGATGGAGCTCTGAGCATCCTGGTCCGGTGGAAGGTGGTATGAGATGGGCTGTAAGGTCCCTTCCAAACCATCCTGTGATTCTGGGATGGAGGAGGCTGCTCCTCACAACCCCATACCCCTGTTAGCTCCATTCCTTCACCCACCATGGGTGACAGACACCACGCTCCTCCTGTGTCAGCGTCAGAGCCATCACAGCCTTCCTGTCCCTGCCGCCTGTCCCTGCACAGGAGCCATCCCAGCCCTCTCATCCCTGCTGCTCATCCTCACTCAGAAGCTGTCACAGACCTCCTGTCCCTGCACAGGATCTGTCCCAGCCCTCCTGTCCCTGCACAGGAGCCACCAGAGCCCATCTCCGTCTCTCCGTGGTGACCCCGCGTCCCACGGCATCACTGTCACAGGCGGCAGTGACACCCCCGCTCCGGTGCACGCCCACGGCACGGTGACACCCCAGGGCCACGTCAGAGTCAGCCGTTGTCACAGCCCCTCGCCCTGACAGGGCCATCAGCCTGCATTACCATCAGCAGAGGGAAAGCTTGAGGACCCAACAGCATGGAGCCGGCAACATTCCCCAAGATCCCAAAGCCGTTTAGCTCACTCTTGCACCAAAATCCCTCCCTAGCCACGAGCACAGCCTGCTTCCAGCCTTGGAGCAGCCAGGAGATGCAGGCTGGGAGCAGGAATCTGGATCTGCAGTTCACACCAGTGCATATTTAACTCACATTTAAAGGCTGAGAAGCCCAGGAGTGGAAGGATGTGGTAGCTAAAAATGCTGCCAGGACAGGAGTTCCTCAGCAGCTCGGAAAAGTGCCTTGCTCTGCAAGTGGTGGGTGCTGGGGAGGGGAGAGCAGTCAGAAAACACCTTTATTTTTCACATTATCTGGTCTTGCATCCAGCTGTGAGAGGAAAAGATCCATGAATTGGTGCCCCACACCCTGGGGAAGAAGTTGGACCAATCACTCATTCGTGGCCTCTCCTTCCAAAACCAGCTCTGGACAGCAATGCTGGATTTTACACAAATTACGTCATGAGAAAGAGACTGGGGGGGAAGTCAGAACTCCAGGTCAGTTCTGAAGGCTGGGGGAGAGCAAAATTTAAGTTCCAGGACCAAAAAATGCAGAGTAGCTGCAGCAGGAGCACTCTGTATGCAAAAGATTTCTCATGGGGTGTGCATCAGGACAGGGGTCTGCACCCCACATGTGACTGGGACGGTTCTGTCGTGAAGAATGTCAAGGGGTTTGTGTGGTCCCAGAATGGGAGAGAGGGAGGGGACCTGTCCTTCAGGAGTCAGGGAGCCCACCTGGTGACCAGGATGTGCAGAAGGTCCCATAGAGAGAAATGTCTGAGTCCATCAGGTAACCAGCAGCAGAAATGTTGAGGGAGCAGGGGTGGAGGCAGAGAAAATTCAGTCATTCACCAGAAAACATGCTCTTTTTAAGGGCCGCATCACAGCTCTCTCTGACCTGCAGCTTCTGCCAGAATCTTCTGCATTTCTGGCTCACATCACCCACAGCATCTCTCTGACTACCTGGGGACTGCAGACCTCTGTAAGAGCCACTGGAGATCTCCTCTGCAACGGATACAGGACGAGAGAGAGGGATGTACTCTGTGAAATCAAACTTCCTTTGCACTGGTGGGGTGCAGGGGTCTTCCAGCCCGGGCTCTGACAGCACAGCAGGAACTGGCTGCTGGTCCTGAGCAAGCCCCAGTGCTGCAGGGCAGATCCCTCCCTGTGACATCTTGTCCCTGACAGATCCCAGGACCACCCACCTCCATGGCCAGTGGTCGCTCTCCCTTGGTGTCTTTGAGCACCCTGGCAGTCACCAGCCCTTTGGAGGCAGAGCCACCTCCTCCAGCAGCTCCCCGAGAGCTGCTTTGAACCCTCTGCCAGCAGGGACATCGTATTGATTTATTAATGAAGGGTGCTCACAAACACATGCTGGTGAGCTCCATGAAACAGCCTTTAGCTTGTGCTGATTACTCATGTTTTACATCAGCCTGATGTTTTCTAGATGTGTTTCAATCAATACAATGGCCTTTTTAGCACACATTACCGCTCGCCTTTGGCTAACCAACCATCACATTTCTTCTCAAGTGCCCATTTGCATCAAACTAACCCCAAAGATGCATCAGCTCTCCTTTGACTGCCACCTGAGCTGACGCAAACGTTCCCATTTAGGTTTCAAAATGCCTTGCACGCTCAAGTTTCCTTGCTGAGTGCTTCAGACAAGATGTTGGATGTGTTGTGTCATTCATGTCAGAGTTATTCTCCACACAACTCTCCTTGAAACTGCAGCGTGAATATTCATCTCACTCTTTTTTTCCCCAGTCTCAGAGTTTGCCTACGCTTTGGGGTCAAGGCAGCTCAAAGAGGTAAATGCCAGCAGTCAGCTGAGAGAAGGGGAAATATTTTGGCTGAGCACGTGTGGAGTTGTGCACCGATGTGGTTTAATCCCTTCTGGAACCCACGGTGGCCGTTTCCAGGTCAGCTCAAATTTGGCCTGCAGAGCTGCTCTCATCTCCTTCGCTCAGCACCAGATAACCTCTGCTCATGGACGGCATCCAAGGTTTTCATTGGGAAGCAACAGTTACGGTATCTCAGTGACCTTTAGAAAAATAGTAGCAATAGAGAGACTTTTTTCTTTTTTTTTTTACATTGGATCACTTCTGTGAATATCCAGCAATCCTTAAGGTTTGCCATTATAGTAATATGTGGCAAATGGCTCTGCTCCCAAAGCAGCATCATAGTCTTTTTAATCCCCATTCTGGTTAGTCCAGCCAAACCCAACCATCCTCACCACCAACTCTGTTTTTAATGCTCCAGCTGCACTTTTATTGCTTGGGTCATCCTGGCCAAACCTGCAATTCCATGTTTCCCTGGAAGGGCACAGAGCATTTTGCCTGTTTTAAAAGCCCATTCTTTGTTGGTAGTAAAACGCACGCTGTTAAATAACACAGCTGTTGTCTTCATTTGTTTGGGAGCGAAGCGAACGCAAACGTTCGTGCAGGGAGGGGAGGGGGAAGGGACCTTCTTGTGCTGACGTTGCTTCCACACACACACACACCACGGACGAGCTTCCCAAGTCCCATGTTTCCTTATTTAGATGCTGACTTTGGTGAATTCCTCTGGGCGTACCCCAGCCACCGCTTGGAGTTTGTCGGCGTTTATTTAGACACCCACCATGACAGAGTGATGACAGGCCAAGGACAGCGGCATTCCTGCCTCGCCCTCCCACCTCCCACACTTCCTTCCCCACCACTCGCACAGGCCATCCAAGCCCACGGTGATTTTGCCACTAGGTGGGACACCTGGACCCTCCGCACCCAGGTGCCTTTGAGCCTTGCTGAGCGGAACGATGTAAAGCATGGGGAATGGGATGGAGGGGTGCTTTGCCAGCAGGATCTCTGACAGCCCCAGGGAGATGTGGTGCTTTCAGGCAGTAGCTGTGCCCCCGGACCTTAAGAAGAGGAGCAGGTTCAAAATGTGCAGCCTTAGGAACCAGTTAGGCAGGCATGAGCAAGTACCAGAGCACCATGGGCACCAAGCAGAGAGTGCTTTCAGCCCTGGTTTGTGGGAAGCCCATGTTGGACAGCAGCCACTGCAGTTATCTCCCCTTCACAACTCTCTGCAGTGTCAGGGGTTGTGTGATCCAGATCCAGCCACGCTCCAGTGCTGCCTTGCCTATTGCCTATTTTCTTGGAATGCTTTGTTCTTCCTCATGTTCAGCATTCGCCCTGGACTTGAAAACACATTTCAGACCAAGCACCCAGAAAACTCCAGCTGCCAGCCATTGGTTTTTCCAGGTATCAGCATTCCCACCACTTAAATTCCCTGGAAAAACTCAGAGGTGCTCTGTCTTTGAGCTCTGTACAAACACACAGAATTGCAGCTCCTGAGGAGCCCTGGAGCTCCAGAAACCCAGGGGCACACTGGAGATCTAAACACAGGTATGTTTTACCACAGAAATGATACAGGGTAGCTGAGAATTCCTCATGGATGCAGTGGGAACTGTGGGAGACTCACACCCTCTTGACATGCTGAGGCACCTTAGATTTCTGTCTTAAGGCACTTTATTCACAAACCCCTGTTTTCTTTTTGGCTTCCAGTGAGAATGTTTGAATGGGTGGTCCAGGATCTTCTGCATGCCTGCACCCCACGTGTGGTGGGTGCTGTGTATGAGGACCCTGGGGTAGAAGTGTGGTCAAAAACTGGCCTAAGACATGAGTGGTTTGAAAAAATATCATAGAAAACTGGCAACAGAACTATTCCTGCAAGTAACCTGGACTGACAGGATGAGGGTGTATTAGGGGACTATTGACTGACCCATGGGGGGCTCTGCTCCTCGCCATGAGCCCAAGGGGATCTTTGCTTCTGGTATGGCTGTTTTCAAAGTCCAGTATAACAGCGGACTGATGAGAAACTTCATGGCCTCATGCACCGTAAAAGCTGAGAACTGCAACAAGAAAGGAAGAGGGGAAGGTGGGGCAAAAAGGAAACCATGAGTATCAGTGTGGGAGACTGGGCAGGGAACTTGACTGCTACTTTTACCAGGAGTTATCAGCTCATCTAAGATTTCTGAGCTGAAAACAACTTTCTGAAGGAAGGAAAAGTTGATCTAGTTCATCATCTTGTCTCCAGTCTGTTGCTCGTCCCTGAGAAGGGGGAGGAGACCCTCACCTTTGCATGGACAATAGAGAGGATGTGTTAATTACACCTTTATTCCGTGAAAGCAAATCCAAGTCCAAATCCTAGGTGAGGTCTCAGCTTGGGAAAAACTCCCTCATCCCGGTGCCCCAGACTGGAGCTGTCACTGCGCTCTGGTGAGCTGCCTCCTCTGGCTCCTGCACTCAAGTGGCTGTTCCCAGCCAGCCTTTGCTCCTGGATTTGCTCTGGTCTCCACACGGGCTCTGGTTTAATTTCCTTGTCAGTGCTGGGCGATGCTCCGTGCTGTGACAGAAAGAGCCGTGCATCAGCAGCTCCTCCCTGCTGCCCTCAGCTCTGTTCTCCTGGCCAGGCAGCCCAGGAGAGGGTCTGGGAGGGGGCTCCAGAGGAGAGAAGAGAGGGTCAGAGACACTGCCTGTGCTGCAGAGCTCGGAATACAACACATCTCTTCTTTCTAGAGGCAACATGTCAAGCTAAATTGAAGATACTAAATGTAATTGCAGTTTGCTTTAGCAAAACACACTCTCAGCCGTCTGCAAGAGACATTTAAGCACTGAGTGCTCCTGATCCAAATATTAGCACATTTGTGGGATTACAGCTTCAGCCCACCACTGATGTGAGCTTTGCGCTGGCTTCAGCGGGCACTCCAGGGCTGGGAGCCGGATCAGGAGCCTGGAGTTCCCAGGGTGGGTTAACCCCTTCCGCAGACACCAGGTGAAGAGGATGGTAGCACTGTCCCTCCAAGGGGAACAGGATGGCCAGGAAGGCCACTCCAAGTCAGGAGCACTTGCCATCAGCCATTGGAAAACTATTGAACCATTGAACTATTTCACCATGGAAACCATTGGCTTCAGCAAGAAGGACCTGGTCAGCAAACCAGGAGCTCCTACAAATCCAACCAGAGGCTTTGTCATAATGAGATGAAATGGGAATATAAGGTGGGCAGCAAGAAGCTTGAGTGATTCCCAGACTGAGATCTGTCAGATTCTGGAATAATCCCTCCAGGGAAATGGTGGCAGGCCCACCCTTTAGAAATTTAAACTGAATAAAGCACAAGACAATGGAGAGGAATGTATTTGCAGTGTCTTTTCCAGTGTGATGAGAAAGGAAGTGTGCAGGAGGATATTGAGGCAAACCTGTGGTCCAGATTTGCACCAGACTGCCAGAGATCAAGACAGAAGAGGATGGGGATAGCTGATGGATGGCAGTGCTGGGATACAGCTCTGCCTCCCGAGGGCAAGGGCAGCTCTGTGGGACACAGTGATGGTCTGAGCCACTGACCTGCAGGATATGGACCCACCAGGGGGGATAATCTGTGGGCACTGGGAAACTAAAAAACATGAGAGATGCACACCTGCATGGGGGTCTGGAGTGGGATGGGGAGAGAGAAAGAGATGAGACTTTGATATAAGTGAGAGAGGTGCTAAAGGAAAGGGGGAGATGCTGGTGAGAGCAGGATGAGGGCCCTGAGCATGACCCAGCCATGGTGATCTCCAGACTGGCAGTGCAGGCACCAGGAATGGGTCCAAAGGAGCTGGAAACTTCCTGGGTGCTGCTCAGGCCTGCCATCCTGGGAAAAGCAGGTTCCAGACATGAGGTCCTTTTACCGTCCAGTAAAACCCTCTCCTTGCTCTGTTCTGGGGCTCTGTGCCCAGGAGGGGCAGAGCCAAGGGACCAGCCATGGCTGATTCTGCTTCTTCATATTTTCCTCTTCTCTTCCCATTTTTATTGGAGAGGGAAAGTGAAAAGCCATCAAGATGAAAGTTGCTGAACTTTCAAACTTTTAGGGGGCTTAATGCAAGCTGTTTCACCTGCTGAACATGTAGCCTGAATCTATGTTTCCAACTACAGTGAAGAATTTACTTTGGCATTGGTTTTCTGTTGAAAATAAAACTGAACTGAGGGCAGGATGTTGTCCTTAACTAGTTTGAGATGACTAATTATTAAACTCATTTTCTAAAGGTTACCGTATACAGAAAAGCAATTATACAGAGATTAAAACAAGTTCAGAAACCTGATTCATTCTGAAACTATGGTAAACCCAAATCTTGTACTATTTCTGATTTTTAATGACCTCAGGAACATTCTATTTAACTTAGATGTCAAATGCAATTCTGAAATGAGAGATTAAATATATTTTGTGCTTTTCTTTCCTTTTTTTTTTTCCTTCCCCCTGCATAGCACAGTGCACAAATTTCCAGTGCTAATTCTGTTAGTGGATTTCAGCAGGCTGGCAGGAAAGCTGTGCATGGAAAGAGGATCCTAGTTAACCCCTTGGTGGCTGTACTCCTTTGAGACACTCCTGGGCTGGGGAATGAGTGCCTTGGGATGCAGCCCTGGAATCTCCACCCTCCATCAGAGCCCTCTAAACCACAGGCTGTGCTTTGGGATGTGGGGGTGAGAGCAAAGTGGGTCTAATAATGTTGTTTCTCCTCAGGGCTGCTCCCCACTTGTTCTGGCCCTGACACAGTGACCCCAGACCCTCCCCTGAAGGCTTTTGCTCACATGGATTTTCTGTAAAAAGCAATAAGTTTTTCTGGTTTTTGGCAGTTCCTCTGGTCCCAGTCCCTCAGGGGCATCCTGCCTGAGGGTGCTGGCACTGAGCAGTAGCAAATCTTTGGTCCTCTCTGCCAGTAGCTGCTCTGGGGCATGGGCCAAGGGAAGATGCCCATTTTTAAGCAGGCAGAAGAACTCCCCTGACCTGAGGACAGGAGGAAGATTGACATGAGATATGATGTACACACATACCATTCTCCCTTTTTTTTGGTGTCTGCCTCTGACCACTAACATGGACCCTCCATCCCAATCCTTGGGGTCCCTCCTGGGACTTTAACCTGGTTCAGGTCACGCTGAAGTAAATCTCAGCTCGTCCAAGTTGTGAATGGGAGTGCAAGTACCCAAGAGGCAGAAAGAACATATTTTGGGAGGATTCTGGGAAAAATATCACCTTGATTTTTTGTCTTGTCTTTATTTGTACTCCACAGCTGGGGAAAAAAAAAAACCAAACTACTTAGGACTGAGCATTTGGGTTTGGGCTTCTAACAGAACATGAAGTCATACTCCAGGACATCCCTGTTTTCCCCAGGCTGGCCAAAGACAGAAGCTGTTACCCACAGGAGCAACGCTGGTCTCCTATTCTGTCTCCTAAAGATAAAAGCAGCCAAGCAATAAACAAGGTTTTAAAAAACACCAATTGTAGGTGAAGAGTTCCCAAAATACAGCTGCACTCTCGAGGAGCTCACACAGCAAAACACTCCCCCCTCGCTGCCCTTCAGCCCCACTCACACCAGTGCCACCCTCCCTGGCTCATCCTCCTCTCTGCCCTCATCTCCCATTGCTAAAGAGGCTCCCCAGATGGATCTGGGGCTGGCAAATTTGGGCTAAATGCACCCATTTCAGGCCAGAGTTTAAAAGCTGCATGTTTCATTTTGACATGCACTAACCAAAGGTTCTGCTGTTATCACGTCGAAACGATTTCGTATGGAGAAAGGTGTCTCAATTTGCTGCTGCTGCTGCCCACATTGAGGTGAAAACTTGTGTGAAACAACATGAAACACTCCATCTTCAGTTGCAATGGGCTTCTATTTTTCCTCAGGGATTGGTTTCACTGTTCAGGGCCATCCAAAGCTCGCCGTTTGCAGCTTGGCCACAGAGGGTCTGTTTGCCCAGCTCCAAGCCAGGGCTCTGTTGCTGCACCAGCCTGGTGTCCAGGTGCCCGTGGCACAGGGACAGGAATCTGTGGGACCTGCTCTGTCACTACAGTGTCCCAGCTGTCCCCAAGGACAGGGCTGGCACCCAGTGGATGTGCCTGCCTGGCTCTGCAGGGCAGGAGAAGAGGATCTGAGCAGGTCCCATGCTCAAGCCATGACAGCACAGCAGGGTTTTCCAAGCTTTGCCAGGAGTGCACAGTGCTCATAGCTGGAAGAGTTTACCCATCCGTCCGTGCCCTGGCCACCATCTCCTGCGCAACAGGGCTTCATCCCACAGGAAACACGGTCCTCCCGATGGCTGGGGATTGATTAGCGCGCTGGCATCTTAATTCAAGGTGCACACTGGCCTCTAGTGGGCACAGGCAAATCCTGTGTGATGGCAACTCCGGAGCTGTCACAGCAATGGGGGACGGCAAAAATGACATCAGTTACATAAAAAATAAAATTTCAATATATATGTATATATGCACACAGTCATAAATGTCTGTTCGTTCGTGCATTTATATATACACACACATATATGTCTGGTTTTTTCATGCATTTCTATACACACAAAAAAAGGTCTATTTGCTCATGTATTTATATATTCACACATATATATGACCTGCTGTTCTGTGGATGTTATACCTAACCCCAGCGCTGCCTTGCACTTGATTTCTCTCTCATCTCAAACTCCATGAGTTTCTGTGTTGTCCCTTTCTGGCAGAACCAAACCAGCTCTCTGTGAAGTTGAGCCATGGAATTAAAATCCAGCAGAACTCTGGGGCTTCGTGATGTTTTGGGGACTCTACAGACACTGCACGTTGACGATGGCTCCTGCTGGGTTCAAACGGGCTGGAATCTGGAAAGAAGACTGACAAAACTGGGAGAAAAATCGGCTTGACGCTTTGAGATGAAAACCAGCTGCTCTAAGAAAATTCAGGAGGGAGAAAAGTTGGTTTGGGCACACAGGGCAGGTGGGACCATTTGGTCCATCAGAGCTGTCTGACTGAGCAGATCCCAAAAGTGGGAGCTCTGCTGAGCCTGAGGAGCAAGGACTTCCTGGACTAGGACTCTGAGTGAAAATCAAAGGCCTGGGCTTGTTTCTCCTGAAATAAGTAGTGCATGAGTAGTTTTGCTTGGTTCACTGGCAGATCTGAAGGGGAGAACAGCCAGATCCCACCCTGCCTGCAGAGCCTCTCACTGCACTCAGGCAGGAGGGGAGCAGGGGAAGCTGCTGGTGAGGCTCACTGGGAAGAAACTCCTGAGAACCAGTCTTGGGGAATCTGATGGCCCAGCAGCTGACTGAGCCCCATCTCAGGGGCTGTGAGGATAATTTGGATTGGAAGGGACTGCTAAAGGTCTCCCAGTCCAGCCTCCAGAGACATCTCTCTGCCCATGGATCCAGCGCTGCTGTTGCTTGTATTTGTTAATGGAGATGATCCTTTAAGGTATTTAATCCCCAGGGCCAGGACACAGCACCTTCTGGAGAGCCACGACAAAGGCAGAGCCCCCCAGCACTGCCCTCTGCTCTGCTGGGCTCCTTCATTAGCTCCTGCCCTCCTGCTCAACCCCCAAGGGACTGCCTCCTTCCCAAGGGGATCTGATCCTTCATTCCTCTTCCTTTCCTGATCCTGGTGAATAATAAATGTGCCACACTTTCAAATACGCTTTTTGGCACCCTCTGCCCTCTCGCTGGGCAGCTGCCACATTCAGCACCCATCTGACCAGCCACAGTTACCTGCACTGGGAAGAGCCCAGCTAGAATGGGTCTCCTGGCAGAGCCCACCTGGAGCTGCTGGGGCAGCTCTGCAGAGCATCTGATGGCAAAACCATCAGATCCATCACCCTGGAGTGAGTGAGGAAATGGCCACAGACAGACCCAAAACCCCACTGGTCCTTACATCTCCAGGCTGCTCTGGGCATAAATGCATTTATGCCATGAGATCCATAGGCAGCTTTACATAGGGCAGCTCCCACAGGGAGGAAACGAGCCACTGGTGAACTGAGGAATCACAGCAGCTTTAGCATCTAATCAAACCATCTTATCTGCTGGGCAGTGGGAAATGGGAGATTTACTGACTGCAGGGTGAGAGAGAAAAGAGGGAAGGAGAGTGAAGGAGAGAAGGGAGGGGAAGGGAGGGGAAGGGAGGGGAAGGGAAGGGAGGGGAAGGGAAGGGAAGGGAAGGGAAGGGGAAGGGGAAGGGGAAGGGCAAGGGGAAGGGGAAGGGGAAGGGGAAGGGGAAGGGGAAGGGGAAGGGAATTCTGAATGCTGCTTGGAGGTTATATATATTAATATTTCTCACACTTGTGGATCCTTTGGGTTTCCTCTGGTTGTCTTCCTTTAAACTACATCCACATCACTTTGTGCTTTTCCCTGCAAACACCAGGACACAAAGGTGATGCAGAATAAAAACTGAATCTTTGTGGTGCATGTCAGCTCTGAGACTTTAGCTGGTTCACAAACCAGCTGCACTTCAGATGAATTGAAAATTTCCCCATCTGAGAGTTTTGTACAAAAACATTCACCAAGCTCCACTGGAAGAACTTTTTCCAACTGTACACATGAATTTTTGGCACAAGTGGAGCTTCAGGAGCTTCAGCTATAAGAAAAATATTGGTCCCAGGTCAAGCTGTGATACATCAGACAGGGGTCTGCAAAACTGCTGCAAACCTCCTAAAAGCCCACAAGAGACAGCAGATGAAAATCTGTGGGTGTCTATTATCTGATGACTAATAAATGTTGATCAAAATGTTTGTCATTCTTACAGTGAAAATATGCTCTGGCAAACTCAGCTGTTGCTCAGCCCAACACAAAGGTCTCCTTCCAACCACCCCACCAGGGTGCCGTGCAAGGAGGGCTGGGGGATTCACTGGAAGGGTTGGATTGTCAGACAATTATGGAATCATTTAGGTGGGAAAGGCCTCTAAGATCATCCAGCCCAACCATTCCCCCAGCACTGCCAAGGCCACCACTAACCCATGTCCCCAGGGGCCACATCCACAGGGCTTTTGAATCCCTGCAGGGATGGGGACTCCACCACTGCCCGGAGCAGCCTGTTCCAGTGCTTGACCACCCTCTCTGTGGAGAATTTTCTCCTAATCTCCAATATAAACCTCTCCTACATCAACTTAAGGCTGTTTCGTCTCAACCTATCTCTTGTTCCCTGGGAGCAGAGCCTGATCCCCCCAGCTGCCCCCTCCTGACAGGGAGTTGTGCAGAGCCACAAGGTCCCCCCTGAGCCTCCTTTTCTGCAGCTGAGCTCTCCCAGCTCCCTCAATCGCTCCTCCTATGTTTGCTTAACCAAAAATACTTGTCTTTAAATAGTTTATTTCAACGGTGCATTTCACATTACAGCTCATGGTGAGAAGGACCAGAAGAGTCACCCAAGCCTTGGAGGTGCCACCAGGAGGCAAAACACTATGAGATCACCCATTCCCACTTGGTCCTCCCCACTCCCTGTTGTGACTGTCCTGGTAGGAACTTCCCACCTTCAAGTCTTTGGGCAAATTTACTTGAAATTAATCATCAGCTGTGAAAGCTGTGGGGGACTCCCAGGCAGATGTTAGAAAGACAAAAAAGCAAACAGGCAGCTGGCATGGCTGGAGCATACAGAAAAGCAAGCAGAAAATGGGATGTGTGTTGTTTTCAGCAGGAGCTCAATGCCCCCAGTGCTGCATAGGGGGAGATCATGACCCCAGGCTTTGATCCTACCA
This sequence comes from Corvus moneduloides, assembly GCF_009650955.1. Classification (NCBI taxonomy): domain Eukaryota; kingdom Metazoa; phylum Chordata; class Aves; order Passeriformes; family Corvidae; genus Corvus; species Corvus moneduloides. The sequence goes on from NC_045492.1 coordinate 3,102,143, forward strand.
GGACAGGAGGACAAGGCCAGAGAGATCCATCAGGAAATGTACCTGGTTGCTCAGAGAAGCTGTGGATGACCCATTCCTGGGAACATTCAAGGTCAGGTTGGACGGGGCTCAGAGCGACCTGGTCCGGTTGAAGATATTCCTGCCCGCTGCAGGATGAGTTTTTGTGGTCCCTTCCAACCCAAACCAGTCTGGGATTCTGTGAAATAAGAAAGGCTCTGAAAAACCCCAAGGAATTGCAGCCTCACTTCAGAAACAGCTCCAGGATCTCCAGGGCAAAGCAGGGGTTGGAGCAAACTTAGACATGGAGAAAAGAGATTTGCTCTGGACTCTTCCCCCTACAGGATGAGAAGCCAAAGTGGAGGGGCAGAGAGGAAGGATCACCACGGACAACCTGACCCAGCATTAATTCCCTCTCTAGCACAAGAAGTAGACCTGAGCTCCCCTATCAAATTGTTGTCACAAATATTTCTGCTTAGCAGCCAACATAAAAATGAACACGAGTCCTTGATCAGGAGGCCCAGCAAGGACAGGGCTTTCCCCCCCCCCCCCACCCCCCCCCACTAAGGGAAATAGGGCAAAAAATAAAATCAGAAAATGTTTTGACTCTCTTTGAAACATTTTGACTTCCACTGAAGAAACTCCCTTGGGTGCCTGGACATTATTTACCATTGAAAACAGCTTTTGTGCCTTTATAGTTTGAGTTCTCCAAGGCAGGTGCCATCTCAAAACAAAAGTGGGAAGGTTTTGTTTTGGAGATTTTGAACTGATTTTTTTCTTCTTTTTTCTTTTTTGTCAACTACCAAGTGAAACATTTTGTTCAAAAAACGCCTAAACAAAATATTTTGACATTTTCAAAATGTTCTCCTGTTCCCTTTAGCCAAAACACGTTGCTATATTCAAAGCAAATTCACAGATCCCTTCAGCCCTTCCAAAATGCTCTGGGTTTGCTGAACTGCATGTTAATGGAGAGATAATCCTGCAGCCACAGAGGCTGAGTGAGGGGCAGGGAGCATGGGGGGAACTGAGATGGGCTTTGAGGAGTCAGAGGGGGAAAAATGAGGGAGGCAGCAGCTTTTGGGGTGCCAGGAGGAGATGGAAGAAGCTGGGAGAGGACGAGCAGCTCACAGAGATGGAAAGAGGGGGCTGAGCAGCTCCACGGGTGGGGGTGATGAGGTTCATGAGGTGGCTTACGGGCAGAGAAACCTGCCCAAAACAGGGCCAGACACAACTTTTGTGCCCACCACCTGTGCTGCAGCAGCTGAGGAGAAGAGGAAGACCCATCTTTGCTCCCTACTGGGCCATGCAGACACTCGGATGTGCCCCCTGGGCTGTGAGCCCCTTCCTCCTGACACACCAAAACTACAGGGGGAGAACTCTGCTCGCAGCTTTCCCCTGTGGAGAAACGGGAGGAACACAAAATACCCACATCTGAGAGGCTCCAGCTATGCTGTTTACTGGCAGCCCTGCCCTTCTGCCGCCCAGAAACTGTGCCAGCACCAGTGGAAAGAACCCTGGCACTGGCACAATGGGCAGCTGCTCCCACCTCTCCATCCTGGAGCTGGTCCAGGGTGGATGGGGCCCTGGGACGCCGTGTGAGGCAAAGGGATGGGCACCATGCATTCCATCTCGTCCTCCTCTCCAGGCTGGCCAGGACTGGATGGAGGTGTCATTTGGGCTGGAAGGATGTTTCCTGCACAAATCCTCTCCACCTCTCAGGGCTGGCAGAGGTGCACTGGGAGCTGTGGGGCAGCTGCTGTGGGGCTCAGCTATCCCTGCCAGCCAGGGGAGGAGGCAAACCCACCGCCTGGATTCAGGAGAGAGGCAGCTGCAGAGAATTTACCCTTCTGAGTGCCATCCAAGCCTGTTTCCATGGCAAAGGGAGAAGCACGGAACATGCTATCGGCACGATCAGCAATGGGCTGACGTCTCGTTATGCCCATATTTCCTGTTATTTCACCCGAGTTACATGCGGACTCACAGCTGAATCACGGGGTTTGTGACCTCCGCAGATTCTTGGGTGTTGGGGACACTGTGGGCGGCTGCTATAATTAGTGACTAATTTTGTGAATTCAGCAGCACAAGCCTCACGTCACCCTGGCACACTAGGTGCCAGCCAGCCATGAGCAGGCCTCAGTGGCAGGTTGGCCACCGTTCCCCACGTGTGTCCCGGGTTTGCAGCACAGCTGTAAAGACAAGGTGCTGTAGGACCCATGTCCAGACCCACAACAGCCACCCCAAGATCTAGTGCCATCCTCTGGAGCTGTCCTGCCCCAACACACAGCATGCAGTGATGATGATCTACACATCATCAGCATCCCCCCAAAAAACAGCCCCTGGAGCCCTGTGATGGAAGAACCCCTGTGATTGCAACAGCAGGAAAAAAGGGGATGCTGAGAGGAAGGCAAAAAAATGGAGTTTGAGGGAGACTGTGGAGGGATGGGGTTTGTTTGATGTTTTCAGTATCCCACTGGTGGGAGATGTTTTGGAGCTCAGCATTGGGGCCTGACCTCATGCCAGGGTGGCTACTGAGGGTGACCCAAACTGGGAGCAGAAAAGAAGAGATCTGGAGAATTCTGGTGAAATGTCTCAGCATGAAGGGAATTCCAGATTGGCCAAGCTAGATGAAGGCTCTGCTCTTAGCCTTCTTCTGGTACTGATCAGGAGCCAAGACATCACCAGGTGGGACATTCTCAGAAGTTTTAAAAGGACCCATATTTAAAAAAAGAAGCAGAGCAGCCCTCCACCCCTACCCTCCACCACCTCTCCGGAGCTGCCTGGCACCACTGGCGCCTTCCACATAACCCAGCATGGTGTGGGGTCTTCTGGGCAGGACTCAGCATCTCCCCATCTTGACCATACCACTACAAGGCCAGTTTTCCCAGCAGAAGTTTTGGCCCAACAGTTTATCCTCACATCAGCAACACAAAGCTGCACAGATGGAGGATTTCAAGGGGAAATTATTTAGATAAGAGATTATCAGGTATACCTCGATGTCAGCTGAGCTTATGGGCTTAATGCAGAATGATGAATCACCCATCCAAACACATATTATTTTCCCTGGAGGCATTGTCCTGTGAAATTTATTTCCCAGTGAAGGGCCTTGTAAATCATTTGTAGCAAATAAACCACAGCATTGCCAACCCTACATGTTCTCAAATCTGGACTGCCCTAAAAGCCATGAGATCTTTCCCTTCTACCAGTTTCAGGAGATGGACCTTTCACTGCTTTCTGACCTTTATTTGTTCACTCACCCATTTTCCATGCTTCCCTCTCACTCCCCACACCTGCCTGTGTGTTACGTATTCACTTCTCCTGGTCTCGTGCTGCTGGAGGACACGATTTGCCCAAAAGCATCTGCCATCCCAACCCAGGCATGGAATCACTTCCACCACCAGTGCCAGCAAAGAGCTGCTGGTGGGATTTGGAATGCAGGGATTTTCCCTGGTGGGGAACCAGAAGCACAGAAGCACATGCCCTGTGGCAGCTCTCTGCCGCTGGCTTTTCCCAGTCAGCAGTGGATTTGCTGGGGGTTATCCAGGACAGGCTGTGTTGTCTCTTTGGCTAAAGCCATGTTTTGAGGCTCTGTGGGGTGATTTTGGCAATGATTCCACTCCCTGTTCTCCACTCCAGGGAATGGATGTAGAGAAACTCGTGTCCCAAGCATGGCTGAAGGACAGCAGACAGTTTCCTCGCTGGGGGTCTTGTCCATCCTCTGCCTGGGGACAATCCTGACTCACTGATGCTTTCCCACTGCTCCCTCTCACTCCAGCTTGATGCTCTCCTCTCTTTCTGCCTCTTGGAGCTTCATTTGGAGTTGGACATTCATTGAGTTGGACTTGATGATCCTCGTGAGTCCCTTCCAACTCAGGATATTGCGATTCCATGATTTCTGAGCACCCTTCCTTGGTGCCCTTTTAGCCACCACACCAGAGGCACCTTTATTCCTGCCTTGGAGACAACCATGAACCTGATGACCAGACATCAGCCCGAGCCTCCATCAGTGCCCTCCAGTGCAGCAGATCCTTTGGCCACCTCCATGGCCAGCCCATGATTTTGGGCCATCAACATCCACCTCTCCTCAAAACAAGGCTGGTGGAGGAGACCCTCTCCGGCAACTCTCTCTGGAGCAATGGTTGTGACAGGAGATGTAACGGGAAATGGCTCACAGCAGGACCAGGGCTCTTTGCAACCAACCTCAAGGCCTGAGGAATTTTCTGAAATACTGAAGATCATGGGTGCTGCAACAGCAAATTTTCACCTTTCAGTGGATATTAGGGGGGAATAATTTGTGCCGAGCAAAGTCTGCAGCAGTTGCTGCCCCATATCTGATCATCTCCTGCGATAGGAGCTCAGCCCTATCTGATCCAGCAGTTATTGAAAACTCAGCTGAGTGTGACTGGGATCATTTTTCAGGGTTTTCATGTTGCTCTTCAACCATGGTGAAAATTAAAGAGCCAACCGTGGAACAGGAGAAAGCGCTGTACTTTCACTATGACACTTTCTGGTAATGAGATATTTATTAATGTTCATTTCTTCTGAAAGGAAACAAACCAAACCCAATCCCTTATCTCTCTCTCGGTGTTTAAGTTATGAGTAACACGGGAAGCTTTTAGGCCATGAGACAGCAAATGCATCCTGCTTGGGAGCCTGTGGGTAGGAGATACAGTGATAAAGCCAAGATAGATCAAATCACTCCCATTTACCTAGAGCTTTCTGCAAGTCTTGAAATGATGGAGGGATTGAAAGATGCTTTGTCTTTTTTATGAGAAAAGCAGCTGTGATTTAGCAGTTTAATCACTTTTGTCACAAAGAAATGCAAAACAAAGCCCATCACCACGATAGATATTTTTTCAAAGCTGTGTTTCGTTTCCTCTCAGTAAGGAATGATTTAAAATGCTAATGGTGGGCTGAGATGAACACATAGGAAGCAAAGTCATTGCTCATACAGTGGCCAGGCACAGATCAGCTCTCTGAAGCTGCTGTCCCACCATGGTGTTCATGGTCAAACTCTGCTGATTTTGGGCGCTCAGCAGATAGTCACAGGGAGCTGGCTGACCTGAGGGTGATTTAGAATTAGCTGCTTAACGAAGAGCTGCCTTGCAGGGTTTGGCTCACAGGGTTTTGCCCTCGGGTGACTTCTGAATGACCTTGTTGAACTGCAGCACTGCAGGCCTGGCTGCTGCAGCTCCCCTGCACTCACTCCTGGCACACACGTCCTGAGTTCTGTCAGTCTCAACTCCCTCCCACGCTCCGGACTTGCAAACTCCTCACTGCTCCACGCACAGGTCCTGGGGTGCGAGGAGACGAGTTTCTTAAGAAGAAGTAATTATTTCCTTTGTCATTATGATCATGCTCATGTGATTTATTAGCAGGGATGGAAACTTCACAGAGCTCTGCCAAGGAAGCTGTGGGTCTCAGCAAACCCTGCCGGCACTGCTCCCACCCCAACCGCAGCTCCCTTCGCCAGGTGATTTCCCAGCTGCCCAGCCCCAGCTCCCCACAAGAATCACAGAATGGTTTGGGTTGGAAGGAACCTTCCAGACCACCTTGTTCCAACCCCCTGCCATGGGCAGGGACACCTTCCACTAGACCAGGTTGCTCCCATCTCTGTCCAACCTGGCCTTAGACACTTCCAGTGATGGGAAGTGCTTTGGGATCTTTGTCTTATTCCCTCTGCCTCACTGCAGCCCAGCTCACCCAGTACTTGGGAAAGAGCCAAAGTACATGCAGGGGAATCCATTTCCCAGCCTTGGCTGGTGTAGATGGGAGATGCAAAACAACTTGTGACTTCCATATGGCGTGCTTGCTAGATGAGATTTCTCCAAAGGTTTGTGGTAGAGCCAGATTTGGGGCATATTATCCCCATAGCAAAATGGCCATCCATTCCCAGCTCCAAAACCTTGCTCTGCCTTCCCAAAGAAAGGACCACTATATCATGATGACTTTGTAATACATCTTACTTGTTCACACCTTAAAAACAGCAGTCAAAGGGTCCAAAGCTCACATGCTGCTGCCAGCCTGGACAAGAGGGGTTATACAAGGTTTGGAATCTTTGTTTCCTCAGGAGCCTTTTTTAAACCCCATTTTTCATTTCCTATTTGCTGGCTTTGATGTATGACTGCATTTCCCAGCGTCGGGCTGTGGCAGTGAAGGAAAAGGTCTTGTTGTGCTGGAGAGCACAAGGGGCGACGGCTTCCCACTGCCAGAGGGCAGGGCAGGATGGGGTATCAGAAAGAAATTCTTCCCTGTGAGGGTGGGGAGGCCCTGGCACAGGGTGCCCACAGAAGTTGTGGCTGCCCCTGGATCCCTGGAAGTGTTCCAGGCCAGGTTGGACGGGGCTTGGAACAAGCTGGGATAGTGGAAAGTGTCCCTGCCCATGGCAGGGGGTGGAACTGGATGAGCTTTAAGGTCCCTTTCAACCCAAACCATTTGTGATTCTAAGACTCAAGACAAAGACTGGAAGGGAAAAAGTCTGCATGGAGCTATGGAGAAGCCCTTCTCCTGAGTGAGCAGTAGGGGTTTCCCACCTGGACATTGGCTGAGTAGGTCATCAGCCTCCAAATCACTCAGGTAGAGGCACTGCATGGCTGTTCTTATGGAGAAAGGCCTTTCCACAGGGCCTGCACCAGCATCCCAGCCAGGAGACACATGGGTACAGTGTTCCCACGTCCTACACTGGCTGCACATCCATCCCTGCCCCTCAGGTGGGGAAACACGCAGGCAGGAGCCAGTAAATGAGCATTTACCCTCCTTAGTTATTCAAATGGGGAGTGGTAAGTGGAGACTGGGAGACTCTCACTTCAGAGAGGGGGGATGGCAGTGAGTCTCCCAGGGAATGTGGGGAAACACCACACAAGGAGCATCAGCTCCCAAGTGGGTTTGGAACAGGAGACAGCACGGGTGAGAAGGCAAGAGCCAGCGTGGCTGGGAAGGACAAGTCCTGCTTCTCATGAGAAACTTCAGAAAGCCACGTTTCCACCGCAGCCCAGAGCAGGAGCGTGTTTGTACCCACAGCCAGCCCTGCAGAGCGGGATGACTGCTGCTCACCCGCCTCTGGAGCGCAGACACCTCTGATCTTGGTGGCGGTGCCGGCGTTTCCCGACAGCCCAGCAGTGACAGCAGTTGTGAGATGAGCTGGCCATTCACCTCACAGCACCCGCTGCACCTCTGCTGGCAGCACGGCTGGAGGCCACGGGGTGCTTCTGGGGCAAACTGGGCAGTTCAGGTGACACCAGCAGACCCTAAAAAGCCACAGCTCCAGCCTCTGTGAGGTGATCAGCCCCACAGCACATGGCAAACCTCAGGACGGGCTGCTGCATCTCTCGGCCGGTTCTCCACAGCCACTGCACAGGCCCCACAGCAGCCAGTGCAGGCAGCACGGGCACCCACGTCCATGATGCCCAGATGCCACCCAACCACAGCCAAACTCGCCCCAAATCTCAAGATATGTGGCAGTGCCTGGAGAAGGCACTGATGTACCATGAACTTCCATGGCTTTGGCCAAGCACCAGTGGCTTCCAGGAGTTTTGTTTTGTTTCCTAAACCCAGTGACAGGATCCAAGGGAGTGGCATGAAGCTGTGTGCTTAGGGTGGATATTAGGGAAAGGTTCTTCCCCCAGAGGGTGCTGGGCACTGCCCAGGCTCCCCAGGGAATGGGCACGGCCCCGAGGCTGCCAGAGCTCCAGGAGCATTTGGACAGCGCTGCCAGGGATGCCCAGGGTGGGGTTGTTGGGGTGTCTGTGCAGGGCCAGGGGTGGGACTGGGTGATCCCTGTGGGTCCCTCCCAGCTCAGGATATTCCGTAACTCTGTGATTCTATCTCAGCCCAGGTGATGCCATTCAGTTAAAGATCTCAGCTGTCACTAAGAAAAATGTTATGTTTCCAAACCAAGTGCAGGAAGGGGAAGTTTGAAAAGATCTTGGACCCTTTAAGTCTCTGAAACAAGGAGGAAAACAGGCAGAGTTTTAAAACCTTGTAATTTTGCAGCCCAAATGCTGATCGCTGTGTCCTGCTGGGCCCTCAAACCTAACACAGGGATTATTGATCATCTGCTGCACGGACAAGTGAGGACCCTTGCAGAGGACAATTTGAGTTTTCCTTGACTGCAGGTTAAAAGATTCCTCCCTAATCTGCAAAAGAAATCTCTCAGAGTGCTTTTCATTTGATTCTCTTTTCTATTTTCAGAGAGCAAGGGGAAGTTCCATAATTTCCAAAAGGTCATATTTTTCCCTTTCAGCTATGAAAGCAGCTCTTTCAGCTGCATACATGTGCAAAAATTCAGAAAATGTGTGTTGGTACAAGGTATTACCCACAAAGACTCATTAGATTAAAACATAGATAAGCATCATCTGAATTTTAACTGCATTTCACTTGATTCACTACATTTTTTGAGTGAATGATACATGAAGATGTTCTCCAAGATGCCTTTAAAACACCCAAGCATGGTCCTGTAAACTTCTAACCCATTTCTACTGTTAACCTTCATTGAGTTTTGTTACACCACAAAAAATAAAAAATCCAAAAAAACCCATCAAAAAACAAACAAAAAACAAGAAAAGGGGAAAGACAGGAAATGAGCCCAACCAACCAGGTCTCAAAATGAGCAAAATTCAACTCAGGCTAGTTGGCAAGAATCCTATCGAGCTTGGTCCCAAAAGTGCAGAGCATTGTTGTGGTAGGGTGGTACCTTGTTATTGTTATTTGCCTGGTGGGGCTCATCCAATTTATGAGAAATCACAACTGAAAAGTTGAGATGCACAAGCCACAGCCCTGAAATGTCTGACACAGACAAACAGAGGTGACACAGGCTAGAATGAGGACTGATGAGGTTACAGCTGATCAGTGATAAATGATATACAAATTAGAAATGCATTTTATCCTCAAAACACTGTAGGAAAGGTCCAAGAGAAGGCTCTGTGCCCCCACTGACCATGGTATCCTCTACCCACTCTGAGCTGCAGATAATGGTGCCACAATTGGTGCCTGGGTGTCCCTTTGTAACACTGCTGGTTTCTTCTTTGCACCCCATTAAAAAAAAAAAAGGGGTTGGGCTCAGGAGCTGGCTTTGTCCTGTGCTCAGTCATTCCCAGAGTGGACATCATCAACCTTCAGAGCTCAGGAGCTCTCCTGGCACACCAATGTTATCAGAAACCTGTTTTAGCAGAGCTGGGAGGTCACTGCAGGGAGTTTTGCACTGCCAGCCTGTCCTTTTCCCATCTGGGAGCCTGTCCTTTTGGAATCCACTGCCACCCTGTCACCTCACTGCCCTGGAGGAGCTCCACAGCTGGAGTGGTGACAAATGCTTCAACATATGCATTTTGTCTGGCATGAAAACAGAGCCAGCACTCACCTTCAAGGCTCTCTAGAAGGCTCTAAATAACATTAGCAGAGGAGAAATAAACATCTTCTTCAAGTAAGAGCTCAAGGAGCACTCCAGCCCACTGACATTTGAGGATTCACACAGCAGGAGCAGAACTGCCATGAAAACTGTCCTCTCATGACACGGACGCTATTGGACCACTCGCAGTAATTGTTAATAAAGACACACAGATTTCCTTAAAACTTATTTCCATGTTGGCAGCTGAGTCAGCTGCAGCCCTGTGGTCATTCCTGCGCCTGCAGCCAGCAGCAGAATGGGCTTTTCCCTGGGAGGAGAGGAGACCAGAGCACCACAGAACCACACAATCCCAGAATGGGTCAGGTTGGAAGGGACCACAGTGGGCTCATCTGTTCCACCTCCCTGCTCCAGCAGGGCCATCCCAGAGCACAGGGCACAGGATTGTGTCCAGTCAGTTCCTGAATAACTCCAGTGAGGGAGACTCCAGCCCCTCTCTGGGCTCTGCTCAGGGCTGGCCCTGCCCAGGGCAGCAGTTCTGCCTCCTGGGCAGGGCAATTGCCGGGCTCAGGCCCTGCCCGTGGCTCTGGTGCCGCTGCTGGGCCCCGGAGCAGAGCCCGGGCCCTGCCCTGAGCCCTCCCTGCAGCCAGGGACAGCCAGGGCTGAGGGCCCCTCTCAGCTGGGGCTCCTCTCGAGGCTGAGCAGCCCCGGCTCCCTCAGCCTGTGCTGGGCACGGAGCTGCTCCAGGCCCTTCCTCAGCTGCGCAGCCTCCGCCGGCCCCGCTCCAGGAGCTCCCTGGCCCTGCTGGGCTGAGGAGCCAGAGCTGGACACGGCACCCCAGAGGTGCCCCCAGGGCTGAGGAGAGGGGCAGGATCACATCCCTTAAGGGCTGAAGCAAAAGCAGCAGCCTTCCCAGGGCCCCAGAAGTACCTGGGGGGGCTGACCAGAGACGGACACAGGCAGCAGCAGAGAGATGTGACATCTCTTCCTGTGCCGGACATGGATGGACATCCGTGATGCTGTCACAGTGGTGGGGTTGTGTCTCACAGCCCTGTCCAGAGGGACAGGAGCTCTCTGGGCACACAGAGCAGGAACTCAGGGAAGCAAAACTGCATTCAAAACAGTTCTGGTTGACAGTGGAGGCAGCAGGTGGTTAGCCACCAAATCCTGCTCTGAAAAGCCACCGCCAGTGAAAACATTCTTGATTTTTATCAATAATCCCAAACTAACAACTGAAAACTGAAAGTTTTGCTTTTAAAGCAAAGTTGTCATTGTTTCGGTTCTTGACAAAGCACCAAACATTTGCCAGAGAGGTTTCAACACAAATACCTTGACCAGCACTTCATTTTCTAAACCACCAAGCATGTTCTGGGTGGAATATCTGTCCAGGCTGCCCCAGAAGTGGCCAGTGTGGGGTTGGTTCTCTCCATTGAAAGCTGTCTTTGTCCATGGCTTCTGCCAGGAAGCAAAAGGGGACATCAAAATGTCCCTGTGGTCCTGCTGGGAGGAGCTGCATAGCTGAGGTCTTAGAGGAGTCTGGATATCGCAGTCCCTGGAGAGAGGGATGTGGAGAGGACAGGAAGGAGGTCCCCTCCATCTCCTTCCACACTGCAGGAGGGGAAGAACAGCTCTGTGGGAATGAGTGTCAGGAAGGACAGGGTCAGGACCCACCCCCTCACCTGCAGAGTGAAGGTTTTAAGGAAATCAGCTTGCTGCTGGAATCCTTCTCATCAAACATGGATGAGACACGGAAAATGCCATTATGTAGATCCCCAGGAAAGGAGGCCAGGACCTCACCAGGAGGGAGTTATTCAGTGTGTGAGTGCAGAAAGGGGGATGTAAGTTTTGAAGGCACTGAGTGCCAGCAGCATGGACAAAAAAAGCAGGTGTTCATTGCAGAAAATCCAGCTGGGAATTCTCTCACAGCCAACCAATGGAGGACAGACAGGTCACAGAGCCTGAGCTGCATTTGGGCTGTATTTCATTGCCCAGATCATCACACCTCTTGCAGGGAGGAGTGAGGTGTGGCCAGCACATGGATCCCACCCAAATCCTGCCAGGACCAGACAGTGGTGCTCCTCAGGTGGCTCTGGCTCCTGTGCAGAGCTCCTGTGAGCCAGCCCAGCTGAGCAGGCATCCCCATGGGAGACATCACCAAAACTAGCTGGGCTGGGGCTTCCCTCTGCTCTGCCTTCCCACTCCAAACCATCCCCTTCCCAAGCACCATCACTTGGCCGTCACTTCCATTAGTGACCATTTCCAGAGATCAGTTGTGCTGTTTTCATGGAAATTCCTACTTCACAAAGCTGGCAATGGTCAAACATCACGGTAATTTTCACAGAGAACAATGCCTTTCAGGGTTTTCCAGATTATTACCCCAAGCAGGTCGAAACAGCACTCTCAGTGAGGAACTTACTCTTTACCCCGTGTGCTGGTTTAGCAAAAACCAGCATCAAACCTCGACACCCTGTCACTAAATAAATCTGGAGACAGAGGCAGCCATCAGGGTTGTCACTCAAATGCCTCAAGATGTGACACACACTGTGTAGCAGCCCTAATCATGAAATCCTAGGATGGTTTGGGTTGGAACTGACCTTAAAGCTCCTCTTGTTCCAAACCTCTGCCATGGGCAGGGACACCTTCCACTAGTCCAGGTTGCTCCAGCCTGGCCTTGGACACTTCCAGGGATGAGGCAGCCACAGCTTCTCTGGGCAGCCTGTGCCAGTGCTCCAAGTGGTTTTAGGGTATTTTAAAAGGCAAAACCAAGGTGAATGCTGGAGAAGTGCCTCCTCCAGATGTGCTCTGGTGTGGCTCTGTGCTGTTCACACCACACCACAGAACGGTGTCAGATTCTGCCACTCAGGCTCCTGAGTAAACCCCAGCCTGAGCCCAGACTGTCCCAGAGTGGCTGCTGGTGGTGCCCCACTTCCTCCCCTGTCCCTCCTCAAAACCTCAGGACAAAATTCCCTTTTCCCAAATGCCAGGGAAATCTCCCAGCAGCTCCAAACCGCCTCCCCCAGTCCTGCAGCCCAGTGTGGAGTCAGACACTCCTGCACACAGTCCTTGTCTTCAGCAGAGAAACAAACTCACCCCTGCCCTGACCTTTACCTAACAACAGGAGATCCTTGTTCACTGACAAGTTGCAGTGAATTTGTTTTATGTGACCATAAACTAGGGAATAAAATGTCTCTGCCACCTATGTTTCCAGAGAGCCATGGGAATTTTTTCTCATTGCTTCTCCCCACTTGTAAACTCAGCCCTTCTTATCAAACTCAGCCTTTCTATCCAAACTCAGCCCTTCTTACCACACTCACCGTGCTCATGTGAAAGGTGAGGGATCCTCCCAGACCTAATAACTATTGTGAGCTTCAGAGTCCAAATCCTGGCTGAGCTGGAGCCACTAACCAAAATTCCCAGCCCTTTCCCACTATGTGTAAGGGTAAATAACCCTTCTTGTCTGTTGTTTTTTTTTTCTTTACAAGAACAGTAAATGATGCAGAAGAACCCTGTGCAGACACCCCTGACCCTCGTGGTGCAAGGGGCTGACAGCAGACAGACCCTCACCTCTCCTGTGAGGATCTGCTCCTTGGCTGTGGGGACAAAATGAATTTATGTCACAGAAGTTCTGCCTGTCCTCTCTTTGCCTACAGGCACCACTCACCTGAACACCTCCAAATCTGCCTGGCACAAAAATATCAAAGCCACATTCTCCATGGGAAAATCCTCTCTTGGGTAAAGAAAATTAAGCCTCATTCACACAAGTGAGGCAGTTTTGGACTTTATCGATGCCAGGTAATGTGGGTGCCACTAGTCCCCATACTAAAAACCAAGACACGCTGATGCTAACTCAGTTTTATTTTTGCTTTCCCACTTGTCAAGATCCCAGCAGTGAGCCAGACTTGCATAAAACATTCAAACTCTACACAGAGCCTCAGTTCTTTGTGAACACAGTGCAAAAACTTCTGCATGGCCCAGTTTGGAAGAGACCTGGAGCAGGAGCATGGCTTAAAACCACATCACCTAAAGGAAGGCCAGAAACCAGGCAGCCCATCAGTTTTCTGTGTTTTCTGTCCGACTGTATTTTTCTCTTTTATTGTGTTAGTCAGGTGCTAAACAAATAAAATCAATTCTGAACTTATAAAAAGCAATTGGAAATGTCTAGTCTTTTATAGTGAAATCTTGACTGAATCAGCCCACAGATCTTGGAGAAAAATCAATCATCATTTCCATCCTGCTACGTGCGCTACTAAAATTAAGAATTGATGTTTGGCTGCAAAGGGAAATTATTTCAAGAGAACCACCTTAGCACCAGTTTTCAGTGTTCATAAACCTCCTGTTTACGGCTCTTCTCACAGCAGATGAACTCCTACATCCCACCATGAATTATAAATATTAATGAGGGATCCTGATTTACATACCGTTTCCATCTTAATGGGCATCAAAATTGCAAGCAGGGCAACAGCACCACTTATGGTAATAGCAAGTAGTAAACATGTCCCCAGACTAAAGAGGTCATAAACCTATGTTAAACACCCCTGTAATTGCAGCCTCTCCCATATCCAAACCAAAGTTCAGATGATTTTGCCAGTAGCCTTTCCATAAAGACAGAAAGCCTGGAGTGGGGCATCTGAAGAAGCACTTCACTCTGATGCAGCCTAAATATTTTAGCAACATGCTCTGCCCATTTGGAAGCACCACTCCCTACATCTTCTTTGATTTACTGCAGCCCAGCCTATGTTACTTGTATGATATAATGTGCACACCACATTTAATATCCTCCAGAATATGCCACAGCCACAGTGAAAGCCATCCCTTCCTCCAAATAATCTCCATCCCAGCAGCTCTATTTATTAATGAGCACACAGCTCATTTCCACGCCACCAGCTGGAAGCTGCTGTTTCCCCAGTGCTCAGGGGCTGTGCAGCACCAGCAGCCTGGGCTGTGTGGCACCCTGAGCACAGTGGTGTCCCCTCCAGCTCCCATCTGGCTTCCCACAGACTTTTCTCAGCCCAGCTGTGGTGGGGTTCGTGGTGGCCACAAGAGTCACCTTGCTCCAGTGGGGTTTGTAATCAACCTGTGGCTCTCAGGAGGTGCCTGGGAGGAGGCAGCCCCGTTTGCCCCCAAGATGCACCCACGGGGGGCTAGGCTGCCTAAAGAAGTGGTAAGGAGGGTGATGACCACTGCACCAAGCCGTTTTTTTTCAAGTTCTTCCCAACCAGCTTTGGTCCAGCTGGCTCTCCCAGCCGTTGGTTTCTTGCCCATCAATCACTGGATTCAGTCCCGCTTACACCACCCTCTGTTCATCCCTTCTTTTGGTCTTTGATTACTGCAATTAATACCTCTGATGTTGCCTCCCCGAGGCCACCTCCTCCGTGGCCTCAGGGGCAGAGCATTCCCACCTTCCCTGATGCCAGGGCAGGGACACTTCTTCTCCCTCTGATGCCAGGAGGGGGACACTGCACGGCTCTGCCTGTGTTTTGTCCTGCTTCTCTTAAATCTATTTCAAAAAGATTGCAGTCAACTTTGAGAACTGAGTTACTGACTTTGATAGGAAAATTACTGTTCCAGTATACAGTAAGTGGCAGTGCTCTAGAACACTGTTAAATCAGAGTCTGGAAAATGAGCTTTAATAAAAAGCATTCCAGTCACACACTGTGACAGCTTTTAGTGAAATCGGCTCCACCAGTTTGATTCTCCCACGAACACGGCGAGATACTCCAGCAGCTTTGAGCCATGGGATCAGCAAGCAGACACTTTTATGATAAATGGCCCCAGAAACCCAAATTACAGCTGCAGCAAATGAACAGTACGTTGAAATTACTCGGTGGCTTTCTGTCTGAGCCACCGTGCAGTTACCTGAGTGTACACTGACACCTAGTGAGACACAGGCTGCGAGCAGAGGGTGAACTGGGGTTATTTTATTAAAAAAACGTAAACAGCCAGCCCTCCCTGATGCTAAACCTCCTTGTCCATGGTGGGGTGGTTGGAAGTAAATGACCTTTGGGGTCTTTCCCAACGCAAATCATTCTATGAGTCTTTGGCTGCCGTGAGATTATAAAGTGTTGGGTTATTTCTGCCCCTCCCTCTCCTTCAAGCAAAGTGATCCAGTTTTGATTTCTAAATGCTGCACCTCTGCCACCCAAAGGGTTAATTCATCACTTCTCGTTTCTGCTCTCCCTGCTCCGGTCACCCCCTCCTCATCTACGGGCATAGGTAGGAAGAACAGCTGGGATTTGGTGTGGATGAATCCAAGTCTAAAGATGGAGGTGTAGGGAGAGCTCAGCCAATCGCTCTGGTGTTAAAATTCACCATTCTGGTTGAACTGCAGGGTGCCAAAATAGTGTAACCATGCTGGGACTGCAGGCTTGGGAGTCTTTCCTGGTGGGAGCCACAGCACTGACCACAGAATCACAGACCGGTTTGGGGTGGAAGGGACCTTAAAGCTCCTCTCATCCCACCCCCTGCCATGGGCAGGGACACCTTCCACCATCCCAGGCTGCTCCAAGCCCCGTCCAACCCGGCCTGGACACTGCCAGGGATCCAGGGACAGCCACAGCTTCTCTGGGAAGTTGCAAATAACCCCAGGGGACTCAGTCCCCTCCCAGGGAACCAGGCTGCTTTGAGTCCCGGTGTCTTGTCCACCTCTGCTCTGAGACAGGGGAACACACCGGATTTGAAGCCCAGTTCCAGTGCGGGAGGGTGGCACCACTCCAGGACTGCACAGATGGATTCGGGCCCTGGTTTCCAAAGCAGGTGCTGCTGCATCACACAAACCTCACCCGGAGCTGGGTTTGAATTACGGGGAGAAACAGCATGAGGAGGGCTTGTCAAGAGAGATGCTACAGGCCAGCAACCCCCCAATTGCTTCACGAGTATTCTGGACAGGATACCGACAGGAAACGCACAGGAGCGGTGCCAGGCACCACGCCCTCGTCCCACATGGGGCAAGCACCTTCCCGGGTGCCAAGACCTCGTTTTATGGGAATGTCACAGCACTCGTCGTCTTTATTTTGGGGCTTGAGAGCAGCACCTAAAGCGCTGCCCGCTCCGCCACTGCTCTGCCCACTCCGGAGTCTCTTTCCTGTCATTAAGACGGCGAGTTACAGCCTCCTGGGAGGTACCGCAGGAACCTCCCGCTTCTCCGCGAGCGGTTCCGGTGATAATTCCCGTAGTGAGAGCCCCACAGCCGCGCCCAGGCGGCAGCAACACCCCACAAGCCACCGAAGCCCCGCCGCTCGCCCCGCGCACCCCGCACCGCCCCGGATGCGGCCCCGCCGCGCCGAGCGCTTCCGCCAGCGCGTGCGCCGAGCTCTCGCCGCTCCTATTGGCTGGAGGGGGCGGAGGGGGCGGGGCCTGGGGGCGGAGAGTTTTCCCATTGGCTGCCAGGCGCGGGGGCGGGGCCAGGCGCGGGGCGGCCCTGAGGGCGCTCGGGGCAGGGGCACCGGGAGGGAGCGGGGAGCGCGTCCCGTGAGGGACCCGGGTGCGGGACCCGGGTGCGGGACGCGGCCATGCGAGGCCCCGGCGCGGCCATGCAGCGCTTCCTCTGCCCGCTGCTGTGCCTCTGGGCGCTGCGGCTGCCAGCGGGCACCAGCACGGCCGCCCGCGGGCTGGATGTCGCTTCCTACCGGTGAGTACGGAGCGGGCGGTGCGGGGCCCATCCGGGCCGGGGCTGAGCGCGCCGTGCTTGTGCCGCAGGGAGCGGGTGCGTGCCATGTTCTACCACGCCTACGAGCACTACCTGGAGAGCGCCTTTCCCTACGACGAGCTGCGGCCGCTGACGTGCGACGGGCAGGACACCTGGGGCAGGTAAGGGCTGTCCCTGGGATGGGGGATGCGCCGCCCCCCTCCGCCGGGTCTCACCTTGCTTCTCTCTTCCGCAGCTTCTCCCTGACTCTGATCGACGCCCTGGACACTCTGCTGGTGAGTAGGAGCCAGCCCTGAGTGCTCACAGCCTGCTCAAGGCCCCTGTGAGCCACCTGTACGCCTGGATTTTACGTGGTGGTGTCAAAAGTCAGTTATTCATTGACCTGGGAGCTTTGCATTTCCTTTTGTGTCACCCCTGGGAGGCAGGTGGCAGTGTCCCATTGCCCTCTGGAATAAAGAACTAAGGTGTGTGAAGAAAGCATTTTGAAGCAAGATGAAACTGTCAGTCAGTTTTTTAGTAATATCTGTTACTAATGATTTCACAAAATAGTAAAACCAAACTAAAATCAGCCCCAAGTATTGAACTGCTCTTTGTTTTCCTGTGAACTCTTAAGCCTGATTCTCTGTTTCCCTGCAGATCTTGGGAAATGTCTCCGAGTTCCAGCGAGTTGTCAATGTGCTGCAGGAGGGAGTGGACTTCGATATTGATGTCAACGCATCTGTCTTTGAAACAAACATTCGAGGTGAGGTGGGGTTTTCTGTAGGGTTTTGCTTGGGTTTCCCTTCTGTACGAGTCTCAGAGATAGTGGTGAGGAGGTGGTCAGAGGGAATTTGGGATGCGGAGTAACAGGACACATAAACAGAGAGAAAAATCCCAAACAAATGTCACTTCCTTTTAGTCTTTGCACGTCCCTTTTTGCTTCCTGTCTCAACACAAGCAGAAGTAGACGTGGCACTTTCAGTATTCTGGCGTGAGGTTTTCAGCATTGTAGTAAACATATTTTTCACTGAAAGAATACAGATTTTATCCTGTCATCTTTTGCATACTGTTTTGGATTAGAGATTATTAATTTCTAGGGTTATTCTTTTTTTTTTTTTTTTTTTTTTTTGAAAATCACAAAGGCCTTTGGAATCTTGCACTGGGTTGGATGCTGGACTGCTTCAGTGCCATCCAACTAAAAGACACTGTCAGGGCACAGAACTGTTACTTGTGCTTTTGTTGTTTCTCCTGCCAAATAATTGCTGAGCTAATTTTTGCAGCAGTGTAATTTCTCTGTGGTTGTTATGTGACCATAGACAAGCCTGTGAAATAGCTAATATTAGCTAATATAGCTGTATTAGCTATATAAGTAATAACTAATAGCTAAGTATAGCTAATAACTCACAGCTGCTGTTAGTCATATGAAAATTCTTGACTCTGGCCTAGACAGTTTTCTCCAAGGGGCTTAAGAACTTTACACAAATAAATGTATTGTCTGGAAGAAATGAAACAGAATTCCCCTCATAAAGGTTTGTGTTCATTATACTGGTGCATAATATCATATATAATTGATTCTGATAGTCTTCAGGGCAGTGCAGGCATAGTAGGGCAAGTAGGGCCTGATGCTTCTAAAGTAACAGAAGAAAGATATAGAATCTGAGAGTGGTTTGGGTGGGAAAACACCTTAAAGATCATCCATTCCACCCCCTGCCACCGGCAGGGACACCTTCCACTATCCCAGGTTGCTCCAAGCCCCATCCAGCCTGGCCTTGGACACTTCCAGGGTTGGGGCAGCCACAGCTTCTCTGGGCACCCTGTGCCAGGGCCTCCCCACCCTCCCAGGGAACAATTTCTTCCCAATATCCAATTTAACCCTGTCAGAGGGTCAGTTTGAAGCCATCACTCCACACGTTTCTGCTGTCCTGCAAACAAGCAGAGAGAAACAAATCTCTCTTCTTTTGTGACATTTGAATTAGGCTGGTAAGGGTGAGCCATCTCACTTTTTTCCCCCCTAAACCATGCCTCTGATAACGATGAGCGTAACTGGTGTGAGATTTCCTTCCTCCCCACATGGTGTAATGGAGTCTGATGTGCCCTTGCAGTGGTGGGAGGGCTCCTCTCTGCTCACCTGCTCTCCAGGAAGGCTGGAGTTGAAGTCGAGGCAGGCTGGCCGTGCTCGGGGCCTCTCCTGAGGATGGCTGAGGAAGCAGCTCGCAAACTGCTGCCAGGTGAGCCCCTGTCTGCTTTGTGTCACGGTGCTGGGGGTCCTGAGCTGGCTGCTGCCTGTGATGGGAGATGCACTGCTTGATGAGCCAGCTCATAAACCAGCCCTGAGCTCCAAGCAAGTTTAGTTTGCAGGGAAGATGTGGCTGTATATGTGCACACATCAGTGTGTTTGTTGCTTGTTGAGAGGAACTGTATTTAATATAAATAATAAATTAAGGCTGTGAGACAGCAGCTTGTAAAGACAAGAAGATGCTGCCTTATATGCTCCTTGTGGGCTGCAGCTGGGCTATGTGCCCTCGTGGCATGGCACTGTTCCCTTGTGTGCACCCATGGAGTGATCACAGCCTCAGTGTTTGCACTTTGCTGTCCAGTGTGGTTAGTGACTACCTTACCTGTGCTGTAAAAAATGTGGGGCTGCAGACTGCTGCTCTGGCAAGGTGGGAGATCCCAGGACCTTTCCGGGAATGGGTGTACCTTGGGACACCCTCTCTGCCCTTCCCAGGATCACACTCTGCTTCTCCTTTTGTTCTCTGCAGTTACTCCGGACCCACTTCCTGCCCATGTGCAGTGGGATGTGAGGCACATGTTTGCTTGAGAGTCTGTTAAACACAACACTGAGCACTTCTGTGACCCCAAAATTCTGTGTTTCAGCTTTCCAGACCCCAACTGGGATGCCCTATGGCACAGTGAACCTGCTGCATGGAGTAAACCCTGGGGAGACCCCAGTCACCTGTACTGCTGGAATTGGCACCTTTATAGTGGAGTTTGCCACCTTAAGCCACCTTACTGGTGACCCAGTGTTCGAGGATGTTGCCAGGAAGGCTTTGAAGGCACTGTGGAAAAATCGCTCAGATATTGGGCTGGTGAGTGAGGAATGGACTTGGAACGTGCTGGGCTGCTTTTTGTGTAGTTTTGTGGGTGCAATGCTAGGCATAAAAAAACCTCAACAGAGAGGAGACAGAATTAGATAAATAACCACAGTGCTCACAACTGGGCTGAAGGCTCGTGCTTGACATTGTTCCTGACACCTGCAGCATCCACATCTCTGCTTTACTGCAGCAGCCCAACATTATCCCATTGTTCTGGCCCACACCAGATGTGGCTGGGAGACAAATGCCTCCTGCTGGGTGCTGCAGCTTTTGTGAGAGCAGCTGTAGCAGATTAAATGAGAGGTCTGTCTGATGCCTGATGGGACAAAGGCCTAGGGAAGTGAACAAGAGCATGGCAAGTGCACTGAGATACTACCAGCCTGTACAGCTCTGGGGTTCAGGAATATCCAGAGCTGGGAGCATTATCTCCGTGTTCACTGTCTCCTGCTCTTTTCTACTGTTGCTTTTTTAACTTCTGTGAACTCTTGGTGTTGCATATGTGAAGTGAAACAGATTTATTTATACCCTGTGTTTATTGCAACAAATTATTCACACAGGCTGTGTGAAGAAATGGTTCCCTTTGTTTGCTTTGGGATTTGTTTATTTTTGATTTATACTCCAAATCCTCAGTCATTGCTGGCTTTTTTTCATGTTTGCTAAGAAAGACGTGATCATGTATTTAATTCTTCATCAGCTGGGTTTGTTCACAGGCTGAAGAGTGCCAGCATCTATTTAAATATTAACATGGCAGCTCTTGTGCCTTTGACATTCTTGGTCTCTATCTCTGTCTCTGCACCTCTCCATCCTTCTGTACTCTTTTGTAAGTTCAGAATTAGGACCAGACACTTCATGTTGAAATTGTGCATTTTTACAGTACATTATAGTGTGTTGTTTTGGCCAGTGAAGCATTGATAGTGGAAGAATAAAATGTTTATTATATATATAAAATACATTATCAGCATAAAAATGGTATTTTCTACAGTTTGTATTTCTCTGATGCTGATAAATGTGTTGTGTAATGGAGAAAATCGGTTGGACTGGACATTGTCTAGCTGTGAAACTGATGGTCTGATAAAAGGACCAGGATTCCTTGTGTCACTTCAACTCACTCTCTCCTTCTCCTTCACTCCTTCCAGGTGGGGAACCACATTGATGTGATCACTGCCAAGTGGGTGGCCCAGGATGCTGGGATTGGGGCCGGGGTGGACTCCTACTTTGAATACCTGGTTAAAGGAGCCATCCTCCTGCAGGACAAGGAGCTGATGTCCATGTTTTTAGGTGAGTGGTTTGTTTTCTGTGAGAAGGGGCCCAGCACCTGTGGCAGGAGGAGATGAAGGATCTAATGGGGCACATTCATGACTGTTCCTGAAGCCTTTGCTGTAATACTTTTGAACAGTCTGTGGTAACAGTTACCAAAGTGAGCGCCCTGAGAAGTCATTCAGCATGGCTCAAGTGAAAAAGGGGCTTCTTTCATTCTTGAAAATCAGCTTTTTTTTTTCTTTCTTTCTTTTTGTTACACATGGCTTACCTACTCATCTGTTTCTTTACAGAATATAACAAAGCTATCAAAAATTACACCAAGTTTGATGACTGGTACCTGTGGGTTCAGATGTACAAAGGAACGGTGTCCATGCCTGTGTTCCAGTCCCTGGAGGCCTATTGGCCAGGCCTGCAGGTAAGAGCTGTCACAGCAGCAGCATCTGGTGATTCTGTTCATCTGTCAGGGCTTGGTCTTCAGGAAGAAAGTTACAAATATAACCCTCATCTGTGCAGGTTTAAAAGTTTGTGTTGATCTCTGGTGAAATCTACCGTAGCCTCAGCCTATAGAAGATGATGCTGAAGAAAATGTTGATTTTATTTAAAGTCTACAAAAAAGTCTCCCATTCAGCATGATGGGAGGGCAGTTTTGTTGTAGCAAACTCCTCTGACAGTGGTCCCATAATCCAGATGGGAATGCAAGGAAAAGGAAACTCACCTCTCTTTTCTGTCACCTCACAAATGTTTCATTTGTGTGGATTTTTTCCCATCAAGAGCTTTGCTTTCTCATCAGTCTTCAGGTTTGGGCTGAGGCTTTATTATCTTCCCTAAGAGACTGCATGCTGGGATTGACTAAACATTTGAAGAAACACAGCCTTCTTTAAAAAAAATCAGAGACTTCATATTATTTCAGGTGTGGGAATGTGATCCAACAGAAAAGCAGCATTTTGAGTCTTACCTGTTCTTAAGGTATCCTGCCCCAGTATCAGTTACACCATCCAGACCTGCTGAAATACCCATTTCTGTCACTGGGTATTTCTTTGCCTGTAGGAATGTTATTGCATCAATTCCTGTGCTGGTTTTTCCTCACTCCCATGTTTTTTTGCTGATTGTTTCCTGTCTCTCAGAGCCTCATTGGGGATGTAGATAATGCCATGAGGACCTTCCTCAACTATTACACGGTCTGGAAGCAGTTTGGGGGCCTGCCCGAGTTCTACAACATTCCCCAGGGATACACGGTGGACAAGAGGGAAGGATATCCACTCAGGCCTGGTAAACAGAACTGAAATTAAATGGACATGGGCTCTTGCTTTAGCTCTGGTAGGGAGACCAAATGTTAGCAATATCTGCCCTCCACAATTTCCTCCCCAGTTTTGCCCTGACTCAGTTCCTGCACGGATTTTAGCAGGGATTTCCAGAGTCAGAGCGGCACATTTTGTTTTCCCCCACTCACAAAGGCAGGAAGGAAACAGGAAGCAAACCATAGTGTTAGTATAGAAAGGTGGCCTGGTAATGAATTTTGTTCACTGTGTGAGATTTGACATGTTTAAGTGTTAGATTGTCTGGCAGGGGGTGTTTCAGTCGTGAAATGCTAAAGGGACTGCTCGTGTCCTTTAAATCTAGGAAGTGAAAGTGAGTGTGAATAGACCACTCCAGTTCTGCTTGAGTTCCAGAAATAAACTCCTTCTAGTTGCACTAGTAAAGCTCAACATCTAGGAGGGATTCTGTGTTGTCTGTGATACTGTAATGAAATAATCTCTCTTTTTTTCTGAGTTTTTACAACCCTGACCAAAAAAAATTTTAACTGGATTATTGGGTCCATAAATGTAAATGAGAATAATTAATTTCCTTTTGGACTGAGTGTTCAGTCCACATCCACACTGGACAAATCTACCAAGAATACTCATCAGCATTAAGGTATTACAGGATAAAGACCTGTTTCTTTAGTAAATAAACACAGCATGGTGCTTATGTTGTCTCTATAGAGTATTTCCACTGTGTTGTTTAAAAACTATATTTTGAGGGTTGAATTTCTTGTTTGTAATCATTTCCAGAAGCTTTTCTTTTTAACTTTGACAAGTGATTATTAATCTTTTTGTCTCTTGCTCCTCTCCCACTCGCTGAATGTAGGAGAGAACATTAGTCACTCTTACCTGAGCTGCTGCAGGCTGGTTAGAGGGAATTTCTTTGTCGCACATCCTTAGGAAAAGCAAATCTGTGCTTGGAGCCAGAGGAAACACAAGGCAAGCCAGGCTGTTCACCTGATCATGCTGAAGTATTTTTAAATTAGTTCAGGGAATAGCTCATCTTCCTGTGTGTATGGTTTGATAATCTTTGTGCTGGCAAATGTCTGGGTGTTTTGCAGAGCTGATTGAGAGCGCGATGTACTTGTACCGTGCCACGAGAGACCCCACGCTCCTGGAGCTGGGGAGAGACGCAGTGGAGTCCATAGAGAAGATCAGCAAGGTGGACTGTGGGTTTGCAACTGTGAGTGCTAAATCATCTGCCATGTCAGCTAAAAAGGGCTGCTAAACATCAGCTTTCAGAAGGTGTTCTCATGAGTGATGTTTTGCCATTGAGTCAAGCGGTCGCTGTGGGCAAAACATGACTTTTTTCCAACAAGCCCCTTGTATTTCTCTGTGAAGCTGCTCTGGTGACTGCTGGTCTTGTTTCTGGTCGTAGCTTCCCTCACAGTGGGCCAAATTCTGTCATGGGCTGTTGCACCAGAGCCCAAAACATGGGAAAGCACCACAAGCTTCTCCTGCGTTTCTAGTAGGTGTTGCAGCTGAGCAGGAACGCTCTTGTGCAGGCTCCTCCTGCCAGGTGTGTGATTCTGCTTTCCCACTAATGCCTTGAAAATCTGGTCAAACACACAAGAAGTGCAGTGAGTGATTTCTATAATAGAGGATTTCAAACAAACTATCAAGCTCTATTTTACAAAAAAGTCTTTTAAAATATTGGGAGTAAGTAGGTAAAAGCCTTAAGATATTTTTCTTTAGCAGGGAAATGATGGGAAGCTCTTCTCCTTGGCCAGACTGAACTGAGGGCAGGTTTAAATGTTACGAAGAAATTCTTCCCTGTGAGGGTGGTGAGGTGCTGGTACAGGTTGTGCAGAGAAGCTGTGGCTGCCCCATCTTTGGGAGTGTTCAAGGCCAGGTTGGACAGGGCTTGGAGCAGCCTGGGACAGTGGAAGGTGTCCCTGTCCATGACGGGGTGGAATGAGATGGGCTTTAAGGTCTCTTCCAACCCAAAGCATTCTATGATAAGATACAGGGTGAGTTGGTGTCATACTGTGCTGTTTAACTGAAATTAATTCCAAGTTGTTTTTATTTTTCTCCCTAAATTCATAACTAACTGAATTTGATGTAACTGTAACCCACTCTATTTCTTCTCTTGTAGATTAAAGACTTGAGGGACCACAGGCTGGATAATCGCATGGAATCCTTCTTCTTGGCTGAAACAGTCAAATACTTGTACCTGCTCTTTGACCCAGACAACTTCATCCACAATGATGGCTCAGACTTCGATGTGGTGGTTACACCGTATGGGGAATGTGTCCTGAATGCTGGAGGGTACATCTTCAACACTGAGGCTCATCCCATCGACCCTGCTGCCCTGCACTGCTGTAGGAGGCGCAAGGAGGAGCAGTGGGAGGTGGAAGACTTGATGAGGGAGTTCTACTCACAGAAGAAAACCAAGAAATTCACTTTAAAAAGAGCTCCTGACCACGGTGAAGGGGAAAATGCAAAAGACCCTGGAGATGCCTCTTCAGAGAAAGCTGGAGAGAAGAGAAACTCTAAGAAAAGCTCACACTCCCTCCTGAGCTGCCCCAGTCAATCTTTTAACTCCAAGCTTGCAGTACTTGGACAGGTCTTCCTAGATAACACCTGATCCCCTTTGCACCATCCGTTTAAATTATTGAACTTGTTTCAGATTCTGGGAATATATTTTTATAGTTTCATAATGGAAAGTGTGGTATCTCACAATGTGAATTGTATTATGAAGTGAAACAACTTCTCATTAAATTCTGCTACTGCTCCTTTACAAGCCATGACTCAGATACCAGCTGGTAATGCTGTTGAGCTGCTGATCTCAAAGCGGTTGGTTGCCTGAATATCAAGCAGGTGTCCAGAAAGACAAAGAAAGGTCTACATGTTAAATGTACCTTTTTTATTGCATTTTGTGAGTTTTACAGGCTTACAGAAAGACTCCAGCTTATTTTGGTCTATAAAAATGACCCTGAGTTTCTTGTCATAAGGGAAAAAGCAGGAATGACTGTAGCTTCACTACAGCTGTCTCTGTGCTCCATCTGTTACCTCTGGCCACTTTATAAGCATGTAGTTCATGTTGAAAAATTGTTGGCCAGTGGAGAAAACCTGTTTATTTTGAGGTGAAGGCTCAGATTTGTACCTCTGGCAGGTCTTTTGGGCATGAAGGGTGGCGTGGGGGGAGAGGAGCACTTGGAACATGGAAAAGTGCTCAGTCCCCCTGTTTTCAGATGAGTGTGGGTCAGTACCTCCTGCTTGAAAACCACTTCAGTAAATGTCTACGTAATGTCTGGACAAAAAACTGAGCTGGAGGGTGGACAAGGAAGTGTTTGATTGATTCTACAATGTAGCTTGCTTTCTTTTTAAAAAATCTAACATGCTTATCTCTTATTTCCCCATTTCCTTCTTCTTTTTAACTTCCCCTTGGGCCCCACTTATTTCACTGCACCTCAGTCAGTGCAGCCACCCCCGGGGTGCCCCAGCTGAGCTGAACACAAGCCCCCTTGGGTGGAAGGGGACTCAGCCCAGGCTGAAACTGCAGCTCTGCCTTGGTGCAGGAGGCAGCTGAACAGATGTTCACAAACCTCGCTGTGTTCAGCTGACTGGGAAAATCCAAACCTTTAAATACATTATTAGTGTCTTTGCAACAGGTGTGTGCAGTGACCAGAAAAGGAGGAATCAGTAGTGTGACCAAGAGGTTTTCTTTCTAAAAGGGAAAACAAAAAGAGCCAGGCAGAAAAGTGATGGACTTTCTTCAAGCCCGCTGGAAAGTGAGGGGGCTGGAGCAAGCTACACATAAGCTACAGTCATTTGAGTGTGCTGGAGGTACAGGATAAATAAATCCCTGTGGCCAGGGAAATACTTAAATACAACTGAACCAGTGCCCAGTCTGTGCTGCTGTGTGGTTGCCTTGAGAAAGTATTTCTTTTTAATTGTTTTGACCTGTACTAGTGCTGTAAAGTTAAATTAAATTTCCATTTTATCCTTTGGGGTAGAAATCCTGTTCCAGTTGTGAATGAACTATGGTGAGAGATGCTTGCAATGTTGGACAGGCATATTGGAAGGACTGGTAACCTACAGAGGTTCTAGTTGTATCCTCCTTTCCCAAGGCAGCTGGGACAGCTGCTGACCAGGTATTCTGCATTGATGCAGCTCTTGCAGCCCTACTGAGAGAGAGGAGCCCCTAAAACAGGCATTGTTGGACAACGATGGAGCTCTTCTTAGTGGCTCCTTGTTGTCACCACAGGTTATCTTTTTATTTTCCAGCCATTCACATTTCACACGCTCTTCATTGTTTAATCTGTGGAAAACAAACCCCAGGCCTTCTCCAACAGCTTTGCTCAGTGCTGGGTCAGGTCCTGAATCTCTCTTGGCATTGTCCTACCTGTGAGGTAGAGGAAAATAAAGGACATAATGGGGCAGGGAGCAGATCTCCATTAGATCCCTCGTGTGACCAGGCAGTTTGGTACCCTCATCCAAGAACTTCAGCAGCAGAACCAAGGCGCCGTAGCCTTGGGAGTGAGATTGTCCCTCAGCACCGCTGGAGCTGAGAGAACTCACTCATCTGTCCATGGCTACTGTGAGTAATTGGATGGATCTTGATTAGATTCACAGATTCTTCTCAGTTGGAAGGCACCCACGTGGATGATCGAGTCCAACTCTAAGCCAATGGCCCAGACAGGAACTGAAACGTTGGTATTTTGACCAACTGAGCTAATCTCAGTTTAGTGCTATGGTCCGGGTGACTCAGAATAACACAGGACAGCCTCAGCTGTGCCTTGTTCCAGTGTTGCTCCATCTTACAAACCCTTTATTTTAACAAAAACGAACTCTGAGCGCAGTTCTCGGTGAGCTTTTCCTTACACGAAAAACCGTGTGGCTGGGCCTTGCTGAGAGAAATAAAGGTATCGCAGCGGACATAAAGGCACCCCGACGGACACACGGCGGGGCCCGGCGGGAGGCAGAGCCGCGGGGAGCAGCAGCGCGGAGGGGCCGCGCTGTCCGTCCCCGTCCGTCCGTCCGTCCGTCCCTCCCCCCCGGCGGGTGTCCCTTCCGCCCGCCATGTTGGCCGGGCTCCGTTCCCCGCGGCTGCGCACAAGGCGGAGCGGGCCGCGGGGAGGGCTCGCTGTTTGTGTCCCCAGCGCGGAGGCCATGGCGGCCGTGGCGGGGGGCGGCACCGCGCCCGGCTCCGGCTCCGGCTCCGGCTCCGGCGGGGCCCGCGCCGCGACCACCAACATCTTGGCGCAGCTGCGGCACGGGCAGCTCAGCGGCCGCGGGCTGACTCGCGGGGCGCAGGTAACGCGCTGCGGGCCGCCCGTGGGACCTGGGCCGGGGGGGGAGCGAACCGGGGAGGGCCGCGGGGCCTGGGGGAGCCGTGGGGTTTGGGGCTGGGGGTGCAGCGCCTCCTGGCCGGGCCTCTCGCCGAGCTGCATGGCCGAGGAGAGCCCGGCTGGCCTAGCGGGGCCTGCTCGAGAGAACGGCCGCTCCCAGCCCGGGCTCGGCGCTCCGGAGCTCCCCGGACGTGCTCGGGCTTTGCCCCGGTGCTGGAGGGGCGTTCACAAGGGTGTCCCGGTGCTTTCGTGCTCCGTATCCCGCCTCCCCGGCCTCAGCCGGGCTGCAGCAGCACCGCGGAGCAGCACAGGCGTTTGCCGAGCCGTTCTCCGCCTCTTCGGTCGGTGTGGCCTTCCCTGCAGAGAAAGGAAGCTCTGCCTGGGACTGTAACAATGCAGCATCGAAATTTAAACGTATTTCCTGGACAAAGGCAGCCTCGTGGTATTAGGGCTTAGGAGACATTTTAGCTCTGTAATGCAGGTGGTTTCATGAGAAGCTGCTCTAGGTCTGCTTCTTGTTTGTCATCTTTCCCAGTTGATGATGCTGGGAAATACCAAGGAATGAAATCAGCTCCTTACCCCGGGCCTGTGCCTGTCGCGTGCTGATGTTGGCTTTTTTTGAGAAGCTGCTCAAGGATAATTAATTTCTTTTTTATGGAGAATAATTGGGATTTTTCTTGCAGATTAAATGCAAAATGGAGCAAAGACTGAGAAAATGAAACATGAGATAAAGAACTCGCATTCACGTGCTGATTTATTGAGCTGAAGTATCTTAAGAGAGGTCAGATGGAATAAAATTTGGCATTTCTCTAATTTACTAGTGCAGACAACAGCATTTGCCTTGATAAACAAGGATTCTGAGCAATTATTAAGAGAAGATTTGTTCATCATGAGTTCCTGTGCCTCATTCTGTAGCAGAGAGGTAAAAGAGCAGGTGATTTTTTACAGCTCTTTTGTCCTTATTTTGCTGCTTCCTCAGCTACTAGTTTGGTTAATCCTTAAGAAGAGCCAGTAATTTGCGTGAATATAAACCTGTAGTGACTCTTTTGAAGGAACTTATTTCCTTGGGATTGTTTTAGGAGTGGATTTCCTATGACATGTGGACAAACTTTGTCTCACTGCCTTACCTGTCCACCTCTGCACTCTTTCTTTCATGCACCTCCTCAACCACTGCAATTTCAGTCAGGTAAACCTGTACCAACCTTACGCACCTCTGTTGTCTGTAGGATGGTGCTTCCACCTCTGTGCTTTGGTTTGCTTGAAAAACTCAGTGGTACTGCTTTCATTTCAGGCTTTTAAGCTTTTACAGCAATCAAGGAAACTTCTGCTGGTTGCCTCCTCCTTATAATGCCCAGAAAATGAGGTGGGGTTTTTGTTGCTGTGGCTTTATTTTGTTTTGTTCTGTTTCACTTGAAAAATTTTGGCATCCTTGTGCTGCCCTGAGAGTTAAAGCTTGGACACATAAAGCTCCCAGCACTTCATAAATGCTGTAGGAGGATGTTTTAAATCACTTTGTATGAGAGCATGGGGTGACAGTACAAGGGTAAATGGCTTCCCACTGCCCGAGAGCAGGGATGGATGGGATATTGGAAGGAATTCTTCCCTGGGAGGGTGGGGAGGCCCTGGCACAGGGTGCCCAGAGAAGCTGTGGCTGCCCCTGGATCCCTGGAAGTGTCCAAGGCCAGGCTGGACGGGGCTTGGAGCAACCTGGGCTAGTGGAAGGTGTCCCTGCCCATGGCCAGAGGGGTGGCACTGCATGAGCTCTAAGGTCCCTCCCAATCCAACCCATTCTGTGATTCCCTTGGACTAAGACGGGGAAAAACAACTCCCTGAATGGTTTTGAACTTTATATCCATGTTTCTGTGCTTTTACCCTGAATCAGTTTTTTTGTTTGTAGATGATCTAAATACAAAACACTTTGATGTAACTTTTAAAGAAGCACAAGGCAGTTTTGGCTGCTTTTTTTTTTTTTTAAGTTCTATTTTTTAGCAAAACATTCCCAGTTTTCCTGCAGTTGACTCCTCAGTGGCAGCGTGGGAGCCCTTGCTTACATTTCTCGACAGATTTGCTCCTGAAAAGCCTGAGAGCAGGTCAAGTTGCTGTGTTGAGGTCTAGAGCAAGTCATGAGAGTGTCCTTGAAGCTCTTTCTAGCTGTCTTTTGGAAGGAAGTTTTGGGTCATGTGCTGCCTGGACTGCACTGCTGGTGTCCTGTGGGGAGGGGAAACCCTTCACAAGATGTTAATTCAGGGTGATGGGGGAACACAGTTTCGTGCTGGGGTACCTGCCGTGGGCAGCAGTGGCATTTATCCTCGAACAAAGCTTTGTGTACTATTCTTAGGTGATCTCAAGATCCATTTTTGTATGAGGAAAGCTGGGGCTTAGCTGTGAGCTGGGATGGATCACTCCTGACAGGCCTGCATCTGAAAGTTTGTAGCTCTGATCTTGCAGGGACATAAAAGCATTTTTGACAGCAATAGCCCCCTGAATATCTGGCAGTTTTGAGGTCATCTGAGGCTCTGAAATCTGGATCGCTGCTTGTTCCTGCTGTGCTCACCTACCCTGAGCCCTTGGCTTCCTTGCCATTTGGTGTCTTGCTTTATTATTAATAATAAATTATTCAGAGAAAGGCAACAGAGCTGGAGAGTCAGTCATATGAGGAGTGGCAGAGGGAGCTGGGAAAGGGGCTCAGCCTGGAGCAAAGGAGGCTCCAGAGGGAACTTCTGGCTCTGCACAAGTCCCTGACAGGAGCGCGCAGCCAGATGAGGGTCAGGCTCTGCTCCCAGGGAACAGGGACAGGATGAGAGGAAATGGCCTCAGGCTGTGCCAGGGGAGGTTCAGGCTGGACATCAGCAGGAATTTCTTCCTTGAAAGGGTTGTCAGACATTGGAAAGGGCTGCCAGGGAGATGGTGGAGTCCCCGTGTCTGGAGATGTCCAAGAAACAACTGGACGTGGCACTCAGTGCTCTGGGCTGGCTGACAAGGTGGGGATTGGTCACAGGTTGGACTCTATGGTCTTGGAGGTCTTTTCCAATCTAAATGATTCTGTGATAAGACGTTGATTAGCTAAAGCAGATTACAGTAGATACTGCCATTATTTGTTCCTATATCCGTTTTATCCACATTGCTGGCATCAGCTGCTGCCCTGCACACAGGCCTCGGTGTTGGTATCAGATTGCATAACCTTGGATCAGGATTTGCCCCTGCCCTGAGCACAGAGCCAGTGCAAGGGGCTTTTGCAGGTGCTGGTGAGCCAGCAGCAGGAACAGCTTTCCAGAAGCAACACATTTCTAATAAGGAAGAATATTGGTTGTGAGGGGCCTGGTGTGTTGTCCTTCTCGGGGCACAGCTGTGCCATGGATCACAGGCTCTGGAACAGGGTTTGTGCTGCTGTTCCTTGAAAGCCAAGAACACTCTGGCTCAGCTGATCAACTCAAATCCCCTTAGCAAGAGGGTACACACTTCATCTGCTGCAAGCCAGCTGTGAACAATGTGGATATGGCTTGAAACCAGAAGATTTTAGGTGCAGCTCTGGGAATCCCTGTAGACAGAGCAGTGTAATAATGGACTAACAGGGATTTGTTGGCAAATTTACGTGCTCCTGGTGCAGTCCCAAGAGCTGAACGTCAGCACTGGTCTCACCCTCACACGATTGCCAAGGCTTAGCTGAAACAATCAGAATGGAAAAAAAGAGTCTATTTTTCCAGCTGTATTTCATGCTTTGCTATCCCTAGGAGCAGACACTTCCCTTAGCAGGATAGTCCCTATCCACTCTAAAAAAAGCTCTGTGGAAGGAGAACTTTTTCTTTCTCAGACATCCAGATTTCCAAAACCTCCTGCCATTGCAGGTTATCAGCAGGAGTGGCTTCCTAACCCTGAGAAAAGGTTTTGTTTTCGAGTCAGTTTTTTGTTTCCTCCTTACAACAGCACCAACAAACCAACATTCACGTGAATATAATCCACTTGAGTAGCTTTAATTGTGTGGGTGTTAGCAGGCTTAGGCCTCTTCAGGGGAGGACAGTGAGTGAATGTTGGAAATCCTGGACATGCTTTTATTATGTAACGGGACCAGAGCTCTGTCATGCACTAGAAATGCTCAAAAAGTGACTGTGTTGGACTTTAGTTGTGTTGGTGTCTGTTTTTTTTGTGTGACTGAAGATGAGTGAGAAGAAAAATGTAGACATGGTACTCTTTATCCCTCTGCTTTTTCTTAGCTAACCCTACAGATTTTGTTTTCTTTCAAAATGAATTAAAGAAGAAACTTAGGAAGTTCCAAGGAAAAGTAACAACTGAGAAGTAATACAATTTTAATATAATTATACTTATTAGTTGATTTATTTTTCTCTGAGAGTAAGATCAGCAAAGCAAACACTAGTAGCTCTGTTCTGATCTGGTAGATCCTGTAGTGGGTTTGGCGAGCTGCTGGTGTCAGAGGTCTGGGTTGGAATTGTCTTTTTCTGGGAAGTGCTGTGGGGATTGGAGATTCAGGAGACCCGTTCCTTGCCTGGGTAGACCAGCTCTGCTTCCAATTCTGATGAGTAGAGCTGTGGTCTGGGAGCTGTGGGAATGGTTAGGCCTGGCTGCAAGCTATGGCATGTTTTCTCCTAGGACAATGTGTCCCTGGGTTCATGCCTGGCTTTTGGGTTGGCAGGAGAAGGGATGGGGGGCCCCAGCCAGGGCTGGGGAGGATGGAGAAACAGGGAATCTAGTTAAGGGAATCTTTATCTGCACTTGAAGAATGAAGGAGCTGGAAAGAGGCTGGACATAGGTGCTCTTACACGGACTTCTTCCGGCAGAGTTTCCTTTTAGGAATAATATTTGTGGGGCTGTGCCCTGTGTTTGATCAGCTGGTGACTGACCACAGTGTGTTCTGCCCGGGAGCTGCAGGGCTGCAGTTCTCAGTTTCTCCCTTGGAATGCTTTCCAGAATCGCTCCATGGGCCAGCAGCTGTGTTCCTGCAGAAGCTGTTGTGTTAAAACCAAAACTTGCAGGGTCATTTGCCTTGGTCACAGGCTTTTGTGGGAAAAGTTGTGTGAGGAGGGAGAGAGCTTAGCCAGGCTGATGGATGGTTGTTAGCAACTGGAAAGGAAAATGCAGTAAAAAGCTGGGATGGTGGGGCACTCCCCAAGATACTGGACAATCATTCTCCTGGCAGTCTGTCAGAGAGGACTTCTTGAATTATTACTGTTCAGAGGAAAAATAATTTTTTAATTGCACAAATATTAGTTTTCCTGTTTTTTTTTAAAGGTACAGCCTAAAAGGCTTGAAGGAAAGGATATGGAAAGGCTTTGATATTATTAAAAATACATAGAGACCGTGTGCTTGCATCTCTTTATCAAGATCCATAATCTAGTGCCTGTTTCTTTTTAAACTTTCAGGACATTTGAATATATACTCCAGAAGTGGTCATGGAAAATACCAAGAATGGAAATTCTGCTTTTTTTTAAAAGCACATCCAGTCTTAATGTATGGTTGCAATGAGAAATTGAATTTAAAAAGCTTCTGAGCAATGTGTCATAGCTGTGAAGTCTGTCACAGCAGCAATCCTTCTGTGCTGTGAAGGATTCCTGGACACCTGAGTCACTGGTTTTGCTTTCTGAAAGGTAACAGCAAATGCCCTCCTGTAGGGCTCAGCAAGACAGTGAAATGTTTGAAGGGTAAAATGTGAAATAGAGACACAATTTTCAGGAAACTGTTTGCCCTGTTTTGGAGAGCAAAGGGGGCAGGATTAGCTCGTGGTGTTTCTGCTGCTGTCACCACTCCTGGGCCTTCGGTTCGTTGGCAGTTTTGGGAAGACACAGAGGTGTCACTGACCACAGCTCAGCACAGGGGTGGAGGCAAGGTTAGGAAATCAGAGATTTGCTTTGTAGAGCAAGGAGAATTATCACAGTGCAGGAGCACAGGTAAGAAGGAAAATCCTCACTGGAAGGGGAAGAAGGGATTTGGAAGCAACTTCAGCTCCCAAGAGATTTCAGGGCAGTAAGAAGTGTTTTGGCAATGCTGGTAACACAATGCTGAGCATGTGCCAGGGCATGGACATGGAGCAGGGGGGAAGAGCTGCTCCTGTGCTGCTGGAGAGGCTGTTCCTGGAGGATGAGCAAAGTGGAGGGGGAGAAGTGAAAGGGAAACTAGACTGATCAAGGGGTGGATTTAGGCAAGTATTAACATATAACTTCAGGAAGATGCAGGTATAATTATTTATTGACCATCATGAAAATTGGTGTTGTCAGGGCAGATTTAGGCTGGATATCAGGGAAAGGTTCTTCCCCCAGAGGGTGCTGGGCACTGCCCAGGCTCCCCAGGGAATGGTCCCGGCCCCGAGGCTGCCAGAGCTCCAGGAGCGTTTGGACAGCGCTGCCAGGGATGCCCAGGGTGGGGTTGTTGGGGTGTCTGTGCAAGGCCAGGAGCTGGGCTTGACAGTCCTTGTGTGTCCCTGCCAACTCAGGAGATTCTGTGCTGTTTATTCTGTCATTTTTGAAAGGATTTAAAAGATAGGAGGATTAGAAAGAAAATTAAAAGAAATATGCAGAGTTGTATGCAGTGTCTTTATTCAGCCCTTTGTATACTGTCAAGGAAAATTATGCACAAAACTTATTTAAACTGTGTAGTCAGAAAGTGTTCCTATGGTAGTTAACAGTCTTTGGAGTAATCTTCTGGGAAATCCTGAGCTCCAGTTCCTTGGGAGTCTTCAAAGAGAAAACCACTCAGTCTGTTCTACCTTACAGTCATGGGTGACACATTTTTATCTCTGAATTTGAATCCTCTCAAAGGTCTCTCATTGCCCCTTCCAGCAAATCCACGCTGCCACAGCTTCCTGGCACAGCTGGAGCAGGGGGACGTGGATGGTTCTGGTGAGGTGGTGATCGCCTGGCTGGGGAACAGCATTCAGGAAACCACAGGTGTAAAACCGGGGTTGTATGGACAAATTTGGATTGGGACATGGCTTGGGAGCTCTGCATGAGCTGCTGTGTGCCACTGTGTTTTCAGGGATCTGCCTGGAACAGAACCACTCCAGAGAGTTCCAGTGTGCTGTCCTTGGGTTTCTCTGTGAGCCAGAACTGGGATATGTTGCAGCAATCTGGGAAGTGACCGTGTGGAGTCCTGGTGTTTGTGCCAGTTTGGTTTGCTGAATCTGCGTCTTAGGGAGGCTTTGATGCTGCTGCTCTTGTTTTCCCAGTAATTGATCCTTATTCTGGCATGTCCTAACGCCAGCAAGGTGTGACAGCTGCCAGCGCTTGGGGAGGTCCTGGCTTTTAATGGATGCCTCTTCCAGCTGGGCTGCTACAGCCTCTCCTTCTTGCTAGATAATACCTAACTTCTCAAGTTTTGTGTGCAAGATTTCAAGCATTTTATCCAGAGCTTTTCAGTAAAAGAAGAAAATCAGTGTTGGATTACACTTTTCATGCTTGATTGAGGTAAAAAAATTCTACAGAGGAAAGGAGCCCCAAAAGACCCAGGGCTGATTTTGATGACTATTCAGTACAATTTCCCCCAAAAGAAAATCAGTTTTGCTTATAAATGAAAAGCATTGACTAGCTGCTGTTACAGAAAACAGGAGATGCACTTTTGAACCAAAAGAAAGACAGCTCCACAAAGTCTGATTGAATTTTAATCCCTTCACAGAATCCAAAGTCTTTGCATTGGCAAATACCACCTGGCCACAATGGAAATATCCCGAGCCAGAATATCCTCAAATCCAGAGCAGGGACCACAAGCCAGAGCTTGCAGTAAAACCAAAGATGTGTTAAATCAAGAGAAAGAAAACCTTTTTTTTATTATTTTTTATTTTTCTTTTGAAAGCAGTTAAAAGATGATGAGAGCAAGGAAACATTTGCTTCGCTCTTTTAGAATTGCAGTTCTGAAAGGTTCCTGTGGCTTCCTCTCAGAGCCTGGGGCAGGGAGAGGAAGCCCTGCTAGTACAGAAATGGGAGCAGAGATGGCTCAGATGGATCCTGCCCCAAACCAAGAGGCATACATGTGATTAAAAATGTGGTGTTAAAACCCAGGACAAGGTTTTAATGTTAATTAAAGGTTTTTGGCCTTTCCTGAGAGCATTTAAGTGCTGAATTCTGTTCTGTGCTACTGGAACCTGAGATTGCAGCCTGTGCATGTCATCCCTGCCTGTGGTATCTTCCACATCAGCTGGGACTGGGGAGTTGGACTCTTTCCCTGGCATTTTGCTGTGTGTTCTTTGCACTTTGCCCAGCAATTCATCCAGTTCTTCCCACTGCCTGTGGGGTTTGTACTCCTCCCACACCTGGGATGGGGCAGTGGTAGAGCTCCTTTGGCTCATTCTGTGCTCGGTATCTCAAGGAGAGATGGAATCTGTGACTTCCAAGGAGCTGACCCAGACCCCAAATGATGAGAGATCATTTTGGCTTTCTGGTTTGGTCCTTTGCTATTTCTCAGTCTTGGAAGGAAATGGTATCATTCTCCAGCAGTGCTGGTTGATTTCTCTGATTCAGAAATCAGAAAGCAGGGAAAAGTTAAAAACTTTTTATGTCCCAAGTGTGCTCATGCTGTTTCAATCACTGCTTGTAGTAAGAAAACCTGGTACTTCAAGACCCTCAAAATTCTTATTTACCTAAAATTTTAAGTATTTCATCAGCAAAAGAATCCTAAGTACGTGGGGATCTTACAATGAGGGTGAGGACCCACATTAGATACATTACCAGGCTGAGTTCTCAGCTTCCATCAGTTTTCTGGTCTTCCTGTATAACAAGCAGTGAAGAGGGTTAAAATCTCAGTCAGAAATTGGAGTATATTTGCATATAATTGCCTAATCAGGAATTGAATGGCCCTTTGGAATTGTGCACTGAGCTGTGTCTGAGAACGATGGCTTGGCTGAAAGAATAAGAAGCGAGATTTAAGCAGGTGGGAGGGGAATGTCACTTAACCACAGAAAGGTGCAGAATGAGAGCAGCTTAGGGGTTTAGGCCTAGGAGTAAGAGCAAACCCACAAATGTGTCAGTGGGGTTTAGGGTGGATATCAGGAAAAGGTTCTTCCCCCAGAGGGTGCTGGGCACTGCCCAGGCTCCCCAGGGAATGGTCCCGGCCCCGAGGCTGCCAGAGCTCCAGGAGCGTTTGGACAGCGCTGCCAGGGATGCCCAGGGTGGGATTGTTGGGGTGTCTGTGCAGGGCCCAGAGCTGGGCTGGGTGATCCTTGTGTCCCTTCCAGCTCAGGACATTCTGTTTTCTAAGGTTTGCTTTGAAGTGCTGACCAGAGGATTGGGGTTTTCTTTATTTTGTTGTTTTTATTTGGAGGGCGTATAAAATGTTTGTAAACCCAGCCAAAAATGCTGCTGGAATTGTTGTGTGCTTTACCTTATCCTGTGTACAGTGATAAGTCCCTGTGTTGGGGCTGGTGTAGGTACCTCTGAAGTATCAGAGAGGAAAGGAGTTAAAGCTTGGTTGTCATTGGCTGGATGGTGAATTTTAATTTTAAGGTCCTACGCTCCTCCTTGACAGATTCTCCTGGTGTTAACCTGGAAGTATTCAGACTTCAAAACATCTTTCATGGATTTTAAGCAGAATATTTCAGTCTTGTGGTGCTACTTCTTTTTTTTAGGTGTTAAACACAGTGATGAATATGAGTAGCAAATGCCAAGGTGTTCTTTTTTGTGGTTGCAGCCTGTTTCTCAGGATAATGCCACTTATCCACTGATAATGACACTTATCCACTAAATCTACTGATTTAGTTGGTGGTCTCCATCTACAACCCAAGCCCAAGACTACAGAGGGAATTTTCTCTCTGTCTTTGATATGTTCCTGCTTGTAAATCTTCATGGTTTGGGTCATTACTGTGACCAATAATGACTTCAGGGACTTGGCTGAGGGAATACTCCTTTCTAGCTGAATGCATCAAGTAATGAAGACTTTCCATCCTCAGCATTCTTCACCTTGGACCAGTGTAATTTGAGACAGTGGCTGGGCACCCATTTCCTCCTTCACTGACCTGTCAATTGGAGTTCTGCTAATGGAATTGTTTAGAGACTAATGTGTTCCCATTTTAAAATACACAATCAATAGAAAAATACAGGATGAGATTATGTACTCTAAATGACATCTGCTTTAAGCAGATTAATATTTGTCTGTGCTGCTTAAGATACTTTACATCTGTAAAATTCTGCAGTTACCTGTCCTGGATAAATTGCTGCATGGGAAGACGTACTGGATTTTGTAAGCTCTTTTTCCAGGAAGGTGATAAGGTTATTTTCCTGGTTATGAAGCGTTGGACACATGGGAATTACGTTCTTCCTTCATTGCAGATCACAGAGGCCTTGTTGAAGGAAAGAGATAAACAAGCAAAATGGAATGGGATCCCCCTGCTGTTGCAGAAGCTGTACGAGCACAGCCACCCAAACAGCGACTTCTCCCAGTGCCAAAGCATCCTAAAGGTACTGCCTGCACACTTCTTCCTAAAGCTTGAGATACTTTTGTTGTGGGTTTCTTTAAAGTCTACTGTGATCATACTCCATACTCTGTTAATTATTTAAGCTGTCTGCATGGTGGTATCTGTCAAAAACTGGCTGGTAAGTGAGAGCTGGGGTTGCAGGTGATGATGAGTCAGTGGATCGCACAGACAGTGGAATATAATTGTGTTTATACTGATGAACAGTTTTGTTTTTGAACCATCTCTGTATTTATTCCCTACATGCAGGAAATTTCTCCACTCCTTTCGATGGAAGCCATGGTTTATGTCACAGAAGACAGAAAAGCTGCTCAAGAGTCCAGTTTCCCAAACACATACACATTTGACTTGTTTGGAGGAGTCGATGTAAGTGTGTTTTTTCAACAGTATCAAAAGATCTGTATGATAATCATCCCACTGAGAAATCCTTCAGTGAGGTCTTTGAAGCTTCTAAAATTCAAGCTACAGAATGACTTTACCAATTTGATGTTAAGCATTAGAATTTTGCCTCTTTCTGTTAATCAAAATAGGAAAAGGGTGTCTTTTTCAAGGTATTACATCCAAAGTGAGGTGTTTTTTTCTTATACAATCTAGAATACCTGGCTATTTCTTTAGTCACTCTGTTTTTGCCTTGAAAAAGATTAGACCTTCAGTTCTGAATGAAGACAGTTTCAAATGCTTCCTAGTTGTGAGATAAAATAACACAATTGGCCTTGGAGCAGTGAGAATTTCACTTAACATTGGGGGATCTGGGGCAGTTTGAGCACACCAGGGCTGTGTCTTAGCCAGGTTGTCTGTTTATTGCTTCATCTATGGCAAAGTTTTTTAAACAGAACTGGAAGGTTTCTGTGGACATTTTGGCAATTTACCATTTTGTTTATTTGCTTTAATTCTACATTGCACAAATACCCATTTGCTCAGTTTTATGGTGCCTGGCTCTGGCTTGGCTTTCATTAGAAATGTATGATTTGTATTTTCCAGTGAACTAATTGACAGTCTCTTTTTATTTAGTTTAACTAAACAGATTTTGCTATTTATTTCTTGTTACACTTAGCTTGCTTTTACTTAAAGCTTCTGTTTATGTTGTTTTGAAATGAGCACTGGTTTAGTTGTTCCTGTCAATTGAGGGCAAAAGCTTTCAACTACTCAAGCAAATGAGAACACTATGAAAATGTTTTCAATTTCCTTTGTTTTTAAAGGGAAATTGTGGTACTCCCTGAAGAAATGATTTTAACATAATGCACAGCATCTCTGTGTGTTGGGGACAGCTTGTTTTGTTGGGTTTGGTTGGTTGGGGCTTGGTTGGTTTTTTCCCCCTTGGGCTGGAGATGGTGAA
This sequence comes from Corvus moneduloides, assembly GCF_009650955.1. Taxonomy (NCBI): domain Eukaryota; kingdom Metazoa; phylum Chordata; class Aves; order Passeriformes; family Corvidae; genus Corvus; species Corvus moneduloides. The sequence continues at coordinate 3,141,795 of NC_045492.1, forward strand.
TGTCAGATACACTGCAATTACCTGGTGCTGTGCGCAGAGATTTGGCTGATAGAGGTGGGTTTAGTGGGATTGAAGGCAGTGATAGAAACCAGTGCTATGTGTTTTCAAAAATCCTGCTCTAGGATTTGAAGGGAAGAAGTTTGATCTGCTGGTGCTGTGTGTGCCATGTGCTGATTTTATTTTGCAATATTTTGAGCTGTGGAACATGAGTAACTTTGAAGGACACTCAGTTTGCAGTGTACTCCCTAGGCTACAATGTGTGATAGTTAAAATATTTTTGGATTCTGACTGCCTTTACATTGAGGAAGAACAAAACCACCTTGGTTGGCTCCTCCCTTTATATGAATCCATGTAAAAGAAGACCTGAGAGTGCAAACACATGAGGTGATACACAAACCTCATGGATTTTATACCTGAATGCATCCCCATTCCAAGAAGCACGATCTCATAATTCCCTTTTTGCTCCTTCTGCCTCTGGTGAGAGGCAGAAAACCCAAGAATTAAAGCATAAACCCCAGACTTTGAGGTGTGCATTGTCCTCCTAAAACACAAGCCATTAATACGAGATCTGCAGTGTAATAATTAATAGGGTAGAGAAAAATGCTGTCATTTTCTCTACCCTATTAATGCTACAGCTGCTACTACAAATATTGCTCGAAAATGTATATTCCTCTTAAAAGTTGCCTATTTATTTATGTCAGTGCTTATAAATGTGGCCTCCAGTGATGCCAGGTGGTTTCCTCTGTGTCTGGGTCAGTAGTTCATTAAAAGAAGAGTAAAGTTAAGATGGGACAAATAGATCAAGCTGTAAACTTGTAAGTATCTTGTGAGTTGGCATTGACAGGGTGATGCCAACGATTTTAAACTGAGTTTTAAACCCAGGGGCATTTGCAGTAGTTCTTGCAGAAGTCACCAGTTCCTTCTGGTAGCCAACTTTCATTTTTAAATAAACAGCTGTTTTTTCAAATGTTTTAAGCTAAACCAGTGGTATAGACTAGAGCAGCTAAAGATCAGTTCTGCATCAGTCAGAAGCACAGTCCTGGTCTTGGAAAGCTGATTGTTACATTCCTTTAATATAAATATAAATGTAAATATACCTACAGGGTCCTGTACACAAGTAGTGTCTTTTTGGTGCTAAGATAAAATCTGGAGCTGCTAAATTTTGTCTGGACCTGAAATGTTTTTGAAGCCCAGCAAGATTTAAGGAAAGCCTTGGCAAGATTTGCATCTCTTTGCAGATTATTGCTGAAGATTCCTTATTTTAAGAGATGTGTGATCACCATCCTTGATGTTATCTGTAGGCATGTGAAATTACATTCTTTGCAAGCTCAAATTCTTTAAAACTTGCTCGTGGGAGATTATTTTGCACAGCTCTTACTGTTTCTTCAGAGTAAATGCAACTATTATTTGTCAGTGTGATTTTGACACCAGTGGGGGTTTGATTGTAGAGCCTTCATTATTCACCTCTGTGACTTCAGCAGAGACAGGTTTGGGTTTGTCACTGACAAATTAATTGGTTATTTGTATCTCAGTGATCATTCCCTTAATTCTTTGTCTTATTTTTACAGCTTTTAGTAGAAATTCTCATGAGACCAACTCTTATTACACAGAAAAAGAAGCAGAAAAGTGAGTAAATAGGTGGTTTATCTTTTTCTTTTCCCCAGTTTTGCCTTATGTTTCTGTTTCAGACAGAAATCATTCTATTTTTCTGTTATTCTCTTTCCATCCCAGCAATTTCCTGTTGATTCATTTAAGAATGAATCATTGGTGTCTTTGTTCTCCGTGGTACTGATCCGTGCTGGGATTTGGGAGAGTCACCTGTTTCTGGGCATGGTTCCGGAGAGTCACGCACTCAGCACAACATACTTGATTCAAAGCATTAATCTGCAATCAGTGGAAACTGTTATGGTTACTGTGCCTACAGCTACAGTGAAAAATTATCAATAAAAAGCCACAAAACATTGTTTATGTAATGGGAGCTGCAGAGCCTGGGAGATGAGTAGCTCAGGAAAACAGCACGCTTTTTGTTATGTGACTACTCATTTCCACATTGCTGTAAGGAGAGGGAGTGCAGTGGCTTCAGCTCAACTTTCCTGCTGGAGCAGCTTGGCTGCAGTGTTTTATTTCCCCTGTTTGGGATTCTGCTGAAGCCCTTCTGAGGGAAGGGAATGTCATGGTGCACCCTGTGCCCGCCAGCCAGGGAACTTCAAAGGTGAAATGATTTGAACTTGAGCTGTAGACAATTGTAGGCCTGTGCTGAAAACGTATTTTAAATATTAAAGTGCTGCAGTAAAACAGATTGAAAGTTTTTTATGAAGTCTAGGTGCTGAGAAAACAGTGTGAGTTGCCAGTGGAGAAAATGGCATGAAGGGTAGTTTTTTCCCCCCCCGTACAAAAATAATTTAGCATGTGAACAGCTCAAGTATAGAGTGTTTCTTGTGGTTTCTATCCTGTAAGGTGTTCGCATGTGTGCTCTGAGCTAGCAGCCTGAAATTGTCACCCATTCCATAGCTCTCCATGTCCCTCCCATGGACGCTGGTGTTCCTTGGCAGGGAGTGGCTGCTGGCTGACTGCTCTCCTCTCTCCTTTGCAGTAAGTGATGACCTCATCAAGGACTGTTTAAGCATACTGTACAACACCTGTATATGTGTAAGTACAACTCTTCTCCTGGTCACTTTTTACATGTGCTGCTCGATAAGACAACAAACAGACTCTTTAAGTGTAAATTAAACTTACTCTGAAGCTTTACATTAAAATTCCTTCAGTTAAATACAGGATCACTCTGTATTTTGATGTGTTACTCAAATAATGTGTTTTCTTAGCCACATTGTCAAGCTTAAGTTCCTTTGTTTGGATCTTCCTGTCTCTGTGTTTCCATAGGAAAGCTGTGCCAGCCTTTGTCACGTTCCAGCTTAAAATTTGAAGCTGGGAATGTATCCCTATTAAACCCAGCTACAGCTGGTCTTATTCAGAACTGGGGCTGGCAAAGGGTTTTGAGTTGGATCCTGCAACTCCATGTGCTGGATTTTAGTTCAGTTCAGTTGTGGCAGATCAGTGCAAAGGAGGGTGCTGGGTTAAAGGACTCTGGAAATATCTCGTCATTAAAATCCTGAGCCTAAAAACAAAGGCCTCAGATTATGCATGAAGGGGACATCCTCAGGATTGTTTATTTCATCAACACCTCATTATGCCATAACCTAGGGAACACTGTTTAACAAAAATTTAGAAAAGAGTCACTTAGTGGCTTGGAGCTGTTCCAAAACCATCAGTCTGATCTGCAGAGTTTGAGTCTTACTAGATCATGTCTCACTGATAAGGATCTGTGTACACGTGGGAGGGGGAAGAGAGGGAACACTTCTTTTGTTGGCTTGGATGATTTATTTTTTTAACTGCAGGTAATGCAACTTTTGCAAACTGAGAGTAGCATGAATATGCTAAAAAACAAGTTTGCAATTTCTAGACTAGCTGCTGTTTTAATTCACTTTGGTATTACTGCTGGGATTGGATGAGAAGTGTCCAGGATGGCAGAAATGGTGTGGGTCTGTGGGCACCATGAACTGTTCTTATGCTTAGTGTAAATACTGGGGAATTATCTGAGCTAGTCTGGTTCTGTGAGCACTGGGAATTTGTCAGTCATGGATAAGGCACAGCAGTGAGGATGTAGTTGTGAGTTCAGGAAAGCCTGGCTGTGCTCTCAGGAGAGCTCAGAGCATGAAAGGCAGCCTTAAAGTTGGGTTTGCATGCCTCAGCCTGACTTTGGGGTTCACCACCCAGTTCATTTAGGGCAGTGCTTGATCCGGGTCGCTCAGACAGGGCAGTGCTGAGGGTTTAGGAGCTGCTGTGTTTGCAGACCCTGGCATGGAGCTGGCCACAGTTTGTATGGCAAAGCAGAGCCAAGCCCCTCCGGTGTGTGCCCAGGCAGGCAGGGTTGGCTTTAGATTCAGACAAGAAAACAACTGCCTTGAGGTGAAGCCTCTCATCCTGGCATTGTTGCAGGCGCCACGTTGACTCCAAACAAGGACTGCAGATGGTTTGGGTTGCCATAAACACAGCATTTCCTGGTCTCAGGAGCAGCTGACTCAGTACCACATCATCTGTAGGGCTGTCCTGCATGTGCTGTGCCATGTGGCTGCTCAGGGTGGGCTCTCAGTGGCTCTGTGTGTGCTCCTTTCTAGACGGAAGGAGTCACGAGGCGACTGGCGGAGAGAAACGACTTTGTGTTGTTCCTGTTTACACTGATGACAAACAAAAAGACATTCCTACAAACTGCAACGCTCATTGAAGATATCCTGGGAGTTAAAAAGGTTCGTTACTGGTTTCTTAGTATTATTTGTATGGCTCTCCAGCCCGGTAGGGGAAAGACAGCTGTTTCGTTGAAGAGTTGCTGAGGATAATCCTCTAAAGTGCCATTCTCACTTCTTGTAGCTTATGTGAAACCCACCTGTTCACACAAATAGTTAACTTCAATCACTTCTCATACAGAAGCCAAACTATTCCTGTGGTGTCATACTTGTGGTGCTTTTACCCATCTCAGAGAATGATGGGAGCTGAGTCCCCATGGTCTGAGTACCTCACTGTCATTAAAGAACAGCCAATAATTCCAATAAAAAAATGAACCTCATATAAATTGAGTTTTCATCCTTGCCTGCTGATTGTGTTTCACATACCTTACTTGTTTTCCTGACATCTGGAAGGCTTCCTGTGTATCCCTTAGCATTTTTCACCTCTCTAAGAAGTTGTAGGCTGGGACATGGCACTTAAATCTTCTGCACAAACCTGGTTATTGAACTTACTTGCCAGCATCACTGCAGCTCAGTGCCCTGATGTGATGCAAGTAAAATATTAGAGGTGTAACCTTGGGAAGACCTTGAATGGGAAGTGTCTGTGTACATTTTGTGGAGGTCAGGAGTCTGTAACTTGATACTTCATTGTTTAGAATAAGGTTGAGGTTGATGTACTTCCTGAAATAAAAAACAAGCTTAGTTTATCTGAACAAAAATGGTTCTTTTTTCTGAAAGCTGTTTTCAAAACACCTTTTTGTTAAAAAGAACTTCTGATGAAAAGACTGAGAGATAATTCACAAGTTCTTACCTGTGAGTTTCAAAGAAAAGACAGGATTGGAAAACAGAATTGAAACTTCTAATACCTAAACATAATTTATGTATTAAATTAGGTTGTGGTTTTGTGGGTTTTTTAGTTAAAAAAGGCCCCCAAATGTTTTGCGAATGTAAAAATAGTATTTAAAATATGGATATCTGTACTTTTGGAATTGCTAAGCCTGACAGCAGTTGGAAATCCCAGCTGCCTTCAGACTGTTGCTGCTCCTTTGCTAACATTGGAATAACCCAGAGGGCTCCCCAGGGAATATCTGCTTGTGTTCACTTGTTGACCATCACATGTGACTCAGCTGGTGTTGCCTCCTCCAGGAAATGATCCAGCTGGATGATATTCCCAACCTGGCAAGCCTGGTATCCAGCTTTGACCAGCAGCAGCTGGCCAACTTCTGCAGGATCCTGGCTGTCACCATCTCAGAGCTCGACACGGGCAGTGATGACAAGCACACTCTTCTGGCCAAAAATGCCCAGCAGAAAAAAAACTTGGGCCCTTCCCGAGCTGAAATTAATCAAGGTAATTGTTATGCTGTGAACAAGCCAGAATAATCTCAGCAATGTATAAAGTTTTCCTCTCTCAATGTCATATAGTGTTACGTTTCTGGAGGATACTGAAAGTGTTGTGTCTTACAAAGTATTTTTCTTTATTCACTCCCCTTAGTTTCCTGGAAACCATCTTTCCTGTTAATGAAACTTTGTAGCTTTTGGTTTCATGTGGTGTTGCTAATTAGGTGGGTTAATTTCTGTCATTTCAGCACTCTCTGATGAACTGAGTGGCTTAAAATAACTGGATTTGTTTTCTGTGCCTCAGCCACAGCCATGGACTTCCCATTAGCAGCTCTCAGTAATTCTGTGTCATCCATAAAATATGAATTCCTGAACTAAAACTGCCTGCAGTGTGCTTGCTGTTGCAGCAGGTCCTTCTTTGATTTTATCTGATGTTGTCCTGACCAGGATGTCTGTCTTTATCAAAAGAGAAGTATGTTCAACATTAATTATGTTGCCTAGTGTTACCAAACCAGCCTTGGAAATCTGTGGATTTGATCTCAGCCTTAACTTTGGGCACAGTGCAGCTTTCCTTACTTTGCTGAGTACTTCTCAGGTGCAGAAGTCTTGCCTAGAAGGATGAGTAGGAATTGAAAAAGTTGAAGTACCATCAAATGTAGAATCTGCTGCTTTCAGTTCTTACTGTGCTGAAAAGCTTCTGGGCTTCTGAAGCAGATAATTGCATAGGCCCCTGCCAAGCAAATGTTGAGCTAATCATTTTTTATGGGCACAATCAGAGACTGATTCTAAGGCTGTACAGTATATTCTATTTTAAAAACTTTATCAGGGAGCTTATACTTGCAGAGAAGAAACTCTTTCATGTAACGTTCATGGCCAAATTCTGTGTCCTTTTTTCCTTGCCCCTGCAAGTGTGAAGTGAAGCTTTAGCCATGTATCTTTAGCAGACAGGTCCTGTAATTAAGTTACTCTTGAGAGCAAAATGCACCTCCTCAAACATTTTGCAGAGCCCTGACTTCTGTCATTGCACTGCTCTGTCTAAAGGTGCAGTTCCACAGTTCAAACCCTCTCACCTGGGGCTGCTGTGCTCTCCATCTGTTTTGCTCCATAAGGAACTAATTCAGGAACCTAGTACTGGAAAAGCTGACAGCTTTCCTCCCAGCTGCTGCAGGGAGCCAGTTCAGTTACTACAGACCAACCCCACAGGAGGGAAAAAGGAGGAGAGAGGAGGTGGAGCTGCCTCTTCCAAGGGCTGCTGCTTTATTTCTGCCAGCTTAATTTTCAGCCAGATCAGTTCCTTGATATGACTGGAGAACAACACTGAGTTATTCCTGAGGTATGGATGCTCTCTTCCAGTCCTTAACAGGAGAGTGCACTGAATTCTTCCATCTTCTGATCTTTTTAACCAGATCTTTTTAACCATACGCTTCTGTTTCCCTAAAGTAGATGTTCTGGTACCTTGTGGTGATCTTAAATTGTAATAAAATTATTTCTTTTTTTTTTTTTTTTTCCCAGCAACACTTCTGAATATTCCAGGCTTCATTGAGCGATTGTGCAAGCTGGCCACACGGAAGGTGTCTGAAACTACAGGGACTTCCAGCTTCCTGCAGGAGCTGGAAGAGTGGTACACCTGGCTGGACAATGCACTCGTGCTGGATGCACTGATGAGAGTGGCAAATGAGGAGGCAGAGCAGAGCAGTACAGGTACCTGGCTTGCATTGCTCCACCCACCAGCAGCTGATGCATGTCTTAACCTTCTTCAGGGTTTGCCACGTGTTGCTTTTCCTTGCATCTGGTCCAGATCCCCCTTTTCTTGCATGGAGGGCTCACATATCAACATTTAGGTCTGACTCCTGTTTTGTTCTCATGTAGCACTGATTTTTTTAATGAATTGAAATTAGCAAAAGGAGCCATCCTACAGCAATCTGTGCCCTTTGCATGCCTGGCTAACACTGAAATGCTGTGCATCCTCAGCCCTAACCTGTGAGGTTAAAGAGTGATTAAAATAACCCTCCTGAGGTAAGTGCCTTCACCAGCATTTTACTGTAAAACTTTGGCTGATGACTTTGGGTTCAAATGCTTCGCACCAAGCACGTGGTCCCTCCTTTAAAAAGGAAAGGTAATTCCAGCTAAATTAAAGAAGTTAATTGGGGAAAAAAAATTGTTCCAGTGGAAGTGTTAATACAACCTTAGGAAAATGCTTTGAAGCACGTGTGTGGTTTGTTTCTTCATCCTTTGGTATGACAAAAATGCCGTGTATGTCTGGTAGAACTCAAAAGTACTTAGTACTCCTGTTTCTGCTCTTAGCAGGGTAATTCTCTATAAGGTTATGAAATTTATTTAACTGTGGCCTAAGTATACTGGTTTTGAGGTATGAAATGAAAGTAGATTTAATAGTAAGTGCTTCTCATAAACTCCAATCTACTTTTATTACCTTTTATGCCATGCCCTGGTGCAGTAGTCTATTAATTCATTTAGGTGAGCCTACTCATTTTAGGGAGATGCTGCCATTTAGCTCATTATGGAAAAATAATTTTAAAAAATCAGATTTTATCTCCTCTAAATTTTCAGCTATATTTTTTCTCTAGCCTGTAATTCAGATTGGTTATTTGCTGTACATCACTATTTTTTTACTTGAGAAGAAAATTCCAGCAGATGTGCTGCTCCTGCATCTGCAGTGTTCAGTATAAAAGTAACAACTGTAACAAATCCTTTCCTGTTGAAGCTGCCTCAGTCTCACAGCTTCACCATCTTTTTCAGAGTCTTCAGATGAGAGTGGACTGGCCAACACCTCTACAAGAACACAGCTGCCCCAGTCCATGAAGATCATGCACGAGATCATGTACAAGCTGGAGGTGCTCTATGTTCTCTGCGTGCTGCTCATGGGCAGACAGAGGAATCAGGTGAGCCCCAAAGGATGGTCACGCTCACAGTTGGCATCTCTTTAAACCTGAGTGCTCATGAATGAGGTCATGGACACTGAAACAACAGGGCAAAGCTCAAGGTACAAAGCTGGGCAATCCCATCCCAGCAGCCCTGCCCAGAAAACTGGGAGCTTTCCACTGGGAACCACGAGGCCAGGGCTGGGCATACACTGTGCTCTGCAGAGCCTCTGCTCTGGTGCAGGAGGGATGCAGGAGGATGCCTCCTGTGGGAGGAAGTGTGTGGGTGTACCTGGATGCTGCAGGAGCTGCAGTCAGTGTTCTCCCCTCTCCTGATGAGTGATGAGTTTGGATGGAGCCCCTTCAGGCCTTACCCTTCTTTGGCTGCTTTGGAAACCCTCAGGATGATTTTTGTAGCATGTGCCATGACTTGGCAAAGTGTGAGTGTGCTGTCAAACTCGCAGCTGGGAAGATGCACTTCAGTGCTGTCTGCACTGGTCACTGCCTGGAAATCCCACTCATCTGTTCCTTTGCCTTTCTTCCTTTTGAAATGAAAAAAAAAAATTGTTCCCTGCCTCACACAGGGTGATGAAGAACCAGTCACTGCAGCTCAGCTGTGGTTTCATTTAAATGGGTCAAAAGCAGGTTGTGAAGGGAAAAGTAAAGCAATCTTGGTGCAATTTTGACAGGTTTCCAGCTTTGGCAGTCTGCTCAGCTCAGCAGAGCACCATGGGGTGGCAGGGGCATTCAGATGTCCTGGACACTGGCAGGGCCAAATTGGTGTGAGTTATTGAAGGGCTGTTGTATTAGGCAAGAGAGGCTGTGTTGTGGGGCAGGAGCCTGAGCACATTTATTTTGAGTATTAACCTCTGAGTGTGTCAGTCACAAACACTCCCGAGGGCCTTTTCCTAAATCTCTTGATCTGAATACAAGTGCAGTTGTAGTTCAGTCCCAAACATAACTGACCTGTTCACCCTGAACATACAGCAGAGTCTGTGGGCTTCCCATCCCTGGAAGTGTTCAAGGCTGGGACTTGGAGCAACCTGGGATACTGGAAGGTGTCCCTGCCCATGGCAGGGGAGTGAGATGGGCTTTAAGATCCCTTCCAACCCAAACCATCCTGGGATTTTGTGATTCTAAACAGACACTTGGCATTAAAAGAATCAGATTCTGCATGAGAGGAAGCAGAGGGAACCAGCAATTCTTTCAGAAACCACAGTCACTACCATAAACAACTCCTAATCATGTTGGCATTCCTTTTAGAAGTGCTGTTTCTGTTAGGCATGAAATAAAATGTAAACAAAGCCCAAAACGTAACTGAAACTACCAGAACATGGATCTATTAGGGGGACTTCTTTTTCCATTGTATCAAGACAGATAATTCATCCCTGCCTGAGTGCCCCACCTGAATGCACTTTTATAGATACTGCAGGAACTGCTTGCAGCCTGCACTCATCCTGCTGCTGCTGGAGGGAGCTGGAGCTGCTGGATTCCTTCCCTCCCTGGGTCACTTCTGGTGTGCTCCTGTCAAATGTGACAAGGCAAAAACTCTGCTGCTGAGACAGCTAGATTTGAATTCACTTTTTAATTTCCTGGGAAAACAGCTCTTTATCCTTCATCTGCTGTTTCTGCCCCTGTGCAGATGGGGAAGGTAAGGATAAAGCTGGCCTGCAGTTCACTTCTTCCCAGGACTCATTCAGGACTGGAGGGAATTGAAGGATTTACTACATTCCCAAACACTTCTTGTCCAGAGCCAGTTTTTTTTGGTTGTTGTTGTTTGTTCTTTTGTTTTTTGTTTGCTGTTGGTTGGTTTTTTGGGGTTTTTTGTTTGGTTTTGTTTGTTTTTTTGGTTTTGTTTTATGAAATCCTCTGCCTTTGAAACACATGATACATTCTTCATTCCTTAATGTGCATAAGACTTGCATGGCAGATGTGAATCCACTGCCCTTCCTGAGAGCCAGGGAGATGGAGGACTGGAGCTGAGCTGTTCTCAGTGGGAAGCTCTGGAATGCAGGCACAGCAGTGTCTGCAGCAGCACACTCAGACAAGCATTTCAGCTGCCTTTTGGTTTCTCTTTTCTGTGAAGGAATAAAAGCACAGGATCTGTGGTACCAGTCTGAGCAGCCAAAGGACTTGCTGGTTTTAGATTGGATTCATTTTGCATAGAATTTTATTAAGGGCATCACAGACCTGCTTCAGTCCACTGCAACAATTGACATAATGGTGTGGTGTTTGCCTGAAGCAAGGTGCAGCCTCCCAAACTCAACCTGTCCCCAAATGTTTACTCTGAATCCTTGGTTTAAACTTGATTGCTGGCTAATTTGCATTAATTGGTAACTGTGACTTGGCTCCTCCTGCTGCCACTTTGGGGATGATCTCACCCTTGGGGATATGTGGTGTTTCTCTGCAGATCTGGGCCTTTGCTGCCTTCTCATTATCGTCACACCCTAAATTACTCTCCTTATGTATTTTTCTAGGCTGTCTTGCATGTCTGTGTCATGGTGAAGAGCTATCAGCTGATTTCCGTGCTCCTGCTGTAGGGAGCCACACTGCACACACAGAAACTCAGCAGAGACAGTTTTAGTGTTGAGAAAGCAACAGAGCAATTCCTGTGAAGCTGGATGGCAGCAGGAAAAAGCCAAAGTCATTTGAAGGGTGACTATAGAGCAGGGATTGTCTTGGCATCCTCAGGCAGAGGAACTGTAATGAGTTTGGGAGAGAGTGTGATACAAAGGCAGTGATGTGACTGAGGAGCTCTGTCAGGTGAGAGCTTCAGAGCTGAGCAAGCTAAACTGCACACATTTGAAATCGGAGTCATTTGGAAAGGAGCAGATTGAGGAGTTAAAACTGTGAGTGTAGAAGCTCTTCCTTTACTGAGGGTTGAGGCTCTTGCAGGCAGCTCACACGCTTGGCTTCCTCCTGTTGTGCCTGTGCCATGGAGGGACAGGGGCACTATAGGGAGCACTTTGTTCAGAGAGATTCCTCAGAGCTGCTGTTGTGACTAAACCAGTGTCCAAGAGTGTTTTAAAATAATGGAGCACCAGAGGACTCCAAGCTGAGCAATCTGTCAGGGCAGCATGGGTGGGGTGGGAAGGAGCTGGATGCTTTCTTCAGGTGTGATACTTGAAATGTCCAGCACCAGGAATGTGATTTCCATAAAGATGGCACAGCTGGTTGCTACAGCCAAGTGCAAAAAGCCATCAGCTGTGCTGCAAACTAGGACTAAAATCTGTAAAAGAGCATCAGCTTCGGATATTTTGATTCATTCAGGTATCCGAGTAAACAAAACGAAGTAGATGATCTGCTTGAAATGCTGCTGGTTACAGTTCTGTGTCTTGGGACAACTTGGGGTATTTTTAAGTGATTTCGTTTGTTGGTTTTAAGGAACATGTCAATTACTTGGGCACTTAATTTTTGCAGCATGTTGGACATTCCAGTCATGTGGTTTTCATTTGCAACCACATCTCAAGGAATAATGCTTGTCCTAGGCCTACAGCTGATAAGAATCCCACTTTGTATTTCCCTTAGTCCTCATCTTCCAAATCCCTTATGTCAAAAGTATCCCAGCTTGGATGAAAGGTATTGAACATCTGTTCACACCAAAATTATTAGCTTTTTTTATATGAATAAAAAAGATGTACCAGGCAGACTGATAAATAAACCTGAGCAATTTGGCATTTTTTTTCTCTTAAGTTCAGCTTCCCTTTAACCTGAAGGAGCAGTGTGGTGTGGTTGTGTTACTGCTGGACTCTGCTCAGGACTCCTGCCCAGGTCCCCTGAACAAAACCAATATTGATGGGTTTTGTTGCCATCAGAGGCCTACCTGAGCTCCAGCTGTGTGTCTGGAAAGGGAAAGGACACTCAGGGGATGAGTGGCAGCAGAATATCCCCAGCTCAGCTGTTTGGTGTAGATGCATTTTCAGTGTGCTGGAAGTGATGTCCTGATGCCCAAAGCTGCTTCTAGAGACACAGTGGTTAATTGAAGCACTGGTGAAGAGCTTTATCCCAAAATGTCTGTTCTCCATCCATGTCCACCAAATGGAAACTACTGCACTGTGGTTAGTGTGTTAACACAAACACTTGCTGTTTGAGACAAGAATTCACATGTTTTGTCAGAGAATAACATCGTTGTGCCCTTCTGTTTCCAGACTACATTAAATCTGTGTCTGAGGCTGGAGCAGACGTGTTTGTTCCTCTCTTGTTCCCCAGGTTCATAAAATGATAGCAGAGTTCAGACTCATTCCTGGCCTCAATAACCTGTTTGACAAACTCATCTGGAGGAAGCACTCGGCCTCAGCCCTGGTTCTGCACGGACACAACCAGAATTGTGATTGCAGCCCGGTGAGGGACTTCTGGAATTCTGTGTTGGGTTTTTTTCCTGTCATACACCCCTGAGGAGCTGTGCTGAGCAACTGGGTGTTTGTATAATCAATGACTTGAGAAGTGGTAGCATTCAGGTTTTGAGGAATTACTGTCTTCACTGAAGTCTATCCTTGGCTCGTGCTAGCAATTTAGCAGGGCCAATTTAGTCTCTCCCCTCTCTCCTAGTTTGGGAACTGCGAAAGGAGTAAATTTCTGGACCCTGGAAGCCAGAGGTAGAAGACAACCAAAATTCAAAGAAAAGCTGCCTGGGAGAGACACAGAGTACAAATTGTGCCACAGTCAGGTTTAGGGGGTGGAGGGGGAGGGTTGGGTTTTGTGTTGGACTCTTTATTTTTTTCCTTCCAAACCTAGACATTCAGAATTGATCAGTACAATTATAAGCTTTTTTGCCTTTGCAGTGAAAAGAAATGATTACCTCTTATGTGCATAGGCTTGGAGGCAATCTCCACTTCTATTTTGAGAAGTGCAGCCTTCTCCATTTATGCAAGTCCCTTGCTCTGCTGTCCAAAGGGGTTTGATTTGGAAAGGTTTTCCATTCAGCTGTTTCATGTCAGCTTGGTAACTGATGAGAAATACTAAAGCAGTACTTTTTTTTTTTTACTTTTCTTGTCTCCTTTTAGGACATTACTTTAAAGATACAATTCTTGAGGCTTCTTCAGAGTTTCAGTGACCACCATGAGTGAGTATGAGAAGCTGTGGTGGGTTGTGGCTTGGTGGTGTTTGCCTGGTTGTGGTTCCAGGTGTCATGGGCATGGGGCAGGCTCCACGTGAAGGGAATGTTGCACTGTCCCTACACTTCATGTGCCTTTCAGCTCTTGCTGGAACAGCCTAAGAATTTGCTCTGCAGTGGGCATGTCTGAATATGCCTGGTGTGGTTAAACCCAGCCCATTTTGTCTCGTGTTGAAATGAGCTGAAACATGTATAGGATGAGTTAACACTTCCTGGCTGAAGGAATAAGGAGGCAGCTTTCCTCTTTCTCTGCCTTCTCACTGAGAGCGGACAGTGAGCCAGGGAAATAGGAGGAAAGCTTCTGTCTGCTTTCAAAAGGCATCCTTAGGAAACTTGGATCTGCTGGAGCAGTTGGAGGGGTGATGCAGTTTGCTTGGGGTTTTTTTTAATGCTGTGCTGCTGCTACAGAGGTGTTAGTTGTGACTTGTGGAATTGCATCCTGCATTCCATCAGTGTCCTGTTGCTCTAATTCAGTCCTGGGAGATGGTGTCCACTTCCTTACAAACACCTGTGTTAGAGGCATGTTGCACTTCAGGTGCTGCTCATTCCTAGGGCCAGGCTGCTATTTCTGTGCAGCTTTTTTGTCCCGTTGGATAGATTTCAAATATCAGCCTTTTTCACTGTGGAATATTAGCTTTGAGAATGGGGAGCTGCTAGACATAGACAAGGGGGGAATGCTGACCTATTGTAAATCCTTTATGCAAGACATTGTTTGCCTGGCAATCGCTCCAGGTTTTCCAGTAAAATCTCTACAGGTGATGTTACTACTTAAGTGGCTGCTACAAAGATCTCAGGCTTGTTTGAGCAGAAAACAGCTCCCAACTCTTTAACATTTGAGCAAGTGGAATGTGTGGGATCTGGTTGGGGGTTTTAAATAATTACATGAGCTTTCTGTGAAATCACAGATAAGCTGGGTTAACTGAGGACAAGATGAGAGCAAAGTACTTGTATGCTGATATTGATGCAGTGAAATTGTGTCCAAACCGAACTTGCAGAGCTGTTTATTGCAGGGAGAGAAAGGCTCTGTTCTCATTGCGGACACCTGTTTGATCCACATCAAAGGAAGCTTTGCATGAGAGGCTCAGTGGGCACTAATCTGGATGACAGTGTTGGAAGCAAGAAGGAACCTCACAGTCATCACTGTGCTCTGCTCCCTGAGCTTTCCTGAAAAGAAATGTTTGCTGCCTGATTTTGAGCACTTGGAAGCAGAAAGACTCTCAGGGAGCACACTGGCATTGGGCAGGGAGTCTGGCAAAGGGAACCCCTGGACTACATTTCCACTCTGGCAGACTTGTTCTGCATTTAGTTCACTTTACAGACAAAATAATTGATTTTCATTATGAAAAGTTCAGTATTTGATAAAGAATTCATGTACATTCCTGCGGTTTAGATCCATTTTTATTTGGATCTCTATATTTCCTGATGTTTTTAAATATTTCCAGGGTAAAGTTTGTTCAGATAATAAAATACCAGGATGACTGAGCCCTTTTTTTGCAGTTTCTGCTTTCTGTCTGAGATTTATTACTTAAAAAGAGCAATCACTATAGGGTAGAGAAAAACTTCAGGAAGCAGTGAAAAAGTTTGCTATTTAATAGTTATTTTGCTCTGAAATTCAGCAAAACATTGCTGAGATTTTTTTAAAAATGGGTGTTATCCTGAAGAAAATATTTACAAACCACAAGATCCTAAACAAGTCAGCAAAGAACCATCATCTCAAAGCTGGTCAGCGTTGGAAGTGGCGTTTGGTAAATTTTGGAGGATGTTTTCCCAAGCAGCAGCAGCTGGCTGGCCTGGTGGAGGGAGCAGAGTGTGAACACTGTGAAGAGCAGCCAGGAGAAAGCAGCTTGCCCAGTCCTGCAGCCCTTGTTGGCCTGTGGCTCTGCTTTTCATGGAATTGCATTTTTGCCTCTTGAATTCATCCTGGTTTTCTCCCTTCCTGTCCCACTGTCTTGCTTTAGGAACAAGTATCTCCTTCTGAACAGCCAGGAACTGAACGAGCTGAGTGCAATCTCCCATAAAGCCAACATCCCTGAAGTGGATGCAGTGGTCAACACTGACAGGTGAGAGGGGATTGAGTTGGTAGTCACGGATTTCAGAGTTTTGGAAGCACTTAGACTGGAAGTTTGACATCACCTGTTTTGTCTGAGCTCTGTCTGTCCACCACACTTTGATTTCAGTGACTCCTTTCAGTGGGAAGTGTGCAGGTTTGTGGGATGTTGATGGTCATTAGCAAATCTCAGGTGTGCTCATGCTCAGAGTAAGGTGCTTTAAAAACAAAAGCAACTTTAAAAAACCCTAAAATGAGGGGTTTGAGTTCATGGCTCAGACTTCACTGTGATGTGCTGGCTCTGCCTGTCTGGCCTTCCTCACGTCAGCCATTGCAGACAGACCTGGAAAGTGAACTGTGATCCCTCAAATCATTACTTGCTCCTGCTAATAAGTGTTAGTTCTGGCATTCAGGAGCAGCCTGTGCACACATAATGTCCATTTCCAGGCTGCATGAATACATCCAAGTGTCAGAGTATTTTAAGAGCAGCTAATAACCAGAATAAGCTAAATTAGATTAACATGTTAAACCACTTACAGAATCTCTTGTGTTACATTTGAGTATCTGTTAGATAGATTTTGATCTAATAAGCTCTTTAATACACGATTCTGGTGTATAAACCTCAGCAGATGGAACATTACTTGCAGAATTTAGTTTGGCAGAATACTCCCAGGGTATCAGCATGGACAAATCTGCACAGAGCAGATTTACCTCACTCCAAAAGGGAATCTCTAAGAGGATTTCAAGATTACAATTATAATACTGTGTCTAATTGGGAAGAACTTGGGGGTGTTTTTTACCCTTAGCATCTAGTTTTCTTTTTGCTTTTCTTGATCTGTGAGATCAAGGTATTATTTCTGCATGAGCCTAATGCAGGTAGATACTCCACTGAAGGTGCTGTTCAATACAAGTAGTCCTGCAGTTGTACAGCCTCTCTGCTTTTACTACAACCTCGTGTAGCATCCAGCTTTCCATACTCTGCTGTGCCTCCTGAATGGAATTCAGACTTTCCTTTACATTTCTTGAGGGGTTTCTTTCATTCCTAAGCTCAAATGTAGGGGGTTTTTTTGTTGTTTTTTTTTTATCTCTTGATTCCCACAAGATGTGAACTGGTATTTCTGAAATCATTAAAATTTTGAGAGAAAAATTTTCTTTTGGACTTACTTGGAAGTCGTGTTGCAGGTACTGCAGATATTTACCAAGGGCAGGGAGGAGAACTCTTCTGCTGGTAGAACCAGCACAATATTTGTACTGTGTACTTCAATACTGAGATTTTGATTATCAAAAGCTCTGGAGCAGTGACTGGATTCAGTGTTCAGTGCTTGCCCAGCCCTTCCACTCACGCTGTCATTTCTCCACCTGCTGCAGGAGTCTTGTCTGTGATGGGAAGAGAGGTTTGTTGACCAGATTGCTTCAGGTCATGAAGAAGGAACCAGCAGAATCCTCCTTCAGGTGGGTTCACTTTGCCTCTGATGTGCTGTTTGAGACCCCTGGGATGTAGCTTTGGTGTCATCCATCTTAGAGCAGCTAAGAATGTTTGAGAATCAGCTGTGGAAAGGTCTGGCTTTGTTGTGCTGAGGTGGCAGTGCAGGTGAGAATAAATCACAGCCAGTGATTTTCTGCGTGATCAACAGGTCTGACCCCAGCTTCAGATTGGAATGAAACAGATTAGGAAACTGGATTTAAATTAGAATTGTGATCAAGTACTTCCCTTGCTTCAAAACTAACACCTCCTTTCTTCTGTTTCTCAGGTTTTGGCAAGCAAGGGCAGTTGAAAGTTTTCTGCGAGGCACCACCTCCTATGCAGACCAGATGTTCCTGCTCAAGAGAGGACTCCTGGAGGTAAATAAGTTTATGTCAGGTATCCTCCATAGCAATCAAGAAGGATTTATCTGTAGTAAATCCAAAAGTGGATAAAAATGCAGTGTTAAGTATTATGCTGGGTTTAAAACTCAGTGGGGAAATTGAGGCCACTCAAGCTGCCCCCGTTTGATAGTGAGGGAATAAACACTAAGGGAGATAAATCAGGATCACAGTTTACTGGAGAAATCACAATAGATGCAACAATAATAATAATAAATGAAAAACTGCCCCTTATTCCTGTATAACTATGACAAATACTGGGAACACCTCTAAAAATATACCTGTGAATTCTGCTTGTGGCTGTTTGTATAACCTGCATCACTGGGAAGTTGTTTTAACAGGAGACTCATCTGAACTGTCTTTAGTTCTGTGATACTATGATATTCAGTCACCCAAGAACCTGCAGATAAATGCTTTAAATACTGATGAAATCAGAGTCTGTGTTGTGCTGCTGGCTTGGATGAAGCTGTGGCAATAACATGTTTTCCTCCCCTGCCAGCATATTCTCTACTGCATTGTTGATAGTGAGTGCAAGTCACGGGATGTGCTTCAGAGTTACTTTGACCTTCTGGGAGAGCTGATGAAATTCAACATTGATGCATTTAAGAGGTTCAACAAGTACATCAACACAGATGAGAAGGTAAATATTTGTAAAAGCTGCCCCCTGTGGCTCAAATTACACCCTTTCATAACCAGACACAGCAGTAGAACTCAGATTCATTTGGTCTTGGTTTGGTTTTAGAGCTTGGGGCACAATAAACATTAAGGGATGAGTTGCCAAAGTCCCTCAGTGTTTTCAGCAGTGCTCCATCTGTCCTGAGTCAGTGGGTGCTGAGCTGGTCAGCAAACATTGCCCTGTTCCAGGATGAGGCTCAAGAGTGGCAGAACATTTCTGTGAAGTCACCACATTTGGGGTTAAGTGATAGCTGTGGACATTGAGACAGCTCCAAAAAGTCTTTTACTGGAGCTTGCAGTGGGAAGTCCTTCATGAATATTGCTTAAAATACTTGATACTGCAAACAGACGTAGATATTTTGATCTTATTTGAACTTAGAGATATTTTAAGAAGTCATGGCTTAGGTAATTACCTATAAAATTGAGTTTCCCATGTAAATAAAGAATGGGCAGCAAAGAATGGTTTCATGCTTTTGTGCACTTTGTACATATAACATCAGCTGGTTGGGTAGGTTCTGAATGGCCTCATCCTCTGAACTTTGTTTCTGTAATGCTTCTGTCATTGCTCTTAGGTCTGGCAGACCTTGGAGAATGGAAGTATAAGTGCATTTAAAAGAAAACTCTTTCGGAGTTTTTTCTCTAGTAAATTAACTCAAACATTCTAGAGAATGTCTTTATACTTCCTATTTGCTTCCTATTTATTGATCTGTAACCGGGTTTAGTTCTCACTCTGTGTGACTCCCTCACTGTATTCCTCCCTAGCACTGTCTGCTTGTACAGAATCACTGTAGGACAACATGGAGCTGCAGGAATTCTCCCTCTTTCAAAACAAATAGTGTATGAAATCTCACTTTCATTGGAGTGACACATCTTCAAAAGAGATCTTGGGGATGCCAGGACTGACATTTTTCCATTCTGTAGTGTTTGGTCATCCCTCAGTGCCAGTGTTGGCTTGGGCTGGATGAGGCAGGGCCATGGGTGATGTCCCCTCTTACACTTGTTAGAGGTAACTAAAAGGTAATGACCCTGAATATTAATATATTTAAACTTATTTAATTCAACACTAATAAGTGTTTGTGTTCAGTTCCAGATATTTTTAAATCAGATCAACAGCTCTTTGGTGGACTCAAACATGCTCGTTCGCTGCATCACGCTGTCCCTGGACCGGTTTGAGAATCAGTCTGATGCTAAAGGTGAACAGGAAGCAATGGGGTGGGATTGGGGGGTGTCTGGTGGTGATAATGGTTAATTTAAATCTGGGCTTTGACACTTGGGGGCTTAGAAAAGGAAATGCCACCCTGAAAGTTTGAGCACCAGTTCTTACTGCCCTGGTGCTTGGATCAGCGTGTCTGAACCTTCAGCAGCTGGTGATTGGTTCTCCTCTTGCTGCAGTTGCAGAAGTCCTGTCCGAGTGCCGCCTGTTGTCCTACATGTCCCAGATGTCCATGAGGATGTCCTTCCTTTTCCGTCTCATTAATATTATCCATGTACAGACACTTACACAGGTAAAGAGCTGGCAGTGACTTGGCAGTTGCCTTTCTGGGACTGGAATGGTGAGCAGGGCTGGGAGCAGGGAGGAGCCTGGTTTCCCTGGTGGACACCCATGTCCCTTTTCCTTGCTGTGTGCAGGAACACCTCCATTGTGCTTTCCACAGGCTTGCTTTACAAGGGCATGTATACAACAGGTATCTTGGTATTTAGATTTTTTTTTTTTGCTGTGTCGTTTTTACTTCCAGGAAAATGTCAGTTGTTTGAACACAAGTTTAGTTATCCTAATGCTGGCCCGAAGGAAAGAAAAGCTCCCTTTTTATCTGCGCACCTTGCAACAGATGGAATACACGGAAAAATACCCTGGCTTCATCCTGAACAACTTCCACAGTCTCCTGCGATTCTGGCAGCAGCATTACCTCAACAAGGATAAAGACAGCACCTGCTTAGAAAATGTATGTGACCCTCTTACCATGGCAGGAGTCGGATCACAGCAACACCTGTCTGCCGGTCCGCTGGCAAAAACGGGGGGTGGGAGGTTGGGGAGGGAAAGAAGGGAGGAAGGTCTGCCCCCAGTGTAACTCCTGTGGTGTTTTTCACACCTTCTCCCAGTCAGGTGCTGGGTTTCCCAGTAAACAGAGCCTGAGGCTTTGGCTCTGGCACACAGAAGTGACACTTCCTAGTGCTGAGTGGGGTAGAGAGGCAGGGCTGGCAGGATGGCCAGGGAGGGGAAGGCAGAGCAGAATCTAGCTCCCAGACTAGTCAGCACCTTAGCCAGACTGTTCCCTCTTCCTGGTGTGGCAAACAGTGCAGGAAAAATACCTGATGTAAGCCAAGGGAGCAGCCTGCAGGTTTCTGCGCCAGAGCTGGTTTGTCCTGGGCCACTAGTGGGTAGAAAGAACCAATTATCCAGTTATGTGGGTGACACATGGTCTGGTGTTGGGCTGCTGGAGTGGCCTTTTGGCTTTGAGGGAATAATGCAGGAGGGGTGTGGGCAGGGGGCGTGTGTTGGTTTTTGTGTCATCTCAGGAGTGGGGGCCGCTTCCAGCATTGGCTTATCTGCGGCACCACAGGGTCCCCGTTTGTGTTTGGAGTGGACAGCAAAGGGGAAGTTTGGGATTGTGGATGTACTGGCCCAGGTAGGCAGGCTGGGGTCACCCTGTGCTGCTCTTAGCAGCTGCCAGAGGCGCTGGCAGTCCTTGTCTGGAGCTGGAGAGTGCGAAGCTGGTTGTAGAGGGTGTAGGTGTTCAACACCCAGCCCTTCTGGTGCAGGCCCCAGGGAGGGAGGGCAGAATGGGGAACCCAAAGTGTTGGTCACGCTGTGGAGCTGGGCAGCTCGGGCTGAAGAGGAAGTGATTTTCAGCTTTGGGAGGTGTCTCATGCTCTTGTTGGTACTGTGGCCCCCACTGACCCCCCTGTTGTCTGTGCCCACAGAGCTCCTGTATTAGTTTTACCTACTGGAAAGAGACTGTTTCGATACTGCTCAGTCCGGACCGGACGTCCCCCTGTGCCATAGTCAGCTACATCGACGAGGCGTACATGGACATTGACAGAGACTTTTCCGAGGAGTAATTCCCGCCTCCAGCTTCTGACGGACAGCTCGGAGGGTCCCTCGCACCTGGGGGTTTTCAGGGATACGCTGTGTAGTGTGTGTGTGCAGCTCGGAGCCGCGGAGCGTCGTCCCACCCCACCCCTGCCGGCCCCAGCTCTGACCTCTGAGACTCGGACAGCTCTCTGGGCAACACATTCAGGGATGTATCTTCCAGTTATTCTGGGATAAAAATAATCACCTGCAAAAACCAGCCTGTACTATTTTTTTTCCTCTCTCCCAGTCTGGCGGGGCTGGCAGAAGGGGTTTTGCTGACATGAGGGTTCTCTGTATTTGCCGATTGAGGTGTGGCTCTCTCAGGGCTGCTGGGATGAGCAAGTTGAAAAGCACAGCGATTGCCCTCCAAGTGTGAGGTCCAAGGAGCCAACCTGAGCAGGACCCCGCCACCAGCCGTGTGCAAAGCCACCACGAGGACTCCCTGCAGGTGTAACTCTTCCGCTGGGCTTGGAATCGGGGCTTTGGGGTTGGTTAGAGCATGAGTGTGTGTGCGTGTGTGTGCTTTTAATTCCTGAGAGCCCCAGCTCCAGTCACCTCTTTACCATCTCCTTTTGGATCATTTGGTACTAAAACTATCTGTGCATTAGGAAAGAACCTCTGCTCCTGCTGTCCTTCCTGCAGATCCTTCCCATCCGGAGGCGTTTCGCAGTGCTGGAGAACAGAGACATTTCAGCAGTGGTGGAATTGCAACAGGGGTTGGCTTTTTCACGGAGCACTAGCATTAAAATGTACTAATTTTTTAAACTTGCGGCTTGTCCCTTCTTGGGTAACTAATCTGGTTTTAAAATCCTTTTCAGGACCATTGCTCTTGATGTTAACCTGCTATGCCTGGAAGTCTTTATGTCAGTCTCTGCTTTCAGTCCTTAATATCAACACACACGTTAATCTTGAAGTGCAATATTTACTGGAGATGTCCGTTTTTCTTCCTGGATCTGTTTTAATCAGAATGTGTTAAATGCTGGGAATAAACACTCCTGGTTGAAAGTAACTTTGTAGGATATGTTGGGAAAGGGGGAATCGGGTTTTGGCAGTCCCAGTTGCCAAACCTGCACCTGCCCTGCCTGCTCACCAACACCATGTTGCTCCAACACATTCAGATACCCAGGAATGAGATACACTACACTTAAGCCACTACATTTAAGTCAAAAACATGTCTTGCAGCTACAGCTAAAAGAAACCAGTTTTGAAACACACATCTGAATTTTTTTAACATTTTCTAATTTATTTGATGACTTCAGCTCTGTCCAGGCTCCAAAGGGGTGAGGATGTCCCAGAGCTGCAGCCTTTTGTGTCTCGTCGTTGCCAGCAGCATGAAACCCACCCTGAGGCTCCCTGTGCTGGGACTGGAGGAGTGAAGGAGGCTCCAGCCCCAGGGGCAGGATTTGTCTCTGAACATCTCCCTTCTCCTTTCTCTTCTCCCACACCTCAGTGTCCTGCTGTGGGCTCACAGGGTGGTCAGAGCTGCTGAGCTTGTGCATAAAGCTGGAGCCTTGCAGGAGCTCCTGGGCATCCCAGTGTCCCTCCCTGGGAGCTGCATCCTGGCTCTGGTGAGGGTACCCTGGGGAACTTCTTTGCCATGGCAGCTTCACCTCTTCCTTACCAGGTCACCCTGACCCTGCCCCTCCCTCCCTTCAGCTCATTTCTTTCTCATCTGTACTTTTTTTGTTCTTGGGTATTTGTGTTTTTGGTGTATCTTTGCTTCTTCTTAACTGTAATAGATGTACACTTAAAATAAATGCTTCAAATTAAAAGGCTTTTAAGTTAAGGGATGCCTTTTCCATAGTGTAGTTAATTGGTGCATCCACTGATTGCTGCTGTAACCCTGCAGTCTCACTCCCCTCTGTATTTTAAAGACAGTTTGGGGCTCAGGTGCCTCTGGCATTGCCCATGGTCCTGGGGGAAGCTGAGCTGAGCTCACACCATCCTTGGAGGTCCTCCCAGGCCTTGGGAGCACAGGCTGGGCTTTGCTTCTGGGCTGATTCGGCAGAGAAGGGCACAGGGAACAAAGCGCCGGCAGCTCCTCCAGGGGTGGAGCGTGCTGGGCTCCGCCCCAGTGCACAGAGGGTCACAGGCAAATCCCAGCTGGGGCCACATTCCTTTGGGATGTCTGTCCATGCCGGATGCCTCAAGAATCTCATGGTGAGAGGGACCAGACCCATGGAAGTGGCAGCAGGCTCTGCTGGGATGGGAGGGAGCTGGGACCCCCGGCACTAACAAATACCTCTGGAAGTCTGCACTGTCCCCAGGGGTTGCTGAGGTTTGTGCTGCCCTATTAATGCCGATTTGCTAACTGCAAATAAACATTAAATGGAAACTATTAAAGAAATCTATTTTAAAGAAATGAGTGGAGATGTCTTTCTTTGCAGTGCCTTTGCCAAAGCCATAACCCCATCCAGGGCTGCACTGGAGGGCTTTATGTCCTCAGGAGTAGTGGCTGAAGTCTGTCCTGCCTCACGCCTCTGCTCCGGTCCCCTGCAGCTGAGATGTGGTTTGGTGGGGAGGGATGAGGAAAGGGCTCTTTTCCCAAAGCCCATTCCACGCCAGGGCCATAGAGATGGGAGAGGGAGGACTGAGCTTCTCTCCTGCCTGTTCCTCCCTGTGAAAAATGTTCCTCAAGACCCCAGGAGAAGAGACCAAGGCCCGGGTTACCCTGTGACACACAAAAGAGCCAGTCCTGGCAGATCTACGTTTATTCATGCAGTGCAAAGCTGACAGTGACTGTTGCAGCCACTTGCCTCCAACCTACAGCAGCATCTGGGACAGGGCAGGGCAGGCAGCCAGGGCTCCTAATGCTGGAAGAAATCCCCAAAAGGCTTTGGTGAGAGCTGGGGTCTGGAGGCAGGGAGTGCTCAGCCACCCTTCAGCGAGGCGTCAGTGCCACAGCAGGCTGGGACTGTGGCTGTGTGGTCATTCCTCTGGCTCCAGGGCTGGCAGGAGCCCCTGCCCACCTCCCCATGCTCCCATCCACGAGTGCCTACCTTGGAGATGGTGACGTCCCTGGTCCGTGCCCGCAGTTTGTTGACCTGGGTCTCGGCGATGTCGGCGCGTTCCTCGGCGTCGTCCAGCTCGTGCTGCACCTTGCGGTACTTCACCAGGTTGGAGTTGGCCTGCTGCTCCTGGGCAGGGGGAGGGGAGAGGTGGGTGCATGGAGCACAGGCGACAGCAAGCTCCGAGCTCCCCACATTGCTCTTGCGGCCGCTGGCAGCCATGGCAGCTAGTCCCAGGGAGGGGCAGCCCTGTCCCCTGTCCCAGAGCAGTGATGGGCACTTACTGCCTCCTCAAACTGGCGCTTGTAGCTCTTGACCTTGCTCTGCAGCTTGTCAATCAGGTCCTGCATCCGAGCCAGGTTCTTCCGGTCTTCCTCAGCCTGCAAGTGCCCCAGCCCCCTTAGTCAGATCCCAGCAGCCCCTCACCTGCCCCTCACCTTTGTCCCAGTGGTGCCAGGACAGACAGCACCAACCGAGCCCCCAGCCCCATGTCACAGCACCTGTCCCTTGGTTCCCCCCTGTGTCCCAACACCCAGCTCAGGAGGTGCTGGGGAATGGGCAGAAGGACCCAGAGCAGAGAGTGGATGTTGTGACAGGGAGAAGCTTGTCCAGCTGTTGTCATTCCCTACACAGAGCCCAGAACAAGCCCAGGCTGGGCTGGGCTCGGTGGGTGGGTTGTTGAGTACCACAAGAGGCCAAGCAGCAAGAGTTGTGGCAGGTGCTGCTGGCCCAGGGCTGGAGCTGTGTCCAGAGCTGCTGTACCTGGTAGCTCAGCTCCTTGATCCTGCGCTCGTACTTGCGAATGCCCTTCTGGGCCTCTGCCATCTTCTTCTGCTCCGCATCCACCTCTCCCTCCAGCTCCCGCACCTGCAGGAGGCACAGGCCAGCTCAGCACCTGGCTCCCAAGCACCAACACCAGCCCAGCTGAGGCCAAGCCACTTTCCCAGCTCAGAGAAGCCACAGCAGAGGCTAATACCATCCTGAGCTGGGCCCTGCTCCCCCAGAGGCACCACCTGGCCTCAGAGGGCTGGGGCAGAGTCTGGTGCGGCAGGGACTGGGGCAGCCCCAGGAGCCTGCTCCTGGAGGACACAGCCAGGGATCTGCCCCTGCTTTCTCACCCTGGCCTCCAGCTTCTGGATCTGCTTCTTGCCCCCCTTGAGAGCAATCTGCTCTGCCTCGTCCAGGCGCATCTGCAGGTCCTTGATGGTCTGCTCCATGTTCTTCTTCATGCGCTCCAGGTGTGCGCTGGTGTCCTGCTCCTTCTTCAGCTCCTCAGCCATCATGGCAGCCTGCGAGGCCAAGAGCAGGGGGACATCATCACAAGGCCAGGCCAGACCAGGGGCTCAGTGGAGAAGTCGTGAGACTCTCCCCAGCCACGCAGCACAGTTCCCACCACTCTCTTACATCCGTGATGGCCTTCTTTGCCTTCTCCTCAGCATTGCGACACTCCTGCACTGCATCCTCCACCTCGTTGCTCAGCTGGGAGATGTCTGCCTCCAGCTTCTTCTTTTGGTTGATGAGACCCGTGTTCTGCACACAGAGCACGTTCACTGTGACCGGGGCTGGCCATTCACCACTGCTACACAGACTCCTGACTCTCCCACCAGTGGAGACACAGGACTTGGCAGTGCCTCACCTGGGAATGGAGCAGGGTGACCCTCTCAGTGGTCTCCAGCAACTCCTGCTCCGCCAGCTTCCTGCTCCTCTCCGACTGCTCCAGCGCTGCCCGCAGCTCCTCCACCTCTGCCAGCAGCAGGTTGTTGCGGCGCTCCAGGGCACCCGCCTGCTCCTTCAGGTCGTCGTTGTGGCGCTGGGTGTCATCCAGCTCGATCTGCAGGTCCTGTGGGGCAGCGTGGGGTCAGTGAGGACAGCACAGAGCCGGGCTGGCAGCAGGGACAGCACCGAGTCTGTCCCAACCTTGATCTGGGCCTGGAGCTGGCGGCCCAGCTTCTGGAACTCGGCAGCCTGGCGGTTGGCGTGGTTCAGCTGGATCTCCATCTCGTTCAGGTCCCCCTCCATCTTCTTCCTCAGCCGCACGGCCTCGTTCTTGGCCCGGGCCTCCGCGTCGAGCGAGGCCTGCATGGACTCCATGGCGCGCTGGTGGTTGCGCCTGCAGGAGAGGCCCCGCGTCAGCCATGGCCCCTGGGGACACCCAGCCTGGGGCAGCCCTGCCGGGGCCACAGTGCCAGCTCTGCCCCCGCAGTGACGTCCCAGCCTGTCCCCTCACCCCACACACCTCAGGTTCTCAAACTCCTCGTCCTTCTCTGCCAGCTTCCTGTCCATATCAGCCTTGATCTGGTTCAGCTCCAGCTGAATGCGCAGGGTCTTGCTCTCCTCGTGCTCCAGGGCTCCCTAGAGACAGCTCAGCCATGGGAAGGTGGTTCCTGGGAAGGGGGCTCTCCCCAGCCACCCACCCCAGCCTGGCCTTGTCCCCCCCAGCCCATTGCTATGGGGGCAGAGCAGGTGGAGCCACCCCAGTGCCTGCAGTGGTTGCAGGACCCCCATGAATGGGATTCCCAGGGGTCACAGCCCGGCTCAGGACTGTCATTGCCCAGCAGCATCCAGCCAGAGCTGCAGGGTGGGCCAGTGGCTCTTGGGGGCAGCAGGAACATATGGGAAACAAGGACTCACCTCAGCCTCCTCCAGAGCTGCCTGGATATCGCTCTTCTCATTCTCCAGCATTTTCTTCACCTTCTCCAGCTCATGGATGGTTTTGCCACCCAGACTGATCTGGTCAGTCAGATCAGAAATTTCCTCTGCCATGGACAGAAGGAATTTGGTCAGGAAGGAATTTGTGGGGCCAGCCCAGTGCAAGTGATGTCCCCGTCCCCCTGCCCAGGCTCAGCTGATGCCCCACAGCCCCTTGGAGAGCAGCCAAGGCTGTGCCTGGGGACATTTCTGCAGTCTGGGAGAGAGCATAGAAGAGGCATCAAGGACCTGTTTGGTCCAAGAGCAACACCCCCAAGGCAGTGCCACACAGCAAATCGTGTGCCATTTGGGCACAGGAGCCATTTGGGGACAGGAGCCAAGTGGCTCTGCCTGTCCTCCCAGAGTGTCCCCAGCATGAGGGCAAGACACGCACTGGCATCCCAGCAGGGCTGCTGCATCCCTCCAAGGGATGGGCTGAGCAGCAAGGTTCACTCCTGGCCAACACGGGACCCAATCCCACATGTCTGAGGACAGGGCAGGAGCACGAGTCTGGGCAGAGCCCAAGGGGAGCACTTGAGCCCAGTCCTACCCTGCAGGTTCTTGTTCTCCCTCTTGAGGGTCTCCAGGTTGTCCAGGGACTCCTCGTAGGCGTTCTTGAGCTTGAAGAGCTCCGTGCTCAGGCTGCGCGACTCCTTCTGCGACGCCTCCAGCTCCACCTGGGTCTCCTCATACTTCTGCTTCCACTCGGCCAGGATCCTGTCGAAGTTGCGCTGTTTCTTGTCCAGGGCAGCGCAGGCCGAGTTGGCGCGTTCCAGGTCCACCGAGAGGTCCTCGATCTCCGTCTGCAACCGGTGCTTGGTCTTCTCCAGCGAGGCGCACTTGGCGTGGGCGGACTCCACGGCCTCCTCTGCCTCCTGCAGCCGGGTGGCCAACTTCTTCCTGCCGATGGCACGGGGGTGAGCGCTCGCTGCCCCAGCGCCATCCCGCCCCACAGCCTCAAATCCAGGCAGGAGCGTGCTGTGTCCCCCTGGGTCTGGGAGAGCCCCACTGTTGAACAGAAAGTTGCCACCCACAGGGAACTGACTCGTGCCGTGGGACTTACTTGGCTTCCTCCAGCTCCTCAGTCCTCTGGATGGCATCAGTCTCGTACTTGGTTCTCCACTGGGCCACCTCGGCATTGGCTTTGGACAAGTTCCTCTGGAGCTCGCTCTTGGCCTCCACCTCCTCCTCGTACTGCTCCCGCAGCAGGTCACAGTCGTGCCGGGAGGCTTGCAGGGCATGGGCCAGGGCGTTCTTGCTCTGAGGAAGGGAGAGCAGCAGCTGACCCCAGCTCCAGGACACAGGCCGTGGCCAGGACTGGGAGCAGCAGCAGGGAGCTTCTGTCCTTCCCAGGTGAAGAGCTGCCCTGTGTGCAGGGTACGGCCCACCTCCCCTGCCCGAGAGTCTGAGCCACTGCCACAGTGCCACCCAGAGACCAGCCATGCGGTGATCTGTTTACCCACCGCTTTTCTGATCCCGTATTTCATCCTTCCCCCCTCACCCCGCTTTCCCTTGCCCTAGCCCTGGCCACCCCCTCGGGTTCTCCCTATCGGTCCCTGTACCCCAACTCCTCCCAGGGACCACCCCTGCAATCTGACAAAACCCCCCTGCGCCCGCACCATGAGCTCTCTCTGCCTCTGGGGGTCACCAGGACAAGATGAAACTATTAAAAGTCCTCTGAAACCCTCATGGGGAGACCCTTCTCGCCTCCTTCGCTGTCACTGTGTTGTAGAGCTGATGGCTGCTGGAGCAAAACCGCGGAGCCGTCCGAAAAGGACTACGGGAGGGCGAAAACAGTCACACTGCCTTAAGCAGCCCCACTGAGCTCTCAGGGAAAGCTGCAGCCAGCTAAACCAAACCTAGCACTACAACACAGCCATGCCCTGAAACCTCACCTTGGTCTCTTCCTCCAGCTGCCTCTTGAGCTCCTCAATGTTCTGTGTGAACGAGACCTTGCCACGGCTCAGCTGGTTGATGAAGGACTCCTTCTCCTCCAGCAGCCGACTAAGCTCCCCTGGGTTCAAACAGAGCCAAACCAGCTCCTTTGGGGCTGTAGGGCTGCAATCTGCACTAGCCCACACTCCCCCAGAGCCTGTGGCCTCCAGCTGTCCCAGCTGTATCCCCACCAGGGCAAGCTGGGCCATGGGCAACCAGTTAAAGGCAAAGGATGCCAGCAAGGAATCCCTCCTGAGGCACAACTAGCTTCTCCCTCCATGGGAGAAAGAGGACAGACTGCCTGGCTGAACCCCACTCCCCCAGGCAGACACCCCAGAGTCAGAGCATGCCCGAGGCAGCCGTATGCCCCTGGCTCGTGCCCCACGCACCGTTCTCGGTCTGCAGCCGGCCCCGCTGGGCGTTCACGTCCGTCAGCTGTCGCTGCAGCTCGTCCACTTTGGCCTTGGCCTCGTTCAGCTGGTCCTCGTAGGTGCGGCACAGCTTCTCAGCATTGGCCTGCAGGCACCAACACAGCCCGGCTGAGCCAAGCTCTGGCCACAGAGCACCCTTCTCCCACCCTGGGACTCCCTGTCCCGCTCAGTGGATCCTATAGGCACACAAGGCAGAGAGCAGGAGCCTGCCAGAGCTCCCTGCTAAGCTAACAGGGGCTCTCTGCAGTCAGACTCCCAGAAATGTCTTCCCAGAGCCTCCAAACTTGACTAGGACAAGTAAAGCATCCTGTAGTGACATAGGGACAAGCTGTGGGTCAAACAGGGACTTGGCCATGGCAAAGAGCTATTTGAGACACCATCCCATGGACATGGCTGTGCTGGTCACGCTGCACCCCCAGTTCCACTGACATCCACAGGAGCGACAAAACAGCCCCGTGGAGAACCAGCACCCACCTTGTTCTTGGTGATGTACTCGACGTTGGACGACAGGTCATCAATCTCCATCTTCATCTCGCTCTTCTCCTTCTCCAGCTTCTGCTTGACGCGCTGCAGGCTGTCGATCTGCTCGCCCAGCTCGGCCACGCTGTCCGCGTGCTTCTTGCGCAGGGCGGCCGCCAGCGCCTCGTGATGCAGCGTGGCCTCCTCCAGGTCTCGCCGCAGCTTCAGGAATTCCGCCTCCCGCTTCTTGTTCAGCTCCAGCTGCATGGCCGTGGTGCCGCCGGCCTCCTCCAGCCGCTCGCTCAGCTCCTCCAGCTCCCGCGACACCTCCGCCCGCTGCTTCTCCACCTTGGCCCTGGCGGCTCGCTCGGCCTCCAGCTCCTCCTCCAGCTCCTCAACGCGTGCCTGGACACACAGAAAAGGGCAGATGCTCCAAACTCTGGGTGAAGCTCCAGCATCTCTGCTCTCTGCAGGCAGAGCAGTGTCTCTGCTGATGATGGGAAGCAAGAAGCCACCAGTCTCGGGCTGTTTCGGGGGGCAGGTGCTCCTTGGTAGCATGTTTGGAGCTCCTGGTCTTCTCTATCCCTGCCATGATCCAGCTGGCATGAGCTACTTTTCATGGGATCTTCCATGATTGTGGGGATCTGTCTCTGATAGGAAGAAGCCCAATGTCCTAGATTTGGGTTTTCAGAGTTTGGGCACTGGATTAAAGTTTTTATTTTGGACAGAGAACTACGTCCTGGAAGCTGTTCCTCAGGCTGGTGATAGTGTTCACCTCAATAGCTCATTCTTTCTTTTTCAACCCACCATGTTTTGGCAGAGGGCTTGGCTCCTGCCAGCCATGCCAGCTTTTTCCAAGGAGATGCCCTTGTGCTCAGAGAGGGACTGGCCCATGCAGATTCCCCAGCACATCTATTGGAAATTTCAGGCTCCCAGGCTGTAAGAACAGTTCTTCCCACCATACCTGGACCTCCTTGATCTTCTTCTGCAGCTGGGCCTCCATCACTTGCCCATCTTCAATCCTTGAGTTCAGCTGACTTATCTCAAACTCTTTCCTGTACAGACAGAAGGCAGAGCCTCTGGTCAGACAAACACTGTTCTGACAGCTTCTTCTGGCTCCTGAATTTCCCTGCACTGTTACACCCAGGCCAGAGGACAATCAAGCCCACACAGGAAAGGACTGCAGGGTAAGAAGACTCTCATGGAAAGCTCACAGGGAGGGCTGGAGCAGCCAAATAGGCAGATAACTGGCTCTGAGGGTTTCCCTCTGAGCTCCCAAGGTGTTCTCCAGTTCCCCAATGAGAATGAGACATGACTGAAGTCTCTCTACTTGCAGCTGAGGCCCCAGCAGTGTTGGATCCTGCCAGGCAAGCCCCTCCTCTCCAACCCCATGCCCAAAGGAAGATCCATCGTGCCCTGGTCTGTGAGTCTGTCACAAGCTCCTCAGCCTCTCTGCAAAGTGCCCAGGAAAACCCAGCCCTCATCGTGCCTGGACTGGTCACACAGCAGTGCCCAGAGCCCCTGCAGAGGCCACACATCCACTAAATTTAGAGGAGCAGAGCAAGCCCAGAGCCCAGGCAGGTGTCACGCACTCACTTCTTGAGCTTCTCCTCCAGCTGCTGTTTGTCATTCTCCAGATCCATTACAGACTCTTGTGACAGCTTCAGGTCTCCTTCAAGCTTCCTTTTTGCTCTCTCCAGGTCCATGCGGATCTTCTTTTCTTGTTCAAGAGAGCTTTCCAGCTGGAGGATGAAGGGAGGTGGGGTAGGGAGGGAAAGGACCCTCTGCAGCCCCACCCTTACCCATGTCCACTACCCATGTGGGAACTTCACCCAGCCCTGGGAGCCAGAGGTGTTTCCCAGCCGGTCTCCAGTCCCATTCCCTCAGCCCAGGACTGCTCTCCAGGAGGGGCTCTAGACCACCTCTTGTTTCAGGGGTAGTTTGTCAGTGGGATTATGCATCAACTGGCCATGTTAAACAGGGATCTGGTAACAATCCCACACTCCAGATCCCACTCAGGGACAGCCTTTGGGCTCTCCTGGAGATACGACTCAAACCTCTCTTGCTTTATTCTCACTGGCCCATGACTCACATCATCCACTTGCTGCTCCAGTTTGACCTTGGCTTTGGTCAGTGTGTTGACCTTGTCTTCCTCAGCCTGCAGGTCATCCAGGGCTTGCTGATGGGCCTCTTGCAGGGCTTTCTTCTCCTTCGTCAGCTTGGCAATGATCTCATCCAGAGCAGCCATCTCCTCAATCAGGTTTTTAACCTGGATCAGCGAGGACAAACATAGAGAGAATCTTCTCAGAGGGAGGAGGTGCAAAGCTACTCCAGCAGTCTGATCCTTGCAAGGCTGGAGTCCATCCACAGGCAGCAGCAGCTCGGCACCCCACCGGCAGCCAGCCCCTCTCCCCTTGGCCAGGCTGGTCCCACCAGGGGTTTTCCATGCTCCAAATCACTTGCCACAGCACAGAACCATTTGCCCATACCCCTCTGGGCAATGAGGCAGGACATGGAAGGTTCTGCCCTCTCTCACTCCCCTCTTCCCTCTGCCCTGCCCCAGCACCCCCACACCAGCAGCCTTATCCCAGATGTTTCTCTGGTGTCCCCACAAGCACTGAGGCCCCAGGGCAGCGAGGCTGGGTGCTGCAGGGAGGTCGGTTACCTTGTTCTCCGTGGCGTGTTTCTCCTTCTCCACCTTGGCCAGCGTGATCTCCAGGTCATCGATGTCCTTCTTCAGCTCTGCACACTCATCCTCCAGCTTGCGTTTCTTGGCAGTGAGCTCTGAGTTCATCTCCTCCTCATCCTCCACACGCTCCATCAGCTCCTTCACCTTGGCCTCCAGCTGGATCTTGGACTTGATGAGCAGGTCACAGCGTTCTTCTGCATCTGCCAGGTTGTCTTGCTCCTGGGAGAGGCACAGGAGAGCCAGGGCTCACCCTCTGCCCCCAGACTCTACTCACAGCCCTGGTCTTCTCCTTGTGGAAGGGACAGAGCAAACCCAAGGTGCTCAGGTGTACAAAAACTACAGCTCCAGTCACTGCCCGTAATCAAGGTGTGCAGGACAACCACTCACACCAACCAGGGCCAAAGAGCAACTCCATCTTTCCAGAGGAAGGACACGCCGGCACAAAAAACAGCACAAAATTTGGCAAGCAAACATTGCCATTCCCTCCCACCCCGTTGCGAGGAGAACACCCTTCCCAGAGCCAGGGGCTCACAAATCCCTGTGACAGCCCCAGGATGTGATGGTACCTCAGCTCTGCACAGCCTTAGGTTGTGTTTCAGACTGACTGTGGCAATGAGGGAGCCTCAGAACTGCAAGAGGCTGAAGGAGGGCTCCAGGACATTCTGCTCCTTCTTCGACCCATGGGCCCTGCACTGTTTTTACACTTCCAGAGAGAGGGTGAAGCACTTACTGCCTGCAGCTGGAGAGCCAGGTCATTCTTCTCCTGGATCATGGAGACCTGCTTCTCTTCCAGCTCCTTCCTCTTTGCCTCAGACTTCTCCAGAGCCTCCTTCAGCTTCTGGAATTCCTCCTTCAGGTTGGACATTTCCTTCTCAGTCTGAGCAGACTTGAGTAAAGGCTTGATCTTGAAGAACAGCTTCATCCAGGACCAGTTCTTGACAGCATTGAAGGCCCGGATGTTCCACTGGATGGTGTAGAGGGCTTCCCTGGGGGAATACAAGCACAGCATCACCAAGGGTGTACATTCCCCATGTCCCATCTTGGCTTCTGCAGGCCTGGACACGGCTCCATTCTCCACCAGCCAGACAAATGGCACAATGGTGAATGAGTGGCACATTGTCTGCACACTGTACTGGCCCTGCTGGGATGGGTGGGGTGGCCTGGATTTCAGCTCTCCTCACTCTGCCTCCCTCTGAATCTTCCAGAGGAAACCAGAGGCTCCCCACACCTAGATCCTCCCTACCAGGGCCATGCTAGATCTCTTCCAGGTCTGCCTCCATCCCTCAGGACCAACCCCTGCCAGACACAGGCAAGTCCCACAGGTCAAACCCACTGACATGTGCACAAGAGACAAGGAGACACAAAGTTCTGCCTTTTGCCCCCACAACTCTACCTCCTGCTGATGATCTTCTGGTACTCCAAACGCATGAGGTACCCACGGATCCTGGCCTGGAGCATTGTCAGGACCTTGGCCAGACGCTCATCTCGCATCTCCTCCAGCAAGCCCAGCAAACCAGCCTTGAAAAACACCTGTGGGCAAGAGAGCAGAGTCACCAGCAGAAGGACAGAGGGCTCAGGGGTAATACAGCCTGCCAGGGAGAGCTGGAGGTGCACCCACGCACGGCACAGGCATCTGGCACCAGATCTCCTGCCCTGAGCACATCGTGCTGCCTGGCAGGGACAAGCTGCTGTGGTGGGTGGGACAAGGTCAGGCAGCAGTGACCTGCTCAGAGCTCTTCTTTCTCTTCCCAGCTTGAGTCCCTTCAAGGGCCACACACACCCTGCAGAGTGCAGGGCTACAGCAGGGCTGTGGCCAGGCAGACACAGGCATGGAGAGCAACAGGAGGGACAATTCATCCCTCCCAAGGGCCATCTGCCCGCTCTCACCTTGGTGTGACCAAACTTGTACTGTGCATGGTCCAGGTCCAGGGAGCTCAGCAGCTTCTCTGTGGCCTTCCTGCTGTCCACAAACTTGTCTTCTGGAATGGCTGCTGGATTGAGGATACGGTAGCTGTGGGGAAAAAGCAGAGGGAGACCATGCAGGAGGATTGCAGCACCACCATCATCCCAGAACCCCAGTCATGCCAGTTCCCACTGGAGCCATGTGGCTGCACCACAGGCTGAAGCTGTGTGTGAACCAGTTGCTCCAGAGCACAGGATTGCAGGCACCAAGGAACCCTGCCAGAATTTAGTCCCTGAACATCAAGGGGGCTGTGCAAGGAGGCCACTGGCCTCACTAGACCTGGGCTAAACAGCATGGGTGGGACCAGCTGGAGAACCCCAAGGATCCATCCCAAGGGCAGAGAGAAATCCGAGCCCGGATCTGAGGGCTTGAGCCTTGCCACCATCCCCCTGCACCAGCCCTGCATTCAGCACCTCAAACGTGAAGATCTCATCCCAAACTCTCCATGGCTGGCACCCCAGAGCCAGCAGCAAAGCTATCCCAAACTGGACAGGCACTTGGAGGTATGTGGGGGAACAGGCTGGAGCCAGGACAAGCCTGTCTGCCCTCAAAACATGTGTGAGTTGCTGAAAAGGAAAAAGAAGGAGTTACCGCTGCTTGAAGTCTGCATAGAGGATCCTGTTGGGGAATCCCTTGCGGCAGATGCGGATCCCTTCCAGGACACCGTTACAGCGCAGCTGGTGCAGCACCAGGAAGGAATCCATGGCTCCTGTGGGGGAGGACAGACATGGAGCTGATGCTCAGCCCATCAAGGCAGAGGAAATGGAGCTGTAGCCTGGGCCTGAACCCTGGGAACATCCCGTGGTTTGAACACAGGTGTCAGCCTGTCCTGCAGGTCTGTGCTGAGCACCAGTGCTGCAGCCTGGGCCTTGGATGGTGGAACTCAGCCTGAAAGACTCATCCACGGCTGCTGTTATACAAGTGCCAAGTGCACAGCCAAATTGGGAGCGTGGCAAAGCTCACTATCCCCAGTAGAGATTGACCTGGCTTGCAGGAGTTTCAACACTGAGATGGGGTCAGGGCTCGGTGGCAGCATGAAGAGGGTTGGGGAGAGGGTGGGTGCAAGAATGCCTGCCAGCTCCCATATGTGGCTGTCCCCAGGGGCACTGCCAGGCTGCTGCCTCAGCTCTCCCATACCTGGGGTCTTTGTCTCGTTGGGGATGATGCAGCGGACGAAGTGGGGCTGGGTGGAGCGCAGGTTGGTCATCAGCTTGTTGAGGTTCTCCTGCAGGGCAGACACAGAGGGTGAGGGGCTGAGAGGACAGCTCTGCTTCCCTACAACACTCCTCTTTCTCTCCAGCCCCTTCCCCCCCACAGGCAGGGAGGGAGCAGACCCTGAGAGCCCCTTATGGCATGAGAAAGGGGAAATTTCCTCTTGCTGTCCTGCCAGTGGACATCTCCAGCCCCAGGGCAGGATCAGTGCCAGGGTGGGAGCCATGGCAGAGGGCACGGGGCTGGCAGACAGGCCAAATGGCACCGGCAGGTTTTGCTGTGCCAGAGGGGTTTGCTGTGCCTGATGCTTCCCAAGTACTTGTAGGGAAAGTTTTGCTGCAGAGGAGAGCCAGGGACACAGGACTGAGCATATTCCTGGTACAGAGCTCTGTGCTCAGCGCCCTGCAATTCCAGTGCTGGTGTCCACACTGCCTGCAGGCAGAGGATGCTAGGACATGCAGGATTTCCCTGCACCTCCACAGCGCTTCACCCCCTTTGGCCGTGCCAGAGGGCCCTGCTGATCCAGACTGCACCTCCTTGTCTCTCCAAGGCTCAGCCCTGCCTTTGCTTGTGGGAAAGGCATCTGCATCCTTGATCTTTCCAGCTCCCTTTCCCTGCTTTTACAGGCTCAGCCTATCCAGGACCAGTTCAGGGAAGGGAACACCTTCCCACAGCTCCACATCACCATGGGGCAACTCCTCACTGCAGGCACCTTTCCCCAAGGCCTGAGACTTGTCCAGAAGGAGGAAAGTCACACTTCTCCCTGAGCAGGAGCTCTGCCACAGAGCTGCCCTCTTCAAGCACCCCGGCACAGAATCACAGAATGTTCTGAGTTGGAAGGGATCCACAAGGATCATCCAGGTCCAGCTCCTGGCCCTGCACAGACACCCCAACAGTGCCTGGGAGCATTGTCCAAACACTCCCGGAGCTCTGGCAGCCTCAGGGCCGTGTCCACTGCCCTGTCACCAAGAGGCTGTGATGGCAGGACACATCCCTCTGTGCTGCTTTCCAGTTGGTTGAGCTCTGGGTTGGACAAGTAACTCCTGTGCTGAGCATGGGATGGAGCTGTGTGACATCCTGAGCTGTAAAATGGGTCATGTCACCCCCCAGGACAGGGAGCTGCCTGCTCAGAGACCTGCAAGATCCTCCTCCATTTTCTTCTGCCCAAAGCTTGTCCTTCCCGCTGACAGGAATGAGGAGAGAAGTAGCACAGACTTAAAGTGATGTTCATGTAATTAATTATCTAAACATCACTACAAGTCTTAACTGCCGCTCTCTCAAAGGCGGAGGAGCTGCTGCAAGCGTCACGTGGGCAGGAGCAGCACGAGCCCAGCTCCAAGGGACCCTGGAGCCTCATGTCCTGCCCTAGGAGCATGGGGACAGGGGTGGACTCTGCCAGGCACAGGCCCCTTGCCCAGGAATGAGAGGGAGCTGGGGGCTTTGGCTTAGTGGTGGTCCTTCAGGAGCTCTGGTGCTCCTTCAGGAGCTCTGCTGGTCCCTCAGGCCCCAGGAGGTGCAAGAAGCCAAGAAGCTTGGCAGGGAAGTGGGACTGCCAGTGGGACTCTCAGAGCATGTTTCCCTCATAGCCCTGCATGAGGGGCTGGCTCTTACCTTGTGCAGCTGTGACACTGTTTGGAAAGAAGCTGCCTTTTTACGTTTCTCCTTGGTCCCTGGCTTGTGAGGTTCCTCTGTGGGGTTGAAATATCGATTATTTACATCAGCAAAACATCTGCCTGGCTTGAGGGACTCAGAGGCACCCCCAAACACCTCTAAAATTCTCACAGCCCTTGCTGTTTCTAAAGCATAGGTGGTTGTGCCCTGCTGCAGAACAAAGGCACTGACCACCAAAAACACCTCCCACAGTACCCAGCTCTGGGTGTTGCTTCTCAGCTCCTGGTAGCAAGACACCCCTTCACCCACAAAGTCACAGGGCCACCACAACAGCCCTACAAGCCCTCAGACCAGCACCCACCTACTCAGGCCAGGCAGGATTTTAGGGATCAATGTGGATTTTCCCTTTGCCTGGGCTGCCAGGGACAGGGATGCTGCACCAACAGCTGGGCATGGAGGAGAGGAGGGGAGAGACTGAGGCTAAAAACGGGGTGAGGGTGTTCCTCACCTGAAGCAGAGCCCACATAGTTCTCATACAGAGAGGCCAGGAGCTTGTTCTGGGATTTCTGGAAGACGGACACCACTGTCTCGTTCAGGGGGTCCTTGTTCTTGTCCAGCCACCCCACAATGTTGTACGGCACCTGTCCCCAGAGAGGAAAGGTCAGGACAGCCCTGTCCCTGCCAGGGGAAGGTGTGGATGCTGGGAAGAGCTGCCAGGGACGTACCACACCAGCGTAGTGCACCACCTCAAAGTGGGCCTCGTATTTCCGCTTCTTATCCGGCCGCGGCTTCTGGAAGTTGGGCGACTTCCCGATGTGGTTGTCATAGAGCTTGGACTTGAAGGTCATGTCAGAGGCTTTGGGGAACATGCACTCCTCTTCCAGGATGGACAGGATTCCCAGGGGCTGCAGGGAGAGGGGGGGATAAAGAGGACTGTGCTCAGCATTGCCACGTCCCATCCCAAAATGGGATTCTCTGTGCCAATGAGTACAGGCTTGACCTGGGAGATCCCATCCTAATCCAGGTGCAAGACATTGGCCATAGGGCCAAGCTGTCACTGGCATATTCCAGGCTGTATCTGACCTCCCAGGCCCATGTGGGACTGGCCAGCCCTGCAAGCCATGGGAGCTAGGAGCCTGCCCTGGTCCAACAGATTGTTGAGAAGGAGGGATCCTCTCCAGGATTGCTCCATTTCAAAAAAAAAGAAAGTTTCCTTCATGCAATGGTGGAAATATTTTCAAGTAAGAGGCACTGAGGGGCAAGTGGGTAGGAGAAAAGGGGAAGAGATGATTGCTCTCTGGAGGAAAAGGCTGCACTAGGTTTTGTGGCTCACCAGTGGGTAGGAACAGAATTTCCATGTTTTCATAAAGTCAAAATTTGTGTCAAAAAGGTCTCAGTGGGCTGGAAGCTCTGAACTGTAAGTGTGGAGAAAATAAAGCTGGGCACTTGCCACTGACTGGGGAGGGAATCATTTAATTTTGGTAGCAGAGCACCTCTCACTGCTGCAGCCTCTGCAAACAAACCATCCCCCAGCAGTACCAGCCCTGTGCCCTGCCTCACACTTTACCTTCTCAATCAGGTCGATGCAGGCCTGCAGGTCCAGGCCAAAGTCAATGAAGACCCATTCGATGCCTTCCTTCTTGTACTCCTCCTGCTCCAGGACAAACATGTGGTGGTTGAAGAACTGTTGCAGTTTCTCATTGGTGAAGTTGATGCACAGCTGCTCGAAGCTGTTGAACTGCAAGAACAAAGCAGACCTGGGTCAGAAGGAGGAGCTCCAGAAGCGAAGGGATTCACTCCTGTGCTTTGTCTGGGTGTGAGGGGTGATCCCTGCCATGCTCAGCTGTGTTGCTACCAGAGCAGGTAGCCAGCACTCACTGGAGAGGTGCCCACAGCAGTGTTAAATCATTCCCTGAGAGCTGCCCATTTGCTCCAGAAACATCAGACAAGAGCTCGTTTCCTCATCAAGGCCAGCAGTTTGTTAGAGGAGATAGAGCTCCCAAACACCAGGGGACTGAGTTGTCCCTACAACACTCCCCTGAACCCACTGCAGGGGCCTGCAGAACTCACCTCAAAGATCTCGAAGCCTGCAATGTCCAGTACCCCGATGAAGAACTGCCTGGCCAGCTTGGTGTCCAGGGTCTTGTTGATTCGGGTCACCAACCACTTGAACATGCGATCGTAGGTGGCTTTAGCCAGGGCCCCCACAGCGTAGACCACCTGCCAAGGCAAACCCCAGGGCACACAGTGAGCTTCTCCTGGCTCCTGCAGGAGCCAGAGGCTGAGAGAGAGCTCCTCCTGGCACACAGACTGATCCAAGAAGTTCATGGTTACAGTACAAACTCCAAAATTAGTTTTACATTCCTCACAAGTGTGTTCCTGCCTACCTAGCCTATCTTGCCTCCAAGGTCTTAGGACATAAATTCAGTTTAAAGGGGTATTTTCAGAAGCCTTGTGCCTGGCAGGAGCCTACAGCCCACTTTGGATAAGACACCAGCTCCTGAGGTCCTCTTGAACTGTACTTGAGGGCTGGCTTGCACGACCCAGGCCAGGTCTGGGTTCCTAACTGGGGTGTGGCTGGAATCTGACAGGACACATTTTTGGTGCATTTGAGTCTCCCAGTTCAGATGAGTGTTCAGATGAGTTTTTTACTTTTCAGGGCTGAACTCTTTGCAGGAGTGTGACTGTCTCTGAAGCAGATCCATAGAGCCTGGAGCTCCTCTGGCTGGGATCCAGCCCACATTTCAAAGGCACTGCACTGAATCTCCAGCCTTGGTTAATGTGCAAAGCTATCAGTCAGCTCTGCTACCCACTTTCCCTGCTGCTGAAAGCCAAGAACTGCAGATACACCTTCTCCTGCTCCTCTGGAGTCTCTTCCTACACCCAAGAGAGTGAACTGAGGCACCAGTGGTGCTGTGCAGAGCACAGTGGGCGGTGGGCCTGAGCACCCCCGAGCAGGGGACACGTGTCCTGTTGTCCTGTCACACTCACCTGCTCCACGTTCTGACCTTTGGTCACGTACTCGTTGCCCACTTTGACACGAGGATGGAGCAGCCCCTTGATGAGGTCAGCTGAGCTGATCCCCATGAGATAGGCAGCTTTGTCAGCACCTGGAAAGCAGCACAAAGGAATGAGGAGCACAAAGGCAGGAGGGAGGTCTGGGAAGGGAAAAAGGAACCAAAATAAAAAGTGACCAGCTCTTATGATGATCAGTGCTAACCACACTGGTTTTTCCACCTGCTCCAGAGTCTC
Source organism: Corvus moneduloides (assembly GCF_009650955.1). NCBI lineage: Eukaryota > Metazoa > Chordata > Aves > Passeriformes > Corvidae > Corvus > Corvus moneduloides. Next base: position 3,182,311 of record NC_045492.1, read on the forward strand.
CTCCAGTGTCTAATGTGATTTTCCATCTTTGATAGTCTATGATGCTTTAAAGTCTGAACCTCCTGCCTGAGAAGTTACTGCTTGGATACCTGCTGCGCCTTATCAAGTGCTTATCAGGTTTTAGTCTTCTTGGTCTGGGAATCTTGATGCATTTTCCAGTGGAAGTTTGAATTTCCATGCAGTGAATTTGAAGTGACCAGAAGAGAGGTGATTGTCTTTCATAAACTCTTAATAGCAGACTGTAGCTAGAAAAACACCTCTGTAGGGAAATCACTGCCAGATCAAAACCTTCATTAACTGCCAGGTAGCAGCTAATGCCTGTGCTGCCATTCCTGAGGCAAAGAGAACTTTTCCTTCATGAATGTTAACATGACACAGACTGATCCAGGTAGTCATTTCTGCTGGATCCCTGCTCAAGCCTTCCAAGTAAGGGCTAGAGCTCCCCTCTCTCACCCTTGCACATGCTGGAAAGTCACCCTGTCCCTTCAGGTTTGCTCTGCAGCCTGACTGATCTTAGATCTGTGCTTTTCATTGGATTTTCCTGAGCAACAAACCTAGAAAAGTAGTGACTGTGTCCTACTCTAGCTGCTCTTCAGGAGGCTGTGAGCTGAGCAGGTCGTGCTCATGGCCTGGCTCACCCTCTGTGGATGCCCTGCCTGGAATGGTGTCCAGTGAAGTGCAGGAGATGAGGAGCAGGAGGAGACTGCACAAGATGAAGCCCAGCCAGGGTGTGACACCCTGTGATGCTGCCAAGATAAGTCTGATGCAGACGAGCCCATCTTGCAGAGAGACTGTCCTAAATATTCCTGCCCAAGGACAAGCCCTTTGTGCACCCCCAGCAGGGCCTAAGACCGTGTGGGTGTTTGGGATCAGGGTCACTGACCTCCACAGGCCAGGCATGGGGAGCTACCCCAGCTTGGCCTTGCAGGAACGTGGGCACCCAGCCAGGCTGGGCAGGTCCGGAGCACAGAGCCCAACTCACTTTCAGTGCCATCAGCCTCTGCCTGCTCCTCCCGCTGCTTTTGCTTGAACTTCATGTTCCCAAAGTGCATGATGGCCCCCACTATTTTATAGCAGCCATATTTCTCGTCATTGCTGAAGCCCAGGATGTCCATGGCGTGCTGAGGAGACACAAAGCAGTAGAGATAGAACAAATTCACCACGCTGAGGTGAGGGCTGGTTCCTTCTCCCACCATCTCCTAAGGTGCTCTCCCTGGCCTGGGGCTGGGCAGGGTGCTCTGTCTGGTGGGCACCTAACCAAGGAAACCTGTCTGTGGGGTTTGAATGTGGCTCCAGCTCCCACAAGACCTATTTGAAAGCAAAAGGAATAGCCTAGCATGCACAAGCAGGAGGTTTCCCAAGCTGAGGGCTCAGGAGGAGACCTGACCAATCTCTACAGCTCCCTGACAGGAGGGTACAGCCACGTGGGGTCAGGCTCTGCTCCCGGGGAACAGGGACAGGATGGGAGGAAACAACCTCAAGCTGTGCCAGGGGAGGCTCAGGTTGGACATCAGGAAGGATTTCTTCCCAGAAAGGGTGGTCAGGCATTGGAAGAGGCTGCCCAGGGAGGTTTGGAGTCCCCATCCCTGGAGGTGTCCAAGGAAGGACTGGAGTGGCACTCAGTGCTCTGGGTGGGGACATGGTGGGGATCGGGCACAGGTTGGGCTTGGTGATCTTAGGGGTCTTTTCCAGATTTAATGACTCTGTGATCTTCTTTCTCATGGGCACTGTGGGAAGTGCTCACGTGCCACAGGCCCTTCCTGATGCAGGGAATTACCCTCCCTTCCCTGCCTGGATGAGGCTGTTGGTGGAGACCAGAGTCACTCTGCCCCTTCTTGTAGGCTCACTACAACCGCCAACAAACCAGAGGGAATTCCCAGCTGATTTAAAGAGGGACACACCAAAAGCCAGGACACATCCCCAGAGCTGCCCAGAAGGAGGCTGTGCCCTCCCCAGGCCCCCGGGCTGTGCACGTACATCCGTGGCCATGAGCTCCTCGCCATCATCCAGGTTGTCCACTGTCGTCACCCCCTGGGAGCAGAAGTGGTAGTCGTAGGGGTTGAGGGACAGCAGCAGCATATCTGTTGGGGGGTGACATGCAGAGGGTTAGGCCAGCCTGGCAGGGACATCCCTGCACACAGATGGCAGCAGGAAGGCTTCCCCAGCCTCAACTAGAGGGCACCAGCTGGGGAAGGAATGGCCTCTTCCAGCACAGGCAGGTCCCACATGGGTCCACCTCTTCTGTGCTTGCCTCCTGCTTGCTATCTTGGGAAATGGCCTGGCTGCAGACTGATTTAGAAGTGGCCACCATGCCCTTGTGACTCCAGATAAGATTACTGCTCTCTCAGACCTGCCTAATAAGGTGCTGTTCAGCACCAAGCTCAGGAGCCCACAGCCAAGAGCTGACCACCCCAGGGGGCTGTGCCAGCCATCCTTCTGCGTGGGGAATGGCTTCCTGAGTGTGATGTGGCACCGGGAGGCTGCTCAGAGCACAGAGCTGCCCCAGCACAAACTCGAATCAGGTGGGGGGGCTGTCCTGGGGATCTACTCCAAGGCCCTGAGAGAGCTGTGCAGCTGTTCCCAAGCTCACCTGAAACACGTCATCTCACTAGGGAGGCTGAACGAGTTTGGAGCAGGCTGCAAAACACTTCCCTCTATCCCAAAATGAGTAAATCTCCAGCCTGCAAGCGCTGAGGTCAGTGCTGTACCCACCACCCCATGAGGACTGTGCAAGGCAGCTTTGCAAAGCACACTCCCACCTTGCAAAAAGACCCTGAGTGACCTCTGCTCCTACACAGTGGCAGAAAGGGCTTTAGTTTGACTTCTCAGCCTGTGAGGATAATGGAGGCTGGGCTAGATGGCCTCTTGAAATCCCTTCCAGCCTGAATTATGCCCCAATCCTATGATCCTGTGCAGCTAGCAAAGCATTCAAGGGCAGAACCTGCATGGTGAGCTGGCTTTGCTCATTCCTGTGGATGCCAAAGCTGACAGCAGAGCTCTCTGGGGTTGTTCTCAGGCCATCCTGCTCTAAGGGCTGTCTGCATCTTTGGCTGCCTTACCTTGCAGCTCTGGTTTCTTCCCAGAGAGGATTTGGTAGTAGATGTGGTAGCTTCGCTCTTTGGGTTGCTGGAAAATCACTCTGGATTTTTCCAGAAGATCTAGAATGAAATAGGGCAGAGGGGGTCAGAGGAGGGCTTGTTCCTTCCCAGAGCTGAGCCCAAATAGTGGGATGAATTCCCTCCCCGGTGCAGTTACTCACAGATGTCAATGTCTGCAGAGGCCAGTTTCCCTGAGGGACCAAAGTGGATCCGGATGAACTTGCCCTGAAAACACACACGGGAGGTAAGTGTGGGCTTGGCTACATAGGTACAATTCTGAACAGGCCCTAGAAACTGAATTAATTTCCTGCTTCTTGCGCTTCTGCTGATGCCAGGCAAGTTACTGGGCTCTGTAAAGGAGTGAAGTTCTCTGGTTTGTAACCTGCAGAAGCTCAAACAGCATTGCCCAGGGGTTTAAATACCAGGCAGGCAGAAATTTCACTGACAGCAGATAAATGCCTGTCCTCAGGCCTATTCTTACCACGAAGCACTTCTGCAGGGCGCTGTGACACTGAGCCTGCCCACAGCCCCTGCTCTGTGCTGGGCTCAGGGTCTGCCCTAGCAGTGCCTCCCTCCCCTCCAAGGCACAGGAGCTCTGCAGCCACAGCAGAGCCAGGCTAGGCTTAGCAAAAACAATGCTGCATCTTGGAAGGGACACACTCATCTGTTCCAGAGCACTCTGGGCTGTGCTCACCGTCCCTCTCAGCTCGGGTCCTGCCAGGGATGTCTCTCCAGCCACAGGCTGTGACACCAGGGCCATTCGTGCTGGCCACCATTTACTGCACTGATGTAACTAGAAAAAACTTGGCCCTGGCAGTGCATTCCCACTAGGAAGCAGATCCCTGCTACATGCCCGTGGCTCACACTGCACGAACCCACAGTGCCACTCGCCGTGCCTCCAGCCCACACAAACACCCACAGCTCCCCGTCCTGCTGAGGCACTCACAAAACGCGAGGAGTTGTCGTTTCTTATGGTTTTGGCATTGCCAAAAGCTTCCATGGCTGGGTTAGCCTCGATGATTTGATCCTCGAGGGTGCCCTGGAAAACAAAACCAAAGGATGTGTGAGGTCCCACACAGCCAGAGGGGATCAGTCACCAAGAACTCGGGGCAGTGCCAGGGGCTCCTTGCTGCACTCCTTAGCTGTCCTTGAGGCACCTCCTGGCCTGCCCAGGCAATGCAGCTCAGTTCAGGGATCAGCAGAGCTGGGGTTTGCAGCAGTGCTCTCTGTGGGCTTCTCCTTGCCTAAACTGGTCCCTCTGGAGACCCAGGCTGCTGTCCCCTCTGCACACAGAAGTCCTCTCTTAGGAGCTACAATATGCAAACCAAGAGCAAGCTCGTGTTGTCACCACAACAGTCTGAATCATTTCAGGCTCTCTGACATCAGGCATTTCCTCTTCCAGCAAACCAAATGTCTAGGACAGCTCACACCAACAGCATATTGTGAAACAAGAGGTCCCTACACCAACAACATGCATGGCGGGGTCCCAGTGTGATGGGAATACACCACAGGTCCCAGCTGGCATGATCTGCTGGGAATACTGGAGCTCTCCTGAGCAAGCCCTAAGATTAATCCTCTCCTAACCTTGTTTTTCCATGCGTTTCTCTGCTCAAAGATAAAGAGACAGCCTCTGTCTAATGCAGGTAAAGCAGGACAGGGATTTGAGGAGAGCAGCAAGAGACTGGTGCCAAACCACATGAAGGACGGTGGGGTTTGACATCAGCAATAGAGTTTGGTGGCAAAGGCACCTGCAGGATTTTTCACGGGAGTTTTTGCCTGTGCTCTGACACATGACAATCCACAGGGCTTTCCTTAGGTGGGGAACACCAACTCTGGGCTCTGCCCACCCAGAGCCACCCTCTCTTTCCAATGCTGGAACCACAACTGCTCCCCAGTTCTGCAGCTCCAGGTGTGTGAAGGGCAAGAGAGACAGGGAGCAGCTGTGAATCACACAGTTACCAACACACTATCACCTGAGTATCCCTTGATCTCTTATCTTTAAACTCAGCCTGACCTAAAATTACCTGGCCTATGAGGTCCAGTGAGGGCAGCCCCAAGACCCACGGATTCAGCCCCTGAGCTGTGTCACTCTGAGTTTGTCCAGGTGGTCACTCATGTGATGATAAACATCCCCCAGCCAAGGGTGTGCACCAGCTAAAGGCTCAGAGAAATCAAGGGCCAAGGATGTGTTGGGAGCCCCAGGGGCTGAACCTTTGCTGGATTTCCTTGGAGCAAACACCTCAGAAATGTCCCCCAGACAAGGACATCAGCTGCCTGCAGTGGTGGGCAGAGCCAGTCTGGGGCTTTGCAGAGGGTGGCAAGTCCAGGCACCAGCAGGGCACTGATCTGCAGCCAGAGCACAGGGCTGCCTGTGGCAAAAAGGGTCTTCTCCTGCCCCTCAGCACCACCACCCTCAGCTGGGCTTTGAGGCTGAGGAGGATCTTCAGAGAGTGGAGGCTTCACCTCACCTTTGGAGGAGCCCACACCACCCCCAGGCAAACACTGGATAGGAATGAATGTTTGAGGAGTAATTTTCCCTTGACGGAGAAGTTGGAGTCATAAAGGCAGAAAGACACCAAGAGATGAAACAGCAAAGCTTCCAACTATGGGAAGAGGGGAGATACAAAGCCAAGTGGAGAACTAAACACTGCCAAGGTGCTGCTCCCAGACCTAAGGTAGAAGCCCCACACATCACCCCATCATAGATCTGTGGTGCAGCAGAACTCTGTCCTCAGCATTAGAGTCCACAACACTTACCCCAGTTTTAGTGGCAAGAGCTGCCTAGAGAAAGGAGAGAAAATTGTCTTTAGAAATCCAGAAAAGTCAGGCAAGAACCACAAGAAGCATGGTCAGAAAAGCAGGGCATGACCATTTAGTGCCAAAAAAAGTCCAAGAAAAAAAAAACCTGGGAGGATTAAACTTTATAGGAGAGGCCAAAAAGTTGTTAAATAGATTAGCTCAAAAAAATAAAGAAATGCATCAAAAAGCAAGAACAGTTAAATTCAAACTCAAAGAAGGGGAAAGAAAATAATGCTGAAGTGTTGCTTGTCAGATACCTAAAGCAGCCAGTTTGCTTCCACGAGGGGAAAGCAGGCTGGAGCCTCAAGGTATCCAGAAGAAATAAGCAATTGCAAGGGCAGCTCAAAAATAACCAGCACCAAAGAAAAGCAAGAATCAAAACAAGAGCAAGAAAAGCACAAGGTAGAAAAGGGTCAAAATTAACAAATGGAGGGGAAAAAAGGAGAAAATGCTGAAAAGCAAGGCTTAAAAGAGGCAAGGTGGGAAATGGAAGGTTTACTTCATCCCTTTAATGCTGCTTAAGAACATCACTGGGGTGTTGAAGGAGGAAGAGAAGGAGAACAACTAAAGAACACCTCTTCCAGGCTGCACGGATTGAGCAGCCACATAAAAAAAGAAAATCCATTTCCCCTTGAGCAGAATTATTTCAAGCCTTGCTTGTTCAAAAGTCAGGGAAAAGCCAAGCCCTGGGCGGGTCAGACCAAAACTAGTTTCCAAACACAAAAAGTTGGGGAAGAAAAAGTAAGAAGAAGAAAGGGGAAGGAGGGGGAAAAAACTTTTAAACAAAGAAAGAAAGGAAGAAAACAACAAGAACTTGTTTCAAAAGAAGGTCTTACTACTTTCTTGCCCGGTGTGTCGCCCAAGGCTGCGACAATGGCAAAGTACTGAATGACCCGCTTGGTGTTTACAGTCTTACCAGCACCAGATTCTCCGCTTAGAGTAACAGAAATACACAGATCAAGGGCATGAGGCAAAGAACAGGCACAACTCATCGCAGCCACCCTGAAGTCTCAGAGGGATGGAGAGGCTGGAGCTCTCAATCCCGCAGCCTGGCGGGCTACGTGCTTGTCTTTAGGGCTTGCCTTTGGAGCGACACCCAGCTCCAGGCTCCCCGTGTCCCTGCCGGCTGCCAGCCCGGGCTCTGCCCGGCTTCCGGAGGTGCCGCGGGGGCTCAGCTGCCCACTGCAGGCGTGGCACGAGGCGCCCACCGAGGCGGGCCAGCCCTGGCCGCGGGGCTGCAGCTGTCCGGGGTCAGCGGGGACCGGCCTCGCCCGCGGCCGCTCGGGCGCTTTCAGCACGCCCGGCTCTGCTGGGGCATCTCGGAGATGGCAGCGGCACCGCGCCGAGGTGGATCGTGCCCGCTGTGGGCTGCGGGGAGCTGGCGGGCCCCGCTGAGCTCATCCCTATAGTTAGTGAGCCGCTCTCCATTGTAATCCCAGATCACAAAGAGCCGGGGGCAGCGGGCAGCGGAGCCGCCACCGGACACGCGCCAAGCATCTCTCCGCAGCCCCTGCCTTTCCTAATTAGGCCATGGCCGAGGCTAAAAATGTCCGTGGCTCCTGGCAGCGGAGAAGGGTCCTTTAGAGTCCTTTATATAGCCCTTATCTATATGTCACTTGAAATCAACCTGGCCTCCACCCTCCCACGTCACCCTCCTCCCCCGCCGCCGCCCCTCCGGCCACCATCTCCCTCTGGCCTTGGCCTCCATCTCTGCTTTCCCCTCGCTCCCGGGAGGGTGCCGGTGCTCGGGGCGCCCCACGGCAGCTCCCGCAGCTGTCGGGGTGCGGGGGAGCCCGGCCCGCGCGGGCTTTGTCACCTGGCACGGTGGCGGCGGCAGCCTGGGCGGGAAGGGTGACAGCTGCCGGCATGGGGGGGGGACGGGACACTGCCGGGGGGGCTCCTCTGGGCACAGGGTGCCCATCCAGGGAGCGCGGCACGGGGGTCTCGACTGCTCATAGCGGGGCTGGGCAGGGCGAGGGGATGGAGGGGCACTTACGTGATGAGCATGGACTGGTTTTCACGGTCTGGAAGAGAAGGAGCCGGCATTAGGGCAGCGCTGCCCACCCCACCCCTGTCCCAGGAGCCCGGACTCCTCCGTTTGGGGTCCCCCAGGGCAGGGCTTACTGCGCAGCATGTCGTTGTAGGCGTTGTCGGCGATGGAGTAGATGTGCGGCGGTGCCTCCGTGCGCCGCTTGCCCTTGTAGGCTGCCACCACGGGCGCCGTGTACACGGGCAGCCACTTGTAGGGGTTGATGGTGACACAGAAGAGCCCCGAGTAGGTCTGCGGGGGGAAAATGGGTGGATGAGGGAAGGGGGTGTCCCAATGGCCCCTCACCTCCCCAGCCCACGCGTGCCACGGGCTTACGTAGATCATCCAGTGGGAGTAGCGGCGCTTCAGGTTGTAGAGCACAGAGGCCTCGTTGAGGTGTGTCAGCATGGCCATGTCCTCAATCATGTCGAACTTGGGGGGGTTCATGGGCTGCACCTCGTCCTCCTTCACCACCCGCGTCTGTCAGAGGAGGGGGGACACGTCAGAGGGACCCCAGTTCTCCTGACAGTCCCGTGCTGGGGACAACCTTGGCCCCAGTGCCTGCTGTCATCCTGACAGGGCTGCCCACCGCTTTGGGGTGACAGGCCCAGGACAGCCCCACCAGCACCCAGCCACAAAGCCCAGCTGGGACAAGCAAGCCCAGCTTGTTCCCTCCTCAGCGAGAGGGGCTGTGGCTGAGCCTGCCAGGGGAGGTCCAAGCTGGGCAACACCAGGTTGTTCCCCTGCAATGTGTTTGACACCCCCATCCTGTGCTCTTCTTCCCAGCCTAAAAGCCTGTGGCAGTGCAGCCTTTTGCTCCAAGAGATCCCTGGTTATTTGGGCAAACAGCTGAAGCCTGTACCCCATCACTTAAAACTGGATTTATTTAATCCCACGAGACCAAGCACGGGGAAACGATCACATTACGTATCTGGCCTGGATGGGAGAAGCTGGATTTAGCAAATGGTCTTGTTAATAAAGATTAAATGAAATCTTTCAGAGGTTTATCTTTTTTACGGGTGAAGTGCATGGTGTTAAAAGGCATCAGGTGTCAAAAGTAGGAGGGTACACAGGATAAGGGTGGGCTTTATGTCTCTTGAAACTTTCTGCTGGAAATGCTGATCCAGGGAAAGCTGATACAGTTTCTGATTTTGTAAATCCATGACAAATCATGAAAAAGACAGTTTCAAGAGGTAACAGCAAAAGAGGGTTTGGAAACTGTTCTCAGAATCTGAAGGTGTTCTAAATATCAAAATTAACTTTTAAAATTTATAACTCCTCTATGATAAATTTTACTTGCTTTCCAAAATTCAGACAAAAATATTTTCAAAGCCTTGACACTTTTCAAAGACAATTACATATCTTTTTTTTTTTTCACATTTGGCAGGCACGAACCCTTCTTAGTGCCATTCTGACTAGAGAAGAAATAGAAATACTGCCTGGTGAGGTCCTTGTTTTTTTTCCCCAGTTTCATACCAGTGTGAATCTCTGCTCTGCAGTGGAGTTGCAGGGCCATGAGACTCTCATAGCCAAGAAAGGAATGTTAATTAAGATCATTTGCAGCTAATTGCACTGAATATTATCTTGACAAATACCAGCTGGTCCCTGCTTGCTTTGCCTCCCTCCTGCTGCCAGAAAGTTAGAGCCTCACCACCCAACACAGCCTGTCCTCCCAACTGCTCACCCCACTGCAAATCTGGGCTAAAACGAGCAGGAATTGGCCAATTGGCCCCTTACCTGTTGTTTCAGCCCTCGGGATGAGCCAGGCACTGGTTCAGCATCACAAAGGGCTGTTCTGGGGGGTGCTTCCCCATCCAGGAGCTGTGCTGGGCCAGCCCCACCGTGCCCTCAGTGTGTCCCGAAGGATACCCCGGCTGTGGCAGCAACCCCTCGATGGGAGATGCTGAACTGGGGCCACTCTTGGCAAGCAACTGGCCTACGTGTGCTGACACTGCTGTGTGTGTCCCCCCGGGGCACGACTGATCAGCGGGACAGGGCTATCAGCAAGAGCTCATGGCTTCAGACGTGATCTTGTCACACGTATCCCCCCTCTGCACACATTTGCTCTCCCTCAGAAAAGGAAAGGTATTTGCTTACTTCCTTATCTTTGGTTTCCACAGTGACTTTGCCACCAGAGCTTTCTTTTATTTCCACTTCAATATAGGCCTCTTTCTCGTCCGGGATCCAAGCTCGCTTCTTTCCTGTAGGAGAAATGGAAAGGAAAGGAAAGGAGACATAATATAGGTTGAAATGCAGGAGACCATTTGAAATTGTCAACTGAAAGCCACATAAATGCAGTTTGATAATGTGGAAGGACAGTGATTCCTTCCTACGTTCTTAGTCATAGGAGCTGGGATTTCTTTGCCCTTGTCGTGTTTGGCAGCTGTTTACTCTGCTGGAGTCAACTTCTAGCCTGACAGGATTCTGCTGCTTCATGTGTGCCTGCACTCAGACCGTCATGAGAAAAGGACAGTGTGAGGAAGCAAAATTCTCCTTGATTGCCCAACTGAGAGGAGCAACTTGGGCCCTGGAGCCTGAGCATAGGAAGCCGTGGAAAAATGGGGTGGCTGGGACAGGGAGGACACCTCTGAAATGAAACAAAGCTGCAGAAGGCTTTGACACCAGACCCTCAGCCCATCTCCCTCAGCCCCCTGCCCCTCAGGGTCGGGGGAGATGAAGGATCACCTCTACCCACACCTCAGCAAACCAGGGGAAATTCCAAAACCTGCTTTTCCCACTTTTGAGATCTTCCTGCCCTCCAGGGTGCTGGGGCAATTCTGCAGTGTCTGTGATGCCTTGAGGAGCAGCACAGGGAAAGGGGCAGGGAGGACTCCTAAGAGAGCCATGGCAGAGGGGCTGGCCCGGGGACACACACAGGGCTGTGCTGAGCAGCCTCGGGCTCTTACCATCGAACGGGATTGTCTGCAGCTTCAGCTGCTCCGTGTAGCTTTTCCGGAGGTACTGAGCAGCCTCCCCAAACTCGCTCATGTCCAGCATAGACATCTTGTCCGGCTGGAGGGAGATTTGGCAGCAGCGAAGGAAGAGTGAAGGACACTTGAGCGCTGACAGGAGGGAAGGACAAGGAGTCAGTGCATGGGGAAACTGCTCACCATGGGGTTGAGAACCAAAAGCAACATGGACACCAAACAAGCTTTTAATTTTAGGGAGCAAGAGAAGACAGCGACAACACTGCTAGCTGATAGAAATGATATTAATGAGACAATTACTGAACACTTTCCCTTCTGCTGCTGTCATCCCCACAATGGAAGTCCCAGCTGGGTGAGCCAGAATCGCTTTGGTGTCAAAATCCACATTCCCACTTTAGGTGAGGTTGTCAGTAACACCCCTTTCCTTGATAAACTCAGCTAAAACCTATCCCTGCTCTACAGACCTGTTGAAGCCCTGGTGCCCTACACAAACCCTCTGCAAAGACCCAGGGCTATTCTGCTGACCAATACTGCAGGAAGATAAAAGCAAGGCTGGATGTCTTATCCCTGGGAAGACCCTTCTAGAAGGCTGCCGTGGCAGCTGCTTGGAAAAGCGCTTTTGTGACCATGCTTCCTAATATCCATCTAATGCAGTGCCACCCTGCAGAGCTCTGGAACGCCACAGCCACCACGAATGGAGCCACAGCTTGGCAAAACACACAGTCCTCAGCAAAAATGCTTATGATCCAAGTCTATCCCACCCTCCCCTGTGCCACCAGAGTCAGCCCCTGTCCTCTGGGATCAGCCACCCTGCAAGGGGGAAGCGGGTTAGTACAGGGGACACGCGTGCACACAGACATGCTCTGTATTACTGACCTTGGTGCTAGGACCGAGTGGCTCTGTGCATGCTGCAAAGCCCCTTTTTATTGTGTCTGTCAAGGTCAGAGTGGGAAAAGATATGTCAGAAATTCCCATGTGTCATGTCCACACAGCTCCATTGGTGCTGCTGTCCCACTGCCCGGACAGACACAAAAGGCAAACTTCACTTTTATCTCTCTGCAAATGCAGCCTGGTTATTTTTACTCCTGTATTGTCAGGCGAGTACAAAGGCAGAGTGAGAGACTCCAGCTTGGGAAGGCAGCACAGCTCTCCCAGCCTGCTCTGCCTGCTCCAGTGGGGAGCTGAGGAATGAGAGCTCTGCCAGTTCCTCCTGCACCTGAGCACTCAATCCTGCTGCTCCTTCCTCACACCATGCCAGGAGAGCTGCTGCTTGGTGGGATGTGTGTGGCCGCTGGCTTTTCCAGCTGGAACATCGCAGCTTCTCACTCAGCTCTGGTTTAGCCTCTCCCAGACAGCCAGTCTGGAAGGGAAGGGACCGCGGGACTTGATCCTCCAGGTTCTGCTCTCAGAACTCCTCACCTTGGCATGGGAGTTTGTTTTGTGGCTAGGCCAGGTTCATAATGTCTCAGCAGAGAGGTTGCTGGGTTTCCTGCACGCCATTTTACCCAGCCAGCACCCAAAGGTGCTGTGTGCAACACGGTGATGGCAGCCTGGAGCACACCTCCATCCTGGCAGCACCACCACGGGCTGCCTGAGATGGGAATAGGACACCCTGGGGCTGCTCCAGCTTAAGGAAAAACCATTTAGCTGCTGGCATCCAAAGTGCAGTGAGGTTTCTACCCTGGAGAGCCAGAGCCTGTGGCTGCAGGGTTTGGTGTTCCCCATTCAGCACCTTTCACACCCCAGAGTAACTTGGGGCTGCTGTACCCTCCTGAGACCAGGGGAAACTGAGGCAGGGAGCAGTTAAGGATCAGCTGTGCAGTGCTGTGCCCAGGCTGGATGTGGCACGGCCTCTGTCACAGCCAGAATAGCAGCACCGGAGGCTGCTTTGGGTGTGTGGCTTCAGCCTGGGCACACAGCCCAGGTTGCAGAGAGATTTTTGCAGCCCCAGCACCTGCCCTGAATCTGAGCCCCAGTCACAGTCAGTCTTTCCATCCAGCACACAGGTTTGCTGCTACACCCCCCAGTCTGGGTTCCCAATGCCGCCATCTCCGCACCCCCCGACAGAAAGGTCCCCTGCCCTCCCACCCCACTTTGGAGAGAAGTCTGGGAGATTCATGGGGTGGAGGAGGACTCCAGATCCCTCCCCTGTGGGTTGAGCCCCAGCAGGGAGGATGGCTAGGCTCAGGGATGGGTTGATGTTGCCTTCACTGGCTGTGCAGTGCAATGTCAGCGCTTTGCACAGTACCAGACTCCCCCAAGAGTTGAAACGGTCCCACGGAGGGGAATCTGTAGCATGAACAAGGACTTTGGGCACATCAGGATGAAATGGGGTGCAGGCCCCCATCTCCATGTCCCATGTGGGCACTCCTCAGCAGGTTAGTGTTCAGGAGTGCAGCTCCTCATCTGGCTTTGTGAGCAGCTGGTGCAGAGCTGCAACCCCACCAGGGACACCATGGGCACACCAGTCCTGAGGTCTCTCTTGACCATGGCATGACAGAGGTGTTCAGACTTGCCAAGATGGCAGAGTTCCAGGGTCCTGAAGAGCCACAGGCTCTGGTGGGCCACAGCTCCCTCTGAGGTTACCCTGGTGGTCTTCTGCCTCTCTGCCCAGGGCTCAGAGTCAGGTTTCCACCCACTCCCTGGAGGGACCCGAGGATTTGGTGGGTCCTGTGCCAAGTACCTTTGCCACAAGCGGCCTGGCAGTGGGATGAGCCCTTGGCCCAGACACACCAGCTGGCCCAGCCTGACACATTCTTCCCAGGGCATGTACTCGCCCCGCACTCTGCTCACCCCCTCCCCTGCCTTATCTTTAAAGCAATTTTATTTTCGGAGATTCCTCCTGCAGTTCCTTCTGTTCGCCCTGGTTTCTCACCCTCTTTGAAGAGGTTCCAGCAGGGTCCATCAAAGGCTGAGCAGATCTGTAGACGGGGAAATGTGAATTGGTCACTCCAGCAGCTGCTGAAGGGTTCTTCTGCCAGGTTTGGGTGTTTTTGGCGCTGATGTTTCTGATGTGGTTTTCTGGATGGTGGGAAGCTCATCCTTGTGTGGCTGGCAAGGCCTGAGCTGTGCCCTGCTCAGGGAGGTGGGACAGGGCATTCCCAGTGGGGCAGTAGGATCCTATGGACCTCCCACAAAATCCCATGGGCACAACAAGGAGCTCATGGCTTCAGCCTGAGCAGAGGGGAGTTTTCACTAGGTGGCTCTTGCCCAGAATGAACAGTCAGCCTAAATGATCCACCAGCCCTGCATGTCCACCCTCAGCAGTGAAATCATCTCCCCTGACCACTGAGACACCCCTGTTCTCCCCCCAAGAGAGCTCTCTGTGTGTAGTGCTGGTGTCCCATAATACAATGGAAAAGGATGGGGCTCCTCAGCCAAGCCCCGAGGGCTGGACAAGCCTGTCTCCCCATGGGGCAGGACACCACCAGCAACAGACAGCAGAGCTGCCCCTTCAGTGAATGTTTTGTGGTCAGACCAGCTCCTACCCAGCCCTGGAGAGCCAGGAGGGTGCCAGGGGCTCAGCCACCCTCTCCAGAGAAATCCCCTGGCTGCTCCCTGACCCTCAGGAGGAATGTTTCCCATTAGCAGGCTCTGATAAGTGGCAGGAAGGAGAATTACTCTCCGTGTCAGGCAGCTCGCTAGAGGTTTCCACACTTAACATATCCCCACTATCAGCCCCCTGAAATGCACTGGAGGGGGATGCGAAGGCGGCTGATTAGATAAAGACAATCTGCAGAGGGGCTATTTCAGGCATATTTCCATGGAGTGGGAATGTCTGCTTGCAGCGAGGCAGGAGGTGACAGGCCAGTGCTGCCAGACTGGTCATATCCCCCCGGCTCAGCCTGGCTGTGCAAGGCCCCCTCCAAAGCAAACCCCTAAGCCCCCCCAGTGCTGTCCCACGAGGGTGACCAAGACAGCAGCCACTAGCCCAGCACAGCTTTCCATGCCCCTTCGAAGTGAGCAGGAGATGGGGGCAGCAGCAATTCTGCTGCTGGGATCCCAAAGTTAAGTTGCTCCTGTGGGGTTTAGGATGGGGTGAGCACTGGATCCCCTCATCTCACAGCTCCCTGGGCACTTCCCAGCATGGGACAGTGCTGGACCCATCCTGAGCCGGCTGTCCTTTGGCTGGGGTGAGGTGCTGCCTCTCTAACCCTTCATGAACACACACAAGGCTGCCATGAGCACCTTCCTGCAGTGGTCCCCACCCCACCATGCAGGAGCCTCGGGCAGCACAGGCATGTTGGTGGCTGACCCTCTCCACATAGGAAGCCTCCAAAATGAGTATCAGGAATGAGAAAGCTCCTGGAAGAGATGTGGCATGAGAAGTTAGTGTATAGAGTTAGTGAGCAAGGTCACACGCAGGCATGGAGAGAGTGAGGTCACCTGGAGATCGGGAAAATCGGAGAGGTTTTGTTTGTTCGCCTTGGATTTTCCAGATTTGAGGTTCCAAGGGGTTTTGTTCTGGGGATTGCCATCATAAAGCATCTGTGTAGGAATGAAGGTTGTACTGAACACTGCAAAATTACAGGAATATGTGAGCCTTTGGTGAGGTTTTGGCAATGCACTTCAAAACAAGGAGAGTAAAGAGAATCTTGCCTTGTTCATTTGAATACTTAATAGCACCTTAATTGCAGCTGGCCTGCCAGGACAGATCCTGGAACACGGCAGCCTTTGGAAATCATGACCAGCAGCTGCCTTGGAGACTGCAAGGGAGGGGCAGAGGCTGATCAGAACCAGAGTAGTTCCGACACTCTGTGGGCAGGGTCTGCCCCTGCAGTGCCCCAACCACTCTGGTTTTGCACTGGTTTTCATCTGCTGTGTGATCTGGGAGCAGATTTGGGAGATTTTTGGAGGAGGTTGGGTGGGTGTTGGCCTGCACATACACACCAAGCCCAGCCACACCAGCAGCTGCCTGCAGAGCATCAGTTCCTGGGACGATCCCATCCCAGCCCCCTGCTCTCTCCATCCCTCTTGCAGCTTCTCCCTCATGCCACAGGAAGCCTCCCCACTGCTCTGGGTCATCAACCCTCACACGAGATCGAGCTCAGTCCATCTCGTGGCAGGGGAAATTGTTCAAAGTGGAGTGGCAACAAGCATGGGAGTTCTTTATGGGATCTGGTCAGCTTGGACCGTTCTCAAGACCCAGGAGGGAGGAATATTCCTGCATATCCTCACCTCATGACAGGAGAGTTTCTCACCTCCCTGTGGCACATCAGCCAAGATGTGCTTTTCCATGCCAAAACTGCAGCGAATGTCTGGTTCCAGGCATCCAGTCTCTAGTCTGGACTGCAGACAGAAGCTTTTCCCTACAAGCTGTCCCCTGTCCCTAAACAAGGCTCTGTCCCATGGCTTTTGGGATCAAGGGTTTCCTGAGCACCCCAGCAGAGCAGCTGAGCTGGACACACACACACAGTCTGTGCTCCCATCTGCTTGGTGGCAGGTAAGTGAAATAACCCTCCCTGGAAGTCTGTAACTCCCTCCCGAGGGGCAGCAGAGGGGCAGGCACTGATCTCTGCTCTCTGTGACAGGGACAGCACCCAGGGAACGGCTGGAGCTGTGTCAGGGCGGGTTCAGGCTGGATATCAGGAAAAGGTTCTTCCCCCAGAGGGTGCTGGGCACTGCCCAGGCTCCCCAGGGAATGGTCCCGGCCCCGAGGCTGCCAGAGCTCCAGGAGCGTTTGGACAGCGCTGCCAGGGATGCCCAGGGTGGGGTTGTTGGGGTGTCTGTGCAGGGCCAGGAGCTGGGCTTTGATGAACGCAGTGTGTCCCTTCCAAGCCGGGATATTCTCAGGCTGATTCTAAAAGCTGCCCCGGGAAGTAAGTGCTGTTGTTGGTGGGGATCTGGTCCCAGGGACCAGCTGCTTGGTCCCTGCACGTCCAGCACTGGGGCTGTGCCTGCAGGGACCTGCTCCCTGCCGGCAGAAGGGGATCAACATCCCTGCCTGGTCCCCACCCTGGTGCTGTCGAGGCTTGGGCACAGCTCGGGGAAGCAAAGGTGCAGCCCAGCACGGCAGCTCCGTTTGCCACCAGCCGGTCCTGCTGCCCCTGTCGCAGCCAGGCTCGGGCTATTTATACCTCACTCCGCGGCCACTTCACGGCACAGAATGGTCTGGTAGAAAAGCCAAGGAAGTGAAATTACTTTGAGGAAGAAATGACACTAGTCGCTTATAAATAAACCCGGGTTTCATTGATCTTTTAGATGCTCTCTTGGCAGAGAGTCCAATGTCACTGCTCCAGCAGTGCAGACAATACTCGGGCATTGTTTTATTCTCAGTTACAGGGAAAAGGACAGCACCAGCTGCCGTTCTATCTTTAGCCCATGAGAGCACCCTTCAATTGTTCTGCATTTCAAACAATAGCCAAACGTGGGGAGGGGGGGGGGGGGGGGGGGGGGGAGGAGGATTGCTGGCTTTACCAGAGCATTTTGCATCGAAATACAGCCTTAGAGACAATAGATTTCTGTCACGCCCCGGCTGAAGCTGGGTGCTTATACCGCAGGGAAGACAGGGTTGTTTCTGTCTTGTTTTTCTCGGGATGATGGGCCAGCAAGAGGTTTTGGCTCCCGAGGAGACCTCTGAACTCTCTTGCATGAAAATAGCCCTATTGTTCTGTCTTTATGGGTCTGGTGCTGGGCATCGCATCATCCCCTCCTGCCGTGTGACCACTCGTGGGTGGCTTTGGGACTGCTCTATTGCAAGCGCTGGTCTCTGCATCGATGCCCAAATATCCTCAGGTACAACAAAGCCGCCCAAAACCTCAGACTGGGCTAAATTCTCTGAAGCCGGAAAAGCAAAGGAGATCCGGGGCTTTGGGGGTTTTTTTCCTCATTATAGGGTACCAGGGCAGCGAGTGCGCGAGTGATGAGAGGCTCCTTGGAGGCGTGGAGGGGCAGCCAGCACCCAGCTCTGCACCCACCGGCAGCTCCAAGGGTATCGAGTGCCCGTGCAAAGCTCAGCAGCGGTGCGGGCAAACGAGCTGGGTGCTGGCTCTCTGCTGGCCCTGCCAGCGCCCTCGGTGCCCTGCACGGCCGGGCCACCTGCGGTGTGCCGTGGGCATCCCGGCTGCGGGATGCGGCTGCCTGGGGGATGTACCTGCTGCAGAGCTCCCATTCACGTGCCAGGCTCGGCTGAGCGAGGAGAGCAGGGTCATGGCACAACTATTCATTCCCCCCACCCCGCTGTGGCTGATGTTGTCTCGAGTTTCAATTGTCTGAGCGCAGGGCAGCCTTTGAAAGGGGATGCGACAGCCCAAAGCCACAAAGCCCATCTTTGAAGGCTCTTTAACAGGGAGAGGAGAGGTTTACAAATATAAAATACTTTTCTTTAAACTTTGCGGGACTCTATTTTTAGCAAATAAAGATAATGGCCCAGTTGCTGTTGTTCATCTTTTGTTGCATGGAACATGCCAAATACTTACCATGTCTGCCATATTTTTTTATGATTCAACCTCCTCCGAGCTGCATTGCAGCTCTCTGACCCTGTGGCAGAGATTAGGAGCAATCTGCGTGTACAAATCCTCCCTGGGCTACTGGATTACTCTGAAAAAAATCTCATTCTCCAGAGTGAATCGGGAAAAGAGACAGAAAAGGCAAGTCACAGCTCCCTATAAAACACTTCTATTCTGAGCAGGGTGCATTCAGTTCCAGGAACTCCCAGGGAAAGGGCAGAGCTTTTTTCCCAGCTTCTTGCACTGAACTTGGACAATTTTTGCAATGTTTCACTTAGAAACTGAAGGGTTTTATGCCCTTTCTCAGACTCTCAGAGCAAGCATCAGGTAGGGGAGATGCAGGACCCTGACAGGAGTGAGGACTGAGAAGGGAAATGCCTCTGTTTGAGAAAACTTTGTCCTTCTGCATCCTTATTAAAATTTGTTCCTCACTGCTGGTGGGGTCTGAGTTGGATCCTGGCCCAGGGCAGTTTTCCAGTGAGATACGACTGGATTACCAGTTGCCAAATTCTGTATTAATTAAGGTGTGAATCCACAGTTACTGACAGATGGGGCAGCAGAGAGGGAAAAGAAGAAGGATTCCTGTGTCCAGAAAACAGAGTGGGTGTTTATGGAATCACAGAATGGTTTGGATTGGGAGGGACCTTAAAGTTCATCTCATTCCATGTCCCTGTCACTTCTATGTCCATGTCTATGTCCCTTCCACTATCCCAGTTTGCTCCAAGCCCTGTCCAACCTGGCCTGGAACACATCCAGGGATGGGGCAGCCACAGCTTCTCTGGGCACATGGCCTCCTCACCCTCACAGGGTAGAATTTGTTCCCAATATCCCCTCTAACCCTGCCCTCTGGCAGTGGGAAGCCGGTTCCTCTGGTTTTGTCACTCCAGAACCTTGTCTAAAGTCCCTCTCCAGCTCTCCTGGAGCCCCTTTAGGCCCTGCAAGGGGCTCTGAGGTCTCCCTAGAGCCTTCTCCTCTCCAGGTGAGCACCCCCACCTCTCCCAGCCTGGCTGCAGAGCAGAGGGGCTCCAGCCCTTGGAGCATCTTCATGGCTCTGCTCCAGCAGGTCCATGAAAGCTGTAACCACAGAGCTTCATGTTGGTGATAGATCCCTAAGAACAGAGCTAAGTGGCTCGAAATGCCCTGGACAACTCCTGGCACAGGTAGTAGGATAAAGAGCCAGCCATGTCCCAACCTGTCCAACAGTGATGAACTCTCTGGGTCTGTTCCTAATAGAGGAATAACCCTCTCAATCGCCCACACTGCCAATTCAAGCCCTACTGCTGGGCAACCAATGTCCTGCAAGTACATGAAAGGGTTCTGGGATCTGCTCTTTCTCAGGTGTGCCCAGGTGAGCAGGCCCAGAAGAGCCCCAGCTTTGGCTCTGTGTGACACGACGGCAGCGAGCAACCCCGTCCCCTGAGGAAGCGCGGCAGAGGGGAGAAAAATCCACAGCCACAGGGGAGAAACATCTCAGCTTGTGCTGTGCCCCAGGGCACCGCAGACACTGCTGAGCACCTGGGAGCACCTCCCTGCCCCGGCACACGGCCAGGGACACGCCCTGGGGACACCCGGGAGCACGGGAACAACGGGGGACACCGAGGTGCCCTCAGCCAGCCCCTCCCCGGGCCCTGTCACTGCGGTGCAGCAACGGCAAGTGGGGAAGAAAGAGGGCAAGAAATGGAAAGCACAAAGATATTTCAAATTCCTTTCACTTCCTCGGGCAGGTTTGCAATTCCCCTGCCTGCCAAGGGTGAGTTCCAGCTCCCACGAGGGCAGCAGATAACGCAGCTCCAGTGCGTGGGCGCCAGCGAGTTAACGCGGAGGCGCTTCCATGGGGCCGCAGCACGGCCGACGCTGGGAGCCGCCTCCGAGACCACTGCGCCAGCCACTCCCATCGCTTTGGGCCCCCAGCAGCCCCGGCCCCGAGCAGCCCCTGCCTGCAGCGCTCGGATTTAAGGAGCCGCAGCCCCAGACGCGGCCGAGCACCCCCAGCGCCCTCAGCGCCTCCTTGATGTCACGACATGACGTCACACCCCCGTGACACAGCCCTGCGCGTGCGCGCTGCGCGCTCCCCACGCGGCTCCTCCTCCTCCCGCCCCGCGTGCGCGGCGCCGCACGCGAGGGGCGCTTTCCCCTCACTGATTGGTCTCTTGCGCTGTCAATCTGAATGGAGGGCGGGGCGAGGAGCGCAGCCTGGCCAATCACGGGGCCGTCCGCAGCGCCCGCACCGAGCGGCCGGAGCGGGTCCGGGCGGCGGAACCGGGGACGCCGGGACGGACCGGGGGACGGGGTCAGTGAGGGGCCAGGGTCAGGGGCGGTGTGGGACCGGCAGCGTCAGAGAGGGCGAGGGGTCGGGGACTGGGAGTCGGGGAGGGACCGGGGGTCGTGGGTCAGTAGGGGCCGGGGGGCCGGAGAGGGACAGAGGGGTCGGGGTTCAGGGGACAGCGATGGCCCGGGGAGCGGGAACCAGTAAGGGGCCGGGGAGCGGGAACCGGGCTCGGGGGTCCGGGCGCAGTGACGGTCTGGGGACCGGGGGCCAACGACGGGCAGGGACCAGGGGTCAGGGCACAGGGGCTAGGGGACAGCGAGGGGCCGGGGGTCAGGGCACAGGGACTGGGGGACAGCGAGGGGCCGGGGGTCAGGGCACAGGGGCTGGGGGACAGCGAGGGGCCGGGGGTCAGGGCACAGGGGCTGGGGGAGAGCGAGGGGCCGGGGGTCAGGGCACAGGGGCTGGGGGACAGCGAGGGGCCGGGGGTCAGGGCACAGGGGCTGGGGGAGAGCGAGGGGCCGGGATCAGGGCACAGGGGGTGGGGGACAGCGAGGGGCCGGGATCAGGGCACAGGGGGTGGGGGACAGCGAGGGGCCGGGGGTCAGGGCACAGGGGGTGGGGGACAGCGAGGGGCCGGGGGTCAGGGCACAGGGGCTGGGGAACAGCGAGGGGCCGGGATCAGGGCACAGGGGGTGGGGGGCAGCGAGGGGCCGGGGGTCAGGGCACAGGGGCTGGGGACGCCGGGACAGGGACCAGGGGTCTGGTGTATGGGGACGGCGAGGGTGCGGGACGGGCAGTGAGCCCTTGCTGTGCTGTGCCCGCAGCGCTGCCATGGCCGCGCCCTGGCGGGACGTGGTGCGGGACGCGGCGGCCGTGCGGGAGGCGGCGGCGGTGGCGGTGGACGCGGCGCTGCTGGCGGGGGTGCTGATGCGGACCGGGGAGCAGCCCCACGCCTCGGATGTGAGTGCGCAGCACGGGGAGGAGCCGCTGCTGTGCCCGGGGTCCCTGAGCCCTTCTCAAGGAGCGTGTCCCGGCTGGAGCAGGGCCGAGCTGGGGCTGCAGCTCACAGCCCATCCCGATGATGAGCGCAGCCCCCGAGGAGACTGCCTTGCCATACAGATTCCCTTTTTCAAGGAGAGGGGTAGATCTGGGAAGGCTTAGGAAGTTGCCAGTGTTGGTGCTGGGAGTTAATCCGTCTCCCAGCCTCTTGCCACCTGTATGAACCTTTGAACCAGAGGAGAGTCTCTCGGAGGGGCCTCTGCTTTTGGCGTGTTCCCAGCTACGATCAGCCTTTGCCCCATACCTGGGGTGAGGTGACAGAGGTGGAGGTGGCTGATGTGTGGGATTTACCTCTGGGCAATCCCTGGCGGATGGCTGGGGTGGGAGGGCTCAGCCTGTTGGAGCAGGATGCCATGAGGGGTCTCAGAGGAAGAAGTACCCCTGTGCAGGGGGAGTGGGGCACCATTGGGAGAGGGTCTCTGAGGAGCCTGGGGTAAGCAGGCAGCTGCCAGAGGTATGAGGACGGAGGTCTTCACCACAGCACTGCTCCTTGGTGTCAGGGCTCTGATCTCAAAGGGTGAGAGGAAGAGGGAGCCTGGGAGGAGAGGCTAAACATACTGCCAGTGTCCCTTGTTTCATGTGAAAATCCAGGTGAGTTGGAAACTTCTCCGTGGTCTAATATATAGACTTTGAGTGTGACCCCGTGCCTGAGATGTGGGATGAGCCAGGGGTCTGGAGTCACTGAGCAGGGATCAAAGGAAGTAACTGATGGCCAAGAACCCAGGACCGGCAAATGAACCTTTTCTCTGCCACTGAGATGTTCTGGAGACAGTGCTGCCCAGTTCAGGTGGAGACAGGGGGAAGCCATCAGCCCCTGAGCTCTGGAGCAGCAGTGGCCTGTGGATGGTTCATAAAACAGAGTCCTCAAAAGTTAGGAATCCGCAGGGTCGAGGCCCTGTGTCTGCCCAGGAGGGCTGGGGGTGGCTTCACCCTTCAGACAAGCAGAGGAAGCACCTCTTTAGCTCCTCTTCAGCTGCCCAGACCTGACTGCTGTGCTTCATCCCTGCTTGCAGGTAGTGAATTACGCGCCCTTCACGCTGCTCCCGTCAGCAGTGCCACGGGCCTTGTTTGAACAAGCCTACGCTGTCCAGCAGGATTTTAACCTGCTGGTGGATGCCATCAGTCAAAACAAAGAATTCCTGGAGCAAACTCTGGCCAGGTAACGTTTCTGTGTGTTGCATTTTAATGAAGTATTTCAAATGTAAAGCATTTATCACCCTTCTGGCATTCCTGCCTTTCTGAGGTCTGTTTGCCACTGTTTTAGGCTTGTGAATTCATACTTGTGAGCTTGTTGGACCCTGGGTCTTAAATGCAAATCACTGGAGTCTTTGAGTCCTGGGTTTAGGAGTCTCCTGTAGTCTTATTGTGCATCTGCCTGTGTCTGTCCAGTAGCCACCAGCTCTCCTGCAGCACTGGTGGAGAGGAGGTGTCTGTTCCTTTTCCCACACCCTCTGTCAGTCACCCCCATCCCCTCTTTCCCATCCGCAAACTCTGGGTGCAGGACTCTCCAGCTCTGGCTCCAGGACTCTGCTGAGTTTATCTGTGGCTGTTGCCCTGGGCTGGAGTGACCATCCCTGACTTTGCTGCTCAGAATTGTGGGGCTGATGCTTCTACAAATCGCTCTTCCCTTCCCGCTGCCTGTTCTGTGCTGCCTGTGCACGTGCTGCTGCCTCTGGCACTGGCACAGAGCAGAGGGGGCTGTTTCCAGTATGCTTTTGTTTTGTTGAAGCCTGACCCCTTGGAGCTGTTCCAGTGCTTGTGCCTTTTCCAGAGCTGGCTGCAGCCAGAGCTTGTGGGGATGTGTTCATACCTGTGGTTAAAGAATGCAGCACCTGGGGCTTGCGTGTGCTCAGGTGCCTGCCCTGTGCCAGGGCAGCTCCCTGGAGGTGCTGCTCAGGGATTTGGGACCCTGAGGAAATTTTGGAGGGATTTGGAGCCTAACAGGGCAGGGGGACTTGGATTAAGCTTGTGAAACTTCTCTGAACTGTGTGGGCAGGCACAGAGAGACCTGTGGTTTCTTCCCTGAACCTGCAGAATTCTGCTGCATTTCTTTGCCTTTACTTGTCCCATCTCTGCCCTGCCAATGAGTCACCTCTGCACAGGAGGGCCTTTTTTGGAGTGGCTGTGCTGGGAAAACTGGGTTTGTGTTGTGGTTTTGCACTGAGCATTCATGGGGAGGTGTTTCACAGTGCTGCAGCACTTGATCAAGCCCTAGCCCTGCTCTTTGTGCTGGAGAAGGCCCCTGCTAAGGGCTTTTTCTGCAGAAGAATTAATTTTCTTGTTCCTCTGTGACAGCATCAGGGGACTGATGTGGTCTGTGTTTCTTTCCAGCACCATCAAGGTAGACGACTTCACAGCTCAACTCTTCAGAATCTACATGCAAGTTTTGGAGGAAGGCTTGGCTCAGGTACCTTGGCAGGGGATCCCAGTGGTCTGTGCCCCTTGGCATTGTGGTGGGGGTGCCTGGGCTCTGGCTGCATGCTTTGGCACTGTGGACTCTGAGCTGTCCCTTGGCCAGGCTGCTCACTGCCTGTGCTGCGATGTCTTGTCACAGCCTGTGAGCTCAGGACCTCGCCCTGTTGAACAGCTGAGCTCTTTGGCTGGTGCTGCTAGAAACAGCCTGGCCTGGAGTGGGAGGAT